>NC_048274.1:26993718-28213734 GCF_009762535.1 Notolabrus celidotus
ACTTAGTGAAAATTATCGCCATCAAACATCCTTTTTAATTGTGATCGATTAAATAGTCAATACTTATGTTTACAACAAGCTTTACACCTTACACAGCCATTTATTGTAGCCGACATTTCAGACGTTTAGGTTCGTTGTTGAAAACACAGTTTTTTTCCTTGCCCACAATAAAAGTGTATTGTTGTGCTCTCATTGTTGTGAT
Source organism: Notolabrus celidotus (assembly GCF_009762535.1). Classification (NCBI taxonomy): domain Eukaryota; kingdom Metazoa; phylum Chordata; class Actinopteri; order Labriformes; family Labridae; genus Notolabrus; species Notolabrus celidotus. The sequence continues at coordinate 26,993,921 of NC_048274.1, forward strand.
ATTGACCAACAAAAACATATGAGTTATTATTTTAATTTTTTTTTACTGTAAAACACGGTATTTATATGACTCTAACTACATCCACCAGGGGGCGCTGTGTGTGCAGCCCAGCGACAAACCTGAATCTAACACGGATGAGAACAAGGCTTCATCAAGAGACCTCGAACACGTTCAGAATACTTTATGTTTTGAAAATGTCTTAGGCATCAATTTATTAGAAGCAATAAATACACCTGAAAGGCATCTTTTTAATGTATTACCTGTGACTGCTTTGAAGCAGGTGACAAGGACATTGAGACAACAAAGTCCACCTAAAATTAATTTATGGTCAATTGAACGTGCATTAGAAGATGTGAGCATAATTTATATTATAAGAGATGATGTGGAAAACATCCATAGGATCTACCATAAAATCAGACTTGGCAGAATGTACAATTTCATAAACTAACATCAAGAATAGAAAAGCACTAGACCACCCCATTTTTATTTTTTATTGTTATTATTTGTGTTCCATTTTTCTTGTACTGTTTTTTTTTTGGGGGGGGGGGGGGGGGGGGGGGGGTTGAGTTTTTTAATTATTATTTTTATGTCATTTATCATTTAATGTATGTAACAATATGGAAAAAAAAATGCAAAGTACAGTGATCTGGAGTTGAAATAGTTTTTCATGCAATAAAGTAATACATTTTTTTTTAAATACTATAAATCATGAACCAATACAGTAGGCTATCTATGTGTTAATCTCAAAGGTTTGTATTTTGTGCAAACGCCTACACTCAGAATAAAGATGAGCACAGAGAAACTAACCCCCTACAACAAATACAACAGACTTCTGGTGTCAATTGTCATTATTTCAAAGATCAAACACCTAAAGTGGAGTTATAATTGTATAAAAGCAGATGGACACAAACACGGAGATGAAGACCTTGTGACGAGAGCAGGTTTACATTCTTGTAAATTGTCATTGCAAACCAATATCAGTAAGAAGTTGCACATGTTGACTATAATGTGACAAGATTACATATGATCAAACATTTAAGGATAAATGTATTTAGTATTTCAAATAATAATTTAAAAGGATGAGGAGAGCAGGATATTTTGGTGGAAATATATAAATAATTGCCTCTTGATATCCCCCAATGTCATGGGCTACTAAAGGAGACTGGATATTTACTTCAGTGATTCCATTAAAAGCTTTTTTGTCTTTTTTTTTTTTTGCATCTGTCTTTATTTCCTCAAGAGTAAAAGTTTGAAACCCTCCTGCAAGATTGGACACTGTTAAGTTTACAGTTCTGACACTAGAGGGCAAAAGCACTCCACTTAACTTATGTGACAGAGTGTTAAAGGTATTTCAATGACCAAATGATGAATGTCTCATATCATCAAGATTCCTTCATTAATGGACTCTATTAATGTGGAGAATAACCTCATCATTGTCCCTCCTTAAAGCTGTCCAGTAAAATCACAGCAGGTCAAATGTAACAACTCTCTTCTCTTCTGAGGCACTTATTTAAAAACATAAAATAGAAAGGTCTGAGGGAGGTGATTTATCACCAGTAATCAGAAAATGATTAAAGGTCTGTATAATTGTAAAGAATACATCTGTGCTCTTAGTACTGTGCCTCTGTCTCCATTGTAGTCCCCTGCAGCCTGTGATTATCAAGAGTTATTGACAGATTATGCTGCTCTGCTTAAAGATGCTGCTGTGCCCTTTGCTATCCAGAGACCCGTCAATACAAATGTGCAGTGAATTTAAATGTCTTCAGGTTAGCAGTGTTGAACTAAGGTTCAAACTCTGTCAGCAAAGTGAGATGACTTTTATTGATTGTTATGTGTAAGAACACTGCACACATTGTCAGAGGGAAAGTCCGCCTGTTTTCCCACAGGTACAGAACAGTGCTGGAGCGTACTGGAGACAGTGTGGGGGTGTTTGAGAAGCTCACTGGGTTAAAAGTCATTCTTCCGGTCATTTGAAGCTTTATTTTTTATGAGAGCATTATGCTTCTTTTTTTCTTCTTAATATGTGAGCAGAAAAAGTGATGTTTACATTATGTTTCCTTCTATATACAGCAAAGGCTTTGAGTTACATTAACACATGCTCCTTTCCTTTCCATGCCAGCATGTTAATATTCCAGTCATGTACTGTTGGTTCATCATGATGCGCAACCGTGATAATTTGACTGCATGCTTTTTCGCACTGCAGAAACGTGTGCAGTTGAGTCTTTGAAAATGGCTTAAAAATGTTGTTCCTGTGGGTGGTTGATTTAACAGTAAGTTCCATCTCTTCCTCCTCCTCCTCCTCCTCTTCTTCTTCCTCGCCTACCTCCTCTCTGCCCTGCCTGTCTAGACTGTGATTACCATCTGCTTCATCACTCTGGACGGTCCACTGTTTACAGTGCTCTCTCTCCCCATCTCTCTCTATCTTTCTTTATCAAACACTAACAGCCACAAACACAGTATAATAAGATACTAAAGCAGATCATTTTCAGTCCTGTTTGCCAATAACTTCACATAAAACAATTCATCAGTGAATCATAGAAGCTGTTTTTTGTCCTTTAAATGCAGTATGCATTTATAGTGTGCAGAGTGTATGTCTGATTTATTTCCCAAGATGAGAACCATCATGCTGCACGATGATTAATTTGAAACAGATATTCTCTCTGAGGGAAAATGCATCAGAAAGAGATTTTGCCATGTGCTTCTTGTTATGTCCTCAGCTGGCTGAGATTTGGTTCATGATTCAGTATCATTTTCTTCCCAAACTACACATGATTGAGCCAGCGATGAGGTCATCTGCACGCCAATTATGTAACAAGTTACTGACAGTGAATTCAACACAGAGCTTGTGACACAGAATAACAGGAATTAAGGGCAGGCTCATGCAGCATACCTGGAATATATTGAGAGGAGGAGGTTTGTTTTCATGGTTGATGAGCGTTTTGAGCCCAAAACTCTCCTTGAGGTCGTTAATTGTGTAGCAGCTCGCTTTGTCTTTTAATTACATAACAGATCAGAGACTTGATTCACGTCTAGCTTTGGGACCAGCCTTTTTTGTTTTAGGTTTTTAGAAAATGCTAACCATGCAGCTCCTATTACAGAAAAGCTTTGTATATTGTCCATCTGTCCTTAATGCAGTGGTATTTTTTAAAGGAATACATGGCTATATCAGTGATTCTGACTTTTGACAGTTTCATATATGCATGGCTTTTATTTCTAAACCACTTGTTGATGGATGTCCCTGGAAAGCTGTTTGAAGTACATATTTGTCCGATGATAAGTTATCATCATTGAAGTGATTCCATTTAACCCTTAAACAAACAGATGCAAGACGTTTCCATCAATCTCAGCTCATGTTTTCACTAAGTAAGAAAATATTAGCATGTTAGCCCTGACATGTGCTGTCCTCCTCCGCTGCTTCATTTTATTGTCTTGTATTTAGGAGTCTTTTCAATAACACCGGCTAACCCCAAGGTTTACTTCCTAAACAGTAACAGATGGTTTCAATACACACTGAATGGGAGTACATTTTCAGCTGCATGATGTCTCTTTCAGTGGTAACGTGCAATGTAATATCACATAAGCACTACAAAATCATTCTGGGATTGTAGAATCGCTCAATAACAACAATGTATAAATACAGCAACACACTAAAACAGCTGGTCACTCTGCTCTTATAGGGTTGATTTGCTGTTCATTTTAATATTAGTCCATGGTTTTTAATGCTTCTACTACAGGTAAGTGCATCGTGAAATTTAACATTGTCTTTTCTTTGAGTTTGTCTGTGTATTGCTTCTGTTATGTTTTCTGTTCAGTAACATACAGACAGAGTCAGTATTAAAAGTCTATGAATGAAATTAATCAAAGATTGTGGCTGTTTTGAACTTGGTAAAAATATATATCATCATTACAGATCATTTCTTATCCTTCCATCCATTCATTTTCTTACGTTTATCCAGGATCAGATCCCGGAGACAGCACTCTTAGCAGATTTAATGAGACGTCCCTCTCCCAACATTTTCCAGCTCCTCTTGGGGGATCCCGAGGCATTCCCAGGCCAGGTGGGGTATATAATCCCTCCAGCGAGTTCTGAGTGCACCCCGGGGCCTTCTCCAAGTTGGACGTGCCTGGAACACCTCCAAAGGAGGGGGGGGGGCATCCTTATCAAATGCCTGAACCACCTCAACTGAGAGGGAGCAGCCTCGCTACACCGAGTTCCCTCCGGATGTCCAAGCTCTTTGCCCTATCTCTATGGCTGAGCTCAGCTACCCTTCAGAGGAATCTAATTTCAGCCGTTTGTATCTGTGATCTCATTCTTTCGGTCAGAACCAATAGCTCATGACTATAGGTGAGGGTTGGCACATAGATTGACAGCTAAATTGAAAGTTTTCCCCCACAGCTGAGCTCTGGTACAACGCCTGCATTACTGCTGATGCAACACCAATCCACCTGTCATCTCATGATCTCTCTTATCCATACAATATGGTATGTGATCTGTACAGGGTGCTTTATTTTCAAATCCACTGGATGCTCTATGCCATTCCCATGTCTGACATCTTTGTTTACATGCTCTTTTCAGCCTTGTGGACCCAGTTGTTGGAAATGGACTCAGCTCTGACTTTTAGCGGAGCAGAGTGAAGATGCTTCTGGGATGGGTTAAAAAGCATCTTCAGTGCCTGCTGTTGAAACATGATTATCGACTGGAGTGGGCACGGATCAGCTCTGGAGTGCAATGTGCACACAGGACAAAGTGCACACGCTTGCTGTGGAATCAAGCTGTTAGCATTTCGCTCAAAGCAATAATGTAGCTAAAGCTGCATTTCACCAAAAGGAACTCAGAGTGTTAGTTCCAGGGGACGCCTCCAGTTCCTTGTAGTAGAAATGCAACTTTTGCTGCATTAAAGCTGCATTAAAGTTGCATTTCCACTGCAGTATCATAGTTCAGTGTACACTTGGTCTTGTTCTATGCTGGTTTATAAAGTAATAAGTCTTACAGCTGAAATATTATATCTATTCATTTTTACAAATAACTGGAGCTTTAAGGTTAATTTGTATCACCTGTAATGACTTTACTCCATTTAGCTCACCTCAAAGATCGTTCTTATCAAGCTCTTGATAAGTCAAATTTAATTACTTGTAAAGAGGCATAAAAAGGAAAAAAGCCCAGTCTGTTCATTTCAACATACCAGTGGATTTAAGGTTGAGGCCGCCATTTGTTTGCTACTCATTCAAGCGAGTGTAGTACTCTGTTTTCACATTCACTTGACAGCTTGTTTTTATTGGGGTGTAACTGTATTACCTCATTCGTCCTCTGACGAGCTCGCTCCAGGCTTTCAGTGCTTTCCAGAGATGTTCAGGCAGGGCGTGTTGGGGCAACTGAAGTTCACATGTTCAAATTCAAACCAAATCCCTGGAGAATGCACGAGCTGTTGCATAAGAGCATCTTTCAAAGAAAAATCCTCTGTTTTCATGAAGCATTCAAAACAGACGGCACTTCCTGGTGTTTTTCTGAACAGCTGTACTTTGAGACTCAGAGGAGGACTGTTACTCAATTTGCAAATGTATAAGAACAGTCAAGTGTACACGTGTTAAAATCTTTCCTATTTGTTTCTCCTTTCCAAAATGCTCAAGTACTTCCAGCATTGACCTGAAGATATTCCATGAATACATTCCACAGGATTGCAGGAAAAGTATGCGAGCTATGACAGGTGTGTGGATGCCACAGTGGGGTCAAAGTGTCCCAAGAATCCCTCTCTAGTGTAACGTTAAATATAGACAAGGTCGTTCTCACCCCCTGTTTACAGACCCATAGTTAACGCTGGGGCATCCCACAGCTCATGGCTACAAGGTCCTCACCTATTTAAGGATAGACATCTCAGTTTGGTTTGTTCAGAAGTGTGTACAATGTTTGAGGCTGACAGACAGACAGGCTGTCTACAGACAGACAAGGAAAAGAGAGTAGCACAAGCAGATTTGGTGCCACCATGGAGGTCTTCTACAACATAGCCCTCCTGTATGTCTTCAACTCTTTAGACTCTCATGGTTTATTCGTTGAAGAAAGACAGGCCACGGAAAAAGAAGATAAAATCATATTAGCAGTTTCACTTGAGACAGCTGTACAGTCCCACTCTGTCACAAGATGACCAACTCTTGAGGAAAAGTACATCTCAACAGTCTTTTGAACACTTGATTTGATTATTCCAGTGTCTGAAGTGTTTGATTCATGATTCTTCAGCTAAGCCTTCAAATTGTTTTATAATCCAGCAGGTAAGATAAAACACATGATCCTTGTGTTTTGCAAAATCTACAGCATGTCTGAGCCCTTGAGCCCACGGAAAAGGCAGAGGCTTTAAGGATTTAAATACCGCCTCTTTGCATTGTTTTGTTTTCAACAAGCAGTAATATACACAGCATTTATATTATCCCTTACTTTAATGGTTCTTAATCCTGACAAATGATCCACCTGTTTGGAGTTTGAAACGTAAAACCTGGCATACCACACATTTTACAAACTCAACAAGTCGCTTAATTACTCAAAGCGGGAAATGTAGTGAAGCAGTTTGATGTTGGATAATATTAATCTTTATTTGTGTGTTATCTGAACACACTTTACAATAAGATAAGATAAAATGAGATAAGATGAGATAAGATAAGATAAGATAAGATAAGATTAGATAACATAACATAACATAACATAACATAACATAACATAACATAACATAACATAACATAACATAACATAACATAAGTAAGGGATAATGTATGGTAAGCAGGTGGTTATCGGAAATAGAATCCTGACAGGGCGAGGTAAGACTCTTGGATCCAATATGTAAATAGTCACATTGTTTTGATGCAAACAACTCTTTTCCGCGGATTGATTTGGCATGACATGAAATCCTTTTGCCTCTGGCGATGGTCATGTTAGTGAAAGTAAATAACCGTCGCCTAGGGGTTGTTAAGGGGGTTTTGATCAATCAGAATCAAGCACCGGAAGATCAGTGAAAAAGTCGGGTAATAAGTTTAGATAAGATCTTAATCCATCATGAGCAGAGCTCTTTGCAGCATTTACCACCTAACAGTAGGAGAAATGTCCTCTTACAGGCAGAAACCTCGAGCAGAACCAGACTTATGTTAAATAGCCATCTGCTGGTGTTGGGGTTGGAAAGAGGGATTGAAGGAGATGCAGAAAGAAAGAGATGGACAGAGACAAACAATAACAACAATTCATACAGACTCATGATGGTACAAATATGTGTGGTAGTTGAAGTCAGGCAGGTCCATGGCAGCTGCCGTCTGCAGCAACAATCCAGGAAAACCTGCGAGACAATGGAACATAAAGAAGAAGTTTGTTCATCAAAGAAAAGATAGATTCAACTATCAAGAGTCCATTCACCAATTGTTTTGACTATTCATTTTTAGATCTCCATGAAATAAAGACATTTTATTCGTGTTTTACCATTAGTGCAAAGTGTGATTAGTCTTCTCATACATGTTCTCTTTGTTTTGAAAGCCCTAAAAAGCTATAATTACTTAATACAATGTAACAGAGTTATAATTTAAATTGTAACCCTTGAGATTTCAGTCCTGGTGGATTTGGTTCACATGGTTACTGCGGCAGCATCAAAGCATTCTAATACTTTGATGGATGACTCTGGATAACTTGTTGTGTCTTGTGCTTTTTCACAATAAGAGCTAGTCCTTCTATCTTTTCTTACATTTGCACTGGCAGTCACTTAATACAGCTCTGACACTGTGCAAACAAAATAAACAGTGAGGCTATTATTACACTGGATTATAATCGTGTTGTTTCTTGTGAGTGCTCCTTGCCTTCGAGGGCAGCACAGGAGTGGTGAAATTTGCAACAACAAAACTAACAGTGTGTACAGAGAATCGATGCAGAAAAAAAGACACAGATAAACAGAGCTGGACTTTAAGACAGTCTTCAGGAAAATAGGTTTATAATTAATTTTACATTAGGTGTTTTATTGTCAGTCCATTTATTATAGACTAGTAGTATGTTGCAGCCTATGCAGTGTTTTCCTTCATACGTGTTGGGAATGTTTTCATGTCTGTGAAGGATATCCGCATTACATGGTGTTGAAAGTGGCACTGACCCATTAAGTTTCCTTGAAAACCCCACTGTTAATCAGCACCACCAGACTTGCATTGTTCTGGTGCCACTTTTCTCCTCTCTGAGCCTGCTGGTGATTTCCTCTTGTTTTTTAACATATGCACAAAACCTTCCAAAAACAATTCCACTCCACTTTTTAAACTTCCACTTCATTTTTATCAAACTCCATGGATAGACTCATAAATCTCCTTTACAGTGTTTATTTTTTATAGTCAGAGGAATCATTTGGACTAACCAGCTCCAGTTTACCCTGTTGACTATAGAATCCTTTGAGCTTAGTGCAGCTAGTAACCACTCAATTGATCATTTATTCATAACGCTAATGTGGAGCTGCACAGCACTATTAAAATAAATGCCCTTTTTATTATTCCATACAGACAGTTAATATTCAGTATAATACCAGCACCAGGCTGTATTGTATAGATTTATGAATGAAGCCACAAGAGGCAAAACAGAGTGAGTGTATTGGACTGTAGCCAGCTAAAAAAAAACATTGGCAACAGAGTAAAAACCTGCAGGAACAGAGAGAGGTCCTCAGGTTCAGTACAGTGAGGCTGCAGGCTGCTCTACAGAGTGAAGTGAGAGAGTGACTACAGCAACTGTCTGTCTGTGCTCTAACTTAACTGCTTTTCAATGCAAGGGTCCGGGGTTTCAGTCCTGGTAGGGACTGTCCATGGTAAATGGAAAATGAAACACTTTCCTCACACTTTAGTTTGAACATTGCTTTTGAAGTACAGTATCCACATAGTAGAATGAAAGACCTACAAAAGAGAGCTCATTGAAGCAGCCCTGTGGTGTTGAGGATGCCTTCTACCTTTCAATCTGATGGTTCTGGGTTCAAATCCCACTAAGGGTTGCAAATGTGAAATGGAAATGAAACACTTTCCTCGCAATATGCATGAGCTGTGCTTTATCTACAACTACAAACAAATGTGAAATGAAAAGACCTAAAGAGGCAAACACGGTCAAGTTGCTGTGTGTTTGTGTGCTGTGTTTTCTGGAATGTAGTAGTGTTTTCATGAAATGTTGTGTTTTCTGAAATGTTCTTTTGTTTTCTGAAATGTTCTTGTGTTTTGCTCTTCAGGGCCACCCTAACAGAGAGATGAGCTCACCTCCCCTCTCATCCATTTGGGAGTCTTTCAAAACCTCTCTACTAATGAACAGTATCTCTTCAAGATTACACAAATTGGCTCTGGATTAATTGACCATTAAAGGCTGTGTGGGGGTGTTTGTGTTGAAATGAAGTTGAAGGACAGAAAACAAGGATAGAGGTGAGTGTGAGAAATAGTCTCTCACAAAATCCAGATTTCAGTACAAACTTAAAATACACAAGTCACCAACCTTCATCCAGAAGCTATTCCTTTTAGTTCTGTGTCTTGGTGGCCCTTGCTCACATGAGGGCTTGGTCAGCAGAGTCAGTGTCTCTTGTGAGTATTTGTACTGGGTCGCTATAAAGCCATTTCTGAACTCTCATCTGTGGGACTTCTATCCAATGTAAATTATGTCACTTCTGATGTGTGTGTGTGTGTGTGTGTGTGTGTGTGTGTGTGTGTGTGTGTGTGTGTGTGTGTGTGTGTGTGTGTGTGTGTCGGGGGGGTCCCAGCTGAAGCATATGCCACAACCACTACCCATATAAACATCCAACTTTGTCACTGGGCTCATGCCTACCAAGTTTTCCGGTAGGCATGTGGTGTAAAAGTATTTTTGGAACCTTAAAAAGCAACTTCCTATTATATGGCCACAGAAAAGAATCCTGCACATTTTACTTCTGCCTGTTGACACTGTGGCAAAACATATAAATATGCATATCATATGATGCATACTGTGGATTCATGCATTCTTCTGCTTGCAGCAAAAACTAAAACATTTACCTTGCTCATGTCCAGCTGCACACTCATAGGATACACACACAACTCTGAAAGCAGTGAGCGGCTTATGTAAGCGAGCAATCTTATACCTCTGGGAGAAAAACACTTTGGTATGGTTATTGGTGTGTACCAGGCTCTAGCGTAAGGCTTTGGTCCAGACCTGTGATTTGGTGGATGGGAGGATATAAGCTGTGCACCTGTTCGGGTTCTCTTCCCAGCTCCTGAAAAAAGGCAGTGTTTTGTAGCCCTAGGTGTTCGGCTCACACAGGTGCTGTGTGTGTTTGATGTAAACCCTCTGTCTGGGGGAAATCCACCCACCTGTGTCCATCTGAGTTACTGAAAGCTTTCCTTCCACAGAACCTTTTCACACAGAGGGTGAGTCTTAGGAACAGAACAGTATCTCAGCATGCAACTTCAATTTCAAACTGATATAAGATGTTAACTGGAGTTAACATGAACTGAACTAAGGTCAGGTATTATTCATGGACTTTAAACAATGATATTTGATATTAAAAAGATACCAGTGGGGATGCTGGATTTCTACTGTTTCTTTCAAGCAGAATTTGTCAAATAACAGTTGCAGCTCTTGATCCCTTTGTGTCCAGTTTAGTTTTACTTCCCGCCCTTGTGTGTTTCCCTCCTTTTTGATTAACCTCATTAGTTTCACCTGTGTCCTGTGCGTCCACACCTGTTGCTTCTTACCCGGTGTGTATTTAGTTTCTCTGTTTCCCCTCTCCTGTGTGATCACCATGGCTGTTTCCGAAACGGCCTGCTACATACTACTTACTAATGTAGTAGGCAGTAGGTATTGCCTACTACATACTGCGTTTGAATTTAGTATGTAGTATGACTGTTCTGTCCGATCTGTCATGCAGCATGCTGAGCCAGACTTCGCTGGATTTCCGGTTTCGGAAAGCGGAAGTAAACAACGGCGAAGCCGATAAATAAAATGCTTATTTAGCATCCACTTATGATTTAAAAAGTTAGGAAGTGGTTTATATGTAATTTGATAACTTTCACAGCACCCAAAAATGAGCGCTGTGCATTATGGGAAACAGTACGCGAGGAAGACTGGTCCGATGCACACTGAGATATTTTCCTGAATCAGTAGACATCCGGGGAGTTTTGGCTTACTGCAGATTTTGCTCTTGTTCACATACTAATTACTACATACTGAATTTTGGACATATCAGTACGTACTGCTAGTATAGTAGGCGATTTCGGAAACAGCCCATGTCTTCCTAGTGTTTTCTCCTCTTTTTCCCCCCATACTTTCTTCCTGTGATTCCTTCTTGTGCTCCCTGTTATCTGTTGGATGGTTTAGATTTCATTTCTTACACATTTTAGTAAGTTTAGTTTGTACCTTTTGCCTTTTGTTCTTGAAGCTCTAATTTTCTGCACATGGGTCCTCCTCTGCTTTTTCCCATGCACACATTTCAATCAGTAGAGACAAGGTTTGAAGAATGAAATTATATTTATTACAACTTAATGAATAATTAGACTTGACAGAAGATCTTTGGCATAAGGACTCTATGGGGATATTTTGTGAGTGTAGGATGACTGAATTTGGCATCAGAATAAATCCCCATAGAGTCCATACAGTGGTGGTGGTGGCTGATGATTTCTAGGAAATTGAAGACTTTGCAGAGACCATGGGGAGGTGAAGGGGCATGCACATAGACTGTATAAATAATGGACGAAGTATCCGTGACGTCACCCAGAGAGGAGAGTGAAAAGGACTGCTGTGATTGCAGGTATAGTCTTCCTGTCTGAACTTTTGCTAGAGCTACATATGATGAAGATACATTCCATACCAAAACAATTCAAACAGATGACTCTGTCATTACAAATAGAGAAACATGAATTAAATTTATTAAGTTTGGAGGAGTATTACAAATATATAGTGTGCTCAATCACTGATAACAATGCAGTGCTAAGGTCTCTATAGTTTTTTGTGATACTGTATGTGATTTTCATTCTGATTATTTTGTTGGAAGATGTTGCAGTCAAGAAGCAAATGCTGATTTTTAGCATCGACTAGAGTCAAAAAATGTCATTGTTAAAAGCCATCAGGCTGCCTGCAGGGGGATTTAGATGTTTTGGTTTCGTCACAGGAGGGAGCAGTCCTATTTTTTTTCTTCAGCCTTGTGACAGTTTCCAAAAAACAAACAAAGACAATTTAAATTAAAATGATCAAGATTGAGGGGCGATGCCTTAGAGGCCTAAACAAGTGAATAATACAAGGTAATATTTGCCCTTAACCTGAGTGATTGTCCAGAGTAACTGGGATATTTTTTAGAGAGACATGTTGCTGTTTAGTTTCTCAATTTTATGAAGAAAATGAGACAATAAAAACATTGTCTTATTATTTATTGTTCATGGGTAGCAGCGAGTCAGTGGATATCTGAAAGACTCAACAAACATCCCTGCATAAATAACAATTGTTGGCTTGTCTTCGGTTCTTTATTGCTTCATCAGTAGGAGGAGAAAAGCCGGAGAGAACATGCTGCAGAAAAGGTAAGTGTCACAGAGGCCACATAAACCACATGGCTAAAAATATGAGACAAGGCTTCAGCCTGAATACTGAATACAGCTGCATTTCATACTCAGGAGATCTCACGTGTCTGAAAGAACTTGCATAATCTGTCTTTGCTGTTATTCAGCTTAGAAACCCTTATCTCAAAGGTTATTCATTTTGAACACTTTTAATTGATAACTGCGTCCCTCAGTTTTCATTGTGCCGTCCCTTCATGCTATCATTTTGAACTTTTAGAGGTTTATCTTTTCGGTAGCCTCAATGTTATGGCTTCAGAGAGGTAGCCTCAATGTTATGGCTTCAGAGAAAAAACACTTAATGCTGGACAGAGGAGGAAAAACATTAACCTCACCAGTTTACGTCAGCAAAATGCACATCACTTAAGTCTTTAAAGCATGACCCTGATCACTGACTCATATGTCACTGAGACACTTTCCTGCGTGACACTTTCACACATGCTTTTATGTATCAATTAAATCCCATCAGTCAGAGGTTACCTAGTATCTTGAGGGTCAGAGGATGAGCCTGGGATGATGCTTCAGCACATCCTGTTAGCAGTGACTCACTTCAGTACTGAAAGAACCATTGTGTTCATTAAAGACGTGCAAAAAGTCCCTGTGGCCTCGTTGGTCACATCCTCCTGACTTTATTCTTCTTCTACTCTCCCGAAGGTGCTTTAAACCATTTTAATCTTCCACTTCAATCTCATGCTCAGTTTTGGATGTAACAGTTTGTAAGGTCAAAGATTTGAATAGCACTTCAGCTGAAATGTGATTTCAACCATAACACAAGAGATGTGTTCATGGAGCATTAACCTTTTTTTGAATACAGAATTGGAAAACTACATTTCAGAAGAAAATGCTTTTTAGTATCTTTCAACAAAACATTTTTTTCACCTTCTTGTTCAAAATGAGATTTTGTGTTGAAAGAGGGTTTCCTGAAGATATTTTTTTTTTGCTGTAATTCACCAGGGAACTCAGAATTGAATGCAGTCACTTATTCTCTTTCTTGCCTGGAGGCCTTGAGTATGATAACTCCTACAAACACTCTGTACTAACTTTGTTCACCTGCCCTCACAGAAGAAATGTGCTGCAAAAAATCCTCTCAGTTACTTTTTGTCTTGAATGGAGCCTGAAAAGTGTTTTTATTCCTACTTAAAGTATGCCATGAAGGGCAACTAGAGAGGGTCATAATGTTAAATATTTTAGTCAGCTAAACAGGCATATCATTTCTCACAGAGAAATACATCACTGCAGTTATTTCTGCTGTGGAAAAAGAAGGAAAAAAGGCTGTTTCTTATTCCCAAACAGTGGTTTCAGAAAATTATAACATAACAATTTCCATTTCATTGTCAATGTTCTCATCTGCTTTATTTAAGTCATGAAGAGGCATCACTGATAGTTTTAATTCTGTCTCATAACTAGCTGAAAACCCTCTCATGAGTTTTAATCATAGACTGTATAATAAATGGACGTAGTATCAGTGACATCACCCACCTGTTCTGAAGTGCTGTTTTGAAGCCAATGTTCAGCGGGAGCCATATTAGAAATTCCAAACTCAAACTAACTTTGGTTGATCTAGTGTGAGGTAAAGAAGTGGGCCTTTAGCGTCCTTGCTAACAGCTAGTGTTCCCGCTTGTCAGTCAAGTCAGCTGTGCCTCTAATTATGCAAAACTCCTAATCTAAATATCTTCTAAACCGCTGAGTTATGAAAAAATGCATGCTGATAGCGAAATGAGCTATTCAGACTCATTTTTTGTACCAGTCTGTAAACATGTTTATTTTTGCTGTAAGGTTGAGTTTTTTTGAATTTGTGTGTATTAGGTTTCCGGTACTTCCAGGGCCAGCCTCAAGTGGACTCTCAAGGAACTGCTGTTTGTGGCACTTCAGCATTAGCTTCATGTCTTGCGGCTGGGGGTTGCTGTTTCTTTAAAGTCTTTTATAACTTTTGACAGATTTTAGTTTATTCTTAGATTTTATTTATACGTAATAATAATAATAATAATAATAATAATAATAATAATAATAATAATAATAATTATAATAATAATAATAATAAAGTTTATTTATAAAGCACTTATCAAAACAGACAAAAAAGACAATTTAAGAAGAAAAACCAAAGAGAAACTACTAAAAGTAATTAAAACAATAAAACAATTAAAACAATAAAACAATTAAAATCAGTAAAACAATTAAAATCAGTAAAACAAATAAAATCAGTAAAACAATAAAACGATGAGTGAATAAAAAATAGATTAAAAATAAATGTAGCATCTTGGATAAAACAATATTACAGGAAGGCCTTTCGATAAAAATGTGTTTTCAGCTGTGATTTAAAACATTTTCTTTTCATCTTTCTTGCATTAGTCTTTTATTATTTATTGTTTGTTTATTTTTCTGTTCATCCTATGTGAGCACTTTGGGCTGTGTGATTGTATGCAGTAAAGGTGCTATACAAATAAAGATGGTTTGGATTAGATTGGATTGGAAATAAAAATGTCCTTCGTCAAAAGAATCTCCCACAGTCAGGGGTGGACTGGGATAATAATTTAGACTGGGAGTTTACTCCATCCCAGGTCACCCTGTCCACATGAATGTGTTGACTATGTGTCCCCATTATTGAGTATGCTATAGCTTTGATTTGATATTGATATTTTTGACCAGTTGAAACACTCTGTCTTCAATGGTATACTGCTTGATTGCTCTGTTGCACTCTGTTGCACTCTGTTGTTGCTATGATTAAACTCCCCCACACAGCAAATACTTTTGTCACACTGTTAATAGCACAGCTACTTAGCTAGCCATGCTGAGTATGTGTAGACTAACCAGATCTCTTACTGGCAAACAACCCTTATTTTGTATTATTTCACTGCAACTCTCTCTCTGCTCGATCTTTCCGTTTCATCCTTTACATATCACCTGGCGATAATGTTTGCAGAAAGGGAGAAGCAGTGAGTAGACAGTTGCTATGTGTGTCGCGCAGGAAGCTATGACACTACGACAAGACACTACGGCAACTGGCTGAGTAACAATAAGCCCACTGAAAGAGTCACACATGTATACAATCGTGCATGAACTCAGAGAGGTCTATTCACTTGTTCTAGCTGTTCACACTGACTACAGACGATTGAGCCTCAGGTCGCAAGGAAATGTTACGGTGCCCCTGACGAACAATCCGTGCCTGCTCACAGTGCCATATCTATAGAGAAATGTGACACCAATCTGAAGTTCTTTTAAGGGGGTACTTTAGTCTCTTTAGCTCCTTGTATCTGTTGAACAAGTCTGAAATTTACCCATCAAAGAGCTTTGAAGAGCCATCTGTGTTTCAGCTGCTCAGCACCAAGAGTCATTCCGATAATGCTAAAAGCTAGCTGGTGAACGTAGCAGAATATTAAATAAGGTGTCGAGAAACACAACTCTAAATAAATGGTTCAAAGTATAACATTCTCATAGTGTTCTTATAGTCTTTTGTGTGTTCTTTGCCATAAAATGAATTTCATTTTTATTCAGCAAGGGAATGGAGAGTTGTTTTCCTGACACACCAAGGGATCTACAAAACTTCTGGCATTAAGTAATAATTGATTAGACTGACGCTACAGGAAATGACGTATGTTCCTTGGAAATGACTGTATTTCCAAAGCCCTGTCATACATTTCATCATATCCCTTCTTTACCCTCTGGGCTGACAGGGCTTATGTGATGGGCTTAACTGGGCTGGACTGGGATGACTCTCCTTTTTCTCCATCAGGTCAGAGCTCTCTGTGTTAGGTTTTGTTTGCTGTCTGCTCTCTCCTTCTGACTCCCTCTGTCTTTCTTCTCAGATGTGTCAGTCCATCAATGATTGATATCCCCCCCCCCCCCCCTCCAGGACTTGAATCATCTTTCACCTGCAGCCTGCCTCACAGCTGTTCACTGAGCTCAGCACAGGCCCACATGCATGTACGCACAACTCTGCAGAACATAATCTAAGCTCCTCAGAGGCGATATGGTTTTAGGAGAGTCCAAAGGCTGATGTATCACATGTCTCTGTCTCTACATGAATCATCTCAAATGCAGCATTTCTCTCCCCTGTGAGTTTCTCCCTCTGTATGTTTGTTTCTCCTTCATATATTCTGAGGAAATTCAGGAGTGACAAATCAGCCAGATGCTCGATTTTCCTCCTTTTTTGCCACTTTTATATGAGAACCCATGCTATTATTCAATCTATGTCACACCCTTTATTACCATTCCCAGGAGCACAAGGAATAAAAAGCCACTTTTCAGCTGCAGAGGCTGTAATTCCATGTTGTCAGAGCCCATTGTATTGCAGAAGCTGCATCTGTTCATGTCTTGTATTGTCTATTGATGGTGTGGGAGCGGCAGGCGCCTCAACGGGCACAATTATGCTGCTTCACAAACCAGCAAAACTGCTTTTCCCTGCACATGGATCAGCGTTTTCTGGAAGCCAAAGGTGAGGGAAGGCTGAATAAATATGTTTATCCTCTTCGGCAACGGACCTCAAAGCTTTATGCTAACACTCAGCTCCACAGTGCCTACAGTAACGTATTCATGCAAATAAGATGAGCAGGTCACATACTCTCAGCATCCGCTTAGCCGGGGTATCATTTCTGTTTGTTTGGCCTTGGTTTTTGGTTTAGGGCTCAGATTATGCTTACAGAAAGTTTAAACCAAAATCTGTGCTTTAAAGAGACAGAGCAGCCTGTTTGGAAAGACATCTGTAGAGACTTTTGAGGGGTAGCTACAGTAAGTCTTTCAGAAATGTGAAGCGTATTGACAGCATGTATTTTGTATTTCTATTTGATACAATGCCCACAGCCTAGCTATTTCACAAAGCAGCTGCCTGAAACATGTTTTGATGTTTCTTCTATTATGGGAGAAGTCCACCAACTGTGCACATCAAAGTTTGTTTACAGGTCTTGGAACACACTACTACATCTGTACAGAAAAAAGTGTAAAGCCCTGCCCCATAGTTTGATATATTGCTTCAAGTGATGTCATCTGAGTCATCATCAATTTGTCTTCGGACTACAAGTCTTAAACTAACACGAGTCTGAGGGTGATGAGCTGGATGGAGTGAGTATGCCAGACCTCTGAACCCCAATTCACTTCTTTAAGCTATATTTGCTGCTACTAGCATTACACACACACTTGGGTCTCTGACTAAAACCTCAAGCTGCTTTTTTTGGAAATGTAGGCACTTCTAACAAGGAAGAAGAATGCCCAGAATAAAAAAGATGATGCAATATAATGAGTCAATGTTATGGGAGTATCATAGTATTAATAAAGCACCAGCGTATGCCATGTCTTTTATTTACAGGAGTATTCATTACATGGAATACTATTCATGGGTTTCAACCATATGACCTCTTTTGGTGTGGCCACTATTTTTAGGATCATATGGTGCTATTAACTTGATCTATTATGTAATTTAATTAAGCATTATGTTTACTGATACAACCATAATTCAAATAAACTGTTGATCTTGGGTTGATATGGGTTAATCTAGCTAGTTTCCAAAACTTACAATTGGCCATTTGTGTTGTAAACTTCAGCATTCACAAAGCCTCTATGTAAACTTAACACACCCTTGGTCACAGTGGAGGAGGATGTGATGGTCCTTTTGGTTCACTGCACCTGTACGGCAAGCTGAGGAGAGGTCTGCTAAAAAAAGATATATGCACATATAGGCTAAGTATGAAAGGTCACTCCTGTCTTGTTCCACTTTACTGTTTGTACAGCCCAAAGTTACCAGAGGGTTTGGGCCACAGTAGAGACCAAAAAAAAAGACATTTCAAGTATAAAGTTGGGCATTCTTAAGGACAAACACACACATTTATTACACAAATAAACACATCAATTTAAGGGATTCAGTAGAGTAAGATTGTAAGTTTACGAGACAAAAGTTGTACTTACAGGCTATGGTTAATGATCAAGGGGATAGAAGAGCAGCCAGCCTCCTGAATAACAAAATAAAGGAGGTGGATCGTCTGCTTAAGTTATACAGCAGTTAATGACAAACAGCACCTGCACAAGCATACAAAGGCTGCTCATTCACCTGCCCTTCTTCAGAATAAACATAGATTCTCATGAAGGAGAGTATAGAGTACAGCTTCACAAGAAACTCCACCTTCCTTTAAGAGCAGGCTGCTGGCTGCTCTTCTGATCTTCCCCTTCAAAATAATACACAGACTAGCATAGCCTAAAATAGACTTTTATCTCTTATGTTTACTTTATTCTTGGAAATTTACGACTCTAATCTTGTAAATTTACAACTTTATTCACATCAATGGCTTCAATCTCGAAATCTTTTCTTCTTTTATTAGGAGGCCCTAACACTTTTTCATACACAGCAGAAGATAGAAGGTGTGTTGATTGTTGACTTCTGGTCCCAGATCAGTCGTGAAGATGGCACCTTGAATACGGTGTGGCGTCATTTGATACCATAGAATGTATAAAATATGGACGTAGTATCCATGACGTCACCCATCTGTTTCTGAAGCGCTGTTTTGAGGCCAATTGTCCGCGGCAGCCATATTGCTGCTGTCGAGCGATTGTGACATGAAGAGGCGGGATTTGAGCCTCCTAGCCAACAGCTACAGTGTTCCCACCTGTCAATCAAGTCAGCTGTGCTTCTCATTGGAAGACTCGTAATCTCAATATCTTCGAAATTGCCACTTTAGAAAAAATATGAACCCCCCCTACAGTGTGTGCCGATCGAGAAATTAGCTACCTTGACTACACTCGTTTTTTGTACCAGGCTGTAAACATGTCGATGAACTGCAATTTGTAGCACTTCCGCATTGGACTCATATTTTTAGACTGGAGGTTGCCGCTTGTGTGATCCCCCTGAATACAAACCGTCAAAAAGACAGTGCAGTGAAATCAACTGGTGTACTGAAATGATGAATCCTGTCACTGAAACCAACACAATGCAAAATCATACTACACATCACTGGCTGTTAGACAATGGAAATATACAACACCAATGTTTGATGATTCATCTCTCCACAACAGTGGATATGAGAGAGGACAACAACGCCTTGGTTGTTTATTCCAGCTTTTTAGAGTGGCCTTCCTCTCTGTCTGGAAAAAATCAAGGTTCAAACACTGGGAAGTCAAGACAGTTATGACAGAATCAGGTTTCTATGGCAATAACATGAAAACAACAATCGAATCACCTTTACTGGAACTAGACTAAAAAAACAAGCACTACTCACAAATATAAACAATGCATTGAAATCAATTAACTGTTCTAGATGGTCAGCCTTGAATCAGAGGCTTCCTAGAAAACTGAAACAATCCTCTTGTCCAGCTGGAAGAAAATGTGCTCTGACTGCTGAGTTCAGTCCCAGGAGGAAAAAAAAAACATTGTTTCATATTCCCACTTCATGTTTCTTCAGGCCTACTGTTTGTCCAAACTTGTGTTCTTATCCCTAAACTATGCTATCTGTAAAAGGAAAATGGAGGAGGGATGTCAACAACAAGTTTCCTAGTGGTTTACCCTTTTATACAGTTTATGAATTAAATGTTGGAGTACAAGATAAAGCAACATCACAAATAACTTATTTCTTCACTACTGACAGATGATAACCATAAGACTTACTGAAAAAAATGACAACATTAGCTATAGTGGACAAAATGCCAAAGGAAAGTAAATAGAACAGTAGAACAACAGTAGCTACCATAAAAAGTGAAATTCACTTCCAACCTAACATGACCATTCAATAGAGTTATGCAATATTCAATAAAAGGTGTTCATGTGTAAAAAGTGTTAGGCCTAATGATAAAGTAAAAAAAAAAAATTACAAAATCGTTATACAGCCAAAGGTAATGTTAGCTAGCAAAAATAAACATTAGCCAGCTAATGGTGATGTTGGCTAGCAAACTGTATAGGCTTATATTTCTCAGCTATGTCTATGTTAGCTAGAAATGTGTTTAATCCTGACAGTACTTACCAAATAGTTAGCAATAATAGTTAGGGATAAGCTAATTTAAGCTACCATAAAGATTATCATAGGGTTTAATATTTCTAAATTCCTATATCCCACAGAATTTTTACTCTCCATGTGTTTTCAGTCGGAAAGAGAACATTGGAAAAGCTTTTGATAAATTATGTAAGTTTGATTTGTAAACTTTGAATACAGCAGCGAACCATTAAAGTAACAAATCAGGTATTTTACCCTGGGGGCTGACTTTAGAGAAAAATAACTGCAGTGTTAACAAGGGCGTCGCAGTGGGGGGAAAAGTGGGACTGACTACCTAGGGCCCAAGTGGGGAGAGGGTCATATTTTCATAGCATCTAGTGTGGCTGAATCTGATTGAAAGTGAACTGTAGGTTTTTGGAGTTTTATTTGACTTCATGAGGTTTGATTATACCAAATAATGCCCCCTTGTTGTTATTCAACAAGTCAGTTGGCTTCAAATAATCTTGTTTAAAGAGGTGGACAGTCTGAAGGGCAATGTTGTGCTGTTATATTTGGAGAAATTGCAAAATAAATAATATTGATATGTAGCTCAGATTTGAGTCAGTTGACCAGGACAGTTTTAAGCATGTATTTTTGTTTAATGCAAATAAACCAGTATTATAGCAATGTTATATTTTGTAGGGTTGGCTGTGGTGATGGGGACCACTGAGATATCTTTTCAGGGGGACCAGAATTCCTGGCCACACCCCTAAGTGTTAATATGGTAAAGGATCTGTAGGCAGGCATTTCGCATTATCATTATTCATAGTTCTTCTCATTGTCATCATCTTTTATTAAAATACTGTCATTAATATTATCTATTGGAGAAGGTTGTTTCTTTTTACAGTAACCTGAACATGTGTGTTCTTTTAACAAACAGCTTTTATATAAAGCTGGTTTAGGTTGATGCCTTAAATAGAAAATTTGTCCACAACTTTTTATTAACTGTGTCAAGTAGTAGCTGTAGTGGACTAAAGCATAATGCCTCCTCTGCCAAATATAACTGCAGCAATTACATTCTTTCCTCATGCTCACATGCCCTGACAGTGGAACAGGAAATGAGCCAAACCAAAATAATTTGCCCAGATACATGTTGACAGATGTTTTAATTCACTACATCAAACCAGAACACAGCTCTATTGAAAATGTATTTGTAACTTGAGTATAAAGATAACACAGTTTTTATTAAGTGGCAAAAGGTTTGCCAGAAAAAAATATGGTTACGGTAGTACACTTATAACCTGTTTCTGATTCACCTGCAGTAGTGCCATTATATTAATCATGTTATATATATATTGACCATATATTGTTAACATTATTTGAGGGATTTAAACAAAAGAGCATATACTATAAGTCAACATATTCAACAGAGAGAGTACAGTTGCCAAACAGCTGAATCCTGTATTATTACAGAAATACTCCCTACCCTTGCTGTAATGTCAAAAGGTTGTTTATAACAGTAATACTACAACCAAGAGAAGCCAGTCTGTTCCTGTTTAGCCAGGAGGAAGTTGACCTCATCAACATGAGAATTGTCAGATGGCTGACATCATGGGTAACCTATCAACAGCACTAATAGCTCCCCTGTCACATCTCAAAGAGTTTCCTCTCCTCCTGGTCAGTGTGTGCCTCCTGTTCAGAGAGGCAGTGGCAGAATAAATTTGAGTGTATTCACTTCTGGGCTGGACCTTCTACAAAACACCAAGGGCGCCTGCCTCAGGCTCCCCTTGACATCACATTAGATACAATAAGACTATCAATGGCTGGGCTCTTCCCTGCAGTGCTGTGAATGGATGCCTGTATCTGCTTGACAGGTCCTCTTCATTCTTGGGCCTTTAATACCCTTAATATTTGATCACTCCCATTGTAGCTGGGCTGACTTTTCCCCATTACACTGACATATTATACACAACCAATCACAGACGGGCAACAATGAGGATTGCATCCCCAACTGGCTGTTAGTTTTACTATGTATGGTCCCTGTGGTTGTGGTTTAGAAGGTTGCTGTGTCAAATTCACTATAATCACAAAGCAGCCATTTCCTTCTGAGGTCCACTCAATTCCCAAATGCTGTTATGTTCAGGGTTACAAATTGCATGAGAGACGGGATTCTAACAAACTAGCATCACATCTCCATAGCAGTTAAAAAGATAATAGAAGGGGAAAAAATCTGAAGGCACTATGCACAATTTTATTTTTCTTTTATTTATTGTGGCTTTTTTGTAATATCTATTGTGTTATTTGTTTTTCTAATCATCTACTCTTTTAAATTATTTTAACTATTTGTTTTTATTGATTGTGTTTCTAAGCTTGTTCAGCACTTTGGTCAACTGCGGTTGTTTTAAAATGTGCTATATAAATAACATTAGACTTGACTTGACAATCTAGCCAAATTTTGTTTTACTTTCTAGCAGTAATGTTAGCTAGCTTAAGGTGGTCTAGTATTATAAAGGCAATGTTAGCTAGTCAAAGTATTTCTGACTTTCAAGCAGTAATGTGAGCTATCTAAATGGTTTGTTTACTATCTAGCGGTAATATCAAGCGGCAACCTCTGGTCTCAAACTATGAAGCCCATACGAAAGTGTTAAAAGCTGCAATTCATCGAGAATCCACTTGAGGCTGGCTGCAGAAACACCGGAAACCACATACACACCAATTCAAAAAAGACGATATTTGCAGCATTAATAAACATGTTTACAGCCTGGTTCAAAAACCAGCTTGGCTCTATGTAGCTAATTTCTCTATCGGCACACACTGTAAGATTGCAAGTTTTGCCCAAATAAGGACATGACTGACTTGACTCCTGGTCGGGCACATAGCTGTTGGCTAGGAGGCTCAAACTCCGCCTCTTTACGTCACACTATGCCTGGTTGAGTTCCGCATTTCCAATATGGCTGCCGCCGACCTTTGGCTTCAAAACAGCACTCAGGAACAGATGGGTGACGTCACGGATACTATGTCTGTTATTTAAACAGTCTATGGGTAATATTAGCTAGCTAAAGGGTTTGTTTACTATCCAGGGCTAATGTTAGCTATCTAAAGGGTTAATTTACCATTTAGTGGTCATGTTAGCGAGGCATTTGTTTGATGCTAATGCTTGTAGCTAGCTGGCAATCAAACAAGTTGTTTCTCCCCAAATAAAGCCCTTTCAGCATAATGATAATATGTCTTACAAACCTGGAGCACAGCTGTTTGAAGTTGTAACTATATTTGAGCTTCCAAAAATGACTATGATGTCAGAGAAAAAAGGCTGCTGTGTAAATATGGTAAATAGGGCATGGTATCAAGTCGTCAAGCAAATCGTAGCAAACATTGACAGCCTAAGTAATTCACAGCCTACTTTCACTTCAAACCTGCTGAGCTTAGGTGTTTCACATTTTTTGACACTATTTGTCCTCATTCAAGGAAAACCTTTTGTCAGCCTTTTTCCCATTTCCCTGATGTTCCCACTATGTCATCAGTCTTGTGGATGACTGGCTGCCAAGCTGATTAATTCGCTGGCAGGCTGGCGGGCTGCTTTGCAATCAAACTGTGATGGTGTGACTGGCTGACTGGCTGGCTGGCTGGCTGAGGTACAGACTGAGTGATTGACTAACTGTGCAATTAGTTGGTCATTTTGCAGAATGACCACCACAGTGACTTACTGGCTGGTTTGCTGGCTGACTCTCAAAAGTAATTTTCACTGATGAGTTTTACTACAAACTTTTACAGGGAAGTTGTCAATAAGAAAGATACCACATCATGATGTCTCTGATGAGTGTTTAGGCGTAAAGCACTGTATTTTTTTGAAGGGGCAATTCAATTCGATTTTAGATTTTTTTTTTAATAACATTTCTTGACAAAAAGGCAGATAAAGAATATCACATACGTTTCCTTTAAAGAACCCTGACAACATGACAGGGTGTTTTGTTTTTTCTTCTTTTCATATTCTTATTACTGAAGGAGTCAGTTGAAGAAGATGATGCCACTATACTTTGATGTACAATGCATTACATTACAACAGGTGACCATCAAAGGTGATGATTGTTCAAGCCACAACCACACATTTCTGATTTAGTAGACTGATTTTATAAACACATAATATAGCGACCTCATTATAATTATTTACTGCTGTAGAAAAAATATTGAATTCAAGTTATCAGAAGCAGTGATGTGTCATTCAAAATTAATTACAGTTTCCGTACAAATACTTGACATAATGTTTTTCACTCTGCAACCCATAAAGGGAAGCAGTTTGTGTATCTCTGGGCTAAAGGCAGTCATGTAGATAATATTATGCAAGGATCAGAGGTCAGAGACCCATATAAGGTTTGGCTTGAATCTCCCTTTTGGAGTCATCATTCAGCAACACTCGGGAGTTCTCAGCTCTTGTGAAAGATCTGTCAGGCTGATGGAAGCAGATGAAAGAGGTCAGGAGAGGAGAGGGATTAAGCCGTTCACATAAAGTTTTTACTTCAGACATTGTTTGTATCTGTTATTGAGCAATTATCTCACAAGAGGACTGGAGTGATTTGTTCCGTTCATTGCCAGTATCAACAAAAACAAGTTGTTTCAGATGATCTTTCTGTCTGTCACCCCGGGCGGTCGAAGTCAAGAACCTCAGCAAGAAAATCTCCATAGTTGTCCCTTATCATTCCTTCAGTTGTGAAACAGGATGAAGTGAGTGATTAAGGCTAAGAGACATCCTGTTTTTCTCCTCCTTCCCATCTTGTTGATTCTCTTGAAAAAATGAATCACAAATAAACATTTATTTTAACTGTCATTGTATCAGGAGGCTTACTATTTCCGAATATTTGCATACTACAAATACAGAATGTAAAAAAAGATGGACCTGAGAGATCAATTTTGTTTTATTATTAAGATGAATGTGTTTTTTAGTTGGCAGAAGAGGCATCTCATCAATTCAGTCGCTTCTGTGCACATCAAGACTTTAAAATACATCACCAGTGCAACATGAGAGTGCATGCTGTGACAGAATTTTGGCTTAAATGTTTTACAGCGAGGGAGATAGCAGCCTGTTGTCCATATTAATATACAATCAATGACCATAACTGAGATCAGGTTTACTACCAGCAACAATCTTTTGCTAGTTTTTAATTTTTTTTATAAAGGTATACAGGATGAACTTTAGGTTGCACCTGCCTCACTCATCTTTTGTTCCCTTAAGCTCCGAGTAGCCCTTGACCAGAGAGTCTATTAAACTGGAAGATCTTGTTAAGAACAGAACAAGTTGTTCAGCCAAAGGGGGACCAAACACACATACACACACACACACACACACACACACACACACACACACACACACACACACACACACACACACACACACACACACACACACACACACACACACACACAAGAAAAAAGTTTCTTAAAGAAAAAAATGAGGCAATTAAAGCTGATGAGTTTCAGCTGAGAGACAAAGTGATAACCATTTTCTTGACACTTCATTAAATCAATGGAGACAGAGCATGGGAAAAGACCCCCCAGTGTGTTCATATTACACTGTCTGGTATTCTTGTTATTGTGAAATTAGACACTAGACTCCTAATGACAATAACTGTCCTCCACCTGTCAACCTTACCTCTCTTTTGCATTATTAGTACTCAGGTTTTGTTGTGTTCAACAACCTGAACAGACCTTTTTTAAACCCCGTCTCACTGAAAGTAATTTGTGCTTTTAATTTCTGTTACAACTTTTAAAGGTGGAAACCAGTAAGACAGTATGGGTATTTTCTGGAATCAACAGCCAAACAACTGAAGCAACCTGAGGGGGGCAGAAAACATAGCATATCAACTAACTCATAAAAATGAACACACAATGAAAAGGTTACTTTAAGACTAATATTGATCATGCAGTATATAAACATATAATACTCGTCAAGCATAGTTCTAATAGGCATTTAAGCTGTAGAGTAGACTTACTACAACTTGATAACTCAGGAGAACCAATTATTTGATTTCAGCTCAAATAAAACAGAAGCCAAATGTTGACAATACGATTAACAAGAAAAAAACAAACATGAATCCAAGACAAAGAAAAGACCTGGGGCAATGGTGTTGTTATTTCAACTCTAAGCCTAGTATAAATACTTATAGCTGGGGAAACAGCTTGCCTGGCTGAATCCTATTTATTATGAAATACCAAAAATGCCAAGGGGCATATTAAACACTTTTTTATACCTCCAAAATAGTATTTGTACTAACAATATTTTGTCCTTTTGTTAATTGTTGCTGCTAGCTAGCTTGAAACCACAATGTTACAGTTAACACATGGGTTACATAGTAGGCATGGTAAAGTGTCTGCACAAACAGTCTGGTGGTATGATTTATGCAATTAATAAAAGACAAATACTTAAATTGTAATCAATAGTTTTTACTGGACAAATAACAAACTATTTTCCTTGTGGGGGGTCGGTCAAAGCTTAGCTAGCTTTAAAAACAACCCAGCTAGCCTAGCTTCAAGTGTTTATGTTCGGCCAAACATATTCCTTAAAAACAAATTTATTTAAAACAAAATGTACACCAATCCACTAATTTTACTCAGAAGATTTTATTTTTCAAATGCTGAATGATTTAAAGACTGGACTATTTGACCTAAGATTTAGCTGAGGACATAAGAATAAGTTGAGTGGATGAGAAAAACACGGACGTAGCCTAAGCCTGTGCTCAGCATAATTGATACTAATGGTCGTCAATGACACAGCACATCATTGTACTCCTTCTGGGCTCTGCCTTTCAGGGATTAGATTTCACCTTTTTGGAATAAAAACATAGAGGTACTGAGCCTTTGAGTGTTTGGCCTTTTATGTTCCACTCTTCTCAATAATCTATTGATCACTTTAATACAGTTTTCAGAGCCAGAGATATTTTCTCCTGTTTGTGGTCCTGCAAGTGTCTCATTGGGGAGAGACAACAAGGACAAGTATGTACCGTTTTCTCTGCGCAACCTTAGTGAGTCCTTCTTCAGCTGCTCGGGGGCAAAAACAGAAGTCCCCTCTGTGTCTCCGCTGAGAGAAAGAGAGAGCGAGAGAGAGAGGCCTGGCCGTAGGGTTACCAAGGCAACAGGGAACAGTGCAGGCATGGTGGTGAAAGAAGAGGGGGTCTGAGCTGATAGGGATAACTGCAGACGCCAGGGGACACCTTTGTGCATTAAGATACTCCACACTCCCCTTTGAGGCTGAAAAAGGGAATATATGTTATTTTTCTCAGCCAAACTAAATTAAACTATAAATAGTGCTGGTTAGGCAATGTCTGAAATTGAAGAGCTCAATATCAGTTATAGTACCTTGCAGGCGGACACAGAGCATTTTCCGGTTTACAGACCAGGGTGAATGGGTTCTTTGATCTATTTCTTGTGTCTGCTTTATTAGAGACATGGTCTCCAGTGCAATGAAAAATGAACATACTTGAAATGTCTGTGTAGTTTGTACAGAACTGAAATACATCTTACTAGAATTACACCGATGTTCATACGAACATAAAAATCCTAACATAGGTCCATCCCTTCAGCCTGATGATTTTACATAAAACCAATTAATAAGTTTATTTTCTGACTGACTGATTGACTGTGGGCATTGAACCCTCCTGCATTTTAATCATCCTTACTGCACCATACTGATTGAAGATCAAGTACATGTAATTACATTATCACTGGCTCAAATACAGCACCTATGCTGCATGTCTTTCTATTATGACTTAATTCACTTTCAAATGCCCTTGGATTTATGTGTCATGTACAAAATTCAAAATGTGACCTTTTCAGTACACGTTTTGACTCCAATCTATGTGTTTGTCCCTAACAGGCAATTGCAGAGATATGAGGACCATTTCAAGGAACAAGTACCATAATAGGGGAGAAATATATACCTATGATGTTAGCAGTTTGATCCTGATGTTGGTCCAGAACTGACTTAAAGATTGGGTATAACACTTGCAACACTTGGAACCACATCACATAAATGCCATCATGTAAATATTTCTCTAAAGCCACTCTGTTAGGACTGCACAAGAATGCCTGTAAACACTTATTGGAAGAGTTAAAAGATGTAACAGAGATGGGCTTCACCTCAGATATCTCAAGCTCTGATGTTTGCCTGTTGTCAATTTTAACAGTTCACTGGTTGGACACAAGTTGCATCTCACACAGAGGGGGCTAAGCTACAAACGTCCACAGATCACTCTCAAGTGACTCAATTTGGACTGCCTCTGAGGAAATGCTTGATGAGTGGCATATTCTGTTTACTAAAGTGCATGTTAGAGACAGCTGTAGTAACATTCAAAAAGTCATGAACATCATGGGAGTGCATATCTTAGGCTGCTTTGCACAAACAATGAGCTCATATTCAGAGAAGGTTCAATGTCACCGCAGCGTATGAGTGATGCCGCTGCAAGCTGGAGACCGTGGTGCAGATCATGATAACAATTAATTTAGTTTAATTATATTTGATTATCTATTTCTCTTTCTTTTTTAAATGAGCTTTTACTGATTTTTGTTTAGAAGTACACATAGAGGTAATTCATGAACCTTAATAGAAACCAAAACAGAACAAAAAATCTAAAAACACAAAGAACCTGTGGTGACCCCACACAGGGATTTTCTGCTGTGGGATTGAGTGTCAGTATTGGGGTTTGATTCTGTAATAAACTGATGCTGCAGAGTCATCATTTGTCTGTGCATTCATAGCTTGAAGAAGACGGGCATTGCAGCTTATGTTGCATGCTTACTGCTTACTATGACTAAGGCATTTTGTACCCCACTGTTCAGTAACAAACTGTGGTGAATAATTTTCAGATTGCAAGGTTCATTCTTCCTGCCTCTGATTTTGGCTCAAATGACTCAAACTGTTCAGGGCTTCACGTTGTTGACTGTCACACACTCCATTGTGGTGCAGATGAGCCATGCAGATGTCAATGTGATCAGCCAAGCACAGCACAGCAGAGCAGAGCACAGCTAAATGTACCAATTTTTTGTGTTGTTACTTTGTCATAGTTATGTGGGTTGACTTGCAGTGTTTTTTTATTGATTCTCAAGATTAATTTTATATGTTCAGACACATTTCAAAAGACTTTAATACGTTATAGTATCTGTCCACTTTTATATGTATTAGTAAGGCTGGTTTCACTGAAGACATGGTGCTGTTTCAAGGCAGGAAAACACTGGTAAAAATAGTCAAAGTGACCAAATGTCACAGAGTTGCTTGCTATGGTTTTTGGGTCCTGGTTTCTGCTTGGCTGCTCACTTTAATACTGTAGTGTCTCAGAGGATAATTTAAATAGAGCAGAGCCATTGTTAATAAAATGAGTTACACCAGTGTTTTATCTCAAACAATGTTAGCTGTTAAATAATCAACACAGTAAGTATTTATTTATACATACATACTGCACAAAACTACAGGATATATACTCTTCCTCTATTCAAATGTTCATTGATTAACAGTCACAGCAATCATTTTTCCATAAATACTAATCAAATCAGGAGTTAAACAATGTGGCAGCTCCAGATCAATGGTTTGTGAAACATTGTTTGCACACATGTAATACTGATTCATCATACTTTCTAGTTTGGACTGCCACTCTCATGTCAGCAGTCTTAATGAGTGCTTAGTTTCCAAAGCCTGGGAACCCTGCCACCATGTTGACTTAAGATGTGGCCTCTTCCAAACAGGGCATGCTTTTGTTTTTGTTAGACTAAGACGATACAGCTTCATTGGAACTCACACAAAACAAACCAGCAGAATGGGCAAGATATGAGTGTTAAACATTAACAGCAACAGAGTGCAGTGCAGTGTTCAGGAACTGAAATATAAAACACTTTTAGAGGCCATGAAAATCAATGTCATGAGTCCTGCATATATATTTATACAGTATTTACACACACAACCATATATATATATATGTGTGTGTGTGTGTGTGTGTGTGTTTATATACTGTATATATATATATATATATATATACATATATATATATATATATGTGTGTGTGTGTGTGTGTGTGTGTGTGTGTGTGTGTTTATATACTGTATATATATATATATATATATATATATATATATATATATATATATATATATGTGTGTGTGTGTGTGTGTGTGTGTGTGTGTGTTTATATACTGTATATATATGTATATACACACACACCAATTAGTTTGTTCTCAGAAATATGACATTTTAAAATTCAGCCTGAGAGGCTGTTCATATGCAATTATCCTAAAAATAAAAAAACTTGTATATCCAGCAAATTTGGTCATACATGAACAGATATATGAAGTAACTGTTAATTACCATACCTTAACTAATGATGCATTAAACACGTTGTCATTACATGAAGTCATAGTGACTGGATCATTAGTTCATGGTGAACAACAGGAATTAGTAATTAATTCATACAGAAATTCATCATGAGTCATGCATTACTTCAACATGAATTAAGCATTATTTCACTAAGAAAACTGTTCAATTATTGTAAAGTATTACCCTGTAGCCTTCATAAAATGACCTAAGCTGGCTGTTACATTTCTGAACATTTCTACATCTGAAGTACAAGATCAACAGGACTACATGAATTCGCATAGCGCCTGATAGAGTTTTTCATCTCATCACTGTCAGAGTATGAGGTATTTTCTTTTCCATTTATGATTCCTCCTCAAACACAGACATATTCCATACCGTGTTCCTTTAAGTGCTTACGTCATGTGCCATCTTCAATTCTGTTGATTTTTGTGTTTTATCCTAAAATTTCCAACCTCAAGAAGTCAAACTCACCATCAGTGCTTCTTTCTGCACATTTTTATGATTAAGGGTAGTTTGAATGTCTGTGAGTTGAGCTGCATCCATGGTTATGGTCTGGTCTTCATAGAAATGGTCTGCTATCGAGGAATAACAGACTATTGTCATGTACAGTTGCTTTGCAATGACCAATCAGAGTCAAGTTTTTAACACATCCCCTTTATAAAATAATATAACTTCCAGTCTCTCCCAAAAATAATATAGACAACAGTGTAGAAGGTATGAGTAACAAATTTACATACACTCACATGTGGGCACAAGTCTTCTAGCCTCGTAACATTTCATTTGGTGAGTGAAAGGTTGTCTACTGGCTTATGAGAAACAAAAAAGCAAACCTATGTAGAGCATTTTACAAAAAAAAGGGAGGTGTATGTACAGTATGTAATAATAAGTCTACCATACTCTTGGATATGCCAATCTAACCACTGTATAAAAAAGGAGAAAAAAAGTGAAATACTCTTCACCTTTACAAGAACCAAAAGTAAGTTTGTTCTGAGAGAGCTGCAGCATTGTCACCAAGAAGACACATCAAGGTAAACTTTGCTGCTGGTGAGAATTTATTGCCTTGGAAATGCTCCATCTGCATTACTTGGCAAATACTTTGAAATTAGTTGAATTGAAGTACTGATCTCTGACAGCCCACCCAACAGAAGATGAATGGAGCACTTCCTGTCAGCATTTCTCATATGTGAGATGAGAGGATAAACACATAAAAGAGGCCATTCTTGAGCCAGATAATGGCTATGGCCAGAAACTGTGTTAACTTCAGCAGAAGCATGAATCGTTTGAAGAAGGTATGTACTTGTGTGTGTTTGTGTTTGTTTGTAAAAGCACCTCATATCTCATACAGTGATATTGGCAGGAGAAGCTTTCGTGGCAGCTCTTCTAAAAGCCCTTAAAACAGCAAACATGACAGAAATATTATAAATAGAGTACATCATCAATCAGTCACTCAGCTGACTAGAAGCTTTTTGTTTCCCCACTGAGATTTCCCCCCTGTGCTTTAAGGTATCATAGCTGAATTAGTGTTGCATTTATCCGTGTCACTGCCATGCTTGTTATCTTTCAAACAAAACCCTGCTGTAACTCCTGCAGAGTCACACATAATGAACTCCCTTTTGGTCAGAAATCTGAAAAGGCCTGGTTACAGTTTCAAATATGGGCATGTAGTGAAATCATTTGTTCCAACAGCACTGCCACAAACAGAGGATATCACAAGGAGGCAAAATTAATCATTAACCAGCCAACAATAAGCTATCATGACACTGCTGACCTTTGGGGAGGGAGGAAGCTAGAGCCAAGAAAATTAAAAGGAGCTTTTGTTGCTTATTAGCTGCTTTGTATTGTTTATTTACTCATCTGTCACGTAAAAAGGAGTACAAACTATTCAACAAAAGGGTCTTCTTGACAGTTATTGGACAAGAAACAAATATGTAATTTGATTAAACTTAAGAGGACTATTTTCTATATTAGCGACCAAACAGAGCAATTTAAGTAACTAACCAACCGTGAGCAAGCTTGTTAGCTTAGGGAGCTTCTGGCTTCCCTCCTCAAAGACCTCTTTTTAACAAAACAGTCAGCAACAGAATGTCAGGGGAGAGTAAACAGAGCAAAAAAAGGTCTAAGAAAAAGGAGAGACACTTGCTAACTTTTGAGACTTACACGTCCAGCCTCTGATACAACCAAAGACAGTATAAATAATGGACGTGGTGTCCGTGACATCATCATCTGTTCCTGAGCGCTGTTTTGAAGCCAATCATCGGCGGCAGCCATATTGGAAATGCGATGTTTATTTCTGCTGCAAAGATCGTCTTTTTTTAATTGGTGTGTATGTGGTTTCCGGTGTTTCTGCAGCCATCAATCGGATCCTTGATGAACTGCAGCTTTTAGCACTTCAGCATTGAACTCATACTTTGAGACCGGAGGTTGCCTCTTGGATACAACAGTTAGCTTACAAGCTACAGCAGCTACCAACCAGCCTTGCTAGTCGAAGCTACTGTATCCACTCAACTTTTGCACCACGTATTTTGTGTGACCAAGGCAAGACGAGGCAAGTTTATTTACAAAGCACCATTCATACAAAGTGCAATTCAAAGTGCTTTACAGAGTTAAGACCAGGGCAGTGTTAATTTGACGTGTGACTACTAGTATTAATTACATTGTTCCTAAAAAAATAAGAGTCTAAAAATCAAATGTTCTGGTTTTCATGAACTCAGATGCGGAGGTTATCTAAACAGCCTTCACAAAGCTGTGTTTACATGATTGTGACTCAGGAGTGTCAGCTAAGGTAGGGGCAAAGACTTTATAAGAAGATTGACAGCACCATTCAGTGTAGGGAAGCCATAACATTTAGACCCCCTTCTGGTCACTGGCTGCAATATAGGTCATAAGCCCACCTGCTCTATTTTAACAGATGGGATATAGGTAAAAACTTAAATACACATAAAACACATTTTTCTCATTCATGCTTCCTTTCGTGGCAGTTATCATACTGATTTCATTCTAAGTGTACTATAATGAGTTATTTGGTACAAAAAGGAAGGGATGTAATGCCCTGACTGCCAGCTGTTGACGAATGTGGACGTAGCAGAGTAGAGGAACAAAAGGAGGAAACATGATGAACTCTAACACAGGAGTCATTGAACTTTCCTTAGCCATGAGTGTCCGCATCAAATCAACACAAACAATGCTGCGCTGTAGCCTGACCTCACCTGAAAGATCTTGGTCATTTTATCAGTAAATTCAAAGTGTTTTGGTTAGCAGGAGAGATGTAGGCGTCAATCCCGCGGCTCCGCCAGCCAGATTGCTTCTGCACAGGCCTTGGCTCTAAGATACATAACCAACTCAATATGTCATTGCCCACAGTGGTCATATTTTGGCTTCACTTTTTCTTACAATGGTAGATGGAGGCATGTCGTCCATATTGAATACACAGTCACTGGAGGGGGGCTGTAGAGGACTGTTTCTATTGGCTGTAAAGTAAGAAGATAACTTTTCAGTGTTACATGATTTCACACAGAATACACATTTTCCATGTAGTTTTATAATTTGTTATAGAAGACTTGCTCAGTTCAATCAGGAGAGACACAGTTTGAAGATAAAAGGTTATTTATTATAACTTAATGAATAATGAAACTTGACTGAAATCTTTGGCTTAAGGACTCTATGGGGATAATTTTGTGAGCGTAGGATGTGTGAATTTGGCAGCAGAAGAAATCCCCCTAGAGTCCAGACTCTGGTGGTGGGGGTTGATGAATTTTAGGAATTGAATACTTGCAGAGACCAGGTGGAGATGGGGAGGTGGAAGGGTGCGCACCATCAATGCAAGAAGGAACTAGCTGGAGAGAGAGACACATTTAAAAAGAGAGCAGAAAGTTGATAGGCTGACGATAAGGGCGTGCCACTGAGCTATTGGATGACAGGCTGCTGATTAACCAATGACAGCTCTGGAGCATGCAGCTGGAAGCTGATGAGCTGTTGAACGAGGGAGATGAGAGTTAAACAACTGCTGATAATACTTTTATAGTCTTCCTCTCTGAACTTTTGCTAGAGCTACATTTGATATGATTGATATTACAAAACCAACTTTCTAGCTGTAAAACTGTTGGCATCAGTGGCCTCTTGCTGCAGATAGCTACTTCAATTTATGTCCAAGCAGAAATGTTCATCAGGATTTTAAAATTCGACTACCGAGCATACTCTGTACACTACTACCAAATCACAACCATGAGCTAATAGTTTCTTTTTAATGGCAGAAAATAACAAGACATGGATAAAGCCTCCTGCATTAGAATGCAGCATCACAACATACGATATACATCACACAGAGCCTGGAGGGCTAAACACAGACGCAACTTATGAAAATTAATGAAGAGAGCCAGGTGAAAAAGCCTCGCTTATCTGCATGTTTCTGCCACCTGCATATCTTGTTTTCTGCCTGTCTGGTGCCAGATTGGTACAGACAGAGCATAGGTGCAAGGATGACCCTGAGCTGTCATTGTTTTCCTACTAACGTCTTTCCTTCCTTCGTTCTCATTCCCTCTCTCTCTCTCTCTCTCTCTCTCTCTTCTCTCTCTCTCTCTCTCTCTCTCTCTCTCTCTCTCTCTCTCTCTCTCTCTCTCTCTCTCTCTCTCTCTCTCTCTCTCTCTCTCCCCCTTTTTGGTTCTTCTCTAGGTATGGCAGGCTGCTTAGAGACAGGTGATTTCTATTGCAAGAGGGTAGAAAAAAAAGTGTTTTCTTTGCTCTTCCATTTAGAGATGTGCCGTGTCAAAGGCAGCAGGAAGTGTTTGGAATCACTCACCTGAAATGTCAGTGACTTCCTAACAGGGTGTCCATCAGAGCTTTTTTAAACTGACAAGAGAGCCATTAGCCGGCAGCTCTGAGAGTGTCCTGTGGTGGGCAGGGGCGGGACTGAGATTTATTATTTTTCTCTTAAATGTCCATCTGCAGCAAACTATAAGTGTGTGTGACATCAGTGGTAGGAAAAAGGAAGTAAGAGGAAAAAGGAAGGGAAATCAGCATTGGATTCATCTGAACATGCTTTTGATTATAATTGCACTACGACACACACACACACACACACACACACACACACACACACACACACACACACACACACACACACACACACACACACACACACACACACACACACAGACAGACAGGTGCAGGCTCCATGACGACACTGCACTGTATGCAGCATGGACACAATCTTTAATCATCCTGTGGTCTGCTGCAGAGGGAGAATATTCAGTGTTGGTGATGCAGACAAACACAAATACAAGGACACACACACACACACTCCATCATACACACATCGTCCCCCACCCATAACCCACCCCCCTGCAAACCTGCCGTTCTGTAGTCCATGATGTAATGCTATCAGACCCCTCCTCTGCTGTCTCTCACACACTCCTCTCTCTCTCCTTCTCCTCATTCGATTGGTGGCTCCCGCCTGCATCTGCTGGATCAGCTCTGACTCCTTTCACACACATACACACACACCCATACACTCACACTCACACTCACAGACACACACACACACACACACACACACACATACACACACACACACACACTTCCACGCTCCCTCTCACACACTCCTCTTACACATACACTACCAGGGGGATTCCTCCGCCCGCCACTGCAGCCTCTGCTTGCTCCACCTGGCTCTTCACAGTCTTCTGTCTTCTTCTGCCGTAGGGGGAGAAAAGCATGCGGTGAGTCCCTCCTTTTTCTCTAATGACAGCCGGCGATTGTGGTCCACGATAAGACAAAAGGATGAAAGGACGTTGTTCCCTCCTGCAGACAGTGTTGGACAAACACCGGGAGGCTTTGCTGCCATCCACTGCAGCCTGGGAGGAGGAGGAAGAGGAGGAGGTTGAGGCGGAGGAGGAGGAGAGGCTTGCTGCTGAGTTTGTGCTTAGAGTAATGAAGTGGCGTGTGGTTGCTCAGTTACTACAGATACCGGTCATCTGGGCACTGGGTGCCATAGCAATAGATTATATTCATTTAGGGTCTTGGCTCATTGTGTGTCTGCGTTCTAGTAAGCTGCTGTAAGATGCACGTGTGTGAGAG
Source organism: Notolabrus celidotus (assembly GCF_009762535.1). Taxonomy (NCBI): domain Eukaryota; kingdom Metazoa; phylum Chordata; class Actinopteri; order Labriformes; family Labridae; genus Notolabrus; species Notolabrus celidotus. The sequence continues at coordinate 27,030,779 of NC_048274.1, forward strand.
AGAGATAAAAAAAATTCAGCTTTTGCGCCTGTGTGCTGCTGGGGTTATGGATCCTAAATATGCTCCAGGGTGCTGTGTATGATCTAGTTTCCCGTTGTGTCAATCGCCTTGCTTTGACAGGAGAGAAGCTGAATGGCTTGAATGTAAAGCAAAGCTGCTTCTGCACCTCTGTGATGGTTTAGTTGTGACTCCTGCCAGATGGACAGGGAGGATATATTGGCTACAATAAAGCCCTGACAGACTCATTATGTACCTATAGATTGTTTCTGTTGTGTAGCTGAGAAAAAAAAGGGTGTGTGCATATGGTGTGAACTCGTTCGCCTGTGACATTTGGACACTTGCGTTGCTCTCCCTTTCTCTCCCTCTCTGTCTTCCTCTCTCTGCTCTATTATGTACACTGGGCTCTTTCACTGTGCAGCTCAATGACATTGAGTCTAATAGGAAAAGTAATTCTATTATTGCTCAGCTTTTGGCTGCTAAATGACACTTTAATGATAATGGAAGCAAGGAATGAAGTCACTGGTGCATTTTTCTCTCTGGGCCGAGGATGACCAAATTGCATTTAGTAAGGCAATGCACTGCAAGCTAACCTTTTACATCCAGTGTGTTGAAATGTTAATATTTAATAATGGTTGGTCTACTCCACATGTGGACACTCTCATGACTTATTCATCCCGATGTTTTTTCCACTTGTATTCCTCATATAGCTGACAAAAATACTGACATGATTCATTGCTTCTCCATGTCAAAATAAAAGCCTTAAATTTCTGCATTTGCAAAGATCCACATCATTCATCTTCAAATTTCTTGCAAATCTAGAATGAAGTGTACTCAATCAAATGCCAGCTCGCTAAGCAGACCATATATTTTCCGCATTAAGAAATCTGCATTTTGTTTTCCAATTAACTAAGAACCAAATGAGCTTTTCTCAGCTTTTCAGCTGGCTCATTATTATCATTAATTGCAGCTTTAACCACACAAAAAGGAATAAACCCGCAAAGATATTTTGGAAGTCAGCTGGCCTTGTTCAAATGATCTGCCCTCCCTAACGGAACAGCGTGTGCAAATATGTTGGTGGGTTTTTAAATCAATGTTTAGCACATGAAACAGCTCTTCCTCCAGGCTGTTTAGCTCTGAAACGCTCTCTGTAGGAATAAATGGAAAGTAATTAGGATGCTGGTCCAACAGCAAAACAACAGGCAATGAGGAAGTGAAGTGCAACTCCCATTGGCTGTCAGAGCATTACAGGGGGTTAGTTTGTGGTCACATTAAGATAGTTTATTGATTGTTTAAATCCTGTAACAACCCTCTCCCCCCCAAGACCTTTAAAATTAAGACAAGGAGTTAATGTTCCACTAATCCGCTGCTATTTGTGTAGCAGACAGAACATCTAAATCATATTCTTCCTGAAGCGGTTCATCTGTCAGATAGATCATCCACTGATTTTATTTTTGCTCCCTAAGTTCTGACTCCTGAGTTCTGAGTTTCCTGTGAAGTGAAGCTGAAGGTTTAGACCTTTTGCTGCTGGTACACAAGATGTACTACATTTTCATGCTGCCTGATCTGATCGTTTTGGATCTTCCCCTCGCTAGCTGTGCTGACGTCAAACCAATCATCTGAAAGAAATATAAATATTTGAACTCACTCAAGGCAGAAAAGTGAAAAACTAGAAGTAAAAAGGTCAATTTGATCAATATTTCATCAACTCTGCCCAATGTGTATCTGATTTGTACCCTGAATGCAGCACAGAAAAGGATTCAGATACCTTTTCACCTTCAACATAGTCACGATTTTATTGTAGTGTGTGTTTGTGAGTGTGTTTGTGCTCTTTGGTCTATATACAGGCTTCTATGTGAGCACTGTCAGCTGTTATTTTCTCTCTTTTAATCAGAGATTCAGAGTGTTTGATTTCTTTCCATTCGCTCTGAACAGAGACACCACAAAGTATTCCTAAGAATAAAACATGTGATGATGTGGGGAAAAACCAGACCCAGGACAGCTGCTCTGCTTCTTCCATCCTGAAAACACCAAAGCATTCACCAAAGCTGTCCACCATCAAGAGAAAAGACTCCCAGTTTCCAGTAAATGTGTAAAGTCTAATTTATAACAGAAACAACAAAACAATGGGTAAAGAGCTGTAGGGCTGCAAAACGAAGGCATAAATACAACTCAGAATCAGAAGAATCAGAACTCGAATCAGAATCAGCTTTATTCGCCAAGTATGCTTGAACACACAAGGAATTTGACTTTAGTAAACTGTGCTCTCTTTGTACAAGGCATAAGAATAAGAATAAGACCTACAATAAAAAATAAAATAGAAAATATAATAACAGTAACCTTAGCTATAAATACAAAGAAACAACAAATAGGCTTGACTAATATGTACAGGCTAACATAATATGATAAAGTGCAGTGGTGAGTTGCAGAGGTAGTTTTTACATTATAAAAATAGTAGTTAAATAGTACAAAAAATAGAAATATGGAATTCTGCTTGGAGAATTGTTGCATTGTGTATTTACATGTACAACACTTAGTGTAAGGAGGTTTAGCAGACACTGAGCAGAGGAAAAACAAATGTTTTAACTGTTAGGCTGACCTGAAAATACCAAAAACTGCAATTCTTTGAATGGAAGTGACTAATTTCCTTCATGTTGTATGTCATTGAACTCATACTCAACTCAATACTGAGAGCATGGCCCCTTATGTGACAGGTGGTGCTGGCATCACCTCAGCTAATTCAAGCCACAAAACATGACCTCCTGGGTATACATCCTCGAGTTCAAATAAGGTCCTTGAGGTTGAAAACAGCATGATGACAGGGAAAATTTCAAACCCACATCAAAACAGTAGTTCACTGCTTTCTTTTATGAATGAGGATCTCAAACTAAACCTAAACTCTGGTGGCTGACAAGGCTAACTGATCAGCAACAGCATAAATAATCTTACAATCATATCTACAACAGACATGCTCCATGCAGTCCTTTAGACGTGATCTGTTTTTGTGGTGAAGCTCACTTCAGCTTGACATTATCTATTGTTTAGATGAGAAAGTGGCAGGCACACTGTAGCTGTAAGCAAGGAGGCTAAAGCTCTCAACCAAGCGGCAACCTGCGGTCTCAAACTATGAAGCCCATGCTGGTATGAACTGCAATTCATCGAGAATCTGCTTGAGGCTGACTGAAGAAACACCAGAAACCACATAGACACCAATTTAAAAAAGATGATCTTTGCAGCATTAATAAACATGTTTACAGCCTGGTTCAAAAAACGTCTTGGTTCTAAGTAGCTAATTTCTCTATCAGCACACACCGTACGGGGGTAAATTTTTTTCTAACACGACGGTTCAGAAGATATTATGATTACAAGTTTTTGCCCAAATAAGGACATGACTGACTTGACTCCCTGATGGGAACACATAGCTGTTGGCTAGGAGGCTCAAACTCCGCCCCTTTACGTCACCCTATGCCTTGTTGAGTTCCGCATTTACAATATGGCTAACAACGTCAATTGGCTTCAAAACGGTCTCAACTCTATTACTGTACCAAGTTAGGCTGAGTGAGCATTTCCAATATGGCGACTGCCACCAATAGGCTTCAAAACTCAGCTTCAGAAACCATTCGGTGACGTCTCTGTTACCATGTCCATGTTTTATACTGTCTATAATTAAGAACCAAACAACTGGCTAACTGAGAGTTGTATTCAGGAGCAGTACAAGTAGCACAGTTAGCTGTCCATCAGAAACTATTTCTCAGTAAATGTTATGTGGGATTTTTGTAAGTGTTATAAAGTTCTGTTTTGCACAGAAGTCTTTGTGGCCAGGCCCACACAGGCACTCCACTCCGGCAGCGTCTATGGATATGTGATCTTATAAATAATTGAATTGCCTCATCTTCCTCACTCTCTTCTGTCAATGATAAAGTGTTACAAACGGTTCCACCCTTGTAGGCCTGTAGCACTTTGTCATTTCTTCAGTTACAGCTGTTTTCTTTTGCATGTGTTTTCTGTTTGTGTGTTCTTTGATATGCATCATTTAAATATTTGCAGCCCATTTGCTGGTGATGCAGCTGGTTTGTCTTTTTGCATCCCATGTTTTCCATTTGAAGCATGTTTCTGTCTTCCCATTTTCTAAACTTTCACATGTATTTCTAATTTGCAACACATTTCTCCTCATGAAAATTCTTCAGATCGTTGCATACGGGTCAGCCACCGTACTAAACAAGCTAACCATCAGACCTCTAAAAAACAAAGGCTACTTCTCACATCAACAGATGTTCCTCAATAATTTTTCCATATATTTAATGTCAGGTTTAATGAGTTATGCCATGAAATTCATAAAAAATCATAAATTCATGAATTCATTCCCAGTGCCTTCAGGCTTTCTTCACCGCCCTCCCCCTCCCGCTGTGCAGCTGTGCAGGACCTTCACCTCTGCCCTCCTGCTGCGGCATCCACAGCCTCCCAGTCTCCTCCAAACCAGAAAGAGCCAGACAAAGAAAATCTATGTACTGAGCAAACACACACACACATACACACGAAACCATGCCTTCATTTTAATCATATCGTTTCGTGATATTTATTTCAAGTTCTCAGAGGAAAGCTAGCTCAAATGAACATGCATTAATCTCAAAACATCCTGTAGAACTGTGGTTCTAAAGAAGTCAACCCTCCCCCCTTGGCGTGCATACACAGAAGGTGTCAGACAGCGGTTACTGGTTCATATTAGTTATAGAAGATAAAAGACACCTAGTTCAGCTGGATTGAGTGTGCTGCCTCTTGTTTGGTTTTCTAATCTTTGCCTACACGTCAGACTCTTTTTCTGGTCTTCCATTTATCTTTCAAGTGTAAACTTTTTGTGTAACTTTACTTATCAGTCTCCAGTGCAGAAATGCTTGTATAAGCTTATCCAAAGGATAGGCGGCTTACATTCTTATTTTCCTGCAACATCCTTTTCATTTATTTAGGTTTTCATTTTTTAAATCTGACTGAGTGGACAACCTTAAAAAAAAAACCACAAGAATGATTTATGATGAGCTGTGTCGACAGGTTTGCTGCTAACCCACTAAGATATAAATGAGTGGACCAAAAAAGCCTTAAAAACCCACTCAGGGATGATTGAACATGTCAGGAATGAAAGCAAAAGCCAATTAAAGATGATGACATGATTTGCATCCCCTGTTTAATTATTTTCACTGTCACTTTAAACAGAGGCCTGCACTGACATGTGTGTTAATTAGAGAGAGAGAGAGAGAGAGAGAGAGAGAGAGAGAGAGAGAGAGAGAGAGAGAGAGAGAGATGGCTGTGAGACTGCAGAAAAGGTTGAAAGTGGTAAAAACAGGGGAAGCCACCTCTCTTGTCTTTGATATGGACATGAGCTGCTGTCTGCAGGGGTCGTTGTGATTTATTTCTCTTTCTCACTGGTGCTGTTTGGTCACACTGTCTGTTACTGCCACACACATGGACATGAGTGCAGTCTTTTTTCTCAAAGGATTGGTTCAACCACATTAGGCAAGATAAAACATACTGTCTTACTTACCTCTTGTGGTAATTAACTATGCAATTAGTGGTTGTTCTTTATGTGCTCAGATTTGAATGGATTTCTACCTGGAGGTGAAATAGATTTTGTTTGTGCTGCTCGATGCTTGTAAATGAACTATAAATAAATCAGTTTGGTAGTTAGAATATTTACTGAGGTCTGTTGATTGTCCAGGGTAACCTGGTAATCATTGTGATTCTGTTTTGTTTTTTCTAAGCTACACATGTTACAAAGCTGCATTACCACTCTGTTTATGAGCTGATCAGTTGAACACTTTGGTCCATACAGATGTATCACATATTGGCTTTACCCTTTTTTGACTCAGTTTGAGTGTGTGTGCTTTCACTGACAAAAACATGAAAGGACACAAATTGCCAAAAATAAGTTATTTATTACAATATTGAAGAAAGGTTTCATGAATTTTTGATAGCATTTGGAGGTCTCCACAATGAACACTGACTGTTTCTCTATTGGCACCAGAAGGTGACATTTAGAGCATTTATTTAGGAAACAAATAACTTTCAGACTGATTTAATAAAAACTTGACCATTCAGGCTCCTCAGCTGGTCAGATTTTTTTTTTTTCCAAAACTATGACAAATTCCTGTGTGGTTGCTATTGGGTTGTTACTAAAACACCATACTTATATACTCACAGGGAAGAACCAATGTTTTGTCAAAGATTTAATACTTATTAATCAGTTTTACAATATTTTTGGAACTGTTTCACCACCAACTTCAGCCAAACTATTTCAGCCTCATTTGCATCATGGGAGAATAGTTTGCATCGACATCAAACTCAAAAATCAACAGTGTTAAGTTTGCTCTGTTTCTGCATGAATAGGCATAGTCTTAGTCACTTCTTCGACGTGACCACACAGCATAACAAAAACCCTTTTCTGCAGTGTGTTGTAAAGATTTGGCTCATGACTTTTGAGTTCTGTATAATTTGCAAGATATTACACCTGCCTAGCATGTTAGCAATGTCACCGTAAGCATGTGGTGTGCCGATGATTTGAGCCAAAGTTGTAATCATGTTAATATGATTGTTAGCGACCCTGACAACACAGTGATTCAGATGATTCATCAGTTTTAACAGAACAGCATCAACAATGCAGGATAAATGTACGATAATGGTTTCACATGTGCTTAAAAGTTACTGACAAACATATATTTATTCCAGCTCTTATCTCCTCTAGAGACATTTGTTTCTGTCAGTTACCAAAATGTGCTGAAACAAACGGTCACAGTTAGCCGCAAGAGCAGTTTGATTTAAAGTTATCAAAACAGCAAGTCATCCCTATCTATGATATGTGACCAACTTGTCAAAACAAGTCGACTCAGGTAGATTTATAGAGGAGGAAAATGGGACACCTTCAGACCAGAGAGTGCTGCGTCACTTGAATAGTCATGAATCATCGGCGTGGAGAGCGACGGTCTCCTGTGTGTGGAGAGAGAGAGTGTGAGGAAGATGTGGGGACATTTCAGGGACTGTCGGAGCGGGACAAGGTGAGGACACGGGGATGAGTCAGAGTGCTGATGGGTCTGCTGAAGGCACCTGCAGCGGGCTGCTCTGACATCATCACTGCCTGCAGGAGGAGCACACCTTATTCTCTTAGAGTTTGACCTTGTTACTTGTCAACAGCCCTGGTCATCATCCTCTAATACAAATACCACTCATAATATAACATTTATATCTCCAATATTACTGTATTAACAGCCTTTTACTGTTATTATAAAAGCATGAAAATATTTAGAATGCTAACATTTTAATCATTTTGTATAATGGTGGAACATTTACCATCCTTTATTATCACACATCAGCCGATGGGAATGTCAGTAGTTTTGCAGAAACATTGGACCCAGTCCCTGAACCTAACGGCTACCTCAGGGTGAACATTGTAAAAGCAGGTTGTCAAAGCAGGTCATTAAAGTGGAAGGGATCTCAACACTAGAAATGATTTGATCGACTGATGAACATGTGTGACTCTCAGAGTTTGAGCTGTGTCCATACAAATGGATAACTTTATAGCCTTCTTAGAATGAGCTAATCTAGCTGTCCTTACTCACAGGAACACATGAATTAACTGAGTTTTTCTACCTCTGCATTTTCTGTCTGTGACGGTATCCACTCATCAGTCCTGAACACCGCCATGATCCGTATTATGTTCCATTGAATGCTTACCTCATGCATCATCTTCAGTTTTGTAGATATCTCTGTTGTAGCCTCCAGTTTTTGTGTCTTAGACTTTCCTTCCTTTCTCTCCGCTGATTTCATCTCTTTTCTTGTTTTTTCCACTGTAACTGAACAAACAGGAAATCTGCTGTACTTTTTTGTTGATATGTTTACAGTTATTCCACCATAGCCTGTGATATAACTATATCCCTAGCAACGGTCTGTTCTTCATAGCAGCAGTCTGTTATATAATAATGTGTTAAAATAATACAGCCTATAGGAACGGAGGGAAAATGTGGGGGCTTCTGTTATAGCCAGTGGATATTTTGGAGATAGGGGCCTTTAATGCTTTATCTTTTTTCTGTGTGCTGGTCTTGTTTTCAGTCCAAATAGCAACTGGAGGCACGAGAAAGGAGTTGGACTGGAAAGGAAACTTCTACAACTCTCCATGAACTGCACTTTTTTAGCAGATGCCTGCTAAAAGGCAGTAAGTGAAATGCAGGATTGCTTGGCCCATACTTTTTGCGTCTTTTACTCCCCACACAGAGGGTATTCCTACATTTAATGGCAGCATGCACAAATTCAGTGTGTCAAAAATACACTGGGCCGTAGAATACTTCATGCACTAAAAATTGTGAATACATTCTGCACTCATATGTAGATATTGGTTGCTAACAACATACATCCATATACAGTATATAACATGTAACTTTTTGGGATCATGAATGTCTGTTGGGAAATTTCAACGCCGTCCGTTTAAAACTTGAGATATTTAAGTTAGGACCAAGTGGTCAAGCAACCAATCGGGATCTCCATCCCTGAACTTATAGCTACGCCTTCATGGCTACAAAATACTAGATTTTTAAAAAACTTTTGCCTCACACTTTTGCAAGTCCTTATTTTTTACTTGTGAGGGTAACACTTACCAGGCACAAAATCTAGTGTGAAACAAATGTAGAGTTGATTTAAGTCTGTTTATCAAAGAGGGTCAATCTCATTGACATATGCACATCTCTGTTGAGGGCTTAAAGCTTGTTGGGAGGATAACATCACTTAATGTTTGAGCAAGTCACCAAATCTGGTGTTGTGCATTACTGAAAGAGTCTGTCATATACTTAACCCCAATAAAAGCTCCATGGGTGGTGTGACCTCAATATGAATAGCTGCTGAATGCTTCGAGGTGCATCCCTGTCTCATGACAAAGGGATATTATGTGACAGCAGCAGCGGATTAAGAGCAATCGGGTCAACAACTAAGTCTTTGTTAAATGCAACCTCAAGGCTTTTAAATAGTGCTTTTAAATCACATTTTACCCCAAGTTCAAGATGATTGCTTGAGAGTACAACATGTTCAAAATAAACACTATGATGCTTATTTTGGATGCCGCTTAATTGTTATCAGAGTACTCTTCAAAAATGTGTCTTCAGACAGACATTTGGCTCAATGCATTCCTTTATCTTTGTCCAATACTTCACAGTACAACTAGCAGGAAGTAATACAGATAATTCTGCCCACTTTTGTAAGAATTCATCCTGATGATTGTTCCTCTCACCTTCTTCTGCAAGCCTGACTTTTGCATAAATTGGTTGATCGTAATCTTATCAGAAATAATCCTTGATTGAATTTAAGGGATTAAAGAGAGAGAGTTGGAAATAGTTACAGCAAAAGAAAGAAAGACAAAGACAAAAGCAAAAGCAAAAGAGAAACAGCGACATCATTTTAACCCCACTTGCCACAGATTTGTCTCTGCCTTGTGTGTGTGTGTGTGTGTGTGTGTGTGTGTGTGTGTGTGTGTGTGTGTGTGTGTGTTTGTGTGTGTGTGTGTGTGTGTGTGTGTGTGTGTGTGTGTGTGTGTGTGTGTGTGTGTGTGTGTGTGTGTGTGTGTTGACTTTGGTTTAACTGTGGCACAGTCACGCAAAACCACTCACAGACTGACAACATTTCCAGAAGTGTCGGCTTCTGTCAGGATGCAGCCTGTAGCATGACTTGGCTAATGTCGTCACTTTTCTTGGTGTTAACGTTCACAATATCTGACAAATTCTCACACCATCGCAAAGGGGTTGTTGACTAATTATTGACGATATTTTATCCCCTGCAGGTGTAAAGAATGGCTGCATGCTTGCACAATAACTTGATTTGTGCCTCCTCTTGCCAAGAAAATATTAGTATAGTTTTTGATATGATGTCCTGAGCAGCCAGAAGGTGCAGTCACACTGTCTGTTGTTTTCAGCTTAAAAAGAAAACCAGAGGACTAAAGCCCACACTTCTTTTTACCCTTTTCTGTGGCCAAAAACGAGATTACATGAATGGCTGAGTCTGGTTTTATTCAGGTCTTTGCCTTTGCCCGATAATCCCCTGTAATTCTCTTTGTGGTGGACGCTCTCAGTTGTCAGTCATTGTTTGCAGGCTGCAGGGAAGCCATGAAAAAAAGAGATTGCTGAGACATCAGAGGAGCAGAACTTTCTCATAGTAAAGAAATCTGTCCAAAAACCTGAGAGATTATGATGTTGCATTTGAGTCACTTGTACTGTGTGGTAGCCTACGGGACATTTAATTGGGCCTACCTTAGATGATGTTACAAATTTAGTATAAACTTAAAATGATTATGCTTTGAATTGATCCATGACAGATATATAATTTCAGCAGGTAATCGTATATCTGAACAGGTTAAGTGTATGAATTGTTTTGCCTGGAAGACTAATTTCTTTAATTTTCAAACAAACTGCCTGATTTATGAATATTTCTGCTTCATGCTTTTATTTTGAAAAGGCATACCCTATGTGTCTTATCAATAGACTATACATAGCTTCAGTGGTGTGCTCAATTGATCTCACCCCCTGGTGCCCTCATGTCCGAAAGAATCAGCTCTCAAGTGCCCACTTGGATTAGATACAATTTTACAAATTGCCTTTGAGCACTTTCATTGGAAAATTCATTAAAAAGTACCCTCTGGATGCCCCTCAAATGTAAAAAACATTTTTAAAAAAGCCCTCCGGATGCACTTCTATTAGAAAAATACTCCAGAATGCCTTACAGTCAAAAAAATGTTCAAAAGTGCCCTCTAGGTTCTTCTTCATTGGATTGAATAAACAAAAGTGCCCTTTGGATGCCCCTCCAGTAGATTAAATGTAAAAAAAAAAGTTCCCTCTGTTTGCCCCTGTAGGTAATTATGTTATATTATGTTACTTATGTAATCAATAATAAAGAAATATATCTCATAGTATTGTTTTCCTTTTACATAATTCAATTTCAACCACAATTGGTCACAAAATATTCACCATGATGCCCGAGCATCAAATTAAGCGTTTGATACTAAAAGTTTTCAAAACCCCCCTCTTCTCACTGCTGAATCCATACATTTAAATTGACCTTAAACTGTGAGTACAAGGGGTTTAAAAGGAGGTGCCTTTTTTTCACCCCTGCTCCTCAAACAGCCTGAGTACACCACTGCATAACTAATACAGTCTATAGCCTGAACATACTGCTGAAACATATTTTGGGAGGGTGAAACAACTTGGCAGGCATAAATTAATGAAATTCATGAACAAATGATAAGTAAAGGGAATTTCCAAAAAATGTTGTTCTCACAAATCGAACACACTTCTAAAAAGGTGTATTTAAAATGTTGCATAAAATAAGTGCAGTTTGTGTAAGAAATAATAGTTTCTTGTATGGGGGGAGAAGTGGGACTGACTACCTGGGACCCAAGTGGGAAGGGGGGCCCTTAAGGGGCCTGTAATAAAATGTGTTTTCTACTACGCTTTTCTTTTGTTTTGTTATAACTACAATAAGATAACTAAAAATGTCTGAATAAATAAAAAAAACATTCAGAATTCCTTTTGGAATTTATTTCCGGCTCTGTGAGATGCACGTCTCATGCCTAACGTGGAAGAATTGTCATATTTTCATAGCATCTAGTGTGGCTGAATCTGACTGAAAGTGAACTGTCGGTTTTGTAGGAGTTTTATTTTACTTCATGAGGCTAGATTATACCAAATAATGCCCCCTTGTTGTTATTCAACAATTCAGTTGGCTTCAAATAATCTTGTGTAAAGAGGTGGACAGTCTTAAGGTCAATATTGTGCAGTTACATTTGGAGAAATTGAGGCAAGGACGACGTGCTGGTATTGAGGTGCAAGCTAAGAAAAGACGACATCAACCTGTCCTTTCCTTATGGGGAATGTAAGATCCATCTACGATAAGTTGGACAAGGTAACCCAGCACCAGAGGGAATACTGGCAGAGTAGCATCATGCTAACAGAGCTAACACTGGACACGAACGCCACATTGGAAGGATTAAACCTGCTGTGGGCGGACAGGATACAGGAGAGCAAGACTGAACACACTGGTGAAGAAGGCCAGCTCAGTCCTGGACCCTGTAGAGGAGGTGGCTGACAGGAGGATTATGGCCAATCTGTGGTCTTTGATGAACATTTGTTTTTTAGATATATATTCTGATAGGTTAGATATATATTGACATAGAGCGGTCTAGACCTCCTATGTTTGTAAAAGCGTCTTGAGATAACGTTTGTTGTGATTTGGCGCTTCCAAATAAAGATTGATTGATATATATATATTGATATGTAGCTTATATTTGAGTCAGTTAACCAGGATATTTTTAAGCATATATTTTTGTTTAATACAAATAAACCAGCATTATAGCAGCAATGTTATATTTTGTAGGGTTGGCTGTGGTGATGGGGCCCACTGAGATATCTTTTCAGGGGGCCCAGAATTCCTGGCGACGCCCCTGTGTATTCATCCTTCTTCTGTTTTTTTAAAATAAAAATCTAATTAAACTCCTGTTTCTCGGACCTGCCTTTGTGTGGTTCAAAAATGTTTTGGAAAGTAGATAACTCTAGGCTACTGTCTGTCCCAAAAGCAAAGTAATGGAAAAACTATACACGTGAAGTGAAACTTAGAAGGATATTTACTTGCACGCGTAGTAAGGAGATATTTCTTGAGGAAATGAGTGGCACATGTGTGTCTCATCTAAACGCACAGTCTGTGGTTGTAGCCGGCTGCTCGTGCTGTGGGCGGAGCCAAAGTTTAGGATCCTGAAAGCGCTCATCCGTCAGTGTGTAGAGAAGGAGGCTCGTCTTCAGACACACGGAGGATGGACTTCACTTCACGGACACGCTAACGGAGTCTGTACAAACACAGGCGTGAAGACGTGCACATTGCGGATTTAAACTGTGTTGCGGTGTTTTTTTTATCCACTACCTTTGAAAAGCAGAGTTTTTCCTTCTTCGCTGCAGATCGTGCACGGTAAGGTCTTTTTAATGTCTGCGCCGTGGTCTTACGTTTTCAGGTTAAACACCTTTTACAGCGGGGGGAAATCCAACGGATTAGTCTGTATTGTTGTGAAAAATCTTTAAAACACACATTTGAGCGAAAATACTGAGTTTTGGAGCGTTTTGCTTTATTGTAGTCGGCATTAAACGGACTTTGAGTGTATTCTTGGGTATAGTTTGTGGTGTCGCGCACCTTGGAGCTTCACATCTTGACAACAAAGCACATAGGAAAATTATACGTTTTGTTGTGCTCATTCTAGCTACAATTACATTCCTGCGGAGATAACTGAAAACAACTACAACATTAATGTTTTCAGTTCTCAGACTTGGCTAATAAAGCTGATCCTGATTCAGTTTTCCATAAGGGATGTGCTTGGTGCAAAGTGGCTGCTTGCTCCTTAACAAACTCCCTAACCATCATTATAAATCCGATCAAAACACATGAAACTGCAGCTTTAGCAGCATTGCTGTAAAAGCAGGAGATGCATAATGTAAAGGCGAGGAGTCAACCCCTCTGCATTCTGTCTTCCCATGTGGGTAAACAGCTGCTCCTCACATTTAGCTTAAAGAAACAACAAACAAGAATCCCTCCTGTTGCACTGGCTCTGTTATATTCTTCCTTCATATAAAGACACATTAGAAGAATTGCTGCTGCATTGTGTTGAGCATTCAGGAATTAATTATGGCCAATTTAACACTTTTTTTAATGACACCTTGCTTGCTTTCTGTGATACCTTCCCAGACAGCCACCTCGTGTTATCTCCTTGTAGTAGATTGTGTTATCATACCTCCAATGTAGATAAACATGTTTGAAACAGACAGCCTGAGCATTGGAGAAATATCCCTTTTATCCTCTTTAACAAGCCAGAAGTGCTGGTAAACTTTGTTCTTCATGGAGTGATGGATCAAATCTGGAGGCTGTGAAGCGTGTGAGTTCAGTGTTGAGATGGTGCTGATATGCTTGGTTGGAATCTGACTGTAAATGACCAGCAGAGCAGTCTTTTTCCCCTCTGGGCCTCAGCTCCTCCTCTGCTGTGTGATACTGTATCAGTATCTCTAATAACACTGATAGTCTCTCGCTGTAAACAAAGCTGCGGAAACACCATGTTTTGAAGCACTCATAAAGTATTTTGCCTTCTTCTCCCTCTCTTTTTTTCTCTAAAACACACACGCACACAGACCCCTACCCACACAATCAAACACTCAAAACAAACATGGAGACTCCACCCGGCCCTCCACCCACTGTAACAACTTCAGAGGAATGGTCAGCATGTGGAGAGGTTGTGGTGGAGAGTTAGTAGTGAAGTGAAAAGCGGAGAGGAGGAACACTCTGTTGCTATAAACCCCAAAAGGTTACAGAGAGGGACGGTAAGTCCTCAGGACAGGCTGATGGGAACTTGTGTGTTCAGGGTTCCAGTGAAGCAGCCTCTCATACGAGGCTGAGATGTGGGAAAACAGTCATTTCATTGGGCTGCAGCCAGAAAGCACCCAGGATGACGGGGCAGGCATGAAGCCAGCCACGCCGCCTTTTCATCAGCTGAGTTGAGTTAGTGCAGATAAGTTCAGAAAGGTCTTGTTGTTGTAAAGTGTAAAAATCCCAAGCACGTTTTTTTTCTCTTGACGTATTCCAGCAGGGAGAACATTTGGCACGGGAGGTGAGACGGTTTCAGGAATCTGTAAGAATTCTCGTAGCATTATTACAACCTAAACTGTGAAAAGTCACACCTCGCTTTTACACACGGGCAAAAAGGTTTAATGGTTAGCATTAGCATTCACTGAAACCTTGCTGCAGCCACATTTGCTGCCTCTGCTGTGTCTGCACAGAGCTTTGTTTACCACTTGCAGGGCTATTCATATTCATATGTGTGACCTGCAGGTCCTGTATAAAAGCTGGCCAGGCCCTTCTGGGGTTTAGATGGAGGGCCAAAGGAGGGCTCTGAATGCAGGTGATGTCCCTCTGGGGGCCGTGCAGATGAACCTGTCTTTTCTAGCTTCTCTTGTTGCTGGATCTTTATCCAATCTGGCATGACTTCCCCTCAGAAATCTGCTTTTGATAGCAAAAACATGTGTTCCACTTGTGTCTGACCCATTTACAGACTGATCCTGACTGTGCACAAGGTACAGGAGCTGAGTGTGTAGCTGCAACTTTATACACATCACAGGTGATCTACAGATTTACACCAGTGCTAATAGACAAACTGTGCATTTGCTTAATAATGTTTGCAAAACGCATCGGCTAATTTTGAAGTATTTTGAGCACACTATCAGCCTTTCAATTTAGTTTCTGTTGCGGTTACACGCAAGATGCAACATGTCATGTGTCTGTTCTGTTTTTTATTTTGTCACCTTTATTACAATGAGAAATCATCTACAGTTGAATTATTAGGAAGTACAACATCTAAGATTGAGCAAAGAATGAAAGTGGGAGAGGAGCAGATTTTCATTCTCAACCTTTGGCTGTTGTCAATTCCATAATAAGACTACAAATCTAATAGTTGTTGTGGAAAATGGGTGTTCCCACTCCCACAACAAGAAGCAGCAGACCGTTGTTTAACCTGCAAATCCAGGTTGGTTAACATTTAAATGAGTCATTAAGGTTTATTATGAAGGCAGGTTTATACTGCTTCACTGTGTCCCATCTGACAAGTGTTTCAAATTTACTCGAAGATAAGTCTCAATATTCACATGGGTGAGGTCCTAACTAAGAAGGCTGTCTTTGGATGGAAAACATATTATGTAATATGTCCCTCTCCAGAGAGAAGTTACTGTCCTCCCCATTCTTTTCCTCTTGTTTAGAAAGAAATGTTGAGAAAAAGATAAACTGTGACTTTGAAATGGAAGAGAGAATGTCTCTGTGCCTGGAGCCTCCTTTTTCTTGTGAACCGCTGATAACTGTAGAAGCAATGTGGATACAGTCACTTTGTTTTAATTTAGTCCCCGGACAGTCCTGAGATTTGGTATTCACCGGGCGAATCGCAAAAGAGAAACATATCATTTTAAGCACAGAAACGAAGAACTTGTAGTCCTAGAGTAGGTACATAGAAGAACATGTTATCAGGTGAAGAAAAGGAGTCCTGTGTTGAGTAAAAGGACAAATGTGTCTGCTGCAGGAGGAACTTTGCACCTTTTGCAACTCTTTATGACATTTATTGTAATCATAGACGGTATAAATAATGGGTGTTGTATCCGTGACGTCACCCATCTGTTTCTGAAGCGCAGTTTTGAAGCCAATCGTCAGCGGGAGCCATATTGGAAAAGCTGAAGTCAACCCAACTGCTGTCGAGCTAGTGTGAGGTAAAGAGGCGGGATTTGAGCCTCCTAACCAACAGCTAGTGTTCCTGCCTGTCAATCAAGTCAGCTGTTCCTGTCATAATGGAAAACTTGTAATCTTAATATCTTTGAAATTGCAGCGTGATGAAAAATTTCACTCCCGTACAGTGTGTTTATTTCTGCTGTAAAGATCATCTTTTTTGAATTGGTGTGTATGTGGTTTCTGGTACTTCCAGGGCCAGCCTCAAGCGGACACTTCAAAAACTGCAGTTCCCTTCCGCATTGGCTTGGATTCTACAATACAGTCCAGTTAACGGCCCGTTTGTTTGCAGTCGCATTAACCAGCAGCAGGACGAGGTTCTGCTAGTAGCGGGCACTGACAGCGTTTCTGTGACACGGCGTGGCGTGTATGTTTACATTTTACAGCCATGCTCAGTCTCTGGAAATACATGAGTAGTAGTATGTGATTCAGAAATGGAGAAAATCCCTAATGTTTTCTTCTTCTTTTGCTATTTAATGCAGTTAGCATTCTTCTTCGTGTGTTACTTGACACGGTAAGCAGCTTTGAGAGCTTTAAGATGCTCTATAGCCACGTCTGGCAGGAATACCGTATTACAACCTTGCAGGCAGCGGTAAAAATGATGAAAATTTTGACTTTTAAAATGAGAAAATATTCACAGTGACTCTTCAATTTTTACTAAGTGAATGAATATTCAAAAATCAAGTATTGTGTGCCTCATATTGTTTCATTACGTCTTTAATGATCTAAAAGTAATCATTAATCTAAAAGTTGATCTAAAAGTAATCATTAATCTAGTTGATAATTGATTTCTTGTTTATTGTTTTTGATATAAAGCATAAAACCACCCCCTTCCCACTCTAACATTTTTTTACACACCCCCTGCTTTACTTTTTATTGGAAATCAAAAAACATTTCAGCAGTTTTCTTACATTTTTTCTAATGACTGAAATAATCTCCAAATTATAACTGTAAATAAATAATGAGACCATCCCTCATCCGTCTCATGTATCATCTATCATCAGGGTTGTGCCCAGTGTGACCCGACTGTTGACTTATTACTTGCTTTCTTGGTGTCAGCTGCTCTCAGAGACAAAGACGGATCACCTGACAGTAAACAAGGTAGAGGTGTTTCCTTTTGAAGTCGATTTGTTTGCTGAGAGTAAACAACCAACAGAGAGTAGGCGGCGAACCAGACAAACAACTCACACGAACTGTGTCATGTTTCCACTTGGGATGAGTAATGTGAACAGTTTTGTGGTCAAGGCTTGTCATTACCTTCACTGACGTCGGTACCTGAACACTCGGCAGTGATTGCAGCGTGAGTCTGACAAGGTGAAGCAGGGGCCAGAGGCAAAATATCGTCATCTGATACGCTCTTAAATCCTATTGCCCTGCCTGTCAAATCGAGTAAAGAAATGAGTCCTCACATCGGTTTAACTGCAGGGATTAATGGTACCCCCCCTGCTCCATGTTTAAGTCATGAGATGAATGGTCCACTATGGATAGCCAAGTCTGTGAGTTTGATGGTGTAATTAGCAGATGAACTGTGATGCTAACACAGTGTGCTCTAGAGCTCACAAAGACCTCTATTGTGTGATTACATGACTGTAAATCCTTGACTCTCTTTTGTCACGCCACAGAGTTTGTTCACAGACTTGATTGACATCGTCATCAGTCCAACGAAAGAATGAGATGTCCTGTGTTGTAGATGTTTGCATCTTTGATAGCAACAATGTTCCCCGTATGTCTTGGACCAGACCAAAGAGGGAAGAGAATACATTCTCCTCACTGCTGATTAGTGATGGGTACGAATATTTGAGTATTGATCCCATTATTCGAGTAGCATTTTGTTACTTGGGCACCTGGCAACATAACTTGAACTCATACAGTGTTACATGTGTGACCATGTGCTTTTTGTTTTAAATGAATATACTAGGTAGGAAAATAATTAACGGGATATAAGCGTATGACTTCTCCGGCCAAGGCTTCAGCTTTAGAACACACCAAGCCAGATTTCAGCAAAAACAACTGTTTTACGGCGGCTACGGCAACTCTCTAGAAACATATTAATCCACCATAAGAAAAGCACAACAAACACAGAACCGTCTGCAACACCTGCGACATGTCAGTTAAAAAAAGTGATGTCTGGAAGTACTTGGAAAAAAACTATGTAGTTAATGAGCAGTGCAAGATATGTGGCGTTAAATTTGCATACCATAGAAATACTAGTTTGATGCTTAACCACATACGCTTAAAGCTCAAGGAGCAAACAGCGGAGACGGATAACAGGCAGTCTCGCATCACGTCTATTGCTCACCCTGTTAACACACGTCGTTGTAATGAAACCAGAGCGGAGAAGATTAGCCTGATAATAACCAAAATGGTAACTGGAGATATGCTCACATTAGGTTTTGTGGAAGGAGAAGGCTTCAAGGCGTTTGTCGAGCAGGAGTACGAGCTACCATCACAGAGAACAACAACTACGAGAGTGGAAAAGATGTATGAAAAAAAGGCAGCAGAACTTAGAGTTGATTTGCAACGTGTAGACAAAGTGGCTGTTACAATTCTGGTCCGGGAGGTCCGTGTCCGACGGACTCTAATTATTTATTTATTTTTGTTTACTGTTAATAAATAATAATAATTGTGAGTACTGGAGTAGTCGTTCATTAGGTAATTTGAGTAATCAAGTACAAGGATTACTGTAAATTCCCATCCCTACTGTAGAGCCCTATGTGGAAATCTAAATTCCTGTCTTTCATTTTTTCTGATGTTTCCTCTGGAAGCAAAATGTTTGGCTCTAATGATGAGGATTTCCTGATTAGTCATCACTCCTTATCAGTCTAACCGTATCATTAGTTTAAAAGTGTGGACAGTTTCCCAATGAAGCAAAAAAAAACACAACAAAATATCATGGAAATTAAGTTTTCCAGTGAGTTTGGGTTAATTAGTTTTAAATGTATGAAAATATTCCTCCATATGTTGTCATGGTTTCAATAACAGCGCTGTGTGAACAAGTTGGGAAATTAGGCCTCCTTTCACTCTGCGCTCTGACTGACACTTGCAGCTCATTATTGACGCCTTGAAAGTTTTTTATAAGAAGCGATCTCCCACTGTTCAGCGTCAGGCTTGAATAATTTGGGGCAAGGGCAACTCTGTATCAGAGGGAATAAGGTGACCTCAACTCTCCTCTGAGCACTTATCTCCTCTGCCAGTTCTGCTTCACTCATTCGTTTGAAATGATAATTGCTCCTTCCTGCGTGGCAAAGCTGAGCAGTGTGTGCAAAAGAGATGTAAAAGGGAGTTTGAATATTCCTTAGAGTCTATTCAAGCAAAGGATCACACTTAAAGGGATGTAGCACCACACTGTTTAGTGCTACACTGTGTGTGTGTGTGTGTGTGTGTGTGTGTGTGTGTGTGTGTGTGTGTGTGTGTGTGTGTGTGTGTGTGTGTGTGTGTGTGTGTGTGTGTATCATGATGGCATGAATGCTGTTTAGAGAAACACACCAATGCTAACTTAAGATAATACAGGTGATCAATTTAATGTCCATCAGTGCATTTTCATGAATAGAGTTCCTTTAACTTGGAGGCACAGACATTGTTAGGTCATGGGGATTGTGCACAAAGTACTTCAAATATTAAAAAAAAAAAATCTGTCTGGTAGCTAAGGGTCTTTAAGTATATATATGTTCAGTGAGTGGGTTGTTATCCTGAAAACAATGGATTTATTGATCTTTCTTCAATATGTTATGATTGCACTTAAAGCCAAATTCCCCCGATTCCGTGTCCGGTCCGTCTCCGATATGTCACAGCACCAGACCTGATAGGTTTCTATTCTGGTCAATGTGTTAACTTCCACTAGATCTGCTCCGTTGTGTTCCGGCTGTGTCTTTGATCCGGCAGGTCGGAGCCCTCCAGATCAGATACGCAAGACTTCTATTTTTGCCAGATGCCGGAGCACGACGCATGAATCTCAACAGATTTAGATGGAGCGGGACAGGAAGTCAGGCACCAAACTGGATTAAAACATCTGGTTCATTTTCAGAATAAAATGATTGCAGGGCAGGCAGACCAGATGCACAGGTCTGTGTCCTTATATGGTGGTTATTTGCTATTCATGGGCGGGGATTTATGCTAATTCATGATCACCGGGAGCATGCTGTCAATTTACGGTGGGTTGTCATTCCTGATTTTACACACATATTTACGTTCAAATCTGAGTTTCCCTCGCCGTTCATGAATCCGGAGTAGAGCTTTAGTAGCGTGAGCTTTTATGTGCAAATCTACACACAGATTTACTCACATTTCATGAATGAGACCCATTATGTATTGATTGCCATCGGGACAAAAAGATAATTTAACCAGTATAACAAAAAGTGTATCTAAATCTGACTACCAACCCCAGCTTTGATGAGCTAATTCAAACATCAAGCTTATTGTTGTGTCACAATTGAACCATGTCTTGCTCCCATTTTTGATGAAAATATACTTTTTTTAAACCAGTGATCGCTCATAAACAATGTTGAACTGTTTTGTTTTCATCGTATACCACAAGAAACACAGCTTCTCAAAGTGGATTTCTTAATACAACAAAATGATGTCCCTTCAACTTTGTCTCTCACCCAACAGGAGTGTTGTTTATAGCATCTTTCTGGAAGCTGACTCATTCAAACCAAACTAGGGTTTTATATAGTGCTACGATTGAAGAGTTGTTCCAGTGAACTCTGTCAACTGTGTCTTTGTTTTGGCTTTGTCCATTTGCAGTCAACGTTATTTTTATGCATTTACATGAACAAAGTGATATAGTTAGTCTGTCAATGGATATTTAACCCTCGGGTCAAGTGTTTCCTGAGTACTGTGCTTCAGTTTCAGTATATGATATAATGCTGATCTGGATCTAAACGCAGACAAACAGATTCTGCTCCCTGTCTCACACTAAAGCAGCACTTTTTGAGTATTTTACAGCACAACATGCCATCACTTAGTGCTTTCGAGTTTTATAAGCACAGTGAGTCATTTAGAGGTTACAGGAAGAGACTGTTTTATCATCTAAAATTGCCTTTTAGTTTCCAGCGAAGTTTGATGTCTCTTGAGGAAAATACCAATTTGTTACACATAATTTCCATGTTATTTTGCTGTTTGAAAGTCTTCATCTCTGTGTATTGGAATGCATCAGGGACGTACCACAGCAGGATGTATTACAGTCTGTCATCAATACAAAGAGGACTCTGTGAATTATTAATAATACATGCAGGAAATGTCAGTATCCTACTATTATCACTCTGGGATCACACATGTGAATCAATAATTCAGTGAAGGCTGTTGGTTTCATTTCTTAGACACTTTCAAGTTCCTGTAAGATGAACTCAGGATGGCAGATAATGTTGTGTCCAGGAAATGACTGTTTTTAGATAGGACACATTTAATCTACTGCAAAAGAAAACATCCATAGGTGCATTCAAGAGATCAGGAAAAGGCTCTAAAATTTGTGGTATGTATTTACATTAAAATACACAGTTATTAGGGTGTCAGTTTGACCTTGAAGTTAAAGCGTGCCTCTTACACGGGGACTGTAGTTCTCATTGAAACAGTCGCTGGTTCAACGCCTGGCTACGGCCCCTGGATGCATGTCATCCTCCAATCTCTACTCCCCTCATTTCCTGTCCCTCTTAAGCTGTCCAATCCAATGAAGGCACACATATGACATAAATTTTAAATAATACACATAAATCTTTAATGTATCCAGTAGTTTTTGATATCTATCTAACAGTCACAGGACTGAAAACATGCAATCAACAGGAGACAAACAACTGTTGATCTCAATCTGCTGTGTGCAGATTAATGCCTCGTGCTCCAGCATCCGGCAAAAATAGAAGTCTTGCGTATCTGATCCAGAGGGCTCTGACCTGCTGGATCAGATATGCAGCCGGAACACAACGAAGCAGATCCAGTGGAAGTCAACACATTGACTAGAATAGAATAGATATCAGATCCACTGCCGTTACGGATCAGAGATGGACCGGACACGGATCTGGTGGCATTTGGCTGTTAGTGGGACGCTGGTGGCCTAGCGGTCTAAGCGCCCCACATACAGAGGCTTTAGTCCTCGTCGTAGAGGTCGACGGCTCGCCCCTTGGCCGCGACCATTTGCTGCATCTCTTCCCCCACTCTCTACTCCCGACATTTCCTGTTTCTCTTCAGTTGTACTATCAATAAAGGCAAAAAGCCCCAAAAGTATAACAAAACAATCAACGAAAAAAATGTGGCTGTTGTAGATGCATTTGGATTCATTCAATGATTAGTTGAAATTCATGGATCCTCAAAAAGATCTGAATTTTTACGACATTTGTGCAAATGTGTCTCTTTCTCTTGAATTCTGCCTCTGGGCATCAGGATCCTGAGGATTCAGTGTGCAGCTGTCTGATATTATAGTCCTAAGAAGTGGAGCGTGCATGGAGGTTTTTTGTTTAATACATGTTAAAGTCTCTTCTGGTATATTTTCACACGGACGACTCTTGTTGTATTAGAGCCATGTGGAAGTCATGTTACCTGCAGGGTAGATATGATATTGGAGAGATGACATCAGATAATGTCTCTGTGGCTGTATTATATCTGCGTCTCTGTGGGTGTCTTTTTCCCAAAGTAGAAAAGCATGTCCTATTGATTCCTTAAGTTCTGTTGACGTTAAAAAAAAAAAAGGCTTTCTTTAAAATATTTATATTTAATCAGCATTTCATTTCCTGCTCTATAGGAATTTCCTTTAGGACTCCCAAACAAACCCTTATCTGGTTTGGAAGATGTTTTTGTAAGCTTGTTATGAGTTATGAGGAGGTTGCCCATATTAAAATCTACTTTAAGGTCTGTGTGAGAGGATATCCTGGAGATTTGTCTCTGATGGACATATTATCCATAATCTGCTTTATATCCCTACGAAAGCAATGACCAGTGTGTTCACCCAAGATTTTACAGTTAGAGTTTATTTTTAACCCAGTTGTGATTTATTTAAGAGTCTGCTTTCTTGGTTTGCCCGGCTCCTTGAAGGAGAGGAAATGTGGTACCCTGGGTTCACACAAAGTCCAGCGCACCATACCTCCATAGACAGGCTAGAAATAACAGTACTCAACCCTGATTGAGGGATCCTGCACTTAGAAGATACAAAAAGTTAGTCAACATAGTACCTGTTTTCTGTTAAATTATTTATAAGTTATTTTTTAGATCTACTCGATCATCTTGGGAAAAAAAACAAGAAACCAAAGTAATATATTTAGATTAGGTAGATAGATGGAGGGATAGTTATATTGCAACCATAACAGTTTACTGTTGTATGTGAATATGTTGACAATCTATAGACAATCTATAGACAATCTATAGACAATCTATAGACAATCTATAGACAATCTATAGACAATCTATAGACAATCTGGCTCCAGATGTATGTGCAGTGCTCTGTATGTGTAGTATAGCATAGCTGCCAGTGTTACAGTGACAGAGTTTAACCATGACAGTGAAAGCAAAGATGTTTGGGTTAGGACAGAAAGTAGTCTGTGTGAATTTCAGAGTTATTTGTTCTCAGAGCACTGGCTTAAATCTGTTTAGAGCACAGATTCTGAGGGAAAATATACATCACTTCATTGCCCACCACTTCTGTCTGACCTGCACAGTTTGGATGTGAACGGCGTGTCTGGAGAAGCTAGCCCAGCTAAATCCAGACATCGGGTCTTGAGTTTGAAGTTTGTTGTTATAAAATGGGCCGTTACACTGATGTAAGTTTCGGTTGTCCAGCTCGACCACAGGTCCGTGGTTGTAGCAAAATGATCGATTTCACGGAGCTCGGATTAAACTTTCCTTTTACATTCGTTGTAGAGTTTGGGAATGGCCACTTGATTCAAATATGTTCGGGATGGTATTTTGTAACGTTTGTCCAGCGTTCGAACCATTTTCTGAAAAATGTTTCTTAAGTTTCACTTTCTGTTTACCAGCTGTGTGTAGCGTATGTGTGAATGTGTCTCCGTCTCCCTCGCGCCCTCTATTCTTTGTTAAACTCACATATAAATCAACTGGTTTTGTCAAGAGTTGGAAGCTATGTGAAGTGCTGCTGTAATTAGCTGCAAAGGCTAAGCTAGCTGTTGATGATTAGCACAGTGATATATGTTGGTTAAATGGGTTTGTAGGCTTAAGAGTTTTTTTAAGCTAAAATTTAGTTGAGCTGAGTAATGAAAGTAATAAAGCAAGTAATTAACTACTAATTACTTTTAATTATATTTTTAATGGATGTGGTCTTGGCTGCTATAAATAAGTCATATGCCAGTAAATCCATTACAATTAAGAATAAGCTATTACTTCGGAACAAGTGAGTAGACTGGGAGGTCATAAAGCTTTATTTTTGTAATTATATAGTAGATAAGAGATAATGACTTAACAAATCATTTTAATATTTGAAAAGAAGTAAATAGACAGCCATTGATGTTTTGGGGGAAATGTTATGCCTTCCTCCTCCTGTCCCATTGGTTGACTTTAAAGTGAACATGCACTGCCCACTCAGCTAAGCAGACGGCTATATGTGAGATTTATAATGACAGACAAAGCAGGCACCTACTGAGGCCTTTTCTGCCCAGCATAATGGCTCCATAAATCTCCCTGAATAGTAATCTGCACCAAAGGGGTCACGTTGTATTAGGGTTGACATACTCTCGTAAGACGGAGAGATATTTGACTTTTTGAAATGTTAAACTTTTATTGTGCCTTTTGTCTGGAGCAGTTTGTGGTCTAGTTTGAGTTGCAGTCTTTCAAAGTCACCCTTAAACCTGGCAAAAACTGAACCACTTAAGTTTCAAATTTGATTGCGGCAGCCCAATTAAATGCAAATGCTCTTATAGCTCTCTTTCACTTTGGACTTAGATGTACTCATGATACTGTTAATGGATTGGACGGCGGCCTAATCTAGCCTCATGTCGAGCTCTGTGATAGAGCTTTCATCACAGGGTCTTGCCCGGCAGCTGATTATCTTTATAAGTGCCTCGGCCTGTGCCAAAGAGTAAATGAGAGACAAGTGACTTTGTGGGGATGAAATATTAGGAGCAGGTTAGCGAGCACAAAGCCTGGTCGTTTATACAAAGCTAGCAAAACTGTTAGCTGTTATGCTTCTCCCTGTTCAGTGAACTTACCATGACCTGGCCGAGTGTATCGCCCAATAAGTCTGTCATGTCCTTTCTCTTTCAACAGATGCAGGTATTAATAGGGAGCCTCTTGGAAAGTTCGAAAGGTTAATGAATCTGTAGCCTTAAGCAATATGGCACCAGATTCACCCTTCAGACATACAGGGCGCAGCAGACCTTCCCCTAGATGAGCAGATGGGTCCTTTAGTACAGAGCATAGCGGGTTGCCTGTACTGTTACAGCCACAGCTGAATAGAGCTCTAATCCTATAAGTCCAATAGCCATTGCTTCTAATAAGATAACTTTCTTTGCTTGAGTACTTGCTGTCAAATGTGATTAAATGCTTATTAATTTTTAATACTTTTCCCTCAGATCCATGCTCCGTTGTTCTTCAGAATGGATTAGGACACTACATGATTAATACTTGAGTACATATACTTGTGACATGGTTTTCAGGGAAAAGAAAACAGGACAACAAGACAAAACATCAGTTTACTTGCCCTTTACTCACCTATTAAGCCTCAACTAATTTGCCTTCAGGGTGTTGATCATCCATCTTGTACTCCTCAGGTTTCTGGACACAGAACATTTTAGGCTCCGTGTCACTGAGTCATCCTGTAATTTGGATATACAAGAAACCCTGGCCTGCTGCAGGGGCCTCTTCATATTGACATATCTCATTTATTAGTGAGGACACCACATCCTTTTTTCTTCTTTAACAGCGTTTGTGAGCAGGCACCTGAGAGAGGTGTTTGAATATTAAAGTCTACAAGAAGTGAATCTAAGAAATGAATGAAACTTTCTTAGGAAAATTATTATAAAGCATAATAGTTATGGCAATTAGGACTGAATCAATGAGCCCTTAACGTGTCTGAAACACTAATTATCACCTCTTATCTGGTGACCATTTATAACTTACTTCGTACACCCTGTGGCCACTCTGGGACCTCTAAAGTGATTTTCTAATTAACAACATTTCCAGGCACGAAAGGTCAATGCAAGAGTGTATTTCTGCTCTATTCGCTTACACAATTAGCCGAAATGTTTCCTAATTTATCATAGTGCTAGGAAACCCTCCTCACAGCATCTCTCTCTTTCTTTTCATTAAAGTTTAAAGAGCTGCAGTTACATAAGGATTTGCCCTGGGAACATGAAGACCTGGGGTGTGCGACTCACGCTGGGCTGCCATGCCTGTTGTTGATGCAGTCCCAGCAGGCATGAGAGGGACCAGCTGGGGAGGAGGGAGATGTTAGAAGATCATAGACGGATGTTTCAGCTTCTAGTGATCCAGCAGGCTTCAGTGTAGCAGCAGGAACCAAAGCAGGCTGGTAGTGAAGCGATGAGTGACACAGACATATTGGTCCACTAGTTGAGACCCAGGGGACAGACAGAGACAAGTCTTGGCAGGTAGCAGCGGGACAGGGTTGTAAAAGCTGTTTATACTGAGTCTGTTGTAGTGTGTCCAGGTTGATCAGACTTTTAAAATTGTATCACTCAGCAGGGAACTGTCTCTGAATACGGCCAAGGGCCACTAGCTGACCTCCTGCTCTTCTTGTTCTGTTGTCGGATTTATTAGCTACCGTAAATATTTAAAAGAGGTCTCCAAGGAGTTGTTGCAGTGACGCCAGCTCTCAGCCAGGGACGCCATGTGCTCTCCAGTGTTTACTTTCTAAACGTCACAACCTTTATGGGAGCCCAGCTCGAGGGGAGACATGCGGAGCTGTCAGAAAACAAGGAGTCAGGAGTCGTGATCAATCACAGGAAGAGGCATTGCTCTGCTCACGGATGTCTCTGCTCTTCTCAGGATGGTTGTGAAATCTGAAGAATCAAGAAACTGTTTCTTGTTTAGAGTTTCAGATTCTTGCTAAACATCCCGCTTTGCAGCTGCTTCGTCTGTGTATTTTGTGCTTTTAGTTAAACTGAAACTGTGAATGTGTTGGTGGGTTGAGCGTTTTGTAAACCCTGATATATACAAAGAAATTCCTGATGAGTAACTAGGAACTTTGGATTCATGTGTGGTACCATTTACTTGGATTTGAATAGTTTTGGTGATCCACTTTTCACCAGGAACCATCATCAGGTCAACATTTTATTTCTCAGATTCTTCAAGCTCCTGTGAGGATTTTTCAACAGGTTACGAAACAGGCTATGTTTTATTACCAATGCTTCTTTATGACCCTAAAAAAGAAAACAACACTATCAGGGAGAATGACTTTGATTTTTAAATGGTTATTGTTAATGTCTGAATACGTTGTAACAAGGTAGGTGTCAGGAGAAGTGATTACCAGAACACTTCCAGAACAGACTTTTGTTTGTTTGTTTCATAGGCTGTATAAAATATGGACGTAGTATCCGTGACATCACCCATCTGTTTCCGAAGCGCTGTTTTGAAGCCAATCGTCAGCGGCAGCCATATTGCTGCTGTCGAGTGATTGTGACGTAAAGAGGCGGGCTGTTGCCAACAGCTACAGTATTCCTGCCTGTCAATCAAGTCAGCTGTGTCTCTCATTGGAAGACTCGTAATCTAAATATCTTTGAAACCCAAGTAAAGTTGGCAACTATATTTTGAAGATGGAGCGTAAAGTATCTTAGCAGCTGCTTTTTTGGTGGAGGAGACCAAACACAGAGCTGCTGGTTGATCACAAACATCACTTCCATGTATGGTATGTCCTAATGTAGCTTTTTATCTGGCTGATGTGTAAACAAGCAGCCATTTGCTAACAAGATCCCCATACTAGTTGAAAAGTTCAATGCCGGTGTTTCGTGGTTACAGCTTCTTCCTCCAGCCCAAGACTGACCAAAAAATGTGTCATTGCCTTTTCAAGAACGGAGACACAGTCCAGTCTAATTTAATCACAGAGCTGTAAAACGTATGATGAAGCAGATGGGGGTTGTACTTGTTTCAAGTGACTTCCAGGAAAGCCTGACCACCTACTAAATAAAATCTCAGCAAATGTATCTCCACATAACAAGCACCTTATCTGCACAGTCACATCCAAACCAATAAAAGTCAGTGAGCAGATGTGTTCATTTCATCTCTCTGAGACAAATTACAGAGCTGTCTTGGGAGTCGAAGACCTTTTATGTGTTTCCCCACAGAGCCTCAAAATTAGAGCCTAGCTGCCATGTTATCTTCATGGAGATCTCTCACTGATTTTTGATGACAGCATAATTAAATACTGGGATTTAAAACAAAAATCCTACATGTGTTTTATCTTGCAGACAAACTTTGCTGGCTACAGTGCAAATTGGACGTTCACTAAGACTTAAAAGTTTGTAAAACCCTGGAAGCTGCCACACAGTCTGTGTGTTGGTGTCAGTTGGCTGGTGGTTTGAATGATCTGCTGTTTGAGTTTTTCTTTGGCTGTGTGCGCACACAGTGGAAGCAAAAATATTTGTTTTTGTCATGAAGGCTTGAGCTAGAGCCATGTGTGAGCTCAGTTTAAGTCTCAGGACAGAGGGATGAGCCGGGTGAGTTTTGGAGCTGTCAGAGCTGATTAACACCACAACTCTTGAATTCTTGATTTTGGTTGCAGTAAAATCCACACTATCCTCCAAAGCGAACCACAGCCAAAAGTGGCAGCTCTCATGCTTTTGTAGTAACAAAATGTCAGAAGCTGGATGTGGATCTGATATTTCAGCATGTGTTTCATCTTTCTTTAAACATATTCTTGGTTCAAACATTAAGAAACAACTTCTCTCGCTCTTCTTTCCACAGATCCAAAATGACTTTTACTAAATGGCCACTGGTCGGAGCTTAGTGCTGAGCCTTCGAAGAGCACTATGAGGAGATGACAACAAGCAGTGTTTAATCCAGGAAGGATTCCTCTCCTCCGCACTAAGAGTCTGCTAACCCCGTGTAAGGACCTCTGGGAGTACAAGAATCAAGTCAAGGACACGTTCACTCCCCTTCAGCCTGCAGGAAGGTGGGAGTGAGAAAATAAAAGCTCTGCAGAGTCGAGAGGAGCTTAATGAAGTCCGAGGAATCTTAAAACAAACATTGTGAATTTGTGTATGTCTACGTGAGAGGATCCGGCAACCATGTGGACACTAGCTGCGACTGTCCACTGTCTTCTAGCTGCTGTGCTGCTTTTGGCTAGCTGTCTGCAGTCACTGACAGCCACTGAAGATGACGTCACACCTCGCATCAGTTTCCCTTACAGTAAGTCCACATAATTACCCGATACACTTGTTAATGTTGTCAACTTTGACTAAAAATGGAAGTCTTATTTTCACTGCAAGATATTGGCCAATCACATGTTGATGCTGTGAGCATGGGGTTGTTGGTATGAATGATTCACTTCATATATGGATCATGAATTCGGATTTGTTGAAGTATCACAGGCAGTAGAATATAAGGCATAGATTTTACAGTGTGTCGATCTTCTCATATTAAACAACTTTAACATTTGCACTCAAAGCTAACCAGCCCGCAGCTCACAACAGTTAGGTGATATAAACTACAATTACAAGGCCAGCAGCAGCTTGTATTAATTTGAGGAGCTCCAGCATACCTTAAGAAAGCCCATCTCCTGACTAGCCATCTTGGTATTTGCTCTCTATTGGATCAGGTCTAGGATGCTCCTATGCCATAGTGTAGCTGATAGATCTGTTCTGCTCGACTGGGGTTTATTTTTTTATTTCCCCCTTTTTTCCCCTTGTAAGTAATGATAGTCCTTTCTTTTTCTTCCAAAGTAAAACTTTTTTTTTTAAATCAATTGCCTCAATGTTTTGGTGAAATATCATGTGTGGCCATCAATTGAAGATGTATGACCCCGTGGAAAGGGTTTGTGGTTTAAAACATCCCCCACCCCCCTTGAATAATTAAGTCAGCAAGAGATGAGAGGCTTCAATCGTTGATTTTTTGGCCAAAAAACTCAGCTATATATTTAACAATGAGAAGCTAGACTTTGTCTATCTCAGTGCAAAATCTAGGACCTATCATTTCAAAGTTTACACAGATTTTCAAAATGGTAAAACTGGGTCTCTTAATACTGTAAACGTCATGCCTGATGTACAGTAAACATGGGCCACAGGGCTTAATGCTCCATCAGTTATTCACAACATAACATCCATTTTTGTCTTTATTGAGTGAAGACAACAATCTCTGCCGCAACAAGCGTGCATTAAAGCAGAGTGCCTGCAGACCAAGATGACTGAACTACAAGCACCACTCCTCATACATGTATGCAATAATTTAAAGGTTTGTTCCTTGTTTGTTTCCCTATTCAAGATCTGAAGACAGTTTGTTCCAGTTTCGTTGTTTATATTGTTTGTCTCATTTTCAGCCTTGACAATACAGTGTAGTGAAATATGTTATCATGTGACTTCTTAGCGTGCTACTCGTGGAAAACAAATACAAAGCAGCAGTTTTGGGCTCAGGGAGTACTACTCTGCAGTACGTATCAACGCGGTTTCAACCTTTATAAACACCTCGCTTGTTCTACCTTTTCCCCTTTTTATTGACCTGTTGGTTGGGTTCAGTTGAATGCAACAAATGATCTCACAACTATGAACTTCATGTCTCATCTGGTGAATTCACTGATTGAATGGGAGACCTTTTTGCACCCGACTTCATCATTGTATGTAATTACTCCACACGCACTGCAGCACTGCTCTTATTATAGCAACTGTAGATTTAGCTTTACTGACGCAACAACTGCATACTTCTTTTTACTGTTTAGCTAACAGCTTTTTAGTAATTGATTGACTCATTACCGGAGCTTATGACAAAACAGGGAAAGGAGAAATAATGAGGCTGCTTTTTCAGGGAAGTGTTGCTAAACACTTACTTTTTTAACATTTTCTGATGCAGCTGTATGAAAAAAAACCAGATATGCATAGATAACAAGCTAATGCTTTAATTTAGCTCCTTAATTTACCATTACCCAGTCCTTGTCTCTGTTTCACAGCACTGCCCACAAAGATTTAAGCATCAACCAAAGTATAGGCTTTAAAGGACAGAGGGTGCCCTGTCTCCTTGTAAACACTACCTGTCTGTCAGTGAAGCTCCTAAAAACAACAATCTGATGCTTGTTTTCCTCACTCTTCAGTCAACTCAGCGAGGTGTAACGCAATTCACATGCACCATCTCAAACTGGCATCGCTTAAACTGAAAAACCACCGCTCCCATACTAGAGCCATTTAGCTGGTTTCTCAAAGAACTAAATGGATTAAATGGGCCCAAAGCTGGTTCCCAGCAACAGAGTGTTTTCAGAACCACTGATGTGTCTTCTTTCGTCTACTTTGCTTAACTCCACTCAGCATTCATAATCTTAATTTCATGTTTTATGACACCAGCAGGTAGCAATTTTGATTCTTTCAAATGGAGAGCTTAAGCACCACTGCGAGATAATGCACTTTTCAGCTGATGACAGCCCAGCGTTTACAAAATCTTATTTAAATGTCACTGACACTGATTGTTACCCATTCATAGAGAGGGCTGCTTTGCATAAGCAGGGTCTGCAGCATCACTGACATGCTAAACATTTTGTATATAAAGTAGCACCTCAATTCAACCAGCCCCATTGATGGGAAACATGTAAAGCAGGTCCCCAATCATTCTGGTTTGTAAAGTCTGTAAGAAAAGGGGGACCTGTTGTTTTCTCGGGTGAGGACCCTTGCCTCAACACGGCCATTTTCCTGGAATCTGTCCCTCTCTTTTTTGTTCCCTCTTACCTCCTTTCCTGCTACTTCCTTCTCTCCTAATGAGCAGGCCGGTCTCTGATGTGTAGTGAATGGTCTCTGCAGTGAAGAGTCTTGTCTGGTTTTCATTATTTGTCTTGTGCAGAGGGATAACACTCAGAATCATGTGACTTAAAGTAAGCATCAGTTAGGTACATGGACAAAGTTCTCTCATAACATATTACTATTTCGCTTCAGAGATGAGCTGAGATTTGTTTTCCTTAACTGGGAAGAAGAAGAAGAAATTCCAGTTCTTCATTCAATAAGAAAGCTAACATAAATGGGCGGGTGAGATTGACTGGCAACCACCTGAGTTTTTTTTCCTGGCTCTTGTTCATAAACTGTAGCCTTTTGCATGTCACCCTCTTCATGTTGTAATTCTGGTTCCACTTAAAGCAGTAGTTCTTGTAGCCTTCCTGCCAAGAGTTAGATGAGATGAATCATGCCACTCTCATGAAGATACATCCAGACATTTTGTAGCTTAGCTTAGTTTGGCACACTCAACTCAACTCAACTCAGTTCAAACTGTTTTGTCATTCATCTAGATAGCTTGTATACAGCTGAACAAAATTTTGTTTCTCACGTGGCATGTGGAAAGCAGAGCAAGTGCAAATAAACGACTGACAAACAATACACTGACAACAAAGACAGAATATAAAATACAGGCAGAGCAAGGCGTAAACAGCTAGCATGGAACAAAAAAAAAAAAACCTGACTTTATTGCCTTTAGCGTGCCAGGCAAGACACTTTCTATGTTCTCAGTCCCTATACTAAGCTAACTAGCTGCTGGCTCTTGCTTTTTATTTAATAGATGGATGTAGAAGAAAAAATGCCTTCATCTTCTCATGTAGTCTCAGCAAGTATTTCCCAAAGATCTTAACCCCTCTATATAATTTAGCACATATCCTAATTCAGTTTTGATCTGATTAAGTGGCAATCAGTATAGCTTTCATAATGCAGTCTGTCTATTTTTAGTCTTGAAATGTTTAAGATTAGATGCAGCAAGCCATAATGAAAGCTTGTATGTGCTGTATCCTTTTTTCTTCCTTTGGAGGGAAATTTGGAACAGTTTGTGTTCAGAGACATAAATAATTACTGCCAGTCTTCTATGTGTCATAATACTCTCACATTTCATACATGCTCTGTGATAAAGCATAAGGAAGAGAGCGAAGAGATCAAAATGACATACAAGATTTTAACCTAATGGTCTCACAATGATGCACCCAAAGGTCTTATTGCTGTTAAGTAAGCAAGGTTTAGAGAAACCTCCACATCAGAAGGAAAGATTTTCTGTTTCTTTCTCTTCAAGCTTCTAGTAGTCAAGCAAATCAAATTCCCTCTTAAGCTGAGCTGCTGAGCATGTTGTGAACGCCCGGCGAGCAGAGTGTCCTTTTGTTTACATTTGGTTTATGTTTGGTGAATATTGTGCTCTTTCTCTCATGCATGCTAATCCTGCGACCTTGGCCGTGTGTGGATCGTAGTACAGAAACACAGAAGGGGCAGCGAGAGAGGGGTCAGGCCAAATACTCACGACATGCTCCAATGCTCGCCTAAAACCCAGCAAGGACACGCCTACTGCTCCTGAAAAGAAAAGCTGGTCTGTGGCTTCCAGCAGAGGTGGCACTCACAAGTGTCTGCCTATAACGCCACAACAGCAGCAACAATGGAGCGTAATTACAGTACATCAACTCCGTCTGTTTCAGACCTTTTAATGGCTTTGTCACTTGCACGCTCCAGGGAATGTACAGAAAAGTTCAGTCTTTGCAGATTTCAATCAGGAACATTTGATTTGAAGAAAATGGCAGGCAGCAAGAAATTATGTTGTAGCTGTTAATTAAGACAGACAGAGAGGAATGTGAGGTTAAAGAGAGTCATTAGGTGTGTGGTTGGATTGCTGAGATGCTGAGTGGATTTTTTTCCAAAACAAAAATGTTTTTTGCCTCAAAACTGGGAACATCTTGCAGCAGAGAATTTCATAGTTTTATAGTGACTGATGCACAGAAAATAACACTGTTTTATGATTGACTGAACTCAACTAAGCATGATCAGGCTTTTATGATTTATATGTTTTTTATAGTGCTGGCTTTAACTCACTCCGGGCAACCCTCATCTGAAAGTCACACAGCAGAAGATTACATTTTTTAACACACAAAAATATTATTTCTGACACACTTGAGTGTTCAAATAGGAACTATTTTAAGGGAGATAATCTCAGACTTAGGCACATTTATACTTAGTCACATATAGCTTTGTGGGCTGTTCAATCTCAAAAAAGCTTCATATAAATGCATCTGAGACAGACTGAAATCCCATTTGTCAAAACGCCTTTAAGAGGTAGAAGAGGTTTAAACACATCCATATCTCCAGGAAACATTAGTAATCTTCACCCCCTCTGCAGTGTGCCTGTCAGAAACCAGTCTGTGGAATATAGAGGATAACTGTAAATAGTAACAAGCTCAGAATATGCTTCGCCCTCATTAGCAGTTTAATGTTCTGAAAGAGTTTTGGGTTTTTTTGCGGATTACTAATAAAGAATTTAACATTTTTTGATTTTTCTACACCACTGTAATATCATGCAAGTAACCAGGCAACTAATCACTAATGCACCTCAGAATCATAAAGTGGTTCTTTTCTTTGCCAAGTGTTCATCTTTCTATCCCCTTAAAAACATATCCCTACTACCACATACCATTATTATCTTAGGCAGGTCCTCAGGAAACATTTAACATTGAATTTTAGGCAGAACTCAAACAGTTAAAAGCAGACATCTCAAGTATCTTTTAATGCAAGGCAGAACTTTACTTATTGAGATCCAGTGTGTTAATCTGCTCCATATGCCTCTTATTCCTACATGTGGGTCTAGTGTATGTTAAAAGAGTGTGAACTCTGGACCATGTGAGGCCTGGCTCACTGTGTATTACATACAATGAGTGGAACATTACTTTAAAGTGCCCTGTTCTATAGAAATATAATTCATCATGATGTTTTGAAATATATTGGCTCCATCTTTTTATTTGACTTGATCAGTAGTGACTAGAGTGAAACAGATTACTTTTGTCTAGCTAGTTGAGGACTTTTGAAATAATCTGCATCAGCCTATACCAGGGCTCACAAAGTCGTTTTTAAAAAAAGAAGTCCTCGTCAGCGTGGCTGCCGTCGAGCAATCTTAACATTCCTATAAATGATAACACGCTTTTCCAAACCTAAATGACACCATTTCAAATCCAAAACAGTTTATTTATTTATTTTTCATTTAAAAGTACCATGCACATTAATTAACATTTTTGTAAAACAAAAAAGAAAAAAAGAAAAGAAAAGAAAACACATAACACCATATGATTAAAAATGACTAAAAACTACATAAGGAGATGACACGACAGTCTCTGAGAAAGTGGCCATGGACATAATATACATGGAGCAAGACAATCAGGAAGCAGCAGTAAGCAGGGCAACATTTAACAGTGCTGTACACATTTGCATCAGACAGTGAATATCAATCATTAAATTAGCAGCATACAATTCACATGAAGCAACATATAGACTGAGCAACAGATGCACACAATGGAAAAGACAACTCAAGCAAGCAACAGTAAGTTAAAAAACACAGGATAAATTCACAGATGGCTGACACAGTTGCTTAACGTTGTTAACTATATAATATGTTAGAATAATGCAGTTTACTAATGCTTCTGACATTAAAATAAGTAATGTTTTGAAATTGATAAGGTCACACAATGTATCTTTCTATATCATTAATTAAAAGTAACACCTTAATATGATACTAGTTAAGATTACCCTGTATATTAGATTGTAATGTACATGAAATAATGGCTGTTATTGTTGAATATGCAACACTTAAATGCAACCACAAAAATGTGATATCTACTATCTAATTATCGGCCATTAAGAAAGAATCGGTCAACCACTAGTAGTGACAGCATATCTGATGTGCCTGCAGGTAAAACACTAGTGCATTTATTCGAGGAAGTGCCATCCTTATAAGTTTCACCTGCTAACTGAGGCGTGCATTTATTTATTTATCTTTAAGACTTTCAGAGCACAGGGAGGGCACCTTTCATGAGGCGAAATGTAGAGACTAATGCAGCTTATTTAGTTGTGTAAGTTTGTATGTGTGTGTGTTAGTGTGTGTTAGTGTGTGTGAAAGAAAAGCCATTAGCAAGTGGCGTAAAACCAACATGCTTGACCACTTCTCGTCCTCGGTTACTTTGTGGTTAATGAGTAGAGAGCAAGAGGCTCATATGCGACTCAGAGTCCTGCTCCTCTCATCAAGTGCCTCTCTAGAGATTCACACACACACACACACAGATGATACAGCGATGTGTCTGCTTGCTGTAGTATCACTCAATGACCTTCAACACATGCCGGTACAAAGTGAGTGCACTTAGTACTGTACACCGGCTCCCCCGCTGCCCTAAAAATCGACAGGTTTTCATGCTAGAAAAGGCAGAGGAGAGGTTTCAAACTCTTCTTTTGTGGGATTCTTGTTGGAGCAGAAACCAACTATAAACCTATCAGGGTAACTCACTTTGAATGTTTGCAATGCCAAATTAAGTGACAAATTTGTCCTCTTACCGTTTTAACAAAAATGCTGTTTATTCTGTGTTCTAATGCTGCAGCAGCTACAAGGACAGCTGCATCTAAAAGCATTATCTACTTATTTTATAGAAGTTTTGTGATCAATTCCTGTTTGTTCAAACATAAGGGATAAAAAGAAAACTGCTCCACAAAAACAGTCACTCCATGTAGGAAATGTTAATCTTGCAGAAACTGTTGCAGCTTTGAAACAGAACCTTGTCAATCGACAATGCTGAATGATAAGTGCATCATTTCCCATCTGCCCCTTGTGCACTGAAAGAAATTTGATTGACCGAACCTGCCATTAACAAGGAAAACTACTGTCCTGAGCAGTAACTACAGAATGTAAATACACTCTAACTGGCTGTTGCAGGAAAGAATATGTGTTTGCTTACTTGGAAGTGTCAAGGATTATGAGTATAATCCTATTAACACATGTTGTAATGGCACTTTTTTTAGTCTGTTTAACAAGCTCAGAAGAAACTTCACCCTCAAACAAAGACAGTGAGATACAAATAGAGATAGTGATGTAAATATAGATAGAGATGTAAATACAGTGATGGATAGACATGTATGGATGATGGACTTTGCTCATCCCAAAACGTGAAATTGGGGGCATTTCAATATTAATTAATAGTGTTTTGTTTTGTTTTTTTATGAACTTTGTTTATTAGAACTTTTGTTTTATTAGAACTTGTAATTAACAGTGTCAAAAACTTTTATACTTTAATTAAAAAATACATAAAAAAATAAAAAAATAATCAAAAACAGATACATAGAAAAATAAAAAATAGATACATCAAATAATAAAAATAAAAATAAAAACTTAATGATGGCATTAACAGTGTTGAGTTCAAGTTTCTCTCTGCAACAACACAGTTTGAATGTTGTCCAAAACCAATCGTGCAGTGACTCCTTTTCTGGTTTGGTTAAAGAAATTGAAACTTAAAGCTTAAAAACTGTGACTATCAAACATCCTTAATCTTTTTTGACTTAATTTAGAGTTTTAAAGCACAG
Source organism: Notolabrus celidotus (assembly GCF_009762535.1). Taxonomy (NCBI): domain Eukaryota; kingdom Metazoa; phylum Chordata; class Actinopteri; order Labriformes; family Labridae; genus Notolabrus; species Notolabrus celidotus. The sequence continues at coordinate 27,068,521 of NC_048274.1, forward strand.
TATGTTTAATCATAATCAGCTCTACTGGTTGTCAGCCTCTCCATGGGAACAGAAACCATGCTGATCTTCTTACTTTGGCTTTTGATTAAACCTTTGTGTATCAGAATCCAGTGACATCTACTGCTCTTACAGGGAGTGGGTACGCGTGGAGGATTGAGAGAAATGCGTTGAAGAGGCACACCACACATGACAAGCACAGACACGTCTGTTTTGAATTGTGTGTGTGTGTGTGAGGAAATAACACCAACTATGTGTCTCTGTCTCTCCGTGTTTGAATAACTCGCTCAAATACCACAGAGTGTCTCTCTCTCTGTCTCTCCAAGCTAATATCCAGGATTTTGAAAGCTTTCAGCCGTGATAGACCACTGCGCTCCATCGCTCTGCTGCTCTGAGTGCTGGTTGGGTACGTGCCAACGCAGAGTGCATCAGGATGACACCTAAGAGCCAATAATTACAGAGCAGAGCATCATGTGTGTGTCAGCCTCTTGTTCCCTGCTTTTGGAGGAATGCAGTGTTCGATGCACTGACCTCATCCTCAGTATATGTGCGTCTGGAAAATGTTTTTTCTTCATTGGGTATAAGGGGTGTTTTTCAGCATTTCAGGGCTTGTTCAGTACACATAACTCATAAACAAATCCAGAAAATATTCTGTAATTTTGTGTTATTTTCTGTTGTTGCACTGATTCTGAGCCTGCACATGTAATCATGTTGCCCCATTTACACCTTTTTACTGCATAATCCTCTCACACACACAACAAACACTGGACTTACACACTGTTAGGCTCACGTTATTATCTGCAAGGTGCAGCTGTCCCTCAGTATGATGTGTGCTCTCTCTCTCTCTCTCTCTCTCTCTCTCTCTCTCTCTCTCTCTCTCTCTCTCTCTCTCTCTCTCTCTCTCTCTCTCTCTCTCTCTCTCTCTCTCTCCCTCTCTCCCTCTCTCTCTCTCTCTCACACACATGAAAATGAGCAGAACACACATCACGTATAATGCACAAAATTGTGGCAGAGCCTCACAATGATTCCCAGTGATTGCTACCAGAACAGCACATCTGTGAGACACACAGATACTGCAGACGTCACACTCTGTCTGATACTAATTCAATCCTGTCGCTCTTTATTTACAGCCCAGAGAAGTGTGATGTGAAAAAATGTTTGTGTGAAAATTGGAAGAAAATATACGTAGTCCATTTTTATTATTCCCTCGACCTGGTCTGTGTTTTCATCTGAGGTGTGTGTCCCCTTACTGCGCAGACAAACAGTGTTTCTGCTCTGATTTGGCTGACAAACTACAGCAGCACATAAAAGAGCTATGATTGGATGCCAGTAGTCAGCGGCCAATAAACAACCACCAGTTTGCCCAAATAACAGGAGAGGCAGAGCTGAGATGACCTTGTAGTGACTTCTTTGGGCTTCTGTCAGGAAGCTGCAGCCTTGCTTTGAGCTTCATTGTCAAATCATGTCAAACAGAGAGCCTTGAAGCTGCGCGCTGTTGTATAGCTTTGCTTGGCAAAGAGCAGAGGTTCCCTTTTTTTCTATATTTGTGTCTTGCATGTACGATAGCAGAGCTCACTGTGAGATTAATATCAGCTTTGCTCGTCTCTGCTCTCCTCTGGGCTTTCTCTGCCCAGGCTGCAAGTGAACCCCTTTGTCCCCATTGCCCCCTCGCCTTGTGACTTGGCTCATGCTGCTTTAGTAAATCTGGGGCATGTTTACAGTTGGGGCTTTTAGGAGCCTCTTGGCAAGCGTATACCTACCGAGCAGTCGATCAATCGCCCCGCCCTCCGAGTACTATTAAACCTTAGAAAAATAGGTTGATCCTGCCCCGTTTGCTCTGAAATATGATGCCTGCCAAAGTGCTGGCATGGATTTTATTACTCAGCCAGACTGTGTCTGTAAACTGGCACCCTGTGATGATATCTTAGTTACCTGATGGTGAGTGAGCACACACAGAGCACACACAGCTGTGAGGTGACTGAAGACATTCAGAGGCAGGCGGATTTCAATTAACTTCACCGTAGTGTTTGAAGATTTAGTTGATCAACATTTCACAGAGGTCACAGAGGTCATAGAAGGCACAAGTTCAATTAAAGCATCTTTTACAATGCGCGTGTTTAAAGTTTCCAATCTTTATTTTTTGGCCTGCTTTGCAAAATTCATTAAATAAGCTTAAATTTAAACCCAATGCATGTTGCAATTTTGCATTAAACGCAGTGATACACTTGGATCAGTACGTAAATATAAGCATCTTGAGGGATGAGATAATATAAACTGTATATGTGGACATTTTGAATAATAAACAGTTGGAATACACAAAGAAGTGGAGAATCTAAAGCAAAGCTGTTTCTCTATGTGTACTTAATGTAATTATAGACGCCTGTAGCTACTCGTTGTGTATGCACAGAATTACTCTGATTCCTTCACTACAGAGTAAACATTTCTGTGATCGCAGAGCAGCTGCTCTCTGAAACCCACAGTGATATGAATTTGATCCTGTCATCTTTACCTCAAAATAATAGAAATGTTGGTAAAATTGAGGTTCCATTCTTAATTTGTCCTTTTCCTGAATATGTGCCTGCAAAGAAACGAGTCCCTTTAAATGGTTTTACACAGACTCCCTCAGCTGTCTCCAAATGATGCATCTTTTGAACATTGCCTCTGCACTCCAGCTTGTTTGACTAAACACTTTAGCAGCCTGTAGCTTTCCATAACCTCAGAGAATAGAAGCAAATAAATAAAGCTTGACTTTCAGGGATAAAATGTAAAGTACCTGTGCCACTTTCTAATTCAGCGCCAGCAATAAAGCAGCCGTATTGATAGTAGGTGTGATGTGATGAGCATTAGCAGAGGTTAAAGTCCAGCCTGGTGACAGCCAGCTGATTAAACAGGCCGGTGATGAATGAACCTGGAGCCTGGCTGTGAAATGGCCTGCAGATGCCCGACATTCTGCAGCAAGCATGTCAAAACACACAGCTGATCTACTGCATTGGAAAGTGCATGAAAGAGCGAACCTGTGGAGGAAAAGAGAGAGAGAAGAGATGTTGTTTCTGCAGCTTGACACAGCTCTGACATTTGTTACAGCTTGACCTGCACATATCAGAAATCCATCTCACAGCGCTTTCAAAATAACATTTTCTCCCCCCGTCTGCATGTTTCTTCATAGGTCAACATCTTAATCCAATCGTCCTGGTAACCGCAACTCCCACTCAGTACCCCAACCTCAACCCCTCCTACACACACACACACACACACACACACACACACACACACACACACACACACGCGCGCGCGCCCTCCTGCTAAGTAGCTCCTAACTGCTCCCTAAGTAAAACTTTCATGACTTTGCCCTCCTCTGCTTGTTATTTTGTTGTCTGTCTAAGAGGATGTCGCTGTGATTCATGTCAGAGACTTTTAATATGCTGAGGGAAGGTTGTTTTTGGTTCCGGTGGATGGGTAAAACTCGGGGGAGCTGTGACAGTAAAGCAATGATATGTCCCCCTGTTGGGAGGCGAGATGGCTCTCCTTTGTCTGCCAGCTGTGGGGTCCACCGGGACTCTGTGTAGCTCACTTTATGAGCATTTAGGACATTTTTAACAGACTGACTTTTTCTTTAAAATAAACCACGCTTTCCTTTCCTGCATAGGAGATTCTTCTCCTTGTCCTAGATGACCCAAGCATGACAATAGGAAGTCTTTTTTATTTTTTTTAAACCTATCCCCTCCCTGGGTTTTAATGACAGGCCCCTCTCTTCATTGACTCCAGATGTCAAAACGTTTTGAGCAGAACGAGGGCTGTTGATCTGGAGAGAGCCGAAGATTTGATTTTTGGACAAGATCTGGCTTGTGCAGCTGGCTCTCCCTCCCATAAGAGGAAGACGATCATCTGCCAAAGCGCCTCGAGTGTTAGTATAACCATTTGTTTGTGAGCACATTGAAAAGTTTAAGTCCTGGGTTGTAAACGTTTATTGCTGTTTACTGCCTCCATTTGCATCATGGTCCAGTGAACCACCTGGAGTGCTGAAGATAAACCAACTGCTGGTGTCTTTTTTCTTTTTGCCTCTGCCGTCAGAAGTGTCTAAATTTGAATTAATTTAGCTGGTTATACACGGGGAGAGGGCTGTAAATGGTTTAACTGCAGCAAATATTAGTGTTGACGACTCCCGATACGAGCCAGTAATCTTATTTGGACAAGCAAATGGAGTGTGTGACCCCCAGCATTTTTGGCTTGGGGAGCACGTGGAGTGTGTTTAATATGTTTGGAATGAGAGGAAATAGATAAACATTTACAAAGATGGAGAAAAACTGCAGAGGATGCAGAGTATGTAAGCAAAGGATGCACAAATATTTGATTGCACATATCCCGTGTCTTTGTTGACCTCGAGAAGATTGTTAGTCATGTTGATAGATATCATGTGAAAACATCCACCCATCAGATACTGATCACACCAAACTCAGCTGTTCCTCTAGGATCATGATGACTGTAAACTAGTTTGCACGACTTTCTGGATCTGTCGTCATCAATTCGGGTCTTTTTTTGCCGTCTTTGACACGGGGAGTGAATCCAAAAAGCAACTGATTGTTTGAGCTGTTGCCTGTGACACAAACAGTCTCCAAAATCAATCCAAACCTCTTGAAAATGCACTTTCACCATGGAAGGTTGTAAAAAGTTGCTGCTTATGCCACCACAGGGGATCACGAGCTGTTACCAGTGCCAAATGAAATGCTATAAATGTGTTTATTGAATCTGTACTCAATAACAAGAACCACTTGATTCTGCAGGCAGGGGACTGATGTGGGGGGAAAAAGTAACTAATTTGACTTACAGCCCACTACTAAAGAGATCCCCTTGAAGAGGGTTGGCCAGCAGCAAAATGAAGGAGATTTGGATTGGTGTTGAGCTGAAGAGGCTTTTACTCTGATGCCAGCACAGAGAGCAGAGAGCAAGCCAGCACAGGAAAGTGTGGACGTGGCTCCCTGGCACACATGTGACATGTTTTCACAGAGCTACAGAGCTGGATGGCACCAGACACAGAATAAACAGAGTGAAGAGTCGAGGGATACAGAAATGACAACATGCTCGATGACAGTTTTTCCCTTTTTGTATAAATTGATTTGACTGAAACTCACCACTGTGTATTATGCTGCAGATGAAGCAACGTGAGGTTTGTCCACCTGTTCAAGCAGTTAAATGTGTGGCTCTCTGTGAAGCTCAACAGATTTCCTTGGAGTACAAAAAAATATGAAACACAAACACACTGTGGTATCTTGTGTTGACATTACGCTGCAACCCCAGTGTTGAAAAATTAAGCCAATGTGAGAAGTGTGTGTGTGTGTGTTGGGTGTGGGGAGGGGAGGGGCATGACTGAGTTGACTGACATGTTGTTGATGTTCGCCAGGCAGCTAAAAGCCAACGTTAGCTTCACCTCACTGCCTGTGTATAGGTTGATCAAAAGGTTGACAAAATGGCGATGGCGGTTGTTGGGCTGCAGAACACCTCTTATGGAAGACATCACTGACTAGACTGTATAAATAATGGAAGTAGTATCCGTGACATCACTCATCTGTTTCTGAGCCCTGTTTTGAAGTCAATCGTCGACGGGAACCATACTGGAAATGCTGAACTCAACCAAACCTAGTGTGAAGTAAAGAGGCGGGCATTGAGCCTCCTCGCCAACAGCTATGTGTTCCAGTCTGTCAATCAAGTCAGTCATGTCCTTAAATGGGCAAAACTTGTAATCCTAATATCTTCTGAACCGCGCGTTACAAAAAATCTCACTCCCCCCGTACAGTGTGTACTGATGGAGAAATTAGCTCTTCAGACCAAAGCTGTTTTTTTTAATCAGGCTGTAAACATGTTTATTAATGCTGCAAAGATTGTCTTTTTTGAATTGGTGTGTATGTGGTTTCCGGTGTTTCTGCAGTCAGCCTCAAGCGGACACTCGATGAACTGCAGTTTATAACACTTCCGCATGGGCTTCATATTTTGAGACCGGAGGTTGCCGCCTGGTTGCCACCCAAAATAAAAAAATAAGAATCTACAAACTTAAACTTCACAAAAATATCATCTTACACAAAAGACCTGCTTCCTGTTAGCAACGTCAAAAATGAGGGATTCAAGAAGTTTATCAGAGAACTAAATCCAGACACAAGCTAACAAACCGTCTTTAACTTTCACTGAGGACCAAAAATCTGCCTTTAAATTAAAATGAAATAATTCTATGATATTTATCGGGGTTATTATCAATATCGACTGAAATGAAAAATCGTATCATGATTACAACTTTTTCAATATCGCCCAGCTCTTTATCTTGTTGCCTTCTTATAGTTGAGATGGTACTTGAACATTATTTCCCAGCTTTAGTATAATTAAAATGATGTTTCATCTCCGACCTCTGTGAAAGTAACTATCTTTATTTCTCTAAATCAAACCATCTCATGAGATTTGATGTAGCTGATACAAATCAGATCAGTTGATTAGCATGAGCTAAAGTTTGCTTAATTTCAGTCTTGTTAGATCATCCTATTCAAATGATTGGTGAAGTCACGGATACATTTTTTGTGAAGTTGTTCATCTTGATATGTGTATCGCTTCAATAAGATTAAATCCGTTTCTGGTGTTTTAAGCGTTTACATTTACTTCCTGGTTGGATAAGACAAATAAATCAAACAATCAACTTCTTCTTTAGTTATACAGATAAGATAAAGGCTGGGATCCCTTTGAAGCCCTTAAACATTCTCAACATGCATGTATTAATAATACAGTTTGATATGTAAATCATTGATGGTGTTTCCCTGCTGCAGAAGGCAGAAACTTTCTTCACAGCTTGGCAGAATTGCGAGCGCTGTAATTGAGGATCTTTTAATCTGCTTGTGAGCACTTTTATGTGTGTTCTTGTACTTCCATTATCAGGATAAAGCTCTGTACCAGCCTGCTCCTCTCTTCTCTCTCCTCTTATGTGATAATAATCTCCAGAGTGTGTGTGTGTGTGTGTGTGTGTGTGTGTGTGTGTGTGTGTGTGTGTGTGTGTGTGTGTGTGTGTGTGTGTGTGTGTGTGTGTGTGTGTGTGTGTGTGTGTGTGTGTGTGTGTGTGTGTGTGTGTGTGTGTGTGTGTGTGTGTGTTTTCTCCCCTGCTCTTTTTCCCAGATGCAAAGGAAAGGTCGGCCAAGAGATTCTCTGTGGACGGCGTCTTCAATTACACGTCTCTGCTGCTCAGCCAGGAGGACGACATGCTGTATGTTGGAGCCCGGGAGGCGCTGTTTGCCCTCAGCCTGTCGGACATTAGCAAGACCAAGCTGCAGAAGAACGTGAGTCTAATGGATTATCAGAGGCTAAATTATCACAAGGGTGGGCCTCCTTTTCCTTGACTGCACGATGTGTCATTTGAGGTGATCCGTGTTTATTTACACACCTCGTCAGGTCTTCTGTGTTCATTTTGATATTAAAGAAACACTCCTTAGCAAAATCAGCATGGTTTCCTGTACTCGGCATCACTTATTCAGGGTTTTCTTTTTCATTTTCAGCTGACGTGGGGCACTCCTGCTGGAAAAAGAGAGGAATGCAGCTTCAAAGGGAAGAACCTGGAGGTGAGAGACATTTACCTGCTGCAGCACAATAATGAAAACACCTCAGGAAAACAATTGTATAAAGACTGGATGGAAAGGATGAGTTTGACTTGTACGGGGTGTTTGTTCTTTCCTTGCAGTGCTCTCTGAATCGTTTCACTGCTGTTTTGAGAAGATAAAGTGAACGCTGTGTTGACAAACCTTTCCACTTCTTACAAATAGATTCATCAAGTGTGCAGGCTCGACAGGGAATTGCCTCTTTTTGAGTGTGTGTGCACTGAGGCTTCTTCTTCCTCTGTCTATTACTGTGTTGTCATGCCAGCTGTTGTATCCCTAGGCGACAAACCTTGGTACTCTTTGTACTGCAGCGTACGACTATGCCTGTGTATTACAGAGAAGCATAGAGATGCTGGGAGGTTTTCCCCACAGCATTTTTATGTTTCTAACAATTTGTATCGAACACTTTCTGAAGTATTTGTCAGGCACAGTGGTTAAGGATTTCTCAAGACAAGCATGTGCAGTTGTAAGACTTTTCTTTGAATCTCTCTCTCCGATTTGTTCCCCATCCAGACTGATTGCTTCAATTACATCAAAATCCTCCTGCGGCTGAACAGCACTCATCTCTACGTGTGTGGCACATACGCCTTCAGCCCTATTTGCGCCTACATTGTGAGTACGAACCTCCCATTCTAACCTTTGAAAGTTGATTTTTCTCCTTTTGTCAGAATAAAATCTTTATTTCTCCACTTCTGTTGCAAGCACAGCTTTGAATTTTACCATATTTCTCTGGTGTTCTTAGGGAATCAAGCTTTTTTTATCCAGCATGTCAGTATTGGATCTGTAGCTATCCAGGCGTGACCAAATGCTGCTGAGGCACTTTAGCCAAACAAGTCAACAGGGGGTACACAAGCTGTGTGGTTTCCAGTGAGATGGAAGCACAAGATCTGTTTGTGTTGCGGAGGAGTAAATCTGGAGCGTTGGTAACCGGCAGCAGGATGACATTGATTTCAGTGATAGGGGGGTAGTCAAGCTTGACGACAGCTCGGCTCTTAAAGCGGGGTATTAAACTCTGTCCTTTGACGTCAGTAGAAGAAAATAACTGGAAATCTCAGACTGAAGATCACCTTGTAGGACTTAAGGCCGTGAACTGGGATTCCAGGCATCTCTGAGCACGGATGGTTTGGAGGAACACTCGTCATGATGACAGAGTCCAGATCTGTGTGCGTGTGTTTGCTGTGTGTCATCCAGGGAATTCCTACATCCCAGATGCTCTCACAGATGCACATTATTAATGTTAATAAACGTTTTGTTTTTATAGCTGTTCTCAAAACAGTCTCCAAGGGTTTCACAGACAGCAGTACACTGAAGCCAAGAAGATCCAGTAAACAATCCAGTGACAGACACGAATTAAAACAAGGCCTGAGTGTAACAATAACTCATCACGACGGAGCATGGGAAGATATTCCAAGCGGAGGCACTTTGTACTGTCAAGACAGATTTGATTAGTCGTAAATGGAACAAGTCATTTCTAATGCGAGGAATTGCCCACATTTCATTACAAGTGAGGGGGGACAACGTATTCTGTAGTGCTCTCTGTGCCAAGATGCTTTCAGCTTAGCTAAAGCTGACATTAGTGATCAAAATGTTGCTTTTCTGTGTATAATATCGTTGAAAATGTAATGGTTTTAGAGAAATTGACATAAAAAAACAGTTACGTAATTATTTCAAGGTGGCATCCACACTTTCTGTAATCAAACTGTGACTTTTTGTAAAATCCTCCATGCTCCACTGTTTACAGGTCCATCTCCCGTTTCACTCAGATAGGACAGAGCTGCCGTAGGGCCAAGAAGACATTACAATATGTTTCCAGAAGCTAAATATTAATGTCAAGCTAAGTTCTGCCTGGCAAACGCCCTGAAACAAACAGGATGACAAAAATAAGGCACAGACACGATGGTTGTTTGTTTACTGAAACTAAATCTTGGTTTTTGTCATCAGTCTAATTATGAAAAACACCATCTGCCAGTTTAAACCACACAAGCTTTCTGAGGACAGACATCAGGGAAAGTTCTTTGAAACAATTTAAGGACGAAGGTGGCTTTATTTTTTTCTTATTTTGAACAAATCCCATGACAAAGAACAAACCCACAGTGCTTGAGTCCATCCCTTAATACTTTTCTGTTTGTCTCTTTTGGGATTTATCTCGTCCAACTCTTGACATATATCTCTATAAATGGGCCAGAAATGCATTTTTTTATTGCTCAGTGTTTTCCTGAAATGTCTGGACTGTGCAGATGCAAGAAAACATGAGTTTAATGGAGTAAAGATTCCAATTAAGGGGCTCTTAAAATAATTAATACACATTAGGTTACTCTTATGCCATCAGAATTTGTGTTTTGGATGTTTTTTAGGGCTATAGTGTTTGCTTTGATTCTTCTTTATAGGATTTTTTTGGTCAATAAAAAGGTTTTTCGGGCGCTAGTGGCCTAGCGGTCTAAGCACCCCACATACAGAGGTTACAGTCCTCGTCGCAGGGGTTGCCGGTTGGATTCCTGGCTGGTCCACCATTTCTGTCTTCCCCCATTCTCTATTCTCCACATTTCCTGTCTCTCTTCAGCTGTCCTATAAAAAATAAAGGCAAAAAGGCCAAAAATATAACTTAAAAAAAAATAAATAAAAAGGTTTGTCATCATTGGGCTCTTGATCAATAATTTTGAGGTGTCGATACAAGAACCCCTCCCTAGTTTTGCTTCTTTTTTTTTCACTTTCTCACTTTAAAAATTAAAATATGCCCAAATGACCTACGCCTTACTTTCCAGACAGAAGTGCTGTATGACCAAATTAATTTAGTGTGTATCTGATTGCAGTAGATAAATGGAGAGAAGGAGCTAGAGGTTGCTGGGCTCACTGTAGCTCATTCTTTACAGTAAGTAGACTTTAATTGGACTGTGCCTGAGGGACATGTGCTGTGTGTTTCTCCAGAACACATCAACGTTCACACTGGAGAAAGATGAAGTGGGCGAGGTCGTGATGGAGGACGGACGCAGCCGCTGCCCCTTTAATCCAGAATACAAATCCACGGCTATCATCGTCGGTATGTAGCAACACCAAGATGTTTATTTTGTTCTCTTCAGTAAACATTTGTCATGAGAACAACAGTATGTGTGGCTTCTGTCTGGAGCAACTTTGATGCTGACTTTAGTAATGAGCCATGATGCGCCTGCCAATGTCATCTGTCTGTGTCTGTCTTTCTGATAAATAGCCGGACACCAGCAGACTCTTTTTGTGTTCAACTTCTGTAACAAGCAATTAGTGAATAATTGAGCTGGATTTAAGTGGAAGAAATGATTTGTCTAAGCAGCCTCTTTGACTGCTCTCAGCTCACTCCACACTACTTCAGGCTTAATCTGCCACAGTCAAGAAAGCCCCCAGTACATCATCTCTTTATATGTTAGTATGTTTAATTAATGTCAAATCAGACTCTTCATTTCACATCTAACAGTCTCTCTTCTTTATTCTTCCAGATGGTGAATTGTACACTGGAACTGTCAGCAACTTCCAAGGGAACGAACCAGTCATTTATAAGAGTTTGGGTCAGGGAATGGCTCTGAAGACGGAGAATTCTTTAAAGTGGCTGCAAGGTAAACTCCATCTCAACCCAGACGATAAACTGTGTTTTCCCTCCACACATCTTCCATTATGTACCCAACAGAGCAGATAAGCTCGGGAAAAGTAGCGATCATTAGTCACTAATGCATGCAGACCAAGAGCAAAGACAAGCCGTATCAGTCATAGCACATGCACTTCAAAACCACCAGACACACACACATACACACACACACACACACACACACACACACACACACACACACACACACACACACACACACACACACACACACACACACACACACACACTCACACACGGTTCTGTGTAAACTCTCCTCAAAGGTATGATGGCACAGAAGTGATAAAAGGGCTGAAAAAATAGTTCCCTTGTGTATACGATAAAGGTGTAACATCTCTCTCTAAACTCGTATTTTCTATGTGTTTTTTCTATTTTTAACAGATCCAGTGTTTGTGGGCTCAGCTTACATCGAGGAGAGTCAGCCAAAAGGAAACCCCGTGGGAGACGACGACAAGATTTACTTCTTTTTTAGCGAGGCTGGAAAAGAATTTGACTTCTTTGACAACACCATTGTGTCGAGGATTGCTCGCGTGTGTAAGGTAAGACACCTGGGGTTGAGTTGAGGTCTTGACACGAGACATTAATGCAAAAACAGAAGACGAACAGCGTGGTTTAAGCTCCCTCTCCTTAATCCTGATACAATTACCTCAAAACAAGGCGGGACGCTCCCATGTCAGAGCACGGTTGGTAACAATTAACTGTACCAGTGCCTGCAATGGAAACATGTCACCGGTGCATTAAAGCTTTCTCTACTCTGTAAAACATGTTTTCAACAGATTTGGTTTCCCCTTGCCTGAATCATCATCATCATCCTCCTCCTCCTCCTCCTCCTCCTCCTCCTCCTCACCACGTTGCCCTCCCTCCCTTTTTCCTCTGCAATGTCATCTCCCTTTCTCCTCCCATCTCCCTCACAATGTCAGCTGCACTAGTCCGTCCCTCCAGCTCTTTGCCTTTTTCCACCAGCGCTTTGAGCTTTGCAGGCATTATTAGTATTCAAGGGGGCTTCGCAGCAATATGAAATGCTTTTTTCCACTCTACACTATGGCCTGTTTTTGTTGCAGGCAAACTGTAGCAACTGCAGAATTTACTCACGTCATTTAAGCTGCTGACGTCAGGCCCCTCTTCCCTCTGTGAGAGTTTAGTTTGGTCGATCACCCTGAAAAATCCCACTTTATCTCTTTTCACCTGTCGTCAGATCAATTAAAGGGCTATAAAGCCACATGATATACACACACTCAGCATCCTCCCTGACTGATGCTCTTGTTCATGGAGGCATTAATGTGAATAATCGTGGGGACAGCATGTAATCTTAAGTGACAGCTTAATGACTTAGTCCTGCTAGTCTCTGCCACTCGGTGCTGCGACACCTCTGTAAATCGGCGGAGCACCTTCTGGGTTCTATATATGGAAATCATTGACAGAAAGGCCCCCAGACTGTGGCAGCTCGCTGCAGACGAACTGCAATAGAGACAGAAGAATGGCTTTCTCTCCTCCTATAAGGCGCTTTTATTTCAGAGGAATGCAGCAGCCCTCGTTCTCCACACTGTTTTCTTTTCAGAGTCTGTGAGAGTCTGTGGCAGTGCAGCAGTGATGCAGGTGCTTTATTCTCCAGTGTGTCGGGTCGAAGCCTGAGAGCATTTACAAATAAGTGTGTCAAGGTGACACATAGGAATTTGTCCCACAGTTCAGTTTTTAAAGTAACTCTTTTCATCCAACTTCTCCACTTGCATGTTAAATTTCAGTTCTTGATTCTCCTGTAGTTAAGAAGTTAATTTCCATTCGTCTCATCCATAAACTTTACTCCTGAATACAACCACATCAGCCAGCCCCCTTCACTCCAGCAAGAAATGTTTGCTTTCTGCTAGAGTTCATTTCACGGTGAATATTTAGTGAGCAGAGTGTAGCAATAAAAATAATCTTGTGTCACTGATCGTTCCCCATGGCTGTTAGTTAAAGATGTGCATTGAGGTAGTGCAGTTAATTTTGTATCTCTCTGTAGAAAAGAAGCGTAACACTGATCCACAGTTTCCCATGATGCTTTGGTGCTTATTATCAGGTTATATTGTGCTGTCAAGCTGGGACCCACATCGAAAGCACTTTGTTACAGCTTATACTTGTTGTGTTATTTTGGGAAAGTTGTCACCACCTAAATGTAGCAGAACAAGCCATCAGCCGCTCACATTTACAGTTTACTTGTGGACATTTCACCAGCTGTCACTTGTTAAAACTTACAAATCCACACATTTTCAGGTGTCTTCTTGTCATAAGAAGAGGTGGCCTGTGAATTTAAGTGAATTTATGGAGGTTTAGGTGCAGCACCCACCAGATACAATGACATCCCCAAAAGTGAATGTCATACTGTATCTAAAAGTATGCACATCATACCAGTGTGCTCAGATCAGACGTTTGAGTTATAACTCAAACATGGAAGGAGATTTTGATGCAGGTTGTGGCAATCACCCCTTAAGTCCTTTAATTGCCTCCATTAGCTGAGAGCCTCTTCTACTGCTGCTGGTGTTTTTTTTCAGCATGCACCTGTCCACCTCTCAGTGCCTCTACTTCACTTTAACACTTTCTTGTCTCCCCGAGCAGACACAGCTTTCCAGAACACAAGTGTGAGAGCAGAAATAGGACTGAAAAGGGTCTGAAATGTCTGAGAACCCGCACCTGAATCGCTGCAGCCGGAAATCAAATTTTTTTTACATATTCACTATTTTTTTCCTCAAATTTGAGCCCACAGCCCGTGCACTCCCTCACTGAGCAGAAAGTGCTGAACTTGGATCAGAGTTAGGTAACACAGAGGTATGAAGGCCCCTCCCTGTTAGCAGCCTCGGTATCTGTAACCCACTGACAGAAAGCATGTACTCCCTTTTCTCTCCGTGCACCAGACCATTCACATGTGTGAATGTGGTTTTATATTAATATTTGAAATATTTAAGATGTTAATCTTGGCAGACTTTTTGTTCACTTATACAGATGACATGTTTCTTTTAAGATAAGATAAATCAAAGGCTTGTCAGTGTTTTCGTGGTGTTGTAACTACTGTTTTACTTGAGTTTGCCAAGTAAATCTGCTTCTGAGTTGTTTTTTCTCCCCGTTTTCTCCCAACTGTCCCCCTCCCTTCTTCCACTCCTTCTTTCTTTTGTTTATTCAGGTGTGCACACTGAGGGACTGCAGGAAGCAGGCAGATTATAAACATTGTGTGGCAACACTTTTTTTTTCAATTTCTTATTTAGGAATCTGAAATGTGAAGTTACGGAAAATACAAAGAGCGGTGTAAAGCCCAACACAAAGAGAGTATATTTTTGGAGGGCAGCTATTGAGAGGAGTGGTCGATGCGATTGAAAGTACAAGCTGCGCAGCGGAGCACAGCAACAACAGCGTGGACAGCTGAGGGAGCAGGAATGTGTGCTCCTCATTATGTGGACAGGCTACCACCACAGCCTAGTAATTGGCTCCCAGGCCGGGCATCAGTCCCACGAGGTTTCACCTCTCCGCTGAGCCACATGATTGTTTGTGTGTGAGCGCACACAGAGTAGGAAATGGAGGTAGTTATAGTTGTGCATTTTATTATCTCTCTCTCCTGGTGCTGCTATGTAGGAGTTGTTCAGGGTTTTGGAGGCTGTGTTGTTGATGCAAGAAGCTTGGATGTGAAGCAGGAGAGCTGTCTTGAGATTGGGCGAGACCACTTGTTTTTGTCATGCTCTTCCTCCTCCTCCTCCTCCTCTTCTTCCTCCTGCTCCTCCTGTGTTTTCAGCAAGCTAGTTGTTCTTTAAGGAGTGTCTTTTGGTGTGTTTACCACTATGATAATTGCTAGTCATAGTGAAGTCGACTGATAACTGTTTATATGAGTATTTCCAGACAGCTCGAAATGAGTGAAAGCCTCGTCTCTATCTCAGAGCAGTGAGGTCTGAATTGCTGATGTGTTGACTTCAAAGCTATAATTAATAACCAGACATTGTTTGTTTTTAATTTCACCGTCTCCTCTCCTTCAAAGAGCATCTGACATCATTTTTGCCGATTCTTCTTTTATGTAAGCTTTTTATCTTCCACATTTTATTGTCAAAACATCCTTTTTAATTCTGCGTAGATGCACATCAAACAAGGACTTCAACATTTGGGATTAATCAGAACAATAAAATCGGGGTTAGTTGTGTTTGTTTTTCCAGCCCATTTCCCAAAATAACAGGTGATAACTACTTTCAGATTTCCTTGTTTGGGCTAAACAGCGCCCTCTTTCTTCCAGCATATTAAAGTCCCCATCCACTCTGACACTAGCTTTTTTTTACTGTAATATCTCTCATATATGTTTGAGCCTCTCTGTTAAAAGTGTACAGATTGACACATTCATCTCCTCAAACTTTATCTGCACTTTAGATCCAGATTCATCTCATGTATGTGCAATCTGATTCTGTTACATAGCACTTTTGTTTAAGGTCATCAGAGGTTTGATTTACAACATGCATCACATTGAAGTCTCCAGCAGACAAACTCTGAGGATCGACTTTGACTGAGACGGGTTGTGGCCAGTTATAAAGAAAATACACACTTATGAGTTTAAATTATGTTTCAATAAACCCTTTTGATAAGGCTCAACTTATTTATTATGTAGTATATTTAAATGTCTTAAACAGCCCAGGTCTGAGCTGTTTATCTGGTCATCTTTTTGTTAGCTTTTAGGGCTTTTACGGACACAGCAATACTCTCTTACTCTTTACGTAGCTGGTCTTTCCATCATGCTGGTGTAAGGGTGCACCTGTCATTGTGCGCCCTCAAGAGATGAAGCCTGCTTGTAGGTTGGGTATCCACTCTAATTCTGTTTTCTGTCACTCTTTGTCTTTTCTCCAAAGCTCACTGTGATACTATTACTCTTATCACTGAATCATCAGTGGTCATGCACTTCTGCCTGAAGCAGAAATATGCTCTGCAGGAGGGCCTGGCATGGATTTTTCTCAAACTTTTTCTCTAAAGCTCTGTCTGTCTTTTGGGGGGACTGGTGCTCAAATTCTTTCAATTTCTAGTCCAATCCCTTCACCTTGTACTTGTGTTTTCAGAAGTGTTGTAAACAGGATGCTGCCGTTTGATCTGACAACTAAACCTGTATAAATACAGGTCAAATCAGACAGAGTCTCCTGTGTTAACACACTTTGACATCCTTGGACTGTCTGCAGGGGGATCAAGGTGGTGAGCGGGTGCTGCAGAAAAAGTGGACCACCTTCCTGAAAGCCCAGCTGCTGTGTTCCCTCCCTGATGACGGCTTCCCCTTTAACATCATCCAGGACATGTTTGTCCTGAAGCCTATGGGAGACAGCTGGGAGAGCACCGTCTTCTACGGCGTCTTCACTTCGCAGTGGTAAGACACGAATGAAAGGGTTTGTTCTGATCACGTCACAAGCTTTTTATTTATTCTAATTCATGGCACGGTTACAGCTAATGTTTTCGCACAAACACACAGACACTTGAATCTACAAAGCTCTCACACATCATCTTGAGCCAGTTTTTGTTTAATATCTGCGCTCAAACTTGGCAAGGCGCGTTTTGTTACTTGGCTGCTCTGAATTTAGAGCAGCTGTAATGAGCTTAAACACTAACACAAGCTCATGCAACCCCAATGGCTAATTAATGTATCAACAAAATAAAGGATTTAATATGGAAATCATTCAAGCGCCCACTCTACAACTGTTCTCCAGTGAGAAGTTGCTGCTCCAGTTTCATGAATAAAATAAAAGAACTGCAGAACAGCTTGAACGTGTAGGAAATGGAAACACGCTGTTTTGAAACCAGAGTACTTGTGAAATGTTCAAACAGCAAAGACGTATGGAATCTACTTGCATAAACTCAAAATGCAGAAGATATCATCTGTTGATGTTTTTCTAGGTATAAAGGAGCTTCAGGCAGCTCAGCGGTGTGCGCATTCACCATGGCACAGGTGGAAAGAGCCTTCAGCGGGCGCTACAGAGAGGTCAACAGAGAGACGCAGCAGTGGTACACCTACAACCACCCAGTGCCAGAGCCACGGCCCGGGGCGGTAAGTGAATCACACACAGCATCCTGTGATAAACAAAACAATTCAGCTTGTTCTGGTTCAACCAGTGCATCTCTTCTTTCAGGTAGAGCCAGTTTCTATTACATCAAAACACTGTAGGTTCATAATACAGATAAAATAACAGCAGTGTTTGATTTTATATTCCCAAATACACAATCTGCTATCACACTTACAAACAATACATGTCATTAATTCCAACAACAACAAAAATCCTGCTGGACCTGTGATTTTTCTGGCTGTTCAACAAAAGGACTTGATAAAAAGACAATGATTGTTTTTGCCTTCTTAATGGCAGATTACAGAAGGGCTCTCTTGCTTAATATGCTGCCTAAATCTTCCTAAGTCTCTGCAGCAAAATGTAAGCCCACAACTTTGAACAAATAAATGTTACCTTAAAGCAGTGGCTCCTAAAGCAGGGGTCACAAGACACTATTTGGAAGTTGTGAGATGCCTTCCAAAAAACAAACAAAATACTAATAAAGTTGATTAATGTATCACTTTTCACAAAAATGTAGGGAAAATAGTAGCTAAATGTTGAGTAAAACCATTCCAAAAAAATGTGCCATCAATTTTCTAGTGCTTATCTTTGTTGCCACATGCCCCCTGAGGTGATTACGACTGATAATCAGAAACATCAGTTGCATCAGGTTTACTCAAAGCAGCAAAGGAAACGCAGCGACATGTGCACATAGGTCGGCTAATTGTCTGCAGACCTGCTAAATTGAGTATCTTTGGCTTTAAGCCAGTGTGAAAGTCACACATGAAAACCTGGTATGTCCTCTCCCTGCAACAGTAAACATGAAGATTAATTGTGTTCTGCTTCTAGTTTAAAAAAAATCAAATAAAAAAAAATACTATCAAATAATGAAGTTGTTTGACTGTTGTGTTACTCAAAGGGGAAGTGGGGTCATTGTCTCTCTTGAAGGGTTGCAAGCTGAAAAGTTTGGGAAGCCCTGCCACTGTATATTTATTATATTGTATAGATAAATATAACTGACAATGATTCACTTTAGAAGCCCTAAATACCGTACATCCTCACATGTTTGTATTTCCAGGACTACTTGAATAGACAGAGTTTCATTTTTCATTTCTGATTCACTCCCTATCAGTGTGTGACCAACCACGCCAGGCAAATGGGAATCCAATCGTCCTTGCACATGCCTGATAAAGTTCTCAACTTTGTCAAGGACCATTTCCTGATGGACAGCGTGATCCGCAGCGCGCCTCTGCTGCTGAAACGCAGCGTGCGCTACACACAGATCGCCGTGCACAAGATTGAGGGCATGGAGAGAGCGTATGATGTGCTCTTTATTGGAACAGGTACAATTTGTTATTCATCAAACGCAAATTTTGCCGGTATTCCCACAGTTTTTTTATGGGAAATTCTGCTGAAAGGAAATATAAATGAGATCCATGTGTTGAATTTGAGCTATTGAAACAGCAGAAGTTGCCTCAATCCCCTCAAACTTTCCCCTGCCAGCAATTAAAGTCCCTGCTTCTCTTCCTCTATTTCTCCCAGATGATGGAAAGCTCCATAAAGCCATCAATGCCAACGATAAGATGCACATCATCGAGGAAATGGTTCTGTTTCCCGAGCCTCAGCCTGTGCAGCACATTGAACTGGATCCTCAGAGGGTAAATAGCACTCTGTCATCTTAATGGTTATTGTTTGGCTGTGTTTGTCAGTTTCTGCTTAATGTGTCATCATGTTTACTCATTATAAACGTGAAGTCTTTTTCAAGTGATAAAAACGTGGAAGAGTGTAATTTAGCCGAGCTCACACACAGTCTTCAGACGTTTTCTTTCAGCGGTGGCCATTCCATTGAGTTTTCCTGTAAGTTATAGCTCTGTCTGGAACTGATTTTATTATCCTCTCTGGCATTTTACCCAGAGCTAAATTTCATTACCTTTCTCTCTTTATTACATAATGGTCTCCCCCGGGCAAAGGCAGCCAAACAGCAATCTTATCTACGATTATGTAATGCTTATATAGTCCAAGATACTTTTTGTGAGTATATTCTTAGCTCCAAATAGGGATGATAAAGACAGACATGATGTCTATCTAATATACTGTGGAGAAGATGGCCTAAATATAGACTGCACTGTTGGGAAAAGCAGGGATGTGCTGTAAGTCAGTATAAATGTCACGTTCATGTTAGAGTAGCAGCTCTGAATCGTACTTTAAAACAATGAGAACTTGTGTCTGAAAAGTGTTGAGGATGAAGAATAGATAGTGATTAAGACAGTTCTGTGTAGCCTTCATTTGAGCCTGGTCACCATGTGTTTTTGGGCACAATTAAACAACTTGGTTGGCAACAGCTGGCCTGAGTTAGTCCTCTGTTTGGGTTAGAGTATTCTGTTTATCTTTGAGTACGTTTCTCCCTTTAAGAAATCAGGGGGGAAAAAACAAAAGCAGATGCTTCGTCCAACCCTGTATTTACCTTCTATTGAGAGCATCTCACAGATACAGTCACGTTTCTTCTCCCCTGCAGGGTCTGTTGTTTGTGTCGTCGAACTCCGGCCTGGTGGAGGTTCCTGTGGCTAACTGCTCCAACTACCTGAGCTGTGGGGAGTGTGTGCTGTCCAGAGACCCTTACTGTGCCTGGACAGGGCGGCTGTGTCGTGATGTCAGGATGGCTCCACCTGACAGGTGAGAGATCTCCAACACATTCCTGCATCTGTCTAAACTTATATTTGTTGTCAAAAGGCGTGTTTCCACCGCAGGAGCTTTATCACGAAACTAGGGACTTTACCTCTGAACTACATGCGTTTCGACCGGAGGAACCAGGGTCTAAATTTAGTTCAGGGGTAGATAATCTCCCCTCTGAAAAGCCCCCTGCTAGAGGGGTAGTACTTTTCAGAGGTCCTGGGACTTTCGGTTGAACATAATGGTGTTTGTGGAGTTTACAAAGTTTATGAAACAAAGAGGGAGTTCCTGGGAATGCATACTAGTTTATTTTATTATCAAGATTTCAAAATATTGTTTAATATCATTTTTGTTCTCCATATGTCACTGGCCTAATTTGCACAATCTACCCGGAACTTCAGCCTGCGGTCGAAACGCAGACAACAATAGGGGCACAGGGACCTTTTAGTTCCATTTAAGGGAATCACAAGTTAATCTTTAACAACAAAAAGTCTAAATCCAGGAGGAAATAAGAAGTCCATGATTAGTCACGTAAACAAAACAGGTATACCATAAAACATTTGAACAAGCATACACTATGGTTTTCATCCATAGTCTGCCAATACAAACACTCCCAGAACTCTTATTTTGAAAAACAATTGTCTTACTTTTACTTTTTTCCTCTTGTTTTAAGAAAGGTGCATTTTGACCAAGAGTTCCGGCATCTTTTAGCCCCAGGAACTACTTTCCCCTGAACTAGAAGGTTCCTGTTCCCCCATTGTTGTCTGCATTTTGACTGCGAGCTGAAGTCCTGGGTAGATTGTGCAAATCAGGCCAGTGACGTATGGAGAAAAAAAAACTTTGAAAAGTACTATCCCCCAATCAGGGGCTTTTCAGGGTGAGATTAACTACCCCTGAACTAAATTAAGACCCTGGTTCCTCCGGTCGAAATGCACGTAGTTCAGGGGTAAAGTCCCTACTTCCGGAGTAAAGTTCCTGCGGTTGAAAAATGCCTGTAGTTGATAATAGGTCAATTATTCCTGTGATATGTCTCAACCTCACCTAAATTCTGATATTTAAGAGAAAACTACAAGCTGCGAAGTTTTGCTGTTAACTCAGTGAAAAACAGGAAAGTAATCTAGGTTAGGAGCTGATGTCATCGCCCATTATATCACTGTAAAGGACTATTTTTGCTGTGTCGGATGTAAACATGCACCCAAACAAAAACATAAATAAGTCTCATCATCATGCGACAGAAAAGTAGTTTTTGAAAGACGGCTGTTCTCTTAGTCATGCTGATGGAGCTTTTGTCTGGTTTTAAATGAAAGGTTGAAGCAGAAATTGTTGCCTCCATACAAGGTGCCTCTCATTACAGCTGCTGACCCACACCCTGTTGTTTTGTTGTTTTTGTCTCAGTCACTGGCAGCAGGATGTGGAGGAGGCCGATACATCAGCCATTTGTAACAGGACATTTCCCAGCGCCAGAGCCGCCAGACCAGCTGCCACTCGTGAGTGTGATTTCTCTGTGTAAAGGTGTTTTCAGATGAAGCCATTTCAGTCACTCAGTACACCAAAACAACACACACAACACACACATAAGGCCATCAGAGGAGACGTTATCACTGATTTAGAAATAATACTTTGGTTGTAGTGTAGATCATTGTGTTTTTTAATACATACATGTTATTATTTATTCAATAGGTGGCTCCCATTGCAAGCTGATAACGATCCCGGCCAGCACGTTCAGAGTCCTGCCCTGTAAGCTGCGCTCTAACCTGGCTCAGAGGAAGTGGCGTTACAGCGACAGCGCCAGCCAGTTCCTCTACGCGACTCCCGAGGGGAACCTTGTTGTTGTGGCACAGGCTGACAGGATTGAGACCTACGAGTGCTGGTCGGAGGAGGAGGGTTTCCGCCAGCTGTTAGCCAACTACTGTGTAAGGGCTGAGCCGAGGCAGGAAAGCACCACTCTGATTGGCCACTCTCGCACGCCGCACATTGATCGTGAGGAGACGATCATCCTGCCCGGCGAGTCTCGTTCGGAGCAGGTGAACACGAAGACGTACTGGAACGAGTTGATCGTGGTGTGCGCTCTACTGGCGTTCTCCCTCGTGGTGTTCTCTTTGTTCGTCATCTACAGAAACAGAGATCACATGAAGTCCATGCTGAAGCATAACGAGTGCCCCAACATGCAGCAGAAGAAGCCGAGGATCGTGGGAAAACCTGCAGAGAGCTTACCCTTGAACGGTAACACTATCCCGGTGTCTACTTCTGATCACAAGGGCTACCAGACGTTAAATGACAACTACATCTGCAGCACACCCACCCATGAGTCGTCGCCTGACAACAGCAAGAGCTTCTCTGAGGCGTCTGACAGGCGGCCGCTCAACCTGAAGGAGAGCCACGTGGAATACTCGCCCACATGCCCGCGGCCCAGAGTGAGGCTTGGCTCTGAGATAAAAGACTCTATCGTATGAGAGCACAATATACGCTACAAAAAGATGCCACCCTGTATCACTATGAAGGATACAGGCCACAGAGCGAAGGAGAGGAGACCCCGACATCCTTCTACATCACAGCACACCTTTTATTTTAGTCATCTTTGTTCTGTGATCAGTGCGGAGGTCATTTCATTTAACCATTTCCACTCCAAAAGCCAGAGGATGGTCTGGTTTGCTGCATAAGGCAGGAAGAGGATGCTGCACGATACTCCAGTTTCAATCAGAATCGGGAGCCATGGCAGCTGCTAAGAAAAAAACGTACACTTACCATCTTTGAGTCATTTTCAAGGGCCACTAATGTGCAGGGCTGGGCAATATGGGGAGAAAGATAAAACAGATGATAATCGTCTGATATCAGTATTTATCAAAGTATCCCTTTAGATTTGCAAGATTCAACATCTCCTGCACATAATATAGTTTTTGTTATATGTAACAAAAACAAAAGAGAATACATCAAAATACTGCTTTGTCGCCCAGCCCTATATCAGTATGTGTAACCCTCATGTTTCGCAGAAGTTGGCTGCCACATCGTCTCCACTTCTGTTATTATGCACACTACAACCAAGCTACAGCTACACGATGAGCGAGAGTTCAGGTTTAGAATAATATAATATCTACCCATCATTGTGATCCACACATCATGGAAGAGAGTCAGAGGCACATTTGTTCTGGATATAAATGTCCTGACTGAGAGATGACGCAGACCAGGTGAAAGCGGCACACCTTGGTTAAATACAGCCCCTTTAGAGCTGATCAAGGACTGCATCTCTGAGGAGGAGGATGATCAATAAAAGTGATGGTGAACAAAGCTGCAGGGGCCTGGAGACTAACCTTTACCTCCTGAATGTACGTTGTAGTTTAAAGAAGGTTTGTTTCATTCAACCACTGCACCATGGACGATTTAGGACACCTCTTCTAGTACATCTTGGCTCGCCTGAGAAAGCCCTGCTCTTCTGCAGGGACCATGATGAGCTCAGAAACTGACACAGGTTTCCTGTTTGTGGAAAACAGAGCAGACATTTCTGTTGTGTTGCTCAAAGGGCGACGTCCACTCCTCCATGTTCAGGGCGGCACTAGAATCATCATGTGCACTGTGCCAAAAAAAATCCCAAATAACTTGATTGTCTTACCCAAATGCAATAGTGCCATCAAGTCATGACCACTCCCATGTTTTGTGTTTGCATTGATCACTGTTAAAGAGCACATGGTGATGGAACCAGAGATGGGTTTCAGTAAAAGTAAAGAGGCACTAATAATAAAGAAATATAAAGTGCAAAAAAGGAAGTTTCTTGAAGACTGTTATCTCATAATGAACATTTTTAAGAATGTGTCGGGCTGAATGATTGACTTTAATGTTAATTCTGAACTGGGGCTTAAGGATGTGGCATGAAGACTGCTTCATAAAAAATCTCATCTTGTGGTTTTGAAGTGAGAAAATGTCCCATTTTTTTATCTGCTGCCTTTAAAAGAGACATCAGCAGCTAAAACATACAGGCACAGCTACTCCGAGGCTTACAATACTAACTGTTTGAGTTATTAAACTCTGACGAGCCTTCACAAGATGAAATGAGCTTCTAATATCTGTCACTGTAGTGGAGAACTAACATCTCGTAGTCTCTAGCCAGACTGCAGCTGCTATATAGTGACGTAGTTGCACGGAACAGCCTAATAGCTCCGCATTTAAGCCCCACCAGGTTACATGTCTTACATTCATGGCATTCACCAAACTCAGTTGTCAAGGTGACGTTAATGTGAAAGCACAAGTAATCAGGGTCTTGAATACTTACAGGTTTGCACATGTCAGAAAAAATTGAGTCACTTCAAAGAAATGCAACTACTGAGAGACAGAAGGTGTGGCTGCTTTGAAGCAATCAGTTATAACAGGGACCAGTGCAGCCATTACGAACACTCTGGCACCCACATCTCTTAGACTTTTGAGACTTAACAAGCAGAACTTTCCAAAGATGTAGGAAGCTGACAGTGTTGTGTAAATCTAAATGCGAAACATTTACACGGCCCTATGGAGGATATGACACCACATGTCTTAGAATACATCACCAATTCACTGTATTGATTAAGTAAACCTACAGTATATATTCAAGTGTCATACAGAATCAACATTTTGCTATTTCAAACACTGAGCAGATGACAAAATGAAATGTTACTGCTACAAGTTGACAAAGTAATTGCACAGCATACTGCGCAACAGTGGTCAGTGTTTCAGTTTTTCTTTCCTTTTTGTTGTGTATATAAAGTATCTGTGCTTAATATTGAGTGTTTTTAAGGGACCTTGTGCAAGATGTGTTGTAGAGATAGTCTTGAAACTAGAGAGTGAACACTGCTGATATTTTGTTTTTAGTGCTTTACTGCCTATTTCAGCATACATTTCAAGTCTGGCACTGAAGAGTGCGCATTTCTCCAGATGGTTGTCTAACAAGCATGTCAAAGCAGGAGGAGCTCTGGTTTATGATCATGACCAAAGGGTAGTAAGGTGTTTTAGGAAACTGCCATATTCCCTTTCTCTCCAAGAGCCAGATGACAGTATTGACACTAATCTCACAAATTTGTGTTAAAGCTCCTCTGAGGAACTTTACGTTTGTTACACTTTTGGTTCCCTCTGTGGACCCCAAAATATCTCATACTGCTCCTTTAACAGCAAAATATATCACATGTAAATCTTTGCCCTGGAACATGGGAAAAAAGGCCGTATTAGTATTAATCACCTGTTCTGACACCTTAGTTTAGCTTAGTCTAGCTTAGAGACTGGAAACAGCTTCCCTGGCTCTGAACAAACATAACGAAACACCCTCAGTTCTTTACATCCTTCTACCCAGGAAACCAATCCAAACTACAGGAGGTCCCTGCCACCAGCCTAAAAATACTCCTGCACTAAACTAGCAGTAAAACTGCAACTCGTCTTCTTTTTCCCATTTTTTTATTTAAAAAAGACACAAAGTATTGCTAATATTTATAAAATTACACAGGCTAATTTGCTATATTTGGATGGAATTGGACCAGCCTTTTCTTTCTTTTTGTAGTCTTTATGCTAAGAAAACTGTCTAATAGTTGCTACATGTTCAGCAGACCAGCATGGCGGATTTTCTCCTCTTTCTCTTGACATGAAAAGAAAAGGTTTATTTCCCAAAAGCTCTGCCAATTAAATGTAGTCTGATTATGTTAAAAAAAAAAACTGGCAAACTGGGAATAATATTTGCAAACAAGACTCAATGTAGGGTGCAAAAAGCTTTGGTGCAAAGCATTATTTGCCATCACTGCAAAGACAGATGTTTCAAATACAGAGTATCTTTCTGGTGGCTGAATGCCCTGCTTTGAGATGCTTGAGATAACCTCACAACATGTTTTCAAAATGCCTTCAGATGTCAAGTTGTTCTGCCTTTAGCCATGTGCCACATCGTACACTACCCAGCAGTGACCTCGCCAACAGAAATGTGGTGGATGGCGTGATTGTAGCCCTTTGTGGGCACACTTAATTCCACAACACAACACGGGTCGACAGTAGATTTACAGATCCACACAAGCCGCTATAAACTTTACCTGCTAACAGTAACACTGGGAGCTGCTCAAAATCATGTAACTTTCTGCAGTCTTAGCTTGTGTTGGATGTGAAACTGTGCACATAGGAAACATCTATCTGAACATCAGTATTTAAGAGTATTACTAACCGATCTCTAACAGATAAAATCACATTTGACTTTAATAGTTCATCATGCCAAAAAAGGTAGATACTGTGTGATAATGCATATTTAATAATGACATGCTTTCTGATGAAGAACATAACACAGCAGTGATGGATGCTTCATTTTGAGTGGCTCCTCAGTAATGCAACATACTGTACTGGACATGAATGTAGCCAACTATATCATATTTTGTAGGACATCTACTGCAGTCTATTTTCCTAAAGTGGCTTAAGTAGGCGATCCACTGCTACAACTTTTCAGGATTTGTTAAACTATCATAGAACAAAGAAACGGCACAATAGAAGTAATTAGTCATTTGTGCTGCTCGATGTAGTCCTACAGTAAGACGCCAGCACAGCTCCAAATCGTCCACATGGAGACACAGCGACAGCTTTGCCTCAGCATACTGAACACCATCAGCTTAGACGACTGAATAACTATTAGACAAATGTGGTCTTGCCTGCATGATTCCTTTTTTTTTATTTGTTGTGTAAAAATAACATTGTGACCTGTATTTTTTGTATCATTGAGATTGTGACTGTTGTTTTTATTATATTGTACATAAAAAGCACTTTATTTTAATTTTTTAAGATAAATTAATAAAATACATGTTTTGACACATGCATGTGTTAGTCTGTTTTGTGCTGTTAGTTTCTTTTTAGTTTAAAAGGATGAAGAAAAAAACACACTGTGGTGGAAAAAGTTTTTTAAATCATTATGTAGAAACTAAAATGAAGTTCATATAAAACAGCTTTGCATATGCAATTGGCAAACCCTGACTAAATATCATAGTGCATCAGTTTTATAAAGTAAGCTGTATTAAGACATTTAATATGCTCTGAAATACATAAATACACATATTAGAGAACACATCTATTTTTACAAATTGCCATCTTTCCTTGGAGTGTTCTAATCATAGACTGTATAAATAATGGACGTAGTCTCTGTGACGTCACACATCTGTTCTAAAGCACTGTTTTGAAGCCAATTGTCCGTGGGAGCCATTCTGGGAATGCTGAACGCGACCTTACTCCTGTAGAATTAGTGTAAGGTAAAGTGACGGGATTTGAGCATCCTCCCCAACAGCTACAGACTTCCCGCCAGTCAGTCAAGTCAGCCATGTCCTGAAATTGGCAAAACTCGTAATTTTAATTTATTTTGAGCTACCGCGTTATCAGAAAAATAACCCCCCTGTACAGTGTGCGCCGACTGAGAAATTAGCTATTCAGACCTAAACCATGTTTTGAACCAGGCTGTAAACATGTTTATTAATGCTGCAAAGATTGTCTTTTTATTGGTTTGTATATGGTTTCTGGTGTTTCTGCAGCCAGCATAAAACGGGCGCTCGATGAATTGCAGTTTATAACACTTCCACATGGGCTTGATATTTTGAGCCCATGCTGCTTGGATGTAATCCAGCTGCTTAATCTATAATCCTATCAATCATTGTACATATATAGTTGGTTATTTAAATCAATGATATGGTTTTAAAATGATTAGTTACATGTACATGTAAATTATGTTTTACAAAAAGCTCCATAAAAAGATCAGTGAATCATTAACTTGCCAATAGTTATATATGTCTTCTTTTTTCCAACACTGAAATCATGCATGCTGTAGCTGATCTGCATCAGCTTCTTCATTTAGTCATCACTGGCTCAGATTTAAGCTGCTGGAAACCAGCTGACTTGTACTGTCCAATCACTTCCAAGCAGGGTTACTGAACGGTCACCATAACCTGATTTATTTTGTTTGCACTCTGGTCATGGATACGCACAGTTCCAGAGGGCAGCCCTGTCATAAACGTCAGCTTTGTGAATCAATACAGTTATTTTGGGACGCTGTGTGTAGCTGCCAGCCAGTATTGAATGCTGTTTACTCAAAAGGGACAGATAGATGATGACACAGGGAGTCTCACTGCTTGTTTGATCGTGGTACAACAGCTTAAGACTGGTTTTATTCCTGGTTTGTCTCTGCTTCAGTTAATCAACTTCACAGTTAAAAATAAAGGACCAGGGCATGATAAAACAGGTTACTTTATGACTTCTGTTGATGTCCAGTCATCACAAGGGGCACTATGAGATCAACAGGGATCCTTTAAATGTCTTTATTTGGTATTTCTTATCAATTCATGACCGCAGCTGCTGAAAACCTTAAGTCTTCACACACTTTCACTTTGTAGCCCAAGGAGAGGACACCTTCAAATCCAGCCTTTTCTTTTTTTGATGACCTGAAATGAACTGTATCATACTAAGGCAAACTTACAGATGGTCTCGTCTGAGAGAGTGAAAACGGTACCATCTGTCATAATCAAGAATGGCAGGTCTAATCGGACCACTCAATGATGTGCATGCTGTGGTTGTGCTTTAAAGAGACCAGAGTATTTTATGTGCGACATTTAAAACTTAAATTTGAACATCTGTCAGAAAGATTGCTCAAAAGCTGATTAAACAAAAACTCTTACTGTTGTTTTACAGATTTGCTTGAATGATTAATGTGTAAATGGTTACAGTTTTAACTGCTTCCTACCTTTAAAATCTTACAATGGCTGCCTTTTTCTTTTCGTATTGATTTTAAAACTATTTTAATAGTTTTTAAGGCACTGCATGGCCTCGCACCAGACTACATGCTGTTAGTGTACAAACCAGGAAAGCCTCTCGGATCCTCCGGCTCCTCTCTTTTAGCTGTTCCTCAGAGGAGAACAAAACATTTGGTGACGCTGATTTCATCCACTGCACTCCTAAACTATGGAACAGCCTGCCGGAGGATCTGAGAGGAGCTGATAGAGATATTGAGACTTTAAAATGTAAACATAAACGTATTTATTCAGTCTGGGTTTAATGTAGGGTTTAACAATTTTATTACTTATATTTTACTGTTATATTGATTTAAATTTTGCTTTATCATTTTAGTAATTTTACTGTTTATCTCATTTTATTTGTATTTATTTATTCATTAATTTATTTATTTGAATTTATCTACTCAGTTTTATTGACATTTTTAGCCTTAATTTTATTTTCAACTCTTATCCTTACCCCTATTTAAATGTATTTATTTTAACTAGTTATATGCTTAATAATAATTTGACGCTTTAACTTAATTTAATTACACATATCATATTGTGGTTGGTGTGCATTAGTCTCTATTTTAAAATCTATTTTCATTTTTTTAATATGTCTTGCCTGTCCTTTATTTCTGCTTCTTTCTTGTTTTCAGTGGCAGTAAAGCACTTTGGGTTGCATTTGACTTATATGAACGGTTGTATATAAATAAAGCTTGATTGATACTCTGTAACTGAAAAGGTAGTGAAAATAAAAAAGGTTTAGGCCACATTTTCAGATACTACATACAGACCGCTAATGTCAATAACAGCTAATGTTAATGTTTAACCCCAAGTTAAAATGACCCTCTCTTAGTTTTACATATCAGGATGATGAAAGTGTAACGTCTTAGCTAACCATGGTGTTAGCTTTCTAAGGAAAATGGTGTTAGCTAGCTAACAGTATTGTAAGCTAGCCAACAGTAATGTTAGAAAAGAACATAATGCTAGTATTAGCTATCATTATTTATTTATTGATACACTGCACGTTTCTGGCATTAAAATGTAAGCATATCAGATTGGCTATGTGATTGTCATCATCCTAGGATACATAGGAATATAACTTCTTTAAGTCAGTGCCCCAGTTGGTCTATACCAGTCCAAAAGGTTTGGACACACAGGGTGTATTAGTCAAACTTTTTCCTGTTCCTTAATGATCATGGACATGTCCAGATTGACCCGAGTCAGTATTCTGTAGAGCCTCAAACCCAAAACAAGCCTCCTGCAGGAAACTCTGCTGAGACAGGTCTGTGCATGTGAATAAATCTCTCCTTATTGATGTCCTAACACCCCTGCTGAGACAGAGATCAGCTGCCAGCAGGAATAATAGGCCTCTTCCCTCACAGACCTCCTGTGTGTGTTAAAGCACTCCTGGTCACAGGGGCAGTCGATTGTGACTGCATGAAGGACTGTGATCAAGCATCTTTCTTCAGAGTGACTCAGGGTTTATAAAACAAAGAGAAGCCTCCACTCAAGGCCTTTTTCCTCACACTTCACACCCATGTCTGTCTGTCTGTCTGTCTGTCTTCCTGTTTGTCCAAATCATCCTAAATCTCAATGTCTTCTCTCCCTTTCCATGCTCTGTGACAGATTCAATTTACTTTCAACACCAGCCGCTCATCTGCCGTCACCGCCCATTTGATGAAGAGCAAAGACGGTAATTTGCTATTCATTATTAACAAATCGCTGTGCTGTGAAAAGTGCCTTTTGTTTGCCTCAGCCTTGAAAACAATTACAGTCAGCATGCGTTTCAGCTGTGATTGCATTGCATATTTCATGGCAACGCTTCATTGATGGTGTAATTGAAAGCAGATTTAGTTTTTCACAGTCAATGAAAGAAACTGGAGCTCTTTTAAATCAGTTCAACTCCACTTCCAAGGTCAAACGCCAGCTCTTGTATTTTCAAACCCGATTGTTGAGGATTTTAAGTGGATGAAAAATGTGGTTAAAACAAAACATCTCATAATTTAAAAAGCTCATCCATATCCAGATACAAGTGACAAGTTCTCAGTTTCTTCCCATTCGATTTGGTTCGGTTCTAATGTCAGAACAGGACATTGATTTTGTGGACACAACTAAATAAAATGACGCAGATTAAAGAACAATTATATTTTTGAGGAAATATGCTAACTCACTTCCTCTTGGTTGATACTACCCTGGTGTTTGTATGGTAGATATTAGGCAACTGAGGAAAAGCTTAGCTTAGCTTTGCACAGTGATTGGAAATAAGGCACTTCTTACTCTGTCCAAATGAAACAAAGCCATCTACCAGTACATCTAAAGCAAACCAAACTTATTATGTGAAGGAACTTCCATTTACTGTTTCACTGGAGGACTCTGAGGGGAATTTTTACATTGTCAGGAGGACTAATTTCCTGCAAGTTAAGGCCAGGAAATAGGCCTGTTCATGTCAAGTACTTTTGGTTCTGATGGTGACAGCTCTTTTACTCGTAAAGGCATTACGAATAAAAGCCAATCTGATGTAAAAGATTAAAAATCTATCAATAATTAAGTTCTAAAAATACACCAGAATGTCATCCAGGGTCACTGTGAATTCAACAAATTTAAACAAGATTACCAAATAATGCATGAACTCAGATGATAACAGCTTGAAGTAAAATGTGTTTGTGATTTTACCTTATTTTATCTAACGTCTCAGCTTGTCACTTCTCAAAAGATTGATAATAATTGACACCTCTTCTGTGAACAAAAAGGCATAAGCTAAGACATGAGAGTGTACACAGATTGCCCTGCCCATATGCACACGGGCATGAGTGTGTTCATATACACACCTACTTTCAAAGAGCTCAGCTGGTTCTGAAAAATGGTAGACAGGCACATGGCTTAAAAAGAAGGCTGATCCACAAATAATTTTTTTAAAGTATGGCTGCCTTTCTTTGACCTAGTAAAAACCCTGCAGTTCAAGGATGCACCTCAATGAAGCTGGTTGTAGTTCTTGAGATCTTTTCTTAATTTTCCTTCCTCATAGACTGTTTCTTTATTTAATACTTTGAGGCCTTGAGTCCCTTTGAGAGCACAACAACTATATTCAATGAAGAACATGTTCTGTTGTTCCTATTTGACATTGCCATATGTGGTGTTTTTTGTTTGTTTGCTTGTTTGTTTGTTTGTTTTTGTTTGTTTTGTTTATTCTACTTCTTAACTTGTTTTTGGTACTTTCATTCCTTTTATTATTATTTGTTTGTTTATTTATTAATTTATTTGGCTTTTTTTCTTGTATGATTATATTATCATTTCTATGTGTGTGTATGTGCATGTATGTATGTATATGTATGTATATGTATTTATGTATGTAGGTGTATCTGGGTATATATGGATGTATATTTGTTTTTTATACTTATTGCTCTTTTATCTTTTTCAATTATTTATTTTTGATATTCACCTACTCATTGTATTATAGTTTCACTATTCTTTATTTTCCTGCTTGAGTACATATCAATCTTTTATTTTAAGTTATTATCACATATTATTGGCTTTTTTTATTTGTATTTTTTTTTATTCATTTATTTAATGTGTTTCTTATACAAAAACGTCACTTCCTTGAATTGTTTGCATTGGTCTTTTTTTTGTAATGTGTCAAAATCTAAATAAAAAGATCTTTGAAAAAAAAGAAGGCTAACGTTTCTCAGTGGCATCATGGCGAGCATTCATGTGTTCAAGGGTCAAGAGGTGCAAGACCATTAAAAAAGGCTGAGGCAGAGCAATGGTAGAGGCAGCGTGCTGTAGCTGTGTCTCTGTTCTACCAAATTGCAAGTGTCAATGTTGTACTTTTGTCAGTTTATGAGGGAATCTGGAAACCATTTAATGATTATATTAAAAGTGGAGATATAGGAGGGCTTTTACAGGCTGAAAACCCAGAATGAGATACTTATACGGACTTGTGGTAGATCCCAGAAAAGGGATGAAGACACTAAGAACTGGTGTAACTTAAATTTTTGTATATGTGGATGTATATTTTACTTTTTCAAGGTACCTTTAAATGTAAAGTGTAAAAAAGAGATTCTGTCTTGTGTGCTTAACAGACATTGAGAGAGAGATGGATGTGGGTGGAAAGGGTTGTTTTGTTTGTTTGGGAGAAAATAATAAAAAAGTGACTTTTGTATGGTACAAAATGATGACGTAATATTTATGTCTGTGTAATCCACAATGTACATGGAAAAGTCAATAAAGACATTGTTTTAAAAAAAATTGTACTGTTGTGTATTAAAAATACAAGCACAGTGAACACTTTATGAACTGATAAGGACACAAAGACAACACGTCAAACTGAGAACTGTACTCATTTTGGGAAAACATCCTGCCTCCCTATTTCCAGTTTGATGCCGTAGTTCATTTCAGACCAGCTGAGACAGGGTCGTGTTTACCACTCTGTTTCATCACCTTTCAGCAACTCTCTGTCTTGGGCACTGAAAAGACCGATTGCTGTAATTTTGAAAGTGGAATGTCTTCCCATTTTTGCAAGACGAAGGACTCCAGCCACTCAACACTTTGAGGTCTCCTTTGTTGTGTTTTTGTGTCATAATGCCTGAAAAATGTTCAATGGGGGACAAGTTGGGACTGCAGGCCAGCCTGTTCAACACTCAGACTCTTTTGCTGCTGAAGCATGCTGTTATGACACATGCTGAATGTGAATATGGAAGGCCTTCTCTGATAAAGACGGCGTCAGCTTGGCTGCAAAATATGCTCTAAAACTTTCTCCATTGTTTGCATTAATGGTGCATTGCATCTGATGTCATTACACATGCTGGCATTTTGAAGTGTTTGCTGATAACAAGCTAGATGGTCATTCTCTTTGATAGCTTTAGAAACATCCATGACTTCCAAACAGGACTTAAAATGTGACTGATCAGACCACGGGACAGTTGTTCACTACACTTCAGTTGATCATGCCACTTTTTTTTTTTTACATTTTGCTGACCACATTCAAAATAGACAGATCATTTTCCAAGTACAATTTTCAGTTTCATCACTTGACGCTTTGTCTCTGAGTTTCTTTCCCTCATAAAAACAGGCATCGTTTAAGCTCAAAGCTGTCTGAACTCTTTGTCTTTTGAAGCATGAGCAGTACCTGTCTGAGTCTGTTTTTATCAACCGCATGATGAGCATGATAATCACTCACTTCTTCAAAGGAAAGCCTTGCATACACCATCTGTCAGTGTGGGATTATGTTGCATGTAGCTGGAAAGTCTTTGACTCTAGTTTTATGGATACGTCAAGAGAGAAGTTTAATTAAGATGGTGATAAAAACAGAAAATGAATTGTGTTATTACAGCAGAGTTATTCATGAGTTTTGTTTTCTACTAGTGAACAACTAGGGACTCTCACGTGTGCTCCAGAGTACAACTATTACTGCACTGTGTTACTGACCTTGCAATTTAAGGGGTAATATGTCTGCACCAGGTTTGTGCTACAAAGCAACACTAAAGCTGACTGAGTTTCTGAGGAGCACCTGTATGAAAAAGGGTTGACTTCACTTTGATGAAATGAAAGCAGTCATCTTTGCAGCTGGAAATTTAAGGAGTACATTTACATATGTTTCACCAAGCAGATACAGCAAATTGTTGTGAATTTTCTCCCTAATTTGTACTTTGACACCGGACTATTCAACGCCATAAATACCACCACAGCAGCTCTGACACGACAATACATTTTATCCAGTGCGCCACTATCTCCACAAATTCAGCAGAGAAGCCATAAAGAGATGAGGCCTCTGCTCTGAATTTAATTAGATGAGCTGACTGCATCTTTTCTTTGCATTCTGTGTCTCTTATTACCACTGAGCTCCTCTCTTCTCCTCTGTTTAAAGAAAAAATGCCAGAACCCACAGCCGGTCTGTCGGGCCTTATGCTTGAATTTAAGTGAGATCTAACCAAAGCTGGGAGCAGAGTAGTGTGGATGATAGTGGATATGGTTAGGATTTTCCTCAATTTTAGGCATCTTGCTGATTCTGCATTTGTTCCTCATCACTATTCAGCTCTTCGGCTGCTTCTCCCGTTATCTGAGAAGGGAATAAAGCTATACTGGTAAGTTAATTATATACCCTGTAATCTGAGACCTGAAGATACAAACTCACTGGATTTCAGTAAGGAGACACTCCGTTTTTTTGACTATAAATAGACTGAGATGCACAGTTGTTCTTTACCTGCTACTGCACACTGTTAGTAATCAGAAATATGCACTAACAGTGTGCAGTAGCAGGTAAATGCTAAAATAGACGACCAATACCATTTAAGGGTGGTGATTGCCTCGTGCAGAACCACCTTGTGTTTATCAAATGCCTGTTTTTGCACTGAAAATAACCAGATTGATATTTTACTTCCATACTGTATGCTCTTGTATGTAGCATAAGCAATATAAGCATTTAAAACACATTAGCGAAATCAGTGACATTCCTTCTGTACTGTACTGTGCAGTCAAATGAATTGTTCCCCTGTGATACTTACAGTAATAGCTTTGTGTGTGCTGCCACCTAGTGGTCAGACTGTCACTGCAGTTTTTCTCTGTCCTCTGGCACACTTTAATTACAGTAAATTTGGCAGACTCCAGTGTTACACAACACACCCAGAACACAGATGTATCCTTTCCTTATTTACAAATGATGTGGGCGGGTCGTTAGATCTGGTGTTATGTATGAACAATAGGACTTCTATACTGAGCTACTCTGTGCTACTAACGTTCAATATGTAACAATCATTTAGAGAGGTGACTGTAATTATGAATGTGGCTTTATATACCTGTACGTGTTTCTGACGTCAAGACAGCAGACTGATCATAAATCAATGTAGAGAACAACACTGACATAAGAGGTACCTGTAACAATACTCTGGTTTCACCTGCTATTTATATTCAGTGATTTGATGTTCTCACTCTCACTCTGTAACAGTTTCCTCTCAGGAAACCACTGCAGACTTCACTTTGATAGACGGGTAAATGTTCAAATGTGTCTTACTGCACTGCAGTAACTAATGGTGGGTAAATAGAATGTTCTTGTTCAATGCAGGAGTTTGTCATCCATTTGCAAACACTATGAAGTGACTTTCATTACCTCAGTGTATTTTTCGGCAACTTTGATGAGCCTGATTAACACTTGAAGAAAGGAGACAGCTAGCAACCTGGATTTCTTTTCTTTTAATGAATTTTGATTATTTGCCTTGCTTTATTGGACTGTTTGTATTCTGAAAGGAAGGTAACACACGGATGGTTGACTTTCTTTAACTTTATCTGATCATGAGGTGGTGATAAAGCTGAGGATAATGAAACTAATCCATAACACAACCTGACATGACAATCAAAGCAAACTTTAATCATGTAATTACTTTGGCAGGAACGGTATTTGTAGACTAGTACTCACCTTTTTGTTTGACATCGTTACAACTATTAATCATTATCCAGACTGTGTGCTCATCAAATTCATGAACTATTATAATACATTTTTCCCTGAGACTCCTAGGTAAACAATTATTTACATATTTCTGTATACGTTGTTTTTTTGTCATGCATGTATTTACTTTATATATAATGTATTGTTGTCCTGTCATCTGTATGTATATGTTTATATAATTTAATCTGTCTTCACTTGACTTATTTGTTACCGTCTTAAAAAAAATTAAAAACAATAAAAATGCTGTGCTCAAAGAATGTTTCATGTGTCCACAAACTGTGGGTGGTTTCAGAAGTCTTGGTGGAAGTGTGATCTATCTTCCATCACATCACATCTTAGCCTATGTTTAAAAAACCTTTAAATGAATAAGTATTTAAAAGCAAGTGTAAAAATACGAAGACATGTTATAAGTCCAAATCCCCAATGCTCTTTCCCTCTAAATGTTGCATCAAAATGTGACCCCATGAAAAAAGCTCTAAGACAGAACAATCTTAATTTAAGTATTTGTTTTTCAATACTCCTAAAGCAAATTCAGATATTGTTAAAAGTATGAAAAAGCTAATGTTAAACATCAAAATCCAGAATAACTCAGACAAGCATGAACTAAAAAGATACACTTTATTTGAAACCAGCAGGGGACATTTTTGTACAAAAATACACTACTGTTACACAGATGTTTGTGTCAAGAATTGTTCATCTCTCCTGCTGCTTACACCACTGATGCTCCTCTGCATGCTGCACCAACGTGGGACAACCGCTACCTTGCTCAGACATAATTTTACCGATTAAAATAACAAATCCAACGAGTAATGTCATTTGCCATAGGGAAGAAAGTAGGATCCTAGATTCTTGAGTCTGGACAAAGATGACAGATCCATTCTCATAAATATCAGGAAGAGTGCTGAACATGGGATGTTTTTCAAACACTGAGCTGAATGAGTCCTAGACATCATTCTTTACTTGGACTTAGTGCTTTCCTTGCTGTCCCCTTCCCCTTCCCCTCCCCCGCCAGACTTCTTCTGCTTCTGTTGCATTATCTCAGCATCCCTGGAAGGGAAGAGAATAAAACTTAGTTAGGACAGAGTTTAATAGTTGTAAAAACCTTTGTAAAGCTCATGTTGGTAAACCCAGTATGCCTCTTCTTTTAAAATCACACGTGTCTCCAATTCATGTTTAGTTATTTCTTACAGATAAGTCCTGAAAATGTACTTTTTCTGCACTTGAAATGTCACAAGCTTTATGTTTTTCATTCTTTTGAGGAAAAAATTCGACCTGCATAATCAAACTGGTTCTTGATAGTCTAGAGTTAAATATAGACTTCAAATCACAGCTGAAGTTTGTGTGCATCATGCAAACAGTTGTCTACCTTTGCTTCCGAGCAGCCGCAGACAGCCCATCATCACCTCGCTTCCCTTTCCCATGATCAGTCTGTTTTTTGGCATTCTTCGCACGTGCAAGCTCACGTTGGTTTCCTCCTGCATGTCACACAATAGAAGAAGAAAAAACAATGCATCAGAACAAATGAGGATTCAATGAGCCATACTAAAGGTATGTAAGCTACACCCTGAAAACGCCTTTATTACTTAAGACTTCAAATAACAAGAAGCAACAAAAGCCCAAATGCATCTTAGTGCCTACTTGCATATATTTCAAGTAAAATGTTGTTTTGATTTTGAGGAGTATAAACAGTAGTGCTGCAGATCATGGAAGCAGCCGACGTGGCAGAGAGGCGCTCCAGAGCAGCTTCATACCAAGAACAACACTGAAGACATGGAGCCAGGTAATTAAGGGCGAACCACAAAGGCAGAACCATGCGTAATGCAACGAATTTTAACTACATAACATGATCTGACATAATACTTCTTGTCACAGACAGTGTTGGCAGAGATCTGTTGGATTTCCAGGTCTTTGAGCAAAGGCTTCGACTAACAGCTGAGCAACAACACAGGCCTGTCGCTGTTGACAAATGTACAACACATGTAATTTAACCCACACTTTACACCTAACTAGTCTACTCCATTTTACTGCACTGACAGAGGCAACTTAAGTGTGTGATAAATGTGTTACCCCAGTCCAGAGTGAACGGATGTTTTTGAGACAAAAAAAAACATTACGGTTTGAGTACTCCAGCACATAGACGGTACCCGAGGTCGACGGCGGCCAAGACTGAACGGCGTCAAAAACACCATGCAACCGAGTTAAGTACATAAAGCCTTACAGCCAAGATATATGTCGATACCCACTGGTCATTGTAGTAGTTGACGCTCCTTTCGCCCAGATCCGAATGTGCTCAGCCGCAGGGCCGTGGGTTCCCCTCTCGTCTCTCCAGACGCTGCTTCTACTTTGGTTGCTGCGCCGCCTCACTGTGGATGACAAATATGCGCGAGACTTCCGTGCGAGACCCAGAGTATTCCGTCTATCCCGTGTATTGCGCATGCGCTGAGCAGGAACTCATCAATTTTAAATGGCCAATGATAACGACATACTTACAGCAATGTGGAGACTGGCCTGAATTAGATCAAATATTTGAATGATAACAACAGAAATATCAAGAAAGTTTTTATTTTATTTTTTACATTTTATGATGTTTAACCCCCCTGTTACATGTTGACATTATAATGCATGTTAGATTATATCTTGTTATATCATATTATGTTATATTACATTATTATTGTTTACTACAACTTACGGTCATACTATATACCATATTTATTTATTATATTGCTTAATCTGTCATTACCAAACCATAATCTAACCAGGTCAACCTGTCACTACTGAAACATTTTTAATACTTCCTGTAATTACTGCTATTTAATCCATTTTTAACATTTGTATCTATCTAAATTCCATTTGTAATGTTGTATATATCTAAGTTGTATTCTATCTTTATTATCTATTTTTTATTGTACTTATTTTTATTTTACTAACTGAGACTTTTTTCTTGATTGTCTGGGTCAATTTGACCCCAGCAATTTAAACCTCCAGAAACTCATTGTTACCCAGGTTTATGTGTCAGGTACATTATGTTTCTTTGTTGACTACCGAAATAGCCCTTTGAGTAAAGTATATTTCAAGCATAAACACAATTTAAGCATTTAGAAGGACTTTATTTGTAAAAGAACATCAAACTGCTGCAAGTTTGTCATGCTCTAGTCGGCCCTGCTTTGATTCTGTTATCAAAATG
The DNA here is from genome assembly GCF_009762535.1 of Notolabrus celidotus. Classification (NCBI taxonomy): domain Eukaryota; kingdom Metazoa; phylum Chordata; class Actinopteri; order Labriformes; family Labridae; genus Notolabrus; species Notolabrus celidotus. The sequence continues at coordinate 27,107,824 of NC_048274.1, forward strand.
TATGAAACAGGACTTATCATTGAATGTCTTTAGAGACATGGTGGCTAGAAATTTTATATCTCAATCTAAAGGTTGGCGGTTCGATCCCAGCTCCTGCAGTCACAAGTGGAAGTGTCCTTGGTTATAGTGACCTCAATATCATCCAAAACAACCAAAACAAATGTGTTTGGTTGTTGATATTTCTTATGTTAAATACAGCTAAGACAACCTGGGGTCAAATTGACCCCAAGGAACACTGATGCATACTTTTTTTTTCAGGAAGTTGGAACATCAACATTTTAATTTTACGTTTTCCAAGTTGTCCCCATTAAATTAAGAAAAGTCAAAAAATGATGTTATTCATTCATTTAGAGACGTGAAACATTGAATGGGGTCCAATTGACCCCAAGGATAATAGGAGGGTTAAACTTGCAATATCACTGTTTACACCAAAGATAGCACATACCACCCATAACCTCAAACGACTCCTTGTGACACCACATGTCTACCTCATAGACTGTATATATCTACTTCTATCTCTGTTGGACCAAACTATTGCGTATCAATTCTGCCTCTCTGCTCCACTTGTGTTTTCAGCATGCTCTCTGTCACTAACTTGGTCAAACTCATTCGCTTAGCCATCACTGCTTCCAAGTTCATAGTTTTGCCCTCACCCAACCTCTCAGGCAATATCAGAAGTCCATCACAAGCATTGCTGTACAACAATGCACCCAGTCTGCTGCCACATGAGTTTCCTCTTTATGCAGGGATGAGTCCCTTAGTTGTGGAAATGTACTCATCTTGGGAGGAGTCCTGTTCGACCTCTAGCAGCCAACAGAAAAAAGAGCAGGTCTGAGTGGGGGACCTAGAAGTTTGTTCTTCATGTTGATTTGCCTGATGTCTGCAAAAAGTAATTGTTGGTTAAAAGCCATACTTAAAACAGCCAGCAGGTGGCAGACTTTGCTTAAATAAAGTAGACATGAAGGCTGTTGAACTATTGGAGACCTACACTGACATTTTTCACACAAAAGCTACTGATCTATTCAACAGGACGATTTTAGAGAAAGTGAAAACTTAAATAGATTGATTAAATGAAAAAGAAACCAGTGCTACATCAGACTAAGTCATACATATACAGCAAACTACATTAACTGGTTGTTGTTCCTTGAGTTATAAATAGCTTTGAATCTTTTCTTGGACCACATAATTTAGTTTGAGAGCCTAAATAAAGTCTGATTCAGTGAATTACTGCCCAGCCACGGTTTAAAGAGCAAAGTGGAATCTCTTTAAAGGTCATTTAGAGTTTTATTTCTGTTTTCAGCAATAAGAACCACATCATGTTTTCCTTGTAGATGTGGAAGAGGGATTTTATTGACTGTCTGGGAGTTTATTTAAGCTAAATAACTGAGTCATGTCTGCCCCAAACTGAACTCCTACCCACACACTACAACTGTGAATCCAATAAGACAACTCACTGCTTAACCTTCATGTGCCACATGCATTGTAGTCAACACAAAAGTAGAGAAACTGCTTCAGGAGAATGTGAGTAAATCATACTTTATAAAGATCAACTGCACACTTCTTAATGTCAAAATAACATGGACTTTACAATCCACATCTTAAAATATAAGAGTGTCTGTAGAAGTGAGCTTGTAGGAGCAGAATAAAGACAGGGCTGGGTTTCTTGCTGACAGACAAATACAGTATTTTAAGGACATAATTACTGTTTGAAGACAATGAGCCATCAAACTACAGCTGTGATTGTCTCACAAAGAGTCTATTTGGGTGAAGAATAAGCTCTTCATGGTATTTAATTATATGCCGTAAATTTGCTCTGCTCTGCTGCACTCCATATACATTTTTTGATGAATGTTTGGGAAAATACTTCAACAGATGAAAGTAGACCAAAATTACTTTTGTCATGTTGCGTTATCAAAGTTAACAAAAATGTTAATTCATTTATGACCTTAGGCAACTATCGCAGAGTGCTTTTCTATGAATTTGACTAAACAAAGAGAACCTAGCTCACACTGCTAACATCTAATGTGCAGAAGTTTTAATATTTACTTCATCCATTACAAGTGCAACATTAACTTTAAATAAAGCTAAGGATTATGGTAGTCTTGTTACTGAAAGCTAGAATTTAAATTTTGGCCAAATAATGAAGATGAAAAAGTAAAGGGAACATGGATGGATTTGTGTACACAACTTCTTGACAGTTTGTTGTGTAGATGCTAAGAAAGTTGAATTTTAACCAAAAAATTTAAACAAAACACTTTGGAGGAAAGAGTATGAAGCAGCCTTGTTATGTGCGGGAAGATAGCACCAGTCGCTATTTGATCCAATACATGCAAACGTCTGTATGAGAGCTTCTACACCTAGGTACCCTGTACCTGAGGGGAGTGGGATGAGGTTGATGTTTAGCGGATGTGTGATGTCCTGTTCTATAGAGGTTGCGATGCGTCTGATGGCCCTGTTGTTTTAATCTGTGAGGTTTGGTGTGAGGAGACCGATTATGTTAGAAGCTGTGGTGGTTATGTGAATGAGTTTGGCCTTGTTTTTTACAGATAATAAGTTGTAGAAGCAGTCTTTATAGCTCACTCGTCCGCATGTTTTGTGGTGTATTTTGTACAATGCAATCACATACCCGCTCACCCTTAATTCTTCTTTACTGATGTGCTGACAGGAAAAGTCCAGATAATGTCGTGTTCAAAATTTGGCCATGGCCATATACACATGGATCTCACCTTGACAGTTGTAGAAAATGTCTGCGTATTGCAGTAAAGTCAGCCAAACTAACTGCTGCAACTGTGGAAAGATAGGCCATGGCAAAAGAGCGCACCATCGACACTACTGCGTAATCCATTTTAGGACATTTTCACTTAAGAGCACATGTGGCGTGCCATGGTTATTGAATGTCAACTAGCATTTTGATAGTTCGTAAATCAATTTTGAAGAGTACAACAGATAGAACTATTTTAAGTCACCTGACATCCTCATCTTTATCCCCTCCTGATTGTTTTATTTTTGTAACTTGAAGAGCATAATAAATAACTTTGCTCATAAAGCTGTCTTTGATTTCATGGTTTAGTTTTAGCTTTTCCAAGGATTGTAAACCAAATGTTACCAAGAATGTTTTTCTGTGTACAGCCTAACATACAACATAGGCATCACATTAATCCATTGGTAGTTTAAGGTCCTCATAAGGGGGGTAGCTCAGATCTTATTTCCTTTTAACTTTTTGGTAAACATTGAATTGCACTCCCCTAAAATTATGCACCAATGGGAATTTGGCTTTTTCTTCATGTACTGAGGCTGTTAATTGATGGCACCATGAAACATTTCAAGCTATAGATTTATATCAAGTAAGAAATTGCTGACTTGTACTAGAAAAATCACATGAGATGAAGTGGACAAAGAGAGAAGGCTTTTTCATGTCTGTTGCGTGCTGCAGCCTGAAGACTTTACCAGCGTGTAGAACAGCATGTCAAACATTGCGGTCAGTTTATTGGGCTGGTGGCGACACGGGACGGCCCAGGATGTCTGCCTCCGACTTGTTTTCCCCCACAGCTGCTTCCAGTGACAGAGTCCTGCTTCAAGCAAACTATTTTTGTCTCGCAGTGCAATTATCACCACCTGGTAATTTTGACAATGTTGACTGCTTCTACGTCCACAAGCCTGTAAAGTTAATGCTGTCCTTGTGTGACTGCAGTTACAGCTCACACCTTGCATGTCACGTCTTCAGTTTGATTAAATGGAGATGATGGGGAGGAAAGAATTTGTTTTCCATTAATTTTATACTAAATTTAACAAGGGGATTTTATATTAACAGCAAGAGTCCCTGCCCTCTCATTAGCTCCTAGCACTTTTCCATATTGAGTACTTAGTGACAGACGACCTTTCACGTGGTCATGCAAGTAAAATGTCAAACTAGTGGAATATTTAAGTTCCTTATTGCCCAAAATCTCTACCTTATTAATATTTATATATTTTTTCATTTAATTGTATCCCTTCTTCCCTTTTGGAGGCCCTAAGTAACATCTGTTTACCTTATGTTTGTAGAATACTCTGTTGTTATAAGGAAAAAAGGGTGCATACAACAAGATGTAAAGACAACCACCATACATTTCTTCAACACTTGCTACCACAATCTTCATGCAGAAGCTACACTACTATCTGTTTACAGCAGTGTTTACTATATCATGAAGTGGTGAGCATGCTGATATGTAGCAGTATAAACTTAGTGTGACAAGCAGGACGTATGGTGCATTCCTCTCTGTCTCATTTCACCGCTGTCATCCATCACGCTGCCACAGTCCTGCCTGCTGTCACGAATGATTGATGGGACTTGCTGATTCCATCTTCTGCGTTGCCTTAATGTCCCTCGTGTTTGAGCTAATTCTGACTTGAGTCTATGAAATTATTATGTTGTGCATGCTGTATGGCATGCTACCCATCGTGTGTTTTCTTCTCTTTCCTGGAATAACTCCAAACCCATTGGGATTTATTTATATCAATGTGAAGTAAAAATTGTACTCACTTAATTCTGTTATGTGAATCTGTAATTAGCGTTGACTTGAATTATTAACTGTGCTTTAAACAAACTGTTGATTTACTAAATGTTAGAACTTTTTTAAAAACACTGTCAGTGATTAAAGTATTGTCCCTTTGTTGTTTGACTTCAAATGATTGTGGCTGCGATGGCTTAGACTTTACAGCATCAAACCAAAAAGAGCACAACCACACAAAAATAGATTCAGCCTATTGTGTTGTATCAGGGTTGATGACAACTAACGCCACTGCCTGGGACGGCTCATAACATCCTTCAGAAACAACTAGCAAGGTAGGATTTATCTGACTTCAATGATATGATTAACATTATTTTCTATGACATTAACAAAGTTACCCCCCACAACCACGAATGGGATGAGTGGTCAAGATTTAATGGCTGGATGGATGGAGGGATGGATTAACCAATTTACAGTGAAGCGGCTAAGATTGAAAGGTGCTCGTGTTTGTGACGTATCTTGCCATAAATCAAAATCAAAGTACAAGGAAAGTTTTCTATTTATTAACAAAACCTTCAAAATAATTAAATACTAAAAAATATCTAAATAAACGATAATAATGACAATGACGGTGGTGGTCAACAAAAAATATTCAACCCCACTCATCCTCTTTTTATACCTCCCACCACACTACTGAACAGGTACTTAAAAAGGTAAACCACACCCATGAACCCAAAAACAGAAATTAAGTCAACCTAAGAAGGAAATAATCATGATTAACAAATAAGACATGAAAATCAACATTATGGCCCCTACATACAGTATTCAAATGTGGGCCAATTTTTACTGACATCACACTCATTGTGAGAAGTTCAATCGTAATATAGCCCTTCTGTGTTCCAAGTTGTATGCTGTATAAATTCAGGGAATTGACAAATTGTTCTTATTTCATTGCTTCATTATTGATAAATAAGAGAAAAGACAACTAATTGTGAAACTATAGAGACACATTGGTAATGTTTCAAGATAAACCAACATATTTTATAGCACATAAGCTGCCGTAAGATAACAGCTAATGCTAATCCCCATGTAGGGTTACCTAAAACCCAATTCCTAGCAAACATTATTTCAGCTGGGAATGAAAGCCTGTCCGAATGTCTCATGTTACCAAACTGCTTAACCATTTTCTGGCTAACAGCAGTATTATCATTTCAGTGATTTGGTGCTAATGACTTAAAAGAACAGTTCGTAGAATTTAGCAAGGTTTAGCAAAATAAGACGTTAGAAATTAAGTATATTATTTAGAATTGTGTTTAAATGAGTTCAAAACCACTTGAGTATAACAATCTTTTTGTTTTTGTCAACTTAGAATGAGTCTTTTATGTTTACATAAGGAGTGGGTCTCCTTCTGTAGAGGCCACCATCTTGCATGTTCCTACACTAGCACAAGACGGACAAACTAAACGGCATGTGCATTCATTTTTTTTAGTAGAAAATGCACTTATTGTAGAAGAAGAAGTAGAAGAGAGCCATTGATGTTGCGCCCAAAAGACTTCATATTGATACATGTTTTTAATTGTAAAAACTTCACAAAAGGAGGACCATACTTATGCATCACAGGAGCTTCTTGTCCTCGATGACCACCAACAATTCAGCAACAGCAGGAGTGAGCAATATTGTTAAATATTCCAATTTCTACACACTCTACCTTTAATGCTTTTGATTTTTTGGGATGTATCATGATAGCTCGAAATATGGCCTGAGTTTCCTACAGACTTTCGCAGTATGATGTTTTTTTAAGGTGCTGATCTATCAAAAGCGGTTAAATGATACTGTATTTCCAGGTAACTTAAATTTCTAAGACTTAAAACCTGGAATACAGCAGTAATATATGTCCACATTCAAACTTCCCATCCTGAACAGGGCATTCGAGAAAAACAGACTCCTATAGATGTAGTGAGAGCACAGAGCCCTCATTCACAAACTAGAGAAGAGTTCATGCTTGCAGCTGTGTGAGGCTGTTGTTCACAACAGTGCACAGGTTATTTGAGTTTGAATCAAAGTCATTCCTAGAGCCACGCTGCTAGCTTTGAAAAAGAAAACATTGCAAACATAAACGGGCATCATTGATTGATTTTGTTTGATTTTCCCAGTCTGAAAAAATAATAAACAAACAAAAAAAAAAACATTTTTGGGTTGTCAAGACTTTATTCAGGTTTAAACGTAAAAGAAAGTTTTTATTGTGTTAAGGCAAAACTCTACTCCTTTGAGTTTTAGAGTAATCACAAACAATAAATGCATTCTCAGAGTTGTCAACAAACTCTACAGTTGCAGGCTTAGGTCAGTGTTACTGTGCCTTAGTAATTAAGCTAAGATATGCACAGTATGTAGACTCAAAAAAATGAAACAAGATAAATTATACTCTGAGTTTAGTCAAGGTTTCCAGAATTGTTTTTGGTTTGTTTTTGAGGCTGGAAAAGAGGGAGCTATATGTACAGCTCTCATGAGTATCATACTCTATATTATGCAATGCACTGATTCATTTCACCTGCGCCTTTGTCCCCCTCTGCTCTGAACATAAAGCTTTCAACAATAAAAACACAGCGCATTGTGGAAAGGAACATGAAAATGGGTTAATGTATTACATTGTTGGGAAAGTAGGACATACCTTCATAGTGTCCGCTTCTCTTCAGAATTGAGGGACATTCTTGACAAGATAGACATCGGCTATTACGTGATGCTCAGCCCAAGGGGAACAGTTCACTGATAATGAGGATATATGTTTTTAAAATTCATGCATTAAAGGAATCTTGTGTCGTTACTTGGAAGGGAAAACATTTTCACGAAGAAACAGTCCACCTGTTTGTTACACAGATTAAAAAGTAGGGCGGAGGAGTGAGATTTTGGCCTCCTCCCCTTGATCTTCAGTATTTCTGCTCCCATCTCATCTTATTTAAAAGCCATTTTGGGTGATCCAGTGTTTCACCTTTTATCTGAGGGCTATCCGCCTAGCCTGAGGGGAACCACTTGATCAAAAGTTATCTGGGGACAAACGAAGGAATGTGGATGTTAAGGTGAAATCTCCTGGAGTGCAGATGTTGCACCTGTTGACCTCTTGCACGGAAACACAAAGAACAATCCAGCAAGGATGAAGATTTGGCGAGGTTGAATTTCACTGGCTCTCTGAAAGCGCAGAGACACATTTCTGTATTGAAAGATTCATATGAGTCAAGTCAGGTGAAAGAGATCTGAGGACGTAAATTATTGAGGGCCCATAAAAAGAAAGAGTCAAAACAAATCATGACAGGTAAAGGATAAGTGGTATTGCAGGGTTTTATTATCAGGACAGGGTGATGAAATCACTCTAACATACCTATCTGTCAGATTAAACTCTGTTGCTCAGCGGGGAGAAATCTGTTTATTCTGACTGGATATTCAGATTTATAGAGGTGTCTGTGAATTAGGACCTTACCCTTTTGATGAGTATTGTCACAAAAACAACAGAGAAGGACTTATGACACGAAATAGAAGTGAGCTCATCAAGAAAAAAATTGCAAATACAGTTTGATCCACTGACTCAAAAACACTTTCCTCATTGTCAGACTTCACACTGCTAAGTCGAAATGTGCAGATACACATGATGCTACAAAATGTTTAAAGCTCCTGTAAGGTACTTTATGTTTGTGTAAAATTTGGCACCCCCTGTGGACAAATTGGTAGGGGAGAACAGGGTTGGTTGGCACACTCGTTATATCTCTCCAACAGAGGGCGCTGTCTCTCAAATTGTGGTATTGAAATTTCCAGAATTAGGATCAGAGCTCACCTACATAGTCTTCTCTGGAGTAAGACAGCTGAACTTGAGTTGAGCGGACGTTTTGTGTTTTTCATGTCAAATTGTAAATATTCAGCTCCTCAGTAGTTTTCTTCTAGGCTTTTAAACGATGGGTTTATAACAAAACAAGTGTTACCCTTACAAAGTGTGAGGGGAAAGCTATATTTTAGATTTTTATTAGCTAGCTAACTACCTGTTAGATTGTTGTTAGCCTTGATGCTAGCAAAAAATTATAGTTGCAATTGGTCGTCACATTCTCTATGTTGGCAAAATCATGCATGGTGAAATGAGTTGGAGTGTGCAGACCCTACATTTGCCATCACTGTAACTCAGACAGTGACTGCATGTAGCCTAGTTGAGTCGGCCATCATTGTTAGGCCTATTTGTTTTGTTCTTTATGTTGTTATATAGGCTGGCCTAAAGATGTGTTTCCTGTTCATGTTCCTTGCTCATTTTATGTTGAAATGCATTAAGTTATGTAGCCCTATCACTTGTCAGTGCAATTAAACTTTCAAATTTAGTTCTGCCTTCTTGCCTTTTTTAAAAGATTTTTCCCATTAAAATAACATTGTGACAACCAACCCCATAGTGTATGACAACCATCCCCGTGATCGGGTTAGTTGTCACAATGTGTCAGAGTGTCTTTGATAGTTATTTGCCTCTTTGTAACAATGAGTTCAAAAATGAGAGGGATACACATTTCAAGCCAACACCTTAAGCTTCAATTTAATGTAGGAATGACTATTGAAAGATGTTTTGATGATGAGCAATCATCAAAACAGTAAAAAGTTTGACAACCAACCCCGCTCTCCCCTACCTCTAATATCTTTGCTGATTTCTACATGTGCAGGTAATGTTTTGTAACAAAAAAACTCATCCTCTGAGTATTTGCTGTAGAAAATGTAAACAAAAGGCTTTAAATCGTCTCATCTGGCACATACAGTATGTCCTCACAGTGGTTACAGGCATTAAAAAAATCAAGTATAGGAGTTATCAGTCATCAGGAGACATCACTGGTGTTCTTCGAAAAGGTGTGGTACCGAAGAGGCACCAAAGGGAAATATAATGACATTATTTTTCTAACCATACACACAAACACTATCTTCTGATGTGTTTGTTTCCTGGTTTTGCATGGTTAAAGTCACATGATGAGAGTCCTCAATATCTGAGATGAATCCGAGGAGCTGTTTCATTCACTGTCTTTGCCACTGCTGTCAGTAAGCTGCGTAAAATGGGCTTCCATCAAAACGTGTCTATTTACAATAATGAAGTGAAATCATGACTTTGTCTCGACCATGTGTTTTGGAATGGTTGCCAAGGTAACAGCCATTTCTGGGCTAAAGCATGATATGGGGATGTGTAGATAACTCCTGACAGTGTGCAGGATCATACCAAGTCTCTATAACAAGCCTGACAGGTTTTGGTAATGTATAATTACACCTTACCTATAGCAATAGAAAGTCATTTACATTCTCAAGGGTCTTTATTTGGGTCACATCTACTTCAGTTTTACAAACATACTTACTCGTACTCGTCTATCATTTCTGTCTTCGTCTGTGTCTCTTCGTCCTCCTGTCGTGGATGAGCTCATCACTGTCTCCTGGCTGACTCATCTTTGAATGGTTCCAGCGACAGACGATCTGACTGTCGGCTCCCCTCTCTGCATGTAAAGTACAGAGAATTATTCCATCTCGGTGAAAGCTGGAGGACGTGCAGTGCTGTCTGACTGAAAACACTCTGTATGCATGAGGTGTTACCGCTGAGCTTATTAACAAGTCCCTCACAACAAATATTTTAATGGTCACACACCAGAAATCAGTTCAAACTGTAAAACGCATGCTAGGTTTCAGGAGACATCAGGAAATCTGTCTGATGTCAGATCAAATTCATGTTTGAGATACCACTAAACAGCTTTACCTTGCTGCATGAAGCTTTAAAGGAATAGTTTTAATGTCAACAAGGATGTCACGTCAATGCTCTGGTGGAAGTGGTTTAACTGCTGAATGGGAAAACTGGAGTTTTAAGTCACACCGGCAGACACACAAAATGTGTCAAGGCTGTCATGACTCAAATTGAAATACATATTATTTGGTGATCCCCTCACCATGTTTTCTGCACCTTTGTGGATTCTATATATGTAATTATTAGTTAAATTATTTTGTTTCGGACAGATCAGTCACATCCTCTCATGTTTCTCCTAAAATATTCTGCATGAGTCCTACACATGTTCCATAAAAAGTGTTCAAACACTTAAGAAGTCACTGCCTCTGGAAATCTAAATGGAAAGCTCTCGGGTACCTTCCAGAGACATTTAAAAAACTTTGTCTGAACTTGGCTTTTAAGTAATAGCAGGGGCAAAACCAGGGGGTGAAATCTGACTGGCCACCCTGAAATCCCAAACCATGATTGGCTATTTGCCTTGTCAGAGGCGGCACTTATATTGAAATCAACGGTTTGAGCTAGATCATCAGGCTGCAAGTAGCTTCTTTGCATTTCAGTGAAAAACATCTACTTTCGTTGATACTTTAAAAAGTGACTTTGGACAAACATCTTCTTTTCTTCAGATTTAAGTGTTGCATCTCTGTAGAGTTACCTTTGAACCTTAAGATTATATACAAGAGTAATATAATTTGGGGATTTTTTTTAAATCAGAAGTTTATTAGAAGTAGATGAGATAAGTGGAGATAACTCTGCTAGGTTTGGGGTTAGCCCCTATTGTTTATCACACCTGTCCTCCCCTACAGAAGGTCCTCAGTTTGGCTGCCCCAGTCATGAAAAAGTGTGGCTCCTCCCTGAGTTAAATTTTGTTGCAGAGTGTTGCAAAATGGGCATTTTTGCCTTCATTGGAAAGCTGGAAAAAGACAGGAAACATGGGGAGTAGAGAGAGGGGGAAGACATGCAGCAAATGGTAGGCTGGGAAGTCAAACCTGCGACCACTGCAACGAGAACTATAGACTCTGTCTATGGAGCGCAACTTAGACCGCTAGGCCAAAGGCGCCCCACAGTTGCCTCATCTCTGGCATTGTTTTGTAATTTTTACATTTCTAACTTTTTTTTTATTCATTAACTGACGCTGTTTCTAACATGTTGTTAATTTTAATGCTGTAACTTTTAAAGTTTTTAAACTTTGTCAACTGTTGATACATTTCTGTTCTAATTTTTAATCCATTTGTTTCTATGTGAAGCGCTTTAGCGATATGTATGAGAAGTGCTCTATGAATTAAGTTTGCTCACTTTAGTTGAGTGGCTAGATTATGAAGTGCTTTTTAAACAGAATAAATATAATTTTTCATGTGTGACAGGCATGCATGGGCCATGCCTGCACAAGATAAGACAAAAAAATCTAACACTCAGACTTTAAAAGATTGATTTCTGATACCTCTTCCAGGAAGGACTAAAAACAGTGAAAGCTGTTTTAATAGAGTTTTTTTTTCCAAACAATACCGAAACTCATACCACATCAAACCTGGCTGCGCTATCTTTCCTCTGTCCTTCAGAGAGAGGGAGAGCTTTCTTATATATCTGTGTGAGGACAGAGAGTTTTCTTATTTATCTGTATAAGGAGGGAAAAGATATGAGCTTTTCACAGGAAAAGGAGAGGATGTGTTGTTTCAGATCTCAGCACAGCGAAGGCCACACTGACCTGCGAGCTGACTTGCACACTTCTGAAGAAGGAGGAGATGAGATGCAGTTCACACTTAGAATATGTGTAGACACATAAATACAGGCATAACAAAAGCACATACTGAAAGGACAAAAGATATCAATCAGAAAATGAATTAAATATTTGACTGATCCTCTTTGCATAAAGTATAAATAAAATGCAAGCTCAAACTGTTCCCTCTGAGATTGCCTCTAAAAGTAGCCTCCCATATGTGGGAGTCTCCTCCATGACAACCGGTCTTTACCAGGCCTCAATTTGCTGAGTGGCAGGACACAGGGGAACCCCTCACCCATCTCCAGACAGGGCTCCAGAGCCACAGCAGAGGGGACTGAGTACAGCAGACTGCTTCAGTACAGCACAGACCATTAACGTTTGTCCGAGGTGTAACAAATATCCATAGCGCCTCATCCCTCAGGGGACAGGTGGAGACAAATATTATGAAGGGTGGATTTAGATGCAGCTTGCTGCTTTAGTCTCGCTCCTGCTCCCGGGCACTTCGGCTATAAAAGTCTGTATTGGATAATGATGGACACTTAACACAGTCTGCCTTTATGAGAGTCATTAAAGGATTATTTCACGCCATTTTTAGCTATGAACATTTCTACAAAGCAGATTATAGACATGATAAAGGCAGCAGTAATAACATTAAGCATACCCAAATCCAATGGTGGACAATAACAGAGTAAATTTACCTGAGTACAGTACTTAAGTACATTTTTGAGTATCTGTATACTTGATTATTATTTTTAGAGGAAACTTATTACCTTTACTCCACTAGATTTAGAAGACAATTATTGTACTTTTTTACTCCATCAATGATTCAGTTACTCACTACTTTTGCTTTGAAGTCAGCTCATGAATTTCCTTCTGTTTTCTGAAATCTGATCCCTAAGAAATTAAAATGTGTTTGTGTAGTTCTGTTTGTGGTTTAGTCATACCTGTATATTGTGCATCTCCACAGTTGAATGTGGAGCAAACAGAGCAAATTTCACTCAGATCAGACAGTTCATTTAGAGGTGGTAATGATGGCTATAATTCTCCACCTGAGCACCCATGGCCATATCTTCAGCCTGTTTTAGAGGTTCTTGAAATGAAGAATGATACGAATCGTTTGAAATGTTCTCCCTGTTTCCAACTCTGCCCAAAGATACAAACATTCACTGTCAAACCTGAGAAAGTGTGTTTAGCTACAAACTGAGTTGTCTGTGCTTGGAGTAACTTAGTTGCTCTTTTTATTCCATGTTATAGTTTTTAGAGATTACAAGTAATGGTTTCTAGATAAACACAATGTAACCCAATGTATTCTTGACTGCATTTATGTATTTTGAAAGTACAATGTTTTGAGATTTTTTTATGAAGGACTTTGAATACCTAAGTATTTTTAAAAGCAAATACTCCAGTACTTTAACTCATGTAATAATCTGACAACTTTCACTTGTGTTTGAGTTATATTTGACCAGGTGGATCTATACTTGAATCTATAATGAAGCTTTGTACTTTGTCCACCACTGCCCAAAACACAATTTAGTTTGAATCGTTCAATTAAAACAAGACAGCAAACAGTATCTGTCATTATTGACAGATCACTGGCATGTTATCCCATTTAAATATACAGTGTATGGTAACTTTGTGTGTCAAACTGATGAAAATGAGTCTAATGGTCACTCATTTCAGCTCTGTGTTTCCATATTTTTTATGTAAGGGAAATATCAGACTTTGAGCTGTTTAATGCTAAAGTGGTCCACTTGATGCCATTTCTTCACTTTATTAATTTGTGCTGATCAGGTAAGGTGTTGTTTTTAAGATTTTCACTGATTTGAAATTAGGCTAACATGATTGTAATGACACAGTGACAAATTGGAGCACACAATGAACATATGGCATAAATATGGAACTAAAGTGGAGCACTGTCATGTAAAAGATATCTTTGAATTCACTGATACACAGTAATTGATGCCTGTGACAGGACTCAAGTTGACCAACTAATAATATTTTAAATATCAAAAATGAAAGCTTGCACGCTCATACCGCTGAACTTATCCACAACACTAAATCCAATGTTTTTCTCCCCCTCTTCTTCACTCCTCTTTAGAAGTGCCAAGCAGCTGTGGCACTATAAAGGAACCTGCCCTGAATAAGATGATGTCTGTGGCCTGAGTGAGTCATCAAGACCCCACCCCACCTCTACCCCTCTCTCCCCCCATAGAGCTCGGGATGAGGCAACACCAATCATCCAGCTACACAACAGGCATAAAAGGAGGAGTATTAAACTTAAAGACAAGACGCTGTGCAGCTCTTTGAATGCGTCTCACCCTTTGACTTTCAAGTGTGATTACCTGGTCGTGGTACATAATACAACTCTTGACAAGAAGACGACTTTAATCAAGCTTCAAAGGGAACAGCTTCATGCAGTGGCCACACACACACACACACACACACACACACACAAACATGCACTGAAGGAGAAAAATGGATCTGTTTTTTCTTCTGAAGAAAAAAAAAACAGATTCTATCTGGGAAGCTTTGATCAAAGGTTTAGCTTCGCCAAGGAGTCAAGTGTTAAAAGAGCTGCTGACCAACTGTTTTTACAGTGAGCCATAACAGGCTGAACCCGAACCAACCCAAACCACGTTACTACTAATCAACATTAAGTGAAGCTCAGTCAGAACCAAGCGGCAACCTCCAGTCTAAGAATATGAGTCCAATGCGGAAGTGCTCAAATCCCATTCTATTTTCATTTTAAAGGCATCGGATTCAGTGTGATTGTCTGGTCACTACATTAACCTCCTGCGTCAGAACACTGTTTCAAAGACATAGCCTCTTCCTGGTCCCTTGAACGCCTCAGTTGTCTACTCTCTAACTTTTATTGGACCGCTCTTTCACTGTGCCCCACTGGTTATGGGAAATCCTCTCCTTCTACCGAGTGCCCAATCCTGTCGTAGGCGCCTTTCATTGTTGTCTGTTTGTGTGTGCGGTGTCAGGGAGCTTGTCGTGCCAGACAAGACTGATTTTTCAATCAGAAATTGTCCAATTATGCCAATTATGCTGTAAAAACACAGACATAAACCATCCCGCCTTTTGCTGTAAGCAAAGTGTGGCTGCATGGTATTCATGGTTGGAGCATTTGCACAAAACTGTTTGAAGACAGGGACTCAAACAGAAACCAGCCTCCCTTCTAACTCCCTTCTGTTAGAGGCGATAGATAGGTAGACACTTTGAGGTTTGATTTATTTTCATGGCTATGGTTCAAAATCAAACAATGACAGCTTTGCATTCATGGGAGTTGACTTCATGGAGGCACAAAACCTCTGCAGAGCACTGATGATGTTTTCCAGGTCGGAGAGGCACAGAGCCGTTTTTGTTTGACTGCTGTCTCTATTCATGCGTGGAATGATCAGTCACACCTGTACAGTCACTGTAAAAGTGGCTGTAAAGGGCCTGTGATCTCAGTAAAACACCAAACACCTGGGTCTGCTTAGCAACGAGTGGATACACGCACATGTGCCAGTGAAAGACACAGAGGAACACACACACACACACACACACACACACACACACACACACACACACACACACACACACACTCACACACTCACACACTCACTCACTGGCAGTGGGACTGTAAAGCTGGATCCATAGTCGGATTGTGTTCCTTTGTGAGAAGGTTTTTGCCCGCCTTCACTTTGAAGACAGTGAAAACAAATGTGCAAATCTCACATGTGATCATAATTCAGAAACTTGCTGAGTAAGCACGTCCTGGTTTACTTTATTGTTATTTCTTACATTTTGGGAGGAAGGAGGTTTAGTTTGAGCTCAGCTACAGTTCTTTGCAGCTAACACAATCAGCAGGAGGGTTGTTTGGATTGAATCTTATCTTGCATGGTGCTTGGGTGGGTTTTCAGTTTGACCAAGGTTTCTGAAAAATACTGCTGCAGTCTTTGTCCTCAAATTTAAAGTAAATGTGATACTAATTTGGTTAAATTTAACAAAGTTAAAGATAAATCTCACCCCTTTTTTAAAATTAGGACTTTGATATTATGGATACATGTTTTTTCTTCTTTAGACCATTCCTACTGGGTGTTGACATCATTTGAGAAACAAAGGAAATAGATAAGTATTTTCATATATCGTAAAATGTCTTGTTAGACAGCAAACATTGACACGTTTCAAGATCATCTTTGATTGTTTGCTAATCCGATCTCTCATAAAGACACCCTGACAGCCAACATCAGCTTACAGTAAGAGATGGAGGAGTCTTAGAGCCGCTCTTCTGCCAGCATGCCTCGCAAGTAACACACACTCTTGAAATTCCTCCTCCCCTGAAACAAAGCAGTCCTTGAAAGTGGTTCACTGCAACAATGCTGAATTCTCAACTGTTTTTTTTTCTTTTTCAGGCTTTACTCTCATTGACAATAACTGAAAATACTCCTCCAGCAATATCATTAAATACCTTTATCTTTTTAATTAAACATGCTTCAAAAAGATTAATTCATTTCATTTTACGTCAATATTTCACTTTAGGAATGACTCTGTAAAGCTTGGTTTATACGCAGTAGGTTTGTGTTGCCCTGTACCTAGGAAGAAGCGTACCTGATGGGCACCTCATCAAAAAAAACAAAGAACACAGCCTCTGGGATTTGTCCTCTGAGTAGCATTGTATTTCTGCATTTACAACATCAGATTGAGTTGTCGGTTTCCTGTGTACAAACCATAGACTGTATAATATATGGACATAGTGTGACCAATTGTTTTTCTGGAGCAGAGTTTTGAAGCCTAACATTGGTGGATACCATGTTGGAAAAGCTGACTCAACTTAACTCTTGGTTGACCTAACTATAGGCACACAGGTGGAGTTGATGCCTCTAGCATGGCTATGGTTCAATTAGCTCAATACGACTCACTTTGAGTTTGGAGTCTTTTTTAACAAACAAACTAACAAATTAACTTACTTACTTACTTACTTACTTACTTTTCATTCTTTCCTTTTTTTTAGTAAAAAGTTTGAAGTTGTACCAAGTACTTTAAGTATCATATATCTTGAGGTTCAGGTAAGTTGGCCAATAATAAAAGGCGGAGAAAAACATGCAGTAAAACCTTGAATCTTTAAATAGCCAAACATGGCAACTAGAATATTTTATCTTCACTCAGCTGAGATTATTATACAATGGCAGGTCCAAAACCATGTCATGGTTAGTTGATATACTGCAGACGTTTGTTTATGTCTTGTTAAAAGTACTGGGGACTGTAGCACAAAGGCATACACAAAAAAAAATCCAAGCAACATTGAGTTAATACCTGCTGGGGAAAAGTATCAAGATAATTACCTGATAACCAAAGCAGGTCAAGTTCAGATAAGTTGCACATGTTAGACAGGGAAAATAGGAAGCAGCCAGTGTCACTGAGTTGTTTCATTTTACCACAAGCAAACATGAGACATTGGAAGGCATCTAGAGGAATCTTCAGTTCACAGTTGTACCTTACTTGGCTTGACCAATCTTGTCTCAGTCTTAATGTAAGTAAAACTAAAGGCATGTTTTTCTCTAAAACCAGTATGCAGCCCATCAACGCTGACATTGTCATTGGAGATGAGAGGATTGAAATAGTTAGTGAGTTTAAATATCTTGGTGTAGTCCTAGATTCAAACCTTAACATGAAGAAACATGTTAGGAAAATGATGAAAACCATCAAATATAATTTGACAAACTTTAGACTGATAAGAAGCTGTCTTTCAGTGGATGCAGCCAAGACTTTTATGCATGCTATGATCCTTTCCCACATGTCATATTGTATCACATGCTGGGGTCAGGCTGGGGAGACGGTCATTAAACCACTTCACTCTCTGTATAAACAAACCTTAAAAATATTGGACAAAAAAACAATGCAATACCACCACTGTAGGATACTGGAGAAACATCATCTTTTGAGCTTTGAGAATTTTAAATTGTATTCAAATGTGTGTCTTGTGTATAAGATTTTAAATGGCTTGGCCCCGCCTCCGCTGCGTCAATTTATCAACTTTCGGTCAGTGGACTCCGTTAAATCAACAAGAATCTCTTCGTTCAGAAATTGCAATGTGCCCTTTCGCCGTACTGCCTTTGGGCAGTCAGCTTTTTCTGTGAAAGCCACAACTCAGTGGAACAACTTACCGGAGGACATTAAGAACTGTGATTCTCTCTGCAGCTTCAAAACCAAACTGAAAAGTCTGCTAAAGGACACTCAACACTGCAACCACTGATTTGATACTTTTAACTTGATATACATACTGTTTGTTTGTTTGTTTGATTGATTGATTGATTGAGTGTGTGTGTGTGTGTGTGTGTGTGTGTGTGTGTGTGTGTGTGTGTGTGTGTGTGTGTGTGTGTGTGTGTGTGTGTGTGTGTGTGTGTGTGTGTGTGTGTGTGTGTGTGTGTGTGTGTGCGCTTGTGTGTGTGCAAGCAAGTGTTTTTACAATGTGATGTTTTAATTGTGACCTGCCAAGGGACTGCAGATGTAAATTAGCTTTAAGCTAACTCTGGTACAATGCATCAGATGGTGACATTTATGTTAAATATTGTACATGGTCCCTTTACAAATAAATTGAATAAAAAAAAAAAAAAAAAAAAAAAAAAAACTTTAGCTCAATTCATCTCATTTATCTCCACTTACTACATGAAAGTAAACACATAAGAGATATTCAACTCTTCTCTTTTGGATATTTCAGTAATGTCCTTCATAATGTGTTCTTATTCACATCCAAAATCTGTGAATGAAACCCACCATATCATTACACCATTTTACTCCTCTCTTAGAGACAATGATCACAGTGTTTTTTAACCTGATCATGTGGACTGATCACAGTGTTTTTTAATATGTTCTGCTCACCACTTAATAAAAAGAGACATGAGAAAGTTGCTTCTTACCTGGTGCAGGTGTCCTGGGAGTCATCGACCTGAGGTGTGAAACGTCACTCCCAGGGGGTTGGGGTAGCTGTTTCCCATGTAGCAGATGGCGAACTCCAGACAATGAGTGGATGAGACAGACGAGCCAGGTTAAGCAGGGGGAGGGGCTGAAAGGGGTTTATCTCATGCTTGACTGTTGGAGGAGCCCCTTCAAACCTAGGTATACACCGTAGGGTGGGGGTTGGACTTTTTTTTCAACGACTATGTCACAGTTTGACTCTGGAGATGATTTCAAGCTTCATGCTGTATATTTTGTTAAACTGTGAGGTTTATTGGATTAAGAGAATTACATACTGGTTAGATTTAGAGGGGCTTTTCACATCTCATCCTCATGAAAGTGCATGATGTGATGATTCCTCCCCACCTGTTGTCTGTTGACCTCCAGTAACCACCCCCTCCTCCCTTTACAGCATGTACTTTCATTCAGGGAGTAGCTTAGCAAGTTAAGTAAATAGGCTTACATGTCAGAATCATCTGCCTTGCCAGCCTTCACTTGTGTGCTTTCTCTCAGTTATGCAAACTCTTAAGATGCTTAGATCGGCTGTCTTTCAGCCTGATCATGTTTGCTCTGCTCCACGACAAATAAATCCATCACGTGCATTTTCTTAACAGATAAAAGCCCTGCAGTGACTTCTGTGTTTGTTTAAGCTGATCCTGTTTGCTGGGCTGCAACCAATAAGACAACATAAAGTTGGACAGACTGTCAAAAATGACAATAATTAAGCCCTTTAACTCCTCAGGATAATCATCTTTTCATACTACTCAAAAGCTGACCTACATTTTGATCATTTTGATTTAGGCTTGGTTTTGTTGTGTGAGAATTGCATCCATTGCTTGCAACGTAGATTGTCTTGTGCATTGAGGATGCAAGGACACATATATTGTCACTAGATATCTGCATATAAAATGTACATCTTGACTAGTCTTGACGTGTATCACTAAACTTGATCACTACAGGATTGCTGTGTTATTGCTATTCAATTACAGTGTTAAGGATGAACTGTTGTATCTTTTTCTATCTTGGATCAAGCAATGTAAGAAATAATTTAAACCATAGTGAGCTGGCTGTTGGGGTCTGACTATATAGACAAGTAAAAGTATTAGTACATTTACTGTATCTAGATAAACTGTGGTATACTTAATGTAAAAAAGCAATTATATCATAGAGACTGTGACAGGTGGCGGTTGTGTTATGCCTTCAAGATAGAAACAGATTCACTAGGCCACATTTGCGGGCAGGATAAACTAGCCTAGTCTTGTTAATTCATTATTCAACTATGTATTGGTGTATTAAACACAGAAGTTGGCACATTTAATGTGTTTGACACACTAAACATCATGATAAGCTTGTTCTGTTGTTTTTGACCTCGTTGGCAGCCAGTAAAGCAAGGGAATGTAGCCTGCACAAGTGCTGACACATTTCTCACCACATTGAAGTTAATGTATCATAAACAGATCATTGATGCAGATTTGGCAAAAGTAGAAAAAACATAATTAATTTCTGGCCTCTACCTGCAGATCAGAGATTCAAAGTACTTTGACATTGCATCCGAACATGTGTTGTGTTGTTACATTTCTCAAACGTTGTTTTTTCAAGGTTTAACCCTCTATGATATACTAAGGCCTTTTTCAGAAGCTGCTCTTTTTACTTTCCATTTCATTCCATTCTATTTAATTTTTTTGCAATAAATGGAGTAGCCCCCTACCAGCCATTAGACAAAATGAAGGTCTAATTAGCACTGACTTCACTGTTTGGCCCATTGACAGTTTGTTAATATGGATGGAGTGCCTCCATCTCCTCCCATTGTAAAAAGGTGAACCAAATTACCTCCTCAAAAGGCGCTGACATATTGCGCTGCTGATGTATTTTGGAGCCAAGGCATTCGAAACAATCTATCAGGTGGAGCAAAGAGACTGATGTCAGACCTCTTCTGCTAAAATAAAACATATATTGAACTAATCGATTAAACAGCAAAGACCCCTCAGGTTGATTCAGTTCACAGCAGAACAGATTCTTGTGTCTGTTTGAAGTGAATACTTATGGGTTATGGAAAGTTCAATGACTCTTGTGTTAGTGTTTGCTCCCTCTCTACGCTGCTAAACCGGTAAAGAACCCTGCAGGAGCCACATTAGCCAACAGAGATGAAAATCATGATGTCGAATCCCTTCATTTATGCATCAGATAACTATCAAAACCAAACCTTCCAGGAAAAGTAACACTTGAACATAAATCAGAATGATAAGAACTATAAATGTCATGATAGAATGCATGTTAAAAAATGTATTTGACATGTATTTTAATATACTAGTTTGACCCACGTTTCATCTGTTATAATGGAGGAAGCAGGCTTGAAGAGCTATACTGCTTTCAGTCACCAGGAAGAGCAGCCTCACTCTGGGGAAGTTGTTTTGCCGCTGAAATTTTTAAACAGGCTATCGTTTGGACCAGGGCCGACCCGTGGCACAGGCAGGCTAGGCAAATGCTAAGGGGGCTGTCCTTCCAAAAGGGGCGCCACCTGCACCCTAAATGAGTGAGGAAGAAAATTTTAAGCTTACAGGAAAAAATGTATTGTTTTACGTCATATAAGTTGGGGTTCAATTGCAGAGTGATGCCAGTATACATTTTAAATTGTGTGATTTACTTTTACAATGTTACAATGTCATTTAGCAGACGCTTTTATCCAAAGCGACGTACATACGAGAACAAGAACAACACATCTAGCCAAGAGGAAACAAGATCAGTAAGAGTAACAAAGTGCTTCAAGTCCATTTGGATGCAGCTACTGCCAAGCAGTGTGGAGGCACTTTTAATTTTTTTTTAATTGGAGCAGTTTTTGAAGGTTATAAGTGTTCATGATTTACTGTCTTTGTTTTTTGTTTTTTTATTTAAACTTTGATAGCTGCTAGCTTAATTAGATAGAAAATGTAGGCTAGGCTTAAATAAACATTTTGCTTCTGTTTCAGTCATCACTCAATATATGACTGTTGCTTTGTTGAAAGTGTCTGTACTGTGTAAACTATTCTTTTATATAATTACTGAATAAACACTACTACAAAATTGTGTTTTAAAATGGTGTATTTTTTTCCCTTCTAAATATCAGTGTTAAGACCATTTTATTAATGTTCTTTTAAAATAAAGGAAACCTGTAAAACATAAAGCTGTATGTCAGTTTTCTTTAAGTATGTGTGATGTGATTGTTGGTGGAGTTGGTTACAATACAAGGGGCACCATTCGAAATCTTGCCTAGGGCACCAAGTCGGTTAGGATCCGGTTTGGACTCAGTCACAAAAACCACTTCTTATAAACAAGCTGTGGCTGGAAATAAGGTGATGATGTTTTTGTGAGAGAAAATAGTTCAAACTGTAAATCAAAGAGTTAAGCCAGATCATTCAAAAACACTAATTAATGATTTTTCTCGAGACATACCAAGAAAAACATCCAACAATCAAGTTTCTTAGTAATAAGATGTAATCATCCAGAGGTACAGTGTGCAGACTGTGCGGTGCAGTTCACCGTGCTGTCACCGCCGTGGCTCCACCCACTCTGTGACGTAGCAGGGAGAGTGCTGAGCTGAGAGAGGAAAGCAGCTTTAATTGCAGGCAGAGAGAAAAGCCTGCGATGGCTTCGCTCAGGCAGGAGCAGCAGTATGGGCTCTCCTGTGGAAAACATAATAAAAACAGCTCCAACTGGACGCTGTACCATGTCAAGCTCACGGACACGGCGATCAGAGCGCTGGAGGCTTACCAAAACATCAAGGTACCTTTTCTTCTCCGTTTGTGTGCGTGCGAGTGTTTTAAGATGAATTGTCAAAGTTGTCGCGTGAGCTTGTTTTGTCAATTGTTCAGCTGTTGAATTTGATGAATTCTCAGTTCCTATGAGTCTTTCTTTATTCTGTTAGCTTTCTATCAACGCATAGTCCTTCCTGTGTAGTCATCCATGTCAAATTAAATCTAAATGAGTGTAGCTCAAACTAGTTCACAGTTACCTTGACTGAATCATTTGGATATATGTTTGCGTAGCACACCAGCACTGAACCCAGAGATTGTCGGGAATGACGAGCCCATCAGCTGTTTGATGGGAAACCTTCCTCATACTTCAAAGCAGAAGTCTGCAGTCTGCCAAATTTTTTTTAATTGACAAAGCTAGTTTGACTCATAACGAGTTATAACAGGGGCCATTACCTGGACACGCAGACAGCATTGATTGTGTAACTTGATCTTCCGTGTAAACACGTTACAGCATTGTGTTTACTGGACACATTTAGATCACAGAGAGTTACATGTGCAACTTCACAAATATAAAAGTCTGTTTTTTTTCTCTTTCTTAGGGATCTTTACCAAGTGAACCATCAATTTGTTTCAAAGGAAACCAAGGGGTAAGTGTATTGTTTCTACCAGCTTGGATTGTGATGCATACTAAGTGTGAGTTTGTTATAAAAATGTATCAAACAGAGAACAGATGAAGTTGCAAATGTAAAAATCCATTTTAAACCAGTAATCGTGGAAGATAATGACAAGCGAACCAAGTGATACTCATCTGCATCCCACAAGGCTTTATCTCAGTTTAAATCACTCACTTAAAGATAGATGAAACAGCGTAATGGAAAGTCAAAGTGGAGTTCTGTTACAAAAGCAACGCATCACTGTGACATTTTCAAAAAACATGAGTGTACACCAAATAAGTTCTTCAGAAAACCACAGACAAGCTTTTGTTCATCACACACTGCTGTTGACTCACATGGACCACCATACTGTGGCTCAGAGGGGAGCTTATAGCAGCTCGTCTCCGGCAGATAGGAGGCATGCAGGTTACTGGGTCAGGCTGGTGACTGTGGAGAGGCTTTGTTAGGTCAGTGAGCGGCGCTGGGAAAAAGACAGGAGGGGAGGGAGGGAGTGAGAGGTGCACACACTCACAGAGCCAGCAGAAGGGAGAAGAGTTATTATGAGTTCAGTAAGAAGCCTTCAGAGACATAGATTGTTCTCATTTAGAAATACATTGTTATACTCAAAATTATGTGCAGATGTGTATTCACTGTCTGTCAGGCTCAAAAAGACATAAAAAGATCTGCAATAATGTTGTGCTCTTGAGCTGTAATCTTGAGTAGCCTGAATTTAGTCTTAGTTTGTTTTGACTTGATTCGAGCAGCTTTGTCCTTGGGGTGAGCCTTACTTGAAACAACTTTTATAACGAAAAAACCCACAAGCTGGGAAGTGTTGGTCTGACATCCATCGACAAGTGTTTCTTAAGTGTTGACCTTTTCAGACCTTATCTATTTTTAAGAAATATTTCCTCTTCTTTCCAGAAATTGAGGGCTGTGTCATCCATTTTTTACTTCCTCTCCATTATTACTAGTATTTTCTGCTCAGTTTCCAAACTGGCTCCTGAAAAAAACTGTAATGGTACCTGAGACCTGTCTGACTGAGAAGCACTTCTCTGCTCAGATCCGGTTATAAGAGGTCAGGGGTCACTTTGTCAGCTGCTCTTTTTTTTGAGTCTGACTGTAGATGCAAACAGGGCACAAAGCATTGACAGGAATATTTGTGGCATCAGAAAAAGGATTGTAATCCACAGCTTCACAGTTCACACACTACACCTTGAGGCTGGATTTGTGCAGAGAAGCAGTAAGTCCTAAAATTTGACTTTAATTAATAATTAATTCAGCATTTTATCACCAAGTAATGTAAAATGACGTATTCCTCTAATTTAGTTATTGCAGGATTGTCAGGTTAATGGCTTTGTGCATACACCTGCTCAAATTAAAGTTAGAATTAAAACTGATTTTTATAACACTGGTGTTTTATGCAAGTGTCAATCTGTCCACTACAGGCTGGCTCTGAAAGTCAAGGAGTCCCCATCAGGACCCATATGAAAGTGCCCGTGTTTGCAGCTTGGTACCAAAAAATGGTTTCTGCTCATTTCTTAGTTCATAACAATTGTCTGAGAGGGGTCATTTTAATTACTTATATGTTTGATTAAATCAAGACCAGTAATGATGTTTAATCAGGGGTGTGGTTAATTTGACAGACAGGTGAGCGCGTTGTAGCTGTTTCCCAGGACCTCAACTCCACCTCTTTACAAGGTTCTAGATTATCTGTCAGTAAGTTGGAGTCTGCATTTCAATTATTGGCCTTAGTAATACCTCTTCGGAGACCATTGAGTGACATCACGGAGACTATGCCCATGTTACAGACCATGCATGGTTATATGCTTCTTTTTCAGGATTAGCATTCATGCTAGTAGGATTTATGGATGTTGGATGAATGTTTTGGAGGCCTGAGTTTTTCAACATGACACAGTGTCCTCTTTACACCTGTGCTATCGCTGTAATGTCTGAGGGCTTGCAGGGACATTCACACCCCTCCCTGTGTTTTGCACCGTGAGATAAAGTTATTAGCCAAAATGAATGTTTTGAGGTAGTTACCGTAACCATAATACTGTTGATTACAGCGTGAGGCATCATGACTTCTGTTTGCATTTGCTTTCCCTGTCTGCCTGACTCAGACAGTCATGTGTATGTGGGTTTTTTTTTGTATAGGTGTGTGTGTGTGTGTGTGTGTGTGTGTGTGTGTGTGTGTGTGTGTGTGTGTGTGTGTGTGTGTGTGTGTGTGTGTGTGTGTGTGTGTGTGTGTGTGTGTGTGTGTGTGTGTGTGTGTGTGTGCGCGTGTGTGTGTTTTACACTAAAAAAGAGCACACCTTGTTTTCTGAAGTGGTGTGAGTGAGTGTGATTCACTGAATACATTTTGAGGTGTTAAAGGCTATGGATGGTTGTTATTTTGTGTGTGTGTGTATTTTTGCTGTGTCCTGTGTGGCCTAAAGGCATGATTTATTCATGTCTTCTTCCCGTCCTGCCCTCTCTACCTATTGTGCAGCAGTCTTTAGGACCAGGGAGGATCTCTTGAGGATCCTTCAGTGTGCTGTGTTTATTTATTTGTTTGCTCTGCTTGCACATTTCTATTGCTTGCTTTTTCTATTGATTTGTAAGTGTCTGTCTGTTGGATTTTTTCTCTCTCTGAATGTGTGTTGAGTCTGCCTATGCTAAGATCCCCCAGACTCCCCCTCTGCATGTGTTTCCTCCTCTGATTTGAATAACAATGAGCAGGGGAATGCAGGCTGTTTGTTGTCCCCCTCTTTGCATCAGCCAAAATGAAGTGAGTACAGTGGGTCCAGATGTGTTAGGGCCTGCCCCGAGGGTTTGTTTGCACCCCACACGACAGAGGCTCCCCTGCTGTGGATCTAATGGAGTGGAGGCTGAGATGGAGAACACTGAAAACATTGTCCATTAAGAGCACCAAGTTGTTTAAGCCATGACCAAAATTTAGAGTCAAAACTTTTATCTGACATCTGTTTTTATAAATTGAAAAGAGAAAACCTGAAATGCTGTAGAAGCTGAATCATGAAAGCAAACGGTATACAAACTGTCTGATTACTATGATGCATTAATCATTCTGAAACCCTTTGCTTAAAAATACTCACTGGAGGAGCTTTCAGAGCTCACTTTAGTGTAGTGTTGTTCTATACCAGCCTCCGTTTCTGCCCGAAATTCAGTATCAGGCATTGGAAAGTACTGATATTAGAGGGGGAATTCGACTGACATTCAAGCACAAGTCAAAGACTGCATTAAACATTGATTCAAGATTCAAAGGTTTCTATTGTCAACTTTCAACATATATACGAAGACATACAGGAAAATCAAGATGCTGTTTCTCTCTTCCAACTCTTAAATAGCAAAAATGTAAATATAAAATACAATAAAATTATAATAAAATACAGTTAAAAACAGCCTATGTATACAGTACAGGTAGTGCAGTGCCCTGACAGTTTAAAAATGGACACATGTAAATAGATAATAGTGCAAATGATATTAAGTTGCAGACAGTATTGGAGATAAAGTAAATGGTTTAATGTGCAAAAGCAGCTGAGGTAGAGTCCTTGTATGTCAGCTGCTTTTGCACATTAATGACGTTGTCTCGATGATGTCACCCATAGCTGTCAAGAGAGATGCTTGGATCAACCTATACAAACATGCAAAAAGATGGAGCTAAGGAGGGCTAAGGAGATGGGTGGGGCTACAACACGCCCCACCTGTCTGTCAACTCAGCCGTCCCCTGAATGATACAAATGTATGCTTAAATCTTAGCCTTTATGTAAGGGATAATGCATGGTGAGCAGGTGATTGTGGGAAAGAAAAACCCTTCAGGGTAGAAAACATCCTGACGTGTTGTCTCATCCTGTTGGGATTTGATTTTGCGTAATCACCCGCTCGTCATACATTATCCCACCTGTTACCGACTTAAGAACTTATTATAGAAAGAAGTTGACACTGAGGATTGATTTTAAGATGATTTTATTGATTTAAAATTATTTCTTAATGCAGCTAAAAAAGAGCCACAGATTCAACGGTTGGTAGCGCTTCCATGTGTTGGTGTTTTCAGCTTTCTTTAGGGGCAGATTAACATTGAACTTATGTTTTCATTAATGTTAAAGTCTTCACATTAGCCTGAATTACTGTTATATATCACATTGCATTGAAAATCTTCATTAACAGTAAGGTCAAAACATCAGTGTTTTCCATTGGCATTCATAACAGACAATAAGAAAAAGAAAAGGTCCTCTTCCCTGTATTCTGTTGGCATTTTTTTTCCACTCACCCAGTCCTGATATCCTCCATGTTGTCTTCCAATTGGATCAGAAACTAATATTTTTTGACACATTGTTAACAGGAAGAGGTGAAATCCTAAACTTTAAAAATGTGCAAGACTTTTCATGTATTGATTTGATGTGTTGTGTTTGGTTGTCACAGGCGAGGCTTGTGCTATTCAGAATAAATAGACATCGTTAGGGTTTTTTCACTAATCATAATCAAGTATTTAACACAGCCGGGTGATTAAGTAAGGAAGCCTGGTAATTAATTATCTCAACAGATGCGTTATGAAAATATTCAGTGTGTGCAAATAAATAAGTGAGTCATAAACCCCAAACTGTCTTTGAGCCAGGCTGTGAACATTTTAATTTTACTTGGAAAAAAAATGGAATTTCAAGGATTATAATGTTTCAAATGTATATAGCTTATTTTATGTTTCAGGTTTTTTTTAGCTCACACTTCTTTCTTATAAACCAGCGATTACAATCTTGTGCACAAACCTGGTTCCATATTTATTTATGCAATGTGAGCATGCAATACCAAGACAAGCAGCCCTCTGACATCCATCAGCCACAGCTCTGAAAAAGCTCCCCCTCTCTCCGATTAAGCAGCTTGGAGATATGGAGCACATCTTCGCTTGCCGAGGAACCTGTCCCATCGAATTCCCTCATGTGAAAGTCTGCACCATAAGCTAATGAGGCATAAAAGGGCGTTTGTCCACTCCAGACACACACTTTGGTTTGCATTTCTGTGGAAGATCCCACCTAGCTGGGGGGGGGGGGGCTTTTTGTTAGACACAGTGACCCACAATTTGTTGAAGTTGACAGTCTGGCCCTGCGGCACCTGCCTGAGACGTATCTTTCTTGGCATTGGAGGGGACAACCTCAGGGGATGCTTGTGCCACAGCACCCTTTCTGCCCCCCAACCCTCTTTCCACCTTCGCCTTCATTCTCAAACACTGGAGCTCGCAGCTTTGGCAGCAGCTCTGTCCCTGTGTGAAATTGCAAATGAAAAGGAGTGGAAGGTGATTACAGGCTGGGGCTTGATTACATGCACTGTCTCCCACTCAAGGCAGCCACATTAATCACTCAGTGGCAGCATGTGGATCACAGCAAGAGAGAAGTCACTGCATAGCTTCAAGCACTGACTGATTGACTCTCGGTTCATAAACATATAAAAATTTACGCAAAAATCTCAAGTTTTTCTCCTTGCATGTTCCTCAGCCCCCTGTCCCTTGTTCCTCCACCCTCAGCCGCTTACACAGACACACATTGTGTTTTGTATCACTGTCCTCCATTGTGGCATGGGGGGCTCGTCTTAAATGGCATGTGTCAACTTGTGGCCCTGGGAACGATTTGGCTCTTTTGTTTGAGATGAAGTGAAGAGAAGTCGTGTTTACCGAACTGTGGTGAAGATGAGGGTGGTGTCTGGCTGTCTGTTGGTCTCCTGAGATGTTTGGCTGATAGCTAGACTTTGGCCTTCTTCCCTCCTCCTCCTCCTCACCCTCATGAGCAGCAGGAGTGAAAAGAGCTGGAGCTGAGCCTCTCTTTGCTCACGCTGGATTAACACACACACACACACACACAGACACACACACACACACACACACACACACACACACACACACACACACACACACACACACACACACACACACACACACACAACCACACACACTCTATTACATACACAAAGTGTGCATTAGCACCCGGTCAGAGTGACTTGCCTCCTGCTGATAACAGCCAGCGGTGGCGACAGGTTTCACTCCCTCCTCCTTCTCCTCCTACTGCTCTTGCACCTCCTCCCTCTCCTCCCATCAACCAGAAAGGGGGAAGTAGTGCCGTGGCATCCCACTCTGGAGCCTAGGAGGTCAGAACAAAAGCTGGCCTGTTTTCAGAAGGCCATTACTCAGGCTGCAGAGGATGTGGAAACAATAGGCTGCATGAGATCTACACCCAGACCTCACATTCAACCAACAGCTCACAGGAAACATAAGCCCTGTGCTACGACAGCAGTCTCTCACAGGTTTTGTTCCTTTGACTTTATAGTTTGATTAAACTGGGGGAAAGGGGCCATCTCACCTTATGTCTTCATCGTGGGGAGAATTTGATGAGAGTGGCTGAGTAAAGCCTTTTTCACACTTGCACAAAACTCCTGAAAATTTCCCCAAAATTTTCTTGGGGCAGCATGTGTGAACGCAAATGGTCAAATTTTTCATCTCATTTCAATCCATACTTCCTTCAAACTTTCCATCAAAGTTTCAACAAGAAGTGTGGATGAGCTAATGTGTAAAGCAGTGAATACTTTGTAAATTCAACATGAGTGTGTGGACAGGGATGATCATATATATCATGTGACTGTGGTGCTCAGTGCAAACGTGAAGCTGCGTCCTTTTTTTTTGCTTGCCAGCATGTTCCTTTTTCCTCTTTCCTTTTTTTTCTTCTGTGACAAATATGTCCAATCATGTCATATGTCATCAAAGCGTAGAGACAGTACAGACCAAGCAGCAACCTCCTGTCTAAAAATATGAGTCCAATGCTGAAGTGTTAAAAAAATGCAGTTCATCAAGGATCTGCTCAAGGCTGGCACCGGAAGTACCGGAAACCACATACACACCAATTCAAAAAAGCCGATCTCTACAGCAGAAATAAACATGTTTACAGGCTGGTACAAAAGACGAGTGTAGTCTGGATAGCTCATTTCTCGATCGGCACACACTGTGAGGGGGTGAATTTTTTTTAAACGCAGCAATTTTGAAGATATTGAGGTTACAAGTCTTCCAATGAAGACAATAAGCTGTTGGCTAGGAGGCTCAAACTCATCCTCTTTACATCACACTGGCTCAACAGCAGCAATACATGTAAACAACATAAGCCATGTGCGAGCAGAGGTGATGAGATCAGCATTTTCTGCTCACCGCACTAATAAGGACAAGACAGAGTTCTTCAATTCTTCACAGAGGAAGGCGTTTTTCCAAAATATATGTTTTCAGTGAACCTTTTTTTCATGGGGATGGGAGGCCAAAAAGAGAGAGAAAAACTCGCCTGAGCGAGCAGTTAAGACTATAAAGCAGAGAAACTCCACATCATCTCGCTGACTTGTAAATGGTAAATGGACTTTTTTTTCTTTCTCTAGCTTTTACATTTTACATTACATGACACATTCATCCATTCACACCACAGTCATACACTGATGGCAGAAGCTGCTATATAAAGCACTCATCAGTTTTAACTAATCCCATTCACACACAGATGGTGCAGCACCGGGGGCAGTTAGGGGTTAAGCATCTTGCCAAAGGACACTTCGGCATGTGGACAGTGAGACCTGAGATCAAACCTCTGACCTTCCGATTTAAAGACTAATGACTCTACGACTGAGCCTTTGAAAACTTGTTTGAGTAAATGTTTGAGACTTTTACCTGCTGCGATCCGTTCAACCTGACTTTGCATTCACACATACACTGTACAATGTATGGACATTTTTGGGATTGCAGTGTGAAAGGGGCTTTAGTGAGGAGCACATGAACACTAACAATTTGATTTTACCATATTAAGGCAACAATGGTTATAACTGTAAACATGTTGAAAAGGTTTTCTTAAATTAAAATAATAATGTTATTAACAGACAACCAATTAAGTCCTTACAATCGTGTGACACGAGATGACAGTGGTGGTTAGGACGATTGGAAATAAAGAGTTTTCCCTGATCTGCTTTTGGAGCAACAGTTAAAGAAAACATTCTCGTGGTGCAGCACAGACACACACCCACATACAGTTGCAAAATTAGGTGTAAAAACACAATCACAGTTATCACTGCGCAAACTAGTATTTCTGGTTTTCACCAAGATGCCATTCAGCTCAAAAACCAAAGAAGAGCAAGCAACGACTCATCAAACATTCAGCTGCTGCTGCTGCTGCCGCTCTGATCTCTTACATAAGCTGGAGGGGTGAAAAGTTGAAATTTCATGCCACTTTTCCTATTTTCCAACATGATGAATATAGAAAGATTATGACTAAATACATTGGAGGCCTGGGGGAATGGATGTGTGCTGATTTATGTTGTGTGTGTGAAACAGAGGGAGCGAGCTGATCATGCAGATATATAGAAGTTCAGAAAGTGACAGTGAACACTGTATCAGGGTGTTTCAGTCCTTTTGTATTTTCCTCTGTAGACTGTGAATGCCAATGAAGGTGACATTCTCACTTCATAAGATTAAATATGCCGCTTCATGTGATTGTTTTTTGTTGACACATGCAACAAAATGTTGGTTGCACTTTGAATGTTGAGAACAAACACAACTTCCAGATTGAAGAAGAATCCACTCCTTTACATTCATGTAAATAGAACAAACTCTGCACCAACATCTGCATAACTAATAAGAATTGAATTAAGTTCTGTGGCTGATAGTAATGGAAATTATAAAACTTGAAAGGAGTCAGTCTGTCTGTATTGAAACAAAGTGTTGTGAAGTTTGCAGACAAAAAAAAAAACAGATGGACACACTTTGTGTTTGCCAAGAGTTACGCCTGCGAGGGAGATTGATGAGAACAAAGAAAAAAGAGGCAGACGGACAGACTGGTGTTATAAAGCTGGAAAGAACTGGACAGGCTTGATATTTTCTGTTGACAAAGACAGAGGAGGAATCATTGAACAGACAGAAGAACCAGGATGAGACTGCTGGAGCTGTTCTAATTAGAATGAGAGACAGGGGAGTGGGGGATGACGGGCAGGTCCGGGGATGAGAGCGGCTTGTCTGGGGGTGAAAATGTGAAATAAGGAGGCACAGGGGGCAGAGTTTGAGTCAGAAGAATGAATAGTTTGTTGAAACACTTGTCAGACTCAGGGTTTACCTTCTGGCCTCTGAGGGTCACTGAGCATTACTGAGGTCATAGGTCAATCTCCAAGTCAAGGGCAACTTTTATGACATTAATTTCTTACGCAGGGACTCCTTCTAGCAGGTGTGTTTAGACCCAACTAACCACATAACTTTATAATTGCATCCTTTGTTTCCTTCTGCTTTATTGAAGAGTCACACAGATCAGAAGCAGCCCTCAGATTCTCTGCATATTTCACTTGAAAGGGAGACAATAAATATTTCATTATTCATGGTCAGTTAGATTCTTTTAGTCCTTTTGTAAGAGCGCCTCTCTGGGTTTGAATTGCCATGTGTGTCTCCAAAGAGAATGTGCCAGCCAGGCTTTTGGTGCGGCTGGGAACTAAAGTGCTTGTTGTAGTTTGCTCAGTGGGGGTGTAGAAGTCTGCCCATGGAGGTCATACAAGCAGCTATCGCACTGGGTAAATGCCAGCGAGGGCTCCTGGGTGCTCTGCATGAATGGGCATTTGAAACAACAGGAGTCCTGTGACGGCAAACGAGACAATCAGATAAACACAGAGTCTGTAAATGGTGAATTATTGGGGAGGAGGTTTTGGGGAAATGTTCTCTGATGGTATCCTGAATGAATGAAAAGATCTGTCTTTTTTCACTGCCACATGCTTTTTAATGGACAGCTTTGACGAAAACAGAATCTTGAAAAAAAAAACAAACAAGGTGGTTTGAGTTTGTGCAGTCTCAGAAAGGATTTTATAATTTGCCGTAAAACAAGGGAAGTCTAGTTTTATGTCTTTGTTTAGTTCTTACATTTTCAGGATTGGTCCCCATTTTATGTTCCAGAGATAAGACAGCCATTCAGATCACTCACTAGTACTGTGTCTTTCTGCTGTCCCAATACATATCTGGAAATGCTAATAACACTTACTGTGAAAGCTGGATTTCACTGGAAGAGGAATTCAACACATCAGAAAGGCTAATCCTTGTGAGCAGTGTCTGCCTGGTGGATGGTGAACCTTTCATATAAGAAACTCTTCCTCCACTGAGTTACAGCCAAACGGACACTGACCTTAATCTCTGTCCTGTTTCTTTCATAGGAGGCTGTGCTGTTTTATTGTGGGGATTAGAGCTGCAAGTGTCCATTATTATAATTATAGATAAAACAAGAACCATTTGACCTCTTTGAGATGCTTATTTTGTCTCACCAACAGCATATAACCTAGAGAAGTTGAATTTAAAATAATGTCAAGCAGAAAGATTCTAAATTCCCACCATTAAGCTGCTACTGAGTGAATGCTTGGCTTTCATTTACCAAACCTCAGTAACCACAGCACTGACATGGAACACAAAGTAGCAAGCAAGGCATACATCTTTTTCTTTTAGCTCTGTTTTGGCCACCTACATCTCTTTATATAGAAATCCTCTCCCATGACTGTACAACCAAGTAGTAAAGCTGGTCTGTTTAAATCATAGACTGTATAAAATATGGACATAGTATCCGTAACGTCACCCATCTGTTCCTGAGCGCTGTTTTGAAGCCAATCGACGGCGGCAGCAATATTGGAAATGCGGAACTCAACCAGGCATAGTGTGACGTAAAGGGGCGGAGTTTGAGCCTCCTAGCCAACAGCTATGTGTTCCCGACCGGCAGTCAAGTCAGTCATGTCCTTATTTGGGCAAAAACTCATAATCTTAATATCTTCTGAACCGACTTGTTTGGAAAAATTCATCCCCCGTACAGTGTGTGCCGATAGAGAAATTAGCTACATAGACCCAAGCCGTTTTGAACCAGGCTGTAAACATGTTTATTAATGCTGCAAAGATTGTCTTTTTTGAATTGGTGTCTATGAGGTTTCCGGTGTTTCTGCAGTCAGCCTCAAGTGGATTCTCGATGAATTGCAGTTTATAACACTTCCGCATGGGCTTCATAGTTTGAGACCGGAGGTTGCCGCTTGTTCTAAAGGCATACGTCACAGTCCTATACTAACATGCTAATAATGACTAAGCTAACCTACACCATCTTTGGTTGTTTTGCTAGCATTCTGACACACGCTGATTTTTCCTATAATCCCTTTTTATCTTTGTTTTTCTTTTGGAGTAACTTCTTTATTGGCTAACCTTTTTAGAGGGATGGGATTATCAGCCCTGAGTTTGCACAGCTTTTTGAAGCTCTGAGATGCTGTGTAACTAGAGAAACAGCTGGATGTCAGAGTTTCATCATCAGAGGAGGATGATTGCCTGAACAGATTTGTAGGTGGCTTGGGCTGACAGGCTTGGTGATACACTGTGACATTTGTTTATATTTAGCACCATCTTTGTTTGCTATTCCACATTGGCTGTTGAAATAACAAGACTATAAACAATGGCTGACGACTAAGTGGTCCATAAATCTGTGTATTATCTTGTGAAATGTTAACAAAATTGTCTAATGTTGAGGTATAATCACTCTGGTTCATTCAAGAGAGACAACATGTTTTCTGATCTCTGTCTCATCATATAAACAATGTGACATCCAGTGTTAGCTTACAGACGTCATTGTGTCACTGATGGGCTATTCAGTGATAAAATGCATTATCCTGATCTAGACACATAAGTTCTGTGACACATGCAGCATGCAATCTGCTCTGTATCTCTCTGTGCTATCAGAGCTCAGCTGTATAGTTTGTATGAATTCCTGCGTTGGAAGCCAGCGTGTACAGACATGTGCAGCGAGCTGATAAGAGGAAAGAGCCAGCATCTGTGTTGCTTTGTTGCACACTTGCGTCAATTCATCTGAAGTGACGTTTAAAGTCAAAGAAGCAGGCTCCCTGCTGATTGTTGGCTGCACAGCTTTCACTCAATTATTTATGGAGATTCAGTTCACAACCTTTTACAGCATTTGTTCTTTTTTAGTTATATTCAAAGTATAAAAACTTCAGCATGGTATTTAAAGAAAGCTAATCTAAAAATGTTGAGGAGGCATCCAGTTTTTCTGGTTTTCTGCTCTAAGTTTACATTTTAAGACTGGCACACAGGCTGAGGATGTTGTTTCACCTTTTTTTTTTGCTGTTTTTGTACCAAATCCATTTTTTTTTCATAGAAAGCTTTGTGCATGCCATGCAAAGGTAACAAACACATAAGGAAAAAAACTTCTGTTTGAAATATTGCAGCATTTTGAAAATAGGCAAATAACCATTTCTACTAACATTGTCAACTTCATGTCAAAAGAAAAAAATCAAGTGTTTCCTGTATGAGCTTCAATAACAGGATACTGACACACAGTAAAAGAAACAGTTTACGTTATCAGTTTATCTTTTGAAATTTGTTCTGAAAGAAAATTGAACACTAGCATCAGTGCCTCACTGTTATGCTGAGAGGAAGAGCTGCAGGGTGAGGTCGACAAGAAGAAATCCCTTTATCTTTAATATGGACATGATGTTTTATAGGATCAGATGTTATAATGAAAATAATTGTCATAATAACAATGCTTTCAATCAAAGCGCTTTACGGAACTTAAAAACAGTCGTAGATTAAAAGAACAGTGAGACACCATATAACAAACAAAGACACACCATAAGAAACATCAGCAGCAAACAACAGTAAACAGGTGAGTCTTCAGCTTCGCTTTGAATATATCAACCGAACATGCTAATCTAATGTCAGCAAGGAGACTGTTCCATAGAGTGGGTGCACAGAATGAAAAGGCCCGCTCACCAATAGTCTTCTTTGAGACCTTAGACACTTAAAAGGCCAGTCCCCTGAGAGTGAAGTGCCGGTGCAGGCACATATGGGTCCACCAGGTTCGTGCGATAACAGGGTGCAGTGCCATTTACAATTTTAAAAGTCAACAGCAACACTTTAAAATCTGCTCTTGCATGAACAGGCAACCAGTGAAGAGAGGAGAGCACTGGAGTTATGGGCTCATACCTGTGTGACCCGGTCAGAAGACGAGCTCGCAAACTCTTCTTGGGCAGACCCGATAAAAGAATGTTACAATAATCCAACCTTGATGAGATCGAAGCATGAATAAGAGCCTCAGCATCACTGAATGACAGGAACAATAGTTTTTTTGGCGATATTTCTTAGGTGAAAAAAGGACACTCTTGTCAACTCTTTAATATGAAGGCTAAAAGAAATTGTTGATCAAATACAACATCAAGATTTTTGATTCTGTCCCTGCAATGAATGGCACAGTCATGAAGTGACAGAGTGAAGCCGTCATTGTAGCCTCAGCCTTCTGTAGAATATGATTTTCTTTAGATGAGTTAGAACAATTGTTGTTTTGACCTTTTGTTCCACTTTCAGGTTAGCAAACAAAACTTGCAAACAGCTTTTCTAAGCTGATAAAGGTCATAGGTCAGCAAACAGCTGCTTATTTACTTAAGCAGATATTAACATTTATCGTACAGGTTACAGTATTGTATTTTTGTTCTGTTTGTTTTGTCTGTATTTGGTCTCCCACAAGCAGTGTTGAGAAATGAAACCAGTGCCCAAGTGCAAGACAGTGCAGATCCTTTAGTGTCCATTTGAGGCTGACTCCAAAAGCCAAGGATTCCCCATTAACACCCACGTTAAAATGCACATTTTAAAAGCTAAATCAAAAATGCTTTGAGTTTGGTTCAAAAGTCAGCCTATGATATATGCGTCTTTGTTCTACATTTCGGACTGAAGTAACCAGATTTAGCAGCTGTAAGAAAATCAAGTGGTTTGAGTTTTTCTACATTGCACTCCTATATTAGAGTGATGCATTTGTTTAATCCAAGCGGCAACCTCCTGTCTAAAAATATGAGTCCAATGCGGAAGTGTTATAAACTGCAGTTCATCGAGGATCCACTTGAGGCTGAGTCCGGAAGTACCGGAAACCACATACACACCAATTCATAAAAGCAGATCTTTACAGCAGAAATAAACATGTTTACAGCCTGGTACAAAAGACGAGTGTAGTCTGGATGTAGTCTAGATTCTCGTTCGGCACACACTGTACGGGGGATGAATTTTTTCCTATCGCTACAATTTTGAAGATAATGAGATTACGAGTCTTCCAATGAGAGGCACAGCTGACTTGACTAACAGGCAGGAACACTGTAGCTGTTGGCTAGGAGGCTCAAAACCCGCCTCTTTACGTCACAATCGCTTGACCGCAGCAATATAGCTGCCGCTGACGATTGGCCTCAAAACAGCGCTTCAGAAACAGATGAGTGACGTCACGGATACTACGTCCATTATTTATACAGTCTATGGTTTATTCACATAATGGCTGTGATCAAAACACAGTAAATGGAGCTCTGAGAAAGTGCAGTAGCCTTGCATTAAACCAGCTTCCCATTCACACACAGGTGGGAAAAACTGAGTATAAACTGGACATTGTAGTCTGAGTGTGGAGGCATGTGGGAGCACAACAGGAGAAAGCCTTTGTGATAACTTATTCCTAAAGCTTCTTCCTACTCCCCTAAAAAAGATGGCAAGCTGCCCACAGCATGAAGAAGAGGATTGCTTTGAAACTGCTGATCTCTCCACTGCAGTTTAGAGGCAGTGAAGAATACTTGTGATGACACTGTGGATCTCCTCTGCATGGGGACTTTTCACTTTGAGTTTTAACTGAATAACTACTGTAGCTCGTGGCTAGCTAGTGTGTCTCTGAGCATCCGTCTCTCCCTCTCTCTCTCTGTCAGCTATAATGTAGTGCTTTTAGTGCTGAGAATTTCCCACAAAGCTGAATGAAAATAGTAGAATTCTGCTTTCACAAACATACAATTACATCTTTTTAGTGGTCAAATCAGCATTTATCTGGTTCTCATTTTTTTCTAATCTGTTATTATAGTCTGTGTGTGAGTTCTCGGGTGCATTTGTCTGCCCTGGAGGTTGCAGCCTTGGCTCTGTTGCGCTCCACTGAGTCTGCCAGGAGATCTCATGGACGCCTCAGTGGAGCGAACTCTTAAAAACACTGTTTACCCAAGGAGATTTATTTAAAGTTACAGAGCGGCACAAAGTCCCTCTCCAGGTCTTATGTGTGTGTGTGTGTGTGTGTGTGTGTGTGTGTGTGTGCGTGTGCGTGTGCGTGTGTGTTATGGTATTTACACATGCTTGTCATTGAAATTCTATGAAATCAAACTGTGAGTGGAGGATTTGCTCCCATCATAATTTTAAAAGGCTTTTAAAACTCTAAAACTTCAGTTCAGTTTATCTCCACAGTTCATCCATCGCAAACTAAGCACTCTGTGTGAGAACATTCTGTACAGCTGTCTGGCTGCAAGTTCTTATTATCGCACAGATAGGTTTGTCTCCCCAGCGACGGTCATGTCATGCATGAACGTTCTTCCCGGTCCCTGGAGGAAGATCCACATATGTGTCATCTGGATTTAATACACTTTTCCTGACCTCTTTGGAGCATAAATCAGATATTAAACATATTTGCTGAACAAAGAAAGAGGGGAGATCATTAGCTTTTATGACATAATGTTTTAATGACTTCATTCAGCAATTTCTGTACTTTGATTTACTTCTAATTGTGCTCAATTCTGAATGAAAGGAAATTATAATCCTATAATCCTTTGATTTATAATTGTATTTCAAACTGGCATAACCAGCAGTGAGTCTTGGTGTATGTTGACTGTTAAGTGGTCAGTTATAGTGCACAGTAAGGTGTTAGGGTGACTGAATTTTCCTGTGGATCCTGTGGTTTCCTAGCAGGAGGAAGTTCATATTTAGTGTGAAGTTTAGAGGTTCCTCTTACGCCTCCATTTGAAAGTACATTGAAACTTAATACTGAAATCTGATCATAAGAGGAAGAACTTTTTGGCTTTGGGAAATCCTTCCTCTCTTACCATCACTGCAACAAAATATGATCTCAGCACACAAAAGACACTAAAGATAAAATGTAGCTACAAGAAGGCCTTTTCCAATTAAAGCTATGGGTTGGTAGTCACGAAAACTAGCATGAATTTGAATGTAGCATGTCCTCAGGACTC
Organism: Notolabrus celidotus; assembly: GCF_009762535.1. Lineage (NCBI taxonomy): Eukaryota > Metazoa > Chordata > Actinopteri > Labriformes > Labridae > Notolabrus > Notolabrus celidotus. The sequence goes on from NC_048274.1 coordinate 27,147,162, forward strand.
TGTCTAACCCCTCCCCTCGGAGCTCCTCCGAAACGATGCCCTCGCTCACATGCATGAGCGCCGCTGCTTCGCGACCATATGATCGTGACTGATTGAAAACTGGTCCTCAGCACATTGTTTGTGTTTTGCACTACGTCAACAAAACATTATCGTAGTGAAAGTTAAAACACAAACAAACATGAAATGTACGCGCAGGAGGCGGGCAGAACGGCAGGATGGGATTTGATTGGTTTCATAATTTGGCTCCTGATGGCAGGGGTTGGTTGGTGTTTTTCCCAGGTTTACTCCGGCTGTAGATAGCAGCTTTTCTTCACTCTTTTTAAAGAACACTTTATGTATTGATTGCCATCGGGACATAAAGATCATTTGAACTAGTAAAGCAAAAAGTGTATCTAAATCTGATTACCAACCCAGCTTTAAAGCATTATTTCACAGTGAACTTCTCCTTCTTATGCCCTTTTAACTACATCTGTCACAGTCTCTTCCCTGCAGTGGGTTGTGAAAAACTTACTACAATTTATGTTGATTACAAAAACTTTGAGTTGGATGGCCCTGTGCGTTCTTGGCTACAACTCATTTGGCAACATCAGAGTTTGATTTAAAATTCTGCTGAGTAGATAATTGCTTTCCCCCTTAGCAAGCTGACACTTTAAAAGACAGCAAAAGACACAGAACTCTAAATATGTTTGAGAACACTGACAAGTTTCAAACCAACTGGCACCAGGCCTGCAAAACAATAAACCTACTCTCTTATGATGTGTGTAATGTGCACACATTCACACATAAACTTTTTTATAGGAACAAAAACTTAAAAAAAAAAAACAGAGGACCTGGCATTTGAGTTGCACTGTCTTCATATGTAGCTGAATATAACTTCAGTGTGTTGTTTGTTTCACACTCATGTCTTTATGTATTCAGTGAAATCTGACTGTCTTACTTTTCTCCACAGTACGTCAAGATCCCAGCTCCCACACCAGAGTCACCTTCTGCTATTCGTGTTTTCTCCTTCTACTTATCCAGTGACAGCAAAGATCAACCTCAGGCCAGCTTTGACTGCATCCATCAGTATGTTTTAAGGTAAGAAGGACATGAAACTTGTCGTATTAGCATGTTGTGTGATCATGTGTTGAAGAGCAAATCAAGTATCAAGTACTGCAGGCATCAACAAAAGCTTTTAACAAATATTTTGCTCATGTGACCCCAGATGATCTTCTATGTCATGTAAGGTTGCAGTCGTAGTCCTTTGCTGGGCCTCAATTCCATGTCTTTAAGGGCATCATGTAGAGACAGTTTGCGCACTGATTGCTGTATACAGGATAAGGCCATCATGATTACCTATATATATATTTCCGGGCTGACCCTCTCATTACTGTTTCTGCCTTGTTTATGTATGTGTGTATATGCTTGAAACAGAGGGTTATACTCTGTTTCTGCCTTCCTTTGCCAAATGGCTCGATGTGGTCTGAACTCGCTCTGGCTCCAGTCAGCTGCTCGAGCCAAAAGAAACAGCATAACAGCATGAGAGTGCGAGCCAGCTCTCTTTGCACCCACATTAGTTTAAAATATTGAGGATAACGTGGATAAATGATCTCTGGTGAGGTTTATGATTATGTTGTGAAAATGAAAAGGGGGTGAGGCAAAAGGCTTCTGACAAAACTGATTTGTCATCACTGTAAATCCTTGGTGTATTTTTAGCTCCAGTGCAACCCTGGTTCACGTATTTAACTTTTTTACCTTTGTCCATGATGATCCTTGTTTAGTAAGTATGCTGACTGGAGCCAGGCTAATCCTGCTGGTTTTCCACAGGCTCTATCCTTCTTTGAACCAGGATATCTGGCTTTCTCACATGGAGCTATATCAAGCTGGTGACATAAGATACAGTAACTATAGACCTGTCTTAGCTAGGTCCTACCACAAAGCCACTTTATGCTGCACGGACTCAGTGTTGGTATGCAGCTTTAGGTTAGCTTATACCACTTTGGCTTAACAGTGTCTACTGTACAGCCCACAGAAAAACCCACGGTTCAACGGCTCGTTGTTTGTGTTTTGCAGTGACGGCCGCGAGCAGCTGGAAGGTCAAGGTATCATCCAGGACAAGATCACAGTGTGTGCCACCGACGACTCGTACCAGATGACCCGTGAGAGGATGTCTCAGGTGGAGAAGGACAGCTGGAGCCGCTCCGCCATCGAGATCAAACCTGGCTCTACACATCCAAGTAAGAAGTGACGATAGGTCTCAGTGGAGGAAGAACAGAGGATGAGACATGTGCAGACTTTAACAAGGGGCAGTCAAACAGCTATTAGCCTGATGGGAGATGAAGAAATGTGGTGTCAAAATATAGACATAGACCAGTAACTACAAAAATCAAGGTATTACATGCTTCATGCATAAAAAAAAATTGCTATATTGGTTGTGTTAAGCTAAAAAGTGAATATTAACCTGCTTTTATTTGTGATGAAGTCAGATGTGCAGGCAGCATTTGTGGTTCTACAAATAAGACAAACTGTCTCTAATATTATCTATAATGTAACTTTTTTTTTTTTTTTTTTTTTTTTACACCTCTTATCACACCTGAATTGAAAAGAGTTTTGAGCAAATGATAGCTTGGTCAAGTGATCAGCTTCTGTCTCCAAACCTTCTTTTCAGAGGTTGAGGGCCAGGTACTTCTCGGATTCACAGCTAAGGAGTAAAGAGAATAAAAAAAGTCATTCAAAAGGGTTGTTACTTTCTTCTGGCTAAATTATTGGCTTAATCTATCGTTTGGGATAAATCCCAACCCTGTGATGATGCAACTTACACAGAGGTTTTCCACCTCACTAGAAAAGTTGCTGAATCGTTTGAATTTGACAGACTACTTCTTTTGCCATATTTTTCCCTGGGGTTTCCTTTGATCCCATTCATCAAGCATGCCATATGCCATATTAATCATATGAGCAGAGACAATGGCTGGCCAGATACCTTTTTCTTTCCTTGACCCTCTTTTCTTTTTGCCAACCTTTACTGTGGTTATGCAATATTGTTTTTTGGCCCCCTGTGTGAGTGCTGCAGCTCCAGGGAGGCTGAAACTCTGGGAGGTTTTGGACAGATTTAGACTGTGTAGATTGTGTAACATCAGGTCTTTAGGTGAAGATGACTCAGAAATGTATATGCCCATAGGGAACATTTAATAACTTCACTCTACGTCCCTCTTTCAGCCTCAGGACGGTCGGTGAGCACAGTGCATATTATCTAGCATGCAGTAACCTATAGAATAGGCACCTGACACTCCATAAACCCCATACTGCCAATCCTTACATAGTCCGTGTTTTTATAATGATTAACAGCTGCTAGAAGACTAATGATACAGCACTGAGGTATTATCACTTGGCAGGACATACTTTTGTGGTTGAAAGCAAAGCCTTCTTTTCCTGTATCTCTCCCCCACGCTGACCTTCAAAGCACAGATTAACCTGTAATGGGATTAACACAGAGAGATAGCTTTCACTGCTCCAACATGCCCCATCTGTCTGCAGCAGAGATGTAAGCAATGATCAATTGGAGTTTACATCTGAAGACAAATAGCTGCAGGCCAGTATGTGCATGTGATTTAGAAGTAAAGGTTAGAAAAAGGTGCTCAGATGAATGTGTCTCCATGACTCAAATGATTGTCAAGATAGTGCAGCCCAGGGAGAGAGCACAAAGGTAAACAGGTAGAATCTGGATGATCATCTCCTGTTTGTTTGCTGTTTTTGTTAATGCTTTAATGACACATTTCACTGAGCTCATGAAGGGATTTTTTCAGGCTAAAGAATTAGTTCCAGTGGCATAAACACTCTAAATGTCAGGACATTAGAAACAGATATCATGTGACTTACTGATACAATGTTTATTGGTTATGTTAAGGAAATAAAATGCAAAGCAGTACATTTTCTTTTAACGTAAATTCCACCAAAAACTGAATACCTGTAGGATTTTTTTCACAAGTCTTTTTCTTTCTATCTTTTTTGTCGGCAGTAAATGTTTCAAGTTCAACAAAAAACAAGGTCCTCTGACCACTGTGTCGGAAAGTAGCTTCTATAAGCCATCCGCCAACAACCGGAGAAATGGTGTTGTGACCACGCCGACCCAGAAGCCCTTGAGGGAGCGAATCATTCACCTGCTGGCTTTAAAATCCTACAGGAAACCAGAGCTGCTGCTGTGGCTGGAAAGAGAAAGAGCTGGCCCAAAGGACAGGCGGAGCTGGGTTCCATACTGGAGGGTTAGGAAAAATATTGTGTGTTTGTGTGTGGGAGTAAAACAACTTCATACTCATATATACATACTTACCACATTACAGCATGAATGAATGTTTTGCACGCGTTGGCGTTGATGTGACTCGTACAATCCTGAACAACCAGTGAGTGCACAATTGACCTATTCATTTGCCAAATGATAAACATAAGAAAGTACTTGTGTGTGAGACATAGAAACTTGTTTGTCTGGAGAGTTCATTGGGTCAATCAAGCTTTAAAATGTATGGACTTTACACACACTAAAAAGTATTGAACAGCAACAAACATATGATGTTTTTTTATTATCTCATGAATGATGTAAAAAACTGAGTTCAGCGATTAGCAGCAAGGATGCTACAAACCAGCCTTACATCTTAAGTAAAAAAACCAAAAAAACACATGAAGTATTTAAGCTTTTAGAATAGATTTTAAGATTATTTTATTGGTTTTAAATCACTTAATGGTCTTGGCCCTTCTTATTTATCAGATTTGCTTTTATCATGAGCCAGTGAGAGCCCTCAGGTCTTCAGGTAGTGGACTTTTAATTGTACCAAAAGTAAGAACAAAGACTCATGGTGAGGCAGCTTTTTAATTCACGGCCCACGCCTGTGGAAAACCCTACCTGAAGATCTGAGGGCTGCACAGAGCATCAACATCTTAAGGGCAAACTCAAGACCTACCTTTTAGTCTCGCCTTTCACTGAGTTTTATTTTTATTCTTAACAGTTTATTTATTTATTTATTTATTTATCTATTTCAAATTTTTGTCACTTTTATTCTACTTTATTTATTTATGTTCTTGTGTATTTATTTTAAGTATAGCATCTTATGATCTTTAATGGGTTTAATATTTTAGTGTTTATTATCTTAGAAATGTATTTTATTTTGGTGATTTTAATTTCCTGTGTTTAGTTTTAAATTTTCTTTTACCTCCAGTGTTTCCTTATTAAGATAAGAGTCATTTCCTCAGTTCGTTCAGCAACTTCTTTTTTTTTTTCTTTTTATTGTTTTATTACTATGTTGCATATATTGTTTTCTTAACCTTAGGATTGTGAGTGGTTTGGGGTCGGGGCTGGGGTTGGATCTTTTTCTTAATTAATTCTATTTTAGTTAATTTTATGCACAGCACTTTGTGTTACAATGTAATTGTATGAAAGCGCTTTTTAAATAAAGTCTGATTGCTTGATTGCTGATTAAACATTTAGTATGGTCAAATAGGACAAGATATGTGTCTGTCAGAGTAAAGCTGCTTTACCACTATCAAACAAGGGGCCAGCTGAAGTTCTAATCTAATTTAGAAAGGTTTTCCTCATGTGAGTCTCAGTCATCTGTCATCTTCAGTGCATGCATGTGTGCATGTTTGTGTTTTGACTGCTCTTGTGCTGATTGACATGTGTTCATGCATGTGTTTTCAGTGTCTGTAATTAGGTTGATGATGTATTTGTCTCTGCGCAGGGTGAGTGCTGGAAAGATGGATGTCCTAGAATGAATTAATATACTGTGTGCTGAGTTAATGAAATCACGATACAGACTAATATATATGATTATAGTCTCATCATGTGGTGTATTCTGTTTCAGGTGGCAAAGGCAAACCCCAGAGACAGCAGCTACCTGCTGAGAGATGACTTCTACAGACACGTTCAGATGGATTGGCCCAACTACAGTGAGGAGGAGAGACAGCAGATCAGCAGGCTGCTGGCCAGGTGGGTCAGACACATGAGATAAACCAGATGAGGGTGCTGTTAAAACAAGCTGACAATTAAATCGACCTCTCTGATTAAGCCACCTGTGCCTCTGTAAGTAGACAAGTCCAATACTGCCATTGAAATTTAAATCAAACATGACTTCTTTCTTTCACTCTGGTATGAGATGTTTCTCACAGCGTTGGGCAGACAGGGGCTCCAGTTGTTATCTGCAGTCTTTTTTCCCCTCTCACTGACTCTTATTCCCACACACTGTATGCGTGTAAATCAACACTCAGGAACACAACATGCCTGTACTTGCTACACTAAGAATCCCTTTCATATTAATGCTCAACTTTGTGAGTTCTCCTGTACATCCAAATACTTTGCAGTCTGCTTCTAGAAGTAGTAAATACAAGTTTCTAATTCTCACATGGCTTTCCCTTTTTTGGGCCCACTTTTCTCTCTGTTTAACAGAAAGTTGCAGCCGCACATCAGCCACCAATCAAGGAATTCTCAATCAAATTCATCAATACCGAAGACCTCAGAGGAAACAATGCTAAATCAAAGCACAGCCAAAAATTCTGCAGTGGTAACTAACCTCATTTTTTTATTTAGCTTTTTAAATTTCAGATTTCTTGATAGACTGTGAATGTTTTTAAATGTAAGTTAGTATACATTATTTAAGTCTGTTTTTGATGGAATTCTACAAAGAAACTTTAAAACAATTGATTGAATGGTGTCAATGACATTAGAAGAAGCGTTAGACCTGAAAATAAACTCAAGGAAAACAAGAGTGGTTAGTTACTCCTCTGTATGGACCTCTGCTGACGTTGTTGACAAATTTTATCTAAGATATCCCACCCCATCTGGATTTTGATTGGTCGGTGATGGGAGGTGTGACATTTACAGTGTTCCAAAAGTTAAACCATTTCAACTGAAAGCCCTGTGAGGGGTAAAAAAAACAGGCATTGCCATGGGTGTTTTTGTTCTTAGGACGCTGAACACTGAAAACACTGAACTGCCTTGGTTTTATCAAGGAAAAAAGGCCAGATGTTGTTAGTTGACAGTTAAGGGAAAGGTATTTTGTATACATTTAGACAGGTTTTAGATTTTCCAATAAACCCATAAATGCATATTATTGCTTGTTTTGTGTGATAAAGACAGATATCCTGTTTCTCTTCCCCAGAAACGTCCTGTGCCTTTTGACTCATCGGAAAGGCTAGCTACTAAGAGACAAAGACTTGTGGACCAAAGGTTGCAGCAGCAGCCCACAGTAATGAACTCCTCCCCAATAAAGGACACAACAATACAACTCTTACCCTCAACCCCAGTTTCCACACAAAGACTGAGTTTCAACAGACAAGTAACCACACTGGTAACCAGAATGGCTTATTAGGGGGCCACAATGGCTTTCCTCTAACGCACAAACACTCTAGTGCGTCCAACGCACCTGTTTCGAAGAGCAAAGAGCAGGAAACCAAAGTAAGCAGCATCAGCCTCCACGGATTGACTCTGACTGCACTCACCCAGCAGCTCCCCAACAGCCAGCACAAGAAGAAGAAATCTAAAAAGCACAAAGACAAGAAAGAGAGAGGTTAAAAGACGACAAGGGGCAATGGATAGAGCAGAGTCCTGATCTCAAGCTGACCCTGGACAAACTGGACAGTAAGAACCTTTTTTCTAACTGATGTCTCAGAACAAAATATTCAAGGATATGATTTGGATGGGGCAGTATGAGAGAGCTTTGAGATATCATTGACTGCTTTGTATGTTAAAGTATATTTACTGTTCAGCTAGGTCCTATTGCCAAAGCACTGTGTCCTTCTCTATGACTGCCTTCAAAATAAAAGCCTAACCAAACACACGATAGATTTGAAAAACAATTGTAGTTGTGGTCTCACAACTGTATTAATACAGTATTATCTCATGAGCGGGGTGTGGTTTGCTCCCTGGAAGCTCCCTCCTCCCGCGGTCTTGAGTGGTTATTGTGGCTGATTGACTCAACAACAGCCCGAGCAGAGCTTTGGGTCTCTGAGCTGACACGGCTTCCTGATACCCACCAAGCTCAAAGGTGTCTGCACAGAGGAACACACTCACGCTTACACACTCACACTAAGTTTTGCAAAACAAAAACCCATGTCTTAGGACTCAAACAATGACAAGTATCAAGTCTGTAGCTGGCTAACTTAAAACTAATGTCATTTCTTTGTCTGTTTCTTTTTGTTTTTCCGATCCTGACATCACAAATGCTGTGGCCTCCTGAGGAGAAGCCTGATTATGTGATGTAAGTTTAAAAATATGCTTTTAAATCAGTTTTATGTACTGTCCATGTGATTAACACTTATAGAGTTATTTGAATATAGTGAAGACGTTTTGGCCAATGAAATATGAGTTTGGAACACACAGTGGGTTTGAGCTCCCACATCTGACTGCATAATTGAACTTTTTTAAATTTATTGATGTTCTCATAATACTGTATGCGTACTGCTTGCACTGAAGTAATCGTGTTTAAAGGGCCTGTAGCATAGCACTAGGAGAGAATGGCCTTAGCTGCCCACTAGTGTCAGACAGTGGTACTACACAAAAAGAAAAACTAATTTGTTATGTCTCTTTGTAGCACATATGGCAAAATAATGAGTTTGGAGCAGCGTCAGCAGTACCAGGAGGATTTCTGTGGGGAATACGATGAATACAAAGACCTGCCCTCCCGCATCGCCCACCATAACTCACATGTTTGTTCAACTGGGGTCCAGATCAAGAGTTTGTCACCTGGTACACAGAATATAAGGTACACACTAAATATACAACTAGATCTGATCTGATACATGGCACACAGGGCTGAACGTCAATGATTCATCATTTGAACACATACTAACAATATCATTATTGTGTTTTAGATAATGGAAGACCAAATACTGGAAAGTACAACAGTATAGTAAGGTATGCTCACTCTATGCACTACCTTTACATTCAACATATTTACCGACACATTTTATGCAAGATGGAAGGGAGTGGTGCTTAAAGGGCGCTATGAGGAGTTTTGAACTGGCTGAAAAACAGACTAAAACTGATACTGATGCCTCTTTATGACCCTCAAAAGCAAACAAGACCATCTACAACAACACTGATACCTTCTCTGTTGTCATTTTAATGCTGACGCCACTCTGAGGGGGTGGGTGTCAGAACAGATGATTGACATCGTGCTTTAGAAACCCCCTTCTTGGCTGTTTTCATGGCAAATAATCACATCTTCTTCTGGCACTAAATGGCAGAACCTGTGGCCAATCAACTTGAAGCACTTTGTCGCACTTACTAAGGTTTTTTCCCTCCAGTCTAAGTTCTTGCTTGTGTTCTACGTCGCTTTGGACAAAAGCATCTGCTAATGAAACTGTAGATTATGGAATTGTAGATAAGAGGTATAACTTTGTCCACAAGGGGGCGCCAGAATCACTGCAAACCAAAAGTTTCTCACAGCAGCTTTAAACATTTTTAATAGTTTTGAATGTTAAAGTATGTTACTTAAATCAAGTCCTCCAACTATAGATTAATAAAGAAGTACTCAAGTGTACATCAGTATACTCTGTGACCATTAGATGTAAAATGCTTATTAAAATCAAATTGACATAACAGTTGCCTAAGTATATAAGAGACAATTTTATGAAAAACAGTAAAACATTTAGTGGACAGTCTTATCATACTAGTGTGCACAATGTATGTTAAATTAAAGTTATTGGCATGTAATAGTTAGATATCTTATAGTAAGCAAGTTGTCAATGTTCAGATCTCTAATGTAACGCCAGTAGTACCCAAGACATTTACAAAGTCTGATTATTGAGACGATCACTGTGTGGTGATCGTGTTTTAACTGAAGTAAGCTGTGAAATCATCTGTAGAACATTCTGTGGCAAGCTGTTGAGGATCAATTTGTGAATATTTGAAATACTTACATTACAACTATTTGTATTTCTCCTCTCCTCACAGAAGTTCCCAGGTTATCGGGAAGAGAAGAAACGCTGTGAATATCTTCATGAAAAACTTTCCTACATAAAACAGCTCATCATGGACTACGATGTTTGTCGGCTTCATCATAGCATCGGATCTCCCCTCAGTCGACTGCTTTGCATACACAACGCAGGCATGAAACAAAGGATTTCCACAGAGAGTGATATAACAAAGACATTAATACTGCTGGGGACCACGGATGGTGCTTAGTCACTGTTAATGTAATCAGCATCAGATTTCACTCTGATTTTATTTATTAGTCTAATTGTTGTGAAACCTCCACCAGGAAACCAAATGATGAGATCTTGGAAAGCATCACTGCTCATCAGTTTGCCCTGAAAGACATCTTCTTTGTCAGTGTAAGCATTTTGTCAGAGATGTGTTAAATGTAGCAAAATCTTACTTTTGATCTTTGAACACTTGGATCAAATGTGCTCCAGGCAAGCTTCCCATTTCTTTTAATAGAAATGGATAATTTCAACGCGTATACTTTTCAATCCCATATCAAAGTTTCTCATTACTGACACATGACTCAAACCGCCCTCTGCAGAAAAAGGAAAAGTAATCCTGAAATGATGTACCTTTTTGAACTCTGATCCAAATCCAGTCTTCATATCTTATAACGCAAATGTTCTGAGATTTTACACTCAGTTTCCTTTGAGATTTCAGGCACTTTTATCTTAAGGATGACTATCAAAGTAGTTGCTGTATCAGCATCAAGATATTGAAAACTGATTCAAATAAAATCTCAGAAGAAACTGGTTTTGTACTGCAAGCAAGTGAAATCATCTCACACTGGCTAGTAGACAATTGTATTTTTAGGATTCAAAAATGTTTAAATTGATGTATTATTATGTAGACAAGTTGCAATATAGGCAGTAAAGGATTCCTCTTTTTCACCATGTTTCAGAGCTTGGGCTCATGGTCCAGACACAATATGTTTTTAGCGTCTGAATCCACAAGGAAAACATAAGAAAAGAAATAGTGTTTGGATGCTCCAGGAGCTGCAGGTTCATGCTGTCTTCTTGTAAATGATTGGTAAAAGGGACCGACATAAAGACAAATTCCTCCCTTGAGTCATTACTGACACATAGTCAATCTGGCTTCAAGTCTATAGTATTTAAAGCCACTGAAAAACAAGTGTCTTTCACTCTCTCTCCTTGTTTCATTAGAGCTACGGATGTGTTCATTTAAAGCCACCTTCCTCTGTTTATCTGAACGGTGTTCCTCACTTTGAAGGGTCACATGTTGAGATCAAGGATTTTTGTGAAGAAAAAAAAGCGGGGTGGACTGGATCAGGTTCTTTCTTTTTAAGTCTGCCGACCTGACACTGAGGCGGAAAGTGCATGGGTTGAAGCTGTTTTAAATCCTTCGAATATTAATGAGAAATGGAAACAAGAAAATATAGCCCCTCCTTCACTTAACATTTACTACTAATTCTGGATTTGAACTTTTCACTGTAAGATGAGAGACCCTGAAGCTTAAGGGTAAATAACATACATGTCCACACTGTTGTGCATCGCTTTATTATTTAATTTCTGATTTGGAGTGAACAGTGATTGTTTCAGTCAACTTTATTTGTGGGAATATGCAGCCATAGTGCTTTTAAATAGTGGACACTCTTAACATTATATCCAGCTCTGGTACAGAAGCCTGGAGGGTTCATGTCTTTCACTTCACAGTTAATAATAGTTTCCCAGTCAATTCTTTTTGCACTAAAGTCAGTCTGAGAGAGACGGGGTGACACAGTAAAATTTCCTTTGAATTTCTTTTTCATCATGGTTGCAGTTTTTTGTATTGAATGTTATCACACAGTCAGTGATGTAAAGCCTTAAGAATACTCTTTTTATAGGACAGAAACCTCACACTGCCAACATTATCAAGGACTCATCATCCACACACACACACAAACACACACACACACACACACACACACACACACACACACCTGTGATCTGCCTTACATTACAGCTAGCTGTTACATTTCAACCTCTCTACATTTCACTGTTAAAATATATGCCGACAGTGGCTTTCTCACACATCTGAGTACTTTCTGGAAGACATGTTACATAATATAGTTCAAATAATAATGTTTGAATTTGTAATCCTTCTGGTACTTCAAGTAATCATGTTCAGGTCTTTGTCTGAAGGAACACTTTCTTGAGAACATGGAGCAGGGACTGTCTTCACTAATTATTGCTTTAATTCAAGCACAAAAAAAATCCATTGTTGAAATAATGCTCAATCACTTTTAGGCAGTTGAGAGTTTTCACATAAAGGTTTTGGGGGAAACAGATGTATTAGTTTCAAGTGGTTGTTTAAAGACCATGATTTTCTGTGGAGAATGGAGAAAGAATCACTGGTCTTCAAGTTCTATTTCATGAAATGTTTCAGCAAATAATGTTATTTATCTGTGCAAGACTTTTTTTCATGCTACATTAAAAGTTCATAAGTTGTGTTTTGACTTATGCAGAAAATGTACAATGGAACCAGCAAGTACTACACGGGAGGTGTTTTTATGTACTATGTAAACATAAAGGTTAGCCACAAAGGAGCCAGAAAAAAGAGGGTTCTAAATGAACTGCATTTAATAAATGTATACATTCTCTTTTCCTGTTATGCAAGGTTCAAATAATAAAACATCAAAGTGGCTTTTGCCTTCATTTTTATTGTGTCATGGTCCTTTCTCTTTTAATTTTCCACAATGGACATCGCTCACTGATCATTATCATTTAATCATAGCTTTCGACACAATTTTCGCAAAGCTGTGCCTGTAATTGTCAAGACAATAACAGAGAGGTAATAAGAAAAATGTATTCAGAAACTGCATCCAAGAGCAGAGTTACTAAAACTATTAGTACCTTAAATTATTCATGAAGAACTATACTATTTAGTTCAAATTCACCCAAAATAGGCCAACTTCAATTTTGGAATTTAGAAGATAACTCCTAAACATGAATTGCATTTTCAGGGCCTTAGAAAAACAGTGAAGTGCTGTGTAAAGCTTTTGTGCTCTTTCTCAAAATTGACTGGTAAATGTTTGAAGAATTGACTAAAGCCATGGTATGGTTTTGTACAGCCTGCACAAAATACAAAATGTATTTGAAGGTTGAAAGTTAAGAAACAAAACCTTATTGTGAATATTGATAAACTATCACTGAGGTGTTATCGTAAATCGTTGAATCTGTGACAGCTCTTGAACAGTAGTGCATTAGACCTAAATGATTGACCAAAAGGCTCTCCATAATAACTCCAAAGTAAACTGAACATTGATAGTACTGACATGTACGGTGGCCCTGAAGGCCAATAGCAATAAATATTTTGAAAGCGCAAAATAAATTTCACTTAACAAAATAAATTTCACTTAACAAAATAAATTTCACTTAACAAAATAAATTTCATAGAACAAAAATACATTTCAGAGTCACAAAATATATTTCAGAGATCACTAAATAAATTTCAGGGATCACAACATTTGTTTCAAGAAACCAGAAAGGGTAGGACCATGGTACTTGTTTGTGATTGGCTAAACCCAAGTCTGTCAGGCATCAGTCATTATCATTTCCTGTTTACAGTGGATACACCGCAGCAGAGCCCGTGCAAATTTCAAGTGTTTACCAGGATGGAAGAGGAGCTTGAGGTGATAGCGCACTACTTCAACAAGGGATATACATAAAGTGTGAGTCTTGAAATGTTCTCCTAGTATCACGAAATCAATTTGAACCCTTAAATCACGCTTAAAAGACCTTTGACTGCAGAGAAGTGGCGGATATTCTTATGGAATGTCGTTAGGGGGGGAAATAGTATAACGTCGTCCTGACGCTGCAAGGATGACGAGCCGATTCATGAACACATGAGCATTATTAACCGGTCACTGTCGGCCACATCACTCAAGCTCCTCTTCAATCCTAGTGTGAAATGTCTTTTGTGATCTCTGAAATGTCTTTTGTAATCTCTGAAATGTCTTTGTAATCTCTGAATGTATTTTTGTTCTGTAAAATGTATTTTGTTCTGTAAAATGTATTTTTGTTCTGTAAAATTTATTTTGTTCTGTAAAATGTAATTTGTTAAGTAAAATGTATTTTGCGCTTTTAAATATGTATTACTATTGGCCTTCAGGGCCACCGTAGTTTATCACCAGTCATCACCCAGTTGGCGTAACACAGTTCCTCCAGAGACGCCGTTGTCATGGCATCACTGTAACACCACATGTCAATCTGCTGCTGTGTGTTTGTAAAGTCATATTAGCTGAAAAGGTAAGGATGCGTTTCAAATGTCGGAAGTTTAAAATAGATTTCTAAGTTAAATTGGAAAGCCTTGGTAGTCCACATTCTAACGTGCTGTTGTTGCTGCTAGCGTTAGCAGCAGCTACGTTGTAAACACTGGAGTGTGAGGGCGAGTTAGGATACAAGGTGAGTTTTGTATAATACAAAATCAGAATTGTGTGTATCTGATGTATATTTACTCAACATGATATATTCTCTGTACAGTTCTGGTGTACTTTAGTATTTTTGTGTTTGGTACTTTCATTCCCTCCACAGATCCACAATTTAATTGGCAGCTTTGTATGGTCTTTTGGGTTTTTATTCCATTTTTATTATTTTTTTATTTTTTCTCTGCTCTCTCTATACATTATTTATGTGTGTATGTATGTGTATGCATAAGTATGCATGTGTGTGAAAATGTGGTTTGTATGTACAGTATATATATGGCATATATATATATATACTTATTGTATTACTTCTCTTCATTTATTTTGTCATTTAAAATTATTTTTCAACTAAAATATTCTTCACGTGTTTTCTATTAATTTATTTATCTGTTATTTTATTTTAATATTAGCAATTTTATTATTTTATTTCATTGCACATGTCTGAATCCCTGTTGTTGTATTTGTTTTGTCTTGTTGATACATTAAAACGTTACAATGAAATATTATTTAAAAATATCAACTTTAACACAGCCAGGCTTTCACAAGGCAATGCAATAGGCTTTACACGAAGTGTCAATTCTGTGTGATGGGTACTTTTTGTTTGATGATCATACTTACTTCTGTCTGCAGATCTCAGCACTTCCTCCTGTATGTCTGAGTGTATAATGGAGATAACTGTGTGCATTCTTAAACTGTGTGTCTGAAAACCCTTAATGATTGATAAGCATTTGCTGTCTTATCCATCCTTTTTTTCTGTTCATAGGATGTCCATGTACCGCACAAGAAGTACCCCAGACTCAGAATGGTGGGAGCTTGCAAAACAGAAACACCAAGAAAGGAAGCACCCACTCTGCAGCTGTCCAGGGCAGCACAGGTACAGATGAGTCATTAGTGAGTAACTTTTAGAATAAGTGCCTGACAGAGGTGTTAAATGCCTTTTTTTATACTAGAGCTGTCCAGCTACCTCTAACACTGCCAACTCAAGTCAGGTTTATTTGTTAGGCCCAATATCTATGTCCGAAAGGCTCAATGGTACAAAATGATCTCACTTTTTATCCTACTAATGATATTGTTTTTCTTATATACACAAATATTTCCCAGATTTGTGTTTCATATTCACATTGTGACTTATCTGCCAGCTTCCACAGAGCACAAACTGCCTCGCCTGCTCTGAGGACGGCATGTACCTCAGTCTGGGTCACTCTCGGGGCTTGTCTGTGTGGTGTGCGTCTTCTCATCAGCCCTGTGGCAGAGTGGCTGCAGGACACCGTGGAAATCACGAGTATTCAAATGACCAGAATGGCTGAAACCATTTATCTCCTTGGTGCTATTGATGATATGGGTAACAGACAGTGAATAAACAAACAAAAAAAAAAAAATGTTTTATTACTACACTCCTACTTATCAGGAACTATACTGTCACACGGCTTGACACTATAACAGCTTTGAGTTTCGAGGAAGAGAGGGTGAAACTGAGACCAGTACAGATTAATGAAAAGTGTGGAAGCAGGGAAAAACTACCTCTATCAGCTGAACTGTTATCTTCCACTGCAGTGTTGCCAGAGTCTTTGCATACCACTCTGAAAGCATTCATCCCCTCAGTGTTATTAACATCATGGTAAGTGTTTTCAGAGATTCTAGGGGGGGGATATGCCTCATGTTTCTGTTTTTTTCACCAAATGCCTGATGTGTGTAACAAAAAACAGCAGAAATCATTATTTTTTCCTTTCACAATGAAAAATAATGTCTTTATAGTTCTATTGAACAGGCTACTTAAACATGTTTAAGAGGAAATCGACTTGCAGAGTCACTCCCTCATTTTATTTCACTGACACACTTTTATTGTAAAGCTTTATTTGGTGAATGTATTTTAATCTTTACCATTTTACCTCTCTCTTTACTGTCTGTTTGCTTTTATTGCTTCTCTGCTTTTATTGTGTTTTTATTATTTTTGTGAAGCACTTTACTTGTATTGAAAAGTGCTATACAAATAAAGGTATTATTATTACTGTTATTAATTAAAAAGATACATTTTCCATCAATCTATGACAGAATAAAGAAATACATGTTCAAAAACTCTTTCATATCAGGAAAATGTGAACAAAAGGAGCATTTGTTTGACGTTTGAAACTGTCTGAAGGGGGAGATTACGGGGGCTGCATCAATGAGGTGTAAGTAAGCACTTTAATTCTGTCTTTTTAATACATTTTGTATTTTTTATTGAAGACTTTCTAATCAAATACTGTACCTTGTGAACTGCACACTTCCTATCAGGCAACGGTGATGTTTGGCTTGAGGTTATCACTTCCCTTCAGAAGAATGGCTGAAGGAGTTAGAGAAGGAACAATTTCAAACACAGGTATTGTACTGACTAGAACTGTGTGGCTGGTTTGAACAGGCTGTGTGTTTGGCATCTCACTAGGTGTGCTTCTATTGATGAATCATTTTTGAAGCTGTCCAAGATAGAAAGCACATGTATTTCACTGAGTAGGCTAGGGAGAATTTTCTACTGTTGTTGGAGAGACTCTTGGCTTTACTAATCCCTCTCTTTTAAATTGCTGTGAGTATTGTTGTCTGTCTTTAAATTATAATTTTCAATATTGTGCAATTGAGTGAAAAACTGCATTGCTTTTTAAATCCTCAGGATCAAAAACTCAACTGAACATGTCGATGTAAAGTGGTCTCCAGTTGCAGTCAATACAATCAAGCAACCCAAAACTCCAGCAGGTATGATTTAATCTGAAGCAAAATGTTTTCATTTGTGGTTTGATAGAAAATAAACAACATAAATCCCATTTGTGTGTTCGGTTATCTTAATTTGATGTGGAAAATGTGTGACTGAGAATTGAGCACATTTCTCTTGTTTTGAAGGGCGGACAGTGCAGGATCCTGATAAGGTTTTGAATAAGGCTGACTTTTTCATGCACTGCTTGTCTATGGACAAACAAACCAGCTGTACTGATCAACAGGAGGGACGACCTTTCAGTGTGGAACAAGGACAAACAAAGAAAACAAATGACAGCCACAGGTGTGATAAAGTTTACTGATGCTATGCCCTTTGACTGATTTATTATTTTCTTTTAATATCTGAAGTGAATTAAATGTCTCCACCAATGAAAACAAGATTGTAAATGATTGAACTCATCAGATGTATGTGAAGATGCTCATATATTAGCCACTCTGAATCTTTTTCAGATGTTGCACTCACCACTTTCTCCTTCCCTCTGGTCAGCTTCCTGCAAGTCTAGTCCAGGTATGTGATTGAGGAGGAAAGGTGCTTTAATTTCCACTGCTAAATAATAACGTTCAACATCATTCTATTTCTGTTTCAGCTTTATTTTGACCTTGAGCGAACAGAAGATCGAAGGAAAAAATTATACACTGCTAACTGATTCACTAGGTCTAATCGTATTCTCCTCATATGAATGTATTCACCGCTCTTACTATATAATGCCATGTTCAATCTCTGACTCCTCACAGCGGGATTGCCTGTTGCTGTCTGTGTGTGGTGGAGTGGTAGCCATAATCTTCTTCAGTATTCTCTGCAGAAAGCTCCAAAGAAAAAATCAGGTAGGGGATCTATGTTTTCAGAGGTGAGTCTGTTTGTGCTTACATCTCCCGATCCATTCTAAAATCCTGCCTATCTTTAAAATGTACTGCCTGTTAGAGGGAACCAATCATGCTTTTACTTTTTCTCTCTCGTACAATTAGCCTTACATCAGAAGCTTGCAAGGAAAATGAACTAATACCAGCTCAAAGCAGCTGTTGCCACTTGTCACGTTTCAGAAAAGCTAACCAATTACTCCAGTTGAATAATAGAAGTGTAAAGCTAAAAGCTCACCTGATAAACTCTTGCTGACTGTTTCTTTTTTGTTGTACAAAACACATTTTGAAATGCAACACTTCTCTCTTTGAAGCAGATGCTGAACTTATGCCAGATATGTTGTGGCCTAATGCAAAGGAAATCCTCTGCTCTGCTGTCAGTAAATGCACCCGTTACATAGCTGTGGGGCTGGATGGTGCCATGGTGTGTGTCTGGGACAGGCAGTCTGGTAAGAAAACCTTTCAGTGAGGAGTCTCTTAAAGTTCATCAGATTTGACCCCAGTCTAGTTTAGTTGTAGCAAGGCAGCTTATTACAGTTTTCTCAGGCGCTTTGGTACACTTGTCAGATCAGAATTGAAATTCTAAAAACTACTTGTTCAATCTTCACATCATTGCATCACTTGTGCACATCAAAAAAGCAGTTTCTCATTTCTTTGAACAAGTTGCAAATGCTTTGGTACATCCATGCAAATGATTATGAACAATTCTCTGCTGTTTCCTACATTATCAAGTGCTTATGTCATGTTGATCAACATGTATTATAATGGTCTCTGTTGAATAGTCTCACCCTCCACAACTTTTAGGCATTAGTTCATCGCATAAGTCTTCACAAGCAAAATGGTTGAACATGTTGTCAGAATATGTCAGTCATATTTCTGTACATTGCCATCAGACCTTTTTTCTAAATCTGTCATGAATTGGTGAATTTTGACTTTCTCTGACGAAGGGAAATGTGTGAAGCATTAGCTCATCCAATGATCAACCACTATTGAAATAGCTCAAAGGTGCATCCCATGAACCATCAACTGGCAAGTGTACTGTATGTATAGCCGAAGCAAAACACAATGTTACAATGTCTGACAATGGAAGGACAAGGAATTTGACTGGGTCAACAGCCAGAAAGAAGAAGAGGAAGAGGAGTGAGGCTGCATGGTGGAGGAGTTGGGAGGCTAAACAGAGGAAGAGGCAGAGGACATATGCATGTTCCTAATGAGATCAGAGCCACAATACACTAAGGTGTAACAATTTACAATAACTGTCATCAAAACTTTAGCCTAGTTTACATCAGAACGTCCCTCCAGAGTACACTGTTATATTGACATCATGACTCAGCAATTTGACTGTCTTATCCGTACGACATAAGGACTTGACTCATTGACACATATATTTACTTTTGAGAGATGAACTAAGGATTTTGAGCAAGATACTGGCTTTTACAGGTAATCCATGGTGTTTTGCTATTTGTACGAATTGTTTTGAGAAATGCACTTACCGTTTTGCAAATGTCGAGGATGATTCAAGAAATTTACCAAAGCAACTTAGAAAAACTGTAAGGTGGAGATAATGTTCTCTGACAACACCATCAAGTTCTAGTAATGAGTCAGTTTTCAGAGGAAACATCTTAACATGTGTATTACAAGCTAATGGTTGTTTGTGCTTGTTAGAAGTTTGTGTAATCAAGATTATAGTTGAATTCTCTCACATTGCTTTTCTTTCTTTTCCTCAGGGTCTCCATTAGACATTGTCTTAGTTTCAGCAGCAGACAGTTCCTTCTCCAGAGGACAGTTTGTAGATCATGAGCCTGAATCTGCTGATGATTCCTCGTCAGTTATAGAAGAAAAGGTTCATCTTTTGTTGTCTTGTAAAAGTGGAGCAGTTCATAAAGTCACAACAGGAAGAGGGACACAATCCTGCACAGTTCATCTCACTGAAGGGTTGTCTAAGTTTTTAGTTTCCATGTTTAAATGTCAAACTTTTTCTTCTTTTAATGAATTGAGGTGTAGTTGTACTCTTAGAAAACATTTTCAAACATTTCCCTCGTTTCTACACAGGCCAATAGACAGCAGGGACCTACCGACCGTCATTGCATCAGTGCCGTTCCTGCAGAGTTTGGTAGAAACAATAAAACTGATGAAAAAACAGTTTAAGAGGAAGAATTTTTCATAAAAGTAACAGTGAGGCTTTTCTAAATCATCATCCCCTGCTTTCTTTTATCTGTCCTGAACTAGATTCTCATGGTGCAAAGAAATGGAAAAATATACCTCCAAGATGTCATCAACCAAACTACTGTGTGCTTCCTGGTTCCTCCTGCGCCTCATCTGATTGCTTCTCCCTGCAACCCTGTTTATGCTCTGAGCGCCAGACAGCAAACTCTGTTCATACAAGGTTAAACTAAAGCTTTAATGTATTTATTTTTTCCTGAAAAATGTTGAAAATTCAGGAAGTTTACCCATTATGGATATTACAGAAAGCAAAAAATCTGCACAGGAGAGGTCATATGAAGTTGAGCTACTCTTAATAAAGGTCTTCATGTCTTTCTCAGGCGACCCAGAGCCCAGCTGCAGTGCTCCCTCTGGGAGGGAAGCCAGAGTCAGCTTTTCACCTTCCACTTTCAAGAGTCTGACGTCACAAAGAAGTATTTTGTTGCACGCCCAGATTCACCTCAACAAACTGTGAGCTGTGTTGACCTGCAAGAAAGCTGCAGTCTCTACCTTGAGCAAAGGTAAAACTGTCTTTCTATTCAGAGTTGCAGACATGATCAGTTACAATAGGGGGACTTTTAATACGTGCTGTTACTTGATATGTAGACTCCTGTCCCAAGCAGAAGGCTGAAAATGTTCATGTTTCTTGTGTTTCCATGTGAAGAGCGCTGTCTGTGGATGGAATGAACACATCTGTAACTGAAACTTGGAAGAGGCTTCAGGAGACTGCAGCGTTGATACAGCAGCAACACAGCAGAGCTGCAGTCAGCTAGATAACTGCAGCAAATTATTTCTTTTTTTTACAGAGGTAATCGTTTTGAAGTGTGCCTGTGTATATGTTTTGTTTATGTTGCTGTATGTGTCTGCCTTCATGGTTACATAGATGAAACTTCTCACATGTGAAATTGGTGGGATTAGGCGGACAGACAGGACTGTCTAAATTCATCCTAATCCACTATGATCAAGTTACAGCGGTAAGGAAAAACGTCCTTTTTAACATGCAGAAACCTTGAGCAGAATCAGACTCATGTTAGACAGCCATCTGCCTCAACTGTGGGGATTGAAAAGAGGGAGATGCAGAAGAAAGGTAGATGGATAGTCTTCACACATTAATCATTCCTGTGGCAATAAATGCATAGATATATGAAGTGTTGAAAATAAAAAATATGCCACAGGGCTGCTTGGATGAACTTACTTTTGCAGGTCTTTTCATTCCACGATTTGGATTTTGCTCTTCGAAAGCACAGTTCTTATCACAGTGCAAGGAAAGTGATTTAACTCCATCTCCCATGGACAGTCCATGTCGGGGAGGTGAACCCAGGATCCTTGCATGGAAAGGCATTGGTCATATCCACCACACCACAGAGCTGCCTGGCAGTGATTGCTTTTGCAGGTCTTTTCATTCCACCGCTTTGTTGTAGTTGATTAAAAACACAGATCAACCACATTGTGAGGAAACTGTTTCATTTTTATCTCGCATTGGAAGCCAGACTTGAATCCAGAACCATCAGATTAAAAGGTAGCAGACCTATCCTCAACACCCCAGGACCACTTGGATGAACTTCCTTTTGTAGGTAATTACATTCCACCATTTGGATAGTGTACTTCAAAAGCACAGTATGAGTATTATGAGTATCTTTGTGTTTAAGTGTGCACTGAATCAAAATTGAACTTCTTTAAGTATGTACTAGTATGGGCCTGCTACCTTTCAATCTGTATGCACTTAAACGAGTATGCACTAAATCAATTACGTACTTAAATAATTGCCTGTTTATTCCCGTTCAACAATATCTCACATTTTTCAAATGTGTCCTCACTCCACTAACACAAATCAAGCAGATTAGAGGTATGCTGCTGATGAATTGGTCAGGACATTGCTGAATAACACACTAACTCATTTGTACCTCTGATGCTGCTGGGCTATCTCTGATATGTATTTTTAAGATGAGCATATTCAGGCTGTCTGTGAACGGGCTGCTTTTGGTCTTGGCACGTTAGGGTTTTGTTGCTTTTGGGATCTTTTAATGTTTCATGTCATATCTGCACTTTAAGAAGCTAAAAAAAGGACATGGTGCAGAGAGTGTCCTTAGAATGCCTGCTATGAACATTTTTAATGAAATTTTTATCCCTTTTTATACAGTAGTCTAAGATGAAAAAAAAAGTCTGGATAGAGAAAGAGGAAGTTAAAATGATCTCAGGCCAGTGATACTGTCTGATGGAGTATTTCTTTTCTTCTAGACTAAGTTTCTCTTATATGTCATTCAATGTACAGCGGAAATATGCACTGGAATTATGTTCTAAATGCATATGTTGCCAAAAAAGAAAGAAAAAAATACAGAAAAGAAACTCCTGCAAAGTATAATTTTCTATCTTCTTAAGTAATGTTCCCTCTAATGTTCTGTGAGGGTTCTAGCAATAAGATGAGAATTTGTGAAATGAGGGATTTTAATCTAACAGAAAGCACATCTGTCTTCTACGACTAATCAGCACAGGCTGTTTGAGCCATTTGTGTTGCGTCACCGCAATGTTTCTTACAGATTTATCTATATTGTTTTATTATTTTTCCAGCCTTCAGTAGCTAATAAGACCGCACTGTTTTAATCTCTCTGATAAATGAAACCATATTAATTCAGATTTTAATTTGTGTGTGAAAGCCTCATTTCAATTTCTATAAGCTTCACTGTGGAATAATGCCAGGAGGCAGCATGTCATGGAGAGAGATTAAAGCCCAGGTGCTCTATTCAAGGAGCTTGGCATGAGTTACTGTCAAAATCAATGCTTTATTTTTTTCCATCCTTGGAACACGAGGTGTTCATTTTTTAATATTAACCAAGCAATCAACAGGTTAGTGATTGGTTAATGATAGAAATAAAATATATATGTATATATATACATATATATATATATGTGTGTGTTTGTGTTTATGTTGATTTTACATGTAGGAGATTTAGAGAATGTGGAAAGGCATGCAGATAAGTGAATAATGATAGATTTAAAGACTCAATGAGGTTGTTGTCTCAGTTTAAAGTGAAGGCATCTAGCCACAGTGACCTGAAAAACCTTTCAATTCAATCCATTTTTAATATAAATACCTTTTCCATCACTTTTCAGTGACACACCATTTCAGAAATTACATGTTAAATCAATCCCCCACTTATTTGGAAGCTCATCAGATGAAATGACAAGACTCTGCACCTGGCCGTTCCTTGTCTTACCCGTTCTTTGTTTTGAACAAAAGAGGAAAAATACATAATTTTTTGTGTCAAGCTGGGGATAATATCATTTTTTATCATTTCTCCACATCAAGAAAAAAAATACCCTCTATTCAAACTCTGAATCATCACTGATGACAGGAAACATTCTCCTCAGGGATCCTCCAGCCTCACACTGCCTCACACTGCAGACACAGAAATGTGCTAGCAAATGAGATCCACGCAGAAATTGCTTTGCATCACAAAATTGCTTAAATGTATGTCTCCTGAGGGATTGTATTGTAGTTTTCCTTGGAGTATGAGCTTTTCCAGCTGATAACAAAAAAAATCACAAAGACACTTCAAGTCCCGGTGGAGACATTTAATATAAGATGACCACAGGTTACAAATCACAGAGTACTGAACATTTCTCTATAAACACAATCCTGTTATGTTGCAGTCCCGTTGTCAGTGTATCTTCTTTAGAGGGCTCCCACTTCGATAATAGTTCATTATTGTCCAGCCAAATGCAGTTATGATTTTTGGCCTTTGTATTTATATTGAGGAATGCAACAATAAGTGAAATGAGCCAAAATGACAGGCAGTATTTAAGAAACACAATGACCAAACACATCAGATAGTCCAACAGTAAATACATCTGAACAAATTAAACACTGTAACAACAGTAATAGAAAAGATCAGAGTCTCTGTTTGCACTCCCCTCAAATGGCGCTCTCACGGCTGGACCGGTTTGGATCTCTCTCTGTATCATTGTTTGCTGTTAAAGGGCTGCTTTTTGGTGATGATGACTCTGTTTTGCTGTCACTGAACAACATGAACCTGTCCTGGCTGGCGGGACTCACCTCTCGTTTCATTGGCAAAGTGTTAGCATTGCAGGAGAAAGACTCCGTTATAACCGTGTTATTTTCCAGCTCTGATGCCGTGGTGGTGTTGCAGTAATACTTCCGAAACCCCTTTCTGAAGTGAATTGTGAAAAGGCCGTAGATAATGGGGTCCAGGCAGGCATTTACAAGCCCAAAGATAAACAGGATGTGGGTCAGTGATTGGGAGACCTTCCCTTCCAGGTCATCTGGAAAGAACCAGTACCAGAGACCCAGCAGGTAGTATGGAGTCCAGCAGATAATGAAAGACAGAACAATCACTATACTCATTTTCAAAGTTCTCATCCGGGCTCTGGGGATGTTATTCTTTGACCGGCGCAGGTGCACTTCATTGGACGGCACTGTGAGCAGAATAGATTAGAGACACAAAGTAAGACGTAAATTCAAAAACTTGAGTTAAAAAACTGTGTGTGTGTGTGTGTGTGTGTGTGTGTGTGTGTGTGTGTGTGTGTGTGTGTGTGTGTGTGTGTGTGTGTGTGTGTACTTAAATATGCATACATTAAATCTGTTTTTCAATTGAAACCATACCAAACCATGTAAAACATTGTTGTTTAAATACTTGATTCTGATTGGTTAAAACCCTGTCACAAACAAGTTTTATTTCATGCCAACAAAGTGTTTCCAGGGACAACCTGATTCCACACATGAAATCAGACTGATCGAAAGGAGTGCTGCATATTTTACTTCTGCCTGTTGACACTGTGACAAAAACATCCCTGTTAAGCATTCAGAATCTGTCAACAACATGGAGGATATTTTTGATATTAATTCTGATTTATTTGAAGAGCACAAAACTTTAGATTTGTGGTTCATTGCTGACTAGTCACCTGCAAAGAAAAGAAGCAGAGAGCAAGTAAACACTTCAGAAACAGCCAGAAAGGTTAAAAGATGAGGACCTGAATAAAAGAGATGTAGACCATCTGCAGGGTTAGACAAGACCCTTCCACTTCACATCCGAACCCTGCTCAACAACTCGGGATTCTAATTCTCTGTAACAACATGCCCACTATACATTATCACCTACTGAGGCAGATTTCAAATGATGAGGGTACTCTGTTAGCACCTTTTTATAAAAACCAAGATGGCTGCTGCCGAAGACACTACAATGCTGCTCAAGGAGTTTTAATCAAATCCTGGTCAGAGGAACCAGACCAGGATTTGATTAAAAAATGTTTTGTTAGTGGTGCACAGGCCACCTCAGTAGTCCTAGTCAAGTCAATAGTTGTCCACCTCATAGACAATTTGTCCAAAAATTGGAGCCACACCTGCAAGCTAGGTTAGGCAACTCCTGATGCAATGATTTCACTATTGACATGCATCATTCTCACAACCACCTTGTTAATGTCCTCCTATTTTGGCGGTCCATTTAATCTGCAAGATTTTGGGTCTCTCCCCCTGCTGTCATTACTACCAGTGACCTGCACCTCCCCAGCATCCACCAGCAGGCTCAGGCTAGTCTGTTCAAGATATTATCTCACATAATATATAATAATAAGTCTGAGAGGATGAGATTTGGGCCGCAGTTATTCTGTACAAGAACTACTCAATAACATAAACACATTTCCATAGTTTTGGATCCAATTTGCACTCACAGTTGTCTTTTCCCAGTCTCTTTGAGATCTCGCAGAAGATCCTGGTGTAACAGGTGCACATGATAACCAGCGGCAGCAGGAACAGACAGGAAAAAGTGAACATGTTGTAGGCCGTTTCATGCCAGTGAGTGACAAAACTTCCCCGTGTGGTGCACTGAGTGAAGTCCTCAGGATGGACGATGGTCACATTGTGAAACAGGAATAACTGAAAGTTTAAAACACAAATTTATTATACCACACCTAATACCAGAAATATACCTCTCTTTGATTGCTGCTCATGGGGACATAAAAGTAAAAAGAAATGTGGGCCTCTTTTTTTTTATCTGTGTATATTAACAGTGATAGTTTCTATGATCACCTATGAAGTGTGGGCCGGTTGCTTTGCTGCACTGAATGAAAACGAAGAGAAATATATCTCAGTGTTAAATAATTAATGTATGCTGTGACCAGAATCAAGCCTGATATAATGTTCAACATTTGCCTCTATGGAAATAAACTTGGATGGTAATGGTTCAGTAGCACTATCGCCTCCTGTTCAAATCCTGACCTGAATCCTGGGGTCTATCTGTGTGGAACCCTAATGGTTTTCCTGTGGAAAGGTTCTCTGCGGGAATGCCTAATGTAGTCCAAAGACATGCTATTAAGGGTTAATTAGTGACTCCATATTGCACATAGGTGTGAAAGTGAGCAAGGATTAATTAGTTTTGTCTATATGTCAGCCCTGTGATAGACAGGTGACATGTTCATGGTGTACCACCTCTCCTAATGACAGCTGGGATCAAGCTAAGTGGTGTAGATGGTGGATGAATGGGAACAAACTAACTGCTTTCTTCATTTATTTCATTTTGATAATGTGAGGATAACACGCAGATACAAATGCTGTCAAAAGCTTTCGTGGACGACATTATTTATGGACCAGTACTGAGAGTGGTTGAGTTCCTCCATGCATGAAACACCACCATCTTTCTGACAGCCTCTCAAGAAAACCTGATTCTACGCTTGTTGAATGTAAATCTGAGCTGACCTCTGGCCTGTGTATGAAGTTTACCTGAGGGACTGACAGCAGGACACTCATGCTCCATGCCACAGTCAGCATGACTCTGTTTCTCGTCCTGGCTTTATTGATAGCCAGAGGGTCGAGGATGGCTGATTGCCGATCCAGACTGATTACTACGGTGACAAAGGCGCATGAGTACATGGCCTGCAGCTTGAGAAACATCAGCAACCTGCAGGCAAAGTCCCCAGCCAGCCACTGCACTGTTATGTTCCACACAGCATCAACAGGCATGACGATGAAGGTGACCAGCAGGTCAGCCACCGTCAGGTTTATGATCAGCACTCTGACATGAGATTTTCGTTTTCCATCAGTGTGCGCCGCCCACAGCACAGCCAGGTTACAGAAAGCTGACATGCCGCAGAGGATACAGGTGATGACGACTCTGACTTTGGCTGCTGTGGTGAACGTGGGCAGCTGTAGGGCGCTGCCCCCCACTGACCAATTGGACGGGGGCGGGGAGAAGTTGCAGCTGGCATTCGGGTGGCGGTCTGTGGTTAGGTGATACATGGTGGCTGCAGAGTCACACAGAGAGATGTTCATCTTCAGGAAGACGCATTCTGCTCATTCAACCTGAAGATCAGCGCTGAGAAGAGAGAAACAGAGAGGCACAAGAGGGATGAGTCAGAGGCTGTGAAATGGCAGTAAATCATCATAACAATTGTGTAAAGAAATACAAACTATTATAGCAGCTCATGAATATTGGATAGTATGAATAGCCTCACTTATGTAGCAATTCAATGAGGTGGAACGATGGAGATGTCAAACCATTTAACATTCTTTTTGTATGGTTAAGTTCGTATTACAAACAAACAGGACAAAGTTAATAAATCGGAGAGAACAGGACAAATATTAAATGTCAAGACAGGGTAGCTTGATAAATAACTATGCAAGACAAAGAACAACTCAGCATACAGAACTGAGTCATCCAGCCTCTGTGAGTTTCACGATGTGTTCTTTTGATCCGCATAGAAAATACATTGAAATTCCTTTTTTTTAAACTTGACATATTATGGCACTAATTAATCTCAAATACATCTAACGACGGTCATATGTGGAGAACAGGTGAATAATGTGTCAGTCAGACGACATTTATTCGGCAGATGTTCTTGCTCTGCAACCAGATCACATGAACGTCCCCACAATGTAAAGCTGCTCACATGCTCCGCAGATTGCATTTTTTAAAGATGTGCTGATTTCATCTACACAAGTCAGATTTGACTTGTTTTCATACACCACCAGTGAGCTCCAGTATACATAGTTTAGTATCCGTAAAGACAAATAAAGAAAGTTTATTTTTATTCCCATATTCCACACTTCATGGACCACATCAGAGGAAACATACCAGAGGAGAAATTATGTCCACGACTGTAAGCGTCTCGTGAGTAAAAGCTAACTTACCGCCATGTGCAGTGGTGAGCTGTGCGTCTTGATTTTTACGCACGAGCTGGATCCAAAATATTCAGAAGTCTCGGCAGGGAAAAAGCTTTGTCGCACTTAGGGTCTGCTTCTTTTCATTAAACGTGATGCAGATAGTTTATCAAGGTAGCGGATAACTGCTGCCCAGCTCCTCTACTATCCAATGCGTCATGTGCGCCTAAGCTGCTCCACCTTCACCCATATACCAAACCCAGCCGCGTAACACACACCCCCGGGGTGTGGTCTGACCCCATGCTCATTCACGTATTCGGTTATTATTTGAGAAGAATTCAAATATGATTTGAGAATAAGGGAAAACACATTTGAGGTTGATTATCAGCAGAATTATGAAAAAACATAGACTGTATATATAAGTGAAAAAAGCCTGTTTTGATTTATTTATTTTTTTAAATAGATAATACATCAATAAAATTCCAGTTTGGAGTATGTCTGTGCTGTGGCAACCCAGCAAAGATTGATCTATTTTCTCTATTTTCTCTAGGGCATGGTTCATGAGGAGACAGACAGCTGAGATTCAGAGCTGCTTCAGGTCAGGTTCCCAGTCAGGTTAGTCCTGTAACAAAACTTTAATGATAAAGACAGCACAAACTTTTAATTCAGATGTCTCCATTATGGTTAAACATTGTTTGAAGCTTATAATCAAAGGTACCTTGTCTGTTATAGAAATTATTTTCCCAAATTTTGGAAGCTTATTTCCTGTTCAACTTAAGTTTATCAATGAGATCAATATCGCCATGTCCACATGTAAAGGTACAGTAAGCTCCAGGTTAGCCTAGCTTAGCATAAAGTCTAAAACACTGGGAGAAATAGCTAGCTCAATTTGGTCCTAAAGTGAGTAAATCATATTGTATTAAAGCTCCTGGGAGAAATTTTAAGTGTGATTTGGTGCCCCCTGTGGACAAAGTAGTACATTGAAAACAACACTATAGAAATAATCTTCTTGCTAAAAGTTGTCATTTTTGCTTTTTTCATATGGGCATCAGTGTGTTTTGCAACAAGCTGAATTCTCCTTGAGAGCTTTAAAACAACAGCCGCTTCTTTAAGATTCCAATATCTGTTAAAAGTCATGTTTCTCTGGCAGCGGTTTTCCCTCTCACCGCCATGTTGTTTTATCTAATGACATAATTGCACTGATTTAATTCATTTGCCTTTAATTGAAGTGATTATAAATGCCGACCTACGTTTCCATGGCAATGTCCTGTACATTAAACAAAAGCAGGTCATGGCAGTGAGGAAAGGTGACAGGGATTAATCAAAGCAGTCAACTTCTCACATCACATTTCGGTTCAGTTACTCCAGTTTTTTATTTTTTAAATGCTGCAACAGAAAGGGAGAAATGGGTGATGTTATCAGGATATTTGCATAATCAAAGGGCCATTAGGATTCATGGTGGCTCTATGAAATGAAACCGAAGTGAGGGCACATTTTATGGCTCAGTGAGGCTGATGAATTAAAGCTGTCTGCTGTTTCTATATATTCCCTAAAGTCATTAATGTCAGCATCAATTCTTGTTTCCATGAATGCGAATATGAACCAGATTTCAACTGCAAGTGAAACCACACGTTAAGAAAATACTACAGACCATATTCAAGAGTTTGCAGAAGTCTGTTTTAAAACTTATTTTCCTTTCAGTATTTTCTCAACCCACAAAGGCTAATGAAGGCCAGTGGTTTTATTTACAAAGTTGAAATGAACACTTTGAGATGATTACAGTACAGAACAACGGTAAAATATATTTATGTGCTGGTTGATGGCAGTATCCTCACTCTGACATCTCTCCCTAAGCATGTTCACTGCATGTGTGTGCATGATTGTATGTATATACTGTGTGTGTAGCATGTCCAAAAAATAGCACGAGCGAAAAAATTGAATTTCCCCCCTGGGATTAATAAAGTATCTTTCTTTCTAATCTTTCTATTTTAAATTAGCCAAAATTCACCACCTTTTACCACCTTACACCACCTTTGTGTGTAAGGGTCTGTTTTTATTTATGTTCTTTTCCCATTGCTTTTTCCTCTTGTTAGGGGATATATACTGTATATATATAACTCCTCCTCCATTACTTCCAAATCAGTTGCAAATTTGAGAAGTGTTGTCCCTACCCTTTTTTTTATGTGAAATGTTGTTGTATTTTGTGAAAAGTTTTTGTGTTTCCTGAAATGTTGTTGTGTTTTGCACTTTAGGGCCACCTTAGCGTGGAAACCCTAAGCAGTTATGCATATCATATTTTGTTTGTTGTCTTGAGATCTCAAGATCTGGTTTGCTCGGGATAATGAAACAACTAACTGATCATCTAGACAACAAAACTAATGAGATTATTTATTTTGTTCTTTTGCAACTCTGAGTATTCGAGTTATGATTATCAGACACTACGTCCACATCTCAAGGAAATAACATCAACACATATCACTGGAAGACAGGGTACAAAAAATGGATGCTTGCATGTGTGCATAGAGCTTCTTTACTTGTGAACAAGCAAGTATCAACAATCATTAGTGGACCACAGGGTCAGACACTAAGTCATCTATGTGAGTTAACTATTCGTGGCTGTTTGCTCACATTTTGAATAATCAGTGGGCAGATAGTCTCATTAAACAGCTGAGTGTGCAACTGCTCTAGAATCAATACTTACAGGTTGACTGCAACGACACACTCCATTTCAGTTCCCTAATCCAGTAACACAAGGCACACAACAAGTCAAGTCAACAAGCCTGATATTCAGCAAACCTTCACAACCTTCACTGGGTAGTTGATTTAACAACTGTTTCACAAGCAAACTGATACAAAGTAATAACTACTAACAGATTATTACTTCTTGTTAACTGAATTATTCATTCATTCAACACATACACATTCCCTGCACTCTTTCAACTCTATGAGTGTCTCTATGTTGCCACACAATTTAATTTTTTGAATATTAATCCGTTGATAGATGCTTTAGTGACCAGTTTGGTCCTAATGTGTTGGCTTGATCAATCTCAACAAAGAAGTTCAGTTGGATGTTGATGTAAATGGACAGTATGATTAACCTCCTAGCCCAGGCAGAGTGATACACAAAGTTATAAGTTCCTGTGCTGTTATACTGTTATACTTATATTAGAACTCATGAAATAGCTCTCTGTATAAACCTGTGTACTACTCAACTCAAAGCAAGCCTTTATGTTTTAATTGAATATTCAATCTGCTTTTCCTGCTTCTTAAACCTCTCTAAGGATAAATAAGAAGGTTCTCTTGTAAGATGCATCTTTGGAGGACCCCAACCGTTACTCTGGAATTACTATGATACACTACAACATGACTTAAAGCTTATTTACAGTATGACCACTACTACTACTTAACCAAGTTGTATTTCATATATTGCCTGTCAGTTCAGTGTTTGTCCTGCACATTAAAGGCACCAGATGAACATGAAAACATGAGTAATTTACACAAAAAGCTGTAATGGCTCTCTTTGTAAAGCAATATAAGGTGAAGGCTAGCTTTTTGCAGTTACACCATACTTGTAATGGATGTGTTATCATAGATTTGATATTTTTTTGTTAAGGCTTCATTAATTAATTAATACATTTTTCCAATTTTGTATTTTTCAAAATTAGTCTGCTTCTAAATTTGACATTTATGTGTATTTCGGGATGTCATTTGACCACCTGTTTATGGTCACTTTCAATGACATGTCATTATAATACCTGCTCTTTTGTACCAGTTAATTACATAATGAGAAAAACAAGACAACGTCTAAGGATTCATCTGGTGGCATTATCCTGATTAAAAAAGCAACATCCTCTTACTCATATGTCATGAGTTGTACAATCATACAATCAATGTTTGGTCCCCTTCCTTTCACAGTATCCTTGTTGCAGAATATGTTCTAAATCATTGAGGGTATTTAATTTCCCTCATCCTGATTTATAAAAGATAAATTGTGTTCAGCGCACAACCAGGAAGGTAGGGAACATGCTGACCCAAAACATGTCGTCATTTGTCACTGTGGGCTTCCGGTTCTGTTCATTATAAGCCCTTAAATGGAAGTCGTGTCACATTGCAACTCAATACTCTCAATACACGCTCAGTTGAATTCATAAGCTGAAAAAATAAATACTGTAGACTTTTTGTTAATTGGTGAAAAGGATTTATCTTTGGTTCATATGAGGACACATGCTCATTTTCATTGAGTATGGCCATTCAAAATGAAATCACACATAAGCATTTCAGGGAAATCATTATTCTTGTGTCCTATGTGCTCAATAGAAATTTAGTCTGCCCTTGAGACAGCATGCACTAAAATTTGGTATTAATGGAAATCAGTCTCAAGAGGAAACAGCTCTCAGTCTGAAAAGCCGGATATTGGTTGATTGGGCATGTGTCTTTCCTCTATGCCAGCTGAAATATAAAGTTCTAGATAAGGTATGTGAATCTTTGTGTGACTTTTATTTTTTCCTTTTTGAAATTAAGTTACAGCAAAACCCTCCACCCTTTTGGATGTATACCATCAGTTTTGTGATGTGAAGAAAATAACAGATTACTGGTCATTATAGATGTATCACATGTTATGCAGATGACATTCAGCTATACATCTCAAATAAGCTGAAAAACATCACATCATTTAAACTTAAACTCCTCAGCTCAATACATTTTTACATGGAAAATAATATTCTGCATCTACAAATGACCAACAGAAATTGTTGTTTCTCACCTGAGAATTTTTTTTCCTATAGGTAATGGAAAGTCTGAACTACTCATTCTCATTTTTACATCCTGCCCTCCCTAACAAAGGCATTTCCAAGAGCTCGAATTTGAGTCTCTACCATTATGATACATTTTTCTCCTGTTGCCACTATCTTAAGAAATATCTCTGACCTCTATCTGCCATGCTCACTGATAAGAAAAAAAAATACGTAAACCTAAAATATTGCTTTGATTATAACTATTGCAATCAAGACAAAACCAGGGTACAACAGCACCAATCACAAACAAAATAGTCAGTTTTCTGAGACGAACAAATTTGAGGGCCTCTGACCAGAGATTGTTTTGGGCTATTTCATGTAGTGTATTGTGTTCACTTGAAGAAAACAAAGCTCTGTTTTGTTGAATTGGCAAGATACTCAAAATCGCAGCCCCCATTTGGGCCTCTGAAGAAAGCACACAGGCTGTTTACCTTGGTGTCGTTTGATTTTTGTTTGGGTTTGAGACATAGGGAGTTACTCCTGTCTATAAGTTACACCGTTATTAGCTTGTTGACCCATTCTGAGCTGCTGGACATTGCATATTTCCTCAGGATTAGCTGAGCCAATATGGCATGCTTCACAGATATAACATCTCGAATGCATTCAGGCTACTGCATACAGGGGACAGTGCATCTGTTTGGATTTTAGGGTTATCAAGGTATCAATTCAGAAAAACAGTAGACTTTGAGTTGTCCTTAGATTCTCATAAAGTAGCTGTAATCTTGCACAGCGTTCTGTAACTATAAGAACTCTAAGAACCTCATGTTCTTTATGACAAGATGCCTGAAAGTCACACCTAGAAAGATTATCTAAATAAGGTAGGCTTTTGCTGAAAATAATTTTAGAGACATTGAAAGGAACTGTCCAAAAATCATGCAGCATATCACTGTAACACAAGGTTTATTATTATTGTATTATGCTGTTTTCCCCTCTACTTGTTACATCAATCTAGTGACTAATTAAGGAAACGGTGAATGGTGTTTTTCATTATTGCAATCCAAATCGTATTGTATTGGGTGAAGACTCTAAAAGGACTCAGCATAAAGCAACACATGGCTCGGAAAGACGTCAGCCAGATGTGTGTGGTTATGTGTGTGTGTGTGTGTGTGTGTGTGTGTGTGTGTGTGTGTGTGTGTGTGTGTGTGTGTGAGAGAGAGAGAGAGAGAGAGAGAGAGAGAGAGAGAGAGAGAGAGAGATGGAGGGAGAGAAAGGGTGTATGCCTTTTGTTAAAAAAATTGTGCACAGTTTTGCATACAAATAGGCAACATTACTACATTACATGCAGTGAAGATTTACATCTGACTTTTCTACAATGGACTCCGGCCAAATATCTACGCATACATCAAAATAAATTAATGTTGGGACTTGAATATTGTACATTAAAATGCATTGCAAAGATCATGACAGTCATTACTGAAAACAAAGGTAAGATAGCCATGCACTAAGTGGCACTTTATATTCAAAATCCCCATATGAGCCAGGTGCTGATGTTAGGGTCAGGCCAGGCGAGGCCAGGCAGCTGCTGTGTTTATCTGAACTTTAAATGCTGTGCAGCTTGAGGGGTGAGCTATCACCATATGGTTAGTCATAGCTTCTCTGCTTTTCTCTGGCATGTAAGGACAGTTGTTAAATCGCATGAGCCTTACGAAGATGTGATGAGCCTTTTTATTCACATTTCAATGTATAAAATTGTAAAAGGCAGACTATTAAATAAAATGTGTGAGAGTAACGTAAAGGAAATGAAAAATTCTGCCCACTAGCATGGGAAATCTACATTCAATACATGCGTGCTATGCATAGCCAAACACAGTCAATCATTGTAGTGTGCTACATTGAATCCACAAAATGAGCCTTCAATTAAAATGTATCCTGAGAGGAAATTGCTTCTTTTTAAAAATTTTGTGTATACAAAATTGTTTATATAGAAAGCGACCATGTTAAACTAATTAATTTTAAAAAGCAGCTTTAGAAAAGATTTGATTACATCCTTGACAAACAAGCTGACTGTCTATTAACTAATTGACTCAGAGGAGGGTACTGTTGTCATGTGTAGATATGGCAAAAACATGACCACGGCTTCACCATGATCACCACATTCAACTCCCCATGGTGATCTGCATGAGTCACATGTCAAGTAATTTGACAGGGTTCCCACTCTTTTCCAGAGATCATTTTCCAGGACATTTCCAGGACATTTTCATTGATGATCAAGCTGGTATGACAGTCTAAATTTAGTTCCTAATTTAGCTCCTAAATAGTCTAATATGTTCCTCTCAGTGGAAGTCTACATTGAAAGACATGTAGTCTATGGCTATCAATGAAATCATCTCTTACATACTTAAAAATTGTGGCAAATTGATAATAGAATAATGCAACCACAGCTGTACAGCACTTCACTTTATTAGTGCAACCAAGTAACAATGATGGGCAACATCTCAGCTTTCTCTTTTCTCAAAAAATATAAAATGAGCTAAGAAAAAAACAAAAGAGCCTGCAAAGGACTCAGGAAGCTGCCTTACTGAAATAATTAAATAATAATAATGATCAGAGGATCAGTGCATTAATGACCTAAATAGAACTGAATGACAAAAATGGCCGCAAATGTTTCTCAACTCAACTCAGACTCAAAATATACCTGCTTCATCATGATATTCATCCTGCTAAATGGTCGATATAAAACAAAACAAATGTCACGTTTTTTTATTTGAGTTACCGTAAACTCTGGAAAAATCACACCGGTGTAAAGACACACTCTGTATTTGAAGATCTCTCAGAGATTTAAAAAAATTTAAACTGTCTTCCTGCATGGCGATGTCTATTATGATCAGCGATGTCTACAACGTGGAGTTTCTGTGCAGCTGTGTCGCTCTTTTTGTTCCGTTTGTTTTCACTATCGGGAATTTGGACTCCTACTAGCTAGAGCAGGGGTTGTCAAACTTTTTGGAGCCAGGTGAGAAAATTGTCCAAGGCCCCCTCATAATTGTAACATAGATTAAGCACATTAGTGATGTGTCATGATCAAAAGCTGCGGCTCTGAGAGCCGATGCTTTATAGTGAATCAGAAGAGCCGGCTCGCATCGAGAGAGAGCCGGACCCCAGTTTTTTCCTTTCCCTGCTTAGCTCTCACAGTGCTCAGCCCCAGCTCTGCTCACAGCAGAACTTTGTTTTGATTGGTCAGCATAGCGGCCATGCGGCCAATCACATGTGAGGATATAGGATACAGGTGATGGAGGGGAGGCTGTGTATCCTGGCTACATCTGTTCCTTCAGAGAGAGTCTTCTTGAAGACCGGGCAAATACTCACTGAGAGGAGAAATCGGATCAGCCCATCCAAGCTGAGGCATCGGATTTTTCTCAATGCCAAGCTGAGGACATTAATAATGTTTGCTCCAGTTTGGTTCTGTTTGTTTGAGTTTGGTTCTGGTTCTGTTTGCTCGAGTTTGGTTCTGGTTCTGTTTACTTGAGTTTGGTTCTGGTTCTGTTTGCTTGAGTTTGGTTCTGGTTCTGTTTGCTTGAGTTTGGTTCTAGGTCTGGTTCTGGTTCTATTTACTTGAGTACGGTTCTGGTTCGGTTCTGGTACGGTTCTGGTTCGGTTCTGGTAAGGTTCTTGTATGGTTCTGGTTGGGTTCTGGTTCAGTTCTGGTACGGTTGGTTCGGGTCTGGTTCGTTTCCGGTTTAGGTTTCTTGGGTTTGGTTCTGGTTCTGTTTGCTTGAGTTTGGTTCTGGTTCTGTTTGCATGAGTTTGGTTCTGGTTCTGTTTGCTTAAGTTTAGTTCTGTTCTAACCCTAACCCTAACCCTAACCCTTCTGTTTACTTCAGTTGGTCCTGGTTCTGTTTGCTTGAGTTTGGTTCTGGTTCTGGTTCTGTTTGCTTGAGTTCGGTTCTGGTTCGGTTCGGTTCTGGGAAGGTTCTGGGAAGGTTCTGTTCTGGTTCGGATCTGTATTGTTCGGTTCTGTTCTGGTTCGGTTCTGGTACAGTTCTGGTTCGGTTTTGGTACGGTTCTGGTATGGTTCTGGTTCGGTTCTGTGCTGGTTCACTTCTGGTACGGTTATAGTTTGGTTCTGGTTCGGGTCTGGTTCGGTTCTGGTTGGGTTTGCTTGGGTTTGGGCCTGGTTCTGTTTGATAAAGCCCTAATATGAACCCTAACCCTTATCACAACCCTAACCCTAATCACAACCCAAACCCTAACCCTAACCCTAATCATAACCCTAACCCTAATCAAAACCCTAACCCTAACCCTAACCCTAACCCTAACCCTAATCCTAACCCTAATCCTAACCCTAACCCTAATCCTAAACCTATCCCTAACCCTAACCCTAACCCTAACCCTAAACCTAACCCTAATCCTAATCCTAAACCTATCCCTAACCCTAACCCTAACCCTTATCATAACCCTAACCCTAACCCTAATCATAACCCTAACCCTAATCCTAACCCTAACCCTAATCACAACCCTAACCCTAACCCTAATCATAACCCTAACCCTAACCCTAACCCTAATCCGTCCTAACCCTAACCCTAATCATAACCCTAACCCTAACCCTAACCCTAATCCGTCCTAACCCTAACCCTAATCATAACCCTAACCCTAACCCTAATCCTAATCATAACCCTAACCCTAACCCTAGTCACAACCCGAACCCTAACCCTAATCACAACCCTAACCCTAACCCTAATCATAACCCTAACCCTAACCCTAATCACAACCCTAACCCTAATCACAACCCCAACCCTAATCATAACCCTAACCCTAACCCTAATCACAATCCTAACCCTAACCCTAATCCTAACCCTAACCCTAACCCTAATCCTAACCCTAACCCTAATCATAACCCTAATCACAACCTTAACCCTAACCCTAATCATAACCCTAACCCTAATCATAACCCTAACCCTAATCCTAACCCTAATCACATCCCTTAGGTGTTTGCTTAGGTTCGGTTCTGGTTAGTTTCGGTTCTGGTACGGT
The DNA here is from genome assembly GCF_009762535.1 of Notolabrus celidotus. Lineage (NCBI taxonomy): Eukaryota > Metazoa > Chordata > Actinopteri > Labriformes > Labridae > Notolabrus > Notolabrus celidotus. The sequence goes on from NC_048274.1 coordinate 27,185,207, forward strand.
TCTAGTTCGGTTCTGGTTCTGTTCTGGTTCGGTTCTGGTTAGTTTCTGGTACGGTTCTGGTTCGGTTCTAGTATGGTTCTGGTATGGTTCTGGTATGGTTCTGGTTCGGTTCTGTTCTGGTTCAGATCTGGTACGGTTCTGGTCCGGTTCTGGTATGGTTCTGGGGAAGTTCTGGCATGGTTCTGGTTTGGTTCGGTTCTGTTTTGGTTCAGATCTGGTAAGGTTCTGGTTCGGTTCTGGTACGGTTCTGGTAAGGTTCTGTTACGGCTCTGGTATGGTTAGGTTCTGGTTGGGTTCTGGTTCAGTTCTGGTTCAGTACTAGTTCGGTTCTGCTTCGGTTCTGGTTCGGTTCTGGTTCGGTTCTGGTTCGGTTCTGGTTCGGTTCTGGTTCGGTTCTGGTTGGGTTTGCTTGGGTGTGGTTCTGGTTCTGTTTGCTTGAATTTTGTTCTGGTTCTGTTTGCATGAGTTTGGTTCTGGTTCTGTTTGCTCAAGTTTAGATCTGGTTCTAACCCTGACCCTAACCTATCCCTAACCCTAACCCTTCTGTTTACTTGAGTTGGTCCTGGTTCTGTTTGCTTGAATTTGGTTGTGGTTCTTTTTGCTTACGTTTGGTTCTGGTTCTTGTTGCTTAAGTATGGTTCTGGTTCTGGTTCTGGTTCTAGTTCTGGACCTGTTTGCTCAGGTTCGGCTCTGGTTCGGTTCGGTTCTGGTACGGTTCTAGTTTTGTTCTGGTTCTGTTCTGGTTCTGTTCTGGTTCGGTTCTGGTTAGTTTCTGGTACGGTTCTAGTTCGGTTCTGGTACGGTTCTGGGATGGTTCTGGTATGGTTCTAGTTCGGTTCTGTTCTGGTTCAGATCTGGTACTGTTCTGGTACTGTTCTGGTTCGGTTCTGGTACGGTTCTGGTACGGTTCTGGTTCGGTTCTGGTTCAGTTCTGGTATGGTTCTGGTTCGGTTTTGGTTCGGTTCTGGTTAGGGTCTGGTTCGGTTCTGGTTGGGTTTGCTTGGGTGTGGTTCTGGTTCTGTTTGCATGAGTTTGGTTCTGGTTCTGTTTGCTTAAATTGAGATCTGGTTCTAACCCTGACCCTAATCCTATCCCTAACCCTAACCTAACCCTGACCCTAATCATAACCCTAACCCTGATTGCATCCCTTACCCTAACCCTGACCCTAATCATAACCCTAACCCTAACCCGAACCCTAACCCTAATCCTAACCCTGGTCATAACCCCAACCCTAATCACAACCCTAACCCTAACCCTAACCCTAACCCTAATCACAAGCCTAACCCTAACCCTTATCCTAACCCTAACCCTAACCCTAACCCTAATCACAACCTTAACCCTAACCCTAATCATAACCCTAATCCTAACCCTAACCCTAACCCTAACTCTAATCCTAACCCTAACCCTAACCCTTATCATAACCCTAACCCTAATCATAACCCTAACCCTATACATAACCTTAATCCTAATCCTAACCCTACACCTAACCCTAACACTAATCCTAACCCTAACCCTAACCCTAACCCTAACCCTAATCCTAACCCTGGTCATAACCCGAACCCTAATCCTAACCCTAATCACAACCCTAACCCTAACCCTAATCATAACACTAATCCTAACCCTAATCCTAACCCTAACCCTAACCCTTATCATAACCCTAACCCTAATCATAACCCTAACCCTAACCCTAATCCTAACCCTAACCCTAATCACAACCTTAACCCTAACCCTAATCATAACCCTAATCCTAACCCTAACCCTAACCCTAATCCTAACCCTAACCCTAACCCTTATCATAACCCTAACCCTAATCATAACCCTAACCCTAATCATAACCCTAATCCTAACCCTAACCCTAATCATAACCCTAACCCTAATCATAACCCTAATCATAACCCTAATCCTAATCCTAACCCTAACCCTAACCCTTATCATAACTCTAACCCTAATCCTAACCCTAACCCTAACCCTAATCATAACCCTAACCCTAATCCTAACCCTAACCCTAATTCTAACCCTAATCCTAACCCCAACTCCTAATCATAACCCTAACCCTAACCCTAGGTTTAGGGTGAGAATGGTTTTGTAAAAGAATAAATGCACAAAATTGGTCAATTATAAGTCTTCTCATAAAAACATTGCACGTAAAAGGGGTTTTAACACAAACCTTTTTTTTTTTGTAAAGTTAAGGTAAAATATACGGCTACAAAAGGTCCTAAATTAAGAGCCATTCGGGAGTCGAAAGAGCCGGCTCTTCTTTGGGAGCCGAGTTAAAAGAGCTCTCTGAAAAGAGCCGAACTTCCCATCACTAAAGCACATGCTTACTACCATTTGCACTCTTAGTTGCCCTTGGAACTATTTGTATTGTAAAACGTATCACTGTAAATACTTCAGACCTGTACCATAGTGATAAACAGATAACACTTCAATTTGAATCAAGTAAATACCACTTGTATACTTTAAAACAGAGGGTCATTTCATTCCTTGTGGACTCAACATGACAGCATTTATACTTTTCAAGTAATTGATCTTAAACGCTTTCAGAAAATTAACAGCAGCAAGACTCACATATCCCTTCGAGCCACCAAATGGTATCATAACAATGGTGTATGCTGTTTTGTAATGACAGCACAATTTATAATTTATTAGAAATGTATTCAAATTATTTCACGGACCCCCACGCCATGGTTTGCGGACCCCCACGGGTCCCAGGACCCCACTTTGAGAACCACTGAGCTAGAGTACGGTAATTGAGCTCTCCGCCTGCAGAGAAAGTTGTGAGGCACAGACCCCCAAGCTCTCTGCCCGACTCCACTGGTCACATTATAATTTAAATATAAGACTCTTTGAATCAAAAGAGCACTCTACACGGTTAATGTACCATAAAACATAAACAATATACCCTCATTTTCTGTGAATGCATGATTATTAAGTGAAGGAGAAAAGATGTGAAAAAAGTTGCGCAGTGTCGCTGTCTTTTCCAGCACAGCGTGCACTCAACTTTCAATGAATGGGGATGTGTTTTGTTAATAGGGTCAGGTCGCACGCAGCCATGTTGGAATCATTTTCCAGGACTATATGTGATTTTCCAGGACATTTGACTTTTCCCCCATTTTCCAGGTGTTTTCCAGTACTGGAAAACTGGTCAACTGTTTCCAGGTTTTCCAAGACACATGGAAACCCTGATTTGAGCAAAACTAAGGGCAGAATATAAAGGGTTTACAGTAACAGAGTTATATCACACAATATTAGCACACAAGTTATGTGAATGACTTCCTGTTTTATTTGGTTAAATATTCATCCCAAGGAATCTTGGATGGGAGTGAATGGCTGGTCAAACAGCGTGCTTCTATCTAAGCTGGTTATCTTGACCACTTCAAATGTTTCAAGGACAGGCTTTCAGTCGGTCACAAGCTGATGCTTCTGAACTGAATGTATGTTGTAGCATTTCATCACCATATAAGTAAGTCTCAAATCACTTAGTTCATATTTGATTTCAAAGGGTACCAAGTTACTACAATAAATCAGAGCAATAAATATTCAGCATAATTCCAGGCTGTATGGCATGACACAAGTTACTATAGCTAAAAATGACTATTTATGAAAATTGCCCTGCTGTGACATGAAACTGGACAAAAACTGTTCCATGACATTAGCAGAAATCTTGATATTTCACAAAAATACCTATGTATTTGATTGTGTGATTATGCTAATTATTACAATTGATTAAACTCCCCCATATGCTCCATACCAGGTTTAAAAAATGTGATAACACGAGCTCTCTTGTTTGTCTGTTTTCTAGGCAAAATAACATGATCTTGCATTTGATAATTTCGGGTGATAACCTACTTTGTCATCCAACATTATTTACTGCCATATTTACAAACCCTTACTTGAATGAGAGAGCCAAAAGAGTATTTGAGCAAACAAACAAAAAACCTGGCAACTACTGTCATTTTAACCCCCCAAAAAGACTATTGCTTACCATAATGGTGAAATTACCTTTATCTGTCTGAATCCATTCATAATTCTGGGGTTTTGAAATGTGCCTTTTATGCCCATTATTCTATTATTTTTATTATTATATTCATCTGCTACATGTGCACTCTGGCTTAGGCTAATTTAACTTATTTCATGTCTTTAAACGTACTTCTACACCTTTCTTTGTCCAGATAGTATTTTTAGTTTTATCTAGAATTTTTGGATTTGTGTTTAGGTTTATATATTTATTGTCCTTACTGTCTTGTTGTGTCCTTACTGTCTTGTTAAGTACCAGTGTTCCATTCACCACGTCCAATCCCCTGTGTGTGCGAGCTCACTTGGCAATAAAGCTTCCTTGAATCTTGAATCTTGAATCTTGAATCTTGAATCTTGAATCTTGAATCTTGAATTTTGAATCTTGAATCTTGAATCTTGAATGGTTCACATTTAATATGGGAATTGACAGATTTCCTTTGAGTGCTATTAAACATCTGAGAGCAGTAATATTTAATGTGCATGACAAGTACTCTGGAACTGTATTGAAGAGTGTTACATTGGATTAGCATACTTAGCTGATTTTGCTCTTAAAAGCGTAATTTTGTGTAGTTATATTAGGTACACATACCCCTCTGCGCTACGTGGGGGTGGGAACTTTGGAGGAAAGTCTTATTTTGAAAGTGCTTGACCGGATGCTGCTGGTCGTCTCGTGTCAATCTGCTGCTGCGTGAACGATGGAAATGTCTAATTACAATTTTACCAAGAATACTCTCGTATCTAAGGTTTGGATCGCTCTGAGACGGCTCGACTTGAATGGTTCGTATGTTTTTTTAAGTTTGGTAGACTTTTCGCTGAGTGAGAAATGTTTTTTCAGCAAGTGATGTTTGCGGTCCGTGCTTTTGTTTCCATGACAATACAGCATCATTAACTCTTTGTAGAATAACCTTAACCAAGATTTTAATTCTCAGACCATGGTGTAAATTCATTTTTAAAGTGTTATCAATTTTGACATTTTTTATTTAAGAAAAGATGGTCGATGTAGCTACTGAGCCTTAATATAACCATAAAAGGTAAAAGAGGAGAGCAGCAGCTGCGTCTGAGCGTTGAGTGCTATGGTTGAGTGTCATCAGCTACCTGTTGTCTATAAGTGGGTATCAAGGACAGAGCGATGGGAAACCTTTCAACCAAGTCATAATGAGACAAATCTCTGGCTGCCAAGTTATTTTCAAAGCTAGGACATTAATTGATAATCATAGGGGTCTTGAGTTTCTAAAGGAATAAGCAAAAAGACAACTGCTTTGAGTAGCAAAGTAACCCAATAATGTATTGTACCTTTACTTGACATTGACAAATCCACTATCAAACAACATGCAAGTCATATTATATTTCAAAATCTTGATCGAGGATGAAGAATGTATGATATGTCACTTTAAAGCTCATTTACTGTTGTTTTGCCATGCAGGGCCTAAATTTCCACATCACATCACATTTGTGTAATTTAGATATTTTTCAGTTCTAGCACTTATTATGTTAGAAATACACACGTGTCAATCAAGAAATGTTTCCTTAAGAAAAGATAAGATAAGATATTACTTTATTGATCCTGGTTCGGTTCTTGCAGCAACACAGACATAAGTACAATTGAGAATAAGTTTAAATAAGTACAAACACAAGTAAAAATAGAAATAGATAAATAAAAAATAGAATACAAATGTAAGATATATACATGTTACAAATGATGTAAATAGTGAATAGTGGTAATTACAGGAAATAGTAGTAATTACAGGAGATTTATGTGAAACCCCTGCACATGCATCATTCAGCTCAAATTTGTACCAAATCTTAAACACTTTTTCATGGGAGGGGAGTTCTGTTGGCATTTGTCATCCACTTGTCCTAAAGGTTGTTCTTAATAATGTTTTATGACCGACCTAGAGACAATGATGACTTGAGTCATTGGTTACAACCTAAAACACAAAAGGCTGTCATGTCACTGAGTGTTAGCATCTAATGTTGTATTTGATGCAGATGACAGAGTGATCGCTCTTCGAGAAGCATCTATTCCTCCATCAGCTGAAGTCTCCTTGATCGTAGAGGTGTGCTCGTCTGTCTACCTATTAATATCTCTCTCTTTGTATATTTTTGGATATTGAATCCTTTTGTGTTGCATTTCTTTCCAGATTATCACCACCACCTTCGGGCTAATCTCCTCTGATGTCATATTGAAGGTAGAACAACTTATCAGCCCTCATGTTTGAAATGACTGTTTTTGAGTGTTGCTCCACAGGATGTATATATACTGTATATATTCTTTGATAGATCTGGAACTTAAAAACAAAGTACGTTAATAACTGTAGCATGAATTTGTTTTTAGATGAGGAACCACTGTGGCTGTCTGATCCCTATGAACAGTTCAATTCCTGCCAACAGCAAGCACATGTAAGGTTGCTCTATTGTACACAATGAGTTACACTGATTCAGTTGAAGCTACGTTTATTAAGCATGCACCTGTTGACTTAAAGTGATGGCATTTATCTAAATCTTTTCATGTGTTTCTTCTGATTTTGTCATTATGTTTTGATGTCATGTGTGAAGCATTTTAATTGTGAATAGCCTTTGTGCTGAAATGTGTTGTATAAATGTATCTTGTCTTCTCACTGCAGGCCTTATGTGCTTGAGGTAGCCAAGGTCTTTCAGCACGGTAAGAGAAGATTCTTCTTCTGTTCTTGTCTTTGAGGCCCTTCATGAACTTCTGGTTAAGACCATAGACTGTATAAAATGTGGACGCAGTATTCGTGACGTTACCCATCTGTTCCTGAGTGCTGTTTTGAAGCCAATAGACGGTGGCAGCCATTTTGGAAATGCGGAACTCAACCAGGCATAGTGTGACGTCAAGCTGTTTTTTGAACCAGGCTGTAAACATGTTTATTTCTGCTGCAAAGATCGTCTTTTTTGAATTGGTGTCTATGTGGTTTCTGGTGTTTCTGCAGCCAGCCTCAAGCAGATTCTCGATGAATTGCAGTTTATAACACTTCCACATGGGCTTCATAGTTTGAGGCCGGAGGTTGCCGCTTGGTTAAGACCTACACAAGGGCCTTAACTGTGTATCAGATTGTTTTATTTTGTAAAATACTTTGCACTTATTTTCTTTCTTGTGAAAGCATTAGGACTATAAAAAGAGGAAAACTGTTTGCTTGTGTCCAAATGAATAAAAGTGGCCTTAAAGCACCTCTAGTGCTTATACTATTTTTTTAACTTTTAAGCATTTCTCTGTTCTGAATTTAGTTATTAAACAATGAGACATAAAAACTATTGAGATTCAGAGTTTCTTAGGACAGAGTCACGATAGTTATTTCCTTTTGTATCAATCTTTGTTATTTGCAAAGTTAACAAGCTGTTGCTTCAAATACATCATTAGGGTTGCAAAGGGGTGGAACATTTCCGGTAAATTTCTGGAAAGTTTCCAGTAAATTTCCATGGGAAGTTAAGCCGGAGAATTTTGGAAATATTCCAAATTGGAAACTTTCCCTGGGAATTATGGGAATGAATGGGAATTGAGGGTAATTTAATGGGAAGGTATCATATCCAAGCATAAATATTTGTTTTGTTATAAGCAGACATCCGTCCAAAATAATACAATTAAAACATATTTAAGATAGAACTTTAGCAAGTGTTAAATGTTTTATTGAACAATCAATTATTTCATTGAAGAACAAAAACATGAATGTTGAGTTAAATATTACTCATCCCCCCCGACCTAACCCATTCAAAACTTTGCAAAGATGCAATCCCAACAAAGTCCCATTCAAAATGTTAAATGAAAAGAGCCCCTCTCCCTCCAAAGAAGTCCCATTCAACATGCAAATTAAAAAGCATCTTCCCTAAAGCTTCCCAAGCCGAACCTCTGCATTTTTGCTGAACCCTTTCAGGCAATGGGCTCTTACTTGGTCTCATCAACATCCTCCATGTCCACTTCCTCAACATCCAACTCCGACTCTTCCTCTTGAGTGTCACTGCCCAGCCTTGTTGAGAATGGCTCTGCATAGATATTTAACTGTACTTGCATGAAATCTGTTTTTTTTAGTCAGGATTATGCTAAAATATATTTTCCACAACTATATTTAAGTTCCCTATTAAGAGCCAACCTTCAATTTAGTAAATTCCTGGGTTATTCCCGTTAATTCCCATAAATTCCCAATAATTCCGATGGAAAATTTTCCAACTTTGAAAATTCCCAGAATTTTGCAACCCTATACATCATATAGACCGATTTTGACCTTCTCATCTAAAAGCAGACCATGTATTTACTCTTACTGGAGAAGATGTGTAGTATGTTGAGGGTACTGCAGTGTTTTCATTTTAAAAAGCCTCAGAATATGAATGAAATTCCAAGGTTGGACAGTAGAAGTGAAAACCTGAAGAAAAAGATCAAGTTTAGTAACCACTGTTCTGCCTGTGATTTTTCTATTTCCAGTGCGTCCCAAGCCTCGAACCATTCCCATGACTGTTCTTAACAGGAGCATGACGACCAGGCTGCAGACGATTGACCGGAGGGTAAGGCAGTGTAACAGGAAGTAAGATGGTAATAGTACCATACACTGAATGGTGTACACTAACTACCAAACATGCTGATCCACAATAAAAAATACCACATTTCAAGGAGAAGTTCAGTCCTCTTAAAACAAACTTTTTTTCCCTATGTTAATAAAAGGATAATCTAATACTGTTGTCTGGATCCTCTACCTTTTTGAAACCTGCCAGAACATAAGTTTTGATCCTCTGTTGTTGTTTTTTTTTACAGATTGAGAAACTGGGAGATCTTCTGCCTCAAATTAAACTCAGGCGCAATGAAAAGCTAAACCAGGTATTTCAGTTTTATTAACAACAGTACACTCATTCTTAATTATACACCTTGACACAACCATATCTTCCGTAACCCTAGACAGTAAGTTTCTTTGTGAAAATGTGACAACTAATTATTTGAAGAAATTAATAAACTACTGTGGTTGCATTCTTTTATTTGTTTGCATCTATTCATCCACCTGTTGATGTGCCCTCTCCTGACCTGTTGCAGGAAATTGAGTGTCTCGACCAGAAACTGAGGTTTCTTCATAAGAGATTGCAGGTGAGTCATTCTGAGCCTTTGTTACTATCCAACTAAAGGTCATGTTACCATAGATTGAATCAGAATAGTGACAAAACTAAGAAAGTTGAGTCATAATAAACAGCACCACATTTGATCCGTATTCTGTTCCATTCTGCTTCAAAGTGGAAAAAGTTTTAGTTATGTAATGTTAAAGGTTTGGATGTGTGGCCTTTCTGATGACAAATGGTTTCTTACACTGTTGTGCTTTTCCAAACAACACTTCTGATTTTGAATATACGTAACTAAGAAATCTTACACAATGATATTTTTCCAATAAATATATTAATGAACCCTCAAAAGACCTTGGGCCGGTTCTGTGACTTTTCTTCTGTTGCTCCGTGTTGTTATTTTTCAGTTTCATGTGATACTCTGATGCAGGTGGCAGATTCTCGCTGCTGGAAGGGAGTGCTGACCAGAGCCCCCCTGTGGTGAACACCAACCTTTCCAGATATTTCCAAAGACAACAAAACATCTTGAAAATGTGGTCACACTGGATATGATCTGATGTTTTGCAACTTTTTCCATGGATCCATGTGTGCAAAAAACTGTAAAACTACACATACGCTTAGACACAGTGTATATATAATCAGCATCACCTACTGTTAGCCTTAGAGGCATTCCTTCGAAATGATGTCAGCAGATTTATTTTTAATTTATGGTATGTAAAATATGTAAAAACTATTTTGCATTTTTGATTCTTTCAATGTATTGTAGTGAAAACAAGTGTGTTTTTGGCTGAAGGATAACGATTGACTAAATGATCATTCATAACCCCTGGTACTTGATACTAATTTTACTTTTATGATTGTGAAATTAGAATAGAATAGAAGGGAATGGAATGGAATATCGTTATTGTCATTGTACATGTACAACAAAATTGAAGTGCAACCCATTTATCAGTGCAAAAAGATGCATTAAAAGAACAGTAGTAAAAGAATAAAAAATCATAAAAACAGTAGACAAACAGAAATAACAAAAAAACAAACAAAGAGAAACATGCAGCATTGAACAGCCAGACATTCAAGTGATCAAAAGATTGCACAGTCCCATTTTATATTTGCATTATTTAGCATTAAGTGCACTTATTACATTTAAATTGAGCCATTATAGTGAAAGGATTAATCGTGTTTCGTTTTTGTTCTTATCAGCTAATTTCATAAAATCCATACAACACATCTCTGTATAAAAAAGTAAAAGTTGTGAGATCATTCAGTAACAAGTCCACAATATAACTTATGTTGTTTATAACTAATGTTTTGATGGGTATCATCAGTAGAGGATTTTGACACAGACATTCAGAGATGTGTTTGTGATTATTCCCTGTTAGACGTTCACTTCCTGTGCCTATAGAGGAAGCACCAGACGAGAAAAACATTTATCCTGCTATGGTGTCATTCAGTGTTAATGACAAATGAGAGGGCTCACTATCACTGTTGAACAACATTAGTCTATTACACCCAGTGGTGGACAGTAACAGAGTAAATTTACTTGAGTACAATACTTAAGTACATTTTTTGAGTATCTGTACTTTACTTGAGTATCATTTTTTGAGTAAACTTATGACTTTTACTCCACTACATTCAGAAGACAATTATTGTACTTTTTACTCCACAGCATTTCAATCAGTGCTCTAGTTACTCACTACTTTTACTTTGAAGTCAGCTCATGAATTTCCTTCTCTTTTCTGAAATCTGATCCCAAAGACAGTAAAATGTGTTTATGTAGTTCTGTTTGTCTCAGTGGTTTAGACATACCTCTATATCGTGCTTTTCCACGGTTGAACGTGGAGCAAACACAGAGCAGATTTCACTCAGATCAGACAGTTCATTTAGAGGTGGTAATGATGGCTAGAATCAGAATCAGAATCAGAATCAGCTTTATTGGCCAGGTATGCTTGAACAAACAAGGAATTTGACTTAGGTAAACTTTGCTCTCTTTGTACAAGGCATAAGAATAAGACATACAAAATAATAAAAAAAATGTAATAACAATAACATCAGCTATAAATACAAAAGAACAACAAATAGGCATGACTAATACGTACAGGCTAAAATAATATGATAATAGTGCAGTGGTGAGTAGCAGAGGTAGTTTTACATTTAAAAAAATAGTAGTTAAATAATAAAAATAAATAGAAATATGGAATTCTGCTTGGAGAATTGTTGCATTGTATATTTACATGTATATTTACAGAGAGTATTGATCCAACAGGTATGACACTGTTATGGTTTAGTGTTCATCAGAGTGACAGCCTGGGGGAAGAAACTCTCCGCCTGAGCACCCATGGCCATATCTTCAGCCCGTGTTAGAGGTTTTTGAAATGAAGAATGAAACGTATCGTTTCAAATGTTCTCCCTGTTTCCCACTCTGCCCAAACATAAAAAATTCACTGTCCAACCTGAGAAAGTTTGTTGAGCTATAGAACATTTGTTTCATTCAGGATGAACATTTCAAACTAAGCTGTCTGTGCTTGGAGTAACTTACTGTTTTTTCTCCATGGTATAGTTTTAGAGATTTAAAGTAATGGTTTCTAGATAAACATGATATTACAAATGTACTTCTATGTATTCTTCACTGCACTGATATATTGTGAAAATACAACATTTTACTTTTTTTTAAAGAAGTACTTTGAATACTTAAGTATTTTTAAAAGCAAATACTCGAAGTACTTTAACTCAAGTAATAATCTGACAGAGCCAGTTTCACTTGTATTGGAGTAATATTTGACCAGGAGGATCTATACTTTGACTTAAGTAATGAAGCTGTGTACTTTGTCCACCACTGATTACACCTTTGAGAGTGACATCCAATACATAATCATTTAGGAGTGACAGGTGTATCATAGGTAGTCGGGAACTCAGAATGCTTAATTGGACACCCTTTTGAATGTATTACCGAAGCTGTTCTATTTGATGAAAGAGACGCTCTGAGGTAAAACAGAAACTAGTGGGTCAGCCTGTCATCATGTGTCACGAGCCAATCCAGGAAGTACCGAGCAGCTGATGATGTCAAGCTAAACAATCCCGTTGAAGATACGAGCAACAGAGAGAAACAAGTGTCTCCGTGCCTCACAGAAGAAGCCAGTCTGTTGGTGTCAACAGACTCTGTTAAAACGCGAATGTTACCAAAATGGAAAGATCTATCAGAATCGTCGTGTTTTCGGTCATTTTCTTGGCATCGCAGGTAAGTTGATGAAAACAGTAACTAAAGTGTGGAAGCGTTAGCAGCTCAGGCCTGAAAGCTCAATGTTCAGTCCAGACACGATAGCTAGATCTACTTTAAACCTTTAAAATGATGAGATATTAGTGTGTGGAGAACACACTGTGATCATGTGTGTGTGAGAGGAACCGGGTTTTTTCATTTTAACCTTTTAATGCTGCGGTTAACAAGCTAATCAATGTTAGCTTAGATATTAGGTCAGTGAGTCACTCGAGATGACTGCAGTGTGTTCAAGAGACCAAACTGTGTCCTTAAGAAGTCTAAACTTCTTTATGGAGAAGAAGTCAGACAGTTTCTAAAGTCTTATATTATGTAACACATAACTCACAGGCCTCTTTCATATTATTTATCGAACTGAAATAGAAGTTTGACGGAGGACACTTTCTCAGATGCCCCCGAAGGTGTGACACGGATGTGTTTACGGACAAAGGTTGGATATCTACTGTAAGTCAGGGCTATTCAATTCAATATTTGGTCGGGACGGATTTTCAGACTAAGGACATGAGCTGGGCCGGACATTTTTAGAAGACAGTGAGCAAAGTTAACCATTTAAAAGAAAAACAAATAGATGAGATTACAAACACACTGGATGTTTATTAACATCCATTATTGTCACATCCAAAAGGGCATAAACACAATAAAAGAGCAGTACTTAAACTAAACCTATGCTGAAATACTGCTCCTTTAAATTTTACTTTTCAAACACATGACTTCAACACATTTTGACAGGTAAATACAAGCACATGTTAAGGTGCATATGAACAAAAAAACCAAAGTGTAGATTAGGAACACAATCTTTTGTTTTGGTCATATCTGAAAGTGTATAAAAAAGTAACTTGCTCAACAGCAACTTTTCAGAACTTGAGGTATTTTCTTCTTTTTTAAATAATAAAAAACATAGTTTGTCCCTGTCCATATTTGGTCCCATCTGAGACAGTCACAATTTAAGTGCATGTAATCAAAAAAATAAACAGTGGGCACAGTTTTTTCTTGCCGGACCCAAGTCACAATCACTCATCAGTTGCTTCGGGCCACTCAAGGGTTGCTTTCGGGCCGCTAATTGAATAGGGCTACTGTAAGTAATTTAGACTTTCAATGATCACAGTGCAGCAGTGTATTGTCCTTGCATTAACCTGAACCATACATTAACCATACAAAATATATGTATGAGGCTGAGCTGGCCCTAACTGACTTTGTGCCCTAGGCAAGATTTTAACTGGTGCCCCTTGTATTATAACCAACTCCAACAATCACATCACATATATACTGAAAGACAACTGATGTCCAGCTTTATGTTTTACAGGTTTCCTTTGTTTTAAAATAAAAATAACCCCTAAAAGAACATTAATAAAAGGGTAATAACACTGATATTAGCAGGAAAATAACTATACATTTTCAAAATGCATAATGTTGTAGTAGTAGAGTTTATTCAGTCATTATAAAACTCTAAAGAATATTTTTTTTCTCTAACAGATAAACTGCCAAGAAGCCATCTTGCACATTTCAAATGAAAACACACAGAGGGAGTACTGCCTCGTCCACAATCACTCCTGGACCCCGCTGTCACAAACCCTTGATGCTGCTGTAAGTTTTTATTCTCATTCGTATTCTGTTGTGACTTTTTACTTTTAGGACAGACAGGAAAGTAACTCCAACTTCTAATGTGTTTTTTCTCTCTGTTTGTATCATGAGCACTGAAATAGATAAAGTTAAGAGGTAAGAAGTAGAGATGGTGGCCTTGTAGACTTAGGTTGTTTGACTGTAAAAGCGGTAAACGTGGTGACTTCTGTTGTGTTGTCAAAGTTATGACTGGAAAACTAAAGAGATCGCCCTCTCATTTCATTCATCAATATCACCTTCCCTTTTTCAGGAGCAGTATCCACTGGTGAACCTGACCTCCACTGTGCTGTGTAATACTCAGGAATCAGTCCTGATGAGGTTAAGGACAAAGCGGTGGTGGTGATGAGAGGGGACTGTGACTTCAGCCAGAAAGCTGTTGTTGCACAGAGCCTTGGTGCTAAAGCTTTGCTCATTGCCAGCAACACTTCATTGGTATGATACTTACACCAATCTGTATTTCGTTTATTAAATGGGAGGACATTTTCAGTGTTTTTAAATATCTCATAGAGGACTAATTATCTTTCCTTATTGTCAGTTTGATGTCACCATAAAACTTGCGGTCAGTTCCATAAACGTAACCAGAGAGAGTCACAGCAGAAGTGATTCATAAACAAGGAAGTTAGTGTGGTGTGGGGGATTTCCATGTAAATATGAATATAGTTTGGCAGTTAAAAATATTTTTAAGAACTGTATTAATAAACTTTACCCACATGTATCAATCTGCATGCTAAAAATCTCTTTGTACTCTCCTTCTCTTCAGATCACTCCATCAGCCAATGACTCTGAGTATGCTAAAGTCCAGATTTCTCTGGCTCTCATGAGATACAGGGACTTCCTGGAGGCACAGCAGGTCTGACGTCTTTACTCATTTCTTCTGTTACAGCCTATTTAATCAAGGTGGATTAGATGTTGGAGCTCAGCTGAATATGGAGTTACTTAGTCTGTGTTTGTCCTCAGGTATTGGTGAAGGGATGCAGGTGAAGCTTTATGCTCCGCCAAACCCAAAAATTGATGCAAGCATAGCTGTATGCTACTAATTTCCATCGTCACCATCGTCTTGGGTGGCTACTGGAGTGGGGCATGTGAGAAGTGAGTTACTGCTGCTGTGCATACGAGCTTATCTTTACTTTTGTATACTATCATTTTGTTTGCACAATAAGACTTTAAAGGAAACATGTTTGTGTTTTTTGGGGGGCAGGGAGCGACTGAGCAGTAGTTTTGCAGGGGGAGGAAGTGATGAAAACAAAGCAGACAGTGGGGAGCTTTTCCTGTATCTCCTCTCAAAGTGGTTTTCTTCGTGGCCCTGATGTGTGGGATGCTGGTCCTCATGTACTTCTTCTACAACATCCTTGGTGAGTGGTGCAAAACCAACTCTTGTGATTTCTGAAGCAGTGGGACTGTCTTATATTTGCTTACATACCATTGTTTTGATTTCTTCACCAGTTTACGTCATCATTGCTATCTTCTGCATGGCATCTGCCTCTGCACTGTTCAGCTGTGCAGACGCAGTGCTGGACCTGATAGGCTGTGGCACAGTGAAGTATGAGCATCTCTTTGTCAGCATATCTTGAGCAATTATGTATTAATATAACCTGATGAACAGCTTTCATAGTAACCTATCAAAGTGAATGTGAAACAGCTGTGTGTGTCTCTCTGAATGAAACCAGTCTTGACAGCTTTAAGCTTTCTCTTTACATGACTGCTTGTGTCTTTTTCTAGCTTCTCTGTCCGGAATTGGACCTTCTCGGTGAGGTCTCTCATTCTGGCTGCTGTATGCATCAGCATAGCTGTGGTTTGGGGGCGTCTACAGAAATGAGGACAGGTACTGCAAGGTTACGCAAGTATAGAGAACGCAAAAATAAAGTGTGTCTCTCTGTTGTACTTAGAGGACCATGTGTGTGTGTGTGGTGAAAAAAGGAGGGGTTAATGTTTTAAAGTTATCTTGAAGAACACCCACATCCTATCTGTGGTTTGGACTGTAAAACACCAAAGTCAGTGTTGGCAAGTTTGACATGTTTGTAGGCAATATGACTGACCTATTTCTTAATGATGCCACAGTGACATACAGTGGGGTTCGGAAACTATTCATACCCCTTCACTTTTTCTACATTTTGCTATGTTACAACCTTATTCTAAAATTGATTCCATTTTTTCCTCCTCAACATCTACACACAATACCCCATTATAACAAAGTGAAAAATGTTTTGTAGAAATTTTTGCAAATTAGTTCAAAATAAAACTCAAATATCGCATGTGCATAAGTATTCCGACCCTTTACTCAATACTTTGTTGAAGCACCTTTGGCAGCAAGTACAGCCTCCAGTCTTCTTAGGTATGATGCTACAAGCTTAGCACACCTGGATTTGGGGAGTTTCTCCCATTCTTCTTTGCACATCCTCTGAAGCTTGATGAAGTTGTATGGGGAGCGTCAGTGCACAGCTATTTTCAGGTCTTTCAATCAGGTTCAAGTCCGGACTCTGGCTGGGCCACTTAAGGACATTCAGAGACTTGTCCTGAAGCAAAACACTCAATCTGAATAATTTCTTTAACTTGTTAAAATGTATCAACACATTAGATATCAGTTTGTGTATGTTTCAGTTCTCTAGGCTTTGTGTTATTTCTCATCATGTCAAACTCAATGCATTTCCTTCTGCGTACGCACACGCCAAGGCTAAAGCACAAAGTGAAACATCTTTTTGTGTCCTTATAGATGGATCTGGATCTTGCAGGAATCTACTTGGCATCGCTTTCTGCCTTAACTTCATGAAGACCATTCACTGTCCAACTTCAAGGTACCTCCTTTAGAGCCCCTCTCTGAAATCCCTTCTCTCATCCTTCTAGCTTTGCACCTCAGTGTACTTTTGTCTTTGTATTATGATCTTTGAAGACAAGGTTTTTGTAATAAGTCCATTTTATGCAGTCTTCTTCCATCAGTATATTAACACTGTCCCATCAGTCCAGATTGCATTGTATTTGAATAAACACGGCTTAAAGTAATAGTTATCTATTTTTTTCCCCCACAAACAACCAGATCTGTGTGATTCTCCTGAGCCTCCTGCTTGTGTATGATGTCTTCTTCGTCTTCATCACTCCGTTCTTCACCAAGGTATGATAATATGTTTGGGTTTTTTTTTGTCATACAGGAGCAGTGGAGTGTTTTTGTTTGAGCTGCTACTGTTTTCTTAGCCAATCCTCCATATCTCTGCTGATATCTCCAACCCCTTCATATCTACACAGACATCAGTTCATTGGAAACATTTTGCATCTCTGTTATTATATCAGAGATGAAAGCTGGTTATAAAGCAGAAACCTGATATGAATGCTTGATATCTCTTCCTCTGTCACTAGAAGGTGTGAGCATTATGGTTCAGGTTGCACTTGGCCCCTGATGCCTCCGGAGAGAAGGTAAGTCCCTTCACATTACTTTCGTTACTGAAGGGGACAACTCCACCAACTGTTTTCCACAAGACATTTTCAAAATATTTACTTTTGTCAAATTCCATATCCAATGTACAACCTCTGTCGTGAATTAGGTTTAATGTCTTTAATTCTAAAGGAAAAAGATCAAATAAATTAAAGCTTATTTTTCCAAAAGCAAGGTCACAATCATTTCTTAAGGCTTAAGACTGTAACACCCACCTGTGAATAAACTCATTGATAGTGACTGGGATCAAGAAGAGCAGTATGCAGTTTCTCATGCAGGGGTGATATCATGTACAACAAGGTTAAAGCTAGCTTGGTGGCTTTCCCCGTCTCATTTGTTCTGGCTTTTATTAACATCCTGGCTGCTTGTTGTTTTTTGCCCTGCGGGGTATTATAGACTGATTGACTAACTCTAGGCTGGGGTTGGGTGGGGTCTGTCGTAGACACAAGGTAACATGGTGGAAGTCCCTGCTGAACCCCAGACTCCCTCTGAGAAAGTAAGACTTCATTTGTTACCCTTTTACTCTTCTTAAGGGAATCCTATCGTAGTCTATATTTGCATGCATGGAACACAGATACATTGATGTTATTGTTGTTATTTAGTTACAATGAGAGAAGGAAATAAAACAGAACAGATGAAAAAATTCAGACAATAAATTATAATGCTATTTTCACATTCAAAAACGCTTGAAACATAAAAACAACACTCTGTATCAAGTTCTTTATACCGCATGTTTTTGGTGCCCGCCCTTTATGGTGTTTCAGCAACCCATATTCCCTAAACCCCTGAGACACTGTGGTAAAACTTTATAAAATAAAATAATTATAAATCAGCATTTCGATTTTTTAAAGTTGTATTTTTGGGGCGTAGGGGGGCGTAGGGGGGCGTTTTTTCTTTTTATTGATAAGACAGCTGAAGAGAGACAGGAAATGTGGGGAGTAGGGAGCGGGGGAAGAAATTCAGCTATGGTCGCGCGCGGAAGTTGAACTGGCAACCTCTGCACGAGGACTATAGCTTCTGTATGTAGGGCGCTTGGGCCGCTAGACCAACAGCGCCCCACATTTAAATTTCTTACAGTTTTTTTTTGTTGTTGTTTATTTTTAAGTAATTTTATAACAAATGAAAAAAGAACAGAAACACAATATTTAATGTTCAACCTTGTCAACTTTTTTAATATTGATGCCTTGATGCCTGTAAATTATTATTTTTAATTATTAAGTTACTTTTGTGTATTTTTTTCCCTTTTTGATATGACAGCTTAAGAGAGGGGGAGTATAGAGTTAGGGAAGACGTGCAGCAAAGACTGAAATCAGCGGCTGCGTACAGAGGTCCATGGCATCTGTACATGGGGCGCATGCTTGAACTGCGAGGCTAACCTGTTCCCGATGCCTGGAAAGTTAAATGAAGTTTTGCACAGTGTCCTTACTTTTTGGAATTGTAGTTGCAACTTAGTTGCCTTAGTGCCTTTCTTATTGGGTTTTTTTTAAACGGCCATTAACTTCTTTGTGAAGAGTAGGGGTATACACCTAACCTGTTCTCATAAGTGCAAGGGAATGATACACACACTCTCATGTGAGTGTCAGGTGGTTTATCCAGAACAAATCAGTCAAAGCAGTTTTCTGAACACAGCACTTCATCTCAATCTGAATCCATGTTCGAACTCGTTTTCATAGTGCTGCAGTTTGTAAAATAGATGAGCTCATCAAAGGGGTACATTTTGTATGTGTTAATATAAAAGTGTCTTGATTTTATTTTAGGAAAACACAGAGGGTTTAAGAATGTGGCTTTAGCATGAATGTTGCTTTTTACTGAGAGCAGCCCAGATACTTCAGTGAGGAATGTTAAGCCTTTTAAAGGAAAGCTGAAGCTAGAGCACCTTTGCCCTTAGAGTCTCTTTATTCTCTGGGAATTAGACTAAAGAGGCACACACCTTTTGTGTATAAACCCTGTTTCAACATCACACAGTGTGTTCTGCAAGTACTTGTGTGAAAGTGTGCATTGGTGTTTTGTCAGCACACATGTAGAGAGAAAGTGGAGGTGTAGCTGAGATGTCAATCCGATGGGAGCAAGAAAAAAACAAAACAACATTTTGAAGCAGTATACATCAATATGAGTTGATGGTGCCTGGTTAGGACATTAACAGGAGGTTAAGAGTCATATTGAGTCAGTGTCACAGAATGAACAGCCCACTGTGTTGCGGTGCATACAACACAAATAATCTGTTGAACCTCTATGTGATCATAAACATGTCACATGTTTTATTTTCAGCTGCCAGTCGTAATGCGTGTCCCACGGTTCTCAGCTTGGGCTCAGAACCTGTGTGGGATGCAGTTCTCCATTCTGGGATACGGAGATATCATTGTTCCAGGTGAGGGTTAAGTTTTCACCATCCTTGGTTAATATTTTGAATACAGACAAAGTAGCAGCTGTTGTCAGGCAGTTGAACCACAGTGTTTCAACCAATATGAGCCCACGGAGGACAGATAGAAAAAAGGAAATCTATAATGTCCCAGTTCAATACTCATAAGTTAAATATTTAAGCTGAGCTTCTCAACCAGCTAGCGTATAAGCAGAAATGCGATTGGTGGTATTGTTTCTTTGCCGAGAATAAATACAGAAAGTGTGATGTAAATAACCCTCTGCATCTTGATTGGTTCAACAGGTCTCCTGGTGGCTTACTGCAGCAGGTTTGACGTGTGATCAACAGCAGGAAGAAGATCTACTTCTTGAGCTGTTGCACAGGTACCTCACAGCTCCATGTCATTTAATATAAAAACCTCCAGTTTCTCTAAACCTAAAAAAAAGATCATCGAGTTAGTTTTCATTACACTCTTGATAGCTTTAATCTCTAAGTGAACAATATGCCTTGGTTTCTCTCCATATTCAAGAAAATCATACATCAGACATTTATAAACACTACGTGTGACAATATTTAATTGACATTTGTATCATAAGAGTATTTTTAATGATTCTACTTATGGCTTGTTTCCAAGTGGTCTGGTATGGATCAGTACTGTTTGGTACGGGTCGGATCGGTAACGCCTGATCCTGTTTGCGTTTCCACAGCCAGCCGTGCCCTACTTGGTGGGCGACGTGTAAGTGTTCTTTATTACCGCTGTTGCATGGGAAGTGACAATTCTTTCGACCAATCAACGGACTGCAGTGTTTCTAGCTCCACCTTCTGGGGTTGGATCGGTATGTCTGGCACCCCAACAGAAGGGTACCAAAAAGTGGGACAGTACAGCTTGGTAATTTGGGGATCTGTCCCAGTTTTAGTCAATGGCAACGCCACAAAATGCGTGCCAGACCGAGACGAAACCGAACTGAACCGCTTGGGTGGAAACAAGGCTTTAGAGGACTACAGAACAGCTGATTAGTTCACCAACATACTCTGATTGTGACTCTCTTTGTCTGTCTCTTATTTCCTCTAGCCTATCTGCTGGGAATGATCGTGACATTTGCCGTGATGCTGCTGTCAGGCATGGGTCAGCCTGCACTACTCTACCTGGTGCCCTTTACACTGATAACGTCTGCTTGTGGTGGCAGGGTGCAGGGGAGAGATGAGAACAGTTCTGGACAGGAACTTTGTACGGTGAGAGGACCTGAAAGAGAGTTTAAGCTGTGTCTCATGATATGGGAAGTGAGTGTTAGTGATGCACCCAGTGATGGCTTTTTTTTGGTAAGACATCTAGAATAAGCTAAGTGCATCATGAGATCATAATGCACCACCACAATACACAGCACACAACGCAGTGACAATGATGCATACAATAAACCAGATTAGGCCATGGATCATTTAGAATACATACATGAGACCAATAGACATTACTTGAATGGACCAGAATCATATAAAAACTCGTACAAAATTTAAGATAAGAACACTTGATTTTCTAAACTTTGAAGATGAACATAAAGTCCGCCAACCAGTAAGACTAGATAGAGAACAATTATATGTGCCAGGAGGAATCTGCCTCCTCCCAAGCATGTAGCTCTGATAATAGATGTGTTGTTAAGTGACATGAGGCAGAGATATGTCAGAGAGATTAATGATTTCTTATTTGGACTAAATTTGAAGAAGCTCCTTCCAAGGCAACCAAGTTGAAAGAAAGGAAAGAAAAAAAATTTGAGTGGATACATGATGCCGTTCTCAGAAATAATGCCGGAGATGAGAGGCATCAAGTCTTGTTCACTTGACAGGGATAGAAAAGAGAGGCAAGGACTTGAAAGCGTGTAAATTCCATTATTTTCTGCAAGGAAAAGGAGGAGACACTAAATTAGAAATAAAGACTGATTTTTACGGAAGCCTACACAACTGATTTATTTTTGTGTAATTGAACAGAGACATTAAATATGAGGAGCACAAGAGAGCTTATAGATACTTGAGGAGAGGAATATTATAACACCTCTGACCATCAATTATCCTGCTGGTGTGTTTAAGCAGAAACTTAGGAGCTCATTTCAGGAACTTTTGATTTGTGTTGATTTCAGTGGACGAAGTGGCTCCTCTTATCTCTTTGCTGTTTGTTACCCTGTACTTGTTTGAGTGTGTAATTATCAACAAAAATGCTTCCTGTATTTTTTTTTTCAAATAGTACGATATATGCGAATGTTTTTTTTGCTGAAAATGTAAAAAAAAAAAGGCTGTCTTGGCATTGGCTGTCTGTCACCCTGTTTGATACCTACCCTGTAGCAGCATTCACAGTCATTGAAATAACTGTGTAGAAATAACCTTGCTGACAGTAGTCTCTTTGGCTTCTGTAGATCATATAGAGGCATCAGTATTAATTTCATAACCAGCTTAAAACTTTTCACAGGAGCTTTGATAAAGAGGATAAACTAATGATTTATAAAGATATTACCATGTCTTTTTTCAAAACCAGTTGGGTTTTCAGATTGAGATTTCAGATTTCCCTTGTGTAGATTATCCATCACAGAGAACTTGTCAAAGTCACAGTTCATCCATCCATGTGATGAGTTCCCTGTGCTGGAAGCTGGTGTTTTGTTTCAGTGCAGTTTCAGCTAGCAGTGACTGAGTCATGTATTAAGATTTACCCCATTTCTGTTAACGTTTATGAAATGGCCTGCATAAATATACAGGGTCGGGTAGATAAAGTTGTAGTTGATATACTTTGATAATCATAAAAACAATACCTTTTGTAGGGATGCATGGTATATTTTTTTTGGCCGATATCCGATATGCTGATATTTTACAACTCATTTAGCCGATTACCGATATTTTTTTTCTGCACACATAATTGCAGAGATCATCAATTCTCTTCTGTATTGGAATTAGCATACAGTATTATGGTGATACTCTTATCACATTTGTTGTGTAATATAAATTTCTTGTGCAAAATAAGAAAAATACTTAATACACTAAAACTGCATATTTATTTATGACAATTGCTTTCAAACAAAATTAATCAAAAAGATACATCCTACTTAAAACTTGGATGATGCTCTCCCTGAGACAATCATAACAAAACCCACAACCAGGGCAAATTTGGCCAATTTCACATTTGACATGGTAAGTAAACCTAACCTGTGTTCTCAGGGAACATGTGAAAAGTGCAACTGTACAGCAATTAAACCCACATAAATAAAATGGTTACTCTTTGACAGTAAATGTGTCTAAATTAGTCAGCTACATGTACCTTACAGGACTGCTGCTTAAATTCAAATTTAACTTAAAACATGAGCCCAACATGTGTGCAGCAGCCCATCATTTTTATCAGTTAATTATATCGGCATGTTGGCTGATTTCCAATAGTTCATTTTAAAGCCAATATCAGGTTGATACCGATAATGCCGATAATATCGGCATCCCTCCCTTTTTGTCCACAATATTTCTTACAGTGAGCTACTGGACTATCTGAGAGTTACATGGACAAGAATGTGTTGTGAATATGAAGGACCAAAAAGAGAAAGATAGACTTCAGAAAAAGGAGAAAAGGCATTCATCCATTTCCAGTGAGAGTTTAAGGCTCCTTGGAAACAGCATTAGGAGAGCCAATCACTGACATCTCACTTCTCCACCTTGGTTCATTAACTGCTCTTAAGACCAATTGGTGTCACTGAGGAGCAATAGAAGCATTCAGACATGACAAAGTAGCATTACAGAGGATTGTATAGGTGACTAAATCTGCCCCCAAGTGTCAGCTGCTCTATCACCAGACTATCAGCATTAACATTATCCTCGGTTCATACTGTGAGCTTAAAACAATAGCTTGTTTTGTTTGCTTTGTTTGTAGCAGAAAGAAATGACAGCCTGCATTTCTGTTGCCCAACTTTGGTGTTGTAGTACCAATCAATAAATTAACCTTGAAACTTGAAAAGTCGACCTGGCTTCCTCTTCACCAGGTCTTGGACTCATCCAGGAAACCTTTGCTGCCAGGTGTGCCTCCTCCAACCCACAGCTCTCCCCTGGCATCTCTCCTGCTATATTACAGTTGCTTACTGCAGTGACTTGTCTTTTCTTATCGGCTTCATTCATCCCCTTATTCTTTTGATATTTTACCCTCTGATTTCCAGGGTCAGTGTGATATTAAAAGACCACACATATGCCGTACATTTTCATAAAGAAAGAACTGAGAGAGCCTTACTTTGGACTGTTCAATGCTTGCATTAAATGACACTGGGTGTCACTAATTGATAAAGACAAATTTGAGATGCATCTGGGGAGCTTCACAGCGACTCTCCACAGTGGACTTGTGTCAAGCCATGGCCCTGGAATACCATTAACCTCATTTCTTCCTTTCTGCAGTTTATTTTATTCGCAGTTTGTTTCATCAATCTCTTTTCTCAACTCATCCATGCTGTTCAACCAAAGTGACTTGTACCGCTCATGTCACTCCTTATTTAAGCAGCTACCAACATGGTCATGGTCTCCTTCTGCATGCTTGTGCTTGCAGTTAACCCTGAGCAGCTGTGGCATGCATTTTGAAATGTGTCATTTCTGTGGTCTGGTGTTTGTATATGCAGTACGCATTACAAATTGGTCCTGTATTTGTCCCTCTCTTTCGCTGCGTATTTAGCAAACCAAGACTGCAAAACTGAGACCTAATCGTTTTCTCTTTTCCCTTTTCTGTAGAGGGAAGAACTGAGTGCACCGTAGAGGGAGAAAATTGCTGACCCAACTCCTGGAGGATTTCTTTTTACATTTTTATATTACATCTCCAGAACAAGGGAACACGTGTAATTAATCAACAGAAACTTAAAAAACAGTAATGGTTCATTTCACAGCTGTGAATACTTAGGATGCATACAGTATATATTGTGTAGGTGGAACTGATGTTTTAAGTGGTTGAAAGGCTTTTCTGGTGCCTATAGGGCCGGTTAAGTTCATGTTCAAAATGTAATGACTTTGCCTTGGTGATTATTGCAAAAAGCAAATGAGAAAGCACTTTATGATATTCAGCTTGACAGTTTCATTGGGGCGGGTTTTGGGCTGGGGGGGGTTAATCCCTTGTAGACACAGTCTGATAGATTTTTGATAACTCTTCTGGGGTTTCTGTGTAACCTGTTTGTAAGATGTGATTTCTTTCAATGCCTTATATTAAAATCAACAACTTGTATTTGATGCTCTTGTATATTACTTGCCCAGCTGAAATCATCCACACAGTCAAACCACACATCTCCAGTCAAGCAGTAACATATTGCTATGTCTGGAGAAAACTCCATTCCAAGTGTTTAGAGGAAAGACACATTTTTAAAAGACTTATGGGGGTTTTATGATCTGTGAGGCAGCCAGGACTCCACGCAGAGCCAACATTAATCAATAAGCGCTTAGATTCAATTCAGCAACAATAGAGGATGCTACTATGATGGAGATGAAACAGCTACGGATAAAATGCAATTTTGTAAAGTGTTAAGCAATATAAATTTAATTCTGCCTGGCTGTTTTTTAAGTTTCCCTGTAGACTCTGCTCTGAGGTTGTCCCCTTTTACTATGAATGTCAGGTTGAATATAAAATGGTTACAGGTGTTTATTGCCCTGAGGAGAAAACCTATCGACAACACAAACACTCATAAAACATACATCTTAAGTCAATATGTTTGCCATTAGGGGATTTATAATAAACAATATGCCCTCTTATTTCTAAATCTGGTCCTACTATATTTCAGTGAGGTACTCTGAAACCTCAGGTTAAAGTATCATCTCTACTTTTTTATCATTCTGAAAGCGATTCGACCTATTTTTAGCTTTGGATCAGCACAGGGAAAGAATGACAGACCAAATCAGCTACAGGACAAACAAACACCAGCCAGTGTGTCTTTTGGCATGACTCATATATGACTATTAATATCTATTAAGCTAACAAAGGCTGTCACTCTCTATCATGCCTTTGTTGACAGATGATATAAATGTGTATTATTGCTTCACAGACTCGTTAGAAGCCAATTACGACAAGTTTTGGTTGCCAGCCAAAAATGAACAAGCAAGATGATGAAACAGCCTGCAGTGAGTAATCATTTTATGATTTCAGTATTGATTATTAGTTATCGACAGTAATAAAATATCTTACATGTTTAATAGATTTTGGTTTATGTGCTGTAGGTCTATGAGTGAACAAGAGTGGCCTTGCTGAAAGTTGCGCTTGGGATGCTAAAAATGTGATTGCACCCTAGGGAGTGTCATGAGGGGATGTACCCCTCATAAAATCTGATTGGCCACCCGAGCCACATTGGGAAACGATATGAAGTACAATAAAAAATAATGAGTGCACATTACCTTTCACTCAATGTCTATTTGCCATTTGTCATGTTTTCATCAGTACCTGGGATTGCACAATAGCCCTCCTGAAACCAAAATAAATCCAAAAGCAGTTTTTCTTTCCACCACTTAACTTTCTCCAATCAAACTTTCAGTGGCAGATCATCTGACTGCCTCACAATGGTGTGAAAGCATGGCTATTGTACCCATCCCTTTATCCAACAGGTTTAATGTAAACTTGCTGAGAAAGCACTGCTTACATAAAATACTTTTGATAATTTATTGTGAAAAATTCCAACTTCATATCCAGTTTCCTAAGACTCCCTATGTCAAGAAAGAGCTTAAAACTGCAATTGTAGTGGACACATGAAGCTTAATTAAATGCTATTAATTGCCTGCTAGAGTCTATGGTGGCCCTGAAGGACAAAACAAATTTACAAAAGATGAAACACTTTTACAAAGTTGGAGACAATTTAACATTTTGGAAAACATTTTTACATTTTATAAAACTTAATGACATTACCAAAACACTTTTACCAAAGCCATAACAAATTTACAAAAACAAAAAAAAAAAAATTTTTTACAAGCAGTGAGACAATTTTACAAACGATGGAACACTTTTACCATTTCTGGAACAAATTAACATTTCATTTTTAACGGAAAGGGAATGTACCGAACACCGGAAGTGATCCGGTAGTGATCGAGTGAGGGGTCATTTAGTTTGTTTGGATGGAGAGAAACCAAATGGAGCGATGTTACACAAAGTGTAGGAACCAACTTGGGTGCTTACCTGGTTGATCCTGCCAGTAGCATATGCTTGTCTCAAGATTAAGCCAGTAAGTCTAAGTACACACGGCCGGCACAGTAAAACTGCGAATGGCCCATTAAATCAGCCATGGTACCGGTACTCTGTTTGGTACAGATCACTTCCGGTGTTTGGTACATTCCCTTTTCTGTTAAAAATGAATGTGAATTTGTTTCAGAAATGGTAAAAGTGTTCCGTCGTTTGTAAAATTGTCTCACCGCTTGTAAAAGTGTTTTTTTGATTTTGTAAATTTGTTTTCTTGCTGGGGTTGGTTGTCAGATTTGGATACACTTTTTGTTATACTGGTTAAAATGATCTTTATGTCCTGATGGCAATCAATACATAATGTGTTCTTAAAAAAGAGTGAAAAAAAGCTGTTATCTACAGCTGGAGTAAACCTGGGAAAACACCAACCAATCAGCCTTTTTTGGGTGCCAAAATTTTAACCAACCAACCAACAAAGTAACAATCAATGTTTGAATGAATGAAACACTTCTCCTCTGTCTCTCCTCTCTCCCTCCTCATACACTTACCCCTCTCCTGATGCCTTCATGACTGTCAACACTGTAGGAATAGACCATCTACACTGAACATGTTTAACAACAGTAGAGCTGTTACAGTGTTATATATGTGTTATAACTTTTCTCCTGATATCCTGTCACCAGTACAACTGGATAATGCTAGCATGACAGTTGTGAGTACTAACAGCAGCCATGTTTGTTTGTGTTTTTAACTTTCACTATGATAATGTTTTGGTGAGGACCGGTTTTGAATCAGTCACCATCATATGGTCGCAAGTCAGCGGCGCTTGTGCATGCGAGACTACCCATCCTAGCTTTAAATGTAAATTTGTTTTGGCCTTGGTAAAAGTGTTGTGCTGGTGTAATTTTTATGAAATATAAAAATGTTTTCCAAAATGTAAATTTGTCTCCAACTTTGTAAAGGTGTTTCATCTTTTGTATATTTGTTTTGTCCTTCAGGGCCACCGTAGAAAGTCAGAGCCCTAGCATGGACACCCCTATCCAAAAAGTCTGGACACGCCCCTGCTCTGATAATAAACACCAATATCAGTTACATTTATGGAGGGGGGAGTCACCTAAAGTCGTCAACAAAATAAGAATGTATTCCATTATCATGACTTATACAATACAATCTCGAATCATACAAACCGGACAGCAATGTAGAGACCGAAAAAAATCACCATTAGACTCGAGTTCTTCATCGCAGAGGATACTGATATTGTGATCAAAGTTAGACCTCGTGAACGCTTTCATCATTAAGATTCTGAAGCGGATGTCCATACTTTAAGAGGAAGGTGAAAATAACATATTTTTCTTTCAGGAGGAACTAAAACAAAGCGCACATGTGGCCGCTGGCTCCGCCTCGGCCATGTGACAGTGTGCAGGCTGACTCAGCCGGCTCGTCATGCAGCGTCAGTCTGGAGTCGCACAATTATGAAAAAGCAACCTTCCGCTGGAGCTGCAGCCGAAGCGGATCACTCCAACGTCCACCGGGCTTTCCT
Organism: Notolabrus celidotus; assembly: GCF_009762535.1. NCBI lineage: Eukaryota > Metazoa > Chordata > Actinopteri > Labriformes > Labridae > Notolabrus > Notolabrus celidotus. The sequence continues at coordinate 27,213,634 of NC_048274.1, forward strand.
TCCAAGGCTAACCGAGAGCAACGCCGATAGATGGATAAAAGCCACGACACAGCTCTTCCTGAGTCTCAACGGTGAAGAGAATGGTATGTGGTCCTCTTTGACAGGACTCTTGGTTTTGTAGTCCTGTAGATTATCGTCGTGACTGATCTGGGGGTTTTGAGTGGCATGCTGCCTCCTGTCCGTCAAACACCCATAGGAGACCCTAGTGGATTTTGCTGTTTGCTAACTGTGTCGTTGTTCAGCTGAAACACTGTGACTGAGTCTTACTAAGGACATCACACAGGGTGGCTCACTGTCGAGCAACAAAACCCTCAAATCACACTCAGGCGTCACGTTAGCAGGCTACAGAGCTAGCTCGCTAGTGCTAAATGCTAGGTACTCAACCTAGCTAAGAGGCTAAGGCAGCTGGATGAAGCTAGCAGAGGTTTCTTTGGCTCAAGACAACAGAGACAAAGATGATCTCCACCACACAGTCTGATTGACAGATAAAAGTGCAGCACCTGACCCTTGTTTCAGAGACATCTCTGCCAGCTGTCTCAGATGTTGCACACTGTCATTGCCAGTAACACGTCAATGCCACCTTGAGTTGCAGCCAAGTCTTAAATTTAAAGCTCTCTACTCCGCAAACTAAAGTGACGTTTAACCCTCCTGTTATGTTCGTTTCTCTGGAACAGCAATACCGTCCCTGGGTCAATTTGACCCGGGGCATATTCAATTATCCAAAAGTGTCAGAACCCTAAAAAATCCCAATATACATTTTTTAAATTTAACTTTTAACTCCATTACTAACCATTGAAATCAAGATTTAGTCCACTGGTATTCTTTAATTCTCACAGATCATGGTTCAATGAGGATAACTCACTCGTTTTTCATTAAAATTCATGTTAAAACTTATTTTAATGTACATTGGAAAGCCCTAGATATAAATACAATAGTTTGACATGACATATTTTTGTGTATTTTTTATTTTTATTTTATTTAAAAAAAATGTATTAAGTGAAGTTGATCAATTTATGCGACTCATCTTCTGTCACATGCTGCCCAGATTTTTATGCTGCATTTAGCTGGTTTGGAAGGCACACATTGCCTAAAATAGATTCTAAAAGGGTCAATTTGACCCTTTTTAAAGTTCAAAAATCAAAAGAAAAATTGTTAAGTATTTTTTTGGTATGGAACTTCTTCTGCTTGGCTTAATAAGTTAAATGAACATATAAAATGAAAATGGTTGATTTCACATATTTGCAACCCCCCTGCATGTTTATATTATATACTGTTTGTGGGCCAATTTGACCCGGCAGTCAAAGTGGTGGCTCAAAGGGGTCAGAAGTAGGGATGCACCGATTCTACTTTTTAGGTCCCGATACTGAACCGATCCGATCCCGGTATTGATTTAACAATCTCTATTCCTTAATGTGATGATAAAAATCCAATAACCTGCTGTTTTTTCACACTTTGAATTCATTAATAGAGGGTTTCTTCCCTCTTTGCAGTACGCTACAGCTCACGTAAACTTCCTCCTTTGGGCTTCCATTGTATTTTTCAGCGCGACTGCCATCCCTCGGAACATTAGCTCTGCACATGTTGCAAGTTTCCGATGGAGTTGTTAGCAAAAGAAGCGATAAATGCACCTACACCGCGGAGCCTCTGTGGCTATATATATCGGCCCCTAGTCACCGATATCCGATCTAGCTTTTTGAGTCCGATCTGGCCGATATCCGATACCAGGATCGGATCGGTGCATCACTAGTCAGAAGGGTCAAAAACTAATTGTTTCTTTGCAACTGTGTGACATATTTCCCCCCAAACACGCACACATGCACACACACACACACACTTTTAAAATGAATTTTCATTAAAAACGAGTGAATTATCCTCATTGAACCATGATCTGTGAGAATTAAAGAACACTATTGCACTAAATATTGATTTAAATGGTTAGTTATTGACTTAGTAATGAGATTACATTTTTTTTTATTGGGATTGTTTTTGGGTTCTGACACTTTTGGGATAATTAGATATGCCCGGGTCAAATTGACCCAGGAACATATTGTTCCTGAGGAAACGAACATAACAGAAGGGTTAAATAGTGCATTTATCATCCAAGCTCTTTTATGTGACCTTTGCACGTTCACTCATCCTACCTCAGTGCTGTTAGTTGTTTTAAGGTAGAGGGCCTTCTGTAGACAGTGTTAAAGACAACATTAGGCAAGGCAAGGCAACTTTATTTGTATAGCACATTTCATACACGAGGGCAACTCAACGTGCTTTACATTAAACATTAAAAGCATTGGAAACATCCAGACAAGCATAAAATAGTACAATTAAAATGACAAATATAATAAAACAGAAAAGAGAAGAATAATTGGAAATATATTAAAAGTAAATTGAAAATTTGCATTTAAAGTGAGTTAAAATAAGCTAAGATAGGAAGGCAGTGGCAAATAAACAAGTCTTGATCTTTGATTTAAAAGAGGTAAGAGTTGGAGCGGACCTACAGCTTTCAGGGATTTTGTTCCAGATATGTGGTGCATAATGACTAAACGCTGCTTCACCATGTTTCGTTCTGACTCTTGGGACTGAAAGCAGACCAGTACCTGATGACCTCAGAGGTCGAGGTGGTTCATAAAGTAGTAGCAGATCAGCAATGTATTTTGGGCCTAAACCATTCAGTGCTTTATAAACCATCAGCAGGATTTTAAAGTCTATTCTCTGACAGACAGGAAGCCAGTGTAGAGATCTAAGAACTGGAGTGATGTGGTCTACCTTTTTGGTCCTTGTTAGGACTCGAGCAGCAGCATTCTTTATGAGCTGCAGTCGTCTGACGGACTTTATAGGGAGTCCTGTAAAGACACTGTTACAGTAGTCTAGTCTGCTAAAGATAAATGCATGGACAAGTTTTTCTGCATCCTGCTGAGACATAAGTCCTTTAATCCTTGATATATTCTTAAGGTGATAGTAGGCTGACTTTGTAATTGTCTTAATGTGGCTGCTGAAATTAAACATTAGTATTTGTAAGTTATAATTTCTCCTCCTCTGCTCCGTGACACACACGGCCTGCTTGTTTTCCTTGAATTTCCTGTCTGGTCTTCTCTGGTCACGCTGCAGACCGAGGAGCTCAGGGTGAGAGGAGAGCAGAGGACTTGTAGCCAGAAGCCATGAGTCATGTTTGACCACACTGTGTTGTTGGTACACAGTGAGTGAGAGCTGGCTCATATATCACATTACACCTCCATGATAGTTCATACTAGGTTTGTTGACATGAAAAAAAAACACTTTCTTTGGAGCTTAAAAAACAATTGTACACCTTGTTAAATTGATGTTGTAGTGTATTATTATGGGAATAAATTAACCCAATGGGGAAGAATGGCTTGGCATTGTTTACATGTTTATCCAGGGAAGTCTAATTCATATCTCCTCACTTACTTTTTGTTGTTATGAAAAAATACCGACAATGTTAAAAGGTAATAACAACTATCTTATAATGTGGATAGGATAGTCAGGAAGCTAAAGACAGCAGTTTTTCATTTAACTTAAACTAACAAGTCAGATATATGGCCTGTAAGATGAAGAAGTGATTGCTAATCCCACATGACAGTACTGATGCATTCCCTGCAGCATGTTCTCGTGTCCTCTGATAGGCTAGCAGGTGCTTGTCTTCTTCCTATCTTCTTCAAGTCTTCTTCCTGTCTTCTGCCTGTCTTCCACCTGACTTCTGCCTTATTTCCCACAGTGTTAGTCTGAGCTGATCACATGCCCCAGCTTACCACTAGATGATGAGAGACAGTCCTATGCTGCTACTGTGATAGCCTGATAGCTGCCTGAAGAACTGTTACTGTTTTTTCTGAGCACTCTGTGTAATTTGATCTGGGTCACTGATCAGTGATGAAGTCTTATCATTTATATCTTGAGTAACAGTGAATGAAGTGGTCACTAGCTCTGGCATAAGTGCTTGAAACTTGACTTGGATCACTTTGTTTTGGTGCGGAGTATAGTTAATGTTTATGAATTGAGCATATAGAGTGTGTGTGTGTGTGTGTGTGTGTGTGTGTGTGTGTGTGTGTGTGTGTGTGTGTGTGTGTGTGTGTGTGTGTGTGTGTGTGTGTGTGTGTGTGTGTGTGTGTGTGTGTGTGTGTGTGTGTGTTTCAGCCTGCAGAGCAACAACTGTGGCATGCCTCTCAGACCTCTCTTATCTCACACTCCTACCTAATCCATTTGCATACACACTTGCCCTTTTGGCGATGACCAACACAGTTTTTCCATTGACACCTGAACAGGGCTTTACAGTATTTCTCAATTGCTTAAACACATTTCTTGACATCCACCTCATTTTCTCAACACTATGAGCACAAAACCAAATTTTCAAACTACATTCACCAAACCTCTGGCTCTTCCTGCAAAACCAAACAATGTTGTCAGACCATACCCCAAGTCAATCAAAACTAAAAACAATAATGAGCAGTCACTACACACTACATCAAAAAATTTAAAACACAACGCTCAGGACATGAAGCTGTAGAAATAATGTTTATTCTTCACAGTAGGCTAAATGAATTTTGAATTTAGCTCCTATATCCAGTCAAAATAAAGTCAAAACAAATATTGATGAGAAGAACGTGGTCTATCACAGTAGCTCGGATTTCATCAGAAGTTACTGTTCTTTGTCTTTCTCGGTATCACTCCCCTCCTCTTCCTCCTCCACCACCTCTTACACACACTCTTCCTTTGCCTCTCAGATTTCTGTCCATTGTACAACCTTCAACACCCAGTGCTCTCTGAACTGGCTTATATTGGTTTCCTCACATCATTAGCCACAGGTGTGATCAGTTCTGAGTTGTTGTATTGAAGCTGTGCTTCAAATGTGTTAAACTTTTGCTACCTGTGCTTACCTTTATTCAACACAAGTGCATCACAGTGCAACATGTGTTTTAGTGAGTGAGAATGTGTTTGAAGTTGTGTCTAACAGGTGATAAGTGTTTATGGTTCTGCCAAAGGAGTGACTGATTCAGTCACTCAGTAGTATGGGTTCAGGCCGCTAATGAATTTGGTTCAGACGATAGGGTTGAGTGTTTTAGTGATTGAGAAATACTGTAACAAAAATTGGTCACAGTCTCAGTTTGTTGATTTCATGAATGGAGCCCTGAACCCTGTAGTTCCTACACAGATGATTCCCCCCACCTCTATTCCTCACTCTGCAGAGCTATAGCTCCCAGAATCTACCATGTGCATGTTGTAGTAAATCTTTAATCTCTTGTGCTGCAGCTTTTCTATGATATTATGTGCTAAGACAAACATGCATGGTTTCAAACTTTCGAGGGCATTGTTTAAGCAGAAGACTTCAGAAGCAGTAACCTAGCACTCTCCCTCCTGCTATCTCTAACTCTTGTACCGGTTTAACCTTATTTTTTCTTAGGCTCATGTAACCATGAGCACCAGATGTTGAGAAGGACCATCACATGCTTTACATTAATAGTCTATGGAGCTGCTCGGAGGTAGGACTCGGGGGTGGCATGCCAGCATGCTGTCAGCCCATGCTGTGCAGCCTCTCAGAGATCTGCCCTGGGGCTACAAGTGTGGGAGCTGGAGAACCATCACACTTTGGTCTCATGACTGCATGAGCTGACTTCACTTCAGCGTGTAGCTTTCAGGAGTGTAATCTGGAGACTTTCATGAACCCTTACCCTCCGCTTATCTTTCTTTAAAAGGCCTAGATAAACTACTGGAAGATGTGCAAGGATTACATTTGATAAGGTCCTGTGTTCTAAAATGTCCTTCATTTTCAATTGAAGCCAATACAAAAGCCTGCTTTGAATTTGCTTTAACACCATTAAAAAAGCTAAATTTTTACCTAGCTATTTCATATATAAATGTCATATTCTGACCTTTTTAATAGTGCTGGCCAGAACTGTCAGCCTGCACCTAGCTCTCCAAAATCAGGACACAAGACCTGATCTGTTAAGGACTGTTAGATCTAAACTGTTTTTGAAAATGCTTCATTATTTGGTTGCTATTTTGATTTTCCTATAATGTTTCCTCAGAGTTTTAGAGATGAGGCAGGTTTGTAGCTGTTAAGTGTGTAGGCATTAATTCCTTCTGTAGCAGAGAGGTCAGCTGTTTTCTCTCAAAGATTGTCATCAATGCACATGCAGAAAGAGCCGAATTAAATTACTATGACATGTTTAAATCTGTTAGAATCTCTGTCACACTGTGTAGGATTTAATCGTACAGAGATGTGATAGTCTTCATGGCTTTACTGTGTTATTTATTGAGGGACTTTAAAGCTAGGGTTGGTAATCACGGAAAACTAGCATGAATTGGAATGTAGCATTTCCTCAGGACTCCGTCTTTTAACAACGATTTGATTCGTACCATGATTCGTGGTTGCCGATCCGATTAGAGGACGATAATGGTTCATTTAGAATGATATGATCCGAAACAGTTCAGTGACTTGAAATCGATTCAGTAACTTTTTAGCCAATTGTCGTGTTGCCGTGGTACTTTACTTGACCTTTACATATCCTACAAACAGCGAGCGACTTATTTAGAACATCTCCGTCTTTGCAAGAGCCAAAGCGTTTCCAGACGCTGGACTGCAATGGTGGCTTGATAATTTCTCGCTCGCCGGCTTCTCCTCTGCCATCCTCCATGCTATGTTTTGTTGTCTGCTGGCGCGTAGCGATGACGTCACAGACAGGCAGCCTGAATTGAATAACGTTTAACGTCTTTACCATTAAAAGTGCAAAAAAAACTCATCCATATAAAGTCTGTCGTGCTTAAATCCAATGTGTTATTTCCAAGTATCGATTTATTACCTTTTAAAACGATGTTAGATCGGTATATGTTGTCCGGAAGGCCAACTTGCCAAGCACAGATCGATGTAGTCGGATTATAGGAATATAAATCGATACATCGATGTAGTAGATGAATCGTTACACCGCTATTAAAAAGCTGAGGTATTGTCCTCAGATGTTTTGTTCCATGAAACCTAAATTCAAGAACACAGAAAGGTTTGGGTTGTTGTTATAAAACTAGGAAACTACTGCATGCTCACATTCAGAACCAGAGATTTTGTGCCTTTTTTTTTTACTTAAAAATTTGTTGCTTGGATTTTCTGTTGATCTTCTATTGGATTATTACTTATCATTTTGGTTATACGCCATCACATCTCAAAAATGTATGACGTATATGTCTATAACCGGACTTGTAGTACCTCCTTGGATTGTGTTGTACGACTGCAGCTCCCCTGTGATGTGAACTAATGCAAAGAGAAACAGTGGAGAGGAATTAAGGTTATAGCATGGAAAAAAATCATGACAGGAGCCTTAGCTCACTGTACCGTGGAGGATGCCCTAGTTTTGTGTTTATGCTTATAGCTATAGCAATGTAACAACGGTTCAGTGGTGACTACTGTCATAAAACCTATAACAGTGATCTGTATGAAGTAGTTCATACAGCAGGACACCTAACTGCTGCATTTTATTTCAGTTTGGCGGTACACGGGAGCCCAATTTTTCCCCTCAAACTCAAACCTTATGTCTATTTTCCATTGCACCATGTAGGAACCTCATATAAATCAAATCAGAGCCAGGACACTTTAAAACAAGCTTTTAAAAGTTAACAGGAAAAAGTGCAACGGCCTCTGTTGGTACCCTGGGAACTGCTCTTCTTTTTGGCTAGTGCTCTACTACCCCCATGTCCTACAGTCTATCTAACGGGTAATAGAATTGCCAAACCAGATGTCATCTGAACCCTGTACTACGTCAGGCAGGGCCAGAGGAATGACGGGTCAATCAGCCAGCCTTGTTTCATTGTTGGGAAAAAGGAGGGGGAAGGAAGAGCTCATCTAATAAGGTTTCTCAGTGTTTGGATGTCTGTGTGTGAGGTGATGTCAGTAGGAGTGTACAGTCAAAGACATCTCTTACTGTTCATCTTGTTGAACATGAACACACTAACACTCAAACAAACACACTTGCCAATTAACAAAACACATAGAATCCCAAATAACAGAGCCCAGGAGAGATGAAAAGGTGCTGGCCAAGATTTCCTAATCATAAAACCTGAAGCTAAGAGAGAAACTAAAGAGGAAGAGGGAGGGAGGAAGTGTGTGTGTTTTTGGCAGGGTCTCTAAAGTGCTTGGGTCCTTTTGTTGCCTGACATTCTCAGGTACCGTGGTAACAGGTTAGCAGGACACAGTCCGCTCTTTATATCCTTTATTAACGCTTTGTCTGATGGAGCTGGATCAGGATGACCAACCAGTTTGTGTTGTGACGTTTCTTTCGCGTCTGTCACCACCAGTTCTCCAGGTACGGAATCATCAAACAGAGGATTAGATTAGAGATCATGATTACATTGATAATTCAATGAACCAGAGGGCACTGAAGAGTCAATGAGCTGCAGCAAACAATGACAACACAGCGTATTATAACATCATCACAACAACATCATTCACAGATATTATTTAGGCTGCTGATTAAAAATGTAATTTTGAATTATGTTTCAATTTCAAATACATTTTTGACATTTGCAGATGTTTCCTTTTGCACCAGGACTTTGATAAAAGAACTATGAAACGTACACTGATTTGATAACAAGAGTTAGATTAGCATAGCAGCAATACTGGACGTACTGACAGCTAGCATAGCTGTGTCAATAAAACCTGGACAGAGCCAGGGTGGCTAGTTCCCCCTTAAGGTCCTGGGGTCTGGCTTTATGTTAAGGGGCAAGTTTGAGAGTGATCTCCTCACTCACTTTGGAATAACAATAAAATGTTTAGTAATATTAAAAAAGTGTTGAACTAGTTCTTGTTAGAGGTGCATTTATCACTTTATTAAGGAGACCTGCATTACTTCTCTAATTGTGGATGTGCACTGTTTTGTTTTGTTTTGATGTGGATATGGTGATTGATTTTACACTCACAGGTGTTCTGCCTGTTATTTTTATCATATCTAAAAAAGTTGTATTTGATATTCTAACTTAATCCAAGGTTTCTAGCTGCTCTACTAAAAGTCCCTGTAAGGTGTTTTTAACTGTTTATGAAACAGACTGATGTATACAAGGATGCCTCTTTATGACATCAGCAAAAAGTTTGGCAATTCCTAGATTGTAATTTGTACTGCCTGTCACCACTGTGAGAAGGTAGAGGTCGGATCAGACCATTGACAGCCCCTGAAGAAAACCTTTTTTTAAACTTTGCCCACAGAAAATATTGAGTGTTAAATTTGACATTTGTTTGAAGAAGGCAGGGTGAGATTTTACTTCAGAAAACTTGATCTAACGTTTACGTCGAATCGACAGCATAGCCTACGTCATATGTCCGCGTAGCTCCCGTACCTATGCAAAGGCCTACGCAGGTAGCCAACGCATCCCTCCTTGAAAATGTGACTACGCGTTGAATCGAGGCAGACAGTAAGCCCTGTGATTGGTCTGCTCGGCTGCATTGTATTTCCCGCATTCTAGCACTTCCATGATCCCTGCACATCGGCCGCAGATCGGCCATGTATTTCATCTCCTCCAACGTGTCCTCTCCATTCTTCCCTGTAATTATTGCTGTATGATAAACAGCAACATGTATCGGCTATAAATGAATGTAATACGCTTGGAATCGCAGTGAACAAAGTATACAGAAAATGTAGCGGACCGGAAACAGACGACTATCAGAGAGACCACACTGCCCTCAACGATTCGGTCGTGTGTTGCTGCGTGTCACGGACACTGGACGCACAAGTATGTAGTGTTCATGTCCGCTTCGACCACTGCTGCCTAGGGTTGACGCAGAAGTATAAACCAGCCTTTACACATGCACAGGACAAGATCAGCAAAGAGAGATAATAGGTCCCACTTTGTCCACAGGGGGCGCCAAAATGTATACAAAAAATACATAAAATTCCTCACAGGAGCTTTACATTTGTACTCAAACAAAGAGATAGAAACTTGCTCTTCTGAGAATAAAATTGACATCTACAAAACCCATATAATATGTTTATATCAGCCAGCTCAATATGCAGGTAAATCTTTCAGACAGGTTAAACTTAATACAACATATTTTGAAAAGTAGATGATGAATACAAAAAAAAGCATTAAGTGAGCAGCATGTATGCAAGTTAAATGAAAGACCAAAAAATAAGTGCCAATGATAAACAATGTTACTATAGGTCTGAATGAACTTGAAATGGCATCATTAAGCATCTGAGCCTTTAGACATTTCTGGCACATCCCAACCCATAGTTATTCCTGAGCAGCGCTGCAACAGTTCTAAGAGTAGAGTATAATCAGGATTGTTTGTCATTTATGGACTCAGCATGCCTATTTCAGACCTGAACATCCAAACCCTGCTTTTATGCTGATATGTGATGTCATGTTGTGGGTTCCCTGTTAATGTGACTTTGTGGCGCTCAGTTTCTCTGACTCGAACTTTTTAAGGCTTTTTTTCCTGGAAGTAAGTTTCAAAATAAAGGAGGCCTCCTGAGTTGTTGGTGCCTGCCCTCAGTTGTCGGGAGAGGTTTTGTGTGTGCTGCATGAATCACAGTTGGTGGTGTGTCTTCAGTCGACAACTAGGTATATATCATTGAAGCCTCTGCCCATGCACTAATCCTCTCCCACACCCCCCGCCTCCCTCGTCTCTTTCTCCCCAGCGTTAAGTATAATATCTAGTTTGTCTCAGACACATTCATCTGCCCCCTGAGTGCCTTCTTACAGATTAACTGTGGATGGAGTTTGGAGGCTGCAACTTCTTACTGATCACTCAGCTTTTAACTCGGGCCGGATCTGTACGGTAACAGCATCGCTGTAGACTTTGACACCTTTATGGAAATTGTGGCCAGATCTTCTTCTGCTGTGGGACAGGGGCAGGCAGAAGTTGGTTTGTTGCTGATGATCCAGTGCTCAGGGGAGGCTGTGGTGACTGTGGTTTGTCCAGGAGATGCATGAAGGAGCCCTGCTATGTTCCTGTACAAAGCCCTTAAACACAGAGATGAAGAGGAGGACTCCAGGTACACGTTCAGTGGCTCCGCGGGATGACCTGTGTGTTCAGATTTACCTTTAAACCACCATTTGTTTTCGGCAGCGTTAGACCTGAAACACTGTGGATGGTACTGTTTCCCTGTAGGGATTGATGTGATTACTGATTGCTAGAAAACGTTCTTTTTGTGATATATTCATCAACGTGAAAACATTGCATTCTGTGCAGCATTTGCAGCTACACATAATTTCCGTGCTTGCTGGTTTTGCAATACTCTTGTTCTAGTTTCAGGAATAGTTGAAAGCTTTGGTCTGCAGCAGGTGATGGTGTTTGCAGGTTTCGCTCTCAGTGCTCGAAAGGATTAAAGCTGCTAATCTGTGCTGGGTCCCTCAGCTGTGCTGGGGGAACCATGAGGCAGAAATTGAAAATTCCTTTAAGATAAATCCTTCCTGAAAAAGAGTCGTAGTTTTTTTTTATCATCTTTATGCCAATGGTAGACACCTGTAGCTGATATGCCTCCTGAACTGTTGTAGTTATAGCTGCAGTGATTTTTTTTCCTTTACTAAACCTTTTAATCCCTTTTTATTTTCATCGACTCAATCTGAGATTAAGGGGTTATAAACTCCCCGTGCCCTTTGGGGATATTTAGAGTTTTCAGAGAAAAGGATTTTAACTGCGGTAAAACACAAATATGATTCATCTTCATGCTCTTTCAGCTCGCTATCTTCGTCTTTTAAGCAACATTGTATTGAATGTCAGCGCTGTTTGTATAAAAATGTTATCACTACACAGCCGCATTGTTGTTTTAAACAACCATGGGAGACAATTAGCTAACAGCTTGAAATGACTAAACGCTAACATGATAAAGCAGTAGGGAATGTCTGCTGCCATTCATCTCTAACAATATGCAACTGTTCCTTTTGTTCACAGTCCCAGAAACCCTGGATAGAAAGCACTTTCACCAAGAGGGAATGTGTGTACATACTTCCAGTGTCAAAGGACCCCCACAGGTATGTGCTCAGACTCTCTGCAGAGTGCTTTGTGGCCAGAGCCATGGAAACGGTGTAATTGTACAGTGTGCGCTTAAAGACAGCTCGAACCCTAACCACTACTCTCCATACAGAAAATGAGTCTGTTTCTACATAATTTTGATGTTTATGTCTGTCACTATAATTACTGTGTTAAGTGTTAGTTAAGACCGGTGATGGAGAACCTGTGTGTCATGTATCTCCTCATCTTAATACCAATCAATCTGCCAGAATCATAACAAATCATTTAAAATCTCTTGAATCAGTTTTAAAAACTCTAAAATACATATCTCAGTGAAACCTTTTTGGTGATTAAACTTGAAATGTTCCTGTGTTTGTGTGAGTGTGTATGGTGTGTGGGCACGCATAAAGACCTGCTGTGAACATTTGTTCGTCCAGTGTAGCAGGATTTTCTGCAGACTTACTGGAATCTTACAAAGCAGTGTTGAAATCGTTGGAAGGCTTCTTATTGGCTCAGCATGTGGATGAGAAACACACATGAAATAACTCAATCAAAAGTCCACCAGCTTACTTAACAGCTTGATTTAATACTAAAAAGCTTTCCCACTCGCATGTTTTTACTGTTTAACCACCTCATTTGTGTGTAAGCCATTTGGGTGTCTAGTTAGTTTTTCAAGAAGTAGCATTCCTTCCTTTCTTCGTGTAAAGTCACGGTGATAATGGATAACCCTTTCCTTTAGTTTTCTTTCACATCAATTATTTGCCACTGGCTTTTCTCCACTAACTAAAGTACGTGCTACTGCTCGAGGATGAGTATGAGGTGTTAGTGAACATGGGCTCATTTCACATCAGGCCAGAGGCCCGCATGTGACTGTGATCAGAGTGAGATTCCCCTTGGCAGGTTTCACAACTTGCTCTTGGTTAAAGGCCAAACTGACCGGGCAGCCTGCCGAGCACACAGATAACCTTCCTTTATGTCCTCAAACACTTTGTCCACACAAAACTTAACTGTAAAAGTGATCAAATCATTGTACATTTCTTTGTATGTTTGAAAGTATGCTTGACATTCAGGTGTTGTGGGTTATATAAATTTAAATCCCTGATTAATTATGTTCTTGTGAAATTCTTTCCAGATGCCTTCCAGGATGCCAAATCTGCCAACAGCTAGTCCGGTAAGTACTTGTTGAGCTTTTGTTTTACTAATTCTTGTGTAGTCTGACCAGTTACTGAACACCAGAAAAAAAGCCTGCAGCCAATTCTTTAACAGTGTTATTCCACTGAACAGCGACCCTCCTCAGGAAACAATTCACTTCCAGGCTTTGTGTGTCAGGATGCTCACTCTCGCCTTTCAGGTAATTAAAGGAGGTGAAAGAGGGACAAAAAGCTTGGGTTATTGATTCATTGTAATGATAATAAACTGAAACAGCACGCTTAAAATACAGCTTACCAATGGTCTTGAAAGTCTCTAACCCTGTCATCATGGTTCGATCTTTAGATAGATTTTTAATATTATAAAGATAAATAGAAGTTATTGTAAGGATCAAACGGTGGCATTTTAAGATGCATTGTCAAAATACAGAATTGATACCCAATCTTGCAAATGTGACCAGGGGTTGTACCAGATGTAGCCAACTAAGGCTACGTTCACACTGCAAGGCTTAATGCTCAAATCAGATTTTTGCTCAGATCTGATTTTTGTTTGCCTGTTCACATTACCATCTATAATGTGACCTGTATCTGATTCCAGTGTGAACTGTTGCGGCTCCGAACTGCCCCGTAAGCCCAAAAGAACAGTAACAATGACGTCACATGGCAGCTGTTTCACAAACGTAAACATGGAGGAAGTCAGCATTTTCGCCTTTGTTACAAAGTTTTTGTGCAGTGGGCGCTGGAGAATGAATGACCAGGTGCGGAGGAGGTCAAGTATAAAGAAAAAGAGAACCAAATTGCTTGTTTCGGCTTTTTGTGGAGCTGTGGCGACAAATACGATTGAAAGGTCTATGTGGATGCGGACACGGAGTCAGGAGTGGTGGGTCTGCGACGTTAATAGTTTCACAGAGACAGAGTTTATTCAAAACTTCGGGATGTCGAGGGCAACTTTCAATTACATCTGTCAGCGGCTCTCCCCAACACTCCTTCGGCAGGACACTCAATTTAGGCTCTCCATCGTTGCTATCCTCCATTTTTGCAAGGCTACCGCCACGCAGAATTGTGACATGTGTCGCTATAAAGTGACATGTGACAAGTATCAAATGCACATCAAATCAGACTTGGCCGTTCACACTGGGGTTGAATTGAAAAAAATCAGATCTGTATCTGATTCAGGACCACATATGTAAGTGGTCTAAATCTGATTTGATAAAATTTGATTTGGGCCAGATTTGAGTGTTCACACTGCCTCTAAAAAATCTGACCTGGTCACTTGACCCACCAAAAATCGGATGTGGGCCACTTTTGCCTTCAGTGTGATCATAGCCTAACTGAGCTTACAGTAGCATATTTACATCAATAGTTAGTAACATTTTCTCCAGCTGAGTATTTAAAGGTACACTGTGCCGAATATAGCGGCATTTAGCAGAGCAGACTTGGTAGAAATGGAATATAGTATGCATAAGTATGTTTAAATTAAAGTAAAAGTTGCTGAATATAAAGATAATTTTGTTTTTGTTAACTCAGAATGAGCCTTTTATATCTGCATAGGAGCAGCTTTCCTTCCAAAGAGGCCTCCATCTTGCACTGCCATGTTTCTACAGTAGCAGAGAACGGACAAAGTATAACACACGCGTTTTTGTATTTAGTGAATGGCTGCACAAATGCAGTAGTTGGAATATGACACATTATTGGAGCTTCTTGTTCTTAAAAGCCACAGTCGTTTCACCGATGAGAGAGGTGAGTAAGGAAGTGTTTCAGTCTAGAATCTGATCACCAGATATTGCGGAATATTCCCATATCTACTAGGGATTTAAAGGTACGCTTACTCGTTACCCGAACCATTTCAGTACAGCATTTCCTGTTCATGCAGATGCGTACTGATCCAAATATGCGTAGAACTAAAGGTAATTCGAACCCAATTTCCCCCACATGGTTTGGAAAAAAAAGAAGCGCACACACACAGCTTGTATAGCTGAAGAGCAAACTCTGAATTTCTCAACACGGTAGAAGCTGTAGTAACTATTCTCAGAAGTCAAAGCTTGTCTTGCTTTCTTCCCCAGTCATGGTTTCTGAGTTAAGGTTGGGCGTTGCTGTTTGAAGGGCTGGCATTATCAGAGTTAATAGATCACATGTTGTACAAGCAGAGGGTTAAAACAATAGCATGTCTTCCATACACTGTCTTTGGATAAAAAAAATTTTTTATCTCTTCATATATATATTTTTTTTAAATGTATTTTTGGGCATTTTCGCCTTTATTGATAGGACAGCTGAAGAGAGACAGGAAATGTTAGGAGTAGAGAGCGGGGCCAGACATGCAGCTAATGGTCGTGGCTGGGAGTCCAACCAGCAACCTCTGCGACGAGGACTATAGTCTCTATACATGGCGTGCACCTAGACTGCTAGGCCACCAGCGCCCCATCTCTTCATTTTTTTGATGAATTTTATCATTTTAATTACTTAAAGCATGTCAGTGTTGCTAAAATCTTAGCTGAAATACTGAGCTACTTTTTAGATAAAATCAACAAGGTCTGTTTTTAGTTCCTGTGAGGGTTGTTTGATATGTTCCCATAGAGCCTGTATTTCACAGATGTTTAATGAAGGATATAAAAGACTATGTTCAGAAGGTGTGGCAGGGATCCTTGTCTTTTGTCCTGAGCTTTTAAATTGGCCTTTATTATTCCACTGTGTCTGAATGAGTGTCCTGCATTACACTGAAAGTCCTACATAAGTATGTTTTAGTATAATTGATATCATTCAGTTTTGAGTATTCAACATTAAAGATTATAAGAGTTGATTCTTGCACCATCAATTAAAAGTCACTCTGTTTACCTTGAAGGTGCTGTTGTGGGCGACTGGTCAGGCAGCATGTTGGCTTCACAGCCAGCCTGGCCACCAAGTATTCGGATGTGAAGTTGGGTGAGAACTCCAACCTGTCCTTGCCCGCGCCGGAGGAGTGGTCAGTGGAAAAACACACAGAGGCGAGCCCCACTGACGCCTATGGTGTCGTCAACTTCCAGGGAGGGTCTCACTCATACAGGGCCAAGGTAGGAGGGCAAATTCTTCTCTGCTGGAGGGTTTATTTTTTTAATGAAAAAAAGACCGGTTGTGATAACTTTGACATGGATTGTTTAAAAAAAGGTCTTGCACAGTACTCTCAAGTCTTTCTCTTGGCTGAGATTTATTTGGACATCAATGTCAACATTTACTTCCATGCAGTTAACACTGTTCACTTGTGTTTATCACACAAGTAAGATTTCCCAGCTCAAAAATATGAACAAAAATATGAATATGTAATTGTTGTCATTGTGTATGAAAGTACTTAATCACTTGAAGCATGGAATAAGGGGGAAGGGGGGGCTTTAAAAAGTATGCCCCTTATCTTTACTTGTTCAATTCATATGAATTTAGTGCCACAACAAAATCAATCAATTTGCCATTTGACCGAAAGTAATTTTTGATAATGTAATAATAATTCAACAATTTTGAAGAAAAAGCACCAAATGCATTGCCTGTGATTCTCCTCTAGTGATGTTTTCTTTTCTTCTCTGCTCTTTGTGTCCACATGATCTTAACTTTCTTCTTCGTCTCTGAAAACGGCAGTATGTGCGTTTGTCCAACGACTCGCGGCCGGAGAGCATCCTGCGACTGATGCTGAAGGAGTGGCACATGGAGTTGCCTAAGATCTCATCTCTGTCCCACGGAGGAGTTCAGAACTTTGAGCTGCACCCGCGCATCAAGCAGGTAGTAGGGAAGGGCCTCATTAAAGCTGCAGTCACCACCGGGGCCTGGATCCTCACTGGAGGGGTCAACACAGGTATGTGGTTGATTGTAGAGATTTGTTAAGCCTTGGAATTCTGTGGTTTTAAGCTGTTGTCTCCACATCAAGCACTAATGTTATGCAGGCCTGAATGTTACCCCTTAGATGCCTTTAAATCAAACAACTCAATAGAAATGGTATGTAGCCCTTTAACTCACACATTCAGGTTCAGGAGTCAGCAGATTCTTCAGTCACCGCTGTACTTATACATGTGATAAAAAGGGAGAGGACACACATTCTTATAGCAGAATTAGAGAGAGGGTTTCTTTTTAAATGTCACTCAGTAGAAGTGCAGATTCTCAGTTTTTCTGATATCAGTTGTCAGTCTCATACTCACTCTATCAGCGGGTTGCCTACCTGACAGTGAGTCAATTCTTCTCAGTTTACATTTGCGTGTGTGTACTGTGCAGTGCGTCAGCAACTCTATTGACATGTCTGAAAAGCTAATGTTTGATTGAAGCTTAGTGATAGGACTGCAAGACATACTACCACCAACTTAATAAAGGACTTCCAAGAAGCACCATGCCCAAGAACTAGAGTTTAAAATTCCTGTTGATTTTAAGATTGTTATACTAAGTTGCTAAGAAACAGTTTTTGTTAGTTATATTCATTCTATTTTTAATTACTTAATTTATTTATTTTTGTTGTGACATTTAGATTTAAATAGATCGGGAGTAATGTCTGAATCCAGTCGGATGTTGCATTACGCATGAAAACTGGTCTGAGCCTCACTCATACTGTGACGCATGCAGCTCGTCCGTTAAAGGCTGGTCTCAGATCAGTGCTCTGTATCAACCCATTACTGCAGATCAGACTTATTTACGATGACTTAAAAGGTCTGATGTCTGCATCCATAGTTAAAATAGATCACCTTTAATTGGGCACATCATGGGGGCTCCAGGTCTGAAAAGGAAAGGCACTGAGTTTCTAAAGTTTAATGAAACTAGCCCACAGTTGTTTAGGTGCTTTTCATCAGAGACATCCTTTGTTGATTGTTCTTCAGTTTAAACAATAACAAACTGGGGTGTAAGTCTTTTTAAAAGTTGTATTAAATTGAAAGATATCACATCAAACTTGTAATGTTAAGGCCTCCTTCTGTGAGTAAATAGATATTTCAGTTATTGAATAGACATGACAGCTAGATAATTCTTACTCTCCCTTGCTCCATCACACATTCTCTAATGAACACTTTCGCTCACTTACATCGGACACAAAGCTGCACAAACACACAGCCACCATCAGTGTGATGCGCTGATGTAGCAGAAGTTGTAATACCGGGCTCTAAGCATGTCATTTTGCTGTGTGTCGTGGCCGAGGTGTGTCTGCAGCCACAGCGCGGCGTTAAGATGATGTGGTCTGATAATAGTGTTTAAATCATTACTCACAGGGTCAATTATCCAGACCTGTGATTACGTTTAATGCCTCTCTGGCACCCAGGGCTGTTGGGAGGGTCTCCTGGCTCACAAATTACTGCTGAACCCATGAGATCCTTTTACTGAGGACGGTGGCTTATAACAACCTCAGGGCTAATGTATTTGTTGTGGACTTGCCCCAATGTGCAGTGTCTTTGTCACAGAAGGTAGAGGGTGTTGGCTCTGTCTTTTTTTTTTTTAAATAATTCTAAATCATCATTCATTTCTGGTTTTCATCGCCTGTCACAGTTGAAAGTGAGGATTGACAGTTGTATAGCCACAAATACTTTAATAGAATAGAATATCTTTATTGTCATTTGTAATGCGTACAATGAAATTAAGTACAAGGAAAACAGAAAATGTATCGATTGATCAATGTGTCCTTTCTAAAGGTGTGGCCAAGCATGTTGGAGACGCACTCAAAGAGCACTGTTCAAGATCATCAAGAAAAATTTGCACTATTGGGATCGCACCCTGGGGAGTCATTGAAAACAGGAATGACCTAATTGGCAGAGATGTAAGATATAACTGTTAAGCTTTGTAAACTTCTCCTAAGATAACCTCTTCTTCTTTATAATGTTGCATTTTCATGACAGCATTGGTTTTGTCAGAGCTTGAATCTTTTTTTTAAGCTACAGAAATCTTTTTTTTTTCTTCTACCCACATTCACTTATCCTCATCGATTTTTCTGTCCTCTCCATGTCCTCGCTGCAGATTATCGCTCCATATCAGACACTGCTGAACCCTCTCAGCAAATTAAACGTTCTCAACAGTCTGCACTCTCACTTCCTCCTGGTGGACGATGGGACAGTGGGCAGGTACGGCGCTGAGGTCAAACTGCGGCGGGACCTGGAGAAGCACATTAACCTCCAAAGAATACATGCACGTAAGAAAACAACAAACAAACTCCAGTACAGAAGTTTTCATTGCTAAGATACCAGAGCAAGAGGAGATTATATGGGATTTCTTTAAGATCTGCAGAGGCAGTCCTGGGATATCCTCTGTGATAATGCAGTGACATTATTTGTTTGAGTTAAAAACCCCACATCCCCTTACTCAAGTTTTTACCAACTCGGAGACAAAACACAACACTTGGACCTTAATTACTGAAATTCATTCTAGTACTTACTTTTAGCTTGAGTAAGTTTTTGTCTCATACAATATTCTTTTTAGTCCAACTCCACATTATGGACATCATTTAAAGAGCTGTTTTCCAAAGCTAATACATTAATAGAGCTCCCCTTCTGCAAAAGAAAAACAAAACAAAATCAAAGTCTTCTTTAATGTCAAATAAACTGCAGTATGCACTAGACATCCTGAGGATTTGAAATTGGGTTTCTCTCTCAGACCCAAGCAACAACAACAACACATAAACGTAGGAAAGCTAGAAAAAGATAAGTAGAAAGCTAATAGAAATAATAAAATAGAGTTTAAAACAGTGCAAAAACGTTGCTATAGTGCATTTTAAAATCAAAGTGAGTGTGTGCGTTTCAGTCCTGAGGATGACAGACCTCAGCGTTTATTTGGGGGGAGGGGGTCAGTGACCGGGTTAAGTCTGTGAAAGGGGCACCATGGGAAGAAGGGGCAAAACGGGGAGAGAGTTCAGCATCCTGACTGCCTGGTGGATAAAACTGTCCCTCAGTCTGCTGGTTCTGGCCCGGAGACTGCGTAGTCTCCTGATCAGTTTCCTGATGGCAACAGGCTGAAGAGGCTGTGAGATGGTGTCTGTGACAAATGGTGTATTGATGCATAACTTTAAAGTAGTGTGCATTTACTTTAAAAGTGTCATTCATTGTTATAAAACTGTCCAGTACCTAAAAGTGAACATAAGAGCCATTATTAACTCGAGAAGTTGCTTGAGTTTTCAAAAGTGTTCCAAAAAGGAGACATTAGATGACCATGAAATTACTCAAGACTGCATTTACAGATGATTAACTTACAAAACCAAAAACAATACAGATCACTGATGACATTTTTCTGTCTAACTATCCGAAGTGTTACACTGGCTGTGAAGCATTGCTGGCTAATTCATGATTTGTCCATTAAGAGTTACCAGACTCTGAAAATATATATATTTAAATATCTGCCTGTATTATGTATTAATCAGGTTAATATGCATTCATATCCGTTAACAGATTCAACATTAAAATGTACAGTCTGTGTTGACCGATCACATTTCAGGGAGCTGTGGTGTATGCAGGAAAAACAGTCTGTATAGAGAGAAAAAAAGGGGCTCGCAAACCCACACCAATACAATGTTATTCCAGCTTCCAGTGGTAGTAATCCAGTGACGATTATTAAGCTCTATAAAACATAGACTTTATAAATAATGGACATAGTATCGATGACGACACCCATCTGTTCCTGAGCGCTGTTTTGAAGCCAATCGGCGGCAGCCATATTGGATATGCCAGGCATAGTGTGACGTAAAGAGGCAGAGTTTGAGCCTCCTAGCCAACAGCTATGTGTTCCCGACCGGGAGTCAAGTCAGTCATGTCCTTAATTGGGCAAAAACTCGTAATCTTAACATCTTCTGAACTGTCGTGTTTAAAAAATTCACCCCGAGTACAGTGTGTGCTGAAATTAGCTACGTAGAGCCAAGCTGTTATTTGAACCAGGCTATAAACATGTTTAATAATGCTGCAAAGATCTTCTTTTTGAATTGGTGTCTATGTGGTTTCTGGTGTTTCTGCAGCATACCTCAAGTGGATTCTCGATGAATTGCAGTTAATAACACTTACACATGGGCTTCATACTTTTAGGCCGGAGGTTGCCGCTTGCTATAAATGGATATGCCCGTGCAAATGCAGCTATCAATCAGGTCCAGATCAAAAGTGTCCACTTAAGACTCTAATCTGCTCAACACTGTTTTGCAAAAGACTTAAAAAAGACTCAACTACCTGAATACATCATAAACGATCGACCCAACCTCTGTTCCAAAAACATAGATTTAAAGTGTTCCTCTTGTTCTTCTCACAGCAGACCCAAGACAGATTACTCTTTATCATGATGTCGTTATCCTTAACACCAGTCTGAGACATATCGGAATTAATTATCTCCACTGTCCAGTTAAGATTGCACTCCACTTTGTTGTCATTGTGCGTCAGTTTGAGTCTGTCTGGTCCAAACTTGGAGATAACAGTAAGCTGGCCATTATCATCTCAGCCTTTCTCAACCTGTCATTTGGATGACTCTGTGTTAGGAGAATAAAAAGTGTCATGAACCAAGACTTTAGGCACACTCTTCATCCTCTTTGTTTTAGGAATTGGTCAAGGAGTTCCTGTTGTGGCTCTGATCTTGGAGGGGGGTCCCAATGTGATCCTGACTGTGCTAGAGTACCTTCAGGAGAGCCCTCCTGTCCCTGTGGTGGTGTGTGAGGGGACAGGCCGTGCTGCTGACATACTGGCCTACGTCCACAAGCAGACTGAGGAGGGAGGGTAGGACATATGCGCACGCACACACACACACACACACACAGACACACACACACACACCCACACACACACACACACACACACACACACACACACATATATGAACATGGGGGTTGTCGGTTGAATGTGGTTGGTGTGACCTACATTTCTACATCCTTCTTGTACTTTGTTTTTTTACAAATTAAATAAACAGATGACAGAAAAAGAGAGGAGCAGAAGAGTACGATCAAGGTTTCAGCAAATGTTTCATTAAATATTTAGATCTGTGGTTCCTTTATTCTTTGATGCAGGCGTAGTTAGTGGCTCTCTTCTATTTCTGTCCCTGAAGGCTTTCTCACAACCAACCACAACCTGCTCTGTTTGAGTGGAGCTGACAATAGTTCAACTTAAGTATACTTTAAAGCTAACTGGCAGATGAAATTTGCACCTACTGTAGTGACCACAAGTTTCTTCAGTGTCAAAGACTTGACTGGAAATACACTCTTATCTGTTGTGAAAACCCCCTCAACAAACATTTCTTCTTCCTCTTCAATGAGTTTGTTTTGGACATTTATCCATTACACAGACTGATCCACCAAGCAAATAAAACAAGGCTGTTCAAGCATCACATTCACAAGAAACCTACACTTATATTTGAATCCTGTTGAATTACAGAGTTTAAAGTTAGTCTCAGAATATTTATTTTAAACAGTTGCCACCTTTGGCTTAAATGACTTAAATTTCCTCTGTTATAATCAAATCTATTAATTTACCTTCAGTTTTGAAGCCTGGATCAAATGACACATTTATTGATGGATGATCTGCATTTTATTTTATTCAGATTTACTACCTTTCCTGAAGAAATAAAGCAAATGAAACTAAAACACTTATGCATAATCAGTCAAGACTTCACTGTGTTGCTGGAGGAATTTTATATGTTCTCTCTCTATAAGTCGATTTTTTTTTTTTAAAAACCTATGCTCAGAGCTGTTTAAATCCATCTCCGTCTTACTCTTCTGCTGCAGCGGTCTTCCTGATGGGGTGGAGACAGACATCATAGCAACCATTAAGAAAACCTTCAACTTCAGCCACAGCGATGCCATCCATCTCTTTCAGACTCTGATGGAGTGCATGAAGAGCAAAGAATTGGTAAATCAAACACATTGAAATTGTAATTGTATATTTTCCTCATGCTCTTACATGTGTAATCATTCTTGTTCAGTTTTATACATCAGTTTCTATTTCAATGACTGAGTTCTGCACTGAAATAAACTCTCAAAGCTCTGAATCATTATTCAACTCTGAAAATCAAAGAATGAAAAGATGCAAAGTTCAACTAAAAGTACCCGTTTACCATTGTGGATCACTTGAGTTGTTCTGCTAAATTAATGCACCACATACCGCAAACTGGAATCATCTGGATGATGTCTGTGGGAACTTGTTAACAAGTTCTATCTTGTTTCTTGGTAAACAGATCACTGTGTTCCACATCAGCTCCGAGGAGCACCAGGACATTGATGTGGCTATTCTGAGGGCTTTACTCCAAGGTTAGTGCCCCACTTCTCTCTGAACCTTGTTTGTGAGAGGGAAAGTCACATAAAGTTGATCCAGCCTATTCCTATGCCGAGGTTGTTGGTGTTAGGAGATGAAAATCTCAAGACTTGGTAATGTTTTTATTCTGATATAGATATGCTTTGAGAACAGACTCTCCCTCTTGTGTGCCCTTGTCTTTGTGTTTCTGAGGAGATCATGTTGCTCACATTCACAGGGCCTCCTTATTCCAACACTGTCAGTCACTGAGCTGCATGACTCAGGCTCACTCTTTCTAAAGTCTCCTCCAGAAACATTGGCTTTTCTTTTCAAATTGTGTCTGAATAATGTTTTTTATTCTTGGATAAATGCATTTTTTTCATGTTTTATTTCTTAAAATGATCACTCTTCTCCTGAAAGAAGGGTGTTGTTTTCATCTCAAGTAGGCGCAGCAAATCTGTGTTGTACAACCTCATTCCAGTTTACTCAGACAAAAGCAAGGGCATTTACGAGTGACTTCAGCTGATTGATAGTTTGAAGAAAAAAGGTGTAGCCACTGAAAGACAAATAGGCTTTGACTGAAAACGCTTACTTTGGCAAATATTTGTCAGGCCTAAGACTTGGTGAAACAGTAACTCATCTTAAGAGGGACCCAAGGCCTCACAAGCTCTCACTCAAGAGCATTAGTATAATGAGTATAATTAGTTATGCTTTAAGATCTGTTTCACTAAGATTCAATTCATTTTCGAGGCTGGATGTGAAATGGGAAGTTAAAAGCTGATTGTTCTTAAACTACAATCCTTTTTATTGACTTAGTATTTTTATAGCAGAAAAAATGTTAAAACGTAGTGATTTAAGTCCATCAAATCTCTGCTGAGATTCTTATGAGGCATCTCAACGTTACAACCTGCAGACAGTGGTTATGATTGTTTGATTCAGATGGCTCCTAGAGGACAATAAGGCAGCTTACTGTGGAAGAGAGCGGTAGACTGAACAGGGATTTACTTTGCAGTCTAAGCTGCTGTGATGCTGTATTAGGGTGTAATTGAGTGTATTACTGCCTGGGCCCTGCTCTGCTAACCCCCTCTAATCCTTCTAGCTGGCTATCAGGAAATACACAGTTAATAAAGCTTTACTTGCATGGGAATACATATCTATTTGAATGTGTGTGCGTGTTAACTTATGGCTGCCGCTGTGTATTTCAGGCACAAACGCAACTGCCTTCGATCAGCTGGTCCTGACTCTGGCCTGGGACCGCGTTGACATTGCCAAGAATCATGTGTTTGTGTACGGACAGCAGCTCCTGGTACGTCTCCGTGTTTATTTGTGTGTCTTTTTGTGTGTTTGTGTGTGAGCTGCGGCCTCTAGTCTTGTTTGCTCTGCCCAGTATTAGCTCGGAACCTTTGGACTTGCCTACAATGACCCCAGAATCTCCCCTAACCACAATCTGAAGTTTGTGGAGCCTAGGGGATCGGACTCAGGCTGGCTGCCATGAGCTGCATGTCTTCACTGTAACATGAACCCTATGACAGTTGTCTTCATAAGCTGCCCTCATCGCTCATGTTTATTTTTAAACCGGGGGAATCCTGACTGGTGCTCGAATGAGGGGATAGCTTATTTGTTTATTTGTCCTTTTTGTATTTTTGTAATTTGGCCCATTTTGGTCCTCTGCCTCTTTGTGTTTGTTTTATAAACACTACACTGAATTGCCATGAAAATATACTTCATATCAGCGTGTTTACCCTTGTTTGTGTTTTTAGGTGAGCTCTCTGGAGCAGGCGATGCTGGATGCACTCGTGATGGACAGGGTAGATTTTGTCAAGTTGCTCATTGAAAACGGCGTAAGCATGCACCGCTTTCTGACAATCAGCCGACTGGAGGAGCTTTACAACACGGTAATGTTATGCAACGTGCACTAACTGAATTCAATACAAAGACTGTCAAATTGAAGTAATTGTGTTTTAGCTATTTTTGTTCATTTGTTTCAGAAACAACCCAACAGCAACCCAACTCTTCTGCACCTGGTTCGGGATGTCAAGCAGGTAGAAGAGGATCTGTTTAAGTTATTTTTATTAAAGTTCACTGAGTCTGATCAATCTTAACTCAAGTGTTTCTGTTCCCTCTCATAGAGTCATCTGTCTCCAAACTATAAGATCACCTTGATTGATGTGGGCCTGGTTATTGAGTACCTGATGGGTGGGACTTACAGGTGCAACTACACCAGGAAACGTTTCAGGATAATTTATAACAATCTCCATGGCAGCAATAGGGTGAGTTCCTATCATTGTCTGATCATGTCCAAAATGCATCGGGAAGCGTTGTTTTGAACTTATGTCTGGGCCTTAACTTTCTAAATTATGATGCAATGCACTAAGGCTACGTTCACACTGCAAGGCTTAATGCTCAAATCAGATTTTTTTGCTCAGATCTGATTTTTTGTTTGCCTGTTCACATTACCATCTATAATGTGACCTGTATCTGATTCCAGTGTGAACTGTTTGCGGCTCCGAACTGCCCCGTAAGCCCAAAAGAACAGTAACAATGACGTCACATGCAGCTGTTTCACAAACGTAAACATGGAGGAAGTCAGCATTTTCGCCTTTGTTACAAAGTTTTTGTGCAGTGGGCGCCGGAGAATGAATGACCAGGTGTGGAGGAGGTCAAGTATGAAGAAAAAGAGAACCAAATTGCTTGTTTTGGCTTTTTGTGGAGCTGTGGCGACAAATACGATTGAAAGGTCTATGTGGATGCGGACACGGAGTCAGGAGTGGTGGGTCTGTGACGTTAATAGTTTCACAGAGACAGAGTTTATTCAAAACTTCCGGATGTCGAGGGCAACTTTCAATTACATCTGTCAGCGGATCTCCCCAAAACTCTGGCAGGACACTCAATTTAGGCGCTCCATCGTGCTATCCTCCATTTTTGCTAGGCTACCGCCGCGCAGAGTTGTGACGTGTGTGGCTATAAAGTGACATGTAAGTATCAAACAAGCATCAAATTCGCCTTGTCCGTTCACACTGAGGTCGCACTGAAGAAAAATCCGATCCGCATCTGATTCAGGACCACATATGTAAGTGGTCTAAATCTGATTTGAAAAAATCTGATTTGGGCCAGATTTGAGTGTTCACACTTACCTGGTCACTTGACTCCAAAAAAATCGGATTTGGGCCACTTTTGCCTTCAGTGTGATCATAGCCTAAGACTCTAGCATGCTTTGAGGATGTGTTCAAAGAAACTCCCCACAGTAACATTTGATGCATGATGTCGGCTCTTGCTGAAAATATTGCGAGATTTAATAAAAATCAGACTGTTTTCCTATTTTCGCAGAGGTCAGGGCGCAAACAGCAGGTCCTGGTTGTCATTTGAGGAAAAGTCACGAGGCTTTCAGCATGCAGGCGGACAAGAAGGAGAAGACGAGGCACAACCACTTCATCAAAACAGCACAGCCGTACAAACCCAAGGTAAAGTCCCCCCAGTTCAATCAAAAGAACAAGGCTGCATAGAAAAAATGACCTTAAGGATCTCTCTACTTTTAGGAGCCTGTGTTAAATTAAAAAGCTAAGTCTGTTCCCTCTTCTCTCAGCTCGAATCTACCCAGGAGCAGAACAAGAAGAGAAGCAAAGAAGAGATCGTAGACATAGACGACCCAGAGACCAGGCGGTTCCCTACCCCTTCAATGAGCTGCTGGTGTGGGCTGTGCTGATGAAGAGGCAGAAAATGTCGCTCTTCTTCTGGCAGCACGGTGAGGAGAACATGGCCAAGGCTCTGGTGGCCTGTAAGCTCTACCGATCCATGGGCTACGAGGCTAAGAAAAGCGATGTTGTGGACGACACCTCAGAGGAACTCAAGGAATACTCAAAGTGAGATATCTCTTCACCTCTCTTATCTCTTTATTCAAGTACAGATGTGACCCAAATCATTCCTGTTGTTATTTCAGTGAGTTTGGGACGTTAGCGGTGGACCTGCTGGAGCAGTCGTTCAGGCAGGATGAGACCATGGCCATGAAGCTGCTGACCTACGAGCTGAAGAACTGGAGCAATTCCACCTGTTTGAAGCTGGCCGTTTCCTCACACCTGCGGCCGTTTGTGGCTCACACCTGCACCCAGATGCTGCTGTCAGACATGTGGATGGGACGGCTAAACATGCGCAAGAACTCCTGGTACAAGGTTCATGTTCCATTTAGATTTTATTTTTGGTAACAAACAACACCTGGGGGGGATACAAATGCTGTAATCATTGCTGACAAGTGGCTGCTGGAGTTCAACAGTGACGAGAATAGGTCTAAGTACTCCTTGACACAAAAATTTAACCATTCTGTGATGGTTTAATATTTCTATACAAGTTCTACATGATGTTCACTTTTATAAATGTATTTAGCTAAATTTAAACTTTGTTTGAAATAACAGTAAGAGAAGTCATTGTCACAGAAGCGAGTTCACAACTATTGATCCAAATAAATAACCTTGGTCAACAATTAGCCGCTCACATTTAAAATAAATGATAAACTAATTTTTATGTGTGCTCAGCTCTTTAAAGAATGTGGCTTAATAAACGTAAATCAGTTTTTTCTACTCAAACCAGAAGGTGAATGAAATGTTTGGGCTTTGCGACCCGGCTCCGGGTCAGACCTGAAGTAGCCAGTGAGACACATGAGATACAGGGGGTTGCATAATTCACAGGCCTTTCTTAATTAATTTAGCAACATCCACCCATATGAGTGTGTTATTTGCCTTTAGGTGCTTCTGAGTATCTTGGTGCCTCCTGCCATCCTTCTTTTGGAGTACAAATCGAAGGCTGAGATGGCTCACATCCCTCAGAGTCAGGACGACCACCAGATGACCATGGAGGACAGTGAGAACAATTTCCAGAACATCGCTGAAGACATCCAAATGGTTAGATTCCCTGAGTCTGTCTGGTTTGATTACCACTGCTTAAGACTGTCGAATCAATTGTTTCTTGTAATCACATTTAATTGCTAAATTTCAAAAGTTAATTGCAGTTAATGGCATTTATAATTGCATGTTCAAATTTCCATTCTTTTGCATGTCGAAACAAGTATTTCAGGTCTAAGGGTAATGTAATGCGGTTGTGGGGTAACAACAGTATGATTAGCTGTACGTGGTTGAGTTTTTGGTACCACCTGCATCCCGAAACCACCCAACACCAGAAAAAGAAAAAGTAATAAATAAAGGGCAGACAGGGAAAAAATATCGGGTATTTCTGAATGTATCACATCATAGAAAATGTCTAGGTACAATCGCCACAATACAATTCAGCATCAGATAGTCCAAATTTTAGTTGATGTTTAAGTATAACAGAGTCATGAACAAGATATTCACGCAAAAAGTTTGCAGATAAAAACGGATTCTTTCTTTGTGTGTTTTCTTTGAGTCATTTATTTGCTGGTTTTCTTCCCCTCACATTTTCCTCTCTACTCTCCCTCTCCGTCTCTCCACATCTTGGCCTTGCTGTTATCTAATTTGGGCCTTTTTAACCTCTCCGCAGGATGTGTTCAAGGAGGCCAGATCCCACGACCAAGTGGAGGCAAAGAATGACATGGAGACACACATTCGCTCCAGGAAGCTGCCCTTAACCAGGAAAATTTATGCCTTCTACCACGCTCCCATTGTCAAGTTCTGGTCCAACACGGTATGGAGAAAGTCAAATATACACACTCAAACAGATTCAGTTATCTGCTTGTGTACCCAGCTGCCTATTTTAAGGAAGTGTATCTGAATAGCATTTAAAAAGAGGATTATGTTGAACAAAGCTTAAAGCTTAACGCGGTTACAAGAGGAAGAAAAACCTTTAAAAAGGGACATTTCTGCTTCTCTTTAATACATTCAAAATGACAGTGAACACAAATAAATGACTCCTGTTCAATCCTGGTGTGTGACATTTCCATCACAAACACACAGAATGGGAAGGGAGCACTCTTCGTTGAACTTTTCTCCTTTGGCTCTTTGATATTTGGGACAGTTTGGTCAATAAGAATATTCAAGATCAGGCCATTGCTCATGATCAACAAGACAGCTTTGCTTAATTGCTGAATTTCCACTTATGTGGTCTTGGGCAGACCCACCACCCTCTGACTGACTGTGATTGATTGATTGTCCACAATACCACAAATAGTGGAGGAGGACAAAGTGCAGCCTCATCTTATCAGACAGCGGCGAAACACTAAGAATAGAAACACAGCTCCCTCGCTCTGTGTGTTTAAGCACTGAATGAGTGGACTGATGCTTCCACAGCACCATCCACAGGAACGCTCAGGGACAAATGAAAGGTTGTACTTTGGCTCTGCTCCTTTAAAACCCACTAGAAGTGTTCACAAGTGGGGGCAAATAAAAGAACATGTTCTTCACACTTCAGCTTCAGTGTCACACTGGTCAGCTCTACTTTCAAATCTCAACTATAGCAGAGTCAGTGGTGTTGTACTGTTACATTTGCCATCATTCACAGGATTTTCACTCTTCTTGTCTCACTTGTGCTCATGTTTATTTATAAACACAAGCCCAAGGCTGGTTCTCAGGAGCCTGGGAGCCATCATTGATGACTTAGTACGCAGGCACAGGGCTGTTTTACAGGCTGCTCAAGACTTAGAGAAGCTGATACCATCACTGAAACCACCGCTCTATGTAGCACAGCCTGTGCTGCAGCTTATCTACATCTGCTTTACCTGTTTCCAACCTGGTTTCAACACAACAATGCCGCCCTCATCACTGACTTCCCCATCAGATGGGACAGCTAACGGCTGATTTTCCTAAAGTTCACGCTGCACATTACAAGGTTCAGCAATTTTTCAAACTGTCTAATTCAAGAAAGTGGATGTGTGTGTGTGTGCCTGTGCTCGTGTAACTTAACCGCATTTCAAACTTTCCCACAGTCTGCAGTATGGCTGACCCGTGCTTAAAACAGAAATGAGCCCTGTTGTACGGACTTATCCAGATGGGAGCTCAAGTACCACTGGAGGCATCACGTTGCCATGTGCTTTTTTCTATATAGGACAAAATAAAAACATGAGGGTTTTTATGTAAACAAAGACACTCTAGGCTGCAGTCGTGCTCGAGGTTCTACTAAGGCACCACTTTGAGTTTAATGCTAACATGCTATCTTTAAGGAGACAAACTGTTTTCCTTTTTAATCAACTTAGTTTAACATTTGATCCTCAAATGATCACGAAACACGGTAGAACCATAGACTGTATGACGTCACCCATCTGTTTCTGAAGCACTGTTTTGAGGACCATTGTCAGCAGCAGCCATATTGCTGCTGTCGAGCGATTGTGATGTAAAGAGGCGGGCTTTGAGCCTCCTAGCCAACAGCTACAGTGTTCCCGCAGTCAGCTGTGCCTCTCATTGGAAGACTCGTAATCTAAATATCTTTGAAATTGCTGCGTTAGAAAAAAATTCACCCCCCGTACAGTGTGTGACGATCGAGAAATTAGCTATCCAGACTACACTCGCTTTTTCTACCAGGCTGTAAACATGTTTATTTCTGCTGTAAAGATCGTCGTTTTTGAATTGGTGTGTATGTGGTGTGTAAATTCACCACTCCCAATAGAGGATGAATTTTCTTTTCTCTCACACAGCCCTTACCCTCTGAGCAAACCACCAGCTGAACCCAGCTGCCTCAGAGGCCTCGGTCAGTATGGTGGAGTACTTGCTCCAGACTCAAGTGCCATTATATGGTTCGGCCCCCTCAGACGGCCTCAACTGACCTCATCTCAAAATAGAGACAGCCCCTCTCTGGGACTGTCTGAATCTAGAGGCTTGTTGTCAACATGGTGTCTATCTAGGTCAAATATGTCTCTTCTGAAAAGTATATGTTGACATTGCTTACAGGGTTCTTATTGATGTTAGTTGTTAACAACTCTTCTTATTGTATCTCATCAGCTCTTCTACTTGGGTTTCTTGATGTCCTACTCGTATGTGGTCCTGGTGAAAATGCCTGTATGGCCTTCTCCTCAAGAGTGGGTGGTCATCCTCTACATATTCACCTCTGCTATAGAGAAAATCAGAGAGGTGTGTGAAATAACAGTGTTCAACTATTAAAGAGGCCTCTCAATCAACCAATCAGCTCGACATTATTTCACATTTCTCTCCTCCATCTTTTTTTTTCAGATGTTCATGTCTGAGGCAGGCAAAATAAGCCAGAAGATAAAGGTGTGGTTCAGTGACTATTTCAATGTGTCAGACTTTCTGGCCATAGTGACTTTCTTTATTGGCTTTGGCCTGAGGTTGGGTGGAGGTGACACCTTTGTCCCAGGGAGGACGGTCTACTGTCTCAATATAATTTTTTGGTACGTGCGACTCATGGATATCCTCGCTGTCAACCAGCAAGCTGGACCATACGTCATGATGATCGCTAAAATGGTGAGTCCTCATGAGAGCCATACCACTGCTTAATTTAAAGCAATCAGAAGTTTTACCATCCAAGTGCTCTAAGATATACATTTCTCTGCATGCACTGAAAAATGTAGAACTTTTAGACTGTGTTGTTTCGAGAGTCTAAACAAACTGAGGAAGTTGTTGCTATTCATAAACTGCAAATTTAAATGTTAATGTTTAAATGTATCACTTCAAACATTCACAACAGCATTAATCATCAGCATGATGTTACCAGGTATTGTAACCTTGAGTATCACCCTGAGCATTGCCAGCAGAACTTATTATTTTGTGTGTAACTGTGCTTCATATATTTGTTTAGTATTTATTAACCTTTCGCTGATAGCCTGCCCTCTAGTATGAGATGAAACCACGTTACAATAATGTAAAGGATGTGTTTGTTTTATTTTCTGATACCCAAATACATATTTGCTTTCTTGCAGAATTGCACTTAATATGAAGCTGGACCCAACAAAATATAAGCTTAGCTTACTTTGGGGATAAAAATTACTAGAAGCAGGGAGAACTGCAAACCTGGCTTTGCCACAAGCAAAAGATTTCTGTGTATTGACACCTGTGAGTTTTGCTAAATTAGAATGTATTATTTTATTATATTATAAATATTCTTCTTATTATGCTAAATATTATAATCATTATTGTTATTGTCCTTGTTATATAAATGTTATTAATATTTTTATTGTAATTTTTATTATTTATTTTTCAGATATGCTCACAAACAAAAGTGCAAAATTATTATTTTAATGTTTCTTAATTGAGTTACATGGGACAATAGCTTGTCCTGGTACTCTCCTCGAGTCTTCAGTATTTTATTTCTCCTTGGATGGATCGGGTTAGCAGTTCCCCTTGTTTACAGTCCTCACGCTGAGCCAAGCTAACCTGCTGCTCTCTCCAGCTTTATATCGAGTATACAAATGTTTGACTGGCTTCAATCTTCTCATCTAGCCTCTGCAACAAAGCAAATAACTGAATATCCCGTAATATCAAAGTCTTCCTTTCACAAAGTCCATTTTCCATTTAATCCACCTTCATAGCTGTTAAGTAGTCATAAATGGTTCAGTATAAACATGGTCTTCCCTGGGGATTTCAGCACAGACATTAAAAAGATTTATAAAGATTCAAAAGGCAGCACGCAAGATAGTTTATCATTGTTTATTCCCCAGAGAAGATGTGTGTTCACTACAGAAACGCTCTAAATATGTCAAATATAACACAAGTTTATTAATAATAACTTGCTGTAATGATAACTTCATTCAGTATGTATGACATCTCTTTCAGGTGGCCAACATGTTTTATATTGTAGTAATAATGGCTATAGTCCTCCTGAGCTATGGCGTGCCCAGGAAAGCCATTCTGTACCCTGAAGAGGAGCCCAGCTGGACACTGGCTAAAGATGTGGTCTTCCAGCCGTACTGGATGATGTATGGGGAAGTGTATGCTTATGAAATCGATGGTAAGGACGATGAGGATGGTAGGGGAGATTACGAGGGTAAGAACAGTTTATTCAAAGCTTCTCACCACAGCATGATAGCTGATTGTCACCCAAAACAATCACTGGAAATCAAAACCCACGATGGCCTAATCATTGCTGCCCCACACAGCCTCGGTCACACAATATGGTTCACACAGAGAAGCAGCCAGCGCAGGTCTGTTTGGGGACAGCAGGGCTTTTTTTTTAGCTTCTCCGCAGCATCAACTGCCTCGACTCGAGTAGAAATGGTCTCGATGAAATGCAACGATTAGGTGATCATTACTTGAGTCAGGTGCATTTGAAGCTTGGGTGGAACAAAGCACCTTGCTGTGCCCCCATTACCTGAGTTGGCGTCCAAAGGTTTCACAAATGTTTAAATTTCATCACATTGTTTATCACTTTGTCCTACAGTTTAAAAGAGGTAAGAGGAGATGTTAATTATTCTGTGTGAGTTGGAGGTTAAGTTATACAGAGGGGGGGGGGGCATCCCCAAAACAAAATAAGAATGTGTGTGTGTTCATTCTCCTCAACAAATCAGAGTTACAATATCTTTAGTCAGACCTCTAGTGTGCCACACAGCATCAACAAGACGACCAGTTTTTCTAAAAGTAAAGGGTTTTTTACTGAGAATGTGTTATACAATAGTAGTTATTAGGTAAGTATGAAAAATATAGGTCAAATAAAAAATGACTGATGTACATATAGACATTTTTTCCAGCAGCTGTAGCCAACAGTGAAGCTGTTTGTGTGCAATTCAGATATATGTAGAATTTAAAAAACAGGCAAATCACTGACATTACAGCACAGTGTTGTCCTTTCTCAGTTTTTTCTAATATGTGTTGAAACAGATGCACTGATCCAGTACTGAAATCAAATGATTTCCAATACTGTCTCAAGTAGCTAGGTATCAGGAAGATTTGATTGATATATCTGCAGTGTTGAATATGTTTACATTCGTATCTTCCTCTTCACAGTTTGTGCCAATAACAGTGACCTAGCAGTGAAGCCCCTGTGTGCAGCCGGAGTGTGGCTGACTCCTCTCCTACAAGCAGTCTACCTCTTTGTACAGTATATTCTAATGGTCAACCTCCTCATCGCTTTCTTTAAGTAAGAGCACTTCACTGTTACATAGAGCTGTGTCAGCAGATTAATGCAGGTTCTCTTCAGAGGCGTCATCACCCACATCCCTCAAATGTCTCTGCTTCATCTCTTACAGTAATGTCTATCTACAAGTGAAGTCCATTTCTAATCTGGTGTGGAAGTACCAGCGCTACCACTTCATTATGGCCTACCATGAGAAGCCTGTTCTCCCACCTCCCTTTATCCTCCTGTGTCACATCTACTCCCTCTTCTGTATGTGCAGAAAAAGGAAGAAGGAGCACACTTACGGACCAAGTACGATCACCCTGCTGTCATTTTCTTACATATTAAAAAAATGAACAAAGAATATTTTTGTCATTAAGGCCAAACATAAAGGATCTGTAATATTAATGCTTTTTGCAACAGAACAAAAATATTCAATATCTTCTTTGTTCTCTTAGAGCTGTTTCTCACAGAGGAAGACCAAAAGAAGCTGCATGATTTTGAGGAGCAGTGTGTGGAGACGTACTTTCATGAAAAAGATGATCAGTTTCACTCGGGGAGTGAGGAGCGCATTCGTCTCACATCAGAAAGGTGAGCGTCTTCTTTTTTTTTTTTTTTTTTTTTTTTTTTTTTTTAAGTTTAAGGTAGATTTATACAACACATTCTGAAATGAGCCCTTTTTTCACAAAAGAAGATGATAAACAAAAATACAACAAAAAAAGAAAACATAACAGTCCATGTCTAGCAGGGAACCAAGGGAGTTACAGTACATCTGTAGATCTTAACCTGAAATCTGTTCTATGTGGGTTAACAAATTCAATCCATCCTTTCCAACATTTATCAAGCATCATTTTTGAGCCTCAGAGTAAGCACTAGTTTTTCCATAACAAAAATGTCATGCATCACATTAAACCAGTCTACTAATGCAGGTGAATCCTGACATAACCACTTTATCATTATGGCTTTTTTGCTGGCCACCAGCATTACTCTAAACATGTAAACTCTGGAAAGCCAAGAAGTTGAGGTGGCATCTTACCCAGCTACAAGACTTGAAAACATAAATAAATCTTGATTTTTAAAACTTGTTCAATGCTACCTCTGATTGACTTCCAGAAATTGATGAGTGACTTTTTAAAGGTCTCTATGTAGAACTGAAGTAGGAAGGGGGGGGGGGCGGTGTATGTATGTATCCAACCAGGGTTAAAATGCACTGCGAGTATCATAAAGGTATAATCTTTATTTATATAGCGCCAAATCACAACAAATGTTATCTCAAGACGCTATTACAAACATAGTAAGTCTAGACCGTACTCTGTTATATTATTAACAAAGACCCAACATCATGACAGGATAAGATCCAGTCCCCTCTTACTGAAAGGACTGCCTTATCTCATCTTAATCCACCATGAGCAGAGCCCCTTCCAGCATTTAGCAAGTTACAGCGGCAAGGACAAACTTCCTTTAACAGGCAGAAACCTCGAGCAGGACCAGACTCGTGTTAGACACACATCTGCCTCGACCAGGTTGGGGTTGGAAAGATTACAAAGCACATTTTTAAAACAGCAGTTAATTCACTTTATCTGTTATCAGCTCTCTGCTGTCTTGGCTCATTACTGCCACCTGGTCAGAATTGTGTGAACCCCTTATCTTCACTCTCATCTTGCATCATCAGGGTGTGCATGTGTCCCATTAGTAGGACGATCAAACAAAACAGGAACAGCCTAAAAGACAACGGCTGTGTAGCTTTAAAAGGGTCATCTCGGGGTCTTATCTCTAAATGCACAGTATATGGCTTAAAAACAGCAAAACATTAATAAGTGAATCAACAAATGAGTAGAGATACCAAATACACATACAGTACAATAACATTACCAGACGGAAACACAAACTGTCTTTGGGCTAACTGAAGTTTGTGTTTGTGTTTTTTTATTCAGGGTTGAGACGATGTGTTTGCAGCTTAGGGAGGTCGGGAACAAGGTCAACTTTATAAAACGCTCTTTGCACACTCTGGACTCCCAGATTGGCCACCTGCAGGACCTCTCAGCTCTGACTGTGGACACTCTGAAGACCCTCACTGCGCAGAGGGCGTCAGAGGCCAGCAAGGTTCACAATCAGATCA
This sequence comes from Notolabrus celidotus, assembly GCF_009762535.1. Taxonomy (NCBI): domain Eukaryota; kingdom Metazoa; phylum Chordata; class Actinopteri; order Labriformes; family Labridae; genus Notolabrus; species Notolabrus celidotus. The sequence continues at coordinate 27,249,979 of NC_048274.1, forward strand.
CGCGGGAGCTCAGTCTCTCTAAGAACGTTGTCCCCAGCATCGCCCCTGTGCCCACAGACACTGGCTCCCACTCTAAATCGTCCGTGATATGCAAACGCAGTGTGGGGGCCTTCTTTGGCTCCTCTTTCCCCCAGGCAGGAGCCAACATTGCAGATTCTCTGTTTGGGTTTGGTGTCGCAGGAGGGGCTGGGACAGACAGTAGTCGGAGAATTGGCCCCAGCCATGGAGCAGGACTGGGGCTGGACCCCAACCTGACCCCAGCATTGAGTCCAGAGAGGAGGGGATTATTTGGGCACCTTTCTGCAGAGGCTGGCTCCTCAAGCAGTGCCGGCCCCAGTGCCTTTGTCCAAAGTGCTGTGGCCATTTCCCCTCCGGAGCTGCGTCTCCGAGGCCACTCTCTTACCCAGAGTAAGCTGACCCGTCCACAAGAGCCGGGCCTCTCCGACTCCCCATCCAGCCTGCCCAACGTGCCCTCCCCCGGGGCCCAGTTCCACATCAGCAGCACCCCCTCCCAGCCCAGTGGCTCCAGCCACCCAGAACTTGCCCTAGCTGGGCTTTTCCAGCAGCCCCTCCAGCCTGACAGCACTACAGTAGAGTTTGGGGCTTTTGTGGGTGAGTATGAGATCGAGGATGAATCTGGTGTTGACAAAAAGATAAAAGAGGAGGATGAAACGTGTGTGTGTGTGTATCCTACTGTTTTCATTGTGTCAAAGACTTCTGGCTCTGCTCGGCCTGCCTGCTTGCCTGCTTACACCGCAAAGCCTGAGTGCACAGAGGGTATAGGAAGCGGGGAGAGGGGGGTGAGTCAGGGCTATGTGAACGAGGCGTTCCTCGATGACGAGGGCAGATCAGTCTGTCTGAGCACACAGAGCACAGACGCTGAAGTCCCATCGGTTCCTGAAGCTGAATCATCAAATAGAGGCCTGCCAGGTAGTGCTCCTGCCCCTGCTGTAGCACCCAGGAGACCCCACAGAGAGAGGAACCAGGGATGGAATAAACCTGGATTACCCGCCTCTCAGGCATCCTGCTATGAGGGTCAAAGTGGGTCAGAAGTCCAGCCTGAAATGAGGAACACAGCAAGAGAGCCAAACACAATGAGAGGTTTGAGTTTCAGTCTAAGTGGAGGGCTGCGTCTGCTGGGTGCTCGGCTGTCAGGGTCCAGATCCGATCAGGATCCATGTAGACCTGCTGGGGCCTTCTCCTTTCACTTTCTCTGTGTCTGTCTGGACCTCTTCTCTAACAGTTTGCTCTTTGTTCCTGGGCTCTTCTGAGGTTTTCAGGTATGATGTGAATGCAGCATGAATGATTGGTTGACCGTTGGATTGATCAGGGATTATTTTGTGAGGTGGAGGTGAGACGATTTGAATTAGAATCATGAGTGTAATTGTAATTTATCGATGTGTTCTGAATGCTGCACAACAACTGGATGTGTTTTCACAACGGGAGTAGTGAACAAATCATTTTCAAATAATTCTTTAATGGTTCTGAAGTTATGTGAAGGAAAACATGAATCATCAGGGGGAAAACAGTGTTTTGTGATTTATTTTAATTTTTTGTTTGTTTAATGTGACAGACTGTAAGGACAGTTTGGGCTAATGTAATGTGGCCTAACAATATTTTTGGTTTCAGGACATAAAGACAGTGTTGACCTCCAGCCTTCACCACCCAGAGAGACCTCCAGTAGACAGGAGAGCCCGGCTACACAGGCCAGAACCCAGGTGTGTGTGTGTGTGTGTGTGTGTGTGTGTGTGTGTGTGTGTGTGTGTGTGTGTGTGTGTGTGTGTGTGTGTGTGTGTGTGTGTGTGTGTGTGTGTGTGTGTGTGTGTGTGTGTGTGTGTGTGTGTGTGCGCGTGTGTGTGTGTGTGTGTTAGTTTAGCATGTTTCTGTTAATATTTGTCTTTATATGGACACGTTTGGGCTTTTGTCTGACCAGAGTACTTTAATGCTCCTCTGTTGCTCCCTTTCCTCGAGTTGGGGATTTGTTTTTCAAAAGATTATTTACTATTTAGTTATAATATTTTATATATAATAATTTATTTGTTTATTTTTTATTTTTATCAAATCGAACTAATTACTATTATTATTATTACTACCATTAATACTATTAATTATTGGTAGTAGTAGTAGTTGTAGTATTATATCTCTTTATTTATATTAACTCAATTTCTTACTTGCCCACTGAACTAGTCCCCATTTTTATTTTTTATTTTTTTATTTATTTATCTGTTATTTAATTCTTTATTTTTGGGTAGCTCTAATATTTTACCCCCACCCCCCCACCCAGAATTGTCTTCACTACCTTCTCCCACCCAGCTTATCTCAAACTACTGTCCTGCGCACACACACACACACACACACACACACACACACACACACACACACACACACACACACACACACACACTCTCTGTAATGTTCACTTGTTGTCTTGTCTTTCACTTTGATTTGTATATTGTGTATGGTATTCTCATGTCTCTCACCCGTCTTGTATCGTTAAGCAACACTTAAATCAAAAAAACCTGAAGATTGCTTTTTTTCCCCAAACATTATGACACTATGCACTGATTGGTTACTGTGACTGATCAGTACCTCACCAAAAATCAGAAGCATGACAATAAAACGCAGCAGGAAACCCTCATGAGGTTGTAACTTAAGACACCTGTACAGTCTTGTAGCAATACTTAATGATCTAGCCTGATGAAATAAACGTTATAAAATTCAAAATGTTGATCCCTCCTGACTTTGTCATTCTCTCTCTTTCTTGCTGCAGCATCAGTCTGAAGCTCACGGTCATATCAGAGCAGTCAACTCCTACGCTGGCTTCACAGAGTTTGACAGGAGCCCAGCTTTTCTGCATCCTGAGTCCAGTAAGCTTACACATTTTGTAAATATTAAAAATAATTAATCTACAAAGGTAAAAGTTTAACTTACTGTTTTGTGTTTCTGCAGCTTTAACAAAGAAGGACAGGAGCAGAGTGTCCGCTGAAGACATCCTCATCCATGAGGACCCCAGAGCTGCAGTCCTGGTGAGAAGTCTTAATCTGCATTTCTATTAGCACAAAGTAAAAACATGGTCTTGTTCAGTTTTAACTATCATTCACTTTATTCATTTTGGTTTCTGTCACTATTTAACAAGTTCTCGTTTCTCCATTAGGAAAGAGTTCAGGTTAAATCAGCCCAAGCCAGTAGCCTGTAAGTGTGTTACACACATACAACAAACACACAACAAACACACAACCTCTTGAATTTATGATGCATCTTTTTTCTCACTTATTATAGACCAGCACATTCTTAATCACAGAACCTGTGTTAATGTGCACCACAGACTCCTGTGTGGATTCACTAACTGACAGGCATGTAATCTGTTTGTTAAACTAATGTCCTCCTGTTGTCTCTCTTCCAGTCGTCCCCCTGGTGAAGACACACTAACTGGTAAGATGTGAAGTTTTGTCTGAACACTTTCATTTGGTTTGACTTGTTCTGTCTTGATCAGCTGGTCCAGCAGCAACGTTATCAAAGTGACATGTGACCTTTTTTCTTTCTTTGCATAAAATGAATGCTTGTGTGTGTGATACAATCAACACTTAGAACTAGGGGTGCAGGTTTAGCTTAGTGGAATAATAGAGCATGTCACCTGTAGGACAGAGGCTGAGTCCCCCGTCCCACCAAGTCCTTTGGCCCTCTTGTTGCATATCATGTCCCTCACCTCTTGTGTTTCACATTACATCAGGACCAGAGAATCAACCCTTCAGCATAATTAGAGATGTCTAAAATCATGTTTGAGTTAATTTAATCAAGTCCAGATAAAAACCAAACTATATAACACCAAACCCAATCTGTAAGAATTTCCTGAAATGCACCCAAACAGACTCCACCCTCTATGTATTCACTCTTTTTTTGCTTCTCCCTCATTCAATCTCTTTTTTTCCTCTTTTTTCTTTTCAATTTGGTTATTATTATTCCTTCTTTTTCACCTCCTTTGGTTTTAGAGTTATTTTACTTATTGACTTATTATAATATATTGCCACATTGCTACTCTTATTGATAGCTAATATTATTATTATTATTTTATTTATTTTCTGTTTTTTTTTCTTCTTTTTTTGTTTTTGTTTTGGGTTCCTTTTTCCCCCTCTCTTCCCTTCTGTTTTCTCTCTCTTCAAAAGTGTATAAATGTGTCCTTCCATGTTTTGTAATGTTTGTACTTGTTAGTATGTCTGTATTGACTACATGTATATACACTAATTGGTGAATACAACTTTTCTTTTTTTATAAATATATAAAAAATAATGATAAAAAAGTAAGCCTGTAGATCTAGAAATAATAAAATAAAAAGATAAAAAATAAACTAATGTTTGAAGATAAATACGTCACCCTCCTCCTCTTCTTCTTCTTCACCTGTGGTTACAGCTGCCGTTTCTCTGTATGCACCACGACACACCCCACTTGGAGCCAGAAAGGATTGTGAGTATCTATACTGGTAGAACAAATACATGATCTAGCTTTCAAATGTAACCCTTTAGTTTTAAACTATTGTAACCTTAGCAAAAGACAGCTGTCCCATCAAGTTTGAGTTGTACTTTATTTTCAAGTATTAAGGAGACATCTACTGGTGGATGCTGGAACTTGAGTGCTTTCTGTTGAATTCATGCATCTGAATGACTTACAGTAAGAGCATGCATATATGTCGTCGACTCCATAATATTTCCTGATAAACATCTTTTGTTCTCTGCAGCCATTGGCTCTCCTTTCAAGCCCATGGAGAGCTACCAGTACTCAGGTGAGATGTGGAAAATAAGCAGTCTTACTGATTTTTGCGTATAATCATTAAAGCTTTCTTGAGGTGACAATGGTCAACATTTCACTTCAGCAGTTATCAACCTGTTGTTATATTTATGTTTATATGTATGTGTCCTTATTCCCTCTATAGCTGTAGAACGCAACAACTTGATGAGGTTGTCCCAGAGTATCCCCTTCACCCCTGTGCCCCCTAGAGGTGAGTGAGGAACACGCTGTGTTCTCAGATATGTCAGCTCAGGTGAAAACACTCCCGGATGTTTTTGAGAAGAGGCGGTAGTAGGTGGTTGGAGAATGAGGAAGTATGGAATTGGATTAGAGATCAGGTTTCTGTGTTGTTGCCTCCCACACCTGCAGTTGTTTGCTCTTTAATTACTCGGGTGTGACACTGAATTTAAGTATAAGTGTTGCTGTCTTCACATTTCAGATGCATCCCCCTGCTGAAGTTGAAATCAGTATTTTGATTTGAGTTTGTTGAAATTACTCTTAATGTCTAATGATGAAAAAGCTAAAGGAGTAAGTGCTTATGGGTAATGAAGTCTGCACAGCTTCTGATCTTACAGCTGTTCATACTCCTCCTAACAGCAATGTTTTAAGATAAAACCAAAAGCTTCAAACAGGAACAGTGCTTCACTCTGCTCTTGGTTAGTTGTTCACTGCAGAATTTATAAGCTCTTGGCAACACACCCTGGAGGAAACTTTGTCTCTCTGCCAGATTCACACCAGGCAGATGGTCAAATAAGTCTAAGCATCTACAGATCAAATATCCAACCCAGAGGCCTTTTATGTTGAATATATCACCTCTCTACTCTGTCTGCTCACATATTTCTCCATTTTTATTAAGTAATGTCAAACATTAATAACTTGTCAGCTAGAGCTTGATAAACCCAGAGTACACCAGTTGTGTTGCTTGAGCATACGATTAAAATAAGGTACAACTCCACAAGATTGCAAAAGGTCAGAATATGTGACATTCAGCCAGAGATATTACACTTGATTCAAGAAACATCAAACTAATGCTGAGTTTATCTGTAACCCTGGAAGCTGCTCCAATGACAGTTTTATTAAAAGTATCACAAGTAACGTTTCATGGTGACGATTTTGGTGTGCGTGCAACCTTTATTTTGCCTTTATCTCTAAACTTCCCATGATGCTTTGTTTTTCCATCAGGGGAGCCTGTGACTGTGTACCGTCTGGAGGAGAGCTCCCCAAACACCATCAACAACAGCATGTCTTCCTGGGCCCAGCGGGGCCTCTGTGCCAAAATAGAGTTTCTGGGCAAGGAGGAGATGGGCGGAGGCCTCAGACGGGCCCTCAAGGTGCTCTGTACCTGGTCAGAGTACGACATCCTGAAACCAGGACATCTGTATATAGTCAAATCTTTCCTTCCTGAGGTGGTCGAGACCTGGCAGAGCATCTACAAGGAGGACACTGTGCTGCACCTTTGTCTCAGGGTACGAGGACAGACACTCCCAGAAATACTCCTCATGTTGTAATCTGTGCCGTACACTCCTCACAGAGAACATCTGACTGTAGAGAAAGTGCAGTCTTTATTCTTCAAAGCTAACTTGTCATGAGAAAAAGTCGGTGTAACTTGCTTAGATGGAAAGTTGTTGAATATCCTCAATAGGCTTTATCCTTTCCTTTAAAGAGTTAGAAGGACAGACACTCCCAGACACACTCCTCATGCCGTAGTCTGTGAGGAATGTGCCGTTACGGAGAACCTCTCTGGCTGTAGAGAAAGTGCAGTCTTTTATTCTTCAAAGCTAACTTGTTATAAGAAAAAGTCGGTGTAACTTGCTTAGATGGAAAGTTGTTGAATATCCTCAAAAGCCTTTTTCTTTTCCTTTAAAGACAAGTGCACCGAAACAAAAACTTAGAGACCTGATCAATAAAAAAACAACAACCTGTAAATCCCCAAAAACAAAAAAGCATTTTGATTCACGTGGTTTAATGTTTTTAATACTAAAACCATTATATCTTATAAATGCCCGCTCTGTTATGATACAAGGATATACACTCAACACATTGTGTCACTGCAGGAAATTCAACAACAGCGAGCTGCTCAGAAGCTGACATTTGCCTTCAACCAAATCAGGCCGAAGACCATTCCTTATTCACCGAGGTAAGAGCACAAACAGGAGGCCGAGCAGAACTCACACACATTTAAAAAAACAAATGTTAACACAACACTTTTACTTTTGCTTTCAATCTTCACAAATTAACCTTTTCTTGGCTCTCCAAAGCTCTCGAATCCCTTTCACACTTTGAATTAGACTTTTTTCATTGCGTGTCATTGAATGCTGCTTCTTTGCCAAGAGGACTGACCCACCTGACAGGTTTGACACATCAAGATGCTTATTATCTAGTGTGATTATTACACAGGTGTGCCCCATCCTGTCACTGTATCTTTATATACCACACCTGTCAGGTAGATGGATTTTACTGGCAAAGAGCTGCGCACAAACTCGTAAACATTTTAAGCACAATACATTTTTTTGTGTACAGAAAAAAAGTGTGTCATGTACTCTGACAATCAAAAATTGGGAACAAAAAGTGTTTTTTATATTTTTAATCAGACATCAGAAATCTTGTTTGGTAAGGCCAGAGACATTTGCTGGGAAACATTTCAAGTAGTCAGTACAACAGGTGATTTGCATATCAACAACCATTCCTTTATCCTATCTCAATGAACGCGTCACTGTGTTGATAAACAGGTTTGAGTCAGTGTTTTCAGACAGCTAGCTGTAGTATCATACTGAGCAGGGAAATGTTGATGTAGATCTCAGGAAACTTTCCATAAAGAACATGTCTAAACTCTGAACTTACTTTTGTAGTGTTATAAATAAAAACTCAACATTTACCCTCCTGTTGTTTTCGTTTCCCAGGAACATTAACTTAACATAATGTTCCTGGGTCAACTTGACCCGGGGCATATTTAGTTTTCAAAAAAAATCCCAATAAACATTATTTTAATCTCTTTACTAACACCATTACTAACCATTTAAATCAATATTTAGTGCAATGGTGTTCTTTAATTCTCACAGATCATGGCTCAATGAGGATAATTCACTCATTTTTTTATGAAAATTCAAGTTAAATCTTTTTTGAATGTACATTGGAGCGACCTAAATATAAATACAGTAGACTTGTATTTTTGTTTATTTTATTTTACTTTTTGAGTTTGTTTCATTTTATTAACAATTTCTTTTTAGATTTTGGAACTTTAAAAACGGGTCAGTTTGACCCGCAACATAACAGGAGGGTTAAAGCACAGAAGAAGAAAAATCTTCCTTTAACAGGCAGAAACCTTGAGCAGAACCAATCCACAACTTAAAAAAAAAAAAAAAAAACATCTGAAACTAACAGTGAAGGTTTGATTTTCTTTGCATCTCTTCCTTACATACAGAACCCTGAAACCTTAATCCTGTATGTGTGTGTGTTGTGTTCAGGTTTCTGGAGGTGTTTCTGCTCTACTGTCACTCTGCCGGACAGTGGTTCGCTATAGAAGAGTGCATCACTGGGGAGTTCAGGAAGTTCAACAACAACAATGGAGATGAGACCGTCCCTACAAACCTCCTTGAGGAAACCATGCTGGCCTTCAGCCACTGGACCTACGAGTATACCCGCGGAGAGCTGCTGGTGCTCGACCTGCAGGGTAAACCACAACCAAATCAGTGTACTCGTTCATAAAAATACAGTGAAGTATATCTAAAGAAGACTGTTTTTACATTAATGAAGCATTAGTCAGTCATGAAGAGGAGCTAAAAAAAAGAGATTAGGCTCACATGAGGATGTGTCCTGTACAGCTATAATAAATAATTGTTCTGAATTTAAAAACTGCGCTCTTAAAAGAGAAACACTGTTGGGTTTCTTAAGTAAATGTCATGATAATGAAGTGCATTTCTTTTAGGGGTCGGAGAGATTCTGACAGATCCATCAGTCATTAAGAGTGGTGAAAAGGGGTAAGTCATTCTGATGTTTGAATAAATTTTTCTTCATGTAGCTCAGTATTGTAAAAGTGAAGGAAATGCCTTATTCTCGTACATTTTCGAATTAATTTGACTTTCTATTCTATTCTAAATTTTACACTGTAGACTAAACAACGCCTAAAAGTATGTCTAATTGAACAGAACTGAGAATATGTGTGATAACTTTCAACAATTAATAATGATCAACATTTCTTAAATAACAACATGGTTAGTTTTGCACTGATTGCTCACACTTTGAGACTCTTCCAGATCCTACGATATGATCTTTGGGCCGGCTAACCTTGGGGATGATGCCATAAGAAACTTCAGATCAAAACATCACTGCAACTCCTGCTGCAGGAAACTCAAACTTCCTGGTGAGAAATATTACACAGCTACTGCTCAGTTAGTTACTCACAGATGTTCAAGGCAGCATGTTGGTCTTTCAATATCCCCTCAAGATGAGTTTTATACCATGTAAATAGTTATTTCGTCCGTAAACGCAATGTTCTAACAGGTTTCTTGATTTGGGGATTAAATTGGAATGCAATGAACCTTTAAATTTAGATTTATTATTGAAATAAATGCCGGACTGCTACACTAGTGTGTTCTGTAACCATGACCTAGAGGTAGGAGACAGCTTCAGAAGAGCAGTGTTTTCTTTAATTTCTTTAGGATAACACTGTTTCACTGTAAGAAATGCAGGAGTGCATGTACAAAATGTTCATGAAGTGTAAATATGATGTGCGCTTTGATTGCTCACTGACATCCAGTGATCCCTGGTTGATGGGACAATTGCACTTTTCAGGAGTTCCAGTTTGGTTAATTTCTCTGTTTGGTAGAGATCCTGTACGAGTGAAACTATTGTTGCCTGCAATGGTGAGGCATATCATTGACAGGCATCTCTTGAAAATTAGACCCCTTGTCTCAGTGAGTTAACCTGTATAATTACAGGTTTAAATAAAAAAATAAAAAAATCTGAACATGCCAACCCGAGGACGTCCCTTAATTTGGAGTCTTCCACATTGTTGGCCGGCAGTTTGTTGCCACCCTTGAAGCAAGTGCTGTTAAGTTCTTTCATTTAGTTTCATCCACTGGTCTGTGGCGACTCTCAGACTAACAAGTTGAGCTTTGCCAGCTGTTAATGCAATTGCCCCTGACATCAGTCCGATTAGCTGCACCTGTATGCTAAGCTCATTCCTGGTAGCTCAAACCATAGACATATAGAGAGTAGACGCTGCATCAACCTCTACTACCTATTGGGGCCGCCATCTTGGTCCGGTCACCTGCTCCACTCCAGTGTAATCTGTTTGGCAGGCGCAATTAAGTGGCATTTAATCAATCATAACTCGCTGAATACTAAACTGATTTTCATGCAGGTTTTTTTTTCTGCAAATGTCATACATGTAGGTATGATACAGGACACATGGTTCGGCATATTTTAATATTCATAGTGGGCTTAACAGTGATAGAATATTCTGATATGTGATATATGTGATGTATGATAGGTATTCAGGCCGCACAGTGCTCTAGCATCTTGAAGTCTCCGCAGATTCAGTTTACGTTTACAGGTAGGATCATGGGTAGGATGACCGGACCAAGATGGCGGCTGTATTTCTTGCGCCCCAGCAGCCAATGCGGCGTCTACTCTTTATATGTCTATGGCTCAAACTGAAAGGACTGCTGCAGGAGGAGGCACGAAAACATTGCGGCAACAGTGTGCCAAAAGGGACAAAATAGCATATGAAAATGTGTGTTCATTTTGTAACTTAAGTCTATTGCAATTCATATTTAGTAGGAGAGGCAGCTTCACTACAGTGTGCAGAAAAATAAAAAAAAGGCAAAACATTTTTTTAAACTTTGGATTTTGACTTTAATCTCATCTTTCTGACAGCCATTATGTAAATATGAGAAAAAGACCTTACACATCACAATCTTCATTGCAGTCACACAAGATGATACGAAAACTGATTTGGCACATCATGTAGATTTTATTTGTTGTGTCTGTTTGTCAGATCTAAAGCGGAACGACTACACACCAGACAAGGTGACGTTTCCACAAGAAGACCCCTCCAACCCCGGGGGCGGAGTCAAAGAGTCCCGCCAATCCATGAGGCTGATGCTGTGATGGCTTCAAAGCCAGGGAGACGACGAATGATCACGAGACAACACTGTTTTGATCCCATTTAGTCAAAGCCAAGGAGCTGAGAGGCGCACCCCATTAACTGGAAGAATCACACCTGTGTTTCCACGGAAACCAGTGCATGCAGACTGTGTCATGTTTTTGTTGGTCCCACCAAAATGCTGTGTCGAACACAATTCAACCATGTTAACCTTTTTGTGTTTTATTACATCAGTAAGGAAAAAAAGTTTTAAACCTATTTTGTATAAGTTTATGATTTATATCTGTACAGTATATATAAATATATATGAACTGGATATATTGACAGGTACCGTATCATTGCAGAGGGTTTATTATTTATTGTGAAGTTTGAGAAGTTGCCTTGTTTTTAACAAAAAAAAGAAAAAGAACAAATCTAAGTGCATTGTATATCTGTTACAGCAGCTGCAGAGAGGACAGCCTGCTGGGGCTCAGTCACTGCGGAGCTGCAGTTTGCCACCACATCATTTTATAAGTGTATCACAACTTTTTGTCTCGTAGTTAATGAAAGGATATACATGAAATTGAAAATCTTGTAAAATAAGGGCAGATTGCAATGCAACTTTTACAGAACAATGTATGTAATTTTATTGTATCGAAAGTGTGTCCACCAAAATATTGCTGATAGTTTTTATTGTTACAAAGGTACTATTGCTATATCTTTGTCATCAACTATTGTATGAGCAAATTACAATCTTGTGTATCTTATAGATACTGTTATCCGGCATGAGCTGAACAGATTAAAATATTTTATTCAGGGGAACTGACAAACGTGAGGGTATTACTGTATACATTTTGTACTGGACATCAGACATCATTTTAAACAAATAAAATGTTAAAAGCTTTAGCAGCTTGGCTCCAAATAACTGTGTTTCAATCTACAGGGGTTTTGAAGATGCCTTGGCTTTTAAAAAGTGAGATGCCGTGAAAGATATTACAAGAAAAAGGCAAATAATTGATGGATAGAGTCTCTTATTCAAAGTCATCAGTCCATGTGTTAGAAGCTGGATTGTATCAGTTGTTCTTCCAGGAAGTCACCAGTGAATGTCCAGTGGCTTTAAATGTGTGTGCATTTGTGTGTTGAGGCTTCTGTCGTACTGTTGATCAGGTGGTGACCAATCGTCTCCGCAATGTGATGATGCTTGAGGAGGACTGGACTAGACGGCACACCCAGAAATGTTAACAGCAGTACGTCTGTTCCATTGACGACACATCATAGAGGTAGAGATGTTGCAAAACTTTTTCTCCTAGTTCCATCTCGCAGTACCAACTTTATCATTAGTAATGCTTCTTCTTTTGCCTCGTCATTTTGTTTGCGCTCATTCATTTTGTCGACTTTTGCAAAAGTTGGTTGTTTGTCAGGCTCACTGACATGATGGAACAAATCATAGAAGGCAGAGAAAAACCAAACATGCTAGACTTTCTGTCCCGATGTGGTCCCAGAAGTGGCTTCAGTTGTCGTTCACAATGATACCATACACAGGAGAATCATGTTTTGGGGCCAACAGGGCTTGACACCATATATCTGGATCAGGCTATAATTGTGCTTAAAAAAATGCAGTCTGGCTTCGGCATCAGGCGCTTAAAATAATTCTGAAACCCAGCACTCCGAGCCCTCACCCCACGGTTTCCATGGTCTGAAATAGTCGTCATTGAGTTAACTTGTGTTTCTTCATTTAAAATAACAAATTATGATATATGGCAAACTATTCAATGTGGACCCCAAATATAACCCAGACAATTTGGAAAGGGAAAAAAAAGCCCAGTAACAAAGACCAGGTACGTGTTATATTTATTATGCCCTTTTGAGGACATTCACCTGTTGGTGATGTAACAATTTGAGCCAATCTTGTGTGGATCTCCCTCACCTCTGGTGTGACCTTTCGAACAAACCATTCACAGCCTGCGATCTCATCCTGGGGTTACTCCAATACACGTTAAAAGAAAAAAGAAAAAGATGTTCAAATTGTGAGTAATAACAGGCTGGTATATTTCAGATACTTTAATGGGAGTGACAGCTAAGAGCTAATAATAAGAAATATACAGTTTTATGTGAGTGGTAGGTAGCAGCTACAGTGGATATCAAGAGTCTACACACCCCTGTTAAAATGTCAGGTTTTGTGATGTAAAAAAATGAGACCAAGATAAATCATGCCAGAACTTTTTCCACCTTTAATGTGACCTATAGCGTGCACAATTCAATTGAAAAAAAAAATTCAAATATTTTAGGGGGAGGAATAAAAAATAAAAAGATAAAATAATGTGGTTGCATAAGTGTACACACCCTTGCTAATAATTTGTTAAAGCACCTTTTGATTTTATTACAGCACTCCTTTTTTGTAGGAGGAGGAGTCTATTAGCATGGCACATCTTAACGTGGCAGTATTTGCCCATTCTTCTTTACTTAAAAGCTCCAAATCCATCAGGAAGTGAGGACATCTGCTGTGCCCAGCCCTCTTCAGATCACCCCACAGTGCAGTGTTGTTTTTATGACACACACCAAAGTTCAACCTTGGTTTCATCAGACCATAAAACATTTGCCACATGCTTTCAAGAGACTTCCCATATGTGTTTGAAACATTTTGCTAGGCTTGGATGTTTTTCTCCATAAGAAACGGCTTACATCTTGTCACCCTAACCCCATAGCAGAAGCATATGAAGAATACGAGAGATGTTGACACATGTAGTACAGTAATGGCAATTTCTTGTTCAGGTTAAGTTGTCAGTGTGATGGATGAAATGAACTTATGGAGAAACAAACGGCTGTCTTTAGTCTAGTCTTTATTATAAACATTCTTTGCAAAGAGGGAGAAAGCAGTGACAACAAGTGAAATTCTCTCAGTCGAAGTCAGGCTTCCTCTGTGAAAGTGCATGAAAACAGAGTATATGAACCAGTGAAAACACGTGTGGTATATGACAGGAAGCTCTTCCAAAAAAGGTAAAATCCTCTAGTCTAACAGAGATCATTGGCAGTAAGTAAAAAACAGGACACATGAGAGAGCATAACAGGATACGTAAGCAAGCTATGTGAGAAAGCTAGGATGGGAGTACAGGAAGCCTCCCGTCTTCGATCTTTTGGAGAAACTGCACCTGCAACAGTTTCTATCAATCTTACACAAACACATGAGAAAACATCTAACTCAGTTATTTTCCACCACAGTAGGCCTACACAGCCAGTACTAGTCAGAAATCCCTGCAGCTCCTTTAATGTTGCTGTAGGCCTCTTGGAAGCCTCCCTGAACAGTTTTCTTCTCGTCTTTTCATCAGTTTTGGAGGGATGTCCAGTTCTTGGTATGTCACTGTTGTAACATATTTCTCCACTTGATGATGAGTGTCTTCACTGTGGTCCATGGTATATCTAATGCATTGGAACATCTTTGTACCCTTCTCCTGACTGATACCGTTCAACAATGAGATCCCTCTGCTGCTTTGGAAGCTCTCTGTGGACCATGGCTTTTGCTGGAAGATGAAACTAAGGAAATGTCAGTAAAATCCTCCTAGAACAGCTGATCTTTATTTGGATTAATCAAAGTCACTTTAAATTATGACAAGTGTATACTGACAACTATTTGTCATGAGTTTGAATGTGATTGGTTTATTCTGAACACAGCCACATCCCCAGGGTATGTACACTTATACAACCACATTCTTATTCTTCCCCCTTAAAAGATTTCAATTTTCATTAGAATTGTGCACGTTATAGGTCACATTACAGGGGGAAAATTTTCTGACATGATTTATCTTGGTCTCATTTTTACATCACAAAACCTGCCATTTTAACAGGGGTGTGTAGACCTTTGCTATCCACTGTAGCTTAGCTCATTATGCACAACATTTCCTCTCTATACATGATGTAAAACTGTGGATGTATTGAGTAGCAATAAGCAGGATACCAGCAGATAGCAGATAGCCTTTAATGTGAGTAGGACCCCCACATGAGCCCTTGAACTTGAAAAAATGTTGGCTGTAATATATTTATATTTATACTTTTAAAATGTAATCATTATATATCAACTAAAGAAGCCATACAACTTGTTTTAAAAAGATCAAATTAGAAACCACAATGAAAGAAAAGAGAAAACATGCTCTGACAAAAGGCAGTGAGGGCCGTCATCAGTAGGAGGCAGGTGGATGATGTATGTACACCTGCAGGAGATAACAGTGGATCTAGTGTCTGAACTGAGGCCTCACATTCAGCTGGTATTTGAATCCAAACACGATTACCTTTGTTCAGTAGCTGTGACCAAACTGAAAGAGTGCTCACCTGTGCACCTGTGTGAGGGTTCAATAAGGTCATCAGGAGGGGGATGGACTAACCCTCACATTCTCATTCAACTTGTATAAGGGGGATTAAGAGTTACCTTCGGCTTGGGATGCACGATAATTCCATTTATCCACAGTATCGTGCAGTAAAACCTTTGAAATTGTCTTGAGGTTCAAAGTTCAAGGTTTGGGGTTACTTTATTTGTATCCATAGTAGATTTGGTAAAAGACAAGACAAACCAAGTGACAAAGTGCTCAGTACTAAATATTTAACCCCTCAATAAAATGAAGAAACTGAGTCCCTTAGTACCTGCAGTTGCACAACAGCTACCATGTGACTTTTGACACAACAACACTGTATTCAGATGATTTCTACTTGAACAGAATGAGTCAAGCTGAGCCCCTGTGTTACCTCTGCTTTATGTCTGTTCTGGCTCAGACAGACAAGAGTCACAATTTGTTCTGCTTCTCTATTGAACAAGCTTCCAGCAGGCAAGTATGAGCAGGGAAGAATAAGTCTTTCATGAGAGAAGATGAACTGCAACTATAATTATACTGCCATACTGGTGCTGATGCCCAAACTGGACTGACTGGTTTCCCCTCCCGCTGGGTGTGGTTTCCTATAAGTGTCCAGTGACATCGACTCTGCTTGTTATTCTGCTCATTTGTTGGATTGAACGCTTACAGCTCTGCATCGTCTGCTGGTTGAACAAATCAGCCATAACCATGATTACAGTCACCATCGACTACGGGTGAGTTCATAACTCTCTCTTTTTAAGATTGATCTTAGCACTAATTATATATATATATATAGAGATGTTTATTAAAAAGTAAAAGTACATTTGCAGCATTACTATGAATAGAACATAAGGTGAGGTAACTAGTGAGAAATATTATGTATATATTGCACATTATGGCTTTCTGCACCAGCTTTTAGCTTCTTAGACTAATGTTTGGTCTCCAAACACTCTAAAGAGCAAAGCAAAAATAGAGCTGGTTGACTTGGATGTAGAAACATATTGTCTCTTAATGATAGGCACACTTCTTGCTAAAGTATAATGAGGCATAACTATTGTGCTATTTTGTAATAACTTTGTTCTGTTTTTTTTTTGTTTTAGTCACGGATGAGGCACTGCCAGCCACTACCAGCAACTGGTTTCAGTGCTCAGCACTATTCCGGTGTGCAGGTGGTGCATCGGGCATCCTATCCAGTACGTTTCCATTTCTCGTTTCCATTGAGGCTCATTACTGCCAAAAGAATAAAGCTAAATGACTATGCCTATGTTACAGCTGTTCATGTGTGTCATGTTTTATACCAAGTATGTATGAGGCATTTTAAGAGTCCAAATGTTTTTTTTGTTTTGTTTTTTCATTCTTATGATATCTGTTTAAAACTCAGACTTTGATATCAGTCTAACCATTATGTATGATTCAGAGACAACTAGCTGACTTCCCCATCATAATAAGACTCACTTTATGATCATAGGATATCAGTTTAACTCATAGTGATACATATATTACAAGTGTATATTTGATTTTTGATTTTTTTTGGCACCCGGCCAAAACCAGAGGTTATCTGGAGAAAATGCAGTTTGGAGATTTGTGTTATATAAGATAAACATGAACATGTGGCCTGTCCGGTTCCAAACATTATTATTTGATCTCAGTGGTGTGCAATACATATTTTACTGCCACTGAAAGCTACATGTATAAAATTGAAAGATTCAACCTGTGTAAAAATCAAGCAAGTCAAGTCAAACAAAAACAGAAACACTTTAAAACGCTTTAAAATAAGGGTTCTGCATGCTCTTCATTCTGAACTACATTGAAGTAAAAAGGTTGTTATATTGAACTGTGATTCACGCTCAGACATTTCAACAGAGAGTTTGACTTAGAAATGTTTGAGCATGAATCACTGCACCACACCCCAAAAAACTCCCTTTGGTAAATTCCACTGAACAGGAAAGAACTAAAGTGAACCTAGCAATGACAACAACCCTCACTACTGCGTTTTGTTATGGGTATCTGTAGTTCAGGGGTTCACAGGTGGTTTGGACTGATGTAGGAAGATTAAACAGGTAAAGATAAACGGCACAAAGTATTCCTCAATCCTTCCTGGTGAAGCAGTTAACTGAGCCGAGGTGATTCACTGTGTCATAAAAAAGGACACAGTCAATCATTGGGTTTGCAGAATTTCTTACTTTTTGTCTCCTTCAGGGACGTTAAGGTACAAAGATATGGTAAAGATGATGGGAAAGAAGCATGATGTGTTATTCTCTCCATGCATGACTCAGGACTTATTCAGATGAAATCAACAGGATTTTTTTAACTTGTGTATTTGCCATGGTTGATGTAGGTCTGACAACTTTTTGATAAATTAACCTTTTTAAGCTGTTGGATCAAGAATAAAACAATTATGTGTCTCGTATTAAAATAAAGGCATGTCTTTGTTTCCAGGGTTCTGGTCTCAGCAGGTTTTCACAGTGTTCTAATTTTTTCTTTGTGCAGTGGTTCACTGTATCGAGCCCGGCCCATCTCTGTGATAAACCTGTTATACTTGTTGTGATATAAACACACATGCAGACATATTTCATAATGAATTGATGTGGATGTATTTCTGCTTCTAATTTAAACCCCCACAGGCTGCTTTGAGGTATGGGTTAATCAGGAGCTGGTCCACTCCAAGAGACAAACTGGGAAGTTTCCTGATCCTCAACAGGTAAACATGTTGGAGAAGTCAAAAGTTACTCTTAAAAGCGACATCTTATTAACGCTGTGGCATGAAAAGATAAATCTTAATTTTAAACAGCTTGGTAGGACAACAATCTCGCCAATCAAATGTAAGGTGCCTGGTTGTACATGGTGTTGCTAGCTAGTTATTTTATGAATCTTTGCTCTGTGTTTCTAAAGGTTTAGGATTACTAATGGAAAGTAACACGTATTCAATTTTATGAGAACAGCTCAGCTAAAAAGTCAATATGATAAGAGTAAACAGTCCTTTTAAATTCTAACAACATTTCATTTCTACAGGTGAAGGCGGCAGTGATGAGGGCGAGTTCAGGAGGGGCAGGAGGGGGCTGCTATACCGTGCAGAGGACATCGTCCGGGGATGACGATAGTGGTCCATCAGGAATCTGGTGACTCAGACAAGCAAACGCTCTTTTAGATCAAGGAGAATAATATAAGAACTAAATTCACAGATCAAGAGTGTTTTGTTTCCTGAAGATCCAAATACATCCTGGTGTATTCACTAACAAAGCATTAAAAAAAAATCAAATTTTTTTAATGCAATGAAACAATGTTAAAGCAATTAACGTTGAACAAAATCCAATCCCTCAGTAACGACCTTTAGCCATGAAAACAGGCCACACACTCAAATTAAAAACAGACAATGACAGAAAATGATGAGAGCAACTCTGGAGGATCCAGGGCACTGATCTGCACAACTGTTTATGAATGTACACGCTTAAAAAGATGTAGTGTGTACATGATGGAAGCCCAAAAGTTTTGCAACAAACTGGAGCCTGAGGAACTGCTCTCATTATGTCAGTCTGACATATACTCATAAATCAATGTCTGTAACGCTGCACTCACTCAGGAGTTAAAAATCTTACATATCTCTTGTGTAACTCTTTATAAAGAGATTTAAGGACATACTCTTCCTCACTGTTCTGCCAAGTGTTATCATGAATAAAAAGAGCATACAACAGAGCATCATACAACGCTAGCACTGATAAGTCTGTTTGTGAATAAACAGTTAGAATTGTTAGCTTAGAGCTTCTCTAATATTGACTTGTGAACATGGTACAAAATCTGGATGTAAACACAAATTTCAACAGGGGTTTTTGAGTGGATTTTCTTGGCTGGGACATCCTAGAGGCTCCACAAGTCCTGGCAATCCCTAGTCACAGAGTCATGCTAATAACCCCTGAAAAATGGCATCCCTCATCTTGAAGTGTGAATTTTATACAAATATCAACACAAAAATATCAAACATGTTAATTTGTGAACTTTGGAGGTGCTAGATGTCACTTTTTCAACACTGAGAGAAAGCCAGTCTAGCTAGTTCAAGTCTTCATGCTAGCTCATGCATAATTAGGAAACACAAGCTTGATGTTAAACTTTTATCAAGCTCAAAGGCAAGAAAGTGAAAAAAGGGTATTTCCAAAAGCTGTCTCATTAAGCTTGTAATCTTTTAGGGTCCACTTTCCTCTCTGACCTGGAGAAAAACACTGAGTCTTTGAACATAGAAATTCTGTAGACACCTTACATGACCTTAGGTGTGCATTCCCTGACAGATGACAGCTTCTCATGTCTGTTCCTTTTATAACCTTATATACATTAACACTGACTCAAACTTCTTTAACATGTCAGATCTATTCTTTTTTTTTTAAATCTGCCATATATTCCCTACTTTGCAATATCTACCCGAACTCTGATGTGGATTTTATTTTAAGTGCTAAATAATGCGTATGTGCTCTTATCTTTTGTACTATTCTCACGTTTTAGCAGTTAAAATAAACAATGAAAATTTTAGATTTACTTTGGGGATTTATTGACTCACATCATATTTTGATTTCTAAAAGCAGCTTACTTCCTTTGTTTTCTTACTTGTTGATTCTGTCAATATCTAATTAATTTTTTTTGGCGGAAATGCAATAAAGTAAATTTGAAAACCAACAATCTGCTCTTTTGTACGGAAGACAACAACCGCCTACAAAGTCTTTTAAAAGACAGTATCTCACAATCAGGAGTTGTTGTGTTGACATCATGGCATAATGAAACCTTTCTTACCAGAAGAACGAGACCTGTTTCCTGTAACCACTGATAATGACAGATGACTGATCAGAGAACAGAAGTGCAAAACCAGCTTGTACATATGACATCTTACTTGAGAATATGCCAGACCGAGGAGTATCCGTTGTTGATCAAGAATAAGAACATCAGTCGCTGTTCAGTCACAAATTCTCTCTCACAGAAATGACGGTGATCTTTAAGGGTACATTTTTCTCCTCATCTCTTGAAATTGACCATTGTTGTCTCAAAATAAGAGAAATGTCAAAAAACAAAACAGCATTAAGAAGTTTTTAGTGCCGATAAGTTCCGGACTTTTGTACTGCTCGGATTATTTTCACTCTGATAATTTAATATTTCACAGTGCTGACTTATTCTATCTGTGTGTGAGTGCGTGTGGTGACAGTAGTGGTTGTTTGTCACTCATCTCAAGAGAGGTCAAAGAGCTGATCTTCCTCAACTGTATCGACCTGTTATATAGATTATATCTGAACAGTCACTTCAAGGGGGTGCTGTTGGCCTAGCAGTGTAAGCGCTCGCCCCATATACAGAGACTATAGCCCTCGTTGCAGAGGTCATAGGTTTGTTTCCAGCCTCAACCAATTGAAGCTTAAGGTGTTGGCTTGAAATGTGTACCCCTCTCATTTTGAACTCATTGTAACAAAGAGGCAATAAACTATCAAACACACTCAGACACATTGTGACGACCAACCCCATCACGGGGATGGTTGTCACACACTCTGGAGTTGGTTGTCAGTGGGGTTAGTTTAGTTGCACTGACAAGTGATAGGCCTACATAACTTAATGCATTTAACATAAAATGAGCAAGGAACACGAACAGGAAACACATCTTTAGTCCAGCCTATATAACAACATAAAGAAACAAAACAGGGGTTGGTTGTTACATGTGACAACCAACCCTAAGAGAATGTGACGACCCAACCCCAACTGGATTTTTTTGCTAGCATCAAGGCTAACAACCATCTAACAAGTAGTTAGCTAGCTAATAGAAATCTTAAATATAGCTTTCCCCTAACAGTTTGTGAGGGTAACACTTGTTTTGTTATAAACCCATCGGTTAAAAGCCTAGAGAAAAATACAGAGAGCTGAATATTTACACTACCTCAAGTTCAGCTGTCTTACTCCAGAGAAGATTAATGTAGGTGAGTTCTGATCCTAATTCTGAAATGTCCATACCCCAAGTTCAGAGACAGTGCCCTCTGGTGGCGAAATATAATGAGTGTGCCAACCAACCCGTGTGACAACCAACCCCGTTCTCCCCTACTTAAGTGAACCAGAAAGAAACAATCTGTAGAGCCTGTCATCGTGAAACCAGGAAGTCAAACATTTTAACTGAAAAAAAACTGAGCTAATATCTGGACCAGCTGGGTCTCAGTTGGCGTGTTGTTGTTTTCAGACTAAGACTAAAAGGACGGACTATAAATACACAATGTTATGTTTTGATGTGTGCAGTGTCTGTTGAAACCAATCCCACTAATGTGGGAAGTGGGTCAGTTTCAGTTTCAGTGCTCAAACACATGGGCTCTTTGTGAAAAGTTAGACTGAGGGACAATGGCCTCGATTTAGTGTCATCACCACACACACCACACACACACACACACACACACACACACACACACCCCACACATAATCGGGAGCACTTGCTTGAACAGTGTGTGCTTGACAACGTTTCAGTTGGTGGTTCTCTTTTTTTAAATTTGTTTTGATGTGATTGAACAAACCATCACTTTTTATGGAGGCAGTTTTATCTCTCAATCTTCAAGTTCTAAGTAGCGCTCTGTCACCAGCTTTCAAAAAGCACATTTAAAGAAGCTTTAATCATCTCTGCATCCTCACTCTAAATCTAAATCATGGATCTACTTCTAAGTTTAAATTTAATGGCTTCAAAAACAAACACGTCCTGAAGTTAGAATCCACTTACCAAACTCGGCCCCCAGTGAAGCTAATTTAGGCCTCATGTGTTTTGTGCTTGCTGTTGTGAACTGGAGCGCTGTGACATCAGTGGAGCCGACAGACAGCTGAACATCTCTTATTTAGACAATTCGTCTGCTCATAAAAGAGGAGAGGAGGGATGCTGCTTTGTGGTTTCCTTGCTCTGTGCTTATGTTGCAGTCTCATGTGTTTGATGCGGTATTTCTTTTGTCTTTTTTTTCCTTTATTTTAAGGTTTTCACCTGATTAGTGAGAATTGGTTTCTGAAAAACCTGAGATGAAAGAAATCAAATAAATGGAGGAAAATAAGGTACATGTTGGCTAATTCGAGGTGGAGTCCAGTCATCTTTGTTTGATTGTCTGTCCTTTCAAGTTGGGACAAATGAATGAAAATTAAAGAACTTGACAGGTACCATCCCGTTACACCTATGACCTAAAACTGAAGGTTATAAAACAGACCTCATACACTCATTCCTCCATGATTACTCCTTTTTATTAAAAAAACAGTGACAAATAAATAGACAAAACAATGTAAAAATATAATGTTTCAGAGATCTGTGGGGGGAATGCAAGAGCATGTTTTGTTCTAATAGCAGGATGTTTGACGTCAGATTGGTCCCTGGTTTGGTAGATCGATGAAGAAACAGTTTCACAACATATCCTCATAGCACCGTTGCGAGGTTGTCGGGCCTCTGCTGTTCAGCTCCATCAGACTGAGTGAATCACATGAATGAAGGACAGACTTAAAAACAATGACACAACTGAATTAGCTGTGGAGGTTTGAAAAGGGCCACTGCTGCTTACAGTTCATTTCATATAAATATAATATATAATTTATAATTGTACACTAGAATGGCTCTATACCACTTACACAACCTCAGGTAAACACCATGAATAAAAAGGCAGCTGACAAGTTAAAAAACAAAAAAGCTGTGGGGATTTGAAAAGTCTTTTAGCTGCACTGCTGAAAACTTTGAAATCAAGATGACTGTGCAGAAACCTGTGCTTTAAGTACTTCACACATGCACACTGATACCACTTGCTCCAAAAATTCTGAAGGCATTGAGATCATTTTACAATCTAAAAAGGAGCAAGTGACACAATGTCAGTATTTCTGTGTGCATGGGGTTTGAGTATGTGCAAACATTCAGTTGATGACATGAGATTATTATGACCCTGAATTCACTACAGATTAAGCCTGTTGTATTTTTGCAGCATTGATGTTAGAATGTAAATCATCTACATAATTGTGCCAAATGAAATGAGAACATGGAGGACAATGTTTTGCAATGCCAGAGGGCTTAGCTAGCGCACCAGGAGGAAGGTGAGTCCAGCAAGGCCCACACCAGCTGCGGCAAACAGTGCCGTCTTCATGGATGAGTCCTGACTCACCTCTCTGGCTGCGGAGAACTTACAGAACCCCTCCTACAGAGAAACACAAAGAAAGAAAAAGTGTTAGGTTGAGTCAAAGATGGCTTTTACACGCAAAAATGAGAAAGTTACACTGGTGTACTTTTAAATCAGATGTTATTGAGGAATTCTGGGGCCCATTCTCTTCTCTCTTTACATAATCCCCCTTGGTTTCATTTTTAAAAAACATGGCATCTCCTACCATTTTCATGCGGACGACTCCCAAATCTACCTGCCACTAAGAGAAATGATAAGAGCTCCCTGATACCCCTACTAGATTGCCTGAAGGACATCAAGGCATGGATGGCTTTTAACTTTTTAAACTTAAATGAAGATAAAACTGAGGTCATGGTGTTTGGACCCAGTCGAGCCAGTGGTGTCTCTCCTATAGACCTGGGTTCCCTGCAGACTTATGTAAAACCCATAGTCACAAACCTTGGCGTCAAAATGGACAGCGATTTTAAACTTGATAAACATAAACTCAGTAGTTAAAACCAGTTTTTTTATCTTCTGAGGCTTTTATCCAAAATTAAATCTGTTGTATCTTTTAATGATTTTGAGCGCTTGATTCATTCTTTTATCTCGACCCGTTTGGACTACTGTAATGCACTTTACACTGGCATTAACCAGGCCTCCCTCGCTCGCTTACAGTTAGTCCAAAACGCGGCTGCTTGCCTTTTAACAGGAACCCGCAAGCATGAACATATCAGCCCCATTCTCACCTCCCTCCACTGGCTCCCTGTCCATTTTAGAATTAATTTTAAGATTTCAATGTTTGTTTTTAAGTCACTACATGGTCTGGCACCTCAGTATATCTCTGATCTCTGATCTCTGAATCATAGAGTCAGAGCAGACGAGTCAGAAGCCGTATTTCTACATCGTGTTTTCAAACTGAATACAGTTGACCAGTGAGCGCACCTGCTCTCAGCTCCAGGTGCTTCACAGCTGCTTGTTTTTCAAGTCATACAACGCCAACCCTCCGCTCTGCTGATGCCAAACTCAACACACTGAAGCTTTGACTGTTACTATAGAGTCCATCTGGCTGAGCTGGTTACGTGTCTGTTGAAACCAGCTGCCAGCTGAAGAAAGGAGGGGTGTTTTTTGTTGGGGTGTGTAGGAGGGGGCCAGAGTAAGCCCATTCACAAAAGCAGACATTTAACTCTCCTAGTGTTCTGTTTTTTGAGGCTTCTGGGAGCAAAGTGTTCATCCCAACTATTCCTTTAAAAAACTTCAGTTAAATCAGCCTCACCAAGGAGGTGTAAAGTTATCATTGATGGCTTTATTTCCAGTAATTGAGGATAATACAGTCCATTTTGTTGAACACAAAGCTCAAATAATCTAAAGCCCAGTGCTGTTTGATCATGACCCTGAATTTACACTGCTAACGTTTTTCATCCATTGTACATTCCTCAGAATCTGGCCTATTGCTACTCTACAATTCACATAATCACAGCAGCCACATGAGACAGCTAAGAGCTAGACCCATCAACAAACAGCAGAAACAGGCTGCATCTAAACTGAGCCCTGGCCAAGTGGAAGCCACGTTTACACACATAGAAGTGGATATAACAGCCTGCCTGAGCAGGAAGCGAAAAAAGGATCTGATCTAACTAGGTGGTTTCCAACACCAGAAGAGATTAAAACAAATTCACTTTCCCTTTCAAGTATCACAGGAAGGTTTCTGTCTAAGTGTCTTGTTAATCTGATTCACTATCATCAAAATACTTCCCTTACCTACAATGTTTGTGACTCAAGCAGCTTGGTGCTGTCACCTGTATGAGTAAATTAGTTTATTAGCAGACATGTTGTGACAACCTACCCATCCGTCATTCTCAGCAGCCAGTCTTTCTTCTCCTCTCCCAGGTAGTCAGCTATGGTCTCTGCCAGTCCCCTGCAGTGTCCGGGCTCCTGTCCCATTTCCTGCCCCTGCCCAGGGTCCAGCCCCAGCTTCACGTCCTTCTGCTCCTGCAGCTGTCTGGCCAGCACCCCGGTAAAGGTGAAAAGGGAAACAACCCTTCCCCAGTTCAAATGTCCGTCTCCCACAAGCTCCTCTATCACCTTCCTGAGGCTGGAGCAGGGGTCCGGCCACACTGCCTCAGGAAGGTCTGAGCAAGGGAGTGGAAGCGGGCCTGGTGCTGCGTCTCCATGTCCTGGGCCAGGCGCCTCATGGCAGCGGCTGACTCGCTGGGGTGGAGGGGCTGGCCGGGGGCTTGTGCAGCACTGGGACAGGTAGTCCTCTGCCAGAGCCAGGGTCTCTTTCCACAGCCCGCACGACATTTTCTGTCACAAGGGGAAAAGGCAAAAAAACATTTTAATACACTTATTATTCAGCAAATTCAAATACGGTTCTTTAGTATGACTTATTATAAAGCAACTTACTTAATTTAATTTAAAGATGGCTTCAATATCGGCTCTAAAACAGTACTAAAAATAAAAATGTTTAGTTAAAATATTTATTATAATACTTAATAATTTTTTGTTTACCTTATTTTTCTTAAGTGTATCTTCCTTTTTGTTTGTACTGTTAATTATTATTTTTGTATTTTTTGTATTTATTTATTTATTCTTCTTTTTGTTGGTTTTGTATTACTAATATATAATTTGTTAACTTGTGGTGAACAAAGAAATACTGAAAAAATGCCATAAAAAAAAGTTGAATGACAACTTATCTTTTTTTATAAATATATTCATTAGGTTTTTTAACAAACAAAACATATACACTTGGCTCACACATATATATATATATATTAGGGGTGCAACGATACACAAATCCACGGTTCGGTTCGGTTCGATACGTTTTTGTCATGGTTCGATACGTTTTCGATACAGAAAAAGAGAATTTCCCATGCCTTTTTTTACTTGTAGTTTATTGATATTATACAACATTTGTTTCAGCTCAAAAGCAGTTTTTAAATTAAATTAAATGTATCAGGGGCAGCTACACCTGACATGTTCTGCTGTACATGGGGAGGTTGCGTGTGTGTGTGTCTGTCTGTCTACCTGCGTGTCTGGGTGCGCATCTGCCGTGCGCGATAGAGAGCAGAGGAGAATTGTGAACGCGCGACCATGTAGACAGAAATGAATCATCCCATCATGTAAATAAGATAAATAACATAAGGATATTTAGTCTGTTAAATAAAAGAACAAGGTATAGACCTGATCTATGAGAGAGGGAACCTTAAATCACTTCTGCTTTGACTTCCAAGGGGGGGGCGGACCCGGCGGATGCGCCCCCGATATAACGGCAGGGAAAACACTGTCCGGTATCAGGCTGAAGTCTTACACAGCATGCAGTATAAGACCACAAGTACATCACTACAGGACCACGGAACAACTCGTGCTTCCCTCCGTTCGGGGACGCACGGCACTCACACACACATACGTGAACATATGAACCCCAGACCCGGTCATATGGTGAAATATATTTTTCCAGATGAAGCACAGTTAAAAGAAACGTGACCAGCTTGGACTGAATGAATGAGGGAGGAGCGCGCAGTTCAGTGGATCTGCGCTCGACAATGCAGCCCGGAGGAATCGAGCGCAGATCCTCTGAACTTTCAGCACAGAGCGCCTCGTCAGAAGTTGATAAAATGAATATAAAATTGCGGATCGTTCGGTTCATAGGGCGTACCGAACCGTGACCACTGTATCAAACGGTTCGATACAGATACACGTATGTTGCACCCTACTATATAATATATGTATATGGTATCATGGTTAGCATTCAAGTGAAGTTAATACAGGCGTCAGGCACAGGATTCACAATGTACATTGCAGAGGTGAAGATAGAGGAAAAGAAAATAAGGGAGTAAATAGAATTTTAAAAATAGCACAAAGCTTCTTGTAAGAATAGTGGAAACATTTAGCCCAATATATACCATAATGAAACTTATCTAAAAATAGTACATTTACCATTCATAATAAAAAATAGACAAAAATAGAAGCTAAACTTGAATTAAAACCTTGAAAATAGAAAATGTAATGAGTTTTCTGCCTTTCTTTTTGCCAGATGACTCCTAAGTTTAGGATTAGTGAACAGCAAATTATCAAAAGCATCAGTAGCTGTAGATTAATTCATAAAAGGCACAGGAAACAGAAACATGCTCATATAGGTAGGGTCATTTTCTGCAGACCAGCTAAATGAAGCCACATTAGATCACTTTGAGGGACAGTGGGGGTCACAAGTCTTTGGTATCTGTATTTTGGGGGTCACAGGCTGAAAAGTTTGAGAACCCCTGATCTGTCACTCTGATGAACACTAAACCATAACAGTGTCATACCTGTCGGATCAACACTCTCTGTAAATACACATTTAAACATACAATGCAACAATTCTCCAACAAGAAATTCTATATTTCTATTTATTTTATTATTTAACTACATTTTTTTTTATGTAAAAACTATCTCTGCTACTCACCATTGCACTAATATCATATTATTTAGCCTGTACATATTAGTCATGCCTATTTGTTGTTCTTTTGTATTTATAGCTGATGTTAATTCTATTATATTTTTATTTTTATTTGTATGTCTTATTTATGCCTTGTATAAAGAGTTTACCGAAGTCAAATTCCTTGTGCGTTCAAGCATACCTGGCCAATAAAGCTGATTCTGATTCTGACCTAGTGGATGAAAGTAATCTAGTTTCCTGTGAATGGATTGCATGATTAATGTCTGTCTTAGGAGAACAGCTCAATAAGCTAGCCTTCAACTCGAATAGAGCCAGAACACAAATGCATCAGCTCTAATGAGAACCTCACAATGTGATACTCACACAAGCATTGACACGTTACTGGTTTTGGTAATGTTTTAAATAAGAGAATCCTTGCTGTGTAATAAACATTAAACCCTTTATAAAAGGTTGGTTAGCAGCTATCAATGACGTCAATGACGGCCCCTCTCCGGTAACACGAGCCGGGAGATTCTGCAGGCTCCAGATATCCACGTTAACTCATCCACCCTGCTTTAATAAACAGTACAGTCAGAGTGAAATAACCTGAAGTATCTATATGTTAGTCCTCAGCTGAACTCGCAGTAGTGTATCCCGGCTGCTGCACACACACACACACAGCGCTGATCTGTCACAGAGTAATGGAGGACACAAAGGAAGGACCGCGTTCACACAATCATCTACCAAAACACTCACGCGCATCCACAGAGAACAGATATTCAAGCATGATTAAAGGAAGGGGATGTTACAGTTCATAAGCAATCCATTTGAAACAGGTGTGACTCTTTTTGTCGTAGGAAAAAGAAACAAAAGCTCACCCTCCCAGCGATATCAGACTGCTCTCTGCACATACGGACGGCGGAAGGAGAACCTCGGTTTACTCTCAGCTTCCCTTAGCTTCACATTTATCCTCTGACTCCTCCTCCGAGGCTGTCACAGGAACACGCAGACACACATCCACTCCCCCGCAGAAAAAACCCGAAAGTTCCCTCATAGAGATAAAATAAAAAACACTTGTCCTACTAGAAATAAAAAAAACCTTCTAATTAAGTTATCTTAGTTATTGTTTACCCAGGGAAGGGAAATGTACCACGTGGGAAAGTCCAAATAAAACCTTTATTGAGGATGTAACATTGATGTTAGAATGAACTGTCTATGAGCAGCAGGGTCATTTGCAGAAGCCCTAAACAAACATGATTACATATATTTGTTTACTCTGTTTTCTCCTAATAGTTTATTATCTTGTTGTTTCTGGTACAGAAGCCCTAAAAGGACATGATTCAATCAATCAATCAATCATCAATCAATCAATCATCAATCAATCAATCAATCAGACTTTTTTATAAAGCGTTCTCATACAATGACATTGTAACACAAAGTGCTGTACATAACTTCAAAATAAAAAATTAAGAAAAGATCCCCCCCAGTCGGACCCCAAACCCACCCACAATCCTAAGGTTAAGAACACGATATGCAACAATAGTAATAAAAACAATAAAATAAAAAAAAAATAAAATAAAAAAGAAGTTGCTGAACGAACTGAGGAAACACTCTCATGATATCTTAATGAGGAAACACTGGAGGTAAAATAAGATGTTAAAACTCAAAACAGGAAATTAAAATCACCTAAGTAAAATACATATCTAAGATAATAAAAGACTAACATATTAAACCATTAAAATAACTTCAGATGCTAGACATAAAAAAATAAATAATTACATAAATAAATAAAGTAGAATAAAAGTGACTAAATTGGAAACAGATAATAAATAAATAAATAAATAGAACTATTACGAATAAAAATAAAACTCATAAAACTCAAATCCAATTTATTTCCTCAGTTTTCTTGAGATAACAAGTTACTTTTCTCGTTATCTCAAGATCTGGGATCATTTATCTTTGTTTTAAACGAAGCTACTATTTTACTTGTGTTTTTGATCTTAAACCTGTAAGATAAATGTCATGTAACAAAATGTATTTTTATTCTTTACTGAGGCAAAATTTTCTAAACAATGTTTGTGAAAAAAAAAAACAATCAAAGAAACTGAAAACAGGCCTTTTCTATTACCTGAAGTTACTTGTTTACCATATGTGTATAAGTGCCCCTTTATTTTTAGTACAGAAGTCCTAAAAGAACATGATCAAATATAATATTCTGCTGATCTCAACTCGTTTATCTCTATATATCGAGATAATATTGTAATTTCTTCTTCATTTCTCTAGGTTATTGTTGTCTATATCTCAGAATAACTACGTGGGTTTTCCCACTAAAGGATTGATTGATCTCATTATCTCGAGATAAATCGTTTTCCTGTGATGACAAGGTTATTTTGCTGAATATTGAAAAACTAAGCAAAATGTATTGACACGTCCTCAGAGCTTTCTGCTGTATGATGTATTTTATGTTTGCTTTTCACATATTCAGATTTCCTCCACAATTTGTTTCTTGAATAATCATCAGTATGAATTAAGTAATAGATACTATACATGTCCTATGGAAGAGCCCCCAGACCCCTATAATGACTTATGCCTCTATATGTTTCAATGAACCCTTCCCTGTGGTCAATAGAGGTTTGAAAACCTATTCCAATTGTGTAATTTCCAGGCTACCTACTACCCAGGTTGCCAACTTGAATTTCTAACCATGCTGACCCTTATATTTGACAGACTAGAACTGAGCCTGTGCAACTTCCTTTAACACACATGATACAGAATACCAAGGAGAGAGAGAAAACATAAGAGTGGAAATAATGGTCTTCAAACTGCTGCTAAAAGAAGTTCTTTCTTAGTCACAACTTTCTCTGCGCTGAAACAGACTGGGTACAGCACAGTATAGAGATATACGATTTTGTGGATCCATTGGCCGGGGATGATGTGAAACCAAATTGTCGTAATTTCCAGGTAATTCATTGATGTCATTCCAGGTTTCAATTCTTCTGTGAAAAATCAAAGAGACTCGTGAGACCCTGGTTTCATTCATCACCAAAAAGTACTTTCACTCTCGTGTGTGTAAGTACCCACACGAAACACACTGAGTGAGGAACTGAAACATTGCAGAGGATGTGCTGTGACTGTCAAAGAAGATTGCTCAGTTGTTGCATCTGGTGATATTTCAGGGTACTTTTTCTTTGTGGTAAATCCCTGCTCTGTTCTCCTCCTTATTTTAAACTCATGTCTTTTTACAACCTCCATTTCCACCTGGGTCTTTCCCTTTGTGCAGCTTCCTTTCTGAACTGCAGAAACATTTCATCCGACTGCTTATGTAATTAAAAATAATCATACAGTTCCATAAATAGGGTGCTAAATAAAGTTATTGCATTAAGTACAAAAGGAAAGATGATCCCCACATGATGTTACGTTTGTGATATGAGGTGCAAGGAGAAATAATTGTACAATCTACAAAAGAAAAGGTCATGGGATATGGATATCCTTTTATTCATGTTGATGCGGCTTTAATGTAAAATCTGATGCAGTTTGGCAAAGTACCTCTTGCTCAGGACTGGCAGGGCTTTTTAAATGATTTCCCCTTGCTTCAGTAACATACTACATCGTAACAGTTTGTGTACTTTCCCAAAACTAACCTGAAGTGATGGCGTGGATATTTACGACTGACCTTTGACAGTTGTTGGAAAAAAAATAAAGATGCACAAGATGGGAAGAGACAATGGGATCAATGTATTGAGTACACACACAGAGGCATGACGTATATTCTCTCAAAGATAACAAGTGCCAGAGAAACTGAACAAAGAATTGATGCAATCAGGAGAACACCAGTTTTTTTCTATGAATACGTTCCTATGATTCAGTATACTTGTTTAATTTAGGAGTCTACACAGAGTAAAGAGCAGGGATCATTGCTTTAATGTTTAAACTCCTCAACTAACAAAGATGTATAGAATATTGTGATTTTTTTTCTGAACATTGTAAAGGTTTTAATCATGGATTATAATACACTGTTATTTATGACATTTTAAACATGTTATTTTTTCCTAACCTCAACAAGGAAGGAGTATAAATATGGTAGAGTGAAACTTCTTGTTACAAGAATCTCGCACACTGTCCAACTTGCATGTAAAATAGTTTAATTGCAACGTTTCGGTGCCATACCTTCATCAGGCAAACACATGTTTGCCTGATGATGGTCCAGGTTTCAATTCTGCTGTGCTGCTGTCGAACACTGTCCAACTATTTCATATGCAAGTTGGACAAGTTGGACTCGAACTTTGTGAGCATCTTCTTATTTCTATCCTATGCACTTTTGAAGTTGATGTGTGAAGTCTTTTCTTCCTAACTGAAACTTCTTAACTTCATCAGTCAGTCACATTAAAAATCTACATTTTGTAATTCACAGTGACTTCTTCCCTGAGCAGTTACTATGGTATGTTTGCTTCAATGGATTAATAACTAAAGTTAGTGTTGGAAGACTTCTAATAGAGGCTAATGGAGATAAATAGAAACCACTGAATGCCAAAATGTTTTCAAAACAAAGTAAAATATATGATTTCTACAATTCTACAATTTCATTTAGCAGACGCTTTTGTCCAAAGCAATGTACAACACAAGCAAGAATTTAGACTGGAGGGAAAAACCTTAGTAAGTGCGACACAGTGCTTCAAGGTGATTGGCCACAGGTTTTGCCACCTAGTGCCAGAAGAAGTGCAAGGTTTTTTTTGTTGTTTTTGAAAGATAATTTAGCCACAGCTAATCACAACAAATAATTCAAGTCATCAATATTGTTCAACAGCATTCAATATTCAGTGCTAAATATTCAATAGGAGCTGGGCTTTAGACCTTCTGATTCATTCTACCCCTGAGGAAAAAGAGGAGAAGGGTCCGGTTAAGTGCCTAAGTGTTCCCTGAACAGTTGAGTCTTCTCTGATTTGTGAAAAGGCAAAATCCCTGGACTGATCTGCCATGAGCTATTTTAAATAACTAGTCTTCAGTGCAGGATAGAAGTACACTCTTCTCAGAAACAGGACAGTCAAACGTTGTGCTTCGGTGCCCTCTGGTGGGGAAAAATGTAACTAGTGTTCAGTATTAATCCGTTTACCCATAACCCATTTAGTCCTTTTTGAAAAGACAGGACACCCAGCAAGAATAGAGCATGTTTTAAAGGTACATTTATATCTTATCAAAATAGCATTCATTTAGTGTCAAGGAAGTGCTTTTATATAATGTGCTCCAGTAAGAAGTCATATCATGCCAATCACAAGACATAATTAAAGAATCATCATATTCTTAGCAAGACACATCTTCCTTCTACCAAAGGAGAAATGCAATTTCCAACGTACAGGATTTAATAAGTCAGCCTCTCTGTCCCACAGGTTAAATGTACAAAATGAGGCACAAAAAAAATCTAAAAGGTCAGAGGATTAAAAAAAGTAATATAATAATAATAATAATAATAATAATAATAATAATACACTTTATTTATAACCCACTTTTCATTTCAAGAAATCTGAAAGTGCTACAGGTAAACGGTGAAAAGGAGGGAACAAACTTGCACATTTCTTAAAAAGAGTACTTAAAATAAGTTAAAAGCCTCTTTAAAGAGGAAGGTCTTTAAATGTTTCTTAAAAGCATCAACAGTCTTTGGGGTCCTGAGGTGGCTGGGCAGGGAGTTCCACAGACGTGGTGCAGCAGCACAAAAGGCCTGAGCTCCCGTGGGGCAGAGCTTGGTTCTGGGAGGGTGGAGGAGGTTCTGATGTGCAGAGCGTGAATTCCGGGTTGGGGTTTGCTGGGTGAGGAGTTCTTTGAGGTATGGTGGGGTGTTTCCACAGATGCATTGATGGGTTATGTAAGCGACTTTGTAATGTGTTCTTGCAGTGACGGGAAGCCAGTGAAGTGTGCGGAGTACTGGGGTGATGTGTTCGTGTTTTCTGACTCTGAGTAAGATCCTGGCTGAGGTGTTCTGGATTAGTTGGAGCTTGTGGAGACTTTTGCTGGGGGTCCCAATGAGGAGGGACCAAACATTTAATGTTTTGTTTGTAATCAACTAATCTAGTCTTCACAGATCCGTCGCCACACAAGGCTGAGGTGTTCAGCTTTGAGTTAGACAAACAAAGGTACAAAACAGAAAAATAATCAAAATCTCTTTTATTTATGCAACAATTTATCTCCTAGGCTGCTGAGCTTTATACATGTGGAGATAAGAAAAACCTGTAGCTACACTTTACAGCTGTCTCTCATAGGATAAACATCATGACAACATCTATGACAGAGTGTCACAGTAACACAAGTCTCTGCACCTATAATAAATTGTGGACAGCTGTGCTTCTCACTGTACATCATTTTCAAGAATTATTTATGCTGTCTGTAGGGTTACACACAGAGCTGACACTGCTGGTTGATACAGTTAATTTTGGACCTTTACATTGACAAATTTCCTCTAATATATGCCCCAATGATGAAACAATTAGACACGTCATCATCAAGCTAACAACTCTAAGGGAAACCTAACATGATCAGCAGTCTTCTTGAATCATTACCCACCCTTCAGTAATGATACCACGATATATATACACATTCAGAGAAGATATTGTAGCTGTGCCATTTGTCACACTTCTGCAGTTGGTTTAATTTCAGGTAGGGAGGGACTTGCAGTTGTAGTGCGCACATGATGCTGGTGATGTTTTTTATTTTCTGGATCACAACTGTGACATAAAGTCTACGCCCAAATCTAAGAAGAGAAGAGAAGAACCACATGAGTCAAAGTATAAAACAAAAGAAAGAACAAAAACCTGAACATGCATCAGCTTCTTATGTTTTATGTTCCTGCTTTAAGTAATTATAATTTTTATAAAAGAAGTGAAGTTTATCAAATTAGATTATGTCTGGTCACTAAATCTCAACTGACATTTTTCTTTCATTTTCTAAACCCTCTCATCATCCAGGTATGAGTCCCAGACTTTCTGTGATCATACATCTACATTATTACACTGAACATACTAGTATAAATATACATAACAAAATCAAATACCATTAACAAAGACTTCAGATGGTTCAGAGGAAATAAATATGGAATATAAAAGAACATTGCGGGGAAACTCCAACTCACTCGTAAGGTGTTGTCCCAGGAGGCCGAGCAGAGTGCCGTGCCGTCAGGTGACATTTTGACTTTGCTGACGCGGTTCTCATGTCCAAACAAACATGTGACACGAGTTCCCTTTAGAACGTCCCACACGTTAATGGTGTAGTCATTATAACCAGCGAAGAGTAAACGACCTGGAAGAATGAAGACAAGCATGAGAGAGTGTGAAAGAGGAAGTGCGAAGCGTAGAACAGAAAGTAGATGATAAAGTGTCAGTCAACATTTGAGACAGTTCTTTTTTCTTTGAAATAGTAAAAATATCTTCTTGAAACTGACAGATCATTATATACATTAAAAAGACGTCTCTGTCATCTCTTACTTTGCAGATTCATATTATAGACACATATGTTAAAGAAGCAGAAGAACTGAAAGTGCTTAAAGAACACCTCACCACTCAGAGAGAAATCCACAGTGGAGGCACCAAATATGATGCTGTCCTTCTGGTAGACGGCCACCTCTCGGTCAGCTCGCAGGTCATAGAAACGGCACTGAGAGATGCCAACAAGCACACAAAAACACAGAAACAAGCTGACTATGTAACTGTATTCATTTTACAATGAGAGCAGTCTACAGGAGGCACTTTTACAGTATACCATAGGAATAGGATCAGGGGTATTTAAAGGCTTCTTAATGTGTATTTAACATAGAAACAAAGAAATGGCATTGAAACATGCTATTCAATTCTTAATGATATGTATGTGGACAAGTAGTCCTACCAAGAGGTTTCTCATTTTGCAACAATCTCACAAGTGTGCTTTAAACAGATAAACAATGAGATCACCATTCCTGTAAACACTTGAGCTCAATCAATAAATCAATCAACAGACGCACTGAGGACGTGTTTTACAGAAAAGCACCGACACATCACAACACACTGACGAACAGCTGATATGACTCACGGTGGAATCATCAGAAGCAGAAGCAAAAGCATCGCCACTGGGATAGTACCTGAAAGATGCATGAAACAGGTAGATTATTAATATACTTTATGGATGAGCAGTCTTACCGAAACATGATTAATTATATCAAAATCATTACAAATTCTAAAATTTGATCTGAGTCACAGAGGCTGGATTTTGGTCTGTAACAACTACATAACCCCGCCTCCCCAAGCTCAGAAAATGCTTCATTGGGTTCCATTTAGTAAAGCTCAGCACTTCAGTTTTCTTGTGTACTTTGTTTGTTTTTTTGTTTTGTTTTTTAATTGTATTTTTATTTGGAAAGGGTAACAATACAAAATTTACAACACTTCGATAATTGTATTCATCCCTTTCCAGTCTTTTATATGCGTATGCATAGAGAGAAATAGTATGTCCAGATAGCCACTCAGTCCCGAAATGTTTCTGTCCTCTATCTTTCCAGGTGAATTTATACTCTTGACATTTAAACACATACATTAATCCTCACCTCTTCAGTCAGTAATCAACACTCATTTTCCTGCATACATCCATTACACAAACGATCAGATATATAACTATTTACATAAAAACTAGGGGAGCTTACATTTATGTTGTATTCTCTAAGGAGGGGGAGGGTTAATACTTTGTTGGTGGAGTCATACAAAATCCGCTCGCACTGGGGTTATAAATTGAATCCACTTGTTCCAAATTTGATAAAATGTGTCCTTTTGGATCCTCAGAAAGTAAGTCAACTTCTCCATTTTAAATATTTCCAAAATTATTCCAAACCAGTCATCCACTGTTGGTGCTGCTGGTTTCTTGTGTCCTTTGAACCCCAAATCGACAGATGTCAAAAAGAAAGGCTAAAATTTGAACTTGCAACAAATTCCATTATGAATTGAAGAAGAGAAATATGGCCTAAGATGTGGCGGAGAAGTGTGTGGAGGTTTAAATCAAAATCTTTTCCATAAACCAAGACAAAATGAAGCTAGATTCAAATCCACTGAAGCATGGTCTACAGTGAGGGCACAACCCGCTCTCATTCGTTACAGAGAGGAATTAAAGGGCAGCATAGTGCCTCAGATGTTCTCTATGACGCTGAGCACCTGTCACAAGTTTCATGTGTTCAAGAGATTCAGCCACTGTGAGGCTTGTTTGAATCAAAGAGCTGCACTCACTTCACACAGTTGATGTCAGACTCATGGCTCTCAAAAGACTGGATGTTCTGTCCAGAGCGCATGTCCCACACGTTGGACCTTTTATCACTTCCCTGAAAAACACAAACTGTGTATATTAATGTAATTCAAAAAAAGTTTCAGTATTGAATACAACCTATAAAGTCACATGGTTTTCTCATCAGCAAATGATTTACAATGACACACTTCGTCTGTCTCTTACCCCAGAGACGAAAGTGTTTCCGGTCTCAGACGGAGCGAGGTCCAGGGACAGAACATCAGCTGTGTGACCGTGAAAACTCTGCAGCAGCTGCCCGCTCTCCACATCCCACAGTGCACACGAGCCGTCACCGCTGGAGGTCAAGAGCTATCACAAAGAAAACATACGTACAGACACATGAAAGAGTGCAGCCATTCAAGAGAACATGCACACACCACATGTTCAACTTACAGACAGGAAACACAAACACATCGGCAAAATAAAATAAGAAGCTCTGACCTTTTCAGAATATTCCAATATGTATAGATTTAAAAATTCATAGTGTTTAAAAACTGTAGTACAAATTGTTGTTCTGAATTAAGTTGGGACCGCCACAAGGACTGGGCTACAGCGTAAATTGGTGTGTTTTAAGATAATAACATCAGTGCTGCTGGTCTTAAAAAGAAAGAAATATGATAAGAAGATGATAAAACAAACATTAATTATTCACAAAACATTCACAGCAGGATGTGTCTGATTTCTAAGACATTATAGGCCTTCTTTATGACATAAAAATGGCATCAACCACATTAAGTGTTGGATTATTTTTTAGTTATCTATTGTCTACTTTATAAATTAATTCAGCTGCATGTTTTTCTCACATATCTTATTTCAAACACCCTTTTTTTGGGAAACAAAGACAGCTAGGAGAACACGGGACACAACTAATATCATGGGACAGCATTTGTAAGTGAAAGTGAAATGTTATCTGGGTGTGCTAGGAGTATTGAAAATGTGATTATTTCAAACTAACTAAAAGTATTGTCAGAATCTGTGATATACCGTTTATTTGAACAGTATGGGCAACACAGAGTGGTTCTTCAGAACTCTATCCTACCAAATGACTAATTGTAATGGCACTAGTTCAACACATGGTGCAAAAACACACAATCAAAAACACACACGCATAAGTCAAAGGTCATCACCCCCCCTCTAACAAAGAAAACGCTCCCTGTGCATCACACGTCCACATACAAACAAGCACACAAAATGTCAAAATGTCAGCAGTGATTCCTGTGATGAAAACAGATTATGGGCACTTAGAGACACATGCTGCAGACATCAGAAATCCCCACTGGCTGCTTGATTAGAGAGCTCCTGCTGGATGACCTGAGGCACCAAAACACACCACATCCTGCCTGCACACAGAGGTAACTCCAGCTTCAACTAGAGGGGCAATTATCAGCAAGCCACAATTACTCACATACACACACAGATGGGACTTTGATGATCTAAAAGAGAGCCTTTGCATTAGTCCGATTTCTTTCTACCGACAACTGCATGTCAGCATGTATTAGATCCATGCAACACACACAGAGTGCTTATTAAATTACTCACTGCTTCTACATAGAAATGTCATCAATGAAAAACTGATTACTCACATTTAAACGGAGCCTACATCTAAGAAAAAAATGATCTTTCAAAAATAAAACCTTAAATGTAGTCTACAGCTTTCTATTCAAATGGTACTGAGGCTGCAAGCTGCTCGTGTGCATGTGTGTCTTTGTGTGTGAGATATAGAACGAGAGAGAAGAAGTGTGGCAGTGTGTGTGTGTATGTGTGTGTGTGTGTGTGTGTGTGTGTGTGTGTGTGTGTGTGGTGTGTGTGTGTGTGTGTGTGTGTGTGTGTGTGTGTGTGAGGGAGAGAGACAAGAAGGAAACATGCATGTGCGTGCCAGCTATGTGTTAAATGTTCCGCCCTCGGGTCAGTGTGCTCCTCTCTTTCTTAGATAAAAGCCACTCAGTGTCCATTAATAAACCCAGCACACAGGACTGTGCCCCCCCCCCCCCTCTCCACTGCTTCCCTGTCTCTTTTCTGTCCCTCCTCAGCCCTGCCATCCATCTCCCTCACCTCTGCCTTCTTGCCCTGCCTTGTCATTATGCTCCTCTGCTTCGCTGAGGGCCAGATTGGAGTAAATTAAGCGCAAATATCTAAGGCTTTTTCCTTTGTGTTCTCTTTTTGAATCAGCCCCTGCCTTCCTCTTGCTGATAAACAGTCCCGTTAACCCAATATTATTTCTTTGACACAGTTCTTTCAAACACAAAAAAAATACATTTTAACATCATTTATTTGATCCTAGCAGCAGAAATATGGAAAATAAGTGGCTTATTGGTCTAGAGAGGATCTTTCAGGTGTGAGAAATCCTGGACAAGCTCTGGCCATCACATAACTTGTGTTTGCATCCTGCTGTCTACAGAACAGACAGCCTTGTACAACATCGGCATGATGTCTGTGCCTCTAAAAGTCAAAGTCACTTCAGTGTACTGACTTATAGGCTGAAAACCTCAAGTCACGCTGGAGCAACATGAATATCATCAAGTAGCTGCTTATCTCATTATGCCCCCCTAACAGAACATCCTCTAAGAGATTATCAAATCTTTCAGGGTCAGATCATTGGTTGAGGCAGATGGCTGTCTAACATGAGTCTGGTTCTGCTGGAGGTTTCTGCCTGTTAAAGGAAGTTTGTCCTTGCCACTGTAACTTGTTAAATGTTGCAAAGTGCTCTGCTCATGGTGGATTAAGATGAGATCAGACTGAGTCCTGTCTGTAAGAGGGACTGGATCTTATCCTCTCTTGATACTGGATCTTTGTTAATAATAGAACAGAGTACGGTTTAGACCTGCTCTGTTTGTAAAGAGTCTCAAGATAACATTTGTTGTGATTTGTCACTATATAAAAAAGATTGAGATTGTAAAGTTTTGCTCACCTGCATGTCAGAACTAGTGAAGGTACATCCTGATATATAGTTGGTGTGCATGGCCACAGATTTCTTCTTTGCAGCTAAGTTCTCGTTTCTGTCCAGTGACAGCGGGATCACTGAGCACTTGTTATCCAATCCACTATTAAAGGAAAAAAAACATCAGAGGTCATGTAATGGGATCTCATCAGGGATCTGGGGTCATGAAGCAGGTACAGGGTGTGGATATTGCCTTACTTATCCAAGCTGACAGACACAATATGACTGCTTAACGTGAGTTGTATTATGTGTCAGATATATTATACAGTAAATGAAACACAATATACTTCACAGTGTCAGATAGCACACATATATACACAAACAGTTACACATTAAAAGATTCATAAAACAGCTGTTTGATGCAAAGTGTGTTTCTGCTATTCTGTGTTTTTTAAGATCCGTCTACATGAGTGTGAAGCAGAAACTCATCTTATTGCTCCTGACATAACCTTGTGTGTTTCTGTTTAGCAGTTTATTCAACCTAAGTTAAAAACAGACACACAGATCAAAACAGATACTCACCCACAAGCCACAGCACAACCCGAAGGAGAGTAAGCACATGCCATCACCCATGTACACGGCAAGCTCACCCCATTCTCCTGTAACACATCCACATAAACACAAACACACACACATAAAGGGAGAAACAAGTTCTTATCTGTTGAAAGACAAAACATTCTTCTTAATTAGAGTGAACATTCAGCTCTTTCACATAAACTGTATGTTTATACGTGCAGCTGCAGTCAACATGGATATGATGTGAATTAATAGGGATTATATTCACTGTGGTTATGTCTGCTCCATCAAAAGGCCTGATGGTTGAATTTAGGCTGAACGCCGGCTGCTGTTAAAGTGCACTCAGACACACACATCAGGGACAGATGGATAGATAATCTTTAAACGCATATTTCCATGTGACCGTGTCGTGGCCTCTATCTCAGAGGACTGTGGCAGTAGGGGGTGACCCTCCCACCCTCCCACCACTCATGCATATGGTGAGGAGGACATGAGTGGAAAAACACAACACTTCTTACATAACAGAGCGGAGAAGTGGGTAAGATTAAATTGGGCAATCAAGCCCCAGGAAATAACCGCCCTATTCATTTTGCGTGACCAACTGTCTCTGCATTGCAGTCTTTGGGATGGACATTAAACGCAACATCTGGATTTGTGATGATTGACGTAAAAAGATAAACAAGACAAAGCACTGTGTTTCTGTGAAATGCTTTGAGCTTGTTCAAGTCTAAGTCCCACTGCAGAAGAAAAACCGCTGACTTAGCTAAAAAAAAGGTTTCTTTTGAGGCTGAGCGTTAGAGGTAGAGTTTGCAGAACTTGTTGGGTGAATTTATAATAGAAGTATGTTTGTTTATGTTTTGCTTATTTATTTGCATAATTAAAAGAAAATACACAAAAAAAAGAGCAAAGATAATAATATACTCCACAGGAAGAAAGCAGAAAACTCAGAGAAATTATTTGAAGCCTCCACTCAAATAGTGTTCTAATATCAAAAAATAATAATAAAAAATATTAAATTGACACATATAAAGACAATTGATACTAAAAATAAAATAACATAAAAATATACAAAATCATCAATAAATAAATACAGTTATTACATCAACAGAGTTCAAAAGTACAAAATAAATAGGATGTGTATGGATACCTGTCTCTGAGTATATAGTTGAGCATGATGAGTATAATTAAGTAACAGTGGTTAGAAGTTTTTTCAAGCATCCTTTATAACATTTTAAAGATAAACGGTTTTTCGCCACATTGGAATAGATATTCCAGAATTTGCTGCCCCTGAAATGTATTGAGAATTGACTTCTACAGGTAAAACATTTAGGAGGATGAAGAAATAAAGTTTGACGAGTTGAATAAGAGTGGACCTGTGGATTTAATTTGAAGTAAGACTTGAAGTGATAAGGGATAATCTCTTCACGTTGTATTTTATACAAAAAAAAACATATTTCAGAGATATTGATGTTATAGATATTAAGAAGATATAGTTTCTGAAACAAAGGAGCAGATGAGCGTATCAATTACGTATCAAGTTCAGTCTTGTGTATTTTTAAGTATTGGGGAATTATTTCCATGGCCATGATTCCGTAGCATCATAAATTACCTAATTTATTTGTGTGTTAGTTAATGAAGTACTGAGTTTCTACTTAAAACTACTAAAACTACTAAAACACTCCACTGTCTACCAAAACTTAGATAAAAGGACTTGTTTACATTTATGCTCTCAATCCAGGTGTAAAAAAAAAAAGTAAAATTTTAATCCTTATATCCTTGAAAAAAATAGA
Source organism: Notolabrus celidotus (assembly GCF_009762535.1). Taxonomy (NCBI): domain Eukaryota; kingdom Metazoa; phylum Chordata; class Actinopteri; order Labriformes; family Labridae; genus Notolabrus; species Notolabrus celidotus. The sequence continues at coordinate 27,292,240 of NC_048274.1, forward strand.
GCTTTCAATATTCTGTCACTTCATTAATGGTCATTTACAACTTAAGTTACATCTTACACAAGCACACGAGCATCAGATAGACCTCTATTCACCTTATTGAGAGTGAAGGCATCCCAGACAATCACTTTACCGTCCTGGAATAGACAAAAAACAGGATTTACTGTGTGGTCAAATAACATAAAAATAAGGATTTTGAAGTCATAAGAAATTGATAAAACATTATACAACCCTCTCACAACAAACTATGAACCATCTGTATGTGTGTGCATGAAGGCAGGTGAAGTTCACCTGTGAAGAGCTGACGATACGACGTCTGTCTTTACACCAGTCCATACACAGCACCTTGTTCCCATGACCCTTCAGCAAACGCCTGGTCTTTATGGAGAGAGCACCCAACACCTCGACTTTCTCAGCCACCTGGTGCACTGAAGCACACACACACGAACACACACACACACACACACACACACACACACACACACACACACACACACACACACACAAACACGCACACACACACACAAACACACACGTTTGAGTATAAAATTTCAATGCATGTTTAAAACAAGTATTTCTAAGATGTGGCCTCAGATTCTTGGTCAATGGGAAAGCGTTTCTCATTCTTCTCAGTCGCACATTTTTTACAAAGTCTCTAAATAATTAAAATTAATATCAGAGTAATACAAAAATATATTATTATTCATAGTTTTATATTTGAGTAGTGTATAAACAGTGTTGTAACAAATTAGCTCCACTTCAACCACTCAAAACAGTATCCTCCTGCTTTAATGAGAGGTTTAATGACACACATAAAATTTGTATCTATGTCTATTGTAAAATTGTAACTCTGTAATTGTGCTGCTGCCTATCTTGGCCAGGACTCTCTTGGAAAAGAGATTTTAATCTCAATGAGCATTTCCTGGTTAAATAAAGGTTTATAATAATAATAAAATAATAATAATATAATAAAATAATAATAATAATAATAAAAGATAATACTTACAAAGGTCGGAATTTACTTTAAGTTAAGTCAACATTCTATTCTAAACTACGGTGGCCCTGAAGGACAAAACACATTTACAACAGATGAAACACTTTTACAAAGTTGGAGACAAATTTACATTTTGGAAAACATTTTACATTTTATAAAACAAAATTGCTTTAGCAGAACACTTTTACCAAGGCGAAAACAATTTTACATTTCAGAAAACAAATTTACAAAAGCTGAAACATTTTTACAGTTAAGTCTGACTCCTTTTAGTCTGACTCTGTTTAGCCTGAGGCGATGTGGTCTGAGGCCGTTTCATCTGAATTCTGACACATGATGAAGGTTTTGCGGAGACATGATGGAGCTTGTGCGAAGACATGATGCTTTTTAATCTGAGGTCTGACACCTCTCTCTGAGACCTGAGGATGTCCTAATATGTAAACCATGTCCATCTCCGTTTGGTTTCTCTCCATCAAAACAAACTAATTGACCCCTCACTCGATCACTTTCGGATCACTTCCAGTATTTGGTACATTCTCTTTCTGTAAAAATGAAATGTTAATTTTTTTTCCAGAAATGGTAAAAGTATTTCATCTTTTGTCAATTTTTTACTTGAATGTAATTTTGTTTTGCCTTGGTAAAAGGGTTTTGCTGATGTAATTTTGTTTTAAAAATTGTAAAAATGTTTTCCAAAATGTAAATTTGTCTCCAACTTTATAAAATTGTTTCATCTTTTGTAAATGTATTTTGTCCTTCAGGGCCACCGTGCTAAACTAATGGTCATGACTAAAAGATACACTCATTCAATTTTTTTCAAAGGGGTAAGCTACTTTTTCTGTCTTCTTTTACATTCCAAACCCCAGAGAGTCTTTCTGAGGCCTAACCATCATGAACGGCAAAGGCAAGCAGCTTAATCTTTCATTTCAAAAACTGGCATCACAAATGTACGATTTTTTTAGATTCCTGAATGCCTCCTTCACACATTTTATTGCACAGTGAAAGAGAAGTTTACAGTAGCAGATAATTACTGATATATTGAAGCAACTTGAGCAATGTTAGAAGTACTTTTCCTCCAAATACTGTTCAAAGAGAGTTTTCGGGTTGTATGCTCTTAGTTATTCATAGCTACCAACACTGACAGAAGGTAGTAACAAAGTCATTATCAGTGTACAACAACAACAACAACAACAACAACAACAACAACAACAAACAGACTCCTCCTTTATAAAGACTGCCAGCTGTTAAACTCTTACTCGTGGTTTATATTTTAAAAAAGTCAAGGGACTGACTTAGAGGTGTGATATGCCTTGTCTTGTTTTAGTTAACGAATGTCCGGACACTTACACTCCACGTCGGTAAGCTTGCTCCGCTCGTCCAGCTTCTTCAGAGTCTCGCTCTCCTTCTTCAGCGACGCCAGGGTTTCCCCTTTCTGGAGCCCCTGACAGGCCATCTTTAGAGGGAGACAACCACAAAACACAAAAACAAAACACTCAGAAAACAAGAACAGAGGAGGGAGAAGAAGAGGGGCGGGAGACACGGGGAGAGACAGGGCAGTTTAAGAGGGGAATGGGACTCTCTGATGAGACAGTCCTGGAGCGCGACAGTGATGCTGCTGCTGCGCGTACTAAGCCCCCTCCTCCCTCCATCGAATACAATACAACTAGCACCGCAGGCTCTTTGTGATGCATACTTTCACCAGAGCCGGCCCTTACCGACTTGGTGCCCTAGTCAAGATTTCAACTGCTGCCCCTTGTATTGTAACCAACTCCAACAATCACATCACATTTACACTAAAGAAAACTGACATACAACTTACAGGTTTCCTTAATTTAAAATAAAAATTACTTCCAAAAGAACATTAATAAAACGGTAACAACACTGATATTTAGCAGGGAAAAATACAATTTAAAAATGCATAATTTAATAGTAGTAGAATTTATTCAGTCATTATTAACACAATCATTTTCACAGTGCAGACACTTTCAACAAAGCAACAGTCATATATTAAATGATGACTGAAAAGCCAGAAGCAAAATTGTAATTTCAGCCTAGCCTACATTTTCTATCTAATTAAGCTTCAAAAGTGTAAAGAAAACAACCAAAACAAAACGAAAACAGGTAAATCATGAACACTTATGGACTTCAAGAACTGATTTGCATTTTTTTTTATAAACCACAAGTGAATAACAAGTTTTTAAATGTATACTGGCATCACTCCGCAATTTAACCCCAAATTATATTAGAAAAAACAATATTATTTTTCCTATTATCTTCACATTTTCTTCCTCACTCATTTAGGGTGCAAGCAGCGCCCCTTTGGATGGCTGGTACCCCGAGCATTTGCCTATGCTGCCTATGCCACAGGCCGGCCATGACTTTCACTTGCATATATCCTGTAGTTCAATTATTGTTGAACACTTTACATGTATAACATTTCATATTGGTATTGGGTCACATTTTAATGACCCTTTAGCTTTAAATGTCTCTTTATTGCCTTTCTTAAATCCGGCCTATTCTATTAGGCCAACCTTACACTTGTAGTTTCATCAATAGGCTATTATGTTAGCTTTCATACTACGCTAAAGATATGCTGTGACACCTTGATGGTATAAATGGAAGTAAAACAATGCTGCTCTAGTGATGAAAACAGTATGGCTATTTTATTCAGAAGTACAGTGAAAAATAAGTAGCCTAATCAAGGTGCCCTTACCTTTGAGTTAATGCAAACTGAACGACAATATTTAGCTGAGAAATTAAATTAATAAAACCACAGATATACACTACCAGTCAACAGTTTGGACACACCTTCTCATTCAATGGTTTTTATTTATTGTAATTATTTTCAACATTGTAGTTTAATACTGAAGACATCAAAACTATAACATAATCTGGTTTTGCCATAATATGGATTACAACACTAGTCAAACAGGGCTGTCCATTGTGTTCTAACCCTACCTCTGAACAACACAACTGATGGTCTCAAACACATTCAGAAGGCAAGTTATTCTACAAATTAACTCTTGACAAGCCTCATGTTAATTAGAAACCATTCCTGGAGACCACTTCATGAAGCAGACTGAGAGAATACCAAGAGTGTGCAAAGCTGTCATGAAGGAGAGAGGGGGCTACTTTACAGAATGTAAAATATAAAACATATTCTGCTTTGTTTAACACTGTTTTGTTAATTTAATAATTCCAGATGTGTTCTTTCATAGTTTTGATGTCTTCAGTATTTATCTACAATGTTTCATATAATTAAATAAACACAAACCCTTGAATGAGAAGGTTTTTCCAAACTTTTGACTGGTAGTGTATCTTCACTTAAAACCTATAAAACAATCGGACTGGCTCATGGTGCCTATAGGGAGCATTCAAATTTCCTCTAAAATTATCACTGCATCAAATGTAGGTGTTTTGATGTGGAGTAAGACGGATCAGAGTATCAAAAGATTCAAGGTTGATCAGCTCCTGATGTTGAGGAGTTTAATTACAATTACTATTACTCTTTACTTTCATTAATAATACACAACTGGACTCTTATGTAGACATGCTTTAGGACAGAGAGTAATAACTGAGCTGCTGAAGAAAAAGCAAATCAGGAGGTACATTTATTACACACTTGTCCTTGTAACTTTCAAATACTGTCACCAATATAGTGTTGGGGTCACAGGACTGAAACCCAAGGAGTCTGTATGCATTTTATTTAAGTTTTTAATTAATATATCTGTCAATTAATTGTATGACAGAGTGATGTGCATGATTCAACTTTAACTAGATAAATATCTTGCTACCACTAACTCCCACTCAAATGAAAATACTATGAGAGTTTAACAACACATACCACTTCACACAGAAGGAGCAGTAGTTGATGGCCTCACTCTTAATGTAGATGTTCATTAAGGGGCTGGCCAACCCACAGCTCTCACAGGGGCCAAAGGTGACCGCCACAAACGTCTGGTCACACATGTCTGCAGAGGATCACCAACACACCTGTAGAAAACAAAACCATTGAACCTCCTTTCATTTCTGTTCTGGGCTGTGACCACTTGGCCGGTCACTGTGTGGATGTGTGTGTGTGTGTGTGTGTGTGTGTGTGGTGTGTGTGTGTGTGTGTGTGTGTGTGTGTGTGTGTGTGTGTGTGTGTGTGTGTGTGTGTGTGTGTGGATGTCTGTATGTACTAGGAGATAAGTCGTTGGTAATCTACTGGAGCCTGATCCTCTGAGCTGAGAAGAGAGGAGAGCAGCGCAGCTATTCTGGGAACCGTGCATAAACTGTCCCAACACAGTACATGATCAACATAACTAATTGTAATGTTTCACAGCACATAGATAACTATTGCTGTGATCTACACTGAAAAAATGTGGTGTTGAATCTACTAAACTTTATTATGTCAAGTTGTTGTAGGAAATACATTTCTCTAAATCCAATATTTAGATATATCTGGATTTAGAGAAATGTATTTCATGTAACAACTTGACATAATACAATTTAGTAGATTCAACACCACATCTTTTCAGTGTACTTTTATCTGAAATAATACTTGATTTCAAATTTTCCCAAATAAAGATATAAAAATATAGTAATGAAACTAATGTCAGTGCTAATGTGCGCAGTGCTAGTGCTAATGTCATTACATCCTTAGGATATTTTCATCTGCTTTGTTCTACGTCTCAAAAGATGCTGAAACTTAACACTTCTTGTTTTCAAGTGATTTATAAGCAACGTTTAAAAACTAATTAATTATTATTTTGTATTCATAATGTTTTAGTCTCCAAGTTATTTTTCATTTCCTTTTTTAAAATTTTATTAAATGGTTCCTGTTCTATTCTAAAATATGTTTTATTGTTTCAGAAAGTGCTCTGCAGATTTTATTTGATCATTATTTCAAGAAGGTCAAAATCACATTTTAGACGTTACATTAATACTAAAATGTATCTGTATATAAGGTACGTTAAAGTAAAAAAATGTGCTATAATGTAGTTGTATCTGCATCAATCCTTATGTTTTAAACACAAATGTGTAATATATTAATGTTAAATGGTAATGCTCATTCTTTGTTAACTAACTTGTTGATTACAGTACAGCTTACTCCTGTTAACCATATTGACTTTGTAGTGAAAAAACTGTGTATAAACTGAAAATATATCCTGCTGTCAAACTGTGTCTACATTTTCTTGAATAGGATTTCTCTTTTTTAGTTTTACATGCTGCTGGCTTATCAAAAATGACACACAGTACAAGCTCCAGATATATTTTAATGGCTAAGTCCGCAACATAACCCCAGATTTTCACAGAAAACACATGATCAGTTGGAAAAAAAAAAAAAACACCCAAAAAATTCCCCCTTATGAATGAAAAAATCTTACCTCTCTAGAGAATTTTTTTACACGGCTGTCCAGCAGGTATTTGTCTCTGGAGACCTGAGAGGAGGTTTTCCACTGAAGAGGATTGTCAGAGCAGTACAGAGAAGGAACAGTAAGCTTCTTAGTGAAGTGTTTAAGCTGCAACTCTGTTCTCATTTTACCTCCATGCTTCAGATAGGTCTGCAGGGCCCGGACAGTTGCTTTTACATGGTAATCTGTACACACACACAATGCAGGTTTCATGTACATAAATCAGGATATTCCTAAAACAGGATTACCTGAAACCATACTGCATCCCATTCTTGTTGTAACAGTGGTTGAGAAGATGAATCAGCGAAGTGTGTGTGTGTGTGTGTGTGTGTGTGTGTGTGTGTGTGGTGTGTGTGTGTGTGTGTGTGTACTGGATTTCCTCCCTATAACTGCTATATCATGTAGATTGACTAACTCTAATCAAGGTTCAAGGTTCACTTTATTGTCATTCAATCACATTTAAAAACATGAAGGAACGAAACAGATTACTCAGGTCCAGCAGCATACAGAATAGATAATAAGCTAAAAGAAGACTCTACAAATAAAGAAATAAATACATAAACCTAAAGCCTACAGTAAGTAAATATAAAAACGTAGTTTAAAACCAGCGAGAAAGTGCAGTAATGTGATATAATAGTCCTAAATCCATCTCAGATTACTGGCACTCTTCATTTCTTGTGCTTTCATTGAAATAGTAAAAATAAAACAGTCCAACATCTGAAGGAAAAATACACCTTTGCAACATTTCCAATACAAATCAGTGCTGCAGATGACGATTATTTGAAAGTCCTTTGGGGAGTGTTTAGTTATAAACAGATTGACATTAATACTGATGCTCCATATGACCTAAAAGATGTAAACAAGACCATCAACAAGAGGTGCTGGTCTTTTTTTATGTTGGAAACCTCTGGCAGAATGTAGGTTTCAGTATTTCACCAAGTGATTATTTGCATGCTGCTGCCACACCTCTTTTCTACCTTTTCCATGGCAAAGAGTTTAAAAAACATTTGGCTGTAATGAGACAACAGGATGAGATATTTGTCAAGAAAAAGTAATTACACATGTACAGGATGAAATCGGCTCGGACCCTTTTGTCTACAGAGGGCCCTAAAATCAATTTGGAGCTTTAATGGCTACAAATTCAGTTGCTGGTCATTAAAAAAGCAAAAACATAACCAATCAAAACAACACACAGCTGATCAGTGCTGAATTCTTTTATTTTACTTTTACAGATTTGACAATTTATTCCAAGTTTCTTAGTTTCTTAACGGTGAACACATTCACTAAGCACAGCTACCAGAAACTACAAACAGTCCAGTTTGTCAAATGTACACATGGGTCAGAGAGGAAACATCTGGTTTCTGGCTTCGGTATGTTCACACCAGTAAACCACAGTAACAGCTGGAGTGATGATATAGTGTTTGTTGTTTTTCACAATTATCTTAAAATGGCACAATCAATGCTAGTGCTGATAAGAACAATGGTAATTTATAATGGCGACGTCATATCGTACAACCATCTCTCCTTAATGTAAAAACGCAGAGTGAAGGAATGAAGTTTTCTCCTGTCTGAGTGCACAAGAGAAGCAACAGCACTGCTCAACAAACATACTAATTAATGAAAATGTTTTTTATTCTACTTTTTATCAAGGCCGGCCTTTATTCCCAATCTATACTCTTAGCCCATGAATCCACAAGTCTGAGAAGTCTGGAGCTTCAACCACAAGAGTTCATCTTTGAACCTGTGGCACGTGTTGATTGAAAGTTTGAGCAAAACAGGAAGAAGAATCACTAAAAAATGAAGCGCCTGCTATAACGGGATGGGGAATGTATAGGAAGAAGCTTGACAGGCCGCAGATTATTAATATGTGGGAATTTAAGGAAGAAAGACTCTTTAATGTAAAGTTTTCTTTTTATGCTTCATATCCATCCACCTGACTTCCTCAGCAATGTCTAAAAAGTGCAGTTTGACTGACGACTAAACAGTGCAACCCATCTGTGACACCAACTTTAGGACAAAATGCACCTTATCAAAACAAAAATGATCACATTTAACATTTCATATTTATTTTACAATGAAAAACAAACCTCTACGCTGACAGAACAAAACACGGTCGATTCTGTCATTCAGATAGCAAATAATTCAGATAAGGCTTTGTCCACAATGTGCAGCTAAAAACACGTCATTAACAGTTTAACACATTCATTAATTTATTCCTTCACTTTTTCTCTCCACGACCAGCAGATATGTTGTCTTCACACAAATCATACTTTGAAGTACCGAATAATCCAAACAATAGAACAAAGGCAGATTGATAACACGTGGTCCCAATGAGAGAGGATGGATATCAGATCATTTTCAAATACAAGTGCAACACTAAATACCTTCACATACTAATCTCTTCACTCCATGTACAACTTTTGTCTGTAGCTTGTCTTCATTGAATGAAACATTACTCAGAAATATTTTGCTTACTCTGTTAATCATTTCTAAAAATAACAAGATACATCAGGGACCGTTCCTAATCTCCTTTGTGTGTTAGCACCTCAACAAAACAACAACATCTTTCTGAAAGGATGAGGTTTCGAAACTAAAATAAGGTTCACATGAGGGCGAGAGGCAAATTTGGTTGGCGGTTAATACTAATGGCACAACAGGAAGCAAAAGTGCTGAACAGGAGGCAGCGAGGACAGAGTTAACACAAAGGACTTTTATCGTACAACATGGGCTGATTCCCTGACACCCGTCCATCAACACTCAGCTACACCCAGGTCTCTTTGTACGGAGCTTAAACAAAGTTAGAGCATGCAAGGAAATGTCTAGTTACTGCTAATGATGAGTAAGCCCCAGCTCAGACAGGTTAGATGAGAGCGGTAGCAGCAGTTCATGCTGTTCAGCTTTTCTATCGCAGTTTACCTGAATGGTTTAGTAATGGGTGTACTGCAATATCACCCTCGGCATCTGGGAGCAGGAGCCAAATTCATGTGGATATCTAATCCGAAAGAATCTGCCATCAATCAGAAAAGACAAATATGTCCAGCTACGTTGAAACTGTAAACTTTATGCGCGAGGTGTAGTTGAGATGTGGGGAAAGCGTCAATGTTCGGTTGTTTTTTGGTTATAATAGCCCATGTCGTGCTTCTTGGCAAACAAAAAGAAAGTAGAGGAGAGGAGAAGAGAGGATTCAGTCCACAGAGCTGCACTTTGTCGGTGTGTGTGTGTGTGTGTGTGTGTGTGTGTGTGTGTGTGTGTGTGTGTGTGTGTGTGTGTGTGCGTGTGTGTGGCAAATAAAAGCTTAAACACGGTGGTAAAGCTGGACAGAATTGAGGCTCTCTCTCAAACTCACTTCAGAGAATGCTATCTGCTCAGTGATACATGGCTTTAACATTATACAAAACTTTGTAATCCAAGAAAATGACAATACTGAAATAAATAATTCCACAATGATAAGAGTAAAACATTCAATGCTCAGACTCGAGCTGCGACCAGAGAAGACGAGTAGAGAAAACAAAATGCGGGGAGTGCAAAAACACCAGTAGAGCAGAGTGTAATGTTGTGTGCGTGAGTAATATCTTTGTGCCGGTGTTTCCTGTGACGCTCAGCTCACAGCTGTAACAGTTCAGAGTGAAGCAGGTTCAACCCTTGATCAAGTTTCAACCTCGTACTTTCTAAATGTCACCTTCATCTGCCAGAAATGCAGGATAAACATGATAAAGCAACATCTCCAAGTTAAGACAAAACCTAACTAATACTCATAATCTGTGCTGGCAATCCTTAAACTATAGAACTACTTCTAATTTTTACCTGATATTGACATAAATCGCCTACAATTGATTAAAATGGACTAAAACTGTTCTAATGCAGCTGCTCATCCTGGGAAATGATGGTCCCGTCCTTCATGTTGAGAAAGAGAATCCTCTAAAAAGGAAAGCGGGGGTCAGAAGTTGATGCAATAAATAAAATACATGATATATATTATTAATATTTATATATATTTATATATGTATAAATAATATAGTACAGACGATGAGTTCTGTCTTGGCTCGACTGTGATCAGAGAGTAAAATGACAAACGACAGAACAAAGCCTGGTCCAGGTTACCTCATCATGTAGTGGAGAGAGCTTACTTTAGCACATATCCCTCTGCTGGTTTTGTACTGGGACTCACACGTCAAGCTATTTCTTAAGTATTTTCTTCCTGTGAGGTCTCAGCGTCGCCTTTCAGAGCTCCTGTGTGTGTCGTGTGCGTACATTCTCACTGGAGAACGAGACAATGACGAGAAGAAACTATCTGAACGACTAGTTGAAACATAGAGGAGGGAGCTGGGGGGTCAAGACCACGGAGACAATCCCAGGTTTCGGTGCAGAGCAAGAACTGGAGGCTTTGATCTGGGCCAGTGGCCTCTCAGGCGTTTATACAAGCAGTGGATGGATGGTGTTTTTTTTCCAGATTTTATTCACATCAGAGATTATGTGTGTGTGTGTGTGTGTTACTGTAAGTGTGAAATAGTGCAGGTGCACATGGCTGTAGCGTGTACTTCAATGTTCAGTTGATGTATTTTACAGATGTATGTTGACAGTTCAGCTTGTGTTGGGGTTTGTGTGTATTATTTTGCATGTTGTATTTGTGAATGTGAAGGTTCAGACCAGGGATATATTCAAAGAACAGGACAGGGTGTTTCAAATTATGAGCTCATTATTTTTCAGACATATGTGCGCCACTGTGTTGGTACAATCCTAGTTATGTTTGGTTTGTGATGCTCAGAACTTTTTTTAAATCTTGTGATATTTGAGGGAAAAAAGTTTTTTTCTCTTTTTTTTGTCAGGTGACTTTTAATTCTAACTGCGGCCAACATGTCGCGGTCGCTGCAGGACTCTGTGCAGTCCTGTGGGGCCTTTGTTTACACACGGGTGAGGAACGCCAGGTTGAGCGAGCCTGGTATTTGGATGGTTTCCAGGGCGAGGGAGGAAGGGCTGAACGGGAAGGTGACGGGGTAAATCATCTTTGTGTCCATCAACAACTGAGGACTCTCACAACGATCTCGCAAGCGGGTCTGAGGGGAGAAAGAGAGAACGGATGAGATGGCAAGAAAATCCTTTACTTACAGTGTTCTTGCACATGTTATCATTTAGCATTAACACTTAGAACACAAACACATTTAAATATTCAGATTTTTTTTTACTTATTTGGAAGGAAGGGAACTTAGCGGTTATATAATTGTACTTGTTCAAGTTGTGCAATCTATCAAAATGAGCCTCATACCTGCTCCCACTGTTCTAAAAGTTATAGCATGTGTGACTGATCTGAAATCTGCAATTATTTCTAAATACATAAAAAGTTAAATGCAGGTAAAACATGCAACAGCAGAGCGGAAATAACATTTAAATATATGATACAGTATGATGCATCTTGGAGAAAAATGGTTGCAGAATTTACTGGTACAGTATGTTCAGATTTTAAATTTCTCATTATTAAATAACAGTTAAAAAAGCTTTAATAACTTAGTGTTATAGTTGTTCAGGTACGGTTCTTTAAGACTGTTTGTGTTCTATATGTAAGGCACTTATCTGTCCAGAAACATCATGTAGAACTCACCTGTATGGTTCGTATGAATGCAACTGACACCCTCTCCTCAAACTCATTGACTGGAGTGTAGAGGTTCAGGACTTTAACAATCTGAGGGAGATGAAACACAGAGAGGTTATGTCAAAGAAAAAAAGCTCTGACTATGCACAATTAAAGAAGGATTAAAATGGAGTTAAAAGTTACAGGACAGTTTACCTGAGCAGTAGTAAGTGCCAAACACATGGAGCAGATGGCCTCAGCATCCTCATCAGTCTTTTTCTTCACCTGCAGCAGCTGAGCGGCCTGGATCAGGGGCTCCAGGGTCTCCTTGGCTCCGCATACCATCAGACCTTTGTCTCTGAGCCACTCCTCAAGCTGGCTCACATTGTATCTGCACACATCATATAAGTGGTCAAAAAAACCCACAAACAAGCACATAGGGAATGTACATCATATGTGCTCTGAAGCTCCTCGGCGAGCAGCGATATCCGCCTACCTGATCTGCATGCCTTTGCTCCAGGAGCACATGTCTTTGCGCAGCAGCAGGTTGTTGAGGGTGACAGCACCGATGATGTAGAACTGCTGCTTCACCACCTGCTTAATGAGCTCGGGGTCGGTGCCATGTTGACACATGGTGGAGTGGAAGGCGCTGAGCTGTCGCAGGATGGAGTCCAGGGTGTAGGTGCCCTCATCGGCGATGCTAGACGTCCTCTTACGGAGACCTGTGGGCTTCACCCCCGACACGCCCTGAATGGTCTCGTGTTCCAGCATGCCAGAGACTGCAGGGAAGACACATTCAATCAGTACTGCACATAAGCAAAACATGTCCACAAACATGTTATGTTGTATGAGCACACACCTATCATGGGCTGCAGGATATTCTCCATGCATTTGATCAGCTGCTGGTAGATCTGGATGGCCAGGTCACTAATCACCTGTCTGTACTCAGCCAGGTCAAAGTTCGACAGACAGTGCTCATTCTGCCGCGATGTGTTGTGTTTCATGAAGGCCTGAGACGCACAAACACAAGTTGAAACATTTCAAAATCAAAGAATTTGTACACAAGCAAAGTAATCACCACCTTTGAACTTTTTCAGTTTGTCACATCAAAAGCAAACTGAAGTAAGGTGGGGAATGATGTATTATATTCAAAATGACTTACAAAAAATAAGTCCTGAAGGCTTTGCTTTATATACTCTGACTTAGATCAGAGGAAACCATCTGCAGTCACTTTAATACTACTGAGTCAGTCATACAGATGTCCAATTTTTGGAATGAATGATAAAAAGCCCAGTAAAGTCCATCTATAACAGAGGTTGTGACTGTGTGAAGTCCGAGAAGAATGAATGCTTGTGTATGGCCTTTAGTAAAAATGTGGTCAAACTTTGTCCTCCAATGATTTTACAATTTGATTTTAAAGTCTTCTGCTTCTTAAGAAATCAAATAAGGAATCAAAAAAGTGAATTAATTTGTACAAAGAAAAAGAAAACAAACAGCTTCTTTATCTACATCTGCCTTGTGATAAATCTGAGCTGACTGAATGAGCTTTAACAGCGGCATGTTTGGAATAATCAGGATGAAAAACAGTGCAAAAGTCTAGTAAGTATCTTTATGAATTTGTACATGTATGACACAGTTCCTATGTCCATGTGTCAGTGTGTCATCCTTACCTCGTCTCCGCTGTATTGTTTCAGACAGTGTAAGAAGCGACAGGTGTTAGCCAGCCAGAAGGAGACCGTCTCAAAGTCATCTCCTCGTTTCTGAAAGGAAAGAGGAAGACACAAACTGCAGTTAAGGAACCAGCCTGAAAGAGTCGGACTAGAGTTCTTATCAGACATCCTTCAAATGACTGAGCATCAAATATTACAAGCAACAGATCTGCAAACGTACCTATGCAGAATGTTTGTTCTGTTTGCCCACTATTTTAGACCATAACAACACTGACTAAGTAACAATATGCTCTAAACATCTTTCCTGTGTGGGATCATTCTGCATGTAATCTGAGCACCACACGCACACAATCACACGCACACTTTACACAAACCTTTAGGATCTTCTTGATACTGTTGATAGTGGAGGTGAGCAGAGTGCGGACCTTCTGGTCATCATTGACATAATCTGCATGTCTCAGACACATGAAGAGGATGTAGGCTGGCAGACCTGGGATCAGATTCACGGCCACACCGCGAGGCTTCAACTCTGTGAAGAGGAAGGTAGGAAGGGTTCAGTGACAGACAAAGAACATTAGAGGAACAGCTCCCCTGCTCTGAATTAGGATTTAGGAATCTGGCATCACGGTACTGTTAAAGTTTTGTCTAACTGGTTTCTGAATCTTCTTCAAAGTTTGTAGACATTTCATTTTGAGTGCTCAGTTCAGCTCTTCATGATCAGCTCTTACCAAGGATGAGGTTCTTGACTAGTTTGAGCTCATCCTCCTTCTTGTACTCCAGCATCCCCTGGAAGTCTTTCTCTCTGCGAGGGATGTTGACTGGATGAATTGGCTCATCTACCATCTGCCCTGGAGACGTCTGCCCCTCCGCCTGACCCGCTGAGAGATACAAACAACATGCATGTCAAGAAAGAAAGCAAAGAAACAGAAACAGAAACTTGACATACACAGATTCTCAAGCTTTGGCTGACTGAAGACTTCTCCCTTACCTCCCATCTCTCCAATCCTCTTGGAGTAAACCTTCAGCTGCTTCTTGAGCTTGCGGATAGTTCGGTCCTGCTTCTCCAGCTGCTCCATCAGATCCTAAGAAGTGTGGAAGTGATGGAGGAAGAGAGAGATGGATAGAAAAGAAAGAAGAGAGAGGGTACAGTGAGGACAAAACTGGAAGCCTTTGACCTATCAGGGTGCTTGATGCTGTCAGCAACAGTGGTATAGCATTCTATAAGTCCGCTTTGAAAATATAAGCCTTGGAAACAACAAACAAACAGGAAGAGTTGAATCAACATGAGAGCTGCTCTGCCCAATTGAAGAAGAAGAAGAAGAAGAAGAAGAAGAAGAAAGCAAAGATTCATTGGCTGTTAGAAAAGAGAAACAGGTGTCAAGCTGCTCCACGGTGAATTACTGCTACGAAGAGTTAAAACTATTCAGCTGCTCAGCGCAATTTCATTTCACACACTGAAACCTGGGTTAGTTCAAACGTATGCAAACGCACATGCATGAACACACACACACTGCATCTCTACATACAACCATCTTCCGTAAAATGATGACTCGAGCCTCTCGGGACGCGGTGGGGTCCTCAGCCAGGAGTTCCTGTCAGGTGACACCGCCCCCATGAATAAGTGTGTCTCTGAGTGAGTGAGTGAGTGAGTGAGTGTGTCTCTGAGTGAGTGAGTGAGTGAGTGAGTGAGTGAGTGAGTGAGTGAGTGAGTGAGTGAGTGAGTGAGTGAGTGAGTGAGTGAGTGAGTGAGTGAGTGTGTGTGTGTGTGTGTGTGTGTGTGTGTGTGTGTGTGTGTGTGTGTGTGTGTGTGTGTGTGTGTGTGTGAGAAACAGCACTACTGTGGTCGTCTTAGTTTCTTTATGTGTGGAGTAAGAGGAAATAACACCATGAACCTAAACAGCTCCTGGGAAATAATCCAAACTTCAGAATCATGTGTGATTATCTTTGTGTAAATCATCTGGTTGGTTTTTTATTCTTTGGTTGTCTGAGTTAAAGAAATACAGCAGATAAGCTAAATGTGAGAGTTGTAAATGTGTACGATGTATTTTTTGATGAAAAGCAGAATCAAGGTTTGAGGAAACCAAAGGAATTAAAATGATATGACAGAAACTGTTTTCATATTAGAACAACACAGCACTTACTTAAAAATAAAAGACAATATTTATCATCAAAGCTTTCTTTTGTTACCCCTGTATGGAGGACTCAGCTAAAAACTTATCCTGTCACACATACAAAGACAGAGATGATCCTCAAAGTGTCCACTGCTCTAGAAATTAAAATAAAGTTAGCAGGTTACTAGTCCTGGCTGACAAACCCATTTAAGAAAACTACAGGTTAGATGTACATTTTTACTCAACTTTAAACCAGCTGTGATTTCTGTCTTTGCATCTTTGCTGACATTTGCAGGGGAATAATCTGTGATAGTAATAACCTGACACACTAGGACAAAAAGCTGATTTACTTTCTGTTGAAAAGTCAAATTAAAAGATAGTTATCACTCTCATGTCTGTTTTTAAGACAGTGTTCAATGACTTACTGCTTTTGAATTAATAAGCAATCTCGGTATCAAATGTATTAAAGCTTACAAGCTGCTGGACATGGATTTTGTAACCGTCTCACAAAGCCAGGCTTCTTATTAATCTATGTTTTTCAGCTTTGTTGCAAAAGTATTCAACTGCTGGGCTGGAACAGTGTTTTAGTGTAATAACATATTTATAAAGGTGTTGTATCTTTCACTTTCAAGAAGATGCAAGAATGTGAAAATACTTTAAATGAGCTGTAGATATAAATCAGAAAGAAATAGAGCTGCAAAACACAACAATTAAACACTTATAGTTGCTATGCCTTCAAATTTGCTATTTAAAGAGTGATGCTGCGCAGAGCTCAAGAACAAGGCTTGATTCTCTTATTCTGGTGCTTCATTAAGCTGCGTCACAAGGATCCACCATGCTGTGCTTTTACATTGTTGAGATATTTATGAATAAAAAGATGTGAGGAGTTTTCACTGATCTATTTCAGAAAAATACATATTAACTGCTATAGTTATGTTTATTAACTTGTTAACCTCCATCTTGTTGATGATGTCCTCTGCAAGCTTTCACTGCAGCGTGTCTGATTTTGAGTGTGTTGAGACTCAAGGTGAAGTGATGCCTGTGTGTGTCTGTGTGTGTGCTGCAGCGTACCAGGTTCTCGTTGGTCAGACGGGTGATCTCGTGTTGCAGACTGGCTTCGATTCGAGCCTCTGGAGGAAGCTGCAGGTTTTGAGCCAAGAGTTGCTGCTGACGGTTGTTCTCCTCTTTGACGTTCTGCAGCTCGCCTCGCAGAGACTCCACCTCACTATCGTAACCTCTCCGCTGAGTCTGCAGTTGGTGCTCCAGCAACCTGGGAGTGGGAGGAGGGGAGAGACCAGAGGGGTAAGAGAAGGGACAGGAGGGAAAGGATGAAACAAGGAGGTGAAAGATGGAGGACAAGAGGAGGATTGTGGGGAGTAACAACAGAAAGGGTGTGAAAAATAAAGTTAGCATCATATTGTGAGGGAAGACAGTTAACCACAGTGTGGTGACGCATACAGCTGCATGCTGTGCAGACATTTCCAGCAGCCCAGCGCCCAGCGCCCAGAGCCCAGAGTCTCTGAACACTATCTGTAACTCTGCTGGGTCATTAAACTGAACCATCAAATAAAGTCTAACCAAGCAGACCCTCTGGGCAGAGGTCAGGCCAGGAGCAGGTGAAGCTTATAGAGGCCCAGTTTCTTTTGCTGTGCAGAGACAAACAGTTTCTTACTTTAGTCATGCCACTACGCTTGGCCACTATTCATAGACTCTTATCAAACATTACATTCCCCCTGTAACGTGAACGGTTGTCTACGTTTTCAGAAGAAATATTAGATTAATCTTGTTATGTAATTTTGACATTAATAAAGTTAAACATAACAAATCTAATATCTTAAAATGAAGCATTCATGTTCTTCAGTTATCAGTTATTGAAGTGTATTTTAAATGTCAGGGATGGAAACATGTATCAGGTAGCAATCAAGCACAACTGATCATAAGAGAAATCCTAACAGTTTAGTTTGAGAAGCAGACTACATCATTAAATATATGCAAAAACTCTGTTCAACACAGTCAATATGCAGTTAATACATGCTCTGTCATTTGGGAGATTTTCATTACAGGTGATTTTAATAAGGTTAGTAAGAGGTTGAGGGTTCTGCTGCAATATTTTAGACAGAATGGAAAATTGAAACAAAGCTGAGTATATTGTTGTATAAAATGAAACATTGGGGGGAAAGATCAGTTACCCTAACATTTTTATACAGTGCAGAAACTAGAATAGAACAGTGTGACGCTGCGTGAGTCTAAAGTATTACAGCTTCCTATCTTACTCTTTTTAAGTGTTTTTTACAATCTATTGCATATCATTGTACTGCTATACTGCTGCAACATCTTATAGGCAAGTAATGGGCCCTGGGTCAATATGCATAAAACATGAAGTAGACTTAGAGTAGCCACTTTATTGGCTTTTGAATAAAAACACGATTGTATCATTAAAATATAATTAAATGCTTCGATTCATACATTTAGCTTTAAAAACTGTTCTAACATTTTTAATACTCCTTGGCATTTAGAGAGTTGTGTGGTCTCTATCTCTGTCTGTTCTTATATTTATTTTTCTTTCTTTTTTTACAGTAATTGTATGTTATTAATCATATTTTGAAGTGTATTATGTGTTTTATTACTATAATCTAATATTTCATTATGATGATTATTATGATTATTAGTGATGATGATGATGATGATTATAATTTTTATTATTATTATATTCTGTGTGTTTTCACTTATTTTGCTTCACTGTGCAGCACTTTGGTAAACTGAATTGTTTTGCATAAATGTGCTATATTAATAAAGTGATTTGGATTGGATAACATTTTTCAAGAGTTCTGCTGGTCCAGAGGACTTTTAGACTCTTACATAAACAGTCACATTATCTAACAATCACCTTCAGACCAAAGAAACAGCTAGATGTGAAAGAAAACTCTGAAAGGTTCTTCAAGTGAAAGATCAAAGATTTGAAGGAAGGAAAAACAGCAGCACACATCCTCTCCCAGTGAAGAGGCAAATATTCATGCTTGTGTTTAAACACAACATTTACACCTGATGGTTTCCTTTAAGCCCTGATTAACCAGCCACAGCTCTCCGTCCTCATTCAGCTTATGGAAGTCTGGAGCAGCAGATCTGACCGACACACAACACAAAGGAACATAAACAACAGGATGACAAAAAAAAGAGGTGGTATGGTTGGGTAGGGAGATAAACAAGACAACAAGAATAGATTTATCTGAGCTGTCTCTGTGTGTAAATGTGGAGTACACTACGCTGATACATCTGGAGTTATATGTAAATATCTACCTCTTAGTGTAGATACTTTGTGTGTCATTGGAAGAGGAACAGGATGCACTATAAAACTATATGTAACTGTATGAACTTCCAAATCTACATCAGTGCATTTTCGACTAAACTGATCAATAACGGTGGTTTTATGTGTCTTTACAGTGCTGATCTAAACAGTGGTGGAGTCCATTACTATCTTTGTGTAGCATGCTTAATATTCTGAACTCTCAATTTTATTTATGACGATTGCAAATAACGAAGGGAGTAACATGGGAGAAACAGAGGTATAAAAGCAGAGATGTACAAACACACTCCATTCATTAAATGTGTGCTGTGCATCTCTGCTGTAACAAACAAACAAACAAACAAACAAACAAACAAACAAACAAACAAACAAACAAACAAACAAACAAACAGAACAGAACAGCAAGGGCTTTCATGCTGGTTTTGTGCCAAACTCGTTCCATGAAGCTGAGACAGGAGGCCTCCTACAATCAGCAGCAAGTCTGTCACTGCTGAAAGTCAGTCCCTGAAGGAGTCTTGTCATGTATCTACTTCCTATCTAAACTAAATCTAACATGATGCAGGTACCTCTGAGGTTCAGAAATATCCATGCTTACATGCTGCACATTTTGTAAACACTGCATTGTAAAGTTCTGCAGCATCTCCAAAAAAAAGACCAGAGCTGTTGAAGCCAAGAGAATACCTTATATCTTTGTTTGAATGGAAACTGTAACTCAATTAAGTAGGTTTATAACACCCTTTGACTCTCTGTTATCATGCTGAAGTATTGCAACCCATGCAGAGATATGTAGTTAAGAACTTGACCCCAAAGTCACGCATTTGTAGACCTTGACTACTGGTATACTTGGTAGAGCACAGCTAAGACCTAAACTGTAGCTACAGCTGCAATTATCAGACATGCTGTTAGGGCAAAAATGCTACGAACAGCTACCCAAGCTTTGAACAGAAGAATCAGCTGATTCAGATTCAGAGACGTCAGTCGTCTGTGTTTGGTGACAGCGTGGCCATGCATGCTCTGCTCCATGATGCATAGGCCACGTCTCCTTTGGTTACCTCAGCCTACTCAGGAGATCATTGAGATCCAACGGCTTATGCATGAACCTTGGAGATCTGCACAGGACAAGGCAGCGTTCACAAACACACACACATTTTGTATACATGTTTTATGGTGATAATAATGGTGCAACAAGAGCTCATTGAGAAGCTATAAAGGAGAAATGACAAAGTTGGGGCTTGGAGGGAATTTGAGGCTGATATAAGTGAAGACCTGTAAACTAGGAGGAGTCACAGCTGTGACAAAGTACCTGTTGGTGTCTTTGAGGCCAATGCAAGCCTGCTTGAGCTCGTCAGCGTCCTTCAGTTTGGACACATCCTCGGCATAGATGGATGGCTCGGTCATGGTCTCCTAGGAAAAGTAAAGCATAAGAGTATGTGTGAGGAGTATGTTAACGGGTGACATAGCTGCTTGTAGAGCTGCATCATGAACAACATCACTGAGTCTGAGTGGTCTCATGAATGTGAGTTCTCAGCAGGCTATGTCAACTCCCTGCCAGCATCACTGCAGCTCTTGGCTGCTGCTGTCCTTTCACTCTGACAATCATCAGCCAGCCTGAGCCTTCAAGCCATCAAATGAAGCCTCTGTGACAGCAGAGTCTATCTGCGGGGAATGTCACATCACAGCGGTGGCCTTTTCCACCGGCGTTCAAAAGACAAGAGGTGCTCATTGTAGAGGCTGACAGCGCCGAGAGCCGAGCATCAGCTGATTAGTAAACCTCAAGGGTTCGTGGTCACATGAGATCAAAATATTTGAGCAGGGTTTTATGTGACAGTTGGATATCAAGACCAGGCTCATTTAGCATGAAGGGAATATCTTTATGTCTGTGTGTGACTACAGCACAGCAGACAACCTGCACACAAGTCTCATATTTACTGAGTTAAAAGCAACGCAGTTAAGGTTAGTTACATGCAAAGAACCTGAGTATTATAAGTTATGTTGTAAGGTATTATACAGTACTCAGAGAACTCAATGTTAAGTTATGTTAAGAGTTATGAGTCTTTAATTATGTAATTAGTTTTGTAATTGTAGAAACTAAACAAGAGCAGTTGTGTGTTTTTAACATCCATCATCAGGGTGATTCATGCATTTATACAGCTACAGGACGACACAGATGAGATGGACACACATAGCCTGGACAGTCTGTATGTAAACCATCATAGTCTAAAAAGCTGATCTTATGTCTCCTCTGTGTTTTCATGATTTGCTTGAGAGTTGCCAAATTGTATATTCTGTATTTGTCCATCTGCAGCTGTTTTAGAGCAAGTTTTAGTGATGTTCTTAAATGTAACTAATCTGATGTACAGAGCTTTTCAGGAGTCTTTGTTGAAGCCACTTTTCCTCAGCCTGCTCACTTCACTGACATTCTCAAATTGAGTTACAATTTTCCATTGTTTCACAGAGACCAGGAGTTCAAATCCTGAAGTGTAATTAAGACCAGATGAAGGCCTCAGAGGGCCCTCTAGTGGACAGCTGCAGCAATGGAGCCACTATCATGATGTGGTCAAAACATTAGATGTATTTCTTTCTTCAAATGTAGTTATTTTATATCTAAATATGATCAAAAGTCAAATAAAATATGTTTGTACTCTTAATAATCTTTTAACTAGCAAGCTAACCTTCCCTGAGATACAGTGACATGAAATTAATCATTTTGAGAAACTGAGAGGAAGTGTATAAAATAATCCAGCATCAAATCTGTGCTGGAGAAATATGACCCTGACTGTGTTTAAGAGTTGCTGGCAGTAATCAGCAACCTGATGGATGTTTAACATACAGAACTAAACATAGAAAAGTGAGATATACTCATGCATGATGCTTTTTTTTTTTTAACTGTACCTTCTCATCCTGTGGGCAAGCATGGATGGAGGAGAGAAGGTGGAGACAGCAAAATTAGACAACATTTGTTACAAACAGTGTGAACAGTTGTGGGATTTCTTTCAAATCTTGTTCAGAAACAAAATAACTATGACGGGCACTTGAAAAATTGTAATTTGGATTAAGTATTTTCCAATTTGTCATTTGTCTTTGAGACATGCAGCCTACAAGCAAGTCTCAGGTTCAGGTGTTACAGTGAAACATTGTAATTGTTCTGAATAACTTATAGAAATTTGCAGATCTGAGATAAGAATCAAAAACAATGCAGTAAAAGAAATCTTCAGGATGAGAGCTTTGATCTCATTTCAGGGATTTGGTGTGTGCTCACTGACAAACAGAGAAGCGAGTACAAGTGAACACAGAACAGACAAATGTGATACCACGGACACAAACAGGAGTGAGACATCCACTGAAATATAACATCATTTTTGAAAGAACAACGGCACAAAGTGACCATTGTTCCACGATATTAAACTACACGTGGATGATGAGAAGCCAAATACTGTGAGAGTGGTGATGGATGTACCTTTCCTCCTCAAACAGAGGAGACAGACAGTTAAATGTCCTTTTACCTTGTGGTGCATGGCTTCTTTTTGGCTGACCAGCTGAGAGCGCAGGATCAGCACTTCCTCCTTGCGGACGTCCAGCTCCTCACAGGAGGCATTGAGCTGCTCCAAGAGCACCTTGTAAGCAGGTGAGCCTGGGGCCCCAGCACCAGTCGCTTTGTCCCCCAGCAGGCTTTGTCTCATCTCTGCCAGGTCGTGTTTCAGCTTCTTGTTCTCGGACTCCAGCTCCTGACGCTGAGGAGTGAAAGAATCCAGCGCCAGGGGGTTTATTGTCATAACAGAGAGGGGGGCTATCTGAAGCTGTGGCATGAAAAAGCTGCTTTTGAAGAATCATCTTTATTGTTACATTTATTTTTGCTTACCTTCAGGGACTCGTACTCCAGCTCTGCACCACGAGCCTTCTTAAACTCTGCATCATCCTGAAAGAAGGATTGAAACATGATATAGATGAGGTGTGTGGGACAAGGAGAAAGTGTCTATCTAAAAGTTTGTTGATAAAGTTAAATCAAAGCCCAGTACCCTGGCTCTAGCCCGCTGGAACTGGTCCTCTTTGTTTTCCAGTTCGTTGCGCAGTGATTGCTTTTCTTGCTCCAGTTCTGTGAGACGTTTTTGCAGCTTGAGTGTCAGCGAAGTGTCGATACCTCGAGTTACATCCTGCATGCCAAAGAGATGCTAAGACTGAGAATATGCCCTCTAAAAAGCATCCTGAAATGATATACTTCCTGACTTGTATTGCAAAAAGTTTTGTACTTTATGACAACACTCTTACTTCTGCGGCACGGGAACCTTCTTCCAATTCGGCGTACTCGGAGTTGTAGGTGTACTCTGATTCGTTGCTGCTGTGGGTGGAGTCTGTTCTCCTGTGTCCAGGCTTTGAGATGTTCTGCGGGTGAATTAGAAAAAAAGTATTCAGATTTCAAACTCAACACTTATTGAGTGTTACAAATCCTTTTGCTTTTTATCAAAAAGATAACTAAGATAACTTCTCATCTATGTTCTAACTTTAACCAGTCAGGTCTGCTCGTTGTACATAAAGTCTCTAAACTAGCACGGGAGGTCGAGCCTTTATCAGGCACCTATCAGTCAGGGTCTGGGAAGCAGACACACTCTCTACTCTTAAAAACAGGCTTAGAACTTTACTTCTTTTATAAAGCTTACAGTTAGGGCTGGCTCAGGTTTGGACCTGCTCTTAGTTATGCTGCTATAGGTTTAGACTGCCAGGGGAACTGACCCACTGGGATCCTATCTCCCCTCTCTCTGCCTATCACTTACTTTTACTCTCCCTGTCCCATCAAAGTTACTAACCATAGACCTGTCTGGAGTACCTGAGCTCCCCTGTCTCGTAGGTTCCCCTTTGCTATTTAAGAGCTGGAAGAGAGAAACAGCATCTCGTTTTTCCTGTATGTCTTCGTATATATAGTGAAATTTGACAATAAAAACCTTTGAATCTTGAATCTAGAGTATGGTCTAGACCTGCTATGTTTGTAAAGCGTCTTGAGCTATTGTTTGTTGTGATTTGGCGCTATATAAAGAAAGGTTGATTGAAGAAAGACCGACATTATGTCTCGTTAAGCTTTGTATTGTTGACAGGGTTTGTGTGTTCCTTACCGAGGATGCCATCACCTCCTTCAGGTCGTCGTATTTCTCCTCGAGGCGAAGGTGTTCGGTCAGGAGATTCTGATATCGAGAGCGCTCCTCGTTCAGATCGGTCTCCAGCTGTTGAGTCTCCTGTGCTATTGCACGGGTCATTTTCTCTGATGGGATACATCACGTATGGAGGATTTTAAGACATAGAAACATAATGTGTGAGTTCAGATGACATTTAAATGTATGTGTGTTACTTAATGGCTGTGCTGCAGTATAACAGTTTGATTTATGAGGTGATGTGCTCAAACCTGTCATCTGCTGACTCTGTTCCTGAATCGACCTGTTCAAGTCGTCCTTCTCTTTCTTCAGGGAGCCATTCTGATCCTTCAGCTCTGAGACCATCTGCACACACACGCACACACACACACAGAAACAAACACAGAGTTTGGTAAAGCTTTTTACATTTAGACTGAGTATGATCTCTCAAACTGATTCTTCATCTGAATGTGACAGATTCATTCATTGATTGGTCACCTAACATGAAACTGGAACTCCACTCTTACTACGTTGTTTACTAGTTGATTACCAGATGATAAAATAATACAATACGAAACACAACAGTAGAAAGTAGATCACGTACTACACACAGTTCAGTGGCTACTACACTAGCAGTCTACTTTCTCTCCTGCTCTCACCTGCCTCAGGGAAACACTGCCCCCTGAGCTCACCGTGCACACGTCTCCACCTGGATCGCTTTCGCTCCTAAATTGGGGAAAAAATTGTTTCCCTTTGATGCCAACGTGCATGTTTAGGCAGAGAATTTATTTTGTAATATATACAAGATATACTTCTAGATAAACTAAGGGTTTTGGTCTCTAACTAGGAAGAGGAGATTTAGCTGCCTCTCTAAAATGGAAGACTGGAGTTTTTATTGCAGATAAAACTCAAATGAGTATAAAAAGGGGATACAGTATGGGGACATTATCTCGGGAATCATCTTGGATTGAAACTGAAGACCAAGAAAGGATGGAAAACCACAAATACTGTGGTACAGAGGGACATGCGGATACAAGGTATCTGTATACACCTATGGGGAGAAGGAGGATAAGTAAACCTCTACTTTTCCTTCTTACTTTCTCCATCTCGCTCCTGTAGGTCGTTGCCCAGTCCTCGATGGTCTTCTTCTCCTGCTGCGTGGTGCTCAGCTCCTTCTTCAGCCTCTCCAGCTCCTCCAGCAGCGAGTTGACCTGGTTGGTTTTGTTCTTGGCCTCTTCCTCCGCTCCTTTCAAACGATTCAGCTCCGTACGCAGACCTTCGCACTCTGCTGTGAAGGAAGTCTCCATACCAACCAGCTTCTCGTTGATCGACCGGTTATCCTTAGTCTAGAAGCAGGGGATCGATCACGTGACAGGACAGTTTAACATCCAAATGTTGAATCTGAAGCAACGCGTGAGGACAGTAACGTAAAGGGAGGACAGCTCACCTGCTCGTCGATTCTTCTCTGCAGCTGCATGATCTTGTTCTCCATGCCTTTGTTGAGCTTCTTGAAGTGCTCCACTGAGCGAGCCTCGACCTTCAGCTTCTTCAGCTCATGCCTGGCCCTCATCCTGCGGATGCAGCACTGCAGGTAGACGATGGAGACGAGGCAGCGCTTGTACCAGCAGCGAGCCAACCAGCCGCGAACGCGTGTCTGAATGATGACTGCCTTGTGCTCACGCACCAGCTACAGACAGAGGGAGAGAGAGAGGGAGAGAAAGAGAGGTAGAGAAGGTAAGGACAGAAAGAGTGATTAGAGAACATTTTACAAAAGCATGAGCTGTAGATTCTAGTTTATGTTTAATTTCTCTTTCTGTAGCATTGAAGAATGTTCTGGTTTGAGTTTGTCTTTGTTGTTGTTTTATTATCCAGGTAAGTCAGGAAGAAAGAAAATAAACGAATAACTGCACCATAAGGGCACAAATTTTAAGGTTGGGGGTAATTTATCAGGAAGAAACGAAGCTTTCTGATCGGTTAAAGAACGCTGTATAAAAGGCCTCATAGCAGAGTTGATTAGAGTAGGATGTTTTTCAGTGTTTTGTGAGTTGTGTCTTACCGCCTGGTACTTTTGCCGGGCCATGTAGGCTCTGAGGATCGTCTGCATGACCAGAGCTGCTGCCTGCTTCTGCCTGTAGCGTTTCTTCTCCACGTACATCCTCCTGTACTTCTGGATGATGGTGGCTGCCTGAGTGCGACGCATGAACTTGACCAGGCTGAGGAGAGCAGAGATTAACACGTTTTAACTGAGCTGTATTTATAACTTTAACATCACACACTTTATTTCTTACATTATCATGTCATAACACGATTTTACTAGGCAGGAGGTCTTATTAAACAAATGAGTCCAGGTGTAAATCCAGGTCAGCTGACTCACCAGCGGGCCTGGTATCCTCTGGTGAACCTCTGGATGGTGATGGCAGCACTGCGCTTGCGGAGATACTTCTTGCGGGCCAGCCAGCAGCGGATGGTTTTTTGGATGCGGATGCAGGCAACGCGCAGTTTGTCCGCCCTCAACTTCTCCAAGTAGGCGACCTGGCCGGCTCTGAAGAAGATCTTGGTCTTACCAAACTGGTACTTATCCTGATCCTGAAGGTATACAGGAGCAGAGAAGAAGGGTGAGACAGTGATAAGAGGGACACATAAAATCCATCTTAATGCCTTTATAACTGTGATCCAGTTAGAAAGTCTGACAGACCTGCACCAGTTTCTCCAGAACGTTCCTGCAGGTCAACTTCTTGTCAGGTAACACGTCCTTTTGTACCATCAGCACTCTGTACCGGCTGAAGAACTCCTGGTACGTCCATCTGAGATGTACATACAAAAAGAAAGTAGATAAGTGCTATAAACTGAACTTTTGTTACTGACTATTGGATGAATCAAAAAAAGTGTCTGGAGGTTTGTGGATGAAGAAACAGACTTACTACAACCAAACACTTCTGATTTTTTTATATAAAGTAACCCATTCTGTCTTGTGTTTTATTCCTCTTTGAGAGACTTCATGTATTTTATGATATTTCAAATCTCAAACTGGAAATTAGAGACTTGTAGCTGCAATAAATGATTAATCTTTAATGAGTAGTATAATAGAGACAGAATCAAAATCTCATGTAAATACATCTTTATAATGCTTCTCACAATGCTGAAGTGTTGGAGAATGCACCTACAATTGAATATCGTCACCCTATTAAAATAATGTCCTAAGTCATTTTGTGACGAAAATGAGTTTTTGGCCTAAATCATCTCATGATGATTCTGGCCACTTCTGGTAAAATTGCCTTAATCCTTAGTTGAAAGGATTATGCTCTTTATGCCACATAAGACAATGGCCTATGTCAAGAGGGTGACTTAGGCCATTTTATTCTTGTCCTAAGTCAAAAAATGTGATTCTTTAGTATAAAATGTCTGACTTGGGCAATTCAACAAGCTTTCATGATGGCAGCTGCTTCAAGAAGCAACATAATCTATAGTGCAGAAGAAGCTCTAAACATGATTCTTGAATCAGTTTCTACCGGTGAGTGATAAGGTTTACTATCGACCTGACATTTGTTCAATTTAGGTTAGATTTATTTACCTTTTGAGTTTGCTTTATGGAATTAAAGGACAGTTAATAGTCAGGTTTCAAAAAGTTGTCAAAACTGGATGTTGGAAATGGGTTAAGTTAAATAAAAACCCAGCAAAGAAGACCCGGAGAAGTGAGGAAAGGGACTGCCTCCTGACCAATTTGATTTACCTGACATTTGTTTAATTTAACTCAGGGTAATTTCAGTTTTGAGTTTGCACTATGGAATGAAAGGGCAGTTTAAGCCAGGTTTAAAGTTGCATAAGTCACACTGAAATGTTCGAAAATTGGCCTAAGTCACTTTATTCTTTAATGTTACACAATTGACACACAACGTTCTATGCATGTCAACACTCATCCACTGTCAAGGCCTTTTTGATTGAAATGATTAATAAATATCATATGCTCTGCATTTGGTATGGTTTTTTGTGTTTTCCCAAAAACTTAAAAAAATGACATAGGCCGTTATTTTAATAGGGTGACGATATGTCAAACAGATTATTTAAAAAAACAAGCAGGAGGCAACTACATTAAGACAGTTTGTCATTTATACAAGCTAAATAATGTTAGAAGTTTGTTCAGTGCATCAGAACTGATCAAGTCTATCCTGGCTGCACACTCAAATGCTGTGAGATTCACAAATTTGATGTACTATACTGTATCCTTACATTTGCATTGTTTTGTGCCCTGTAATTTTCTATGAGGATACATACTGTAACAAATATGGATAGTTTGAGAGTCTAGGGTAATCAGTAGCAGTGTTGCAGAAATGCATCTGTACCTGGATGGGAAACCTGCAGCAGAGATGCGGATTGTTTCCAGAACACCGCAAGCTCTGAGCTGCTGCACTGCACGTTTGGGATCAAACCTGCCAACGACAAATCAACACAGTCAATATGGTGACCTGTAACCACACCAGAGGTAAGATAGATCTGGTTCATGATTTAATCACAGCAGAATTATAACAGTCAGGATTCTGTCACAAATTAATGAATGCATACAGCGGAGAAAAATCAGGCGCCCCATCGTGACCAAAACTAACTTGAATCATGCGTACATTTTTGCTAAAAGCACAGAAGAAGAAAACTCACGTGAAGGCCAGCTTGAAGTCGTTTGGTTTGATGCAGCGGACATAGTGGGGAGTGGTTGCGTTCAAGGTCTCCATCAGCATTTGCAGAGAGTTACGGAACTGCAAGAGAGTACACCCATCAGTCATAATCCATGTGCTTATTATCAGCTCAGAATCATATCCAATATCAAAACAATGATTACTAGATACTTTGCTCCAGGGTGGATTTACTTTATAACTTGATCTTGACCCAAATTAGCTGGATTTTAAATCTATAAATATCCCCACTGAGTACCTAAACACAACACAACACTGAAGGGAGAAATCAACCTGGCAGCCGACGGTCTTCTTGTGCTCCTTGCTGCTCTTGTCACGGCCCTTCTCAGGTTTGACGCTGAGGCGGGTCCGGCCTCCAGTACCGGGAGCCTGACCGGTGGGACTGGTGGCTTTCTCTCCATCCTGGAACAGCTCCACCAGCAAGGGGAACTGGGAAGAGCAGCCCAATCACAGTCACACACTGAGCAGTCGACGGCAGCATTAGACACCGCAAACACTTTACTGAGAAGCAAAGGTCAAAGCGTTTCACTCTGTCACATGAATGCATATTTATGATTGATAATAGTAGCTGTTTCAAACGGCCTCTTGTGCTGCACATTGCATGCTCGTGGGTTTCTCTTACCTTATACACAAAGCCTTACACAGCAGCATCAGGACAGCTGCACATTTCCTAAAAGCCTTGTTGACTTGTTTAAATGAATGAAAGTGTAACGTATCATTCTAGTCATCTAGTTATTCCTAGTTATCTGACACAGTTTGACACGTGAGTTAATCTATCTTAACATTTAGTTCAACAGTTGAGTTAGTAATCTTGACTTGATTGATTAGCGTTTGTTATCCACAGTCAGAGGAGCTGCGTTGTTATGAAAGCCAATACAAATAATGAAATGTTATGAGTTGTCATATATGTTGGTTCCATATATGCCGGCATGGTTTCATCTGCCACAGTGTGTTAATAAACCAACAGTCTCCTGTATGATGTATGCCATTTATTAAAGTACACACACACATCTGTCACGTTCCATATAACACGGAGGTTATATGAGGAGGATGCTGTGTTATTTGTGCAGCTTCATGTCCTCCTGCTGAGCTCACAGTGTTGCCATGCTGCTTCTCTCGCCAGCGTCATAAAGCAGGACAGCCACAGCAACAAAGGCTTTACGTGCTGCTCGCTCTCAGCGTCACTCTGAAAACATAAAAATAACCTCCTTCCTTTGTCCCTCCTTTTTATGTGCAACCCTCCCACAGTGCCTCTCGTGCTTCCCATGCAGCATATGCACACTCACACACACACACAGAACTTAAACCTCCTTAGTGCTGTGAGAGCGATAACTCCGTGCCAGAGAGAGAGAGAAAGAAAGAAAAGGAGGGAAGATAAAAAGAAGCTAAAGGAAGAGCTACAGGCGGACCAGCGTTGTAAGAACGCCTGTGTTTACCTTCTGCTGGCAGGGAAGGGTTGTCATGATGAGGACAGAGTCAAACATACATGGACAACAGATGGAGACACAGTGACAAAAAAGAAACACAGATGGCATTAAAAGTAAACCCAAACGTCCAGTTCATGTTAAAAAATCATTATTAACCCATCAGAACCTCAACATCACATCTACCAAATCAAAAAGAAAAGAAGAAACAACCAGGCAGACTAATGAGGAATGAAGTGAATGGAGAAAACATGATGGGATGATGATTTTTTCCTCTGAACACTTTGTGATGACCCATCCTCGGGAAGTCAAAACAAGTCTGTGGTCAGAAAACAGCAACACTGTAATCTAATTTGTTGTTGTTTCTGTCGCATGTCCAGAATCCAGTGCATGATGGGAAATCTAATCAGCATCTTTGCATCAGACATTTCTTGAGTGCAGTGTATTGATTAGAGTTCCACATGAATGTGAGACTGCTGTGAGGGGTCAGGTCTCAGTGGAGGTCTTAGCAATGCAGTCAGAGTAGAGCCTTTGGAATGCTGGGATGTTTAAAGGGACACTCACAAGATTAAGTTCTCGGTCTCTAACATCAGTGTTGTTGCTACAGATGAATGTAGTAGGATACAAAGGCAACCGGATGATCACAGAATTTAAAGATAATTCAAATTCAGCTGAACAGCACTGAACGATAAATTGAAGGCAAAAGGTGGATTAAACTTAGATCTCATTCTGACCTCAGTATAAGTCTAACAAAGTTGGTGTATGAGTTTTCTTGGGTTCAGATAAGTTAAGGTGTTGACATGATTTGGCTAAACTGTGAGCTTTGTTCCATCTGATCATCTGAGTGCCCCAGTTTTTTCTTTTTTTTTTACAATTTCACCTTGTTATGAGATCTAAGTGATTATTTTAATAGAGTTCAATTTAATCCACATTGATCTCTCAGAGATGATGAACAAAACCTAAAAAATTAGACCCAAAATGTTATAATCCAGGATTTTAAGGACTGAAGCTCTTATAAACTACATCCTGTCCATCCTGTTTCTCCTGTCTGTTAGAAAAGATGATGTTCAGTGTGTTGGAAAATCATCTTCCTGATTCCTTAATTTTTCTACAGGCAATAACAAAAAAATAGAAACCGCCTCCTTGCCTCATAGTGCAGATTTTCTACCTGCTTTATTTTGCATGTTTATATGTTTAACGGTGATGCAATTCATCCTCTAACAACTGAGGGTTTAAAACCTGGTTAGTCTTAAGGTTCAAAGGTACAGTGTGTAGAAATGTAGAAATTTAGGGATACGTAGCAGTCAGATTCTAGATGGAAATGCTCCCTTGCTCACCCACCAGGTGTAATGGCCTTTGAGGACAAGAAGCTTCTGCTGTGGATGATAAGTATGATCCTCCATTTGTCTCATTTTACCATCAAAAACTTCCAACTGGCCCATTTCTGATGACTATTCACAAAAAAAACAAAACCGTGTATGTAACTAGTTTGTCTTTCCTGAAGTACTGTAGAAATATGGCTGAGCAAGATGGCGGCCACCATGGAAGGGGACCTGCTCCTTATGTCAAAATAAATGGCTCATTCTGAGTTAACAAAAACGAAATTATCTTCATATTCAGCTACTTATACGCTATTTTAAACATACTTATATATATATATATGGAATATTGTATTCCATTTCTACCAAGTCTGTTTTGCTGAATGTTGCTAAATACTACACACTGTACCTTTAAGGCAGCTACAAAAAAAGTGGAGGATAACCATATGGATCAAAAAGACCATGTTTGGTGTTCAAAATTAATTTATTGCTTAATTTTCAATTACTTTCAATAGAATTTTTGATTTGGGCAACCAATCATAAAGCTGTGTTGCATGCAACCTCGCGCACACGCTGGCGTTTATCCACACACACCACATTGTGATGGGATAAGCTTGGCAGAGAAGTAAAATGAAATTTAATTAGACTAAATCTCATTAAGAGCTCATTACCATTTAATCCCACTTGTTTAAGTCTTCCTGATTTCCATGGCAACATTCCACTAAGTCTGTGAGTGTGTGTGTGTGTGTGTGTGTGTTTGTGTGTGTGTGTTTGTGTGTGTGTGTGTGTGTGTGTTTGTGTGTGTGTGTGTGTGTGTGTTTGTGTGTGTGTGTGTTTGTGTGATAAGTGGTTGTGTTAGAGGTTAGAGCAGACAGTATTTGAACCCTTACCCAGTCCTGCTTTTGTTGAAGTCTATAAGAGAACAGTTGAAGGTCACTGTGAGACTTTTGCACAAATGCACTGAACCAAAGTCTGTGTGATTGTGTGTGAGTGTGTGTGTGTGTGTGTGTGTGTGTGTGTGTGTGTTTGTTTTGTGCTGCCAAAACAGAAGTGAGGATTTAAAGGTTTAAGCCCCTTGACTGAAACCAGGTTTCACACACTGATCATGAATCAAGCAGTAAACAGCGAACAATCACATTCAGACACACACACACGTGTTGTTGATTTGGATGTGATGAAACTGACTGCAGCTTAATAACATGTGTGATATGTGTTGAGGTGATTATAGAGGGAGAATTTACAGTTTAACAGCTTTGTGTTGTTAATTTAGTTGATTATCATTTCTAAAAACTGAGGGATTAAAGCCAACGTGGGTTATGCTACATTTACTCTTACATACCGTGATTCATTTGTTCTTCCTTTCGGCATAGTCTTTCATTTCTTCATTTTTGCTATACACTTGAACATTTTTAAAAGTGCAACATGTGTCCAAATATTGATGGTGACTGTGTGACAGTGATGTATTTTATTGTGACTAAAGTTTAAATAAAACCTAAACCTCTCAGCCCAAAGTTATCCTGAATGGAGCGTATGGCCCCACAGCTTGCTTTAACACTATCTCTACATGGCCAGTAGAGGGCGCTGCTTCCTGAGCATGCAGGCGGGATGTTGAGTCTGTAAACAAAAGCCTATTTTTTACACACGGAGCAGGTGTCACCACTGCTCTCTATGTGCTGCAGGCATGTTGGCTTCATGGTACGATGACTGGGCATTGATGCCTGTGCATACGTGCTGTTGAGGCTGAGTTAACAGTGTAATGATGTTTTGTGTTTATGTGTGTGTGTGTGTGAACCCCTCACCTTGCTGGCCTTCAGCACATTGATCTGTTCTTCATTCACTGTGTCCTTGTTCTTCTCCAGAAAACCATCACACTGGTACTCCACCTATGTGACAAGCACATCGCAGTTTGTGTTACAATAAGAGTGAGGACTTTTTCGAGTGTTTATAACAAGTCATTCAAACCTGTTCACAAGTTTATCTACAGTACTTCTTTTGCATGTTTGTATTACATGTAACTTTCCTGCAGTGGTTGATCTGACTCTATGTTTATGCTGAGTGTACATTTATAAAGAGAATGTTTCCCTCTCCGGATTTTGTGTTAATCAAAGGAAGACGATATCATATTAGATCCTTTTTAGTCCAAACTACTGATGTCAGTTTATCTAGCTTCAAAAATGCCCTCTGCAAATGTTTCTAAGGATCCCATTTTAATATCAGGGTGTCCCTTGGGAGAGCATGCATTAGTCTTTGACCCTATTCTTCTGTAACTTTATAGCGAGGATCTAATAACAGAGATGAAAATAACACTGCCTCATCCAGCACCTCATTACAAGATGTGAAACCGAAATAGCCAAAGAGAGGTTCACCCTGCTCAAACACACACACATACTGTAAACACTTCAATGCTTAAGTACATTTCTCTGTGAAAACAAGAACAATAAAGTCATCAGTCCTCCGGCCATCCTAAAAATATCTCAGCTCTGCAGCAGTCTCTGCGGTCCATCTGCTGCTAAATGTTGCTTATTATGCTTCAGAAGCAGAATGCTTAACATTGCATCAAACTGTTTCCTGTCTCATGATTTCTTTCACAGCTTAATACTTGACTCAGTTTGAAAAACACCCTCTCAGAATCTCACATTCATGCAGACATCACATAAAGTAAGTGTCGGTCAAGCCCACCTTATCAGCAAAGTGTTGGATGATGAAGGCGCGGTTGGACATGCGTGGCTTCTCGAAGAGGGAGCAGGTCTTCAGGTGGGTGTTGTAGAGTTTCTGAGCCCATGAGTCATCTGAACCTTTGGGCATCTGGAACAAGACACACAGTATGAGTAAGAAAATATTTAACCATCTGTCTGTACACACACACTGAGAGAGAGGAGACATGTACATTTGAAGTACTTAAATGGATCATTGGGTAAGACAATTACACCTTAACCCTCCTGTTATGTTGTGGGTCAAATTGACCCTTTTTAAAGTCTATTTTAGGTAATATATGCCTTTCAAACCAGCTAAATGCAGCATAAAAATATGGGCAGCATGTGACCGATGAGGTTTCATGTTAATTCATCAACATCACTTCATTACATTATTTTTTTTTTAAATAAAAAGTTATCCTCATTGAACCATGATCTGTGAGAATTAAAGAACACCAATGGACTAAATATTGAATTGAATGGTTAGTAATGGAGTTAGAAAATTAGATTTAAAAAGGTGTGTTTAGGGATTTTTTGGGTTCCGAAACTTTTGGATAAATGAATATGCCCGGGTCAAATTGACCCAGGAACATTGTTGCTGTTCAAGAGAAATGAACATAACAGGAGAGTTAAAAGTGATGCATTACTCTGATCACACAGGGAACAAGGGAACACTGTTTCATATCTCTCTACCAAGAAGCCATTATGAGTTTTAGTCACTTTGCAGTAATGTTAGCAATGTGGACCACCTTAAATGTCAACAGCTCGTAAAACGACGAAGGAGTGGTGAAGAGAATTGAGTAAGGTGCAGATGTGTCAGACAGAAGCACCGTCTTTACTCGACAAAGGCGGTAAAGTTTGTGTGATGAGTAGGCCAGTAACCAGAATATATTTCTGATTACTTTTATTTCTTTTTCATTATTTCAATGTTATATTTTTGCGTATTTTTGCTTTTATATATATTTTTTTATTGATAGGACAGCTGCAGAGAGACAGGAAATATGGTACAGAGTAGTAGGGGAATACATGCAGCGAATGGTCGAGACCAGGAGTTGATCCAGCGACCTCTGTAACGAAGACTATAGCCTCTGTACATGGGGCGCACTTAGACTGCTAGGCCACCAGCACCTTTTCTGGTGACTTTTTTATCGTATGAACAACTGGAGCTAAACATTTTTAGATAAAAAGCACCTTGCACTCCTCATCCAGCAGGTCCAGGATGCCCATCTTGGCTTCTATGAGGTTGATGCAGGGCTGATTATCGTAGAAGTCGATTAGAGTCCAGGGGATCTGCTCCTTCATGTACTCCTCCTGCTCCAGCTTGAACACATGCTGCACACACACAAACACAAGCAAACACATAAACACACAGGTTAATAAAATAAAATTATACCATTGCATATCTAAAAACATAATTTAGGATCTAGAATTTAGGACAGAGGCTGCTCACCATGTTGAACTGCTGCTGGAGTTTCTCATTAGCGTAGTTGATGCAGAACTGCTCAAAGCTGTTGATCTCAAATGTCTCAAACCTTTAGAGGAATAACAGAGAAGTCAAACAGCTGGATAATATCTATTATTCAGAATCAAGAACAAACAAAGCAAAGGATATCTGCTGCCTTTGTTTCACATATGACCTAAAATCTTTCACGCCACATTGTACTGAAAGGACGTCACTTTTTCTATTTGCCTCACATAGCAAGGTAACACACAGACGTACCCGTAGATGTCGAGGACCCCGATGAAGGAGTGCTGCTTAATGTTGGTGATCAGGGCTTTGTTAACGTGCTCCACAATCCAGTTGAAGAGTTTGGCGTAGATGTGTTTGGACAGCGCGTCGCGAGCATTGGTGGCCTGAAGGCGAGGGAGGGTCTTGATGTACGTCTCTGTGGCCGTCTTCAGCTTCCTGTGACACAGCCACTGAGTCATGTCCTGGTAGGACACGCCAACCAACTCGCAGAACGCTGTCAGGTGGCGATTATTGGGCTACGAGAAACAAAAGAGATTTGAACCATTAGCAGGAGAAGGACAAGAAGATGGTAGTCAAAGGAAAGATGGATTTCTTAATTTGGAGTCATTAAGAGACAGCAATGTATATGTGTCTCTTTAAAAAATGTGAATTAGTACATACCAGGCTTGTGCAGGAGCCACTTTATCAACTACTAAATTCACTATATATAGAATATTGCACTCTATATTATTTCACCTTTCACATTTTTGAAATGGAAACACTTTGAACCAACTTTCAACAAATACAGAATAAAAAAATTTTGTGAGCCTTGTGAGGTGGAAAAGTCATAGATTCAACATAAATACTCAAATTGTCGTGGGACTATTTCTATAGACTTAATATAGATTAAACTACACATGTGGTTGAATGTTTCAAAACTTTTTTTACACTAAAAAGAAATACAGTCTGTAAAGATAATAAAGTTAAAAAATCGAGGAAAAAACACTTAAAAATCCCATAATTACAGATTTAGATCCCCATCTTTCATGGAGTCTGTTTTAAGATTTCAACAGGACAGTGAATGTTGTCAAGTAAATATTTTCCTCACAGGAATGATGCTGCTGTCCGAGTCTCTGTCTTTTATTTCCACGTTTCCCAGATGAAGAATAGCAGCCAAAACCTGAAACAACCCCATCTGATAGGTCTCATTAATACCTGCAGAGGAAGAACAACATGCAACAAAACACAGACACTGGTTATTGTGAGTCCCATTGACATATTGTCTGCCATGATTAAAATAGCTCCAAAGAGAAAGAAATGGAAGAATATCACATTGAACATCTTCAGCTGTTACTGTACATCCTGTTATCACATGAGTTCTCTTAATGACTATATAAATGAGCATTTCTTTCTATATGTTCTGGTGCTGTATGTTACCGAGCATTGTGAAAGCATGGCGAGTGTTGCTGAGCTCCTTGGTGTCGTCCACACCCTCGATAACGGGGCTGCGGCCCTGCCTGGTGTACACGAAATCGTTTGCACTGCCTGAGAGGAGAAAGAGGGAGAGCAAATGAAATCAGTAAACATGCTGAGTGTGCAGTTTCACATTGTGCAACTTTGGCAAAACTGTTCTATCAGAGCATCCTGCTTTAGAAAACACCTCTTTTTATCACACAGAGCTGTGCTGGAGAGCAATGTGTGCCTGAGTCAACACTTTTAATACCGTTTTTATGACACAAGGTAATACTTCTGAAGTGGCTGTTCAAATCCTATAATGGCTTTGTTGTAGGGTTTAACGATTTTATTACTTACCTTTTACCATAATATTGATTTAAATGTTGCTTTAGTATTCTAGTATAATATTTTTATCAATTTATTCATTAATTATTTTATGTTTATTTATCTACTCAGTTTTATTGGTATTTTTAGCCTTAGTTTTATTTTCAACTCTTATCCTTAGCCTTTTTAAATCTATTTATTTTAACTATTTGTATTCTTAATTTTGATGCTTTAACTCACTTTAATTACACATATTTAATTTTTGGTGTGCATTAGTCTATTTTATTTTATGTTTTTTTAATTTTAATTATTATTATTATTATTATTATTATCAGAAACAGGTCGCTTCCACTCTGTTCCAGAGGAGGAGAGAAAGTGTTCCTTGTGTGATCTGGAGGAAGTTGAAAATGAAATGCACTTTTTATTCTACTGTCCTTCATATCATATCGTGCTTCCTTTTCAACAAAATATCAGAAAACTGTCCTGATTTGTTTTGCATGTCCGATGAAGATCGACTTCAGTTCCTGTTTACTCACAAAGTGTTTCAGTTTGCTCAGTTTGTGTTAAATGCTGTTCAGCAGCGTAGGAGCACACTCTATGTCTGATTTAGTTGTCACTGCCAAATGTCTGAAGTGTACCTCTGTGCTTTTTAATTACTTTAGGTCATTGTTGGATATGTGCAGTATTGTAACTGCTCTTCTTTCTTCTATTTTTCTTTTTCTTCTTATGTTGTTGCTCCTATTTTGTTTTGTTTTGTAGTGTCTTGTAAGTCCGTATGGGCTGGGCACCTTAAGGTGCACGACACGATGAATAATAAATAAACTAAACTAAACTAAACTAAAACTAAATTATAATTGTTATTATTATTATTATTATTATTATTATTATCATTATTATTATTATTGTCCCCTAATATGTCTTGCCATTGTTTTGTTTCTGCTTCTTTCTTGTTTTTCAATCGCTTTAAAGCACTTTGGGTTGCATTTGATTTGTATGAAAGGTGTTCTATAAATAAAGCTTAAAGGATTTGTTATGCTAATGTAGGACTGTCAATTAAACTAAGCATATGCATCATAGTGGCCAAAGAAAATAACTTGTAAACAATGCATTTAAGAGAATAAATCACTTCGATGTTCCAAAAGACAGGAAATAAAACAGCTCCTTGTTTTCTAGAAGTGTAACTCCAGGTAACTTATGATGACTTATGTAAGTATGGTTGGTAACGGCACATACAGGAAATCAAGTTCTCATTAAAATGATGTGAATTCTGTAAAAAGTCAGGACAGCATAGAGAGCGCCTGACACCGTGAGCTGCTTTTACAGACTGATCAGGGTTTCTGTGTAAGAACGCTGTTAGTTTAACTTTCACACAATCAGAGTCTTTATTCACACTTTACACTGAATTAAGGCATGGCCTGTTGCCTGGCAACAAGGGAAATTGAGATGACTGTGACAACCGTTCTATTAAGTACTCCAGGAAGTCAGCTGTGTCTGTGTGTGTGTGTGTTTGTGTGTGTGTGTGTGTGTGTCATGACTGAATGAGCAGGTGCAGGTCCACAGTAGGAAAGCTCTGCATGAGAGCCTTTTTGTGCCAATGTGTGAATGAGTTCAGATCTGATATCTGGCAGAGCTCTTCAGACACCTCGAGGACGTGTTTTTTGTGTGTGGAGGGGTGAAATGTTTTAGAAGTGTGGGGCTGTGGGCTGGGTCAGTGCAGAATCAGTTCCAGTAGATGCTGCAGTATATAATGAAAAATAATTTATTCATTTAAGTAGGCCTGACATAATGATATACTCAGTCATACCCTGTAGATGAGCCTCACTCAGAGGAAAGAAAACTAACCTAAGAGACGGCAGTGCAGGATCATTGTTAACCAAGCAAATTATATGATTCTCGACCCCCAAAACAACTTCAAATATCGGAGTTCACATATAAAAATGCAGAAATAAAATTAAAAAGGAGATACATCTTCTACTAAGGAATGTGTTTCTAATGGTGATCATTACTGTTCCAAATTATCTGCATTTGTCCATACACCAGCCTGACTGTGTGGCTTCTTCCATTAAAATTGAAACCAATGTGACTTATCCTCAGCTGGCCTTAGCTTTTTGAATTCAGTACCCCAAAATATTTGATCTAAATAGCTGGTTAATTGAAATGAAGGATGGACACTGAATAAATTCTTCCTTCCAGCACAGCCCTCTACATCCTCACAATTAGCTCCAAACTGTTTCTGCAGGAATTTACTGTGATTCTTAATGCTGCTGCATCTATTCTTAATTTAAAATCTTCAGTGTGTTCTCTCAACCCTCCTGTGTTCATGTCTGCACCGGCGCGTCAAAATGACGTATGCTATTCACGATCCCGTGGCAGGAAGACACAACTTTGATTAGTCATCATTCCAACTTCAGTGTAAAGTCCGGACTTTGAGGGACATATCAATTATTAATTGTGTTGATTGACAACATGATCACGGAGTTACATCAGTTTTGTTTCGTCACGTTGGTTGCGCGTTTGGTGCGTGTTTTGTGTGCGTTTTGTGTGCGTTTGATGTGTGTTTAGTGCATTTAATGTCAATAGTTGTAAATATCTTTGTTGTTTACTAAATTTGAACATATATTTTTTTAAATTTACAAGTAATATTTGCATTCTATGTTTTAAAAATGGTTTATAAAACATGTTTATGGTTTTCACAGTTAAAAATCTAACTTTTTCCTATTTGGATTTTATGTTTTTTGTATTAATACTTTATATCAAAATTAAAAAATACCTGCATAGTCATACTTCTGGGGTTGTGCTGAAAAAAAATTACACCAAAAAAGGCAAGGAAAACTGCTTTTAAGGGGAAATATAAAAGTAAAATCAAAATGAGTCAAAAATGGCCGACTGTACCCTAGACCCCATATGGTTAATTCATTTATTTCCTTATTTTTTTGAACGCTTAAATCTTATTTCCTTTTTTTCCCTTTTACACAACAAAAGAAAGAAAAAACAAACAAACATTAACATCATTGCCGGTCTTTGTAATATTCACAATTCTAGATAACTTCCTCAGTCATAGGATTTGTAAAGCATGTTTGTGAACTTTAAGTTTTGCCTCATTATCATAGAATACAATAAGATGGAGGTCAACAATGTTTAGCAGTAAGGAGGAGGGGAGTAGCCACCATTCAGACTTTCTATTCTGAAAAATATAGTTTCCATTTTTCCCACCTTGTAATGTACAAATGTCTTCTTAATCTGAGCAGGAAAGTATTTTTTTTCCATCTCGTGAATTTCTTTGATGATTTCTAACCAATTTTGTGCTGTGGGTGGATCTGCCTGGAACCATTTACTGGTGATAGCTTTTTTTTTAGCAGCGATAATAAATATTTTCAAGAGATATTTAGTGTCTCCTGTTATGTCACATTTATTTCCTTCTTTAATGCTTTAAAGTTTCCTGCAGTTTCAATGTGGGATTCTCTGATTTCTCAGAAGAGTCTCAAGATGCCTTCCACACCTGCAGCAGGTGGAGTTCTCTCAGGTGGATTGTTTGCACTGCGTTCTGCCTGCTTCTGTTATTCTTTCTGGCTTAGTCACACCAACATTTCTCTTCTTTTTTTCCCCCATAAAATGTACTGTGAAGTAACTTCCTTGACAAGCCTCCTCAAAATGTGTGATTGTGTTGTATTAAAATGCTGCAACGTCATGGACAGCCATCTTGGATCTGAGATTTCGAGTAACTGAATGTATTTTGTATGTGTTTCTTTTTAGTCCTATCTGACCTTATCTTAAATCTATAACGCCTGATGATCATAAAATAGCTTTTACACTCTTGTTAAAAGCAAGAAGCTTCTGCAACTTAGTCATAAACTCATGGGGGGTGGACGTTTAGATAAATCAGTGAAACTTGATTTATTTATTGTCTGGGTGAGCAATGACTCATTGAAATGATGAATATTCAGTTCCCCTGCTATTTGAAGCCACTGCAGATGACAAAATACTCATACTTGTAACTTATATAAAGTTATGATGTTTCTAATACAGCCAGTTAGTGTTGTGTATCCAGTGCTGTTTTTAAATGATGTAGCTAACGTATGAACCTATTTAACACGTCTTTAGGTCAGACAAAACGCTGAGCTGTTCCTTCTCTGAAACACAGGGAGGAAATTTAAAGCTACTCTTTTTGTAATTGCTTATTGTGAGAATGTAAAGTTACAGGATTGGTCACCTGTGTGTGTGTGTGTGTGTGTGTGTGTGTGTGTGTGTGTGTGTGTGTGTGTGTGTGTGTGTGTGTGTGTGTGTGTGTGTGTGTGCAAAAGTGTGACTTACTCAGCCTCAGAGTCTTGAACTCAGGCAGATGAGATGAAGCACAGAGCTGATAGAAGACATGATAATTCCTTTCCTCATCCGCCTGAAAGAAAGCATGAAGACATTTAAAGAATGAAGGAAATGCAACATGTAGTATGCCTTTAAAAGTGTTTGCTCTAATACATCACATGAATGGTTGTAATCTGTTCATATACAGTACTGTACAAGTACTGTGCTGTACTTATTTTATCCTCCATTCATGCATACAAAAATCAGCTGTGTCTGTATACACACATGATCATGCGTGCTTTATAATTATACCGTGGAAGAGATTAACATCTGCAAGCTCCACTGCAGAGGTTAGTGATAATGTTTGTTGCTTAAGGGCATTTCAACATATATGATTGAGCACAGACGTGTCACACCTGTAGATATTTTATAAAGCCCATGATGGGCCACTACGTGATACATTTCAGAGTGAACAACAGAGGTGCAATTTATTAGTTATCTGAGGATCCCTTTTTTATATTTATATTTTATATTTTATTTTTACTTTTATTGTATGTGAAGCGACTTTGAGTATTAAAAAAAGCGCTATATAAATCCTATGAATTATTTTTATTATTATTATTATTATTATTAATATTATTATTATTAGTATTATTATCATTATTATTATTGTTAT
The DNA here is from genome assembly GCF_009762535.1 of Notolabrus celidotus. Classification (NCBI taxonomy): domain Eukaryota; kingdom Metazoa; phylum Chordata; class Actinopteri; order Labriformes; family Labridae; genus Notolabrus; species Notolabrus celidotus. The sequence continues at coordinate 27,334,717 of NC_048274.1, forward strand.
TTTTATTATTATTATTATTATTATTATTATTGTGGGCAATGTATGGGGTATTGAGGCAATGATGTGGTGTTTTATGGTATAGTATTATACTGACCTCTTGTGAACGTCAATAGATGATACAACTGGTCAATAACGGCATATCCACACACATCATGAGCTAATTAGCTACAACTTAAACAGCAGTGTGCTGTTTTACAACTACCTGTGTCCGACATATCGGCTGCTTCACCCTCACACACCTTCAGATGGGTGTTACTGAGGGTCAAGCATGTGAAGAATGTGAGGAGGAAAAGTGTTCACGCTTCTCTGCCAACATCCTCATTCCTCAACAGTGTTGTCTGTGACAGCAGTGTGTGTGTGTGTGTGTGTGTGTGTGTGTGTGTGTGTGTGTGTGTGTGTGTGTGTGCTTGCGTGTGTGTGCACTCATGCGCATGTGTGTGGAGAATTATAACATCCCTTTTCTTTATCTGAAAAACTGCCTCACTGGCCCCACCGAGGAGGGAATACACTTGCTGAATATACAATAAAGTTATATAAGAGAACAAGTGAGTCAACTCTATCTGAATAGAATCTAGATTTGAGCTGTCATGCTTGTTAAACATGCACCGATTTGACTTCTCAGAGTCTTTGCAGCGCTTTAAAGAGAGAAAGAAAAAGGATTCAGGCAGAAGAGGAAACAAGGTAAACCATTATTCAGAGGAGTGATCTTTTTCACACTCGAGAGGAGGGAAGAGGAGTGCTGTGCTGTAACACAGTGTGACAGATGGATTGTTTGTTGATTTCTGACTTTGTTTCCTCGTCTTTGAGATTGTGGAGAAGGAAGCTCCTGAGGACACAAGGGCCAGACTGACTGTTAGTATTGTATGAGTTATATTTAACAAGTTTCACTAAACTGGCTGCTGAGGTGTGGGCGTGTGTGATTCCCGTGTGACTGGTTGACTAGACTTTGTCATACTTGTGAGGACCTCATGCATGAGAAAAGCACTGAAATGTCTGATTGTAAGCTTTACTGCTGAGTAAGTGAGAGTCACTGTTCACAAAGAAGTTTAGTACTAGTCAGAGTTAGGAAGGTTAAACCTGTCAACTGTTTATGGATTACTTTTGGCATTTCTCCCTGTATTTGATATTGATAATGAAAAGAAGGGGTCATGCTGGAATCAAACCGGAATAACAGTTATGTAATTGTACTTTTACTTGAAGGTAATTTCCTTTTAACACTTAAAAGTAGAACGTTATCTGCTTCCAGTTAAAAAATACCCCACAGCACTGTTTTGAAAAGTCTTATATATACATAATAAACTTTAATATTTGTATTTCTCTTCTCTTGGCAAAAGCCCACAGACGTTGGCTGTTAGACAATTATTCCGCTGCTAGCCAACAAACTCCTGAATGTGTCACATTAAGGCTGTAATACATACTGTAAATACATACATCAGGGCTGACTCATAAAACACCTCTAGTGTGAAGGAAGCAGGCTACAGTAGACAGTTCAGAGCAAATCATTCAAGAAATCAAAAAAAGTCAGACTGTCAGATCAGCTAAAGATCTCCAGTATCATGAACAACACATTTAAGAAACCGATCGAGGACACTCCAGCAGGGTTAAATTGTGCAATACAGGACTCTGGTAATGTGACTCAAGACACAACAATACCACCGTGACTTCAGTCTGTGCTTTTTCAACCTCCACAAGAGTAGACACAGCTGTTACAATATGTTATGTTGACTTTTTGTATGTATATGTGGTGGACATGTGAAGTACACCTCTGAGCGATAGCTCAATCTTAAATATGTTCACCTGAAACACCACTCGAGATTTCTCCAGCAGATATGTCCTCATGTTGGCACCGATGATACGGTAGCGGGTGTCGAAGCCGATCTCGATGTACTTCCCAAAGCGACTGCTGTTGTCATTTCGGGTGGTCTTTGCATTTCCTATGGCCTGAGTGACAAAAGACAACATAAAGACAGATACAACATTGTTATGATTAGGAAAAGGGAAACGATCACAGAAACTAATAAAATAATACAGTTAGTCATGCAGGCATACAGTGGTACCTCTAAATCACTAATTTCAAACTCTACCAGGGGATTGAAGAGGAAGTACCACACACCATTTTAAAGAGAGATGGGGAAAAGAATGCAATGATAAAATAACTGAACAGATAATGGGAAAACATATTTCAAAACACCTTTTCCACTTCTTGTTCTGTGTATTGGCGTAAATTTGGTTGGAAGAATCTTGTTTCATTACTCCTAAAATGGGAAAATATTCTACACTAGAAGTCATTCATGTTGGAGGAACCGTGGGAGTGAAGGAGCGGATCACCACCATATTTTTTGGAACTGTCCAAAATTACTCCAATTTTGGTGAAATATTTCAAATATTATGAAACAAATTCTGGGATTGTCAATTTCATTAACTTTGTTTTTTCTTTACTTGGGTGACCTCACTAAACTCCCAGATGACTTAACAGGAGACACCAAATATCTCTTAAAAATATTTGTTATTGCTGCTTTTGTGGTTTTTGTTTTTGCTTAAATTGAAAAAATGGAAATAAAATCTTAGTGATAAAAAAACCCAACATTGTTATGATGACTTTGTTTAAATTTAAGAACAGAAGGTGAAGTAGAAGCATATTTGGATTTGTGGTAATTGACTTCACATCTATGGTGCACTGACAGTTGTTCTGACTGTCACACAAAATACCACGATCAGATATTAATGACTACAGTGAAAAAACAAGTACAAGCAGGCAATAGTGCTTTCAATTAAATCCAAATAAACACATTCTGGGTTTAAAGGTGTGCTTATTTGGTCCACTGCAGGGATTTAGACCTGCAGACTGATACCAGTCTCATGTCTGTGTAGAGAACATTCAGCTAACTAAATCAACGGGTTAGCTAAAATAGAATAGAAAAGCCAGAAGTGGATCCGTCCAAAGGGGTAAATTGGTCCCCATGTTAACTCTGCTAAACTGCAAAGTGTTTTAAGATGATCTTTTTTTGTTGTTGAATGAAACAAACTGGAAACAAATGTAGATTAATATTTGGCGTATAGAGAATCAGGCTAGCTCTTTCTTGCAGTTTCCTTTCTTATAACAAGCTATGTCATTCCTCTTCATGTAACAGACATGCGTGAAATCAATCTTCCCCTCAGTTCTCAGTCTGTCAATCTAAATTTCAAAGCACTGAACACCTGATTCTAAAAAAAGCACACTCTTCAACCCGTTCATTTGGCTTAGGACCGGAAAAAACAGGCCATTTGTGGTTGGTCAACACCTGACAGATGAGTCGTATGTTTTAATGGTCTTTAGTCTCTGCACAGACAGAAGTTGGATAAGTGGATGAGAATTTCCTGCTGAGCAACTTTTCAAATCATCTGCAGTCAGCAGCCTCAGTTCAATAAACAGCATTGATCAATGACCCTACAAGGAATTGTCAGCAGGCGGGCGGGGCTACAAACACACACACCCACAAACGCATACACACAACCAAGCAGAGTTCGATAGGGTGTGAGCACAGAGGGTTCTTGCTGAGTTAAGGCCAAACACACAGTCTTTCACTGCAGACAAGGACTCTTTCAGCGGTGCAGGTATTAAAATCTCTTCCTGCTTCAGCTAAACACATTTAAACACTCTCCCTTCTCACGCGCGCGCACACACACACACACACACACACACACACACACACACACACACACACACACACACACACACACACACACACACACACACACACACACACACACACACACACACACACACACACACACACACACACACAGGTTTTCTCAGTTTCAAAAACGGCTGATGCAACCATCTACTCCGTATCCCATCTCAGAGGCTAAAGTGACATCACTGCAATGATATAAAGCTTTCTATTCATCCTGTCAGCTCGTCTCGGATTGGCTGGAGGTGAGAGTGTTGGCTGGGAGGACGAGAGTGATGCTAGAGGAACGGTGGGAGAGGAAAGACAGGGTGGGGGATGGCAGGAGGTTGAGGAGAGAAAAAGAGGAGGAGGAGGGTTGAGGGGGGTGGTAGCGGCATATGGGCACAGGAGAGCTCTCCAACCCCCCTGTCTTTATGACTCTACAGGAGGAAATACATAACACACACACAGTTAAGCATAAGAGCTGTGTTTTCACAGCAGAGTACAGCTTGAGGCCAGAAAGACACATAGTGGGGAGGAGAAACTGGAGGGAAATGTCAGTGGAGGGGGAAGTAGATGAATACGTCAATAGGAAGAGAAGAAGGACAAGATGAAAGACATTCAGCTGATATTATTCACAAAGAAGTCTGGGACTTTATTTTGAAGGAGCTGGTTTTAGAAAACTCATCTCTATGTCAAAACTGATAGAAAAGAATACCCAAGACTTTCACTTAAATTCCCAGCTACCTTCTAACGTTCTGCATCCAGTCTTTCAAATTATGAGAACATTTTAAAAATAAGTATTCATCTTTTCATATTTCAATAGATCAAAAAACCGTCCGTCCTCACCTCCATGATGGGGTTGGAAGCCAGCACTTTATGCTCCACGTTGGCCTCACTGGCAGAGCCGCTGACTGTAGCAAAGTATCTCATGGCATATTTGGCCGAAACAGTTTTCCCTGCTCCAGACTCCCCGCTCACAATGATCGACTGGTTCCTCTCATCCCTGAGAAATGCAACAAAAACAAAAGTGTTGATTTAGTGATGAAAATAAAGATCATGCTGAACTTAAAGGTTTGACTGTGATGTGCTCTGATCCTGAAAAGTTTGACAATTAGATTTGGAGTCACACAAAACCAGGCTGAAGCCCTTCATAGCTAGACAGTGTCAGAAACTGTCATCAACAAATATCACAGTTCTCAGAAACAGAGCAGGTGTTAACACAGCTTTTGAACCCCTGTGTTCTTAAGCATGCTTTAATATCCCTGCAGGCTGCCCTCCTTGTTAACTCTTGAAGTGAGATCAAATCCTGTAATCACACTGCCATCCTCCTTCTCTGCAGCCTTCATATAGGATCATTCCACTGCAGCTCTCAAAGCTGACTCTGTTTTAGTTGTATTGTTGGAATTACTTATATTTCTTACTATCTACTGTTTTTGAGGGTTCGTCTTATCTGGGGTTTCACTGTATTCAAATATTAAGCTGCGTTGTTGCACTAAGTCCTTCCAGCTTTCTAGGAACCCAAACAGGAATGATTCCTTTTTATCTTATTCAACTTTATCATGTGAAATCAATTTGTGTTTTATTAAGACACACCGCTCACATTGGATTACAACCCCTTGTTGATGGGGTTTGTACAGATTTGACTGCTTTAAAACCACTGGATTTTTTGAAGGTATATCATTAATTTACTAACTTGTCATTTCTCTAAAATCTCATCAGAACCACATATGAAGTATTACAGATTGTCTCTAAATTCAGGCAAATGACAGGAGACTTTTGCTGTTTGCCAATTGAGACAAGACTACATGTTTATTGCCTATAAGTAGAGCTGGGCGATATTGAAAATTATCCCACCACAATAAAATATTTCATATCAGTCGGTATCGATAATTATCACGATAAATATCAAATCATTATTTCATTTAAATTTAAAGGAAACATTTTGGTCTGTTACTGCTGTGTTTACATTTGACTCCAAGGTCTTTAAGCCCCGCCTACCTCTCACCCTGCAACATGATTGGCCGTCTTCTTCTGTCTAATGTTGGGTGTCAACTAGTGTTTAAGGCTCATTAGCGCCTCCCTTTCCAGTGGTTGGGGGGGTATATTGCAGGTTTATTTATATTGAATTTTATTGAACATTTGTTATATTTATTTTGAGAAAAATTATATCAAGATAATTATCGTTATCGAATTATCACCCAGCCCTACCTATAAGTCACACTATTTTTAATAAGAAAGCTTTTACAATTCATGAACATTTTTATAATAATAAAAGGTCATTTATGTTCATCTCTTCTTTTATCTTACATGTTCAGGCCCTGTGTTTGATATATACAGTACCTATATATTTCTGCTCTTTTGGCTTCTTTCTTTCACTTGTCAAAAACTTTACTGCCATTATAGTCTAATGTTAAGATAAATATCATGAATGCATACTTGAATAATGACAACAAATACAATTTATTTTGTAGCCCTATGCTGCATTTAAGGGCCCTCATACATGCAACCTCACCTAAGAACACACTAAAGCAGTGTGGGGAAGAAGGAGGGATTTTTGATTATGCTGCTGATCGTGCTGATTTATTTTCTCATGTTAGCTCCATGTGTTTGTTGTTGTCACAGAGTTGTTAATGAGATCTACTTGTCTTCACCTGCAGAGAGGAGCAGCGTGTTTATGTTTGATTACAGACTGACAGAAATATCGAGACCACCAAGAGCCTATTTCTGTCTCAGCTTTGACCTACAAACGCCGCTGTGAGAGGGAGGGCTGAGCAACAGGACTAGAACCAAGGCTACTCAGGTAACACACACACAAACACACACACAAACCTGGCCATCTGTTTGTACGCCTCCTCTGCCACAGCAAAGATATGTGGGTCCATGTCTCCCATGTTCTGACCGCTGTAGGCATTGATGATGTCGGTGCCATATATCGGCAGCGTCTCATATGGGTTGATCGCCACCAGGACGATTCCTGCAACAGAGGAGGAAAGTATGAGCACGCCTACAGCCAAGCTAGACGACTTAATCAGAGTAAATGCAAAGAGTTGTAATTCACAGAGTTTGCAGAGCAGTTTCTTTACCGACTAAAATCTCAAAGCTTGTTGTGTCCTCAGTTACTTCAAAATTAACTAAACATCGTAGGAGAGATCTTCAAGGCTCCAGGCAGTTTACTTTATTAAACCTTCATATCGGTGTCTCGTAGTATTAATACTTTTCCAAGTAATGAGTAGCATAAGGACTCACATTTCCATTATTTTAATTATATTATAGTTTTAATACAAGTAATTTTGAATTACTGCATTGACAGAAAACCATTTGATTTAGTCCAAAATAGATTGTCCTGTGATAACATGTTTGCTCTGCAGGACAGAAAGCTTTAAGGCAACACTTAACTTAGAACGAGGAAGAAGGAGAAGACACCTGATTTTGCTTTCAGTGGGTGAAAGTATTGTCATTGTTTTGAGTTAGTCTTGGTTAGAGAGGCAAAGAATGTGGTTCTGCTTTCAACTAGAAGAAAAACACATCTAACTTATTGAAGTAGAACTTGATGGAAAAGAAGTTTAGAAATGTAAGTAAGCATATTTGAAACCAGAGAAGTAAAGTCATCATTTTACATCTTATGAGGTAATTGGTACAATCCAATGAATTACATTTACAGATTAGTTTGCCTTATGCTGGTGTCTATGGTTCAAACACAATGTGACATTTCCTGTTTTTTCAGTTGAAGCAAAAAACTTTGAAATATAAATAAACAAAAAAATCAAAGAGGTTATTAAAGGTCACGTATATCAAAGTAGTGCCTTCCTAAAATGCTATATCACTGCACACTCTGAAACAATGTTCAGCTGATAAACAGCATGCAAAGAGGAAAATCAGTTTCATCCAAGTATGTCAAGAAAAGAGTATGACTTTAACTCTCCTTCACCATTCATTCACTTTTTGACCTAACACAGCATAACAACTCTTTTTTCACACGACCATTCCTTCAATGTACACAACAGGAAAGTATAACTATACAAGAGCAGTTATAGTACACAGTGGTGCTTCATTAGACAGTTAATAAGTCGCCTACCGCAGTAAGTGTAGATGAGCTTGGAGTCCGAGAAGCGGACTTTGAGGTTGTGCAGCACGGCCGGCTCGTGGAGGTAGCTGAGCGCTGTGAGGTCATTCTCACCCACCAGGATGTCGGGGTTTCGTAGGTAAGGCAGGTTCTTCGTCTTGGGGTCCAATTTGTGCTCAAGGCCCTGAAGACCAAACATGTAGAGTTATAACAGAGAGGCAGCTTATTACTTTGTGCATAGCATGTGGATGATGCAAATCTGATTAAGACCCAACCACTTATTCATTTACAAGTATTCATGTTAAGAGGATGCTACCAATCAATGGCAAAGTCAAATAAAGTGATGTCTTCTACACGTTATTTATTAACTCAGATGACAACGAAAAATTAAAGGGCTGAGATTTAGATATGTTTGATGTTCCCTGCTTTAACCAATCAAATACAAGAACTTTTTGTGACTGTGCCATATGGCCCGGTGGTCAAATCGTGCACCTCATGTTCATAGAGGGCAGCCCAGGATTGTGGCACTTTATGCATGTCATTCCTCACTCTCTATACCCATTACCTGCTCTATCCACTGTCCTATCCTCTCTCAATAAAAGGCATAAAAGGTCAAAAATTAACTTTCAAAAACTTAAAAAAAAAACTGTAATGCCTTGCTTTTCTCTGAAACAACATCAGTCATCATTACAGCTATGTTTTATGTTTGCACTCACCAATCTAGGAGGGAGATACATCTCTGTTTTATCCCTAAAATCCCAAAGTGGAAAGGTTTCTTCCTGGAAAACTAAATCCTGTGATGTATTCCATTGAGAGACTTCTTGCAGCTGCACACCTGTAAGCTCCTTATCGTGTTTGTCTGTTGTGGTCATCGAGATCTGTCCGTGTGAGTGACTGAGCCCAACTTTTAAATCATCAATGACAGACATCCACTCCCACCAAAATTATTCAAACAGTATTCGAACATGAAAAACACAAACATGTCCTCAGAAATATCACGAGACAAACTACTGATTCACCACGGCTGTGGAGCAGAACCAGCACTCAATCAGAGTTGTATTGTTGTTTTTTATTAATCCTGTTTTTCAGTTTAATGTGAAAACTTTATGTGCTTCATGCGCTTTTTCTAAATAACATTTCACATTTGTACACGCCTGTTAAATAGATCTGTCTCCCTCTCTGATGCTTCTTTGACATGTTTGTCATCATGTTTGATTCAGTTACAGGGAGGCTTTTAGTGAACAACATAAGGGTAATGAGATGGCTGGATAGTCTTATTACCTAAAGTAATAAAAAAATAGAGAACACAACTCCTTTAAAGGTCAGACAATCATCTCGGCGGGTTGTTATACTTAAAGGAAATGTTTTTAACTTGAAATACTGATACCAATTGATTTCTCAAAGTGATCTACTTCATTAGATTACTATTATCTTGTTATACCCATCCTCATTAAAATACTTTCTTACATCTAAACGTTTGAGCAGTTACTTCCTCACAAACCCCGTGCCACTTAACAAACATGGCCCAATCTGGCTGTTGTGTTGGCCCAATGGCATGTCACATTAATCAGTGAATGCTGCCTGTGATTGGTTGGAGAAAAACATCAGCAAATCTGATTTCTTGATTTGAGTACCATGGGAAAAAATACTGGTATTGTTCACATTCAAATGAAATAAAAATTGATCATGTTTGTGAATGCAGCACCAAAATATTTATATTTAAACAAGATAATGATTGTAGTATCCATGACTTCATCCATCTGTTTCTGAAGCCCTGTTTTGAACCAGATGTTTGAAGGGTGCCATATTAGAAATATTGGAACTCAACCTAACGTCTGTTGAGCGAGTGTGAGGTAAAGAGGCGGGCCTTTAGCCTTTTCGTTAACAGCTACAGGCTGTCAATCAAGTCAGCCATGCCCTTATTTAGGCAAGATAAAAAAAACTTGAAAGCTTAATGTCTTTAAAATAACTAGTTATATAAAATTTCACCCCCTGTACAGCATGTACCGATGGAGGTATTTGTTATTAAGCACTAAATTGTCTTTTGAACCAGGTTGTAAACATGTTAATCTTTGCTGTGAAGATCGTCTTTTTTGAATGGGTGTGTATGTGGTTTCTGGTGTTTCTGCAGCCAGCCTCAAGTGGACGCTTGAAAAACTGCAGTTTTTAACATTTTCGCATAGACTTCATATTTTAAGACCGGAGGTTTCCCCTGCAACATCCTCATACACACATTTTAAGAAGGTCTTTATGCTCTCGTCATACTCCGTGGCACTCTATTTCTTGGCTGTTTGACGTCTCTGCTGCGTTGTTCCTCTCTTAATAAAGGCATCATAACCCTGCCTCAGTTGTTGGTGAACTCATCCTACTTCTGTGCTACTTTGCTCTAGGACCAATGTCTCTTCATCTTTCATCTTCCTGAAACGGTAGCAGTGAGGGGCACCTGGCCTCAGTTGTGAGAGGTACACTTGCTTTACAGATAAATGGCACCATCCACAGTCTTAGCATTTTATTACTGAACCCTGAATATAAGACAATCAAATCTTTTTCAGATGTATTTCAAAGGAAATATCCATCTTATATTTTGGTGAATGTTGTAACTAGGACTGGGCGATAATTCAATAATGATAATTATCGTGATATAATTTTTCTCAATTTAAATATAACAAATGTTTGACAAAATTCGATATAGATAAACCTGTAATTACAACCCCCAACCACTGGAAAGGGAGGCGCTAATGAGCCTTGAACACATTAGACAGAAGAAGAAGACTGCATTGAACAGTCAATCATGTTGCAGGGTGAGAGGTAGGCGGGGCTTAAAGACCTTTGGAGCGGAATGTATATTCAGCTGAAACAGACCAAAGATTTGCCTTCAAATTTAATGCAATAATGATTTGATATTAATGGTGATAAGTATCGATATCGACTGATATGAAATATTTTATCGTGATAAAATCCTTTGCAATATCGCCCAGCTCTAACTGTAACATTTAATAGGTTATTTTGGTCTATTCATGAAAAGGTATTGGCTACAGGAGCACCAATGTAGCTCAGTTAGTAGAGCATGTGCCCCATGTAAAGAGGCTAAATGTCCGAGCCACAGCTGCACCAGGTTTGATTCCAGCCCTTCATCACAACATCACTATAGCTCATATAAATCTAACGCTGCATCAACAATGAAGGCAAAAAAGTCCAGATACAATCACAGGGTTTGTGTCCACCTACAGCTTTTTTTTGTGTTGGCAGCGCCCACAACCTCAATTTCAGAGCACCTCTCAGCAGCATTTACTGTTGCTAGGATATGACAGTTGTCCCACAGCACTTCTCTCAGCAGTGATCGTTAAAATTCTCCTTTACTCAATGGAATTTTACAAAGAAAGAGAGAGAGAGACAACTGATAGAAATTGTGACGTAGCATTAGCAGCAGCTCTAGTCCTGGATTTTACACTTTAAATTAGGAGTGTGGATAGTTTATCCTCCTTACTGACCTGACAACAGAATAACAATAAAAGAGATGCGGCAGTATTTTAAATAAATCAATGACAACATACATTAAATCTCTCCGATGGCCAGGTAGACGAAGCTTTTCCTGCACCGTAAGATGTTTAATCAAAGGAAGAAACTGGACTTGAAGGACCATTCCCCCCTGATCCAGAAGACTCCTTTAGTTCACAAGCTAAGTCTCCAGTATAACCATGACTACTTCAAAAAGCCCCAACTCTGGATTCTTTTCAATCACGTCTTAAAACTCATTTTTGCTCCTTGGTTTTTTAATAAAGCATGAGAGTTTGTGTTGATCTCTGTTTGTCTATTTACTGTATTTTAAATGTTACTATTATTTATTTCTACTGTTTGTATTTGTTGTGCAGCATTTTGGTAACCTTGTTGTTTTTAAAATGTGCTATATAAATAAAATGGATTGGATTGGATTGAAAAAAATAAATCCTCCACCTCATTCCAAGAGGCACACTGACTCTTTTGCTGTTTACTTTGCTCAAACGACTTCACTGTGAATCCTGTTTCAAAGAGAAACTGCTCTGAGCAGAAACCTAAATTAACCACCTTGATGGATCTGTTTACATTTACACATGATCACAAAAATATTAAATCATTAGGAGGAATATGGAAAATCTTCTCTCCAGCCTCATGTCTTCATTAGCAGAAGTGCTTGTTAATGAATGCAAGTAGAAAGAGCAGTGTGCTGGTGGCTGTGCGCAATCAAAGCTGAGGGTTGAGGAAATACATTAACTGCTTTACATTTAAAATGCTCCCTGGGGCAGCTTCAGAGGCAGGTCTCATTTGTGGGGAGTGCTAATGGTAAAACCAACAGCTGCTAATGAGATTGAGCCCTTTGAAGCATCTTAGAGAGAGAGAGAGCAACAAAAAGAGCTGAGAAGAGACAACAAAGAGGGAGAGACAAGTTCTTCTCCTCTCTGCTGTCTCATTTATTCCTCACCGTTCCATCTTCCAGTATGAGCTGCAGGGAGGCGTCGCCATTTTTGTAGTCCTTGCTCAGCTCAGCGGACTTCCACACCTCCTCTGTGTCTGGGATCCACACCCGAGCACGCTGAGAGAAAGGGGACAAAAAAGGAGAGGGGAAGAGTTAGAGAAAGACGTCACACATAACAGCACTTACAGAATTATGTAGCGGGCACGTGCTACCCACATTTTACATTACAGCTCAAAACCAGGACTTTAAAGATAATATCAAACTGCTTCTTTATGACTGTAGCTTTCATATTGTTGTTGTGTATTCTCAGAGTAAAACAGGACAAAAAAGGCAGGGCATTGGGAGAATTTTAATTCTAAAGGTAAAAGTGGGCACGTCAAAACAAACACTGAGAATTTCAGAGTTGGCAACGGGATGAGATGATGCCGATGGTATAGTAGTATCTGCTCAGGAGGAGTTAAAGACGTTATCAAGGGTCTGAACAGTGACAGGAAACAAAGACTGATGCAGCCAGATGATACTCCAGGGTAGGGCTGGGTGATAATTTGATAATGATAATTATCGTGATATTATTTTTCTCAATATAAATATAACAAATTTCGATATAATTTGATATAAATAAACCAGTAATATATCCCCCAAAAAATGGAAAGGGAGGTGCTAATGAGCCTTAAACACTAGTTGACACCCAACATTAGACAGAAGAAGAAGACGGCCAATCATGTCGCAGGGTGAGAGGTAGGCAGGGCTTAAAGACCTTTGGAGCAGAATGTAAACACAGCTGTAAAGGCGTGTTTCGACCGCAGGAACTTTACCCTGGAACTAGGGACTTTACCCCTGAACTACGTGCGTTTCGACCGAAGGAACCAGGGTCTAAATTCAGTTCAGGGGTAGATAATCTTCCCCCTAAAAAGCCCCTGCTAGGGGGGTAGTACTTTTCAAAAAGCCCCACAGCTTTTGGGGGACAGGGCCTGCAATGCTGAACGTGTCTGATTGGTAGATTAACCACAGTGTTTTTACCAGTCGTCCACAATAACATCACACACATCTGTGATTCACTGGATTTGTCTTTCTTTACTTTGTTCTATATTTATTGTATGTGTGTGTACTTTTCAAAAGAAGAAGACGCTGTGATTCACTTGATTTAGCAGCTTGTAACAGTAGTCTTCTATCAGCCCACCACAAATGTGTCTCTCCCAGTGTTATGGTTTTAAAAGTGACCCTGTAAACTGGAGACCTTCAGCTGAATGTAACAGTGTTTGTGGAGTTTACACAGCTGTTGAAACACAGAGGGATTTTTAAGGATTTCAAAGCCGTGTTGAAACGTCTTTGCTACTCGAGCTTATCTCCTCTCACGTGTTGATTTAGTGAATCTATCTGTGATGAAATATAGCACCATCTAAAACAGTGCGAGCTGAGTCTCTTCCATGCTAACAGGCTAACTGTTGTGATACCTGCCATCTTCTTCTTTGGTGTCATCTGTGATGAATAGCATTCGTCTTTTACTTACTGCCCTCTACTGGTCTGGTGGCATAGTGCATTTATTTATTATTTCCTCCATACGTCACTGGCCTGATTTGCACAATCTACCCAGGGCTTTGGCCCCGCAGTTGAAATGCAAACAGCAATGGGGGGCACAGAACCTTTTAGTTCAGGGTAAAGTAGTTCTGGGGGCTGAAGATCCCGGAACTCTTGGTCGAAATACACCTTAACAGACCAAAAAAATTATTTTAAATTCAAATGAAATAATGATTTGATATTTATTGTGATAATTATCGATAGACTGATATTAAATATTTGATTGTGATAAAATAATTTTCCAGATCGCCCAGCTCTTCTCAAGGGTACTTTGTAGCTGAAAGTCTGCTTACTAATAACTCTTAGCTCTGCTCTGCCAAAAGAAGGGTAAGTACTGATGGATGGATGTAATGATATTAATGGACGACATTGGTTAGTTCAAGCTTGTGTAAGCACACATTTGGTGTTACAGAAAGAGCACACGATTTTCAAACAAAAGCACAGACATTTGATTTTTGTTTTTCATTTAATCTTGATTGCAAAACCATCTAAAAGTTTACGTGCCAGATGATCAAAATGAAAACCTCATGTTTCAAAAACGCTGAGTTACAAAACCTATTAAGTAAACTCTGACACAACATACCATTTGATCTGATATCTTACGTAGGCCTGACGTAATATTACTATTTGGATGTAATACATTTGGACACAATGACTAAAGTCTAGCTCAACTCAGTTCAACTGAAAATCTTTTTAAAGGACGGATGACAGGAAGGTTTTTTCTTTTTTTGTAAAACCATATGACCTCAAAGAACACACTGGCCTCTATGTATTTAAACGCCCGTAGCTCGTAACGGGAACACTCTGCTGAACAAATAGACGCTCATAATGACTGAGGAATGTAGTTCTGGGCATTGCATGGTCATAACTTAAAATTCACACACACACAGACATCAGCACACACACACACTGTCTCAGGCCTTTCAGACTTGTGACTGCAGGCGATCAGCTGATTACAGACATGTGGGAAAACAGTGATGAACACTAGCAGTCACATGGCTGAGGAATCCGGCTCACAAATGTACACATGCACACTCAGAACCCTGACTTCAGATTGTGCAGCGGTTTGCCAGACGACTGTGCAGTGATTGGAGAATTGGGTGAACCCCAGTTTGACCTTAGAACAGTGGCAGATGAGGCCTACACTGTGCGTGTGTGTGTGTGTGTGCACTGAATCGTTTTTCTTACAGTAGATTTAACATTACATAAGGGAGAAGATGAGAGCAAATAAAGTTAAGAGGTTTGAAGATTCAACAGAACAGACTCTCCTGGGGTTTGTAATGCAGTGTTTATCCACTTCACGGTACTTTAAGTGTTATTTGTGTGCTTTGATCCATGGCCCGGGAGTGAATTAAGCAATATCTCACAGAGTGCTGTTGTACCAAATATCAGCACAGCAGTGATTCTGTCAAAGATAGATGACAGAAGACAATCACGGCATGGTTGATTTTCAGTATAACAGCATAACCTTAATTAATTAATCAACACCCGGCTTTCTAAATGATCACCCAGCAGTGTTGAATACTTGATTCTGATTGGTCAAATCCCCTCAACAAGGGTTATTAATTCTGGATAGGAAGAGCCACAACAGGGAGAACCAGATCACACGGGTCATATTAAATAAATCCACGTAAAGGAGCGCAGGACATTTATAAAGTTTAGGAATGGTTCAGAAGATATTAAGATTATGAGTTTTTGCCCAAATAAGGACATGACTGACTTGACTCCTGGATGGGAACACACAGCTGTTGGCTAGGAGGCTCAAACTCCGCCTCTTTACGTCACACTCTGCCTAGTTGAGTTCCGCATTTCCAATATGGCTGCCGCCAACGATTGGCTTCAAAACAGCGCTCAGGAACAGATAGGTGACGTCACGGATACTACGTCCATTTTATACTGTCTATGATAAAAACACACAAGGAGCTGCAGAGTGAAAGAGACGTCTACCAAATTGAAAAAAAAACATGGTAACATGGTTTGGGCTTTGACAGTATTTTGGGACTGTATGAGTGAGAAGAAAATACCATGGAGTAACAGGGAAGAGGACCTTATACAAGACCTGTTGTTATTTTCTGCATCTGTTAAAAATGCCAACAGAAAAGAGAAGATCAGGAATCAGGAAGTTCTATGTTTAATAACAGCAAAGCAGGCTAATGTTAAGACTTTGACGCTGAATGAAAGTGTTTAATTTAACATTAACCGGACCCGCAAGCAGGCTCATAAGAACACCTGTGCCAACTGTCGAATCTTAGTGTTAACTTATTTTTATGTTAAGTAGGTAGCCGGTTAATAAGCGGGATAATTTATTGTGAGCAGGTCCTTATGCATCCAAAACTTAAGGGTGAACAAGTGAGCAGGGGGCTCACTATACTTTATCCATTACACAACAGATTGTTGTCGTCCTTGTTTTAGGTGGTTTCTTGTATCATTCTTTTTGCGCCACCAACAAACGTGACTTGAACTTTGATTTCCTCTACTTTTGCCTCTTCATTGTATCGTGTACATTAATCTGTATGTTTCCATTTAGCATGCAGCCAGTGAAAACCAGTCTGCTTACAGTTCCTTCGGTGCGCTGTGAGATTTCCAGGCACCAGCTCACTCAGTCTAAATGAAATCTGTTTACGGTTATAATGAATTAAAAGGTTTTCAAAACAATAAGGCCGGCTGAAACATGAAGTTAAAAGACCCAGTGTCATTATTCTCCATTTCAGCACTCGTGGAAAGTCTCTTATACAATTACTTTGTTGGAACTAACTAACATAAAACAAACAACCGATAATAAAACTGGAGCAGACGTGTTCTGTCTTTGTTGGGTATTATTTATGATATGCTGAGGCCAGTGTTAACACACATAAACGCACACGCACACACAAATCTCTGCTCCACATCATGACTGGATTTAGAAACTAAAACCCTAATAAGTTGCAATCTCATTACAGATGAGGATTTAAACTTTGCTGAGCCTCATTTATTTCTAACACTGAACACAAACAGTGAACTGCCGCTCACACAGCCAGCATCTTGATGAGGACACAGGCAACAGAAGCACATGACGATGAGACACTTTCTGGAAGTCGGATATCGATTTCACGGCTTTATTATATAAACTGTTTCTGACAATTTTATAGGACAGGGAGAAAAAGAGCTTATTGTAGACAGCAAAACGGAGGAGAAACCGCTTAATTCAGCCTGCTGCTTCACCACCGATCATCTGAATCATGATGTCATGGTCACACACCAGCACCCTCCCTCTCTCTCTGTCTCTCTCTCTTCCTGTTTAGAGAACTATGTGGTGTGTAAAGGTAAAGCCGGTGAGAGGAAGACAGAGAGCAAACAGCAAAATTAATCAGAACGTATTGAAACTGAGAGCCATTTACGAGATATGTGAATGAAGAGCTTTACTTGATGTGTTTAAAAGTTTACTTTCTCTTCAAAATGGTAGAACCATCATTTCGATGGGGAGAGTGGAAATTTGAAGTGTGTGTAATGCTGATAGTGTGTGACTGTGCACTGCAGACCAACCAATAACAGGTTTATGAGACCAATAAGGACGTTGAAAGTTAAATAAAATATCCATCCATCCATTATCTTTACCGCTTTTTCCCTGATGGGGTGGCACAGGGGCTTATTTATTTGATTTTTATTTAGTATTTAAAAGGACCATGCATATTAATTAACACGTCTGTAAATATGCCAGAATTAGCCAAAAGGCTAATTTAAATCCATAGTCCCTTGCCAGATGTTAAAAAGTCTCCCTAAAAAGATCAAGATTAAACATAGATAAAATATTGTGAAAAAGATCAAAATAAGAAGGCAGAGGAGAAACCAAGACACAAACAAGAGCTGGAGCCTATCCCAGCCTTCACTGGGCGCCCTGGACAGGTCGCCAGCCAATCACAGGACAAACACATAGAGACAAACAACCAATCACATTCACCGGCTGCAATTTAGATTGGTCAATCAACCTGGTGATCCTAATTTTGGACTGTGGGAGGAAGCCGGAGCACCCAGAGGGAACCCAGACATGCACAGAGAGAACATGCAAACTTAACACAGAAAGGCACCTGCCTGACCGGGGATTCAAACCAGGAACCTTCTTGCAACTGCACTAACCACTGCGCCACCGTGCATGATCCGTTTAATTTAAAATATGTGTGGGAACTTGTGTGTTCACTTCTGTACCTGTGCATTTAAAACTGCATTGATTCTTAATACCTTTACATTGTACATTAAATACTCAGATCTCAGTGTCTCAGACAGTCCTTTGCTCAGTGCTCACTGCTAATGTTGATGTTTATATTAAAAAAAGACAAAATGTGCTAGCAGCCATCACAGTATGCACTGATATCGTAAGGTTATCATGTTATTAGTGCTTTAAGCTGAATTCAAGTCCGCACTAAACTGCTTGAAGAAGACACTGTGTCAAAATTACTATGATCACGTCTTTGGCATCCTGCAGTGTGGTTTAATTATCACCTGCCTCGTGTGTTGATGTGACTATATCTGTGTTAACTTCAGATAACACCAGCTGACAAATCTGCTGTTTCTGTAGAGACAGAGGGGACCTGGAGTCTGATTTTTTTATACATGTGTTGGGTTTCAGATCAAATAGCTGCTGAAAGGAGGAAAAGCACAAACCACAGCAGAAACCATCGCATCTACATAATCCCTTGTAACTAACACATCTCTGATTGTAATTACTATATTTATCTAATTAGACATACTTTTTTTTCATTCAACTAAAAAACTTAATGATTATTTTAATTGAATGAAATATATGCTATAAATGTAAATGCATAACTCATCACCATTTTTTGGTAACAGCAGACATATGAATACATTTTATTACCTTCTTTCTTATCACTATACACACAGCTGTTTTAAATACTTGATTCTGATTGGTCAAAACTCCATAACAACGATGATTAACTCTGAATAGCAACAGCAACAATGGAGACAACTAGATCACCCACACCATATCAAATCATCCACGGAAAGGAGTCCAGCGTATGTATTAAGGTCTTGATTTCGCCTCTTCCTGTTGACAATGTGGCAAACCTTAATTTCCGTTAGCATCAGTAAACTGGAGAACTAAACTTTATATTGGTGGGTAATGGCTGACCAGTAATCACCAGAGAAAAGAAGACAAGAGGAGGAAGAGGAGGGATGTATACAAACAAGAAGCAGGGTGAAAGAGACGTCGACCAAATTGAAGAAAGCAGACAAAACAATCACAAACAGCAACATGGTGGGGTCTTTGGCAATACTTCGGCGTCTTGTCTCACAATGCCAGGATTCTATTTCATGTTAATGACCTGCTCACTATGCATTATCCCTTATATACAACTTCAAATACAATGTCCAAAATTTTATTGGTACAATATATACGAAAACTGACTGATTTATAAAGCTGCTGCTGCCTTAAGGAGCAAGTTAGAGTGCACCAAATGGTGCACCATATAGATGTTATCCTATATCCACCTTTATCGTTTCACAACAAGTACGAGAGTATGAATCCGTATAAAATGTAATGGCAGTAAAAATAAAAAAATATATTTAATTACAATGTTGAAGTTGAACCGTTTTATTTTTATTTTCTTATGACTGTAAAAAAAGTAATGGGTGTTCAGTCAAGACAAACTTTAGCTGTGAAGTCAAACATCGTGCAAGCCAGCAGATATGTATCTCAATATGTAATGAAACCTCAATAATGTCTAAAAATGTTAAATTTGTAAGGCTAAATTTGAATGTTTTCATCAGACAGAAGGACTCTCACATTATGCACACATTATTAGCTTAGTACAGATTCAATGAAAAGCTGTAAAAACAGATGATGAAAAATAGAGAAACGATTTTAACATCTGAAAAGCCTCTCGATGGGAAAGTAATGAGCCAGTGTGGCTTTACAATTACAGGCAGCATTAAATCTGTGTCCGCTTCTCTCTCTGTCACTCTTTCTCTTTTACAATTTTGTTCATCATTTCACCTTTTTGGTCCCTACAGGACACAGTCCCAGCAGACAGCCTCCTAGCAACAGAGAGAGAGGGAGAGAGGGAGAGAGAGAGAGAGAGAGAGAGAGAGAGAGAGAGAGAGAGAGAGAGAGAGAGAGAGAGAGAGAGAGAGAGAGAGAGAGAGAGAGAGAGAAGGGCAGATAGAGGGGGAGGAAGAGAGGGAAAGAGACAGAGAGGGAAGAGAAGGAGGAACAGGAGGAGGGGAGAATGGAGGCTAAAAATAGCCACAGCAAGTTTTGAGCAGCATCACACCTCACAGACATCACTGCGCTACTGAGCATCCCTCCTAACCACACACACACACACACACACACACACACACACACACACACACACACACACACACACACACACACACACACACACACACACACACACACACACACACACACACACACACACACACACACACACACACACACACACACAGGGTGTCAGGCATGATTATTTTGAATTAGTTATCACTGAAATATGCTGCTAGTCTGCACATTCCTTTTCTCTCCAAATCCACCAAAAACAAACACACTGATGTGTGTGTGTCTGTGTGTTTGTGGGATAAAAAGACAGACAGGCAGGCAGTGATAAAATTGCAGCTGCAGAGGCTGTGAATCATATTTATAGACCAACAAAGTCCCCTGGGTTCAGAAAACAGAGGAGAGATGAAGGATGAAACTGTACCGCAGACACACAGACCAACTTCTACGTGTTTCAAGGACAAAATCCTGCACAACGAAACACAATCTGGAGAAGAGGAGAGAGGAACGTGATGAATCAGACAGCCGCCTCTTCGTCTGCCTTGCAGAGACATGAATGACGGTGAGGCTGTTGTCTTCTGGGCGGTAGGCGAAGAGGGGGGGGGGTGACGAAAATGGAGCAGAGACGTCAGAGGATCTGTGACATCAGAGATCACGTGACTCAGATTCTGTCGCTGCACTGAGCTAGCTGCACATGCAGTAAGCTCCATCAGTAGGTGGGACATTCAGTGTGTCTTTTCAATGCGTGAGTCAAACTCAGAGCCGCTGAGGGTGAACACAGGGTGTGGTCAAACTGAAGGCTCAATTTTTCTCTCTGAGATGAATGTTGTTTCTCCATCCTTTATCTGCATGCAGTCAGTAAGAGATGCTCTCATTTGAGATAATGATAGTTTAAGTGCAATCGTTTTTTTTCCCAGGAAAAAGCAGCAATCTCCACTGAGTGTAGTTAATTCACTGTAGATTATGGGGGAACTCCAGCAGAATAGATTTGGACCATATGGCTGAGGGATTCAACATTGACAGATTAAAGAGGACTGGTCAAAATAAACTCCTGAAAAAAAAACAATTCCTAAAAAATCGTGTAAAATGCTGATACATACAGACTTGGATGGTCTGCAAATTATTTAAATTTAGATTCAAATCCCATATTTAATTAAATAAAGTGCAGAGGCAACATATCAAGTGTTGAAACTGAATAATTTTTAGTCTGAAAAATAAATGCTCAATGACAAAGGGCCCACTCATAGGGCTGAACTATGAGGCAGACCTATTCCACTCAGTTCCATGCTATTCTGATTTTACAACAACCATGTGCATGTACTATGTCATCAGTGCATCAAAGGGTCTGTGCATTTTGCGGTGTAGAGAGCTAATGTAGCATGAAGTGAGCTAACCACAGAGGATCAGCAGTTCAGAGATGTTTCACGCTTGTTTCGCCAACAACTCTGACGGCAACTTGCAATATGTGCGAAGCTCACTCTTCAAGGTGTGGCAGTAGCTTAGCAAAATACAGCATAGCCAGTTTAATCAAGCATCTCAAGAATCATCATGTCAAAGAATACAAGTTCAACCACACACAAAGAAATGAAGCAGTTAACGTTGTCAGCTGTGGTGCAAAGACCCGAGAAACTCTCCTGTGAAAACAGAGAAGGTTCTTGGATTCATTGTTCTGGATGAGAAATCCCTACAACTCATTAAAAACAGGGGGTTCTGCTGCCTGGTTGAACACTTGGAACCCATCACAAAACCTTTCTCTGACACTGCTCTGCCTGAACTCTCTAAGAAAGTGGGAAAAAAACGTATCATCACAGTTAAAGGATGTTACAGCGATGAGCTTCAACACAAGTATGGAGCTCTGACATTTGTTCGTTGTCACTCTTAAGTCGAACAGTCACTAGTTGGACACACTTCAGAGCTACAAGCTAAAAGGAATCACCCACCAGTGACTTGATTCAAACTAGCCTTAAGAAAATGCCTGACCAGTGACATATAAATACCACCAAAGCAAGTGCATGTCACTTTGCTTGCATTATATTTTGACGGAATTAAGATTTATTGTTTCCTTTTTTTTGTTGATGCATTTATTGCACAGGAATTTAATTCCTGACAAATCCAATGCTGTATCAAGAGGTATATGGTTGAACAATTCCTGGGGACAAGTCTCAAACGTTCATGTCCTCCTGATTTGTCTGTCTGAAAAATGTTGTTTTTACACCCTCAGCTGTTCCTGCTTTTATTTTTCCTATTTGTTGGTGAACTCTGAATACCTGCAGCTAGTTTACCAAAAGGGCGTAGCAGTGGAGGAACCATGGGCGCTTACATACTACCAATTTTTGTACCAGGGTGTGAACATGTTTATTTCTGCTGTAAAGATCTCTTTTTTTGAATTTGTGTATATGTGGTTTCCGGTACTTCCGGAGCCAGCCTCAAGTGCACACTCGACGCACTGCAGATTTTGCTTGGTCTCCTCTGCAATGTGTTAGGCATGGAGGCTTGATGGTGGGGCAAAGTCGTTCCGACTGTGAACCTCCCTTGGAGGTAGTAACAGAGGAGGGAAGGGCGGGAAGAAGGTGGCAATAGTGTCAGAGCAGGGTGGCACAGCGCTGTCTGATTGTGTGTGTGTGTGTGTGTCGCACGCTCGCTGTGTGTTTACAAGCTGGGCCTCTTGCGCTTTCAAAGTGCTGTGAAGCAATGAGTTATCACACTGTTTCAGTGTATAGCAAAAGTAAAATGCATTATTCTATACATCTTAACAGCATTTACATTAAGCACTAGTCAGTAACTGTTTAAGATTTGACATAGGTTTTGAAAAACGTGTAATCATTTAAAGGTACGTTAACATTGCTCAACAGGAGCTACACTGACGAGACTGTTTTGTTTATTTTTTTAATTAGCCTTGTGAGCGCAGATATCAACTGATGCAGATCAGTCCTAAAATGCCATTAATTGACCAATTAATCAGTCCATCTGTGGTTCTCAGATTAGACCCTTCTCTTCTCTGTCTCTGATGAACTCCTCCAGAGCCACTGAAGACTCTAACACTGATTTTATGGCTCTCCTCATAATGAATACACTGAGCAGGAACAGATCGTAAAGCAAAACTGCTGTCATTAAAGTCCTCATCACTTCAAGATTTACACAGATTACCATTTATCTCTCCTGCTTCTCAATTCTGTTTTAAGAAATAAAACTTTGTTTGTGTTACACTGAGGACGCTTATCAATGTATTGGATGACATTTCAATTTGAGGGATTCAAATTCATGGTGACACAGCTGGGAGGACACTAAAGGGTAACAATGTCTAGTGTAATTTGTTCTTTTATTCTCTGGATTCTCCAGATTTACCTTCATACATCTGCTTGTATTGATGGAAATGCAGCAAAAGGGGCTTTGAATATATTTTGTGTTATCTGCTGTTTTATGAAATGTGTGATGTAATCAATAAAACTTGTGTTTTCACAATCACAGCAGCATCTAGGATTCCTGGACAACTGGTATTCACCATGCACTCTTTTTTTCTGGACCCACCAAGTTTCTAATGACACATTTTATTTGATGTGAAATGATGACTGTAGTCTACACTTCATTCACAGTATTTGCCAGCATGTCAGTATCAAGCTGGAAAGGCTGCTTTTAGAGGTACAAGGCTGGTCTCAAGCTAATCCTGGTTTATCAGAGACAAAGGATCAGGACCTGATTAGGCTAACTCAGGGTTTAACATCAGCTAATCTACTCCCAGTCAACTACACCAAGATTTCATTACTTTCAAATATGGCCATGACAGAAGCTTATACTAGTTTTTATTCCGGTGCTGAAGGAAAGACAGGAACATGAAATAATGTGAGCATCCCACAGCAGAGATTACACAAGATAGACAAATAACAAGCTGTTATTTGCTATATTGATTAGATGTGATTTTATGATGTGAAGAAAATGTGATCAGATGTGTTTTTTAAAATACAAAGGACAACATTTAGTCACCTGAATTAAACTTTAAAAATACAACTCTTAGCTCTTGATTCTGCTGCATCGAAGGACATCCGTGGAGGATTAAAGATTGGGAGATCACATCATGACTGGGGCATGGGGACAGTGTGTGTGCGTGTCCAGTGTGAACTCAGTGTGTTCATGCATGTGCTGGGCAGTGGGGCTGTAACCTGAGGGCGGGGCATCCATGAGAAGTGTTGACAAATCTGCACAAAGTCAACAGCAGATTAGAGAGACTTCACCTCGCTAAAGCCGAGCTTGAAGCTTTCACTCTGGCCTGCGGTGACTCCTCTGAAGCCTTAGAGGGTTTTCTTTGACTTGCACAACCACTTCCAGGGCCAACATGAACACTTATAGGACCACATTGGAGCAAATCACAATTCAGGTGTATGCTAACACAAACTTGAGTCAGCTTTAAATTTATGATACAATACAAAAAGCTTAGAACAGCAAATGGAGCGTAGAGAACAAACAAAATGTATACAACTTCTATCTGTATCTGTTGAACAGTGCTGTATACTGAAACAGCATACCTCACTTCCCACAACAATGAAATCACAGTTTGAGCTGCCCCTGTTTGGTGTCAGGGCCTTAAGGGTCAGCAAGGACCAGGGATGCTCCGAAGCGACTAATGTCTCTGCCATTTAAATGGAAACTTGAATTCCCACTAGCTTACAAGATTAAAGCGGGGATGTGCGTGCGCGTTTAGTTTGCCAAATGATAAAAGTCATCACCTTCACTACTCGGCACAAGAATTACCAGTCAGTAGGGCTGGGCGATATGGTCTTAAAACTAAAATCCCAGATTTTTTCCCAACAAACTTGATTCCAGATTGTAATCGATTTTTGTTTTCGTTCTTAAGAAAATAAAATATTTCACATGACAAAGAAAGGACTCAAAATGAGGTTCAGCCCCTGGGCATGTGGCTCAACTTTGTGGTCATCAGGGAAGTATGCTGTTTGGAGGCAGACACTGTGTAGCCAAATGGTTCTTGATGAAATGCATCAGACTCATGTAAGGCTGCAATATTCAACTGTACCATATGTCTGTTGAAGTAGAATAAAATGTCATCCCCTCCATGTCTCTATCAATCTTTTCATGTGTACAGTTGTACAGATAAGGCAGGGCAACTCTAGCAAAATACATGCAACTGGATTGCACAGACCTTGGGTCCATAATTTTACCCATGTGGATATACCCTGCATTTCCCACTGTATGGGCATCATGTTTTAAACATATACAGTGCAAGTTCATTAGTTATAGCTTTCCACCATGTCCCTTTCTTGTCATAAGCCATGCAATAGGAGAGTGATTCCTCTAATGTTGGCTGCTTTTGAGCGGGTGTTTGTTTGCTGTAGCGGTCTTTTGCTTCTCATAGTGAGACAAATGCCTCTGTCTAAGACGTTGAAATAAATTGATTGTGCTGCTGCCAACATCCTTTGAGCAAACTTTGCAGCAGAATGTGGTTTGTTGGAGGTTTGACGCCCCAAAACTAGCTGGTTGAAAATGAGCACAGGTGTCATCTCTTAGTGTGGCGGAGTTTTTCAGTATGTTGATCTAGTAAAAGGAGACCTCAAGGGTCAGCCAGGATATTTACAATGACATCATGCATCCTATACTTTAACCTAACTCTGAAGTGCCCTATCCTCCTTAGAGTGTGTAGATGGAATAACACAAAATGTTAATGTAGTTGGCCAGTCTAATATTACAAACACAAAATTAAAATCAGGTCAAAAGGGTCGCAGCATGGAGGGTACATTTTCCACAGCTAAAGACTCCATAAAAACAATGACAGTCCTCTACAGTATCTACCGCTTCAGTGACTCTCATAAGCTTCTATAATCTTTTGCTTTTTTACAAATGAAGAGAAGGAAACACTGGTTCAAGTGGAACTGGATCAAGAGCTTAGGACATTTTACAACATGGTCTAGCAGAGACGACTCTCTGGACAGCTGCAGTGGTATTTGAAAAGTGTTTTGCTCACATAGTCCCTGTAAGGCAGTCAATGGAGGCTCAGACTGCTGAAGCCTCGTCACATGATGCCACTCATGTGAGAATCTGCTGTTTTTCTGCTCAGCTGGGCGCATGCAGCATGACGTCGAGATACAGAGACCTCAGCGCCTGTACAGAGTTTGGTCAGGGAGGAAACTGTGCTAGTCTCACAACGCCCAAGGGTGCTACCAAACTCGACTGTTGGCACAACGAGCGTGCCAGCGTCCAGTGGTTGTCAAAGATCAGAGACTCTTACTAACAACCTGTGACGCTGCAGAGCACTTAATCTCATTACTTTAGTAAGCACTGACTCTTCGTGTAGTGTAGTGTACTTCTGTTTGTCATGACAGTGCAGGAGAACCAGTGAACAGCTGGGCATCATGTTCAGAACGGACAATCGGCCCTTACAGTCCAGTTTTGCCAAACATATCCAAACACTGAAAAGAAAAAAAAGCTACCCTAGCAATAATGTTCTTCTCTTGCTTCTACATGCAGTCATCAATATGCCTGTGAAAAATGCTTCATATGGCCTCAAAATCTGCATGACATTAACAACATGCTGCGCAATCATCAAACTAAAATACTTTCAGCCAGAAGCACAGTTTTGTATCAGCCAAAATTAGGACACAGTACAAACTTCTTTCAGTAATTCACTTATGACAATTTGAAACAAAGATTTTGCTGTTATTCAAATAGCAAAAATCAGCTTAGGCCTAGATCTTATTTGTTGTTAATCTTGGTTGTTACTGATCAAACTTTCCCCCACAGAGATGGGACTCAAAGAAGGGTGTGCCAGAACAGGGGCTCCATGTTTCACTCTTAAACAGCAACATACGAACACTTCACTTATCAAAGAAACTCCTAGAGCTAAAAAAATAAATTAAAAAAAGACCTCTTCTTCAACTGTTTGTTTAATTGAAACCCAAATAATTGACATACAGTATGTACAAGATTACTTCAGGATATATATTTTACATGATAAATAAATGGAGGGTTGGGATGACAAATTTAAGTTTGAAAAAAAACAAAAACTTACTTGAACAAACATATACTCCAACTCCCGGTTCATCTTGTCTCTCTCTTTAGTCTCTTGCTCATGCTGTGAGTCTCCTGATTTTATGGATGTTTTCCGGATGCACACGCGCCACAAGACCAGACACAAGATGATCGAGCACTGAGCTCCAGAGCTCGCTGTAGTGAATGAAACCTTCCCATTGTGTCTGCACACACAGGCAGCGTTCACCGACGTTAACCAGAAGTCCCCTATCCTGTGAAATACCACTGGCCATCCCTGCTGTCAATCATCCTGGCCTCCTTTCTCTACCACAAGTAGACAAGAGACTCCAGGCAAAGACACAGGAAGACTCCACGAATCACAGTTAAAGCTACAAATAACAAAAAGTGTCAAGCACAGAGACAAGGTGAGTAATGGTGTCCTCTTTTTATAAGAGGAGTTTAATCTATTAACATCCAAAAATTTAACTCCACCTTAATAACTCAACGTGAAATTTGCTTATGTCAGCGTTGTGTAACATCAACATATTCCATGCTTTAAAGTACAAGCAGGAAAATTAAAAAACAAGGAATATTGGAGTAAAAAGGTTTGTTTCCTCCTCTGTGCATCTGCCCCTGCTGTCTCTGTTAGACAGGCCTGTGATGACTGCATGCCAGAGCATATACAACATGTCTGCACAATTACTTTAACCAGGTTACCATAAATCACTAATCTAATGCACATGAACTCAACTAGAGC
Source organism: Notolabrus celidotus (assembly GCF_009762535.1). Lineage (NCBI taxonomy): Eukaryota > Metazoa > Chordata > Actinopteri > Labriformes > Labridae > Notolabrus > Notolabrus celidotus. The sequence goes on from NC_048274.1 coordinate 27,362,461, forward strand.
CAGGAAGAGAAAATAACCCACTGACATTAGATGACGTAAAAGTCAACACTCAATGCAGCTGATGTGACACCTATGGGATACAAGGCGTGTCTGTTCTGTTCCATAACATATTTATTAAAGCAACTATGATAAATGATACAGGGATGTATAATATTGGAAAAAACGGCATTGTGATATTTCTTATTTTGGTGATACATACTGCAATATAAGAGTTTATTAAAGATACATGCAGCTTGTGTTAATGTAGCAGACCTGCAGGATATGAGAAAAAAATGCGTGATGAATCTGAGAGCAGCTGACAGCTAGCTTAGCTTTAGCTAACTGCATCAAAACAGTAGTGGCGCATTTGGCCATGTACAGGGCACTTTTGGCCTAGCGGTTTAAGCACGCGGTCATAGGTTTGAGTCCCGGCCTCGACCATTTGCTGGATGTCTTCCCCCAGCTGCAACCTCCAGTCTTAAAATATGAAGCCCACGCGGAAGTGTTATAAACTGCAATTCAGCGAAAATGCTTGAGGCTGCAGAAACACCGGAAACCACATAGACACCAATTCAAAAAGACGATCTTTGCAGCATTAATAAACATGTTTACAGCCTGGTTCAAAAAACGGCTTGGCTCGATGTAGCCAATTTCTCTATCGGCACACACTGTACCGGGGGGGGGGGTTCTAACACAATGGTTCAGAAGATATTAAGATTACGAGTTTTTGCCCAAATAAGGACATGACTGACTTGACTCCCGGACCGGAACACATAGCTGTTGGCTAAGAGGCTCAAACCTTGCCTCTTTACGTCACACTGTGCCTGGTTGAGTTCCTCATTTCTATGGTCTTCCCCCACTCTCCGCTTCCCATATTTCCTGACTCTCTTTAGCTGTCCTATATAATACACGTAAAATGCCCCAAAAATCTAACTTAAAAAAAGCTCACCCCATGTACAGAGGCTAAGGCTATATCGTAGCAGTTGCTGGTTCAAATCCCAGCCACGACCATTTGCTACATGTCTTCCCCCACTCTCTACACCCCATGTTTCTTGTCTCTCTTCAGCTGTACTATTAAGGCAAATAAAGATAAAGAAAAAGTAACTTTGGCCCAATTCAGGAGCTGCATTTCCAAAGGATACTTTTCAGGACTGATTTTGTTACAGTGGCATATTGAGGGCTGTCCTCCTTTCCAAGACTCCTTTAAACACGTCCTTATTTTCCCCGGTCATGAAGGATCTTTCCGATTCATCCTTCCTGACTCAGCCTATCCAGAGAATCATTGGGTGCAACTGCAAAAATGAGACAATTGGGCCCTAAAGCAGCCCAGGAGTATGTTTTAAAATTAAAGAATCTAGTTTAAAGGGAGATGCTAAAAGACAAAAGGGGCCTTGAAACTACAAATTATTTTTAGAATAACAGGTCAAGATATGTGAGCGGCGTATGCAGGCTGCAAAGGTTGTAGGCTTTGTAGGCTGGTTCCTTTGTAGGGTCAAAACAGCTATATTTGAAAACAGCTATATTGGAAGCTCAGCTATCATACCCAGGCTACAATAGGTAAAAATGTGCGCATGCGTAGTCAGACACCATAAAATTTTACTTAAATACACATTTTTAACATATTGTAAATTAGAATGTCTGCTATGTATTTGTTGCCAATGATCATACTGTGGTAAGAAACTACAATATATACTGCTCTCAAAAGACAAATATGGATGTTAAGTGTTGAAAGTCAGGGAATCCCTAAAATTAAGCAGGGTCCATCCTCTGGGAACCATGCATGTCCACGTGATAGTTCTTGTCCCTCAGAAAGTTGAGCAGAAACATTTCAATCAGAGTCAAAGCGGCAAATTGTCCACCAACTGGAGAACAAAGCCCTTTGTACAGCCATGTTAAATAACAGGTTAAATAACAGAGATCAGACTAAACTTGATGCGGTGTAAATTAAACGTACACTAAATCAAAGGTAACCACTGCTGCACCGCTCTGAGAGAGCTGAAACGGTCAACCATGCTGAGTTTCTGGCAACCTCCCAGCAAGTGATGTAACGGCAGGTGTTTTCCTGTCTGTCAGCTGTTCATGACAACACGGCTCCCTCACATCACTGAGGCGGTGGAGTCATGTGCAGCACGCTTTAAAGTTTCAACCAGCCATTGTTTTTGGGCCCACATGATTTAACTCTGATTTAACCTGCAAGGAGTTTCACATCAATGTATCCCATGCAGCCGTTTAAGTTTAACATCAGCCACACACACATTTTTAGAGGTGTGAAGTCATGGTATTGTTGTAAAAAATACATTACTATAAGAGTACTCCACTACGATACAAAGGAAGGGGGTATCAATAAGACAAGTTGCTGACAGGAACATTTTTTGCAAGGTTATATCAGTAGACGATGGTGGGACATTAACTTAAGCATATTTTTAGGTTAAGTAAGGAATCGATTCTGTTTCATAGCAAAGTTTAGACGAGTGAGTCAACAAGAGAGCACTTCATATACTGCTATAAATACACAACACAGTCAGTGGAGGAATGATACCTGCTTTTTAAAACTCATGCTGTGAGTTTTCCTCACCAGTCATGCGCAGATCTCAGTGTGACGAAGGGGACAGTTTTGTATTCTCCTTTAAATACCTCAGTTTTACATACTCACATCCCTCACCCTGTGTTTTCTGGTCCTGATCCTTTAGAAGTCATCTAACTACTAATCAAGAAAGTTACAGAATGATAGAACAAGGAAAACTATTCCACTTATCGATTAGATGTTAAACAGGGAAAAAAACATGCAGTTGGTAGGAAAGGGGTAAAAAACTATGTTTTTTGTGCTGGGTTTGGAAAAAAAGTCATAATACCCATCGGCATTCATCAATAATTGAAGTAATTTGAGATTATGGCAAAATCTCTGTGTTTTCCAATATCTTTGTATCAAACAATGTTATGATTCCCCTCTTTCCCGTTATCATGGACCAATCAGAGCTACTCTCCAACCGTCTGTCGTGATTTGTTGAGTGGCGGCCCCTTCTACATCGTCCTGATTGGCTGGAAAGCCGTAACTACTTCCTCATAGAATGTGCACGAGAAGTAAACAAAGTTTGTTGCAACAATGGTGGATGGCAGAGAGCCTCGAGATAAGTTCAGATCCTCCTTTAGCCACCACCGCATACACAAGCAGAAAACGGTGAAGATACCTGAGGGCTCGTACACTATTCTGTTTTCAGACGCTTAAGATTTCTTGCTATTCTCTCTGAAGCCATTTAGATTCTGTTTTTGGTCTCTTGGTTGAAAAGAAAATGAACTTTTCGTACTATGTATATCTTTTTTAACCCTATGTATTCTTTGCTTTCTCTAGAAAATGTATTGATTCAAAGTGTGATCGTCGGTTTTAGCCCTTCATCATGATCAAGACTGTCTGCACTGTAAACTGCAGTGGTACAAAATGCATCATAATACCATGGAGCCTTTTTAGCATGCTGAGATGTTTCTAAAGAGCTGTTTTGAGGCCAATCGTCAGCGGCAGCCATATTGCTGCTGTCGAGTGAGTGTGACGTAAAGAGGTGGGCTTTTAGCCTCCTAGCCAACAGCTACAGTGTTCCCGCCTGTCAATCAAGTCAGCTGTGCCTCTCATTGGAAGACTCGTAATCTCATTATCTTTGAAATTGCCGCGTTAGAAAAAATCCCCCCCCCCTACAGTGTGTGCCGATCGAGAAACAAGCTATCCAGACTACACTCGTCTGTTGTACCAGGCTGTAAACATATTTATTTCTGCTGTAAAGATCAGCTTTTTTGAATTGGTATGTATGTGGTTTCCGGTACTTCAGGAGCCAGCCTCAAGCGGATCCTCGATGAACTGCAGTTTTTAGCACTTCCGCATTGGACTCCTATTTTTAGACCGGAGGTTGCTGCTTGGCTGAGATGTAAGGTTTGCTTTTAAGCACACTGAGTCTAGTTCTTCTACAAATACAGTGAATGTTTGGGAACAGTATGAATGATGTTTGTGTGCAGTTTGTATTTGTGAAACTCTGTTGTGTTGAAAAGTGTTTCCAACTCTGAGTCATCTAATGGAGCATTGCCTCACTTTTGTTTCCATGTGAATATCCTCCCTCTCCTCTTTTTCTGCTTTTCTTACACAGCTCTGTTTCATTCACATTTACTGCGTCTCTCCGGTTTGATCCTGATTAGATTTGGCTCACACTGATGGAACGGACTGAATTCTAATCTAATAATAAATTAAAAAATCGGATTTATTTTTGTTCCTGAAATGTTTACAAATCTTGTGAACCGTAGCTTCATCCTTCTCCTCCAAGTCACAACATCTCTTTTCAACTCTCAATCACCTCTCTTTTTAAATCGGAGGTCAGGTCAGACAGGAGCCAAGCAAAGACTGAAGCAGAATCTGATCCTGTGTGTGTCTTTGTATGTGTGTTTGTGCATATTAACCAAGCAGCTCTGACCCACTCAATAAGCCTCTATGAGTCCAACTCAAACACACAAAGGGCAGAGTGTTTTCCTCCCTGTGATGGAAAAGTAAATCAGAGAGGGGTCTGACATCAGAGGCTGGCTTCTAAAACTGGCTGTACCAGAGCAGAAACTCACTTTGTGTCTATACCTGCCACACTGACACAAGAAAACGCATAAAGTTTTCAGATTTCTTTGTGATTGAAACCATTTAACACCAAATAAGCTCCTTATAGAACCTAAGCCAGCCTAAATGATGACTGGCTACAGGCCAATCTTTCATATTAGCGGACTCAGCCTCAGTTTGATTTCTTGGTTTCTCGCAGTACTTTCCCACCAAAGTACTTTATGAGCAGACACCACAGTCCATGTGAACATTACTGTGTGAATGCAGAAAGTAAACACTGAGTTAAATTTCTAATGTGACTACAGCTGCAATAACAGGTATTTTGATTATAGATTAATCTGACATCACAGGTCAAGTTTTAAAACAAACGTATTTTAAGAACACACATTAAAAGACTCAAGTATAAGTGCACTAAAAGATGGAAACTGGTTGAACCAAGAGAATTATTGAATAGAAAATCAGCAGCCTTTTGCACCAGCTGTGCGTAAACTCAAACGTAGCCTAGTTTGATGTAATTTCTCATTTAGGATGAAGTTTACACTCTATTAACGTTTTGGGCGTTGCACCAGCTGAGATAGTTCCAACGTAAGCCTAAGTTACAACGTAATTCCTACACTTGGCTCCTAGAAGGAGTAAAGTCCTCCGTAGAGTATATCGGCTGCCATGGCGCGTCGTTTTGAAAGGTGATTTGGAGGATGAGGAGACACAGAGGGTTCTCCCTGCTAGATTATCTCTGCAATGCGATATCCAAGATAGAGATTACATCCTTTGGAAAAATATGATGACCAAGATTTGCACTCCTGAGTATTAACATATGTTGTAGTTGATCATTTTACCACTCAATGTCACTGTTATTATAGACACTGCAGATTAAGGATTTAGGCTATAGTTATCACTTTACTTTAATTTGATTCAGCTGTTGGTCAGTTCCGAGAAGATTAGGCACGAAAAAAACACATAATCACTGCATCAAAATTGGTGCTTTCCTCTGATTGGCTGCTGGAAGTGTCAACGTCATATCTGCGACAATGTTGTGGTTAGTTTGGACGTTATGGTCTACTAGATAGGATGAACCTTATGTCTCTGTGGTGAGACCAAACAACGACACAACTTAAGTTACAAACTAACTAGTTTCAACATGTGGTTTAGTGATGACTTTACACTCTAACTTAGGACACAACTTGCGCACTGCTGGTGCATCATGAATTCAACCTGAAGATATTCAGTTTGCAGCAACAGAGCAGGAAAGAAACATGTATTTATCTATAGGAATCTAAGAATTTCAAGGGAAATACTCATAAAAAATAGTGTTAAAACCAATGGTTGAAGACTAGCTGATTTAATGTAGCATCCCCAATACTAAAAAAAAAAAACGATGCATAAATCAAATGTGGTTTGGCTATCTTCTATTTCTGTTGTGTCATTTGCTTAACGCTTTCTCTTAAAGATCAGAGGTCAGAGTCAGCGAAAGAACAGACCCCACATAAACTCCCACAGAGTGAACATTTGTCGACACAGTTCAAACCTGTGTCATCTGCTACAGTGTTTGACCACATGTCTACTCTCATCTATGACAACCTCAACAAGAGGCTGGAAAAAACATCCACAACTTTAAATGCACAAATATGCAGTGGCGTTGTTCAGTTTAGATTTAAGGATGGTGTTTCAGCAACAACTGTCATCATCATCATCATCATCATCATCATCATCATCACCATCATCACCACAACCCAATGTCACGTTTCTCCTCCACCACAACCCTAAACAGGCACCAGCTTTCAAAGTAGGGGGATGGGTGACTCATCTTCTTCTTCCCCCCAAACACACACACACACACACACACACACAGGTTTCATATATGCTGTTATAGAAACACACAGCAATAGCAGCACTTATGACCTTGTCAGTGTTGAGTGTAGCAGGCCTCCTCAGCAGCAGTGTCATATTCTCTACAGTGAGCATTTGGGGCTGTGCAGCTACAGTGAGGCTGCAGTGAGGCTGCAGGGCCTCTGCTGCTACTCTAAACATCATCCTGGATGCTAAAGGATGCTAAAACTGTCCGGATGCAGGTCTCATCATTGCAGCATCCCAGCGGTACCCAAGCCTGCAGCTAGGATTCGACTTACATCAGAGAGAGAACCGGGTCATAGGCAACAGACACATCAAAATATCATCCTAAAACAATTACACGAGGTTATGTTTGAGCTAAGGCTCGAGTTTAAACGCGTAAAAAGCAGAGCCTCCATGATGGCTGGCACCGCCTTTGCATCATCCCATCCCCTTAGCTTCTACAGGGGAGGATGGAGAGAAATACAAAAACACCAGGAGAAGACGATTTCTTCTTTTAAAGAACGAAAATGTGTCAACATACAAAATAATCAAGCTGATTTAGTGGGATGTAAGTGTATGAAAAGGGAAATAGTTGGGGGGAAAAGGACATCTGTCAGCTTAATATCAGCTTCAGTCGCTTCAGTTATCTATATTTAAACCCCTCTAGGACACTTTGAACCCCAGCGTTTTTAACAGGGTTTATATCATTTTAATTCATTCAAAGCCAAAAGGAAGCCTGCTATCAGAAAAACATATTTTCGTTCCGAAAACATCAAGCTGTGAGCTTATTTCCGAGGAGAACATCAGCTAAACCTCCGACAAGGACAGCTTGTGTAGCCGACATGTAGCAACCATCTCTGATCTGATAAATCTACACAGTTACCTTTGTGTACAGCTCCGACGCTGCCATGGCGCTCAGTCTCTGTGTCCTTACTACAATCTGGGCTCAAGCTCCGGCGGGTCTGCGCGCTGCATGGACTCGGTGAGTGTTTTCATGCAGCGGAGGAGGAGGACAGTGTTTGTCGCTGCAGCAGCTCACGGGGAAGAGGTGCTTCTTCTTAACGCCATGATAAAGTGAAAACAAGCTCCAGGCTGCAGCTGAGGTTTCGGTGTCTCACTTTGCATTCTGGGTATGATGGATGAAATGATTCAGCCAAACCGGTGGGGTCTGCGGCCGCGTGGAAAACTGCGCCCCCTGATGGTCAGATGTTGAAATCACATCAACAAAAATCTTCTGTTTTTTTTTCATTCGAGGCAGAACCTCAAAACATCTAAATCGACTGAAAGGATAAATCATTGTCACTCAGGTTGATTTTGAAGCTACTTTTGCAAACCTCACCGCTTGTCTGAAATACAATAACGTATCTGCATTTTTGAGGATTTTTGAATCAAAATATAAAGGAATGAGGGGAAAAAAATGAAGGTGAAATATACATTGTTTTATTAGTGTGAGATTAAAGCTGCTGTTAGTAGGAATGGTGTCATAATACCCATCAGTACCCATTGGTACTCATTTTCCAATGCGTATGTATAAAGCAATGTCATTATTCCCCTTATTCCCGTTATGACGGACCAATCAGAGCTACTCCCCGACCCTCTGTCCTGACCAGTGGTGGACAAAGTACACGTCTTCATTACTTAAGTCAAAGTATAGATCCTCCATGTCAAATATTACTCCAATACAAGTGAAAGTGGCTCTGTCAGATTATTACTGGAGTTAAAGTACTGGAGTACTTGCTTTTAAAAATACTCAAGTATTCAAAGTACTTCTTAAAAAATATAAAAATGTTGTATTTCGACAATATATCAGTGCAGTCAAGAATACATAGGAGTACATTCTGTTACATTCTGTTTATTTAGAAAACATTACTTGAAATCTCTAAAAACTATACCATGGAATAAAAACAGCAACTAAGTTACTCCAAGCACAGACAACTTAGTCTGAAATGTTCACCTGGAATGAAACAAATGTCATGTAGCTCAACACGCTTTCTCAGGTTGGACAGTGAATGTTTGTATGTTTGGGTAGAGTGGGAAACAGGGAGAACATTTCAAACGATACGTATCATTCTTCATTTCAAAAACCTCTAACACGCGCTGAAGATATGGCCATGGGTGCTCAGGCGAAGAATTATAGCCATCATTACCACCTCTAAATGAACTGCCTGATCTGAGTGAAGCCTGCTCTGTTTGCTCCACGTTCAACCAAGGGATCAGATTTCAGAAGAGAGAAGGAAATTCATGAGCTGACTTCAAAGCAAAAGTAGTGAGTAACAAGAGCATTGATAGAAATGTAGTGGAGTAAAAAGTAAAATAATTATCTTCTGAATGTAGTGGAGTAAAAGTTATAAGTTCCCCCAAAAAATAATACTCAAGTAAAGTACAGATACTCCAAAAATGTACTTAAGTACAGTACTCAAGTAAATTTACTTTGTGACTGTCCACCACTGGTCCTGACTGGTCGAGTGGAGGCCCCACTACATCACCCTGATTAGCTGAGAAGGGATCTTTTTCCCATAACAAGCTGCTAACCATACATTATCCCGCATTACCCGGCCACTAACTTAAAATACAAACACCTTGTCAAAAACATTGATTAAAATATTATTTTATTGATTTAAAATGATTTATGTTTACAGTTTTAAAATAATCCCTGTGATTCCACGTCATTAAGCGTTCCATGGTGATGGATTCTTCTCTGTCTGTTTTCAAAGTGAAGGAACTCTTTTCAGTGGATTGATTTTGACATGAATGCATGCAGTTTGACTCTGGTGTTGCTCATGTTAGTGAATGTTAATAACCGCTGTCAAGGGGTTGTCAAGGGGTTTTGACCAATCAGAATCAAGCTTCTTACACAACCGGAAGATCAGTAAGAAAGCAGAGTAATAAAATACAATATTGTATCTGAATTTTTTGAGGATTTTTGAATAAAAATATTAAGGAATGAGGGGGGAAAATGTGGGTGAAATATATATTTTTTAGTATTCTGAGATTAAAGTCAGAATTCTGACTTTAGTCTCAGAATACTAAAAAATATATTTCACCTTTTTTTTCAGTGGCCCTAATCCTCTTCCGTAGTACACACATACACAAAAATTGAGGAAATAAACTTTAGTTCAAAAGCAAAAAAAAGACCCAAAAAAATGTGTTTTTTTACACACCATTTTTAGGAATAATTATAACCTTTTGCAAATACATTTAACAACTTTAATGATGGTATATGCAGTTGTTTGAAATGTTGCATGATCAAGATGTCCGTTGCACAATATTTAAAAAAAAAAGAGATAAATGAAAAAGACTTCCACATTTTAAATGTTTATAAACACTTGATGAGGCCATTCTACAAAAACGAACATATTCATTGTGTTTAAATAACAGCTGAATGGTTTAATGCAACAAGAGCTTATAGTAGATTGCAGCTACGTTGCGCAAAAAATCCTAAATTGAAGTTGTTGTTGACACTGTCAGAAGTGTTGTTAAATGCTAATCTATGATCTTCAACTTTGTTCAAGTATCCGGGTTTAGTATATATGGATCCATATTTTAAAAATAATCTTGTTTTAAGGTGTCAAAGACGGTATTGCTGAGATAAATATTATTGTTTACTATTGGTGCAACAAAACTGGGCAACTTTACACATTGAGGAAAAATAGGAACACTTCTGTAGTAGCAGTAAGTTTAAAAACTCAGTTTAAATGGGACAGAAGACAAACAGGCACGGTTTCTGCATCAGAGTTATTTTGTGAAGTCCTTTCATAAATGTTACCTGGCCAGATGTATTCACCATTTGGTCGACTGGAAGATCCTCTAACACAGGGGTTTCCAATCTTTTCGGCCCACGACCCCCAAAATATAGGTGCCAAAGACTTGCGACCCCCACTTTCCCACAAAGTGATTAAATGTATCTTCATACTTAATTTAGCTAGTCTGCAGAAAGTAGTCACCTACACACACATGTGGCTGTGTTTCCTGTGCTGTTACAAATTAATTGCTGCTACTGATGCTTTTAATTAACTGTAAACTAACCTTAACTCTTACTGGACTCATCTAAAGAAAATAATGAAAATAAATGTATTTGCAAGGTTTTATTTCTAAATTAATTACTTTTCTAAAAAATGATTTACAGTAAAGGCATTATACAAAATTTAAGATTACTTAAAAATATATATATATATATCTTGCAACCCCCAATAAGTGTCTGGCAACCCCCCAGGGTTTCCCGGCCCCCACTTTGAGAACCCCTGCTCTAACACAATTTCAATATAACACACATGACACAGAACTTGAACATTTGTGCAAAACTATTTTATTTACAAAACAAAATGGCACAAAGTGACAGCAGGGCAGCCATATACATGCACAGCACAGACGGATGTAGTGCTAGCTTAGATTTACCACATCGCAGGTAAATGTCATCCAGTCAGTTAGGACCCTGGAAAAGCACTTTACATGGTCAAGATCATTTTTTTAAAGATCAAACTACTTGAACTTATACGATTAGAAGATTTTTTTGTCCAAGTTTGAAAAGAATTCAAACACTTTTTGTTCCCAGTGACCAAAGCTGTTCCCAGTATTGTTTTAACATGAAATAGGTCTAGTCACACAGATTACAGGACACAAAGACTGGTCTCTACTGACAGGAGTTTATCCCTCAGGTCCCATATACTCCTCTGTTGGAGCAAGATGATTCATTCATGTCTATTTTAAACCAGAGACTTTGGCGTGAGAAGGACTAAGTTGTCATTTGAGGCCAAAATGCTCTGCACAAAACAAATACAGTGTAAACTTTCAACAATGCAGCTCAAACTCTGCTGTCACTTTTAAAACTAGGTCACTTTCAAGTTTCAAGATGTCTTGAATGCACCCTGTACATGATGAAACCCAGTGTGTTTAAACTGCACCTGAGCTTTTTAGCATCTGTGTAAATGTATGTGCTCAGTGCACTTTGATGAATTATCATGGAGCTCAATAAGAATGGTCTTTGCATCACACATGCAGTTCCATATAACACTCTGGCCTTTCACTGTGTGGTCCTTTAGCACGGCTTTCCCTCCTGATTTACAATGGAAGTGTTAATAAAACTGAGCTTGGCCTCCAGATTACTATATTTAGTCAATCGATCAAACATACTGACAGCATAATTTAGAATAAGGACATACAGTGAATGATACAAATCTGATGTAAAACATTCTAAAAAGGCCAACGTCTGCCCCTGTGCCAAACAAAAGGAAATATATATATTTACACAAACTTCCAAACTGAGGGTCCTGGTGACCTTACTGAAGCCCTTCAACTGTACAAGACATAGTTTCTTCTGCTCGCTCCTCTCTACAGCCAGTACAAAACATGGTTGTAAAAGAGGCGTCACAGTCCACATCACACTCACACTCTGATGTCCTGTCTTTACATGGAAGTAAATAGAAACAAAAAAAAAAAAGGAACGTGGAAAAGTAAGAGGACAATGACAAATGGGCTGTAAGTTTTGGGGGAGTAGCAGTAGACAAAACAAAGGGGGGGAGGTAGTAGAGACAGGGCCAGATGGGATGGAAACAAAATAAAAGGTTGAAGGTATCAGCTAGCCAGTTTGCTGGGTGCTGCTAGGTGTGGGTTTCCTGTTGGGCTGGGTTCAGGATAGTGGGGAGGGGGAAGAGGCAGGGAACAGGTGGTACTGTGAGGGGCGGGAGAGGTAATGTTACAGCTCTGAGACTTGAGTGTAGAGGGTTAGGGTTGAGGAGAAGGAAGGAGTGTGGGGGGGTGGGGGTTCTGCAGGGGCTGTATGTGTACGTGGATCAGCCTGCCAGTTTGCTGGCTACCAGAGAAGGTTTCCTCTGGGGCAGGTCCTGGGGGGTGGGGATGTGGTCCCCTGTGATCTCGGTCTTCTCTGGTGCAGCTGTCGGCAACGGCTTGTTCTTTATCTTTGCTTTGGCCATGTTGTAATCTCCAGAGTCAAAGTACTTTTGCTGTAGAGAGGCATAGAAACAACTGTTAAAGGAGGAAGGATGAAAACTGACAGAATAACGTGAGTTGCCAAAAATGTGAACAAAATATTACAAGTATCTTCAGTATGCCAGAGACTTGCTGATTTTGGTTTAAAATACATTTCTTTATTTATAAAATCCACCTGGCTATTCGTAGTGATGACTTCATGGCACAGACTGCTGTCTTTTTTAGAGGTAGTCTGTAGAGTTTTGACCACTAGGAGCCCGATACTAGTGTCTTTATAAGCAGATCATTGTTTTGTTTGGATTGTGAATACACACAGTCATCCGGGTGACTTGATCTAGAATTTTCAGGTGGGTGTGGCAGTATTCTGCCAATAAGGTTATTCACAAACAAATGTTGAGATGCACCAACAAATGTCAACCATAAGAAAGTAAAAATGAATTTAACACACCACACAGGACTTTTTTTTTTCTTAGTAAATTTACTTTCTCCCTTTTTTCTTTATTTTTATTTTTAACTGCTCATTGTGACCAAAGAGTATAGATTTCTATATTGAAGTTTTAGCTGATAAATAACTCAATCTATGTCTTGGGAATCCAGAAAGCCATTAGTTAACTTACTGTTTCCACATTCTTAAGAGAGGAAAACAGGTTTTTCATTGATTACTTAGTCTGGCAAAATAAAAAAACAGGTGTCCATAACAAATTATAATAACAAAACTCTAAAGAAAATATGAGTGCCCTTTTCTGGCCAGCAGTCTATGATTCACATCATTCTAGCATCACAATGATAAGTATCATGCATAAGTACATGGCGACAGTGTTATTAAACACTCGGTTGCCAAAGTGCCAAAACAAGTGAGGTGAACCAAACCTTGCTAAAACAAACACAGACTTGTCAAACATCTCTGCAATAAATCATAGCTTTATAAAGTTGAAATGTTCAGCTTCTAATGATGATGCTTACATAAGCCGATTCCACCTTTATACATTTCATTCACTTTTATGATTTGTAAAATGCTACGGGATGTTTCATCATTTACTCTGTCCTGACTGATGTAAATAGCATTGTATGGAACATTTCAGTAGGATCCCTTCGAAGTATCCCTCCATCTAGATAACTTCACTAACAAAAGGTGACAGTTCATTTACATTGTCCTTGAGGAAACCCTGCATGTTTTGCAGACAAACACAAAGCAACAGCTCACCCCTTTTGTCAGGTGTTTACGAAGCAGTTCAGATCCTCCAGGTTTATGTACCATTTTGGGGTATTTGGCCATCAGCTTGGCCTCCTCAGCCTTCTCAGGACTGATCACCTTGTCCTGGATGTCCTGAAAGCAAGCAGAGGCAAGATGTAACGAGATTGGCTTCAAACCACATACTGCACATCAAGACAGAACAGGCATCAGGTGCCTCCAGACTCCCACTGAAATATCTGTCAGCTGATTGCACTGCGGTAATCTATCCAAGTTAGACCCATATGATCAGACCTACGCCTACTAATGCAAGTTTGTAAAATCCAAATAAAATCAACGAAACAATGAAGAACTGACTATACGCGATACTGTCAGTTTATGAATTACTATTCGGTCTGTGCTAGTGTCTACGTATATGCTTAATAAACCGTGTTTTTGTTCAGAATTCCTGTTTATGTCACCATCAAACCAAAAGGATGGGGTTTGCTCTGCAGCCCACGCACAGAGTGGCCCCTGTAGAGCTGAGCTAGACTGGGTTGTGTGGGTTGTGGTGCACCAGCGGTTGACTATAGCCGTTAACCGTCCGTAAAAAAAACCCTGTCATTCTTTACGCTAACGTTATGCAACAGCCCGATGGAAGCTATGTAGTTTACGGTACACGTACCGGCCAAAGGTACGGTGGAAATACAGACGTAAAACGAGGAAATTAAAACGCCCAACCAGCAAGGATTGAAGCCACGGTGCAGCAATCGTTTTGGTTTGGCTAAGCTAAAGTTAGCAAGTGAGCTAACAGTTGCAGAATTCCCAGTGTGTGTGAATGTCATGACAGTTAGCTTGGCGAAAGGAATGCTGCTAATGTTAGCTAGCAGTACCTCTGACATTCATAGCAACCAGCGGGAATATCCCTAAATAAGAAACAAACGACATGTCCGCTAACAGGTGACACAATGCCGTTATGAAGTTTTACAAATACAGTTATTTGTTGGAGCTTGAGCTCAGGAGCTGGCTTTAATCGTTATGTCAACAATGACGAGCGCGGGTGAGGAAGCTAAGCTATGTAACGTAGCGCTAGCTATAACAAAGTCAACGGTGCTAACTGCCGATGCCAAACTGCTAATCCGCAGCACTAATACCTTGTCGTCCATTGGTGTCTCCTCTGCCGTTTGAGTTTCTTCGTTATCCCCCGACATGTCGATGTTATCTAGATCCTAGACCAGAGATTGCACACTAGTTGACAAGTGATCCACAAATCCCCTCTCTCTGACTTTCCGTACCCATACGAGTCCTGCGCGCTAAGTAATACTACGTCACATGCGGAGACACCACGCGCGCCCGCGTTCGGGCACTCCTGCCCAGCACGCGCGCAGAGTGCTGGGGATCGGATTTACATTACGTAACATACCGATCAGCTGTTAGACCCATGTGCTGCAACACAAATCCAGATTTTAGCCAAATAATCCTTAAATCTGGATCACGATAAATGCTGTTCAGTTTATTCCAACTGTTTCGCCATATAAGTGGTGTTTCTTCATGCAGTGTGTTTTGTGGTGAAGACTGAAACGTGGTTGCTGTGCTTACACTGATTCAAACTTTAAGCCAAGCATCACAACACTGCATGCACATGTAAACCCTGTTATGTTGCTGGTCATCAAATTGACCCATTTTAAAGTTAAAAAATCTAAAAAGAAATGTTTAATGAAATGAAAAAAAATCTAAATGTAAAAGAAATAAACAAAACATTTCAGTAATGTAAAACCACTGTATTAATATTTAGGTCTTTCCAATGTACATTAAAAAAGGTTTAACATGAATTTTCTTAAAAAACGAGTGAGTTAGCCTCATTGAACCATGATCTGTGAGAATTAAAGAACACCATTCTACTAAATGTTGATTAAATAGTTAGTAATGGAGTTAATAATGAGATTAAATGAATGTTTATTGGGATTTTTTGGTTTTTGACACTTTTGGATAATCAATTATGCCCCGGGTCAAGTTGACCCAGGAACATTATTGCTGTTCCTGAGAAACTAACATAACAGGAGGGTTAAACAGGTTCTGCAGCGTCAATAGTGTCATTAAAATGATTGAGGCTTTACAGACACATTGAATTTCATTTGCAGCCCTGTGTGTCATTTCCATAGTACACTACTATCGTCAGCTGCTGTTAACTGTTACGCTGTTACAGGTGTTACAATCTGTCTGAACAGGACACCTGCTGACTTCAAGCTGCAACAGAGTTGCACAACAGTAATAGATGCTATTTTTAACTTCCTCTATGAATACAAAGTTGCGTCGTTGGCTTAATCTTGTCAGAGTTTGCCACACATTTAGAGATATTTTGGAACAGACAGAATTTAGGCCTACAGCTTTTTTTCCTTTCATTGTATGTTTGATCATCTACAAAGATGTTCTATTTTTGAAGTACAGCTTTGGGACCTCCATCTTGTTAAATTAAATGTGTTCAGGATTTATGTATATTGTTGGAGTGTCACCTTGATTGTTTTGACCACTTAAAACAATGACATACTGTAGCTTTTGACTTCTGAATTCCAACTTCTAAATCTATCATTACTGTTTTTAGCCCCTCTGTTATTTTCTGTATTTTTGTAGTTTGTAATCAGATTGAATAGGAAATAACCTTTATGTTTGTTATCTGTTGATGAAAGTTGGTCTAGGACTTTGGTCAATACAGCATTTGTTTGCTTTTAATCATATGTATCTTAAATGCACCATGTTCCTATGTACATTGAGGAGCACAGTGCATGTGTAAAATAACAACATACTATGCAAAACTGGACTACTTTTAATGCTGTGATCTATCTCAAATGAGTGCATATATAGGATTTTGTATTAAGGCTATCAATAGAATGTAATGGGTGTGAAGTTTATATAATAATTGCAGATTCCTTATTTGTAACTTTTCTTACAGTCCATGGAGAACTTGTGTACCTCTCAGAGAGAAGGTGTGATGTTTGTGCATGGTGTTTTGTCCCTTCTTTATTTCCCTCAGGTGTGGCTCTGTGAAGATGTAGTGATGGAACAAGAAACATGATGGGAAAAACAATACCACAAAGAGACAGAGAAGCTTGCCAGATTGCTTTAGAAGATATATATTTTTTTCCAGATTTGAATATTAATGTCAAAAATACATACTATGATATACAGTTTGCACTACATCATCTTAGCATGACAGACGTCACAAGTAGTAACTGAAATATTAATTTAAATATTAAATAAACTGATGGTTAAGTAAACTGAGAGTGAATGTGTAAACACTAAACTAAGGTTACTCTTCCTATTGCAACACTTCCAATAAAGTGGTTCTGTAACAGTACAAAAGTATTAGAATATTACTATTTTCTGTTTCCAGTTATAATGAGGAAAAAAAGATCCACAGTGCACTTCTGATGTTCTGCTATGATGCGTTCAGATGAATCTAGCTTGATTGCTTGTTCGACTTCTTTAGTGGTCCATGGTGTGTCCTTTTTTTGGACGAGGGCATGGCGCTGCACCACAGTCTTCGTCTTCCATACACACTCCCTCTGCTCCGACCTCAGGAATCACAGGGTCAGATCTGACTTCATGTTCAGTTCAATCAATGAAATCTTCAAAGATTTAATACTTAATACTTTGCCATTAAAGGGCATTGTATTGCATTTATAAATAAATTGAGATTGAGCATTTATTTATGATGTCTAAAAGACTTCCAATTAGTAATTTGATGAATTTGAGGGGTTTAACTGGTTTTGTAGATAATCACTGGTCTCTACTCTCCTGCCAGACGCTGGAGCGGACACACACAGGAAAAATAGTTCCTATCATATCTGGTCTTCTTCACCAGGAGAACAGGATCTGAAGCATTACTGTCTGACTCTTGACCCAAACCACTCTGATCTCAGCAGAGTACAAGGTTCAATTCTGACGAGTCTCCCAGCTTCTTAGCTCGACCTCTGTCAGTTCTGAGTGACAGAAAGGATGAAACAGAAGATTTTGGGCACAGGCCAGATGAGTCTTGTTGACTGCTGTCCTTAAGTCTCTGCTCTTTTAGAGCCTTTCAGCTAACCATGGGCTGAGTAAGAGTCTATCGCTGGCATTGAAGTGTGATTGAAGATTCAGTCCCAGCCTGCCGGGTGGAGGGAGTGAGGGTGTCTGTCCTCAGCAGCGAGGAGAGAACGGTGGGTCCATGGGAGACTCTGTGAAGGACTGGAGCTCGTAGGCAGCACCGCTGTCCACCTCCATGGACTTCCTAGAAAACAGCAAACGGATGTCCCTGTGGAGGTAGATCTTCCCAGACTTAGAGCTCTGGAACCTGGATTTAATCGGAGAGGGAGACATGTGTAAAGGAAGGAAATGTTACCTCTAGATACTGTCCAGTTGAGGAGCTAATAACAATTAAAAATTGACATAACAGCCAACTGACCTCAGGTGAACGAGGTAGCGTAAGGTGCGCCCATGGCTAAGGGAGAGGGGCTTCCTGCTGGTCTGATTGTTTGCGTCACGGCGGACAGGAACAGAGAAGGTCCTCTGGCGTAAGAAGGTCTGGTGTCCAGCTGGCATGGCTCTTAGGTCGTACATCACAACAAACATCTTCACCACCGTCTTGTTTGGGTTGAATAAGGTCTGAGAACAGGAAGGCATGGGAGGATTAAGACAGATTTCGACCATCTTCATAGACACAACAGAACCTGAGAAGCTGTATGTAATACATAGTGAACATCCAACTTCATTTACGTATATAGAGGACATGCCTTTCTTATTGAAATGTAAAATCAGCTTAGATCAATTTAAAACCTGTCCTTTAGTTTGCATGTAGTGATACGATTCCTATTACAACCACTAGGGGTCTCCCTTTCCTTCTTGTGCCATTTGCTCTTTGTTCACAGCCATGTGTACAAAATGATGCAGCTATCTCAAGAACTACAAAACAAAAGAACATTTCTACATTTAAAGTGTTTCCTTACCACTTGAATGGTTCCTGATGGAGGTACACGGTAGCCCCTTTTACCAAGGGACTCCAGGTTTATCACACCCTGTGAGGAAACACATTCAAAGCAATGTGTCACAAGCAGGCATACAAAGGTAGTCAGCCTACATGTAGTCCACTCACAAACAAGGACAGCTTTCTCAAGGATTTGTCATACAGACTGTGAGGAAATGTGAATTATAGATGAACTAACTGAGAAAAAAAGTGATGTTACCATGTAAGGTGATGGCGCGTTGTCATCAGAGACACTGTAGAATGACACGTCCACAGGTAAGGTCAGGTGACTGGGGCAGAAGGACCCACTGGCCCCAACCTCTGCCTCGAAACCCTCCACTAACCCTAAAGGCTCCAGGCGATAATTCAGCACACACTCCTAGAGGGAAGAAGAGCTCATTTTTTAAAAACAGTCAACACAATTGATTTTGATTTTTTATAATACAGGCAGACAACAATCCAGTGAGCAAAGTAGTTTGGGAATATTTTGGGAATCACAAAGTAAGCCACTAAAAACAAACAATCTGCAAGGTAATTCTTTGTCCAGATTTTGAAGAGTTCATTTTCCTTTGTGAACATTTTGTTCCTTTTAATTTTGAAAGGACTGAAATGGCATGAAAAAAAAATAAACTATTAATAGACTGGTGAAAAAACTACATGATTCTGAGTGTGTTTACCTCAAAGTTTCCCAGCAGACTGAGACTGGCAGGGGGAGCGCTGGCACTGAACAGCTGTTGTGACTCATCTGTGTAGCCCTCTCTCTTTGGGCACACCCTAAAGGGTTAAAAAACACACACAAACACACACTGATGAATTTGTTTCAGATAAGGGCATCTTCAGATGTTTATGTAACAAACATTCTTGGGATGTATGAACAGCTCTGAGTCCAGGGGGATAAAATGACCTCAGACCTTTAGCGTGTTTAAACAGACAACCTTCAAATGTTCCAACATCACAACTTAGTCAATAAAAATACGAGACCAGGCAGAAAAACAGCGACTGTGTCACACTGGATAGATAAAAATCATTAATGACATGTATTTTTAATGACCCAAATTTATATGGAACAATGAAGAAGGCCTAAATTGACCATAATTTCAAAATTTCCACCTCAAAGACTCAAAATCTTGCAACATCTGCTTTGTCTAAAGCAGCACTGAGTTGCCACCTACGCCTGCTGTGTGTAGGCAGTGCCATGAAGCTCTGTGTATCTAAAGCCAATTCAGCTGTGTCTACCATTTTGAGGAAAATGTGTGTGTGATTGTGGATGCAGTCACAGTACAGCAGAGCTTCAGCAGGTGGCAGCGTGAGAGGAAGAGTCGACAGAACGGTGCTGACCTAACCACACCGTTCAGAACAACACGCTCATTGTGTGTTCCCTCAGCACGCAGACAATACTTCAAAAACCTGTTGCTGATCCAGGTTTACTAGAGTGCTAGGAATGGAATATGGTAATCTTCCTTATATAATCTGATGACTGTGGATGGCTTGATCAATACTGGTGGGAAGCTAACAAAAAGGACAACACAAAGCCATCAAAACAAAGTTTGCCTTGCTGGCACTAACACACAGTAACAGCTGAAAAGTTTCAAAGTGAGAAAACAAACAGGTTTTTAAAATGATGATGCAGAATATGAGTTACTTTATCCAGATGGCACTACAACGAACAGATGATGTGGGAGGCAACTGAAAGAAGAAAAAAATCTTTGTCCTTTTGACAGTTGCGTGGACTGCACTGAAGCTGTGAAAGTGTCCGGACAGTTCTTTTTTTTTTTGTGAACAAACTCTGATGAACTACAGTGACACACAGATCCCAGGTGAGGAAATATGTACCTTTTCCCAGAGGCCCAAGGCAAACCCTTACAGCCAGCCAGAGAGGTGTCCAGGTCAAAGTAGCCTGTTTGATTTTTCCTCTGAGGAACCTGCAACACACACACATGACATGATTTACACAGAGCTACTGTCACTGTATCACATGTTAAAGCTCAAACAATGACATATATGTTGTTGGAAATTCTGGCGCACAAATTTCAAGTATACACTTTTTAAAAACCTACTTTTATAATGCCCGGAGGTATAAGCTTTGAATCTAACTTAAAAATGATATATTCCCAACTAAAATACACAATGTAAGAGCTTTAAATAGCAAATTAGGTCTACACGTGCGCATCACAATGTGACATCATGTGATTTTGTGTGTTGGTGACACCGTGTCTATGTTCATGTGTGACTGTTCATAGGACAGGAAGCAACAATGATCTGGGAGTGTGGTGATCTGACTAACTCTGTAAAACAACTCACTGATGAGGCACGGATGACTCACGTGCCTTACTCACTTGCCGTCTGTTTGTATGTGTGTGCGTATTCCTGTGTACATTAACCTTAGCAACAACTCAGTGGCCAGGCGGCAGTAAAAACACCTGCCAGATATTTCAAAGTCCCTTTACTGCAAACATTCACAGGCCCACTTCTTACGCCGGTGAAAGTACTGTGAGTAACGCTCGGGATGGCGTTAAATAAAAGGGGAGCGAGTGTGGTGTTATGATAAACACAGCTGCACTGACACAGGCAGGGACTGAGCCAGTGACTGTTACAGTGTGCCTGTGAGCCTGCCGTGTGAAATCTTAACAAATGCACAAAGCAGGAACTGACAATGACGGCCAGTTACACCATGTAGATGATTATGTGAGAGTGTGTGTGTTTGTGTGTGTTTTCCTTACTTACAGGACTGGAGAGCAGAGGCAGGCCTGTGCAGGGGTGGAAGGCCTTGGTTGCTGTGGCGTCTAATGAGTGGCGATTGTGTTTCTTCCAGCTGTTGCAGGGACGCAGGGGGGAGGGGCTGTGGGCTCGCTGGAGCAGAGAGATGGAGAGAGATTGAAATATTGAAAGTAAACTGGGAAAGGTTAAATATATATGATGTCATGTTTTCAATAAATCATAGCCATCTTCATCCGCACTCCGATGGTTCATGATCCTGACAGGTCAATATAAACTGAGCAGTGTGTATTATTGAGGAGGTTTCTTCCAGTTGGAGATATCTATTGTTACTCTGGGAGTTATAAGTGTCAGGATATATATTTTTTGCGGATTTGTTTTCAATAATTATAACAATAACAATGCCATATGGGTGTTAATTCAAGTTTTAAAATGTAACTGAAATAAAAAATAGTTCCACATATTTAAAAATGATTCCCTTAATACATCACTTCACTTTAGTTATACTTCTATTTTCACTCTTTCCAGAGTTAGATGATAGATATCACTCTTACTGCAGGGCGTAAAATTAACACCCGCTAAGCGCCACTGGCAGGTAAAAAATTTGTTTGGCATGTAAAACGAAAACACACACCCACCAGTGGTCGATGGAAAATTTTGTATTGCATGTGAGGTTTTTTTTTTCATGCTTTCGCTCATTTCTGCTGACTGTCAGGCTATTTTGACCCTTGCGGTGCGCTGTACTTGTGTTGTGATTTGGGACGTCGGGAATGGCGTGTGGTCAGCTACTGGAGTTCTATTCATTCCCTTTGCTTGAAGTAGCGCGGCGGGAAGAGCGTTTTGAGGAAGATGTGGTGACACATTCCCAGCGTGAAGCCACCACAAACAAAAAGGATAAACAAAGAGGCAGGAGACGATCAAGTTAAAGACGTTCCTGTTAAAGCTGTGAGACAGACATTTGGCTCACTCAGTCAATGTAAAAGGTTGCTCTTTTGAATATTTCTAATGCATGATGATGCATGCAATAAAATAGCAATAATCTGATTTTATCTGTACATAACGGTATTCTTTAAGTGATGCTTAAGTTGGATTGTCATAATAAAAACGTATGGTAATTATTTTTTTATTATCAAATAAGGCATGATTTTTTTATTTGGCCGGTGAACAAAATATTTTTGGCCAGAAACATTTTTGGAGGTCACTAGCCAATGGCAGATGATGTAAAAAGTAAATTTTATGCCCTGTCTAACTGTACTTTAAATATGTTGCTATTGCCGGCTGGGGATTAGCTCAGCCTAGCTTAGCACAGAAACTCTGAGACGTCATTGCTCCTAGGAAAAAACCTGTTCCTCGCATAATCTTTCTTCAAACCACTGCAGAGTAATTAAAGATAACCAAAAGAGATATAATGGGTTAATTATGAGCTCAAGAGCTAACAATGGGAGGGAGGATTTGTTACCTTTGGACAGAGCAAAACTCAAAATCAAACCAAGTGAGATTGTCTTATTTTTAGTCAAAATGTCTTATCCCACTTAATTTAAGATACATTTACTTAGCAAGTAACATTTGAGCAAGATAGAGGAACTTGTATTAAGACAATAAATCTTAAATATCTTGTTAAGTCAAACAATCTTGAAATGATCTTGTTTGAGTTGTAATTTAGAAGAAACAAGGTTTATTTTACATTTCATACATTTTTCAAGCTGAGATCTTATTTGTAGAAGACGTATAATCTTGATGGTCTTAAACCTAGAGAAGTGCCGCTATAATACAACTCAAATTAAGGTGAATATATCTCAAATGAAGAAGTTGACATGAAATTTATTAGTGCAAAAATCTTATCTACTAATTGTTAGAATTCCTGGCTTATTCTGAGACACTAAGCTTTAAAATACTGCTAAAATATTGCTTAAAATAAGTTTTCCCTACTAATTTTAAGATCACAGTTTTCTAAATATTACATCTTATTTTAAGAAATCTTACCAAGCAAATTTTTACTTGTTCTATTGGCAGTTTTTTTTGCTTATTTCAAGGTAAAAGTTTTTTTTCTTGTTTTTGGATGGGCATTTTTTCCAGTGCATATAGGCTACCAATTTCAAACATTATTTGACATTATGAAGAGTCCCTTACCAGGACAGAGGAAGGGGGGGTCATGTCTGGACTGGTGGTGCTGGAGCATCCAGACTCTGAGGGTGCCACGTTCTCATCCTGTGGGGAAGAGGCCTGGGCAGGTGCACATGTCTGCGTCTGGTGCTGAGGCTTGCTGTGACTGTGGCTTATGTGACACTTCACAGCTGGGCTGGCATCACTGAAAGTCCAACTAAATATGTGTCCATTCCTTGGGCTGTTCTCAAGGTTAGAGGGGGCCAAGGGGGGTTCATGGCTGCTGGGTGTCCTGACTCTGAGTTTTTCCTGTGGGGGGGGTCGTAAACACTGACCAGCCTGGAGGTGGGACTGGCCTTTAAATGAGGGTTCTTCAAGTGTAAAGTGAGCACCATTTTGGGCCCGGGCTGAATGGCATTCGGTCCCCGGATCAACTCGGGGCTTGTCTGTGCAAATGGGAGCGTGTGTGGCAGCGGTGTGCGTGCTGCCTCTGTGAGGTTCGTGGCTTGGTATGTGGCCGTTGGAGTAGCCGTTTGTGGCAGTGTGTGAGGCTTGTGGGCTGTGTGGAGCGTGTGAGTATGTGCGGACCGTGTGTGTGACTGTTGTTGTGTGCATTTGGTGCAGAGGGCTGCCACTCCTGCTGTGCCTGGGAGACAGAGAGGGGACAGACAGTCTCTCCTGGATAAGTCTAGTAATGTCTTGAACCGCCTGGGCAATCAGAGAGCTGTCTCTCTCCCTCTCCTTCTCTTTCACTCTCTCTTTCGCTCCTTTCCTCTCCTCCTCAACGTCTCTTGTCTCTGTCATTTTCAGTTTCCTGCAGACTGCAGGTTTGGGAGAAGAGCACTCCTGTTTGCTGTACGAAGTATCAGTCACAGGTGTGCTAAATGGACTGGGCCAAACACGTCCCACACACTCATAGGGCGGAACCTCAGGCTCTTTGGTCTTACTGGCAGTTATGTCCTCATGGTTACTGCCCCACATGGCTTTGGGAGGGTTGTCAGAAGCAAAAAGGCCGGGAGGGAGTGGCGGTGCCGTGGGGTCGCAGAAGTTGAGCCTCTGTGCGATGCGGGCAATAACTTCCTGCCTCTCCTGCAGCAACGAGCCAATCAGGGGGTTCGTCTCTGACCCAGAGGGCCTCGGGGAGGGGCAGCGAGGCGGCTCAGCCAAGGAGAAAGTCTTAAATGCTCTCAGTGGCTCAGGGATGGGCCCCTTTGACCTATCGCTGCTGTTGGTGCCACACCCATAGTCCTCGACTTGTGTGGAATCAGATGAACCATTGAGAGCCGAGTACAGCCACTTTCCTGCTTTACTTGAGGGAAGTGGAGAGGGAGAGTGGGAGCGGGAGGGCGTGGGGGAGTGGGAGGATCTGTGGAAAAGCGGGGAGCCCTGACGTTGGGGGATGCTGACCTGCGGGAGCTCTCCGTTCTGATATGTGTGGTCTTCAGATGGCTCCTGGCCCTTCTTGCTGTAAGGATGTGGCACTGCAGTGTGTGGAAGGCTGTTTATGGGGATGTTGTTGATGGGGAGATTAGGAATGGGTAACCCATTGAGGACGAGGCCGGACATGGAGTTTGAGCTTTTGCTGAACATGTTAGAGTTGTGAAGGAGGCTGTCCTTGCTGGGGTCCAGGCTCTTTTTGAAGGTAGGCAGACCACCGTGGGTGTTGAAGTTCGGGCTGAGGCTGGTGGTCTTGCTATAAAGTGGAGGCAGGCCGGTGTGGATGCTGCAGGCCAGGGTTGGGTAGGTGGGTTGGCGGGGGAGTGACTGGACACGAACCTGAAGCGCAACACTCTGGGATACATTGGGGACGGGGAAGATGTGCTCTGACGGTGGCTGGGAAAACTGCCACACCAGCTCCTCATCAGCAGCACTGATTCTGTTTGACAGAGAAAGAGAGGAGATTCATTTCACATCACATCAATACAATCATACGGTAAAATATGGAGGAAATGTCAGAGCCTCAAGCAATTCAGTTTTACCTCCTCTAATTTAATTTTCAAAACAGCACAGTACACAAGATTTATACCTCCATATAAATCTGAAAACAGCATAACTTAGGATCAGGTTTCTTAGAGCTTCAATATTCCTCAGTGAAAAATATTCAGCCCACTGGTGTCAAAGTCTTGAGTGAGTGTTATGTCTGACCTGTACAGGATGTTTCTGGGGACGATGCCATGAGAGGCGCTGAGCCAGGCGCTGAGCTGGGAGAAGAAGACGTAGGAGCGAACAGCCAACAGCAGGGTCTTCTCCTCAATGAAGCGATCGCCGCTTCTGTTAAAAACAGTCATAAAGAAAGAGGTGGAAATGTGCCAGTGTGCCGGGTTAATGAGAAAACAGTTCAAGGATATGTGTGTGTGTGTGTGTGTGTGTGTGTGTGTGTGTGTGTGTGTGTGTGTGTGTGTGTGTGTGTGTGTGTGTGTGTGTGTGTGTGTGTGTGTGTGTGTTTTCCAACACAGTGTCCCCTGTTGTTGCGTGTGCCAGTGGGAAAGTGGGCCAACTTGTGAGGCTAATTAACCCTATGTGTGCCAAGTCTTTGAGTGGGATTTGTCTTGTAATTATGTCTTTTTAGTTCCTATATTTCTTCATTTTATAGATCCTTTTAGTCCTCACTTATCTGGCTCTGGATCTGGATAAACTCCTGCACAAGAAAAACTAAAAAAAAAAGTGCAGCAGTTGCAACAACTGTTACAGCCAATGCTCAGTCTCTGTGCAATGAACCTGCTGGTTAGACCTGTATGATCTAACACGTGCTCACTTTAACACACGTCTACAGGCACAGTTTATAGAAAGATCTTTTTGTTTGTTTACCTCTGTTCATGTTTCTCTTGCTGCACTTTATTTATTCTGACTTAGCTCAAAGTAAGGAGCATATGTTAGCATTACTAGACAAAGGCAGCTATCTATGATGGGAGAAAGCAGCAAGGATTCATAAATGCCTCAAACTCAATACCCTCCAACAGACTCTAAAGATGATACAGTATCTTTTCCCTCTTTTGCAGGGTTTAAGACTTTGATCTCTGACCACTGTGTCTCCAATTGTATCGGTTTTAATTAATCTATTGTTTTGTGAATGATTATGTGTCTTTGTTTGTTTGTTGTTTCCGATGTGTCTGTGATCTTGATGACATTGGAAATGAGGGAAACCAGGGGCGCTGGTGGCCTAGAGGTCTAAACACATGTAGGAGATAAGCTTGAGTAGCAAAGACGTTTCAACACGGCTATAAAATCCTTTTAACTCAAAAAGCCGTGGCAGAGATCGCCGGTGTTTTGGTTTAAACCGCGACCCTGTTAACTGCCGACTTTCAGCCGGATGCTTTCCTCATGAACCTCTTTAGACGATCATTAAATATCTGATGAGGGTATTGAATCTTAAAAATTCCTCTGTGTTTCAACTGCTGTGTAAACTCCAAAAATACTGACATGTTCAGCTAAAAGGTCTCCACTTTACAGGGTCACTCTTAAAACCGTAACACCGGGAGAGACGCATTTGCGGTGGGCTGAGAGAAGACTACTGTTACAAGCTGCAAAATCAAGTGAATCACAGCTTCTTCTTTCGAAAAGTACACACACATACAAAAAAGGTAGAACAAAGTAAAGAAAGAGAAATCAAGTGAATCACAGATGTGTATTGAGGTTGCTGGTTCGACTCCTGACCGGTCGACCATTTACTGCACGTCTTCCCACACTCTCTACTCCCCACATTTCTCTCTCTTCAGCTGTCCTAGCCATTACAAACCAAAATGCCCCAAAATATATCTTTAATAAAAAGGAAATGAGAGAAACCTCAATGTCCTTGAGAGGATAAATAAAGGTTTGAATTGAATTGAATGTTAAAAATAATTTATTTCCTTCAGGAACTACTGACTTTAACCAAGAAGGGGGAGCAGCACTCTTCGCATTTTTTACTGCGTTCCAGGAGTTCAAGTAATCTACGTGTGTGTGTGTGTGTGTGTGTGTGTGTGTGTGTGTGTGTGTGTGTGTGTGTGTGTTTTCCCCCTTGTTTGCATGTGACTTACTGTCTCGGGACTGGCTGCAGGGTCCACCTCTCAAGCAGCAGAGCATCTTGTTTGATGACCGGGTCGCTGATGGGGTCACTCGGGGGGCACTCATCACCATAGCAACAGTCCGGCAGGAGCATAACCTCAATCATGATGGGGATACTGTTCCTCCAAAGCAGGATCACTTCGGAGCGGGTTCGCCTCGCCTGCCGACACTGGACACACGTGCAGCCACAGACAAAGTTGAAGGGTTAGCGCTCGTTAGTGAATGTCAACACTGGGATGTTGATATTTAAGGGGGAAGCAGATGGGACCCAGAAAGAGCCTCACTAGGGCTTCATTTTCACATCATATATTTTTGAGTTGTGAAATAACAGAGCGTGGTAATCACTAACATCTCTATTAATAATATTATAAGTTGTATTTGATAAGAAGGCCTGACTGAACGCTTATTACTTGGATGACGCACATAGAGCGACAACATCCTCTTGTAACAAAAAGAGAACAGAGGCATTTCTGTTCAAACATCCAGAGAAGACACGACAGGCTGTGTGCACAGATGTGTCTGTGTGTGCGCACGTGTGCTACCTGGGGCAGTTTGTCGCTGCACTCATGCTTGTGAAGAGGCGGCATGGCCGACTGGGCCGGTGGACAGTGCAGCCCCTCGGTTCTGCCCTTCACAGAATACTCTGGGGTCCGTCCCTCTGTGATGAGCAGGGTCAGGAACACCAGGAACTCCTCCGCATCGTACTCGAAAAAACTCCTCCGATGCATCTAGACGAGGCAGAGAAACAGAGGGTCAGTCAGCGGGTCTTTTCAAATCATTAGACATCCAAACAGAAAGCGGAGACAACTTAAGAGGTAGCTGGCAGGTAAATACTATTCTCTCCGTCCAGTGACAGTTCTGGGCAATCAAAAGATAAAGTAACCAGAAAGACACCTGAAGTGACGTGACAAGCACATGTCTTTGTTTACGCTTCTACTCAGGTGGAAATTACTATTTAACTTTGGCTGGAAAGACTTGTTTAGAGAAGGGGTGTGGGGGAAGGCAGGAGATGACACAACTTTTCCAGCTTGGCCGCTTCAAAGGAGTATATTTAGATCTTCACTGAGGGTGAAGCGCTCTCTCTCTCTCTCTCTCTCTCTCTCTCTCCTCTCTCTCTCTCTCTCTCTCCTCTCTCTCTCTCTCTCTCTCTCTCTCTCTCTCTCTCTCTCTCTCTCTCTCTCTCTCTCTCTCTCTCTCCTCTCTCTCTCTCTCTCTCTCCTCTCTCTCTCTCTCTCTCTCTCCTCTCTCTCTCTCTCTCTCTCTCTCTCTCTCTCTCTCTCCTTGTACAGTACACATAAACACACACATATAAGAATAGGCAATAATGACAGTGACGTCATTTTCAGTCACTTACAAACAAAAACTCGGGCTGAACACAAGGGCAGTATCGGGCAGAAATAGCAGAGCTAGACTGCATCACCCTTTGTTCCACTAATTTTGCCAGGGTGGAGTTGGGTTGGGCTGGTTTGGGGACCAGGACTTGGCAGGACAGAAGTCTGAATCAAGCTTCAACAATTTAGAAAAGGTTATTCTCTTCTTGATCAGCACTTTTCAAATTAACTCTGACGAAGGAGAGACTATGACAAAGAAATCTTGTAGCTCCTGCTGAAACATATTTAAAGCAGATTTAACAAGGGTGAAGGTGGGCGCTCTTCATGTGACAGGCCACGTATTCAGATGCTATTCATTCCAGGAGTCTGTGTCTCGTGGTTGTCTCCTGCCAAAACAAAATTAACAAAGTCCTGCTCTGTTTGTGTTGTAATTGAAGCTTAAATGTAAAGCAGCAGTATTTTTAGCAGAAGGTTGAAGAGCCCTTCTTAGCTCTCAAGCTCTTGTACTCCTCCAGAGAAAACTCCCAGAATCCCGCAGGAGGTCAGCTGATACACAGCAGCTCGGAGAATCACAGCTTTCTTTCTGTAACAGCACGCAGGCAGAGACACGACATGGAGAAGAAGCTGCCTGCTTCACAGTCTCTAACACTTCTCCAGCTGCTGCTGCTATTCTAATAATAGTCTAAACAAAATGAGGTCACAATTTGTAGATTTATTTAATGTTTTCATCCTTTTACAAAATGTCATGTCCCCATAAGGCTAGAAGTAAAATAATAAAAACACACACATATACATAGAGCCTGTCCTCCTCCCACCAGAGCCAGGCTGGATAGAACAGAGTCCCTCTCAGCTGGCTCTGCAGAAGCGTGAGCTATGAGCTGCTGCTGCTGTGTGTGTGTGTGTGTGTGTGTGTGTGTGTGTGTGTGTGTGTGTGTGTGTGTGTGTGTGTGTGTGTGTGTGTGTGTGTGTGTGTGTGTGTGTGTGCGTGTGTGCGTGCGTGTGCGCAATGTACGTATTGCAGTCAGCCAGCCAGCCAGCCAGTCACGCACATTCCTCTCGGGGAACTCCTCCTACACGCATTTGAGCTGCTGCTGCACGTGGAGAGAGGCGCAGTCCAACACAAAACATGAGGAGGGGAGGGAGGGAGGGAGGTAGAGGAGGGAGAGTGGGGGTCTGTTAGCCAGCTGTAGGCTGAATAAGTGTAGGGTGAATGAAGAGAGAGAGAGAGAGAGAGAGAGAGAGAGAGAGAGAGAGAGAGAGAGAGGGAGAGGCAACATTCGTTTGGGCTTCAAACGAGGGGTTTCAACAAAGAGACGGAACATGAGTAGAAATATATGATTAGGGTGACTAGCTCGTCATCATGAAGGTTGGTTTGAAATACGCCTGTCTGTCATGATCAGACCAGAGAGGGCAAGGCTCCAGATTCTGGTCCTCTTAAAGGATTTAGGTTAAAGGTGATGCTCCGTGAAGGAAGCGAGGGACAGATGAGATAGAAAACATGGAGGGATGAAGGGAGGGAGGTAGGACAGAGATAAACGGAGCTAAACAAAACAGCCTCAGAGAAGGGGTGGGTTACACAAACCCCCCTCTTCAACACACATATTCTCTCTCTCACACACACACACACACACACACACACACACACACACACACATACACACACACACACACACACACACACACACACACACACACACACACACACACACACACACACACACACACACACACACACACACAAACACACATACACACTGACACACACACAATAACGCATACAGACATAGGCACAATCATGTGTGCACACAGGGTGTCAGATTGCTGCTTTCTAGGAAAGGCAGAGCCAGGAACACATACACACACCCCTTAAACACATACAAGAAAAACATGTATGAAAGCACTGAAAACATGCAAAGAAAGACACACACACACACAAGCACATACACATGCACACACACACGTGCAGTGCAAGGACAAAGGACTAGTGATGGTGGATTTGGTTAAGGGGCCCAGCAGCCTCCATGTGCATAGACGAGAGCTGTCATTCTTTAGGGCGTCGTGCCTGAATAGAGCATTCCTATGAAGCCTACACACACACACACATGCACACACACACACACACACACACACACACGCATAGAAACACAGCCTTAGTTAAAGCTGGGAGGTGATCAGAATGCACGGCAGTGCACGGGCTGTGGGAAACATGGACACGAAAAGAGAGAGCCATGTTCAACATCCAGATGCTGTTATGAAAACCTGAGATCTAATTAGTTTGTTTTTCTTCAGCATCATTAATAATCAAAACAAAACACTGCATTGTGACATTTGAGTTCAAATGAATGATGAGGTTTTGTTTCAGTTTTGGGAAATTTCTGAAATAATCTGTTAACCAATTGCGCATTACAAGCTGGGTTCAGTGTTCAATCCTGTCGTTTGCGCCCCTCCCCTCCTCCTCCCCCTCCTCCTCCTCCTCCCCCGCTCTTCCCCACTACACTGTGACCAATTCATTTCTCCATCTCTGAGAGCGGTGGACTCTGATCAACAATATTTGTTCTCCTTGAATTTATTACTATCATTTCTATAAGATGTGTTCTTCCCCTTCTCCTGCCGTGTTTACACAATCCAATTTATTGTCTTTTTTTCAACCTGGTGTGTAAACTTCTCTGCTCCCTCTTGCATTCAGCTGTGCGAAGTACCATAGCAACTACTCGCACTGCTGGAGAAATGCAAACAGAAAACGTTTCGAGCAGGAAAACACAGCCAGGTTTAGGTCCACTGGTTCAATAATACGAAGCTTTGCAGAAACATCCTGCACCTGACAGAACCAAACATGTAACGCAAAATACAACGCTGATCTTCTCTCCTTTCCACGCGCGTGTGACCTCTGCTCCATCGACCGATAACGTGTGATGTGAATTATGTAACAGGTTGGATTTAGATTCTGGCATCTTATTATTAGACCTGTGACTGCTTGCCACCAAGTGCAGCTGGAGTCCCGCCTACCGATTGGTTGGTTCTGCTTGTATACGCAAACACAAACACACACACATGCTCTGAGGCGCACACACCTCTCAGCTGTCTCTGTGTCCTCAGAACAACAGATCAGTAAAGAGTCATGTGGGATGGAAAAAGGCCTCCAGGACAAGAGCGGAGGGGTCAGCCTCGACAGTGTTCACAGTACACCACGGTACACACTTACACACTTTGGTGTGATTCATCATTACCTAAGAGGGAAATAAAACATGTCAGTGCCTGGTTGAAAGGATGATGGCTTGTGATGATTAGGTTTCCAAACGCAAATTAAAACCTTTAATCTGAGAACATGTTGCTTTCTGTTTGTGCGGCGTTCTGAGTTTGTTTAACCAGAGAGACAGATGGGAAGAGAGACACAGAGTTAGAGACAGACACGCAGACATTCAGATAAACCCGGCCATTAATCTGTACACTGTGGACACACAGTCACTGCCTGGTTGTCCCTCTTTCTAAAGCAAAGCCGCTCTGCTCTCTGCACTCATTCACACACATACACTCACAGCTAATTTAAATGCAGTGCAAGTACCCATATGGTGAAAAAACCACTCCCGTCCTCTGCACAGCCAGAGCCTGCTCTCTCTCTATGTGTGTCATTTGTTTATGACCATGTTTCATTTAAATGAAACACAGAAGGCATTAGAGTCTCGCTCTTTCCTCATTAGTGATACATCTGCGCCGGGAGACAAAAGCCAGTGGCAGATGAGACAGAGAAAGGCTCACAGATCAAAGACACAACAGCGATGAGCTCACCTATAACAGGTTGACTGGTTATGAAAAGATAATATGAGATAATAGACTGCAGGGCAGCAGTCAGGGAGAGCTGAGCGTACTTCAGAGGGAGAGAAGCAGAAGGTCTGCACAGATATTGGAAGAGACAGACGGAGTGGTTTAAAGGGCAGATAGCAAACATGCACAGTGAGTTGAAAAGACAGACAGGAAGTCATAAAAGTGATGTTTCCAGTTAACTGTCTGTAAGGCTGATTTCACGCAAAAGTTCAAAATCTTGAAGAAACCAAAAAAGGAATTTAGTGGCATTTGCATCAGCTGAGTTGATGTCAAATCTGAGCTTATTAAATGTCACAACACATTCAGTCTGTTATCAAACTGCAAGTTATTACTGTTCTTTTAATAGTCATGAACAGAGTCATACCGAGGCAGTGAGGGGCTTATCTGGCAGACTGTGGTGAATATATCTGTACATAGTGCATCTTTAAGTTATATTTTTGGGCTGTTTTGCCTTTATTTGATAGGGCAGCTGAAGAGCGACAGGGAATGTGGGGAGTTGAGGGTGAGGGAAGACATGCAGCAAATGGTCACAGCCGGGAGCCGAACCGCTGACCTCTGCGACGAGGACTTTAACCTCTGTATGAGGGGCGCTTAAACTGCTAGGCCACCTGCCCCCCTCTGAATGTCTATTTCAATCTCTTTTACTGTAAAACTGAACAGATCCTTCTTAATACTTCTTATAGAAACCTTGTGCTTGAAGTGAGATGAATACATCTTTAATGTGAAATTAATTATTTCTTTTTATACAAGAATCAGTGTAATCAGGCAGACAGGGCAACAACACAGAAACACAAACTAAAGGTGTTTTACATAATTTCAAAGTCCAATATTCCCCCATTGACTTAAACATCTACCAAGTGAAACAGTTTCTAGAATGTCTTGGGGAGTGAACTCGTCCCAGTTAACGTTTTGAGACTGGCTTTGAAAGCGTCTGTCTACCGCTGCTGTTGCGGTTCCTGAGCGAGATGATAAAGCCCCTAACTGTCCCAGTGGGACTGAATCAATTTTCTCAGGATGAATAATTAATAATAAAAAAGTGTTCAGAGGTCTGAACAATTTCTTCATGATAAAAACAGAGCTGAAGAAACACCAGAGGATTTTGTACATTTCGGGGATGCTCTTGTTTTCAAAGGTGTTTCCTCTAAGACCTGAAGCCTGTAGATAAGCAGCCTGTCGGGAGGCTGTGTGTTTAAGACGTTCCACTGCAGCTTCAGTGCAGCAGAGACGGTCTGCTGAGCTCACTGAGGTGTGTCGACTTAGCACACAATGATGTTTAACTTCCTCTGAAAAGAACCAAATGGTACAGGTTCAACCTTACTGTGTGCTGACTCCTCATTCTGATCAGGTACAGCAGCAGATGGAGGGATGATGGGAAACAAGCCAAAGTGAAAGCTTTGTTGCACCACTCCCTCCTTTTATTCACCACCCTGCACTAAAAATGTGTAAAATAAATGCATCAAGAAAACCGTGATGTCGTAATACTCTGACCTTCAAACATGCATTTATATTCATATGTAATCTGGTCCGAGTGCATGTATGGAACATCAAATCTGTAATGTAAAATAGTTCAATAATATGCAAAATTCTCTGACATTTACATTCACAGGAATCTCAGCTGCGTCAAACAAATTGTGGCATCTCGTTTTTCCTTAACTTGCAGTCAAACTGGAAGAGACTAAACGTGCCGCAATGTAGGTAGGCTGAGAAGCAAATCTAAATTTAACACCAGCTCTGTTGTGCTTGTGCTAAAAAAAGACAGTCATGTTGCGTGTTGTTTGTCGGTGAAACAGACAAAGTTCTACACGAGTAACGACCAATTCTTCAAGCTGCTTGAATAACAAAAGAAATATGTTTATTTTCTCAACAAATGTGCAGTCCAAACACCCACACGCACATGCACATACAAACAGCCGCACTTCTAAAATGATACAGAGGCAAAATAGGAGACTACACAGACAGTTCCTCCATGCTAAATCTCCTTACTTCAGCACAGATGAGATAAATATAGGCACAATTTTGTTGCCCTCATTTTCAGTTTTTCTCTCCCTATGTGATTTCAAAGCGCTGGTTTCTCCATTCAACTGTATGATGACTTTTCAACATGGGTGCTAACAAACACTGTCACAAAAGACTAATGCAGTGAATGCCTGAAGTCACACAGTATGGAGAGATAAAAATAATTGCAAGGCTGCTAGGAGAGTTCCAACAGCAACAACTTAAGCATAAACCCTGACACATCTGCAGTTCTGAGCTGCTTTCAATGAGCGACATTTAGTAGAGAGCGCTACAATTTTAATGTATGAGTAACCCTTCTTTTCATAGCACAGCACAGGCGACTCAGCGGGTTTTGTATAACAAAGGGACTCCCCTAAAATCCAAACCACTGGGCTGGGCTTTTTAAGGCTGCCAGGACCAGGATGTCCACTATGTGGATATCCCCAGAGGACGAGAGCACACTGAGAGTTTCAAAGTATTCAAATGCACTGGTAGCAAAGCAGGTGGCAGATTTGAAGTGTCAGCAGCTCCTGATACTGCATTTCACCACTCTGGGAATTGTTTGCAACTCTGTCTTTTTCTGTTCCACCGCCAGTTCTGCAGTCTGACCGACTATATTTGGAGACCAGCTGGACTGCAACACCGACTGAACTGCATCTCCTCTCTTTTCATCCAACAGATAAAAACTGCTTCATGTTTTTTCTTTGATTTCTTCACCATTTCTCCTCGTCTATGCGCGCCTCACAACAAGGGTGTGATACCAAACATGCTGTAGAACAGGCCTGAAGAGAAGCTACATGAGAGCAAGCAGACTCCAGTCTCAGTATGTACCGTATGCACTGAATCCATCTGTGTGTGTGTGTGTGTGTGTGTGTGTGTGTGTGTGTGTGTGTGTGTGTGTGTGTGTGTGTGTGTGTGTATGTGTGTGTGTGTGTGTGTGTGTGTGTAAAGCATCAGATAACAAAATCTACAATGCAGCCAACTCCATAACCTTCTGAGTCTTCACTGACATACCTTCGTCTGCTACTCAAGACCTGTTATGATTACATAACACTCATTAAAGAGTTTCTGTGAGGCATTTTGTTAGTAAGCAAAGCTGTCTGTACTTGAATCTCAGCACACAGAATTAAAACAAGTAACGTGGTACCTACAAATACCCAGAACACACCTGTTTTTTGGTATAATAATAGCGCTTGTGCTAACCAGATTTCCTGCTGAGATTCAGTCCTGGTGTGCAGTGTCATGGTGTTTAATTCTTCATTCTAGCAGCTCTGAGGTGAGCCAACACTTTTTTTCCACAGTCTCTTAATGTCCCTCCTAATGGTGCCGAAAAAATTAATGGTCAGAAAGCTTTCTCTGACCACAGGCCAAGGAGAAGAGTGGTGTCTATTTTTGTAATCAGCTGTTTAGCTGTGATGACTTCATGCTGACTGTGAACTCATCTTCCCATGTTGAGAACATGTAGCTCAAGTAGCGTTTGCAGGTTTGACAACTGAATGTATGTTAATTGAGAAGAGCTGATATACTATTAGCTGGCAGATGGTGTCCCTTTAAAGATAAGAACTTGTTATTATTGATCACAACACCTGAGTTAGACAAGAGCTACTATAAGAACTTCAGAGTTGCGGACAAATTCTTCCAGATCTGTGTCGGGTCTGTCTCCAATCTGTCACAGCACCAGATCTGACGTGTTAACTTCCACTGGATCCGCTCTGTTGCGTTCCAGCTGCGTCTCTGATCCGGCAGGCCGGAGCCCTCCAGATCAGAGAAGCAAGACTTCCATTTTTGCTGGATGCTGGAGCACGACCAAGCGGCAACCTCCAGTCTAAAAATATGAGTCCAAAGCAGAAGTGCTAAAAACTGCAGTTCATCGAGGATCCGCTTGAGGCTGGCTCTGGAAGTACCGGAAACCACATACACACCAATTCGAAAAAGCCGATCTTTACAGCAGAAATAAACATGTTTACAGCCTGGTACAAAAGACGAGTGTAGTCTGGATAGCTCATTTCTCGATCGGCACACACTGTACAGGGGGTGAGTTTTTTTTCTATGGGGCAATTTCGAAGATATTGAGATTACAAGTCTTCCAATTAGGGGAACAGCTGACTTGACTGACATGCGGGAACACTGTAGCTGTTGGGTAGGAGGCTCAAAGCCCGCCTCTTTACGTCACAATCGCTCAACAGCAACATTATGGCTGCCGCAGACGATTGGCCTCAAAACAGCGCTTCAGAAACAGATGGGTGACGTATCAGATATTACGTCCATATTTTATACAGTCTATGAGCCTGACGCATCCTCTCAACAGAGCAGATTGAGCAGGACAG
Source organism: Notolabrus celidotus (assembly GCF_009762535.1). Taxonomy (NCBI): domain Eukaryota; kingdom Metazoa; phylum Chordata; class Actinopteri; order Labriformes; family Labridae; genus Notolabrus; species Notolabrus celidotus. The sequence goes on from NC_048274.1 coordinate 27,399,305, forward strand.
GAAGTCAGGCACCAAAACAAAATAAAAACATCCGGTTAATTTTCAAAAGACTCTGTGTTATCACCAGATCGTTTTTCACTTAACTACAGCAACAAACCATCATGATGAGTGAAGCCAGGCCCGGAGTCAACAAGTCAGAGGTTTTGAGAGGCCAATAAAGACAACATGGATAAGGAGAGGAGTCGGATAATCCTTGATTCTGTGATAACCGCAGGAAAACCTTGGTCACATGACTCCAGCTGTCCGGCGGTCCGGCTCCGTGCTGCGTCCCGAAATGCAACCGGTAAATGTTGACGGATAAGAGAGCACAGAGGCGGACTGTAGCAGACCCGATGTTGGGGTATACTGTCAAAATAACAGATTTCTAAGATTCTATAGCAAATATCTTTGCACCTGTGGAGGCTCAATTGTGAAAAACTGTCTTGTAAAAGCCGAAGCTACTTTCCCTTTTTGAGACTTTACATCAGAAGAGATTTTGCAAGATAGTCATCTCTCCGTCTCCCCAGTCTGAGTCTGAGTGTGACGTGAACCCATATGATTGTCTTGCTTGTCTGTAATGTACCACTTCAGTTCTCTGAGATGAGTCTGTCTTCTTCTCCGAGCGTTTAAGACACTCTAGTTTTAGAAGAGAAATGCTCATTTGTACTTTTAATAATGGGGTCAGCTGTTTCCATCCACAGTGTTTTATAACATGAAGCACAGGTCAGTGCCAGCTCACCTTTCCTGTTTTTGTCTGCCTTGTGTTACAACATGAAAATACACACCAAGTCTGCCAAGAACAGTGACATGTTGAAGAGCTGATTCAGATGGGGTTTGATTTGTTGAAGCTAAACACGAGAACTGCTAACAGCATGGCTGACCCAGATATTTTGAAACACCACAGACGTATATTTTTCAAAACAATAAGAAAAACTTTTTCTTACTACTTCTTTGACAAAAAATTTGAGTTACAGTCACACTTTCTGATCTTGCGTGAAAGTTTGCCTTACTTCAAAACTTTTCTACTTTCTCCCTCTTGATAAACAATCATGTCTTTAAAACTTTGGACTTCGGATCCCCCCACAAGTGTGTGTCCCTCTCTCCCACTCTGCAACACAAAGGGGCAGATTCACAGCACACATAGCAACAGGCCCTGATTGGCCAAGAGGCGTTAGCACTGTTCCAGTTGAGGAGAATCCTCCTTGTGTCCTGTGAACTCAGCTGCCATTATTCTCCCACTGCTAACAAACAAACTAACACACTCGACCCAGACTGACACACCACCTTGCCCTTTCGCTCACATCCGTCATTGTCGGGCATGAACAAGGCTGTTGTTTAGAACTAGCATACTAGTGAAGTCACTTGATAAACAAGCTCTGAGACACTGGAAAAAACTTTACAGCATGGGGCATGAGGCCTTGACGGACAAAACCGGTCTCAGCTGACGTGGAGAGAGTAATTTAAAGCTCTCTTACTGAGTTAAAGGCGTTTTTTCGACCGCAGGAACTTTACTCTGGAACTTCATGCGTTTCGACCAGAGGAACCAGGGTCTAAATTTAGTTCAGGTGTAGTTCATCTCCCCCCTGAAAAGACCCTGCTTAGGGGGGTAGTACTTTTCAAAGGTCCTGGTACTTTTGGTTGAACGTAACAGTGTTTGTGGAGTTTACACAGTTGGGAGTTCCTGGAAATGCATAATAGTTTAGCTTTTTATTAAGTTTTCAAAATATTATGGAATATACATTTTTTTCTCCATACGTCACTGGCCTGATTTGCACAATCTACCCGGGACTTCAGCCCGCAGTCGAAAAGCAGACAACAATGGGGGCACAGGAACCTTTTAGTTTCAGGGAAAGTAGTTCTGGGGGCTTATAAAGACCCCGGAACTCTTGGTCGAAATGCACCTTTAGTGTTTCTTTCACTTGGTTAGGACTTTTGTCTTTCTTTTCCATACACATATCTGTTTGAGAATCACAGCACTGGCAAGTGAAGCTGCACAAGACAAATTTGTATTGTTTAGAAAGCAAAAAGTGATATTTAGAAGTCTTGCTCTACATTTAATATCCGTAGGCCATGTACTTTACATCCAAACCTACTGCAGTTACCTTCTGCTGAGCTCATGCAAACAAATCCACATCCTACAGTATTAAATCAGCTCTGAATGAAGAAATTACTGCTAACAATGGCAGCCTATCATGGTTAGGTAACAAGCGTTGAAAGGGTGCCAAGAGTCTGCAGGGTTTTATTGCCACCACATGCTGAGCCGGCTGATCTGGAGAGAGAAGCACACCTTTAACCAGACGAGATTGGGAAGAAAATAAATAAATCAGCGAGCTACCAAAGCCTTGAAATCAAAAGAAAACCTGCGTGCTCTCTCTGCCAGAAACTGACCATAATGATATTCAGTATGCGCTCTTCATCTTTGACAACCATAGCGACTGAAGTCCAAGAGCAGGGTACTTAAAAGCCATCATTATTCAGATGAGTCACTCGATGGCCAAAAGAAGGAGCCTTGTAGCGTTGGACTGCTTCCAGATGTAGATGCATTAGGCTGAGTAAATGCCAAAAAGAGTGACTCTGATAAAGACATTTGCTATGAAGGTTCCTGTTAGAGTAAGGATACAGACACTGTGTAAACAATAAGGCAGTCATTGTGTATGCCGTAACATTTACTTTGTCATACTTCCTGAGATGCCAGAAAAAACATTATCCAAAAGCAGCTATGGTTTGCTTTACCCTTTCTGACCTGACTTGAACATACTGTAGCTGGGACCCCTAAGCCCCTGTTATCCAAGCGAGAGAGGGCCTTTGCAGACTCATTGTCTAACTAATGCCTGTTATGTAACGCAGAGTGGAGTGAGTACAGGACAAGGTGGGCAAAGAGGGAAAAACTAAACCCTGTAGAGCCATAAAAATAATGCAGGTCTTGCCTGACCTAGCCCTAGCAAGGCTGAACAATAAATAGCTGCTTCATTTGTATTGTGTTATAAGCATTTGCAATGAACACATCATAAAGGTCTGACTTTATCATAGTGATAAGGGAAATATATTATATGTAAACAAGCAACACTTTCTCTCCCAGCATGCAAACATTTTACCTGTTGGATGGAGGCCGAGGTATAACAGGCATACTTTTTACACCAGTGTGATGCAGTCTGATGAAGCTCAAGCCAGTTGTAATCCATCTTTAGATGAAAGCTGGGGTTGGTAGTCAGATTTAGATACACTTTCTTATACTGGTTAAAATTATTGTTATGTCCCGATGGCAATCAATACATAAAGTGTTCTTTAAAAAGAGCGAAAAAAAAGCTGCTATCTACAGGCGGAGTAAACCTGGAAAACACCAACCAATCCCTGCCATCAGGAGCCAAATTATGAAACCAATCAAATCTCGTCCTGCCGTTCTGCCCGCCTCCTGTGCATACATTTAATGTTTGTTTTTGTTTTTAACTTTCACTATGATAGTGTTTTGGTGTTTTCTTACCGCTGAGTGAGATATGAGTTGACGTAGTGCAAAACACAAACGATGTGCTGAGGACCGGTTTTCAATCAGTCACGATCATACCAGCGAATCAGCGGCGCTCGTGCATGTGAACGGGGGCGCCGTTTTGGAAGAGCTCCGAGGGGAGTGGAGGGAGGGGTTAAACGGAGTCCTGAGGAAATGCTACATTCAAATTCATGCTAGTTTTCTGTGGCTACCAACCCTAGCTTTAAGAGGCGACAATATGATGGTCGGGAAAAAAGACAGAAGGGACTTGTTGTGAATGCAGGTACTGTGAAAAGTAGGCATGACTAAACTATTACCCTAGTTAGTTAGCATCAAAGCTTCTAGTTAAGCTAACAAGTTATTCATATTTTATTATTCAGTTGAGGCAGATGGCTGTCTAACATGAGTCTGGTTCTGCTCGAGGTTTCTGCCTGTTAAAAGGACGTTTTTCCTCTGCGCTGTAACTAGCCAAATACTGCGAGGTGCAATACTCTTGGTGGATTAAGATGAGATAAGATCAAGTCCTGTCAGTCAGAGCGGACTGGATCTTATCCTGTCTTGGTGTTTGGTCTTTGTTAATAATTTAAAATAGAGTATGGTCTAGACCTGCTCTATTTGTAAAAGTGTCTTGGGATAATGTTTGTTGTGATTTGGGGCTATACAAAAAAAGATTGATTGATTGATTGATTATCGTTGGCCCAAAATGCCCGAAGCTTGTGTTCATGCATTACAGCACACATAAATCCGAGGCTGCTCTGCATGCACCTCTCATGAGACATTGCGTTATTCACAATTGCTGCATCAGGCTGTGAGACAGAGAACATAAATATTTGAAGTGACAGTGAGATCAAAACACCGTTGCATGTTTAGGAGCACCATGCCGGTATAGGGAACGGCAGCTGCCACTAGTTTATGAGCGACAAATGCCGATCACGGATCAATTAAAAAGCGCCCAGGTCGGCTCTGATCCGATAGTTTGGATCAGGATCTGGACATCCCAAGTTGATAAGTTACGAAGGTTGTTCTGCTTCCCTCAGTAGTGACTGTTTCAAGATGCTCTATTCTCTTTCATTCAGTGTTAGTTTACTATGAAAACTTAACAAAAATGGTAGAAATGGTGTCATAGCTTTAGCAGTAGCTCTAGACCTGGAAATATACATTGAAAAAAATGAGTACGGGTAGTTTCTCCTCTGTACAGGCTGACTCCAAAGTTTCTATCCAAAGTCCCACCCACTCTTGATTTTGATAGGTGGAGACAGAGATGTGACATTGATGAACGTGGTAGTGTTCCAAACGGTAAATCATTTTTAACTAAAAGCACTGAAGGTGCACCGACAAAAAACAGCCGAAGCCGTGGACATTTTTCTTCTTAGGACACTGAGCTCTAAAAAAGCTGAAGTACACTGGTTTTGTAGAGATAACAGGAACAGGTACTGCCGTGGAAAAAACTGTGATAATGGATAGGCCCTGAATGATCAAGAGCACAATCACTTGAGTATAAAATATTCCTGAACTGGCAACTTTATCAAACTATATGCATGTATGGTGTCTCCTCAAGCAATTCCTATTTCCCCTCAAGGCAAAATCTGAAACTTAATCTTTACTATAGCAGTTTACATTTCGGCAAGCTGGCTGATGGTGGCTACAGGACACTAGGGCAGTAGGACAGACAAGCCTCTCTTTGTAACCAGAACCACCCTGTTTGACTTGAATGTACAGGCCTCTGACCTCTCCTCTGCTGCCCATGCCAATTTCTAGTAAGAGGAGTCCGGATTGAGCAACCCGAGCAGCCTAGCTCCAAGTCCCACACGCACACGTGCACACACACACACACACGTGGAAAGTGTGTCAGTTGTGGCACAGGCAGTTTGAGGTGGTTTGTGACTGGAATTAACCACCTAGGACAAACGAGGAAGAACAAGATCACAATCCTGACTCAGTTAGGGAAAATAATCTTCACCTCTATTTGTGCAGCTGTAAAAAAAGTGTCTTTATTGTCACCTCTTTTGGGCGCTTCTCTTTAATTATTATTATATTGTAGTTAACAGGACTCAGGACAGGGCTTTTAACTCCAAGCGACAGCCTCTGTACCCCCCACGTTCAGTCAGCATTTATTAACAGCATTCAAAACACAAACCTCACTAAAAATCAACTGAGTACATGGGAAAAGGAGAAACATTAACCCAGTTAAACAGGACAGACTGACTGTCAGCTGCTTTGTTGTGAGGATGAAGCAAGGCTGGGGGTGATAGGGGATTTAGTATAGTCAGCCTTGAAGCAATGAGACAATGGAGAGAAGGAAAGAGGATACTTGTGACAAGTCTCCAATTAACTTTACCTCATGCAGTTGTTAATAAACAATGTGCTTAACGCCTCCACGTGAAGCCCCTGAGGTACTCTCTGTTAACACAGACTGGGAGCAGTGCGTGTGTGTAATGATTGTTACTTTAGAGGAGTAGTTTGTCTTAAAGGAAGGTCAATTATCGATAAGGAGGCATCTGTTGGCATAAGATTTCTCTTCTTTTGAAAAAATTCACAAATTTTCAAAGAAAGAAAGCAAGAACGCTTCCGATTAGCGAGGGAACCGATAGTGTTTTTTCAATGGCTGAGGCTGATGTGGATAATAAGGGAGTGGGTCAGCTGATGGTCGATACATGTCGCCGATTTCACCATGTTGATACTATTTTTTTGCTATTGATTTTTGAACAATTAAAAAATAATAATAAATGGGAAACAAAATTGTTGAACTTGCTGATATCATCATCGTGAGCACAGGCATTGGGCAACGTCGCCAAGTAAAAAAATGCCACTGAGCCGCCTGATTAATCGGTCTATCTCTAGTTTCCTCCTCAACACATCTTTCTAGGGATGGGCAATGATTTTCGAGTATTCGTTCACTTTGTAAAAATTGAAGAGTTACTTTGAATATTTTCTCATTTTAAAAGTACAAATTTTCATCGTTCTTACGGTGCCTGGTTGTAATACGGTATTCCCGCCAGACGGTGGCTATAGAGCATCTTCAAGCTGTTATCAAACAGAAGAAGAAGACTTCTAACTTCATTAAATAGCAAAATAAGAAGAAAACATTAGATTAGCAACAGTCGCGGCGATTTTCTCGGTTTCTGAATCTCACACTACTACACATGTATTTCCAGAGACTGAGCATGGCTGTAAAAACATACACGACACGCCTCGTCACAGAAACGCCGACATAAAGATTGAGAGAGACGCTGTCAGTGCCCGCTACTAGCAGCACCTCGTCCTAATGGGACAGGTGTGTGTTTGTGGGGGGGGAATTATTCGAATAATCGTCGAAAAGATTGCCAATGATTATCGAATAGTATTTTGGCTTGAAATGCCCATCCCTAATCTTTTTATCTTCTTCTCACTCCAAACTGTAATCAGACATTTACATTCTTCATCCTCTATCATTGTCTGATTGTATGACACCCCAGCAGCAGTGTCAGCATGGAAACACAGAAAGAGATGAGATGTGTGTGTTATGTGTCGGTCTGGCATATGAACCTGATTAAAGTGTTGCCTTACATCACTCTGAGTGGTGTCTGGTAACAGACCTTAAAAGCTGAAGTCAATCAGACCAAAGGAGACTCTCAGAGGATGCAAAAAACCCCCAACCATTGTTTATCTGACAAATCGTTTCTTTTTTTCTGTCGTTTGCACTTTACAGGAAATGTTGTTTTGAATTCTGGACAATTTCCATAGAATCCTGTTCTGTGATGTCCCTCCATATCTAAGTAAACCTCATTTATGTAGCACTTGTTGCAAATCAAAGTCACAAGGGGATTTACGTCAACTTGCATGCAATACACAGAAATAAAAACAAACAAAAGACGGACTCACTGAGACATCGTAAAAGTCCTGAGAGACCAACAACAAAATAATAATGTACAAAAAATAAGCACAATAAGCCTGGGTGAGCATGATTGGCTATATGCCTGTCTAAACATGTCAATGTTAGTAGCTGTTTTTTGAAAGACTCAACTGAGTCAGTAGAACATAAAGATGTAGGCAGAGAGTCCCAAAGGTTTGGTGCTATTGCCTCAAAAGCACGATCACCCAGAGGCGTGTCTGTGGGACGGACAGTAGGTGTAGTGAGCTGGACCTCAGGGAGTGAGCAGATGAGTATGGTTGAATGAGCTCTGTCAAATACTCTGAGGCCTGTTCATGGAGGGCTCTTAAAAGCTCTGCCGTCCAAGTCTTTGTCCCTATCCAGTCTTTTTGAAACAGGTTGCTGGTATCACATTTAAAAAGAGCTTATGTTTATCACAAAACATTACAATTATTCAATGTTTCAAGATTTGATATGTTGTTTTTTGTGCTATTTTCAATTAAATAAAAAGTTTAAATGATTTGCAAACCATAAAATTCTGTTTTTATCAGCATTTTACACAGTTTCATGTCGGGATGCACCAAAAGGAAAATTCTTGGCCGAAACCGAAAACTGAAAATGAGGAAACCAAGGTCCAAGGCCGAAAACCAAAAACCAAAAACCAAAAACCAAAAACCAAAACAACGAAACACCGGAACACTGAAAGAAATTATTATGCCATTTATTAGTAGGGAGACTGGGGACAGTTGTAACACGGGTCAGTTGTAACACTCGCACTTGCTCCAATCAGGAACAAGTTAGGAATCACCTGATTCACTCTGCACTTGCTCAGTTTAGTTGCAGCTAGTTTGTATAGCAGTTTGAACACACTGGGTTAAAAGAGCTCAAAGTTATAGACAGAAATGTCAAAAATGTTACAACTGTACCCGGTCTCCCCTACCATTGCATTTATGGCTATGACTGTGTACTAACCTCCCTACAATCAAGGATCTCATTGAACATATCAGACAACTAGGGTGCATGCTCTGTGGCCAAATTTTTGGTGCATCCCTAGTTTCATGACTATTTTGACATTGGGACTGTAATTAAAGCAGTGCAGCCCAACAGCCCAAAAACATCTTTAAAGCTTTAACACTAGTCTTACTTTTACTCTATTCCAGATATGAGAAATGAATGCAAATCATGCACTTAGAGATGTCTTTAAAATAAAACAGGTTCTATAATCCCCTTCTCTCTCTTTTGCGTGTTCATGATACAAACTCAGCTGTGCTCTATTTCTGCCAATATGCTCCTTTTTGTAAAGATATCGTCAGCAGATAGTGGCAGAGGTGTGAAGTGTTGAGGTGTTAACAGCAGTTGAAGCCTACGTGATGTGACTTATAGAGGACAAGAGAAGAAAAGAGGAGTGGAGAGGTAGATAGGACAAGTAGAAGAAGACCAGTGGAGCGAGGAATGGGAAAGTTTGTCCACCACAAGGTCGGAGGGAGACAAAAAAGCCTCTGCAAGGTGTTCCTGAAAAATCTTGCAGAGTTTTTGCATATGTCAGCTGTCATTCTACTTCCTGATACAAAAATAACAGGTGATGTAAAAGCTATAAATAGAAAAACTAGTATTTTAAAAGTAGTAACGCTCAAGCATGGGTGCTTGAGTTTCCTTTAGCATGGGGTTTCCAGGACTGGCATACTATTCCCACATAATTTACAGTAGATCCACTTAATCCACATAAGGGATTAAAACTAGAGTGGATAGAAAGATGCACCACAGAGGTCACGAGGATTTTATTACATTTAAGCTACTTCATTCAGACCTTTCTAAGACTCACGAGCACCTTGAAGAAGAGAGACACATATTTAAGCAAGGAAATATCAAATATGTAAAATGACGGTAAGCCGGAAATAAAAACACAATTATATCATCCTCACCACAACAGCACCCCTACCAGCCGAAATCACCAGGTCCAGATGGCTCTTCCTGTTCCTACAGAGACGGCTGCTGGTTGGCTATGAGGAGCCACGGGGGCGGGAGGACATGACAAACACATAAGCCATGACATCACTGGCTCAGTGGCACCCCGGCAATAGAAATCTGACCCATGCTGCTCCTTTCAGCTTCAGCCAGCCCAGCTTTGAATCTACAGGGTTTATTTGAGTGCGTCTGCACAGGTTGTTAACACCGAGCTGTGATCTGAGTTGCTGTACTTGATATGCAGACCTACTTTTATGTCTGTATCGCTATCACTCAAGTGATGTTAAGCATTAAGCCAATGCATGCAGAGTACAAGTATCCTTATAAAGTATCAGTTTATCTGTGTGCGTGTCCTGATAAAGGGTCGTTGTGCTAAATAAAAAGTTGCAGCATTACACAAGAGCATTGCTGGACTGGGAGGACTGGGTGTCCAATCCCAGGCAGTGGCTCTGCACCGCTAGGCTACTTACAGTGAAACCTGTCACAACAGCATTGATTTAGGCTGATTACTCTCGGGGCCAGGGCAGTAACTCACAGCTGAATGCCTCACCAGTATTGGTATTCATTGCGAAAGGCAGCTCTGAATCTCGCAGCACAATGGGGAGTCCAATATCCATGTTCAGTACAGCTGGGTCAGCAAATGGCAATGGTGTTGAATTGAAAAGGCGATACGGCGAAACATTTAGACTAGTTGATACAATTAATTTCTTCTACAAGATTGGGGATGTGTTAAGAGAAATAGGGTTTGAGAAAAAAGCAATTGCACCTTTGTAATTTATTTACATATGTTTAAAAGTTTTCATTGTTTGGGTTCTGTTGCGCTAAGTTTCCAATTTTCACACATATATGAAAAGTAAAGACAAAAGTAGGATGTATTTTGGGAAAAGGTTCGAACACCAACCACATTTAGAGTAAAAAACAATATCAGTCAATCAAGAAAGAGGAGAGGACTTCAACTTTCTGAGAGGAGTACCGCAGAGCACCTGTTCTGGCTGCCCCCTGATATACGCCACATCCATAGACTGTATAAATAATGGACGTGGTATCCGTTAGGGGTGAGTATTGCCAAGAACCTCACGATACGATACGCATCACGATACTTGGGTCACAATACGATAGTATCACGATATATCACAATATCAGGATATTTTGCGATATTCTACACAGTTAACCAAGAAAAAATAGGGATGGTGTAAATGTAAATCACACAATATTACTCAAAATCGAAAGGACAAATTAAGTAAAAACTATTTGATTAAAAACAACTTTTCCACTTTATTGTTTTTAAAATACTGAAGTTGTATTTTAGTTCCAACTTGGCTAAAATGTGAATTTTTATTTTTACAAAAATATCGATATTAAGAGTTGCAATATCGATATCATATTGGAGGTCAAAGTATCGATATGTTTTCACACCTCTAGTATCCGTGATGTCACCCATCTGTTCCTGAGCGCTGTTTTGAGCCAATCGACGGCAGCAGCCATATTGGAAATGTGGAACTCAACCAGGCAGAGTGTGACGTAAAGGGGCGGAGTTTGAGCCTCCTAGCCAACAGCTATGTGTTCCTGTCCGGGAGTCAAGTCAGTCATGTCCTTATTTGGGCAAAAACTTGTAATCTTAATATCTTCTGAACCGTCGCGTTAGAAAAAATTCACCCCCGTACAGTGTGTGCCGATAGAGAAATTAGCTACGTGGAGCCAAGCCGTTTTTTGAACCAGGCTGTAAACATGTTTATTAATGCTGCAAATATCGTCTTTTTTGAATTGGTGTCTATGTGGTTTCCGGTGTTTCTGCAGCGAGCCTCAAGCAGATTCTCGATGAATTTCAGTTTATAACACTTCCACATGGGTTTCATAGTTTGAGACCGGAGGTTGCCGCTTGGTTAAATCATTCCTAAGGAGAAAGAGGAGGTGGAAAAGACAACACAGCACCAAACAGGTGCTGTTCAGGACAACAGTGCTAGTCGCTCTGTGTTATCCGGGCCTCTCGTCAGTGAGAGTGTATATTCTCTGATCCGCTGGCATGTGGCTGGGACATCTCAGGGCAGCTGTAATCTGGCTGAGCGCTTGGCTCGGCAGAAGGCAGCCAGTGGAGAGTACACTGGGTGGGGGGTGGGTGGTGGACTCTATTCAGCTCCTCTATAAAAGGACTGAAGGCTCCAAACAGGAAGTACAACCTCCAAACAAACACGCCAAATAATCATACAGGGAGCAGGAGCAGAGCGCTGACTGAGTGCGGCTCCGGCTCTGAGCTCATCTGTGTGTTTAATGTGCGTCTGAAAGAGGGTGAGAGCTGTGGTTAAGAGCAAAAAGAAGGGGGCACTGAGCCATCATTCTTCAGTATTTGCTCATTTATTTCACCAGATGACCTCATAACACCATCTTACGCAACGCCTTTTTATTTCTAATGTCACATCAGTGATCTTGGCTGTAAAAACGACCATGAGTGAGTAAAAACAGACTATTCTGAAGCTGTAAACAATTCCGATGTGGTTTTGAATCAAACTTATTCTTCTACATGTGGATACAACAACACTGAAACTAAATTACGTCTGAAAAGGATACAAATAAAACCAAGCCTGACCACACTACAGCTGAAAGAGTGACGGACTGTTCTCTCTCTCTGACTGGTGTAAACAGGTCCTGGCGGAGCTTTCCACAGCCGCTCTTTATGGGACCAGTAAAAGCTGTCAGTTGAGCCACATGGTTTAACCGTACAGCGCTTATTAAGGCCAATAGCAATCTGTTGTGTGCTCTCTGACACACTCACCTCTCTCCTCACACCGGCATACACACTCACTCACACACACACACGCCAACCTGACTCACAGCTCAGCTAACAGAAAAACAAGGGGGTCAGATGACTTTGGTTAGGCCCCTGAGCAGAACAGAAGTGCTCCTCTTCTCCTTTTATAACAAAAGCGTGGTTCACAAAGTGCCACTAAGATATGGTCCATGAAATCTCTGCCCATCTGATGTCTAAATTCTTCTGTTTTGTTGGGGGCTGTTTTTGGAGAGCACAACACTTTGAAGATCTCTATAAAATTGTGTTTATACAGCGATGACTGAGGGGCAGCTCTTCATTTTGATTGGTCACCAACCTGATATCATTCATTTTAACGTGGTCCGACACTCAAATTATGTTATCATAGCTCCTTCAAAACATGCAAATTTCACAGCATTTTCCATGTGCGCTTCATGTGTGGATGCAAATGGCTGATTCTGTTCACCCTGAATTCACCCAAACTTTTCCTGCCAAACCTCCATAAATATAGTTGTACTTTTGGGTATCATATTCATTGTATTAAGTGGAGAAATAATCAGCCCTCCTTTAGCTGCTTTTTAAATGAGTTTAAGACGTTTTTCTCATCACTAAAGAAATGTAACTCCAGTAGGATTGCAAGAAAGATAAAAAAACGAGTTTTCTAACTTCCTGTTCATTGAGATAGTGGTCCTATTTTTTGGATTGTATTTTCCTTGCTCCGTTTGTTTTAGTTATATGCCTGGTATTTAATTTACTGATTTACAGTTTGAGATGCTGTTGACAAATGATTCCCCCCAATATAGTATATATGTCATTAGTTACTTTTGTTTTGTATTTTCTTTGTAATATCATGTCCTTGATTTCTGGTTATGTTTCAGAGTTATCCTTGTGTCTTCCCAGTGTTGTGTTGTGTCCATAGAGTATTGTTTTGAGTAGTGCACTTCTCTAAAGGTTACAGGCGAGGAAACATTGTTTCTCAAAGTGCAGTGAATGTATCACGGTTATTCAGTGTTCAGTTGTACTACGGTCAGGGTGGACATTTAATGTGTTAGAAATGTACAGCTGAAGTTGTCACTGTGCTCTTCTTTTACCAACATCCTGAATTTCCGTGTTGCTGATTCAGCTGTGTTTACATTCTGCTCCAAACGTCTTTAAGCCCTGTCTACCTCTCACCCTGCATCATGATTGGCTGTTCAATGGCGTCTTCTTCATCTATCTAATGTTAGGTGGCAATTGTATAGCGTTTAGGGCTGATTAGCGCCACCTCCATTTCCAATGGTTGGGGGGTGTAATTACAGGTTTATTTATATTGAATTTGTATCGAACATTTGTTATATCTATATTGATATTAATTATTGCTATTGAATTATTGCCCAGCCCTACGTCACTGCCCACCTCAGTTTCAGTATACTTCTGTTTGCCATGGAAAAAAGTCCTTATACTTTTTGTTGTGACATAACACAGTCACCATAACGGAAGATTTCTTCTCCTGTATGCTCTACCCAAACGCCCCCCCATCACCAAAAACAAAAGAAGTGTTTCTAGTTGTGAGACAAGACTGATACAGATGATCTCCCACAGTGTGTACACAGTATACACATACACAGCATGTGTAAACACTGAGTACCTGAAAAGGTTAGAGTGTGAACAGGGCTTATGTTGTGTTGCTGTTTCCAGCTCACATCCTCATTAGATACATATTTGACAACCCATTAGGTATGACTGGACAAAAGCTAATGTTTGCTTGAAACACTTTCTAGTCGTCATTACCATAAGCTGGGAATTCACTCGTCTACTGTATTGTGTTACACTGTTGCAGTTGGCCCAGCAGTTTTATGGTGCAGCCCTTGCACAGAATCTCTAGTCCTCGACATAGCAGTCGCTGGTTTGACTCCCTGACAGGACCCTTTGCTGCACGTCTTTCCCAAGCAGCAACCTCCGGTCTAAAAATACGAGTCCATTGCGAAAGTGCTAAAAACTGCAGTTCATCGAGGCTCGCTTGAGGCTGGCTCCAGAGGTACAGGAAAGCACATACACACCAATTCAAAAAAGCCGATCTTCACAGCAGAAATAAACATGTTTACAGCCTGGTACAAAAGACGAGTGTAGTCTGGATAGCTAATTTCTCGATCGGCACACACTGTAGGGTATTTTCTAACAAAATAGCTCTTCAGAAACAGATGGGTGACGTCACGGATACTACGTCCATTATTTATACAGTCTATGGTCTTTTCCCGCTCTCTACTCCCCACATTCCCTGTCCCTCTTCAGCTGACCTACTAACAATCGCAAAAAATCCCCAAAACTAACTCAAAAACTAAACAACAGTGTTCATAGAACATCGTTGAATTTAGAGATCAGCTGTTGTTGTAAAGGTAGCAATTGGGTTATCAAATATGCTCAGAATAACAACACACCAATCCTAAATGATCATCAAATAAGGGCATAGGAACATCATCTTGTCAGGGTGACATCAGAGGAAAATGTATGCATCGGTACTTGGATCTGAATTTAAGGATCCAGAACATTATCACATACAGATTCAATGTGTTCGATCTGTACATCACTCGTTCATATCCCAGGTGTTAAAGGTGGAGAGGGAGCAGACGTGTGACAGGGTACAACCTTATTCTATCACCTCGTCATCGCCATCCCATAGCCTACGCTTGATTTTTCACACCCTTCTGATCAGGCGGTCAGGGCTTGTGAAACTTGTTGCTGCAGTGTTAGGGTTAGAAGCGCATGTCTGGACTTGTTCAGCTCTCCCATTCAAACCTAGGGACCCTCAAACTAGCACCAGAGCTGTGAAACTGACGGTTCACTGTTCAACCTGGTCTTCCTGCGTGTGGTTCAGCCGGGCTACTAAAGTAAACATCTCTGTTCACTGTGCAGTCTCTTTCTCTGAGAACAGGGAGAGCAGAGAGGCGAAAGAACGGAGGGATGTGGGCTATAAGCAATCTGGTATCTCCACCACGGGGACTGTACAGTATGTTCCAAATAACAATAGCCCCACAGTGTCTGCCACTCAAACAGGGAGCTCCTGCTGTGAAGCTCTCATAATTAGAACATGACAACCTGACATGATGACAATATGTGAAGAGTGGAGAACAGATCTGCCGTAGTGATGAGCCTTGGCCAGTCGGGTTTTATATATTTTACTGAAATGAGCCAGGGGCACACACATGCACATACTGGACATGTTGTAAATAACCTGAAGACCCCGTCACGAGATTCATAACCCCAAACGATGCTTCAACATACTTCAGCAGCGTTGCTGTTCACACTTGACCCAACATGCTGTGCTGCATTATTTGGCTATAATTACATAACAGAGTGCCAGTCAGTGTGTCCTTTACTTTGAACTGTCCCAGATGTCTGGATCAGCTCTTTTTTTTTTTTTATAAAGGCTTAGGGTCCTGCAGACAAAGATAGAGCTAACAGTCTAGGCCCATATAGGGCACATGTTTGTTGTTTATTTGGCTCCAATAACCAGCATTTTGTTCTTTAACCCTCCTGTTATGTTGCAGATCAAATTGACCCATTTCAAAGTTCAAAAATCTAAAAAAAATGTTACAAGTATTTTTTTGGTGTGAAACTTCCTCTGACATGAACATATAAAATGAAAATGGTTCATTTCACATATTTGACATCTGCAGGAGCTTGGATCAAATAGAGACAAGCTTGCAGCCATAGGAACAGTGAGAGACAAGTGGGTAAAGCAACTTCCACTAGTCTATAACCCAGGCCCTAATGTCACAGTGGATGAGAGGTTAGTGGCATTCAGAGGTTCCTTCCATTTTAGGCAGTATGTACCTTCCAAACCAGCTAAATACAGCATCAAAATCTGGGCAGCATTTGACAGAAGAGGTGTCTCAGGTTAATTTATCAACATCACTTCATAAAGAAACACAAAGAATACAAGAATACAAATGTAAAATAAAATAAATAAAAATCTATGTCATGTAAAACTATTGTATTTATATTTAGGGCTTTCCAATGTACATTAAAAAAAAAGTTGTAACATTAATTTAATAAAAAACAAGTGAGTTATCCTATTTGAACCATGATCTGTGACAGTTGAAGAACACAATGTTGCACAAAATATTGATTTAAATGGTTAATTAAATATTCCTGGGGTCAAGTTGACCCAGGAACATTATTGCTGTTCCTGAGAAACGAACAAAACAGGAGGGTTAAAAAGATCCCATAGAGACCAGGCAGCAGCCAGACAGCAGTTTCATAACCTCTGCAAACACTCAGACTATCTGTGATTGACTGCAGCTAATCTCATCATGACTGGGAACAGTGGCCCTCACTGCTTCCAAGTATGGAGCTATTGTGTTGTTGACAACAGATCAAGTCACCAGTTGCCCCTGATTGAAAAAAACAACGATGAACTGTTTCTCACAAAGTGCAATGTTTACCTTTAGGATGAAAGATATTACACAACACCTCCTGGTAACTGTGTCAGGGTCAGAGATTAAGCCACCGAAATGCCCTTTACAAATTAATGCAATGGTAAAATTAGCATAATCACATTGGAACAAACAAGGCTGTCCCCTCTGTCCCTGTTTTGCCTCTTGCTGCAGATCCAGCGACATGTAAACAGGTTGCAGAGCATATGGAAGGAGCCTTATTTCCACAACAGGGTGGGTGTCAGGAACATTTTGCAGTGCAAGAGACTGTCAAAACAAGAGCTGCCTGAAGAGGGAACAGTATTTGACAGAGAGAGGATCTTGCAGGTTGTATGTTGGAGCAAAAATGGGGGGAAGAAACAGCTGACATTTTGTGTTTGGATCCAAAACTAGAGCTGTAAATAAGTACTGTATGTATACGTCCTCACTGAGTGGGGTCAAGCTTTACAAATTCATATAACCAGTGACCAGGCTGACCAGCTGTTACATAACCCTCTGGCCTGATTCTTGTCTCAGGGGAACATAAACAGTCAGTCGACTAAAACTGGAACTACACACCATCAGGTTCACCCAACATATATGTGTTTCTGTGCTCCACATACCTCGCTCAGGCTTCATGTTGTCCAGTGTCATCAGGATGCCTTCAGGGTCTCTTGCAGGGTCTTCTCTTTTTTTTCTTCCAATCAGCCTTGACAGCAGTTCAACGGTGTCTGGGCCCCCCCACCACCAAACCCCTCGGTGACTGAGACCTGCTGTGTTAGCTAAGCAGTGATATCAGCTGTGAAGCCTGCTGCCCCTATCCAACAACAAAGCCTCGCTTTGTTAGCATGCTACTGTACGCTTCCATGGAGTCGCACTGTATTGTCCAACTGACTGACACAAAGACAGCTGATCTCAGATCGGCCAGATACTGTTAGATGTGATCAATCTGTTTTGCCAGTGAGCAATCTGACTAGTGATTTAACTAGCAAGCAGGCCACCCTCGCAGAATGTCTCAAATTCCTCCACCTGAACCATAGTCACGTCGCGGTGCATCCCTCCCTGTGTCTCCTCTCCTGTCCACGGCGCTCTGCTGCTAACTCAGCACTGTTAGCTAGCCAGACAGTCAGACCCACGACTAACTTTGACTGTTTGATTAAGAGTCCAATGGTGACGAAGAAGCCAGCAAACACGCCAACCCCCCCACGGTGAGCACAGGTAGCTGCAGCAGCTCAACAACAAACACTGATTCCAATGTCGGACTGTCTCATTTTGCTAAGACGAGAACATTTTTAACGCAACATTGTTTCTCTGTCACAGACAGCCAACATCAGACGGATATGCTCCACTTTCTGTCCACGCACAGCGTCCGAACAGTCTCCATGTACCTAATGTTAGACACGCCACCTGTACTGACTTCCTTTGAGATCTTCATTAAAACTTTTCGAACCAACAACTTCGCTCGATGCTTCGGCTACGACTGCAGCGTTTCCCCGATCAGCTGTTTCCACTTCCCCGCTGACACACCTGAGACTGACTGACAAACACTGGAACACTAAGTCGATACTGATATTATTCAGATGAAAGGAACAGTGAGTCCTCCTAGTCGTGATGCTTCCAGTCTGCCTCCCCTCCTCTCTCTCTCTCTCTCTTCCCTCCCCACTGCTTGTCAAAACATATCAGTGCAGCTCCAGTCACGTGTCCCAACAACAGCCCCATCGTCACTTCCCTCTCTGCCAGCCAGCCTCGCATGAACTCGCAGCCATAGCAACCACCAACTTAGAAGTGGTACCAAAAACTCAGTGTAGCTTTTTGAGGCAGGAACATTTACAAAATTAAACCCCATCAGCTGAGATGTTCCTTTACAGTGCTGTCACATTACTGGGTGGAGTTTGGGTGGAGAAAGAGGCACAAGCAGAAAAGGGTTCAGTGTCCCTGAGCTGATTGGTCAGTGCAGTTCTGTGCGCGTTCACGTTCGCACGAGGGTTCGCTTCCCGTCGTGAACATTTTGTTCCTGCTTGTTTGGCTTGTATGTTGCCAAAGATCGTATGTTTAAAGTAATGCTTGTCTGAGGGTCTTTTAAAGCTCTTGAGAAGTTCCTTTCAAGTGCACCGCATTATGAAAACATCTTTAATATTAACTTTTGGGTCTTTGTGACCAGTGAGCCAAGTAATGTTTACTAAAATGTATATAGAAGAGTTCATTTGCAAAAACAGATAACTCCCTTTTGATAAATGTTCAATAAATATATTTCTTTTTGATAAAGATTCCTAATAAAGTTACATTTTCAAGATATCTCAGATTAGTAAAGTCATTTTGACTTAGTCAAAGCCACCCAACCTCAGTTGATTGACATTACCAAAAGCTAGTATTAGAAAAAATGTATTTTTTGAAACATCTTTTAAATTTTTCAAAAGTGAGTTAAGTGTTTTTTCAAATGAACTCTTCATTTGAAACAAGTAGAGAAACACAGTTGGTCATTGTTAATACTGAAAAACAAAAGAGATTTATGAAATAACTTATATTGTTACTTTAAGTCAGGGGTTCGCAAATTGTGGGTCGGGACCCCCTTGGGGGTCGTGAGATGTCTTCAAGAATGTTTTTCTATGTAAATTATCTATGTGTAAAATAGTACATTTTACCCATTATTGTAAAGAATATTGATAAAAAATAGTAGCTAAACTTGAAAAATAGAAAATGTAAGGACTTTTCTGCCTTTCTTTTTGCCAGATGACTCTTAAGTTTAGGGTTAGTGAATAGTTAATTATCAAAAGCATCTATAGCAGTAGGTTATTTCATAAAGGCACAGGACACACAGACACATGTGCATGTAGGTAGGCAAATTTTCTGCAGTCCAGCGAAATTAAGCCACATTAAGTCACTTTGAGGGACAGTTTGGCCCCTGCTTTAAGTAATGATGAAGGAGTTTCTTAGCAAAAAAAAAAAAAAGCTGAAGATCTTGAGGAAGAATATCAAAATTGAATTCCCATCTAATACTGACCTTATCAGAAAACTTAGCCTATAGGCTTTATCAGACCTATTGAAGCACCAGGGGATGTTATGGTGAAGCAACTTGATAAAGAAATAAAGAAATGTTCCTGAAGTTTTCACAAAAACAATCTAAAGCAAAATGAAGTTGAAGTCAAACTGGAAGATCAGGACATGAAGAGGACATGTTCATTATAGAACCAGCGGGGCTGCTCATTACTTAATGTTGGATGACGGCCATTGTCCATTGGTGCACATAAAAAAGGTCAGAGGAAGAGCTCTTTGTCATAATCTCATCTCTGCTTAAACCTCTTGGAACAAAGGCAAAGGCCAAAATGAGGACACCAAAATCAGCTTCACAAATCTGTTTGGCAGCTGCAGTTGCACTTACTGTGTTAGTGTTGTTTGCAGCACAAAGACAGGGAAACCTTGAGTTTGATTGTAAATACATGTGGGATATATTTGATGTATCATTTATGGCACACTAAACAGTTTTTGTTCTTACAGCATGTTATGTTTAAAGGGCACCACACTTCTTTAAAGAATTGTGCTTTGTTTTCTGTGAACCTGTTTAAAACTAACATAGTAGTCCTTTAATTATGAAACCAGATAGCAGTGACCCAGATAGTGTGTTGTTAAAATGTCCTCAATATAAACATCAATCTCTTCTTGTAGGTTATCTGCATTTATCTGGAGAGGGAGCAACGTTTATTGAGCAAGGGTAATTTCGCTTATTTGACAAAACCAAGAGTGTGAGACACCAGGAGGTGTCTGTTGCAAACATTTCTGAAACAAAGACAAAAAATGAATAAAATACAGGTTTTTATTCCAGTTATCCAGTCATGCTGTTAGCTAAGAAACATATGTATAAGGGCAGGTGTGAGTTGGTTTTGGGTGGTGGAGGTCAGGAGTTAATGATCCTGTGTTACAACTTTTGTTCAGTTTCATTCAAGGGCTTATAATAATGTCTGCTTTTGAAAAGGTAGCCTCAGCCTAAACATTACTGACAACAGACCAACATGAAATATACAAAAAAGTTAGATAGGATCACCATGATAAAAACAATTCCATATATAATTCATTATGGCTAAACACTGAACAAAAACAGCTTTGTGATTCAAATTCTTGCACACCTCATACTTGTTCTATTTTTATTCTAATAACTACCAATAACTGCCCAAATGGAAAAATGCGGAGAGACAGTCATCTATTTTTAGGTATTGATTTACCCTTTCACAATGATCACATTAGGAGGTTTAGATAATCTTATTTTAATGTGAATTTTCCCTTTAAGGATGTTGGCAAATCCAAACAAAGAAGTTTTTGTGTTTGGAGAAAATCCATGTTATAGCCCCATCTAGTGGCAGAATATTTGTAGTACAGCAGGAAAATATCTGCGTGTCTTTGGACACTCAAAAAGGGACAGAACATGGAAGTGGAAGTGTTACACATCTTCATAGACAGGAAGACACATCTTATACGAATACATTTGCACTTGATATGAACAGCAACAACATATTGAAGGTGTTGTGACTCATTCGGGGATATGGTCCTGTTACTCCTGGATCCTCATCCAGAGGTTGTTCTTCATCTGTTTAGTTCACTGTAATGGCATTATTTGGTACACTCTGACATTGAGAGAAGTAGTGTACACATGCATTCTTACCAAACCACACATAGAGTCAGGTGAAAATGTGCAATTATTTTATTTTATTTTCATAATTAAAGATGTTTGTCTTCTTTATATTTAAAATCAACCAGGCTGAGATGTCATACTCCATGTTTCCTCTTGTGCACTGGTTCTGGTTTGTTTCCTTTATGAAGTTTGATAAACTTTTGGATTTCTACATGCTCAAAGTGAGGAGAGATCTGTAGTTCAGTGACTGTGTTTAATGAGGATCAGAGATTTACCTCTGATTCAGTGCTTACAGTGTCTGTACATTTAAATATTGAGAATTTGATTTCAACGCATTACTGGCTTTTTATCCACTTTTACCAATGTTTCAGAGTATGTGAGATTCCTATGTGTAAACATATAGGTCTGCTTTCAAACGTTGAATCAGTGTATGAGTTTAGCATGTCATCCTTAGGCATCACAATCTGCCACTTTTACTGTTTGGTGTTTGAATCAGAGAAAATTAGTGATGCGTTGATGGTATTTTGATTTTTCAGACTGGCTGGTTATTCATTTGTAATGCCGTGGAGCTGAGGGAGAAAAACTATTAAAGCTTAAATCATCATCCTTATTATTTTTCTGATTTGAATTAGTACAGGTAGTAGTAATGATAGTGTATTTTGGATTATCCAAATGGCAACATCAGAGCTTCTCTGCCCTTTAAATTGTGATCAGGCTGTTTTCAGCAGCATGAGAGCTTCAAAGGACATGAAATGTTTAGCTGCTCCACCCTACCGCACTGTCACGGTGAGTGGTCCCGTTGTCTTGGGTACAGACTATATATAGGACTGCATAATAACCATGAATCCCAAATTACATGACCCAGAAGTACTGTGTAGCGTAAACACAGCAATACTTATTCCGATGAAGACACGTGTTGATTTAATTCAGCTTTGTTGTAGGTCGATGGTTTGCTGAAAAGCAGAGTTTCAAAATAAGAAGAAGACACTCTCACGTCACAAAAAAAGGAAACATTAAGAAAAAAAGAGAGTCAGGATTCAGAGGCTGGAAATACCAACTGTTTATTTTCTACTTTTTTGTGACTACAGAAATGTTGAAACATTTGAACACTGAAAAAAGCTGGATGACATCATCACTTGCTTCTCAATTTTCTTTCTTTTTTTCATTTGCTTAGCAATCACAACAGATGATATTGCACGGCACTGAGAAAGCAGTAGCAAAGCCTGGAAACAGCAATGACAAATCAAGTCATGAGACATGGAGTTATACATCTGAGAGCAACACTGACAGCATTGCCTCTCCGGCACACAAGCGCACACACACTGTCGCTTGCTTGCACACACACACTCTCAAACACACACGCTCACACACATACGTAAACTGAAGAAGCATTGTGAGTTGAGAAGGAGATAAAAAGAAAAAGATCAAGTATGATAGAACACAAGGTGGACAAGAGCGATGAGATTTCATTTTGAGAATGCAAGTGCAAGATGAACTACTACTGTGGTCTAATCCTTAATGTTTATGACAACAAATATGCTTGTTTATCAAAACCCTTCAAGCATCTTTGTGTATGAAGAGCTGGAGGACACCCCTCTGCGGGCGAGAAACTAGTTCCCCAGCTTTAGAGATCCAGATGATTGTCTTAGGCGCCGCAGTATTGTATGAGACTTGTAGCTAAGCTACCCATCATATGGGAACTCCTTAGGGTCGAAATAAATAACAGAACATGTAAAAATGAGTAAAAAGCAAATCCACACATCATCCATTCCCTCTCTACTACAGGCCTTCATTTTGTTACGTAAGCACCTGTAGTTTTTCTGCAAAAACATCCACATTCAGTGACATAATGACTGCATAACATGCTGCTGTTATCCAACAGTAAGGCCTCTGACAGGCAGAGGGATTCAGACTTACTGTGATATGCACCAATCAGCCACACACACATGCAAACACACCAGCAGCACAAACTGATTTGAAACAAAAGTCAAACACACAGCAAAGTAAAACATGCACACGAGCACACAGCCAAAATAAATGATCAATTCAGGTGGCTGTCCCCATACACACTCACACACTGATTCCTTGGTAAGCTTCTTTACAGTTTTAATAGACTTTGCTCATAGTCATTACACGAGTATGTTCCAGAAGAACAGACACTAGATGGAGCGAGGCGGCAGTGCCACAGCAATAAAAACAGACCCAGCTCTGCGGCACGGCCCCCCTGGCAGACCGGCTGCCCGGCCTCGGCTCCACCTCACTCAGTGCATGAGACAGCAAAGTGAGCGGGACTTGCAGCCCTCGTTTCTTCAGATGCTTCAAGATTGTACGTTGAACAGGAGGTTTCCCACATGGTCGAGTAAGCTTGTCTACACAGCCCTACGCCTTCTACATTCTATACCCGTGCGAATGGCAAATCAAAACTCAACAAGTCTACCTCACAAATGCCAGTGCTTTTCAACATTATACATATTTTTTTGTCCAATTTTTGGTTTGTTTTAAAAATCTTTGGATGTGCAGTAATACCCATAAAATAACTGTTTTTGTTAAAAAGTCAAAAGAATAGAAAAAACACACACACGTACACACTGCTTTTTGCCAGCTGTTTAACAAAGTAGCTCCTGTATAACTTTGTCTGCATTGGCAAATCAACTGTCTGGGTTTCTGGCAGTGTTTAAAACACATTGAAATGCCGGCTAGGATTCAGCTGAAGAAGAATACAAACTACTCCTTTGTTAAATCTAAGCATGGGAAATAAGGCTGTAACATAAAACTGTCTTTTTTGTTTGTTTTTTTTCTTCCAAAAAACCTACTATATACAAATCTAGAGTTTCTACAAATGCATAAATTAAAGCAGTGGTTAACCATTACAAAAATGCAATTAAATTAAAATCACAACACAGAAGAAGAGAAAAAGGGAAAATAGGAACACAATATCACAGCAGTTGGTTTTACCCTGTAAAAGCAATAGTCTACCATCATAATATTGGCATAACCCAATGTCTGATAAAAAATACGCTTCTCCCTCCATCCCTTTAAGTTTCATACATCAACCCTGAAACTTGTCCTCCGCAACTTTGAACAGAGCACTTCTGCCAAAAAAAACCCTTAAAAATAGATAATCATACAGCTTCTTTTTTTTTGAAGTAACAACAACAGTTACCACAAGAGTGGAGTTCTGCCTAGCTCACAGATAGACGTCTCAATGCAGAACTCAAAGGAATTATTACTATGAGGTATTCAGAGACATTGGTAAAGACATGCACGGCCAGAGTGCTGGACCTTTCTACACACAGCAGAGAGACGAGGCAGGTTAGGAGGGAAGAAGGGAAGGAGGGAAGGAGGGAAGGAGGGTTGAAAGAGGTCAAGGGAGAGAGAAGAAACAAAGACCTTTGGTTTTAATCTGTAGAAGTGGACAACAGAAATTCCTTTGGTATGTTTTCATTGCATGGTTGCGCTGGCAAAAGCACCACGGTGTGACTTAAAAAAAAAAAAAGAAGAGGAATAAAAACACATTTCCTTGTTTCTTCAGTAGTGGCCCTTCTACAGGCTGAGGTATTCACAGAGTCAAAGGTGAGAGGTCAACAGCGGTTTTACACTTTGGTTCAAGCAAGGCACTCGTCCTGGGAGTTTTAGAAAGATTGCAACACGTCTGCTTCTACTTTCAGGAACATGTCTGCCTATAGTTGAGTCAACAAATCTGCCCATGGCTATGTCAGCTTGTCTGCCTATTGTCATGCAAAGATGTCTGACCTATATGGTGGATCAATATGACCACAGATACACACAAAGAGGCAGGTCCAAGGAGAAGGGAAGCTGGAAAGAAAAGACAGTCAGGTACACCATGAAATTCACACTGATTGTTATTAAATTGATCATAAAACCAAAGTAAAACTTTAATTTTTTTCCAGATTTGGTACCTGAAAATGTCTTTTCAGCAAATAAAACGGTAGAAATAATCCCTTTGGTCCAGCTGATGAGTTATAAGAAAAGCTGATTACGTTTCTGGCAACTCCCCTCTGTCCCCTGCAGGGCCCCAGTGTGGCCGCTTGTGTGTATCCATGGCTAGATCAGCATATCTGCCTATAGCTACATCAGCATGACTACCTATGGAGCTGTAATCAGAGCATAGATGAAGCAAGAGCAAGCATAGCAGGGGTGCATGGGTTGAGTGCAGGTGGGAGGGGCAGAAACGGGAGAAGAAAGGAAGAGAAGAGGAGACAGGAGGGGGGAGGGGACAAGACACACAACATCTTGAAACACCACTCATAGAGGCCGTGCAATGAGAAGAAAAAATCTTTGGTTATCTTTGGTATCATCAAAGTGATAGAAATCACGTATGGAACTTGAGTGAGGTAGCATCTTTGGTTCACACTATAAAACATCAGCAGGTCTTGACACATTTTTTTGTCTCTTTGTCCTCTTTTTGGTTTTTCTTTCAGAGATGAAGAAGCGAGCACAGTCTCTCGCCTCTCCTTCAGCGCTTGTTCTGATGAATGTAGAGCTGCTAACCCAGGCCATGAGATGACGAGAGAGGGGGTTGAGGGGGGGCGGCTCAATATATTTAATGATACGCTGCCCTGGGCCGGCCCCGCGTAGTGCTTTCCTCCTACTGCTGAAATGCATAGCTTACTAGGACAGGCGAGAAGTGGGGGGGGGGGGGGGGGGGGGGGTGTGGGGATTTGCAACAAGCAGGGTGGGGTGTTTTAGTATTCAGGTGAGGAGCTGACATTGCTGTGTAAGTGCCTGAAAGTGATTTGATCATTGATATCATCCCCTCGGCCCAACATCTTTGATGAGGAGGATAAATCAAATAGGTATGAAGCACACATGGGCGATGCACTGAGGCTGAATGCTTATCATTATTAGAGCGGTGACACAGAGGCTGTCTCTCTCACAGTGTCAAGAAAACCCAGTTAGAGCTGTCTTTTGTTTTCACCTTTGCAGAGAAAACATACTGATAAATGGATCTGTCAATGTTTCCAGGCTGCTGGTATTTGAACACAACTAATCTGCTAAAGTGGGGAAGTTATGTCTCTGCATTTATTCATCTTCTTATATTCATCAATAAGACTGTTTATGGAGATTTGGCTGGGATATGGGTTGATTCAAGAAGGCATCAATAAGGCAAACATCAATCCAGTCTCAGTAGATGGCTGTCTACCAATGAGTCTGGTTCTGCTTGAGGTTTCTGCCTGTTAAAGCTTTCCCCACCACTATTGCCAAGTGCTTGCTCATGGTGAATTAATGTTTAGTCTCTATATAATATTACAAAGACAACGCTCCAGACCGGCTCTGTATTTAAAGTGTCATAGGAAAACTTTTGTTATGATTCGGTGCTGTATAAATAAAGCTTCACTGGCTGATTGAATAGCTGTGTCCAGTGTTGTGTCACAGAAATGTTCCAATTGCAAAGAACAGAAATTCAAGAATGACTCAGAATGTTGTATGAACTTCAAGCAGCAACAACCTCTTTGTTGTAGAGCCTAACTAACAGTCTGTCTCAGAAGTAAAGGAGAAAAGGAGGTAAAAATACTTTTAAGATTAACAACTACAAAATGTACTCTTTGGTCTAATAACTTTGTTCTTAAGTGTTGTGACCCTAAGATGAATGAGAGGTTTTGGTTTGTAAAAGGCTTTGGTTTCTCTTGTTTAATTATTCAACGCTTCAGCATGTTGAAGGAAAGCACTACCACGAGGGCTTCGATTTGGGGGTTCCTTTGCTTTGGTTTGGGGTTTTGTTGTTTTGGGTTGGGTTAGCAGTCTACACATGAGGCATCTCCCTGTCTGTCTGGAATGCTTGATAGAGAGACAGACAGCTGGACAGACAGTCCACCTCCACCTGTCCAAACACAACAATCCAGTCGCTCCTGTAGGATTATTTTTGTCTTTAAAGTTGATTGGCCAATCCCACTGGAGCTCCACATTCTGGCTGTTTTTTCAAGGGTGTGGACATCTGCAGACCAGGCTGCCAACAGGCTGATTAAAACCTCCATCATTAAAACCAACCAATCAGATTAAAGATAAGGATGGTGAATGATAGATTGATACTGGCTGGGGAGGTAAAGTGGGGTATATTAAAGCTATAGACCAGTGACAGTGAATGTGTGTGAGGGGGAGGGTAAAACTATAGTCTTTTTGCAGTATGTTACACATAAACGTGTTGCTGAAACAAACATTTCAAAGCAGGTCAAACAAGAAGTCTTTGGTTTGTTTTTTCATCTTTGGATACTATAAATATCAATATAGTACAGGTTTAAGGGCAAAACGTTGCTTCAAGGTCTCTTTAAGTTTCTCTTTGTTTCTCTAAAGTTTTAAAGCTTTTCCACCGAGGTTGAGTCAGTCCATGAGTTGGTCAGATCAGTCCGTCTTCAGGCTTTGGTGCAGGAGTTGGGGCCAGAGTTGATGGAGTGACCGGAGCCATCGTCCACCCACTTATCCAGGCTCCGGCGGCGTGCGTTCATAAAGAAGTTGCTGACTGTGGTCAGCTCAAGGCCCAGCTGCTGGGCGATGGTGACCTGCAGCTCTTTGGATGGACGCTTGTTTTCTTTGAAGATGGCATGGAGCGTCCGTCGCTGCACATCTGTGAACACCAGCCGTGGTTTTTTGGTCATGTTCCCCCGATCGTTCCTGCCGTGGTCCTGTTCCTTACGTTTGCATGCTGTGGAGAGTTCATGGGAGATAGAAGAAAGAAAGAGTATGTTGATTAGAAAGGTTGGGATATACAAATTCATTGACTGACCCATACATTTTTTCCCTGTACCATCTTTCTGTAAAGCGTTGCAAGTTTGTATTCAAGCTAAGACAAACTGGTGAGATAACAGAAAGCCCAAACCAGTATCTGATATTTTCTCATGCACAAAAAAAGCCCTTATATGGGTTGTTTTGGTGCTGTTTGGTCCAAAACAGGTTAAGCTTTCCATAAATGCTTATATTATGTTAATTTTGGGACCCTGACAATTCTATTAGGACTATCAAAAAATGAACCACAAATATGATGATTCCACAAATCTTAAAAAATACAGCGGTAAAATAAAGATTGATTTGTGTAACTAAATTTCAAAATGTTTTGAAAATAGTCAGAAAAATTATGAAACTTGAAACTTGGTAATTCAGTGCTTTGATGATGGAAATGGGTTGTCACAACATTTTATTGTCATTCACTTACAAATGGCTAAAAATGTTGATGGGAGCCTCTTTTATTTTAGAAGCAGCTATCTAATTAGATTTTATCCAAAGATGTACTACCTGCACTGTGTACTACCTGCACTGTGTACAAAGAATGGTTTATAGAACTGTATTTTATTAGATTTTATTGTATTTTATATTTAAATTTTATATATTTAAAAGCTGGAATAGAGAAACAGCATCTCGTTTTTCCTGTATGTCTCGTATATACAGTGAAAATTGACAATAAAAACCTTTGAATCTTTGAATCTACCTTTCAGGGAATAATTCAGGTTCAGTGCTACTCGTGTTCAAAACACAGACATTCTTCCAATGGGCCAAATGCAAATTACATAATTGTGTTAATGAACTCTTCCACATTTTTCCAAGGACTTCTGTTAGTCTTTTAACCAGAAGAGGAGCTCTGTTTCTTCCTATGTGGAGCAGAAAAACAGGAGGCCTGTCAGCCGGCAACAATGAGCGCTGTCCACGGTGCTGAAAATAAAACGTACCTCGCTATAGACCACAGCTCTGACAGAACTGAACCACAGATCATCAAATACTGAAAAAAAAAAACTTGTGTGGGTTTTGACCGCAACTCAAACCCCCACTCAACTGATCTGCTGTTTCAACTTCGCTCTTTTCCCTCGCTAAGTCCTGGTATTCGCAGACATCCCTTTAAGGTTCACCTGTGAGTAGACACCGGAAGGGGGCAGACGTGAGCTGCTGGAGCAGAAGGCCCAGCATGGACAGGAGGGAAATTAATGAACGAGATATTCCAACAGGATATTCTCAATAACTGTTTTATAATCAGACGTAGTAATTCCTCAAAACAGTGCAGATTTTATTTCCAGAATTCAAAGGGTGAATAAAAAACATTTTATTAGGCCTACAAAAATCCTCAAAGATGACCAATGATAACAGAAACACAAAATATTTACAGAATCTCATGCAAAATATGAAAAAGGTGTCACTAATGGTGATAATAATCGTATTACTGCGCTATAACTACGATTATATAATGAAACATTATTTTTTATGTAGCCGTGTGTCACTGTATGTTGTTGATGTAAAGTTTTTGGTGTAACACCGGTGTCACTGCCCTCCAAATTCGGGTTTGCTAATTAGAATGTTCAGAGATACAACCATACAAATAACTGGCACATTGGTGTCTGCTAATTAAGCCAGCTCCACCGTCTATCCTATCCTCCTTCAGCACACTTTATTTTAACACTCACTCTCTCAGATGTGTGTGTGTGTGTGTGTGTGTGTGTGTGTGTGTGTGTGTGTGTGAAGGTACAGTGCATGCTATCCTCGTGACTGTAAACTAGAGCTTAATAGTGACTCTGAGCAGCCCAGTGTCTCCAGTGCTGCTAAATATTAACAGAGAGCCAGAGCTCTTCATGGAGGGGCGGCTATAAATCAGCTCCGTGAAGGCCACGCAGACAGCAGGAGCCTCCACAGAGCCTGAGCATGGAAGGGTGCAGGAGGAGCAGGAGGCCCGAGCACAGAGGCAGCAGCTTTCCCAGGACCAGGGGGAAACACAATAACGGCCTCGTTATCACACATAGGCTACGTGCAAACGCACGCACGCACGCACGCACGCACACATACACATACACACACACACACACACACACACACACACACACACACACACACACACACACACACACACACACACAGCTGCTGCTCCCAGCTAATCATTACAAATATACAGATAACTCCACACACTCACTCAAACACAGCACACACTGACAGCGACAGTCCTGCTTTTCATAATCTCACAGAGAACAACAAACAGACATCTGAGCGAAAACCCTGCAAATATTCAACTGGAAAAACAGCCTTTTACTTTTTTTAACCAGAAGATCCATCCTATTTCACTGTACTCTGGTAATATTCACTCAGTGTTTTATACAAGTACATCAAAAACTGTCAACAATAAACATGTCAACAAAACATCATCTATGCTTCACAGATTTACTTCTCATTATATAATAAATCTCCCTTTTTGAATTTGTTCATTATGTCCTCTGCCAAATCCGTCCACTTTTAGATTTATTATATTATATTCTGTTCTAGGTAAGCAAATTCAGATGGGTAATTGAATACGTGGGAAAAGGAGAAAAGGCCCGAGATTAATTTCAGAAGCCTAAAATCAATAAGTATATCACATCTACTTCAGAACACGATCACATATCTGGTTCACCTAGGAACGAACGGATCAATATACAGGCGCTCAGACTATTCTCTCCAAATTAATTTACTTTTGTATTGTACATTTGCTCCTATCTTTTTCTGGGCGATATTTATCAGACATGTCATATTTTAAATCTTACGTTTTGGGGATTTTTTGTTTATATTGTATTTTTTTTCTTTCGAAGAAGTTATGATTAAACGAGAGCAGTCGTAAAACCAAATAAAAGGTCGAAAACAAATAGGTCTACTAAAGCAGGCCTGAGACATCTATATTCCAGGTATACCCCAACCAGTATAAGTTTGACTTGATTAAAAAAAAAAACTTTGAGCAATGCCAATCAAAAGCTAATCCTTCTTTTCTTTGATTTTTGATTTTGATAAAAACAAAATCATAGCAATGACCATTAGACGACCGAGGACAAAACCAGCTGTCAAAAGTTAAAAATCAGTTTAACTCATTAGCAAGTCACACACACACACACACACACACACACACACACACACACACACACACACACACACACACACACACACACACACACACACAAAAGCAGCAGATGGGAAAACTGAAAAATGATCTATTGCGATTACACCCACGTGCACTCGCGCGAGCATGCCGTACACACACAAATGCACGCGCACTTTCCACTAAATGACCACTGCAGCCTCACTTTTCAAAAAGCCAAAAAGCCTATTTGTAGGTCATTGATTAGACTCTTGAACGTTAAAAAAATCCATTGGGTGTCCACGAACGCGCATGTGCTATTGGGGCCTCCACAGCGCGCCCTAATTGACTCGTGCGTATACCTCAGGGACAAATTAATACAGAGGTCTATCAGTTAATTAGATAAACCTCAGCCAAGTCAGGGCTAGTTTACGACCAAAACACAAACACGTGCTCTCTGTTCCACTACTCTCAGTCTATTTAATTAAAACAACACAATGCATAACTACTGCTCTGCTCAACACTTAATTTTAATTCATCATACACTCTCAACGACACGTGCACATACTCTTTCCCCCCTCTCTCTGTTTACATCGAGACCAACACCAACACCAAAAAGCTGATCAGTTGCATCTACACCAAAATAAACACATTCCTAACGATTTCTGGGCCTGGGATCAGCTTACGCACACAGTCCAGCGGTCGATATTTTGAGGTAAAATGACATGAGCACTTGTTTCACACAATCCCAAAATCCTTGTACAGACAAAAAAGGATGCAGATTGATGTCAGGCTACCAAGTTTGTGCATGAGCATCAGCTATACGAAGCACTCTGAAACTTTTTTCAGCACGTTTTGAATTTACGAAGATGCAGATCTCCCCTAAGGGCACAACATAGAGGCCAGATCTAGAAACCATTTTTTCCACACCTGGGGCAGGTGTAATGTGTGAAGAGCTGTGAGCTCGTCATTTTCAGTGTTGTGGTGATCAATGCATATTTTGCCTAAAAGAAACATTTGTCCTGAATGCTACCAAGGTGTGACATGAGCTTTAATTAAACTTTTTTAAAATCTCTTTTTCATGATAACTTTGCCTCAGTCCAATGTTTGCTTTGGTTCCAAGCCTATTTCACCCAGTAGTCATTATATGGTTGCATTCAGGGCAAATGTTCCTGTTAGTGTGTTTTTTTCTGAGCAGCATATTCAAAAAGGATGAAAACAAAAAGGGGCTTTACCGAGGCTTCGCTCACCTGCGAGCCTGAGCGCACTCATGCGCTGGAACTCAGGCTCCTGCAGCCACTTCCACATGCGGCGGAAGGTCTCTCTGCCGGACTTGAGCTTGGACCAGGGTTTAGGGTTCCTCAGCAGGTCGGACAGGGTCCCTTGGGATCTGCACAGGACCCGCTGGGCAAAGATGGCCTGAGGGATGCTGTAGCGCTTCAGCTCCGTGGTGATTCTCTGCGCCACCTCTTTGGTATTCACCTCCTCCATCTGGCCCCCAGAAACACCACCCCCTCCACCGCCACCGCCCCCTTGCTGCCCGGGCCCGGAGGCCTGCTCCCGGCTGCCCCCCAGCCCCTGGCCGTGCCCCTGCGCACCGAGGTGGGCGTGCGGGTGGTGGTGGAGGCCATTGATTTGTACCATGCCCGCCGAGGAGCTCATGTGCTGCTCCGTGTGTCTGCCGAGCATGGCCGGGTGGTGAGCCTCAAACCCGCTGGGGGTGAGCATCTTTTCACCTGGCATGGCGGCACCGGGGTGAGCGTAGGGAGGGATGCCAGCCTGGGTCGTGTGTATGCTGGCCAGACCTGAGCCGGACAGCGGGGAGAGGCTCTGGCCCATGCAGGGATCCTTGTGATGATATGCGGGGTACAGACTGTTCATGGGCGCCAGACTCCGGTCCTCGCGCATTAACGTGAAGCTGCCGCTGACATTTCCGGGGATTCTTTGGTGCGGGTGATGGTGAGGATGATGCGGATGGTGGTGGTGGTGGTGATGGGGAGGAAACTTGTCGGACACTGTGGAGATGGGGGGTAAGGGCTGTAGGGGGGTGAGGGTGGTGTAAGTGCTGCTCGCACTCATGCCAGGGGGGGCTTCACACATGCTGATGGCTGGGTGCAGGTGTCCATGGTGTCCGTGGTGATAGTCTCCGCTGTCCAGCAGGGTCGCCATGCCCATAGCGCGGTGGCTTAGACCCCGGGGCCCTGGACGGGAATGTGGACTGTGGCCGCTCAGTAGGTCCCCGTGAGCGGACACGGTCTCATGGCTCACTCCGTGCAGGTCGCCAATATTCTCCATCGACAGCTGTGCGTTCATGATCCGGGCAGCGCTGTGGACCAACCATCTATCTGACCTACCGCACGTAGCTGGTGTCCAGAAGTCCTCACGTGCAGTAAAGTTCTATTTTCTTTTGTTGCTTTTTTCCTTCTTGCAGAAGCAGCAGCCTCCTCTCAGTCCTGATATTCTCTGATTTTTCTCTTTCCACTGACGTTGTTTTGAAAACTCCTTTTCCCGATTTCTTATTTTTCTTAAAACATTTTTCTTTCTTTTTTAATTTTTTTTCTTTTCTGATTCTCTTTATGATTCAAGCCCCCCCACCGCCAACCAGCTGTCCTCGCGCTCCGGTCGGGTGCCGCGCCATCTCTCTAGTTGTGTGTCTCCAGCCCCTCTTCCACCGCAGCACAGATCGCCGTCTGCACATGCGCACTGTTGACATCCATCTCCTCTCGTACTCTCTCTCTCCCTCATTCTCTCTCGACCCGACACGCGCGCGCACACACCGCCCCGCTGCTCTGACGTCAGCTACCTTATTAAGGAAGGGAGGTATCAAACCACCTGCTAAGAGCTGTTCCCTCCAACGAGCCATTTTCAGCAGCATTTACCTTTTACTTTGCCTGCATGTTTAAAATGTAAAAAGAAGAGTCTCTTATTGAGTCCTCTCAGATTAGAGACGTGCAAATGAACTACTTACGGCACCTCATAGGTGATTAAGAATTATTTAGAAAATAGAGGCTCATTAGTGCTATAATGAGGCTCTCTCGTCAGTCCTCCTTAAATTATTAGGCGCAAATGAAGTAAACTTCCGGGTTCATATGGAGTTGATTTTTAACCAGTGAGGTGTGGGGTTCAAAAATCTTACAACTTCGAATGAACACAAAACTACTCTGAATTTAACAAATATAGACTTCAAAAAATGTAACATAGATTATTTAATTAGTAGCTACATAGTAGACACTAAAGTGTCATATATTTGTTTTCATAATCACCACATGGATTTATTTATTCTTTCATAACTTCAGCTGCAGCCCCACCCCCAAATATGTGGCGGTTTAAACAAACGAAGAAGACTGTAGGACCTTCTCTTTTGATAGAAAAAGATGAGCAGATGTGTCTATTGTTCAGCCATTAGGCTTAACGAACCAAGCCCAGCACCGTGTGTGTGTGTGTGTGTGTGTGTGTGTGTGTATGTGTGTGTGTGTGTGTGTGCTATTTGGAAATAAATACATGCACTTTTAATTTAGAAATTTGAGAACCTTTTCAAAAAAAAAATGTCCAATAATATAAAATAAAACGCCAGCATCTCATTCATTCAAATAAGACAACTTTTATTTTGTAAAAGGAACTTCCAGGTACAACGAAATACACATGACTACTAACACATCCACATTACGTAAAGCTGTAGGAGGAAATGACATGCTGACACATAACATGCATGCTCCCCCTGTGCTGTTGTATGCAGGATAAAAGCCCGTGGGCCCTGCGTACATGTCAGGGGCCGTTTATCCTGATAGAGCGGTATTACAAGGCGTCCTCAGCCGGCCGAGGTGACAGCTTGCAGCGGTCAGTGTCCTGCTGGACCCCCCGCTGAATGAGAGACATGTCAAAGGTGACGCTTCAAGACTCCCAAAGCCAACATCTGCGGGGGGACAGATTAACCTTTCAGACTTTTCCCTGTCCTGGACCTGCTAGGGGCCCCGCATCTGTCAGGGTCCCCACAATAGCCGCAGCGCTCGGTTGAACGAGTTAAATAAAAGAAAAGAAAAAAAAAGAGAAGAAGTTAAACTGTCTCTGATGTGAAGTCAATGTCAACGGCGTGTGTGTGACGTGTGTCGAGACAAAGGGACACTAATTCCTCGGAGTGTGGCTGTCCAAGCGTGCAGCCCTGCGCACATCATGGACTTTATAGAGGCTGACAACACAGAAACAAAAACACTGAGGACACACTTACATATATTCAAGGAGAATCGGCTGCTTTATTTATTGGGTATCTACACTTTAATTTATCAATGCAATGAAAAATCCCCCTTCCATAAAATGTAAGTTTATCACAAGAAAACAAAACTCACTGTCTAAACTTTAATTTAAAGCGTGCTCCAAGTTCATCCAAGTTGTGTTTATATTTAGCCTCACACCCGCGCGCATATACAAACGACATATGCAGAAGGACGGAGAAATACTAAAGGCCAAATATTGGCCTTACATGGCAGCAAACCTCATCCACACATTCTCATGCGGATCGATATGCTGCTGCCATGTCTGCACGACCTGAGCTGTGTGTGTTTATGCGTGCTGGCTCTCTGTGGCCATTGTGTCGAGACAGGCCTGCGTGGCCCCTACGAGCCGCTGACATTTGCTTTGCAGAGAATATAAGGGCCACGATTTTTCTGAGCACTTCTGAGAGAGGATACGTTTCAATTCAATACGTATAAAAGACAAAGCAGAAAAACTAGTGCCTCCTACATCCACACATGTGCGGATATATACAGAGGAGTGTAAAAAAAAAGAAGAAAAAAATGTATCAGGGCAGAGTGACTTTAGGGCACCTGAATGCACCGTGTCAATGACTCACAGGTTTCACACTGATTATTAATCCGGGGCATCTTCCTCGTGAAGCCCACAGCAGCAGAGCCGAGCAGGAACAATCTGCAGCCTCGCGAACACGACCGTGGATCAATATTTCTGCAGCTCTGTAAAGTGACACAGCGATGCAAGCGTTATAGATGTTCAAAATGACAATTACTGCCTGTTTAGGAATAAGCCTTTACTAAATGGCATCTGGTGAAGCTAAACTTTTATAAATGAGGCTACTTGACTATGGCCTCTGTGCTCATCCATGTCGGATGAAGCCGTATGATATAAGGGCGCATATATACTGAAACCGAATTAGCCTTTGGAAAATAAATCTCATTGCTCTTGTTAAATCCTTATGAAACCATAAACTCATTTATTGGTTCACCTTTAAGTCTCGAGCTCCATAAATATTTTGCTCTGTAAATGAATTTTGTAAATTACCATCAAACCCTTCCAGAAAATTATAGATCCAATAGGAAAATACAGGATTCTTTGACGCACTATTTGAAGGGTTATGAATTTATTCCTCTCTTCGCTCTTTTTACAGAAATGTGCATTGCGGTGTTTGCAGCTGGCCTTTACAGCATATTTGAAGTATAGGCCTTGAAAACACAGCACAGAGAGCCAATCAATACTGACTAAAATTATAATTCCTGGAGGAACTCAGGCGAAGGCCTTTGATTTGTTAGAATAAACACACCTGGAAATATAGGCTTTTAAAATGTGCTCTGGCAGTGGTATTTCAGGCGTAAATATATGAATGTTCAGGAAATGTTTTTTATTCAAATAAAGTTATTTTTAATTATATGTTAATTATTTTGAGAGGACAACACATTCAGCATTTATTATAAATTTGAGCTGTGTTAAAGCTCTCCTGATGAGGCTGTTTTAACACGTTTTACTTTGGTCCAAGGCTTCAATAGAGAGAGAAAAAATAGGCAGCAAAAATAAAAAAAGATCTCAATTTGACCAACCTGGAAAGCATTAGGCAGACTATGAGCCAAGATTATATTAAGGGCTAAAGACTGATAATCTCTTTTTAAGCTGCTGCAGTTTTAACTATCCTGTTGGAACACTTAAAGATGAACAGGTTAAAAGTGTCTGTGCAATATGAAAACGACCAAACCAAATTAAATTCACATCAGACCGCAGAATAAAACGGCCTACAGCATTTTTTAACTCGATTGAGGAATTTTATCCTCAATTTTCTCTACTTAATCAAAATACCTTCATGG
This sequence comes from Notolabrus celidotus, assembly GCF_009762535.1. Taxonomy (NCBI): domain Eukaryota; kingdom Metazoa; phylum Chordata; class Actinopteri; order Labriformes; family Labridae; genus Notolabrus; species Notolabrus celidotus. Next base: position 27,436,262 of record NC_048274.1, read on the forward strand.
CCGAGCAGCAGATGCCGGACATGCTGCCTTGCTCAGGGGTAAATCAACTGCCTCTTCTCTCGCGTTATTCCGCGTCACTTGCTCTGCTTCGCGCACTCATTTGAGATTAACAAGGCATCCCTTTACATTAAAGAGTCCATATGCCGTCCAATTACTCCCTGTAACTTTGGAGAGACTCCAATTATGACAACAAAACCGTGTCAACGATAGCCAAACCAAGAGCAAAGCCACAGTCAGGGTACAAAATATGACTACAAATATGAACGACTTCTGCTGAAAGTGTGTGCATGTATGATTTATCTGTTTAGAGAAAGGACAAAATAAAGTATAGATTTCTCCAAAATATAAGCTCTACTTTGTGGCACTTTTTTCTGTTTTTTTTTAAATGTTTCAGGAGAATAATTTGCTATCCTTTGAAAAATGACAGTTAAAATATGTTGCCTTTGAAAATATCTCGTAGGTGGAATTTATTTAGATAACTGGGGTTACTAAAATCCTTACATTAGCTACTCCTTGACAAAACAAGACATTGCTCTCTATTATATATTTGATGTGTTTATATTAATATAAACCTAATGCTGATCAATACCTGCCTTAAGGGTTAGAGCAACTTTTGTTTTTAGACTTGGGCCTGATAATTCTAGGAAGTTTTTTTAAAAAACTTTCTTTCTATTCAGTTTTACATTTCACCATCTGATAACATAAGGGTGGGGCTGGTTTCTAATGACAGACCTGACAACGTTTCCCGGTCAGAATGATCATTTTCATCAGTCATAATTTTTTCTCTCCAGGAAAACTTAGACCTGCTTAGTCTGAAAAATACATCCAAATAAGTTCATCTCTTAATTTCAAACAGCTATAGGCTACATTTAGGAACGCTCGTGCGAGTAGCCATATACACAGCAATCACTCATGTACTCCATTAGTCCACACTGATATAAGCCATCCTATTTAATGTTAAAATGTATGTATAAGTCATAATTAATGCAAATCTTTGTAAATTTAGCCCTTAATCTAAATACCACAGCTTAATTCACATGACGCTGCATCACATAATCAATCAGTTATTACATAAAGTCCTTGTTTGAAACAGTATTGTTAGAACTACATATTATAAAGTAGAGTGTCAAGTTAGCAAAGATCTCTCAGTCTGTTATCAGGTCATATACTGCTGCCAGTTTGCATATACTGCAGGTTAACTGGCGCAGCTCTGCAGGTCTCTTATCTGTCGCAGTGGGTGTAAGTTTGTGTGCAGAAGCATCAGAACCAGACTGACACTCGGACTGCGCTCTTTTGTCCACATTTCTTCTCAACAGGGTGCCAGGGTGCAAAATGTCTGCGTTTAAAACTCCTCTTCTTCTGCGCCACACATAAAAACCCACACGCCTCACACTGTGCGAGCGACGCGCACACACCCACACACACTCAGACTGTAGTCCCCGACTTTACCGCAGCATCCGTTTCTGTCATGCATCTTTAACAGCCGCCCAGCTTTCTCCCAACCACAGAGCTTAAACACAAGCGTACTTCAACTCTTTAAACTCCAACAAACGAGTTGAAAGAAGAAGAGGATGCGCTCACATCCGCGCGATTCCTCCGTGTGTGTTCCTCCCGTCCCACCCTCTCCCTCGTCCTCCTCCTCCGGGTTCCAGCTTCTCCCCACAGCGGCCGGAGTCCACACTCCTGCCCGCGGTAAACATCCTCACAGCCCGCTGCAGGAGTTCTCTGTTTCCAGTCGCAAATTATCCGTCCGGTAAAAAGCCTCTGTTTTCCTCCTCCGGTGCCGGGCTTCTCTCCCTGCTTTTCTCGATGCAGGCGCATTTGAATAGCTGGCCGGTGTTGTTATGGATCCGTGCGCACTGAAAGAGAATCAGTATGCAAATTGTTTCAGTATCAATCGAAAGGTTCGATCCGCATGAGCGTCAGCCCCTTTGGCACGAGAGGCTCCTGCGCTGCATAAATGTTTATAATGATCCCATATATTAACACAGAAGGAGAGCAGAGTGGAAATACTGGAGAGTTATTTAGATGTTACTTTAATATTATTCTGCAGAAAAAAATTAAATGTTAATTTGAAGATGCAGGAGCAGTGACTCAGGCTCTGACAAACTATTTAGCTTTGAAGCATTTGTACAAGTTGAACATCTTATCCCACACAGTTTCAGGGTATATCATAGCACTTTATTTTTTTTATCATATTAATATTTTAAATCTGTTTGGTTTAATGGTTTGCAATAACTACGTTTTTGTGTACAATTTTCCCTATTTATTTATCTCACAGCCAAATGTTTTGTTCTTTCATTGCTGCACCACAATTTCTGTATTTTTCTGAGACAAAACTAGTGTCACCATTAGTCACACTTTAAAATCATTCATTATATGTTGATAAAAGTTAAATAACCAATGTTTAATGACTGAAATTGACCTTATGATTCGATGCACAGTAGCAGGATGTCACATTTTCTGTCATGCTTCAGTCTGCTCTGTGATTCTCTGATAATAAAGCACAAAATCAAGTTTGGAGGAGTGTAACAGTGCTGACAAACACACACCAGGAAAGATGCACCTGTGTTAGGATAGACAAAGAGAGGAAATGAAGAAGGGTAAAACTAAAACATGACGGTGGTAGCTGAGAGGAGGAGCGTTGAAGGACGAAAAGAAGTGCTGGGCAACAGAAAGTAGAGCACACAGGTGAGGACAGGTATCTGAAGATTTGAGAGTTTGGACAATCAAGAGCAGGATGGTGAAGATGGAGGAAAAGAGTGGAAGGGCAGAGAGAGGTGAAAGGAAGAGCTGTGTTGAGTGCAGGGAGAAGGGGAGTGTGGTCAGGAGGAGATAAAGCATAGAGTCCGTTATCCATCTGTTCCAGGGTTAGAGTTTGACCAGCTGAGGGGGTCGGGGTTGAAAGGTCGGCGACCTCTAGGCCCGAGGGCTCCGTGGTCAATGCGCTCGCAGGTACACACTGGGGATGGGGTTAGAAGGTAAATAAAAAAGGAAGATGCTTTTGTCTTGCACAGATTGAACATCAAGCTCACTGTGAGATGGACAGTGTGTATTTTTGAACAAAATAAAGGACGACTTATTCCACTATCTGTTGGGAGGGTAGAGAAGATAGATGTGTTTTGTGTCATTTGAATATACCTAAAATGCCATTTTGCTTGTTTTCAGATTTATTTGGTGTTGGTGTTCTGATATGAAAAAGAGGATAATTAAGATATCGGCAGCCATGCTTGTTGGCAATACACATAACATGACCTGATAACCTTAATTTGGATTGTTGACATGTAACTGTGGCCGTTCTAATTTCCATTTTGATCACTTTAAAGACTTAGCCTGTGAAGAGGCTGCTGATGTTTCTAAACACATGAATATCAATCTGTTAATATTAATGAGAACGTTTAATTTGATGTTTTCTGCTCTCTCCTGGTGGTGTAGGTCTGTATCTGTCTTATGATACTACACAATTTTCTATAATTTATAGAAAATGACATTCGTTATTTATAATAAATAACGAATGTCATACTTTTAGTTTCAGCAACCTAACATACTATTCATTTCCCCTTCAGTTGTGACAGTTGATTTCCATCAGTTCCTGCTTCAACATTTACATACTAACCCTAAACGTCTTTCTAGTAGGCCAAGTGAAAAACAACCAGAGGATGCAAAAGGTGAGTCCAAATTAGTATTTCAGTGTTGCTTTTAATTGCCAAGTTCACCGTTGGAAAACAAAAAGCTAAGCCTCAAACAAACAAACAAACAAAGTTCCACTGATTGTTCGCACCCTGCAGTGTTATGTCCTAGAACTTGTTACCCTTGTTGAAACTTTGATAATGCTTTAAGCAGGATCCTCCCTCTTGATCAGTTAAGATTCCTCTCAGCCACTCACATCAGAACATCAGAGGAGGAGCCATATTTAATAACCAGGCTGCACTTGTTAAAAGTGATGTGTGAGCGGCGCACAGTGTGTGAAGATTTAACAAGGCGCTCAGTGGTTAGGTCAAGGATTGCTGTCCTTTACTTGTGCCTGAAAATCTATATCTCTGAAAGGGGAAGGATTATATATTTTATGTCAACAAGAGACTGTCCTCTCCTTTGTGTGTGTGTATGTGCATTTGTGTGTATATGGCTGTACTTTTGTGTTCAATAGGTCCCTGCTAGCATATGTGTGTGTGTATGTGTGAAAGTGAGTATGTCTGTGAATTCAGGGGAACTTCGCTGATGAGGGTGTGTGCTCTACAGTATCCGTGTGTGCCTGTTTTTAAACATTTTCATATAAACCATGGCTGAACTCAATACATATACACACACTAAGAAAGTATTTTTGCTAAACTTTGATGGCAAATTAGCTTTTTTCCATATAATTAATGTTTGCAATTTGAGTGCCTGTCAAGCTTTAAAAAATACCAAAGATTTCAACATAAGCCAATCAGAGTCAAGATTATCAATGAGGCTCATACTAACAGTGAAGAGGGGCAAGTAGGGTCAGCTGGGTGGCATTGTTTTTTTTGGATTGTGTCCAAATGTAGTGGAAAATCAAAATAAAACCTTAAAAGACTTTGCAGGAATTTGGAGACCAACACTATAGTGATGGCAGCAGTATCAGTTTCTCCATGTATCATCCTTCCCTGACTTTCCCATGTGTCATTCAACCTTCCTCACCGGTCTCTGACTTGTATGATGCGAAATATTAGCTCTAAATAAGCCTGTGTCCTTGTCTAAGCATGCATTTCATCAAAGAAATATTGAATATCTCCAGTCTGATCATTTGAAGTCACCATTAAGATATATTTTTATGTAGACAAATGAATATATTTGATCTGTGTTTGCAGGCATGTCTGCAGCTGAGATGGGAAGTATGCTTCAGTCAGCCTTTAGTTTCCTACATGTATCATGTGATCCTCTACGAATGAATTCCTGTGAACTGACAGACTGTAGGGAAAAAAACAACCAGTGTGCTTTGTTTTCTGCACTTGAATTTGTGCAAAGTATGCAATAAACATAACTGATTATACATGATATGGTGAGTACAGCTCACTCAGGTGTGTTCCTCTGTGTGTGTGTGTGTGTGTGTGTGTGTGTGTGTGTGTGTGTGTGTGTGTGTGTGTGTGTGTTTGGGGTGCTGGCTTGAGGTGCAGGTGGAGGGATTAGTAGGGAAAGTGGCTGGGGTTGGGACAATGATAGCTGCATCAGAAAGAGGATTACACAGGTTCCCCCTGTCATCATGTACCTGCCATTATGGGATTATGGACGCCACTTCCACCTTCTCCATTCAGCAGTGCAGCGCGGGGCAAAGCCTTCAAAATACCTCCACACTCACATGGGCTCAGAGCTCTCAAAGCAGGGAGGGAACCAGGGTTGGTTTGTGTTCAGGTAAGGAGGTAGGAGTCCAGTGTGCAGGCTGCCTGTTGGAGTTGGGGGATTACAACGTGTTGGGATCCTGCTGTTTGATCCAAGATAAGACTGCATGCGTGTGGATAACAAAGTTCTCCATATGGTTTATTTCTGCAATTGTACCATACACATACACATACACATGCATTCACAGATACACACATCAACACACTGCATGCTGGGATTTCAGGTCTGCTGCAAAACCGATAGGCTCGCATTTAACGCAAGAGAAACTGAATGGAGCTATGATTACTCCTCACACACATACACACACACCCTCCTGGTAACAGTGAATACTGATTTGGCACAGTCTCTCATGATATCTATTGTTCATTAGTCATTGTTATCCCGCTTTGATGTAGCTGTAATGGGCTTTAGATGTGCGGAGCGGCTCCATAAAGACCCCTGTTTAGTAACGGCCACAGTTTAAATGCTCTTAATGTGCTGCCGAGGTGTGGGGAGGGGCCAGGGAGCTGTAAATCACGGTGAAAAAGTGGGGGAGCAGAGGGGGGAACTAGAGGTGAAGAAAGGAGAGGAGAGGAGTGGAGGGGAGAGACGACAAGAGGAGGAGGAGGTGTGGGGGGGTTCAGGGGGCGAGGGGAATGGAATCTGTGTGTGTGCATTCTGACGAGGCAGCGAGAGCCTCCCTCCGAAACTGCAGACGTGTTTACACAGCACAGGTTCACACAGTCGCTAGGACAGGTGCACACACACACACACACACACAAACGCACACACACACACACACACACACACACACACACACACACACACACACACACACACACACACACACACACACTAGCACTCCTGTGCATGCTTTCATTGCGTTTATCACAGAGCTTGGCGACATGGGATTAGACTAACGTAATGCATGTGTGTGTGTGTGTGTGTGTGTGTGTGTGTGTGTGTGTGTGTGTGAGTGAATGTGTGAGCGTGTGAGTGAGTGTGATCTACCTTGTTCCCAGTAGGGACAGAGCAAACAGACAGAGGCAGCTATCAGCCGCTCCATTGTATTCATCCGATCACTAATCTTCAATGGTTAAATCATTATCCACCCAGCACCTCAGCAAAGGGCCAGGTAAACACTACTGGGCCGTCACCAAGCTGCACCAGTCCTTAATATGTTTCCAACACACACACACACACACACACACACACACACACACACACACTCACACTCACACTCACACACTCACACACACACACACACACACACACACACACACACACACACACACACACACACAAAAACCTAACCTCTATAAGTGTTTTAATGTTAACATAAAGGCTTGTTTGCAAGAGAGAAAAGTAATTAAGCAAGTTCAGCCACTGAAAATACTTCATAGTGTAACAGATAATGTATAGTGAGTGGGTTGTTATAGCAGATTAGAATGATTACAGTATAAAGCTAATGTTTCCAAAATAACAACCTGCTTTCAAAACATTATTCTGTTTATTACATGATAACTTACTAAAGTAACCAATAATTTGAAAAAATATTCAGTTTGACCTGATTACATTTTTTCTCCTTTGCTTGAAAAATGTTGCCATAAATTCTCTATTAGTCACTGGGTCCTTGGTAACAGTACACTTTGAAAACTCCGAAAAACCAATCTAGTTAGCCCTTGTAATTTACAAATTACTTGATATTTCCCTTGATGAAGTAGCATGAGGTGAACAGGAACTCAAGAATTACCACAGTGCCTGATTCATCTCATCTGCCTTGTCGCCGTGAGTTCATCTTTGAACACTGTCGTATCCCATACCACAAACACACGCAAACTTTACCAGGTGTATGTGTAGTTGTACGATTAAAGTGAACACACCACATGATCAGAGCAGCATGCTTATCTACAGTTTGCTCTTAATAGCAATGGTCTGTTATAAAGAAACAGCAGATCTTAGAATATTGTTGCTATCCAATCAGAATGAAGTCAACCCAGCCATGTATTAAATATGTTTATTATAATAAAACTGTGTGAAATACCAAATGCATTTTTCCCTTAATCATCTTTTCCACAACAACACAATACATAGAACTGATGGTATTGAATAGTTATAGATCATATATAAGCGTACAAAATGTTTAACACATTGAATAGGCTAGGTGGATGTTTATTGTTTATTGTGTTTGTACATGTATTCCTGTACAGACGGTAGCAACAAACCTCCTTATTGAGGACAAATAAAGATCTATCCATCTATCTATCTATCTATCTATCTATCTATCTATCTATCTATCTATCTATCTATCTATCTATCTATCTATCTATCTATCTATCTATCTATCTATCTATCTATCTATATATCAACGTGTGGAGCAGGCAAGTAAAAATAATTTCTACAGAAGGCTCAAACTACTAAATGTAGATTTGCTGCAACTACTGAACTGAACAGAAACATATTTTAGACTCACAGTGTCTAACTACTTATTCTTATTAAGAAAAATACAAGCCCCTGATAATTAAGTATGGTCAAGTGGTTAGGTGTCAGTCGGGAGCATAGACTGTATATAAAATGGATGTCATCTTGCTCGGCTCGAAGTGAGGCTGCCACAAAAACTGCTCCCCCTAGTGGCTGGCTGCAGCATAGGTCAAAAACTCTGTCTCCCCCATTCATTGGAATGGGGCTGCGGTCAAACTTTAAAAAATAAATACACATTGTACGACTGTTTCTCACATCTGGATGCTGTGGTGATATGTAATTATCATTTGACTGTTTTGTGTTCAAGGCCTCTTTTTTCTTTTTCGTTCGTTATTTGAGGTTAAAAAAACGGGGTTTTACTTCCGGGTTTGCTTTGATTGACAGCTGCTGTATAGTGAAACTCCGCAGGACCTCGGGACGGTACGCTGTAGGGCAGAGCTTGTTACCGTGGAAACACACAAATTCCCTACTGCGCAGACTCTGGGTGCAGAAAATTTATAAGATGTCAGCTTTCTGGAACAGGATATTTTGGCTTCAAAACTGTACAATGGGAAAAGGCGGAGCAATGCTGTCCATTATATATATACAGTCTATGGTCGGGAGCGCAATCGGGTCGTAATCAGATGTTGTACATCAATGCCATCCCAGTCTGTTGGCTTTGTATCCAGAGATATAGTGAAAACGCCCTGTGTATAGTTCTCAACCTCGCATCCATGTCATTATGGGTGGCAGTTGTGTGCTGCTCTCCACCAAAAGAACTCGTGGAAACCTGACACACAGCTGCAGCCCCCAGTTGATCTTTAGCCAGCTGATTTACATTGAAACATGATTTAAACTTAGAAGACCTCCCTAATAGCAGAATGTGGTATGTGACAACATGTTGTTTGTTCTACCGAATAGCAAATCAAAAACAAAAAGTGTGTGTCCGAGTTGGAGCAAAGTGTTGGAAGAGACAACCTGATCCCACATGTCATATTAAATTAATTTCACAGCCAAATGAGGACTTGAAATACAGGGGACAGGTTTCAAATACTAAGCTCTTTGTTTTCAAATCTTTCACAGTGAGGTTACTCCCTTTGTCCACAAGGTTAACAACTATCAGTAGTGATAGCAAGGCTCCATGCCTTAGACAATTTGTTTTCCATACCTTTGCATTTTGTTTCATAGAAATCAGGGAAATACCTTGGTGCAGAAATACATACAAAAGGTAACGACGCAGATTGGCAAAGGATCGTTGGCAACAGACCCCCCCCCCCCCCCCCGCCCTTGTTATATTTTGTGTCTCTCAACCAGTGGAGTAAGTATGATGAAAGGCACCAGTGAGGAACTGTTGTTTTATGTATGATGTTGTTGCCCTTGTTGTCAGCCTTCCTGCTTCAAGACAGTGATATTTCTGGGGGATGACGCCATGCATGTTTGTCATGATGTAGGTGACAAATCTAAGAGAATGTCTAGAGACGGTCATTGTGTTAACCGTTCACAACCACCCCATATGAAAGACGACGGTCCCTCCTTATATTGCTGACTCTCCTCACTGCTCACCATGTTAAACTTATGTGTGAAATCTGACACCAGTATTGTCAGCTTTCCCCAACTTAAGCGCTAAGTGATTGGATATTTACTCCACAAGAGGGGTTTTCTCACCCCGGCGTGGACTCACAGGCACACAAATGGAGGCAATTTACAGGGAAATATAAACCATGTAAGCTAGTTCCACGCAAAACAGAAAAGACCGCAATTCACAAGTGCATATGGGACCATGGATGCCATACCAAATGGTTCAATGAAATATTGAGATTGTGGCATTCTAAAAGTAACCCCCTCAGGGTTAGACAATACCCTTCTGCTACCCATCTGTGCTTGGAGATCTCGGCTCACCCTGGATTCTGATCTGCTATAACCACCCGCTCTCCATAAATGAAGCCTTACACAGAATGCACACACAAACACCCACACACACAAAGAGCAAGAACTGTTGCCATCCTCAGGTTTGAGGGGCCTCCATCACTCCCAGCAGGATACTGGGCTAAATCTAATTGCAGGTAAATGTACAGTGCTGCTCTGTGTGGCTCCTGTGTGGGGAAGATGGGAGGAGAGGCCCAGCGACATGGTTAGTATTGGTCGGGATGACTGATCGGCCCTGCACTAACTGCATTAGACTGTGGAGAAGTGGCTGGCTCTCTTTCCCTCCCCCCATACACACCATCACTGCTACCCAGCTACACCACTCCTTCAGAGACAGTAAAGGTAGTGAGTTGGGCTTTGGTGGGTCAACCACATTTGGGGGCTCTGGGCGTGACCCAAACTCGCCAAGGATCCCCGTGTATCAATCTCCAATAGAGAAGCCCATGGTTGATTGGAGTGTATTAGCAGGCCATCGGGCTGGAGGTAGTCCAGGCCCAGCGGAGGGCTCGGCCATCTAAGATCTGATCAGAGGTTATTAGCAGTAAAGAGCCACTGTGGATGAGGGGAGGAGAGACATCATTTACAGGGTCAGAGCCTGGCCGGCCAGAGCACACACACACACAGAAAACACACAAGCACACACACACGGTGGACAGTAAAGGGCGGCTCATTACTCAGTGAGAGCTCAGGTTTCCAGCGTAGACCTCTCCATTAGACCCCCAGTTAGGGAGAAATGAATGGCTGCAGCTCCTCCACACTCATAAACCATCCAACCGTCCACAGCAGGAGAAAATGAGATACAAGTAAAAGGAGGGAGGGGATCTTAGTGGTTCTGTGTGTGTGTGTGTTCGTGTGTGTGTACAAGAGAGAGATGAGGGGACCTCTGGGGTCTTTGAGATGGAAATGTCCAGCTGGCCGGCCGTCTGCTGCCTGACCCCTGAGTCGAGGTCAAAAGCCAGGGCCCCCGACCAACCGGCCACTGACCAACACACACACAAAATCCACATGTTCATGCCTAGTCTGTGTTTGAATGTGTGTATTTATATGTGTGCGTCAGAGAGAGGGAGCATGCACTCTGCCTGGTGCGTGTAATTGATCATTTAATCTGGCTGACATCATAATCCCCGACGCGTGTTTAACTAACTGGCAGACCGGCGGAGGAGCAGAAAGGCTGAGTAATTATCTTATTTGGATACATTAATAATGAAGCATCACTCACCGTTAGCCCGACTCCGTTGCTCCTAAATCAATCACAGCGCAAAGCAGAGTGTGTTTGCATGTCTGCCAGAGTAAAAGAGAATGAGTGTATGTGTGTGTGTTAGTGTGTTTATGCATTCTTGTGTGTTCACATGCATGTTCGAGGAAGCTGCATCGATGCGTTGCACCTCCAAGCAAAGCGTCGGCCATCACACAACCTGCAGCAGGAGCGAGCTAAGATGGAGACCGATGCTTGTGAGCGCATCCGCAGCTTAATATTGGTGTATGGATTTTCTTAAGAATAGCCGAAACGCTGGAAAAAATGAACCACAAATCAACGTAAATGGACAGGAAACAATCAAAGAATAAAACCGTGAGACGAAAATATGCGAAGGATTTGTCGTGCACATCAAGAAACAGGCATGTCGTTGTGTTTCAAAGTGCACATTCAAAGCCGATCTCTTAAATGAAGGCGATCCACACAAATGACGATCAAATTAAATGACAGCTGAAACAAAGAGGAGCAGACCTCTGTGTGTGTCCTTGTGTGTGTGTGTGTGTGTGTGTGTGTGTGTGTGTGTGTGAGTGTGCATCAGGGTCTTAGGAAAATTATTGCTATTGATTTAAGGCGGAGAAACGTGGAAATGTTACCAGATGGGACATTTAGCTGTGAGTGGCTTCAGATGAGACGAGTCATCCTCTAAAGGCCAGGGCAGAGAGATGCAGCGAATGCACATCAAAACACCAAACACTGTCCAGACCTGCCCTCAGCATGAATCTTCAAGTCACCATCGCACTCTGAGGTATATCACTTTAAGTGCATGGAGATTTGGTGTTTGTGTTGGATTTTAGATGTGTCATAGACAAATATGAAACAGGTTTGTGTTTAAATTGATGGGTTTCACATATTTGTATTCTAATTTTTGATTGTAAAATCGAATAATATAAGCACACAAACAACAGCCTGAAGTCAGTGATGTATGTAATGCTTGAGAAGTGTGGGCTTCAAGTTAAAGAAAAAAACACATACCGCGGTCAGAAAAAGGAATGAAAAAGCACTCCTTTCATTTAAACTCACCTTTATTAGAATGCTTTCTGTCTTACAATTACAGTCAGGATCCTGGTATTTTTCTCTGAGGCACAGTAAAATATATTTTTACAACAATTATTTTTTAGTCTCAAGACCTTTTTTTCCACATGTTGTCATTACACCTTTATACTACAACACTGAATCCACATAATATTGGTTTTCCATGTTGTGATCTTATAGTGTGTTATGGTGTTGAAAATTGTGAGAGGCACAATGTGTAGACTCAAAGTGAGAGCTTTACATACACACTCAATATGACATGCAAACAAACAGACAGACAGACAGACAGACACACAGACACACACACACACACGCAGTGCTGTCCTACTCTACCATCTCTGATGTTTCAGAATGGCTTTTACGCCTTTGTTACACTTCTGACACTACGTCTGATGCCAGCTGAGTGCTAGGAGCTATTCACCTGACACAAATGTCACCCATGTGACCTTAACATCGACAGTGAGGTGTAGAAAGAGTGTAAAAGTCATGCCTCTAACTTGATAATGTGAAACATGCTTTTGTTTCAGAAACACTAAAAAAAATAAGGGCACAAACATAAACTGTAAAATAACTGGACGAAGTCTCCTTGATGTCACCCATTCATTTGTGAAGCACAGTTTTGATGCCTATCATTGGTGGTTGACATGTTAAAATGCTGACTTAACCTAACTTTGGTCTATCTAGTATGATGCAAAGACGTTGAGTTATGGCAGGCCTTTAGCCTCTTTGCTTACAGCTACAGGGTGCCTGCCTGTCAGTCAAGTCAGCTGTGCCTCTATTTATGTAAATCTTGTAAATGAATCTTAATATTTTCTAAATGACTGAGTAATGAAAAGATTGACCCCTCGTGTGTCCCGATAGAGAAATTAGCTACTCAGACCAAAATTAATTTTTGTACCAGGCTGTAGATATGTTTATTTAGGCTGTTAAGATCATCTTTTTTGAATGGGTGTGTATGGGGTTTCCGCTTCTTCCAGAGCCAGCCTCAAGTGGTCACTCAATGAACTGCAGTTTTCCGCATTGGCTTAATTTCTCACGGCCGCTTGAGCACAAACTAGGGCTGCAAGTTGTAAGTATACTTCGTAATCGTTCTTTGGAGACGTTAACGGTCATTAATCAATTACTTGTAAAAAATAAAACAGATTTTTTTTTTCTACGGACAAAAACTAAGTTAAATGTGTTCTTTCCCTAAATCATATATTTTCCTCAGCAACATAGTGCATGTAAGTGACAGTGTGGCTACAGAACATAAAGAGGCATACGAAGTGTTTACCTGCTGAACATTGTGTGAAGCAAGCTATAATGAACAATACACAACAAACAATAATCTCTACAGATATATGGTCATATGGAGTGAGGCTCAAACTACAAAATGTGGAATTGCTGCAACAAAAGAACTGAACAGAAAGATATTTCAGATTTACTGTGTCGGTGTGTAGTTTACTGAGAAAAGTCAGGACCATCACCAGGTCACAAGTAGTGCAGCGGCAAAAAAGACACCGTGTCTGTGAAGGTTCTCTGTCATCCAGGTCACGGCTTGATCTGCAAAGGCAACTAAGTCCAGTTGCCTCAAAACATGGGGTGGGTGAACTACCAGCTGAGCTAACTGTCTATTTTTGATGTACTAAATGCAAACATACAAAGATAAGCCATATATTTATGGATGGCTAAATAATCTTCACATAAGAGACTGCTGAAATGTCAACCTGTTTAACCAGACATGTCTTTGTCTAATGTCTTCGACTCCTTTATAGAAAGTTTACAAAGCTTTTCAGTCATGCCATGCAGCATCCTGATTCCACTCCCTCCAGCAGCTCCCACCCAGCAGCGAGTGTGATCATCACTGGGCTGGAGTAATGGGGAGCTCAAAGGCTTTTCTCAAGAGGCAGCCTGATGGTGCAAGCACCTTCTGACCGATGAGCCTGCAGCGTCCGTAACCTCTGCAGGCTGAGTTATGTTTTAGAGCAGATTGTCCCTTTAACCGTCTGTTCTCAGTGACCACTGACCGCCGTCCGTCTGCTCGGGTTCAGGTTAGGAGCCTCTCAGTAGAGCTGTTCGGGTTACACCAACAGCTCAATACAGACAAACTCAGCATGCTGCAGCACACATACACCAAATTACAATCACAACTGTTTATGAAGACACACATGCCTGCACATAGACATTCATTTCATTTAAGTGAACCTAAACACGTCTGGAAACACACACACATAAACACACACACACGTATATCCAAAGAAAGCCGGGCAGTCTGGTGTTCTTCAAGTTAATTTGACATAGAATCGATCTGATCCCTCGTCATCTCAATAATGATAGAAAAGATGCTAAATGCAATAGAATCTCTGAAATCTAATATTTTGGGGTCAGATCGTTTAATGAAGAGCAATCTGACTCTGGACTTTCACTGCATGCTATCTATTAGGATGATGTTTTCCACGGCGCTTCATTGGATCATAGTTAGCTTGAAAAGACACTGCAAAACTGCCTGAAGGAGCAGCGACCGAACCAACTGTTAGGAACAGTACAATTACATTTAAGGGGCACATATGATTGAGCTCTTGTTGGCACGATCAGTGACAGGATAACAGAAATTCAAATATAGAAGTGAAAACAAAGGATTTTTTGACACATCCTTGATGTCACTAGTGTTGGTTTTTAAGCTTTGCTTGCATCAAAAGCTCCAAAACAAAGCAAGACCTCATGCCTATAATTTTAACATAATGACACAAATTGTTTTTAACCATTAAATAAAACAACTTTCATATTCATATCATATCAAAGTGTGCAATGGAGATGAACCTTTTACAATGAAGTAAGCAAAGCATTTTTATAATGCAGCCACTTTTACAAAGTTAGGCCTGATGCAGAGTTAATATTTAACATCTTTAGTGATTTTAAAATCCTGTGAGGCCCTGAATCATTTGAAATGATTTTATCTAAAGAATCAAGCGTTAAGACAGTTTAGAAATGAATGTCAATAGTTTTGATGAGGGGGTTTAATGTATTTGAGATGTCACTGAAACCTAACTTCAGTAAATGAGTTTTACCAGCAGAAAGCACCAGTACTTAGTGTAACTAAAGCTTGTATGATACTTCCTGCACTCATTACAGCAGAATTGGCTCAATGACATATAGCAGCCGAGCAATGACGTGTGCTAAATGATGCCGGACAAATGTATTGCTGCAGATGAATAGGATCTGTATATCGAAAACACTGGTTGTATACATCTGTATTATTAGCGACAGCGATGTGAAATAACTCTTTGACTGACATGTATTCCTGCAGAGGTTGATAATAGCTGTGATTGTGTGTCTGAGTTGCAGCTTAGTGAAAAGGGACCTTTGAGTTGTTTATTTTCACAATCACGTGCAACAATCATACTTTAACCTTATACGCAAGTGCTTTGTGGTGCCTTGCATGGGTGTGTGTGTGTCTATTTCTGTAAGCGTGTGTGTGTGAGTGTGTGATTACCCATGCTGTTATCAGCGGCAAGCCGCCATTCACTGCGGCTGAAATGAAAGGTTTTCCTCTGTCACAAAGCAGTTTCTTTGTTTCCATGGTGCTATGATTCTGTCAAAATCCCAGAGAAAACAGAGGGGGGAGAAAAAAAATCAATGTCCCCCATCACCAGCAGCAGTCTCAGCCTAGCAGGCTGCCGCCATGCAAGTACACACACCAACACATGCATACACAGACAGTGGGACACAATAACAGGGGAAAAGTTGCCCGTGCGAATTAAATCTGTTTATCTGATTTTTTTAGGACCAAAGGAAGTTGACCACAGCGTATGTTGGATTGATTTAACAATAGCAGCTTCAAGGGAAATAATCCTGAGAGGTTAAAAAGGAGACCTTTCATACAGCCAACAGATTCAGATCACAGCAACGTTATTTACAGCAGCAGCCTGCAGTGGGTTAGGCCTGGTGCACAGTGGAGCTCTTTCAAAAACTAACTGATGTTAAATATATTGGAGGACCACAAATACATTTTTATAACACAAATGTCCACGGTTCAGTCGGGACTCTGGACCATAAACTTGGTGTTTCAAGGGATTGTGGGTTGCTCAGAAACTTGACTGATGTAGAAAGACTTGGCCACAAAGTAAACAGTCATCGTCAATTCTGCACGCTAGAGGATATGATGATTTTCAGCTTTAGAGAAGAAGGGAGTGAAATTTACGGTCACACTTTTTTGTCATTACCAATACCAGGAACTGTGAAAACTTTTCATGTATGTGCAATATCTTAAACCCAAATACCTCTTCTCCCGACCTGACTGTATATATTCAACATTTTTTTTTATATTATTACTATATTTATATTTATATTATACATATTTTCTACCTGTTTTTCTTTTATTTGCATTTATAACATGCACCTTCAGGAGCAGCGCTTCTAATTTCATTATACACCTGACAATGACAAATAAAGGCTATTCTATTCTGTTCATTAATCAAGGAGTCTGATATTATCTAAACAGAATATTGTGAGAGAAACCCAGAGATTCAGGTTGAGGTATGCATGACAGTTGTTGTTTAAAGCTGATAGACGTTGCAGTTTAAAAATGCAGTTTAGACCTAATGTGTGTAGTAAGCCGAGATGATGTAACAAAACACACGCTTTAATGTTGAACTGCAACTAGCAAGCACTTCAAGTCTTTTAAGCTGCTGTGTAACATAAAAAATGTTGAGAAAGTAAGTCAAAAGCACTTTTCTAAACAAACATCCAATTCAGAGGCTGGAGAGGTGAGATTTTCAAAGGCTCTCAGGATTATGTTAAAAAGACTTTTGCTTTTGATATGAGAGGCAGAGGTAAACACTAAAATAGTGGAGAGAGGGCAGACATTCACTTTACTACTTAAACAGGATCACATGGGGTTAATATTAGAGGCAAAGGTTTGGTTTTGAAGTATCATATACAACATGCATTCAAAAAGGCTTTAAGCTCTTATTATAAGATGACATGCAAAAAGATGATGTGGCATCAGCTGTGAATGCAAACCTGCAGTATACCTATGAATCTGGTATCTGAGTGACAAATTATTTCAGATTACCAAAAGGAAGAGATTAGAATCACATAGTAGCTCACAAAGAGAATATTTTTTTCAGATTAACCCAGTAAACAGCTTGGAGGCAAAGGCAAACATGTAGGACACTCTCTGTAATAGGTCTTTAGTTTAGTTGAAAAATTGGCATTTTTGTGAATTTGTTGTTAATTGACGGACCATAGAGAGACCTCTATATTTCTTTTTTTTTTTAAGTTGTGTTTTGGGGCATTTTTGCCTTTATGATAAGACAGCTGAAGAGAGACAGGAAATGTGGGGAGTAGAGAATGGGGGAAGACATGCAGCAAATGGTCCTGGCTGGGAATCAAACCATTGATCTCTATGACAAGGACTATAGCCTCTGTATGTGGGGCTAGGCCACCAGCACCCTGACTTAGTGTTTCTTGAAAACACATTTTAATTGTTCTCAAACATTTAATGTTTCAAGGCAGAACTGTAAACTTTTAACTGGTTAAACATAGGAAATAGATACATTATGTTTAAGTATACTTAACTAATGTACGGGGAAGTTGAAGTATAAATAATTCTGCTTGTAGCAAAGTTCTGTTGATTAAAATGATGAAGTATCCGTTAATGTTTGTATTCAGCCATTAAGAATACAGTTTCTAGTTCGTCAAATGTGGTAATTTAAGTATTTCTAACTGAAGTGCATGAGTAAGTCTTCTGAGTGATCGCACTTGTAATCCACTTGAGTAAACTTGAAAAGACTTTGCATCTGGCTGCTTTACTTTTTCAAGTTTATTGAAATGTTCTGTTTCTCAGTGTAGAATATTATCTAAAGGAGGTCAAAGTGAGACAAAAACCCTGGACTTCCTCTGCATTTGACTTTCACATTGTTTCACTGTCCGTGCACTAAAGGGGGAAAAGCTACGGGGAAAGACTGTTAACAGTCCTTATTTGTACCCACAATATCAACAACCACTGAGACGAGCAGGAATACGCTGTTTTATAATCCATATCCACATTGCAATTGTGACTGTCAAACAATATATATATTGTGCAGCCCTGATGTTGAAAATAAGTTATTTCACTTTGACGACTTTTCCATTGAATACGATTTTTTATAAATCCATGAATGTCAAAATCAAAAACTTTCAACACTCATCAATCATTCTTGCAACTCATCAGTAGTATAGAAACAGAGGCGTGAAGAGGCAAAACGGTGTCTCTATTAAAGCCAGAAGGACAGAACAGAGCTGTGTGTGCCCATCTGAGTGTGTGTGTATATGCAGACAGGCTGTTTCTGAAACTGCCTGCTAAATACTAGCTACGACATTTAAAGATAGAATGTAGTTCTGTTGGATCGGTTTCGCAGTATGCTGGACCAGGAGTTGATGAATTTCTGGTTTCAGAAAGTGGAAGTAAACACCGGACAAGCTGATAGCGAAACTGCTTCTTAAGCATCGCCTATGATTTAAAAAGAGGTTTTTCATGAATTTAATAATTTTCAAAGTACCTAAAAACTGAGCGCCCCCGTCATATACTGAAAAAAGAAGAAGCGGAACGTTAGAGCTGAGCTTTGTGGGAAACTGTACACAAGGGAGACTGGTCTGCTGCATACTGAGAATCAGTAGGACATCAAGGTAGTCTTTCCTTGATGTCACAGCATGATATTTTTCTACACTCTTAGTTTTGGATCGTTAAGATAATGCTTTATCATCAACAATAATCGTTGTCAACACACAGATCACCTGATATTAAACCTAAATTTTAGGCGAAACTTATGTTATTCTCAACCGATCAGGCAAAGAAAAAAGGTGAGATGGAGTGGGAGAAGCTGCTGTGGGAGTTGCAGGAGTAGTGTGTGTGTGATGGTGTGTGTTTGGGTGTGTAGAACGGAACGCTAGAGAAGCAAGTTGAGCAGCTTTATGTGGTTTGTGGACAAGCATCAATAACATTTGGAGAATAGAGATCACAATATAAAACCAAACCTAAATTAAACATGGTAATGATTTTAAATTTAAGTTTTTAATCAATGATCACAGAGTTTTCTGTTGGTGGAGGCCACACTTTTAATGTCAATAATTGCCGTCAACTGCCCCTTTCTTTGATTTGATTTGATTAATATTTGATGTATTGTGCAGTCCTGCATTGTGTAGTTAAATGTACAAGTTCAAAGGCATAGTGATGATGGAGTGTTGTTCCAGCACTGTGAGGGAATCTGGAAGTAAAAAGGTCTTTTGTTTTTTAGGGAATTACACTATTGAAGGAGCATTCACAATAATATAATGTTTGTTCAAGTTTTCCCTGTCATCTGGATTTATGCGTTCATGTGACCACTAGATGATTATCCCAAATCTGTTTCCAACCACCCAGCAGCCACAGACTGGATCAGAGCTGCTGTCACAAACACACAGACACACAGAGAGATGTTTGGGTAACTGTGAGGGCTCGCAGGGCCAGGGATGCAATTTAAGATTTTTGACCTTACTTTCAAATGAAACTAAAAAAAGATGATTCAATTTTTAGGAGTCTTTAGGGGCCTCCAAAACACCCCTCTTGAAGACTGGCCAGAAGAAAAGGACCCTGTGAAGTGTGTGTGTGTGTGTGTGTGTGTGTGTGTGTGTGTGTGTGTGTGTGTGTGTGTGTGTTTGTGTGCCTGCCTCCTCTGCCACTGATGGCTAATGTGAGGCCATTAGTGTGTGTTTGTTTGTGTGTCCCTCTTTGAACCCCCTTCAAGCTTTTAAGACGCTCCTCAAGATTCTTCAAGGCCGCAGATACACACAATAGACAGACTGAAACCTGGGCAGCTTGTGTGTGTATGTGTGCGTGTGTGTGTGTCTGTGTGCTAAAGTCAGTGTATGTTGCCATTTACAGTACTTGTGTATTTTTGAGAGGCCACTTGGTGATCTTCAAGGAAGCTCTCCATGAAGTTGGGAGACAGGCCATTAAAGAGGCTTTCTCTGAAGTAAGGAGGCAGGTGATGAAGATGACGATGATGAGGAGTAATTAGGAAAGATGAGAGAAGGACTCGCTGCTTTTATCTCTTTTAGCCCTTTTTAGCAAGCAAATACTAGATAGACACACAGATAGACAGATAGACAGATACACAGATAGATAGATAGACAGATAGATAGATAGATAGATAGATAGATAGATAGATAGATAGATAGATAGATAGATAGATAGATAGATAGATAGATAGATAGATAGATAGATAGATAGACAGAAAGAAAGATAGAAAGAAAGACAGAGAGAGAACCACTGGACAGACACTCAACACTGTCTAAATACAAGATGTAATTCCCTTTTCAGGCAGTCAGATGTTCCTGTTCCTCCTATATTACATCACAGCTATAAATCTTGATTTCTTTCATTGATCACAAACAGGTTCTGCAAATACAATTTCAAATTTAAAAGCTAATGCACAAAAAAGCTTAAAAAAATCAATTTTTATTCCACTAAAGCGGGCCCATATTGCGAGAAAGTAGACAAAAATCAAAGCCGATATATACATTTTCCCGTGAAATCATTCCTTTTTGGCCCGGCGTAACGAAGTTCAAGAGAACATAAAGCGTATAGTTTTTTTGGTGGGGGGAGGGAGAAACAGCGATGAGATGTAGGAGAAGTTTGGACCATTAGATTTATTACCCAGGGGCCACAAGGAGAAAAAAAAAAGGGGGGGAAAGTGAGGCATCCCATCTAAAAGAGATTAGAGACGCGTGAGCACTCCTCGGTGGGTGAGGTCATGCCCAAAAAAATAACACATCTCAGAAACCAAACTACACATGAAAGCTCTAAAAACACCAGCAAAACACACACACACACACACACACACACACACACACACACACACACACACACACACACGCACACACACACACGCACACACACACACACACGTTATGAGTGCAAAATAAAATGCTAAAATTGTTTGTCTGTTACAAAATGTGCAAGATCTAGATTAAGGACAATTCAGGGTTTGTTTATGGCTACATGAGTTTCTTACTTGTGTTATTGATGGAAACAGTCCGTAATTATTACTTCAAAGACTTGTCTGAGAGGCTTTATAGTTAAACAAGTACGTAAACCACATTCATTTTAACTCTGAACAAACTCTTGACAGAATAATCCTTATTTTCTTCAATATGAATGTGTAACTGTCTTAAAAGCCGTCTGATCTGATCCACCACTCTTAGCTAACATAAAGGGAATATGAGAGTTTGCCAACACCCCCCTCTTCTCTTCATCCTTCAAAGCTCTATTGAGGAAGATGCTAGTGCTCTCAGTGGGACCTCTCACTTAAATAAAGATAGAAAAACACATTAGAGAAACTCACATTAAAGACATGTAGAAATGAAAAGTGCCTGAAGCTTTATAGAAATAGAGAATATAAAAGACACTTTCATCATTATGTGGACTTTTATTCCTGCTGAGCACCTGAGAAGAGCAGCTCTGTATCGAGTTGTCTGTGTGTGTGCTTTAAGTCTTTTAGTGGGAAAGTGTTGAGCAGCAACATTTGGGTTTACTTTCTGGTCGTTTATGTTCAGGTTTGGGATGGAAGGGGTCACTCCGCAGGGCGGGGGGGATCAGTGGTCAGAGAAAAGAGAGGGAAGGGCGCATACAAAGAGAGGACGAGAAATGAAAATGAATGGGAAACAGAAGAAAGGGTGAAGCAGATAATGAGAAAAGAAAGTACAAGAGAGATGAAGATGAAGGAAGAGGAAGAGGGAGGAGACAGGAGGGGAGAAAGGGAGAGAGAGAGTCAGGATATTGATCGATCAGACCTGTCGGCAGCCAGACAGCCAGGGAGACGTCTGTCCTTGTGCTGCCACTCTCTGGCCTGCAGACACCTAAACACCCCATCTCCCCACCCCTCCACCCTGCTCCTGCAGGGGTGTTGGCGTCAGGCTGAAAGCTGTGCATGTGTGTGTGAATGCTCGTACGGGCATGTTAGCGTGTGCAGCTGTACATTTCCACGTGGTATTAAGCATGTATCCATAGTGTCTCTGTGTGAGCACAGGTTGCCCTGCCCCTGCAGCCTGCCTGTCGCTGCCCTGCTCTGTGTCTCGCAGGGCCCCAGGTGTGGTGTGTCTTCTCCTCTGTGGTATTAACTAGGTTCCAGTCAGGAAACTAATCTCATGCTCCCTGTCGCACACAGATGCATCTCAGGAGTATGGTTTTTATCAATACAAGGAGCGCCGCGCACTGAGGCAATGCCAGTGCTGTAGTCATTTCTGTCAACCACCAATAACCGCCCCTCCTCGTCGATCCACTCGTCCCCATTTGGGATTTTGCCGTTAGATAGAATTCTTTTCCTGGACAAGTAACATCATTTCCAGTGAACTGTCTGTGACAGCAGTGAGCAAGCAGAGAGTGATGTGGCAGCTGTAGCACAGGTGGGAAAATGATGACTTCTTGTGTTGTATTTGAGGTAATAATGGGAAAATTTTGATCCCATAAATGTCGCTATCATTCGCCAGATCAGACAACACAATGGTGATTTACCGGTGTTCCACTGATGAAAGCTCTTAAATTCAGTGAAATACAAACTGGGTATTAATGGTAAAATAAAAAAATACCTTGATAAATCTTTCCTACTTGTGTTCAAAGCAGTTAACCTTTTTTTCCCCATGAGCACCAGTGTCAATGAAACGTTACTATGGCTGACACGAGAGGAAAAAAATATGGCAACAGAGGAACTTCTACGACAAGTACAATAACAAAAAGACAAATTTTGAAGTTCAAATGAGGGCAAACAATCATAAAAGCAATGCGACAGTAAGCAAGGAAAAAAGAAGAATTAAGTGCATTTACAGCTTATTGTCAAAGGTGCAATAAGCAGCACAAAAGGTCCTAAGAGGTCCCTTGAATGGTCTTCAAAAAGTGCATCACATAAAATGTACCACAGCACAAAAAGAAAAGGTGCAAGGATCGACACCTCATGGAATATAACACAAGTCTGAGCTGAGCTGAACTGCTTCAGTCACGTGTAGGCGGCATTTAATGCAGTGTTATTCAGGCATGTCATTTGCATCAGACATAAAAGGAAGTCAGTATCCCCTCCCTTTGCTCCCATACACACGTTTACACACACACACACACACACACACGAATATTCTATAAATCTCTATATATATTTACACATATGACATTAAGTCTACAAAATTAAGGTAATGTGAAAGATAATTTTTTTCCGCCCCTCTCTATGTGGTGCTTGTTCACCACATAATACATTTACAAACCTCTGTTTCAGCAATCTTTCCACACTGCAGTATTTCTATATAGCTTTAGGCTGCACACCAGTCTATGAATAGAGGAGTAATTTTTATACTAGACTAGAATTTCATTTTGTGTACTTGATTGGTAAAAATTTGAAAGTGGTAAAAAAACAACATGTAAACATCTTGTAGTTCAGCATGTGATTCATTCCTGTTAAACATGTAAAGTAGCATAGTCCATTCAATGAAGAAATTATTGTTCTAAAAGGATCTTGATTTTGATCAACATGGGGTCAGAGAGGCAGAGAGAGGGAGAGAGAGAAAGAGAGAGAGAGATAGAACGACTGTACTGTAGCTGATCGCTCCAAGCAGCATACACATTAAAAAAATGAGCACATCCAATCACCCCTAAACTGCATCCAGGCATCCCCCCACTTGCGTCTTTCATTTGTGTCTTAGTCCCTCCCATCACAGATGAGTGGGGAAATGCAAGAAATGAAGAGAGGGATAGAAGGAGCGAGAAAGTATGTTTTTAGAAACATGCAACATCCTTTCCTCCTGAGCATCATGTGAAGCATCGTCCGCTTGTGATGACAGCGTCGGCTGATCAGCTGTCTGTCAACTTAACAGCTGTTTGTGTCTGCACAAATGTGCACTGTAATCATTACTATAAAAGACACAGTCTACTGTATATGAATATTTGTTTTACATGGTGAATAAGAAAAAAAAAAAAAAACTCAGAGGTGATCCTCTGTGTTATTGTTTTCATGAATGTTATGTTCATGTCCAACATTTTCTTTTTACCCTTGGTGTCTGTTTTAAGGTCTGTTTTTCCTCTGGTGATATGAAGGTTCAGCGCAGTCTAAATCACTGCAGTGTCTGATCAGGTGAGTGATATGTCAGTTCAAAGACTTCCACAAAGGCTGCTCTTGTGTATCCTTCGTTATCAGTCCTTACATTTCCCTCTTCCCTCCTTGATCCTCTCTCCTCCAAACAGCATTAAGTGCTTTGGAACGATCCTTAGCCTGGCAAGACCATAACCACTTCCAGTTCAGAAATATAATTTCAGTGCTGTTAGATCCAGCCAGAGATTAATTAGGGTTGATTTTCCAAAGTTGAATATACAGTATTCACCAAGTGTTGGACCTTGTTGACAGCATGGTTACAGCTTTCGTGACGACACGCAGAAACAAAGCTCTAATAAAACCTGACTATACTTTATTTGCACTGTGTTGCTTACTGTGATGTTAGCTGGCGACTAACTGTATCATTCTTTGAAGTAAATACACAGCACAACAAAAAAAATCACCAGCCAACATGATTCACCGCTGTTAATTAAAAAAAACAGATTGAGTTTATTGCAAACATTAGAATTTGTACTAAAAGGGTGAAACATGGGCCTATACTTCCCATTTCTGAGAGTCTCCTCATTTCACTTTTCATTTTTTTTTAATTGCTATTTGTTTTTATTGATTGGGTTTTTTAAGCTTGTACAGCACTTTAGCCAACTGCGGTTGTTTTTTTAAATGTGCTATATAAATAAAGTTGACTTGACCTACTGTTATTGGGTGTGTTTTTAACAGGTTTCATGATTAATGGGACACACCTACTCAGGTCTGAAAATCCGGAAATCTGCATAAATCCAGAATCATTACATCCCTGATTGTTCTATAGTGTCTCTATCTATTACATATATGTTTTGGCTATTTTATGATTAAGGGTAAAATTATAAAAAGTAAAGTGCCTCTTTTTAAAATATTGTTTTGTCGTATAAACTACATTATATCACTCACTGTAAAAAGTAGCATAAGTAAATCTACATTGAAATGCTATGGATAGAGTGAATACAGCACAGTGTTTTAGACACATTTTTCAATGAATTATTATAGATGTCAGTTTTCAATGCCTTTAAAGAAACACAAAATAAATTCCAATCATATCCTCTCTATTTGAGTGGGGGCAGAAATCTCTGAAGACCTGGACAACAAAAAAAAAAAAACATCTGTACAGCTCTAGATCTGTGAGGAAACCTCTCTTTTCACTGATGCTTTTAGTGTAAGATGTCAAGTGCTACATCTGCTGTATGTAAAGATGTGTGAGTATGTGTAGAATTTGTGATAGTTCAACAATGTCGAAATATTGTACACCTCAGCTGTTAAAGGATAAATTTGACAGATTGAGGGTCCAGTTCCTCCCTTTCTTGCTGTCACTCTGTCCTTCCATTCATTACGGCTGATCCTTTTGTTCCAAACCCAGAGAGCTGCGAGTTGACCCCAGAGGTCAGATAATCAGATGCTTTCCTGTGTGACCCGCACTAACCTGCAGTTCAGGGGACAGTTTGGTATAACACAGAGCCTGTCTTCAGCCTGGGAGGAGAGCTCAGATATTACTGGGATGCTGTAGTGTTGTGAGATTGATCATTTTAGTTTGAGCATCTCTGGGATGCAACAAAACACGCCAGTGAGAAGGCAGCGCTGAACATACAAGAAGATACAGAAAGAGAACACTTGCGTATTCGTCGCTGTCAAAGATAAACAACAAATACTGAACAAATAAACCTTTCTTGAGAATAAGATGAATGTAAGATTAAAGCTTCAAAAAGGCCGTTTAAAAACCGGCTCCTAGCAGCATTGACATTATAGCTCATCTGTAACCGCGTAAGAGCAAAATGTAACCGACATGATGAGCGGACAAAAGCAAAACATAGAAAGGACCTGAGAAAATGGAGGAGAGAGACAGGTCTAAGTGAAAGAGAGGCAAAAGGGAAAGAAAGAAGAAACGAGCGCATGGGAGAAGGTGAATCTGATTTCTCCCGGTAAATTGGACTCCCCTGCTTTCTCTAATTCATGTTTCAGAGCTGCTGCATCGACGGGGAGATGGAGAGAGAGAGAGAGAGAGAGAGAGAGAGAGAGAGAGAGAGGGAGAAGAAAGAGGGGGAAAAGGAAAGACAAATCCATGCAGGGGAGAGCAGAGGGAGAGAGGGAGACTGCGGCCGCTCTCCCACAGGCAGACAGCAATCAATAAATCAATAGGAAACTGTGGTTGGCTGGAGAACGGCTGGGGCTGGGAGGATGGAGGATGGAAAAGAGAGAGACCTGAATCAAAGTAGCTCCAAGATGGATGGAGCGAGGAGAGGAAGAGGAGGAAGGGAGGGAGGGAAGGAGGGAGGGAAAGAGCAAGGGTTCAATAGAGGTGGAGGCATTGAGAAGGATGCAGGAGGAGGGGAGGAGTGCCGTTGAGGAAAGGTGGTTTTAGCAGGAGCTGTGAGGGGGCAAATGGGTGGAGGTCTAGTAGGCTTTTTGGGGTCCCCTCCTCTCCCCGCCCTCCCTTTCCCTCCCCGTCCTGCCCGCAGCACATCCTGCATCAGTGGTGCAGTGATAGGGCTTGGCACTGTGTGATGCCCCGCTGTGGTCTGCCCAATGAGCCCAGTGAAGCGCGGCTGTATCTGGGGCTGGGGGAAAGCCGTTGGCCCCCTCTGCCCGCTGGGTGCAGCCTGGTTGACTGGCTGCTTCCCTGGCTGCCTGCCTGCTGGCTGCCTGGCTGGCTGGACATCGATCTCAGTGGGTTGGAGAGTACAGCTGGACGCACACTGAGAGCTGGGGCTAAATCTGGCTCAGGCTCAATCAACGTTTGCACCTGTCTTTTCCAAAGGGAATTAACCGTAGTAGATAGAGAGAAAGAAAGAGTAATGGTGTGTGTGAGCGCACGTGTGAGTGTGTGTGTTCAAGTGTGTGTGTTCAGGTTAACTTTGGTAGGTACAGAAACTGTGGATAGTTAGTAAAGGACATGCTGGTTTTATCTTTAGTCAACATGGTTTTACAGCAGCAGATGAAGCTGCAGTTTGATTAGTGGTCGTGTGTGTTCGAGAAACAAAGTGTGTGTTTGTGCTTTATCAACAGTTTACGAGCCTTTGATGACCAAATTACAAAGTGAACGAGTAGCTGGTAGTTGCCGAGCTGTAGAGCATCACCTAACAACTAATATGAGTGGTCTTGTTTTTGATTATTAAAATGATTAAACAGATGATCAATTGCACGTTACATTAAAGGTTTAAAAGTGTAAGAACACTCAGAACATGCCATTCAAAATTTCAATTGAGGACATATTTCTGTCCTTTTTTTTAAACATGAGTGTTGATGTACGATATACTGTATGTATTTGATGTAATGTGTATAACGGCCACTATAAAGAAAATATGGCAAGAATTGCTCCACTAGGAGCACAGGAGGAAGATAGGGAGCGAAGGGACGAGAAGGTGGAGAGTGTGTTTGTTGTAAATAACAATTTTTTCTGTCAGCAGCAGTTCATGGTAAGACCTTTCAAGTACATATGGAATTGTGGCCCTTATCGTGTTAATCTTACAGCGATAGTTTGACCCATATGCTTACCATGACCTGCTTCTGATAGAAAGAGGAGTTCTTTGCTGGAAACACTTTATCTTGCGGTTGGCATTGACGAGCAGTTACCATGAAGACACCATCGATTTAGCCCCACACTTTCCTCCTCATCTCCCCGATTGTGCACACTTTCTTCCACATTGTGTGCACTGTCTTCTGTGGTGAGCTCCTCGCTAACACTGCGCTTGGGTTCAAACTGAAGCGGTTGAATGGACATGGTTTATATGGCTCCAGAACGAAGGCAACGAAATGACGTCACAACGTTTTTTCTTTTGAGGACATACATATAAAAGATAACAATGGTCGTCAAATAAGCCCAACATGTCTCATTATGGGAGAATCCTTTAAGTCGAAGGACGGAAAATGTAAATGAAAAAAATCACACTACGTGGCTGTGTTAACTTTAGAATAATTAACGGAAAGTCACAGTTATTTATTTTTATAATAGGCTAAACGTGCACATCCATGTCATCACCGTCAATAACTGTAAACAGAATTACCAGTTGGTTAAATGCAATCACTATTTTTATCACTACAGCCCTGAAATGCTAGTAAAACATTGTGTCCATGCCTTAAGGCTGATTTATACTTCTGCGTCTCCCCTACGCAGCAGGGGCTGACGCGGACATGAGCACCACATACTTGTGCGTCGTTGTGTCCGTAACACGCAGCAATTCTCCGCCGAACCGCTTGAGGGCAGTACGATCTCTCTGATAGCCGGTCGCCTGCTTCCGGCCCTGCTACGATCTCTTTTTACTTTTCCACAGCGATTCAGAGCGTGTTATGTTAATCTACAGCTGATACATGTTGCTGTTTTCATACAGACATGATTACATGAAGAATAGAGAGGAGGAGATGATGTCCGGGATCCCGGAAGTCCTGTAAATACTGGAAACCCAATGCCGCTGAGCGGACCAATCACAGGGCTTGCGGCTCGCGTCGATTCAACACGTAGTTAAATTTTGGACGAGGTGTATGTCAGCTACGTGCATAAGACTCTGCGTAGGTACAGGAGCTACGCAGACCCCCGGCGTAGGATACACCGTTGATTCGATGCAGAAGTATAAATCAGCCTTTAGTGCAGCCACCCCCTCGAACTAGGGGCCAAAACTCTGGTTAATAATGACTTCTGCCATAATACTATGATGCTCTACTACCAGGATGTAAACAAGGAGAGATGACAGATGGCATATCGTAGCGTGGTGCGGTTGGGCAGTATTTTGATCTAGAATATGGAGATAAAGTAGTTTGATGCTATGTCTGATTAAGGCAATGTGTAACCAGTGCAGGCATGTGGCCGTTGACTTGCAAGGAGCACTGAAGGCTGGTGAAGCTAAAATGAGAAGCTTTTTTTCCATTTTATGATAGGACTGGATTGGATCGCTATTGGCTGATACCAAAGTTCAGGTAGAGGTGTTGGTATGGGTATTGGTAATAGGACTTAATATGTTGGATCATGCATCCTTGACTGGAAGCGGGAGAAAAGTGAGTATATTGCTCAAGCCAGAATTCAACCGTTGCATACATTTTAAAGTCTATTTGGGAGGGCAATGCAGCATGCAAAGAAACAGTCCAACAGACAGCTCCCTCAAAAAGAATAGAAGAAACAATGTTTTTTATTTGATGCTTGAATCTTGGTATGCATACAACAACGGGACCAGTCAAAAGTTTGGACACACCTTCTAATTCAATGGATTTTATTGATTTATTTTAATTATTTTCAACACTGTAAATTAATACTAAAGGCACCAAAATTATGAAAGACCACACGGAATTATTTAATTAACAAAAAGTGTTAAACAAACCAGTCTCTTGGAAGTATTTTGAATTAACAGGTGAGCCTCGTCAAGGGGTAATTTGTGGAGTTACTTGCCTTCTTAATGTGTTTGAGACCATTAGTTGTGTTGTTCAGAGGTAGGGTTAGTACACGATGGATAGTTCTATTTGACTACTGTTGTAATAGTTGTAATAGTGACGTCTTCAGTATTAATCTACAATGTTGAAAATAATTTAAATAAATAAAAAACATTGAATAGAAGGTGTGTCCAAACTTTTGACTGGTACTGTAGATGGTCAACAAGTTTGCATTAGAGAAGTAGTACATTTTAAGTATTTTCCGTTATCGATTTTTGGAAATGTTAACGATCAATTATCGATTAATCAATAAAAAAACATTATTTTTCTTATGTCAAAAACAATGCCAAATGTGTTTTTTCCCCCCTAAAGTATATTTTTTACAGCAACAAAATGCATATTACTGACAGTATTGAATACTAGTACAACATGTTTAACACTGATTATCAATGATCAGGCTCATAAAAATATTCCCCACGGACATAGTCTTATAAAGTGAAGGCTCATAATACAACAGAAAAGTACTTCAGACTCACAGTGTCCCCTGTCACCGTTGTGCATTGTTCCTCTTTAAAAAGCGCACATGGATACCTGTCCCTCAGCTGCAGCCGCCACCTGAGAGTCTCCACTGTGCACAATACCTTTAACACCTCCCTGATAGCTGAATGTAATATGAGACCACATGATGTTTGTTCCAAAATTGAAAACAAAAATGCGTGTTTCGATTAATTTCTTTACAATCAATTAATCAATAACCGATTAATTGATTGTCCCTCCTATTTTGCAAAAGGAGGGACTCTTACTTTAATTGTCTTATCCCAAGGCGAGACTACGGGTGGAATTTGGGGACACACCCGAATAAGAAGACGATGGACATGCTGTCAATCAACCTCAATTTGTAATCCATGAATTTCCATGTTTCATTTATTAAGACCATTGTTCATGTTATCTGTTCATTTTACTGGTATTTTAAATGTAATTGTCAGTATTGTCATTGTTGTATGCTTGCATTCATAGAACATAAACTACTTAAAATACCAGGATGGTAGTCGACAGTAGCCATGCCTTAACCTAAAGTACCTCAATAAAAGTTCCTGAAGGGGAAGGGCGTTACATATTCACTGAAATTACCACATTCATAAATCACTCCCCTTTCTCGTTTTACAATTTCATGGTCCACTTGGTTTAGTATTGGTGACAGCAAAACCATAAAATGATGAATGATTGATCTACTTTACATTTTTCATTGGTTCAAATTTTCATCTCACTGATAAGTAAATGTTTTTGATGCTCTTTACATTTATTTCATGTTTCTCATATTGTTCATACAAATCTATAGGAGAAGCATGATATCTGTACAGACACAGAAACTTGTTTTGCTCTCTCTAATTTGTACTCCTCAGAGCAGTCTGTAAATAAGTATTGGATAATGTAAAGTAAGACAATCAGATCTCTATTAGCTCGCTCCAGCAAACCTTTAAGATGTTTAAAGCCGTTGTCGATAGTCACTGTTCAATTAAGCTGTTTGCATTGATAGACGATTAGCTGGTTTCCCACAGAGTCATTATCAACTTGAGGCAAGCAGTGCAGACTGTTGGAGACTTATTGCACAAATACAACGAACAATCACTGTCCAGCAGCTTGTTAATCTTCTGTAACAAATAACTAGTCCCCTTCTGTTTCCTTTTCCTTCTCCTTTCATTTTTCTCTCTGTCCTCCAATCTGCTTTATTTTCCTCGCTTTACCGCACTCCACTTGTCTCCTCAATTTTCTTCTCCCTTTGACCTTTCCTTTCTTACTCTGTCTCCTCCTATTCCTTCCTGTCTTCTCTTTCCTCCTCTTCCTGCATTACTTTTCTCTCCCTGCTCTCCTTCTCTTCTCCTCTCTCTTCTCCTCTCTGGGGTCCCATCCTACAGAGGCTGCTCCCACCCAGACACAGATGGCCCCCAGATCAGATTTATCAAGGCCAGTGGAGCCCTCTGCAAAAGGTCACTCTCTTAAAAGCTGACCGATCAATGGTCCAACTCCTAATACTAACAGCCGGCTTTTTTCCTACGTTCTTTTGTGTGTGTGTGTGTGTGTGTGTGTGTGTGTGTGTGTGTGTGTGTGTGTGTGTGTGTCTTTGACACTGAGTGTTTGCACCTACATGTGTATCTGAGCAGGTGTGTATGCTTTTATCCAAGCATGTACCTGTGTGTGTGTGTGTGTGTGTGTGTGTGTGTGTGTGTGTGTGTGTGTGTCTGTGTGTGTGTGTGTGTGTGTGTGTGTGTGTGTGTGTGTGTGTGTGTGTGTGTGCAACTCTAAGGGCTGACAGAGAGGGCCCTAGGTGTTACTAATCGAAGGTCCGTCCCTCAGACGCTCCTTTAATGACCTCTCCCACCTCTATAGTGCAGCCCTATTGAGGCTCTACTAAATATTTCAGCATGTCATTAGCTCATTACACGTCATTATCTACAGCGCACTCAGCCCGCCAGGATTAGCTGCAAGACTTTTAGCAACTTCTCAGTGGGAAATCAATAATCAGCAGACACTTTCAATCACTGGGATCATCCGTGAGGCTATCAGAAATTCACACAATCATACACTTGGGTGCAAACACTCATCCAAGCACGTGGGCATGAGATGGGTTCAGGGAGTCCATGTTTTCTATACATTTTCTAAATTAGTTTGATATTTGATGCTTTTTTTTTAACTATTATATATTTGAGCCTTTTTTAGTTCTTAAGGGGAACTTTTTACTAATTAAAGCTAAAAAAAATAACTAATACATATCATCCAATTGTTGACAATCATGGAAAGTACATGATTCAACACTTTGACGTGATTACTCGGAACAGAAGTGAACCACTGACCTTACCTGACACAAACTGAATTTCAGTTGTGTTTTTATCTATCAAAAATTAAGGATGTTATGTTTTATCCAAACTCTAAATCCTCACTGTAATCCAAACTATGTTTGTAGTTTGAGAAGCATTGTCATTTTCATAAATGCATGTACCAGGATAAGAGCTGAGTCACTATAAGGGTGGGAATAACTCGCTGGGTAACTCGCGGTATGACACTCAATGGCCCATTATTACTATATATCAGGGATGTCACTGTACAGCGATTCTGTGATAATCATTATATTGCAAGACATCTGAATAACTGAAGAACGCAAAATAGTATTGAATGGTAAACTTTTCTCCCAATTTACACGGTATGCTGCGTTGAGTTACGTCTGCGCCGCACACTGCACAGCCGATACATTCCCATTCTAGACGATGCTCCGTTTTGGGAACGTGCCCCGGCGCTGCTCCGCCGAAGACACGTTTCAGCTGAACAGATAAGATCGACCTGGACGGGAAGTCAGACAAGAGGATTGCATGCAACATCCACTCACTTTTAAAATAACACCACATACGGACTCCCGACCGTTTAAAAGATCGTACTGATCAGAAATACTCATTGACTATTGATGTAATTGTTAAAAGTTACAAACAACCACATATCAGTGGCGCTGACAGACGCGGAGCACACGCTCCCTGTGTAAATTGGGGGTTAGGATTAGGATTAATGTATTTTTTCACTGCACTTTGGTTTGGTTTCACGTTTCCTGGAAAAAGGCACATTTAAAAATGAACGTTTCAATGCTTTGCAGGCATTACAAACTTGTAACTGTAAATCTGTCCACATTTTATCCTTACACACAACTGTATAATTATACCTGTAACAGCTACAGACAGATTCACAATGATGTCAATAATTACAGCCAGGTCTTTCTCAGTCAGCTTCTATTCCTCCGTCGCCTTTAGTTTAACTTCTGTCACATGAGGACCAATGAAGTCCAACCATCCAAAATCCCTTTGCAAACTGGAGTTCAACCTCTTCCTTTTCCTCTTATCTCAGCATAAAGAGCTGGAATAATTATTTCTCTCTGACTTCTTTCTGCTTTTAAAAATGGCTAGCGCATCTCTTGACGTGACACCGATAGTCTGACATTAACCTGCTGTCTTCTTCTTTCTTCTTCTATTAGGCTGCTGTTGGCTTCTTCATGTTGCCTTTATTCATGCCATAACTGCCATCAAAAGGAGTCATGAAGAAGTGACACGGTCAGTCAAATTGGCAGATTGTTAAGAGTGCCTTACCGTTTCAGACAAGTATTAACATTTTGTGCTGGTAAATTGCATCACACAAATTAGGACAAAGATATACTTTGTTATTGATATTTTGTCCCACCCTGTTATACTGTCAATCTGACTTGTTGTTACTTTGTGTTTTTTTTGTGATTATAATAAGCCTCATTTTTATGTTTTGTACACCTCCCCGAGCATTCTTCAGTACTTTTAGGCCCCACAGATTTCCAATGGAACAAAATCGTCTGTAGGCGTTTGGAAATAAAGTCTTGACACTGGTACACTTGGCAGACTGCACAGGCTATTACAGCTGTTTGAAACATTTTAAAGGGTTGCTCCAGCAGTCAACTATTGCCCCCCACCATTAAGTTGGTGAGCTCACAAGAGACAGTTTTAAAAAAAAAAAAAAAAACGGCTAGAGCTGAAGCAGCAGAGGCCAAGAGATTCTGACTTTTGGTCCCTTTAATGGTTTAAGCTCTAACAAACACTGGATCCTAAATTTACCACAATGCAACTTGTCATTGTTTTATTGGACTGTGCCTCACCTGTAGACACCAAAGCATTTAAACTCTTGATAATTTTTTTTTACCTTTGAAGGGCTCTCTATAGGGTCACACTAGATACTGTACGGTGGTTTCAAAAGGTTTTAAGTTATTATTTGTGATTAATTAAATGAACAGTACATTTGTAATTATTTAATAAAATGTGTAAATAATGGAAAGCTGAATTTATACTATGTTTCTCCATAAACTGATCAGTGAAAATTAGGGGTGGGAATCGTAAACCGGATCCAACATAGAACCGGTTCCAATTGATCAATTCCATCTGAACATCAAATGTTATCGATTCTTCTTAACGATTCATTTCCCAGTACGACGTCACGTCGCGGAACATTGCATTACGTCACACACTCTGCGTCGCAGAACTCCTAGGTGCAAATACCTAAAATATGCTGAAGCATTTGTCGACTCGGCCTCGAAGCTTGGGGTTCTCGTCGGGCAGAAGTGGAGAAGGGTTCCATGTGAATATCTTCGCGTTGGGGACCTACCTCTCCCCTTTCGGAGTTCGGGACGCTTTCTTCCAGGCTCAAGGGGCCACGTCCGGACTCAAGCGGACGAAAATGAGGCACAGAGAGCGGGTAAAAAACCTCCGCGATGACCCCGGAGGAAAAGCATTTTTCCTCTCGAAATTCAATGTATTTTTATCCAGGCTCGAGGGGCCACGTCCTGACTCACGCAGCCGAGAATGAGGTCAACCTATTGTTCAGTATGTTCAAGTTGAATATGTTCATGTTCAGTCTTGTGCAGACATAATTTTGGAAAAAATAAAATGGTTGAACTACTGTGTAGAACTACTTTTTTTCCCCTCAAAAAATACTCAGGAATCGTTATTGATAAGGAATTGGATTGATAAGCAGAATCGACAATGGCATTGACATTGATAAAATCTTATCAATTCCCACCCCTAGTGAAAATGGAGATACCTTCGTTATTTAATCAGCATTATCGCTCTTTTTTTATGCCTTACCCTATGTCTATTGCTATTGGTTTGTCAATCAAACCAATAATAATAAAAATGTTTGATGACAGTGTAAAGAAGTGGAAGATCACAGGAATCATTATCGCCATTATTGACAACATCCATCACAATGAAGATGAAACTTGTACATAAATCATGTTTGTAGAAAAGGAAATGACCAAGTAGTTTCAGTACTGTGACATTTCCAGAATTGTATTTATTCAAATGAAATATTCTACTGTTTACTAATATAAAATTCAAGCCATTATGTTAGTGTTAACATTTACTATTTCCAATGTGTGCAGAGTTCACCAGGAGCCATCTTTTCTGTCTTTAAGGGTCAGGGGCCAAGGTTGAGTGTCTCAGCTCTGGTGTCTTAAAGGGTTTTTTGTGTTGAACCTGAGCGTGTCTGCTGCCTGAGAGCGAGAGCTGTTTAAGGGAACCATGAAACCTCTTTGACACACTTTAGAAGTCACTCAACAATGGGCAGGGTGTGCATGGTTAAGTGTGTGACTAATTTCCTTTAACACAGTGTGAGATTGAGAGACTCAGGGCCAGAGGAGGGCGGAGCGGCTACTTGTTAAGAAGGTCAGAGGTCAACTCTTCTTGAATAGACACAGAAATCCCCAATCAATTACGCAAACACATACACAAACAGAAACACGCCTGCATCTAAATGCACGTACAAATGCACACACACACACAGAGGCAAGAACAAGAGGAGTCTATTATAAGCTAATACATTTTTTGTTCTGAGCCACGGTGCTACATAATAAAGAGAAACAGATATAATTCTGTGGGGGCAGTGAATCGACGATTACTCAACGACAAACGGG
Organism: Notolabrus celidotus; assembly: GCF_009762535.1. Taxonomy (NCBI): domain Eukaryota; kingdom Metazoa; phylum Chordata; class Actinopteri; order Labriformes; family Labridae; genus Notolabrus; species Notolabrus celidotus. Next base: position 27,472,218 of record NC_048274.1, read on the forward strand.
GAAACACAACATCTATAAACACTCTCAACAGTTACGACCTCAACAGCAGCTTTCTCTAATCCTGCTTTGGCCTTAAATGACGCATCTGTGGGTCCATCTATCATCCTCTCCTCATCTGCTCCTCCTGCTGAAGCGAGACAGAAGAGAGGGATGTTTGAATCAGCTAAAAATTTTAAAGCTTTATCATAAAGAGGAATTACAACTGCTCTCTTTCCCCGGTTGTCTGTTTTCTCTCTGCTGCTGTAAGGACATTACTCAGCAAAACAGCAAATCTCTTCATCTGAAAAATGAATCAGTCATATTTGATCTGACCTGAGTTAAGGTGTTGGAGGAATTGAGGAGTGTAAGTTGAAAAATCTGATCTAGATCTCAGATACCTCACATTAAAGTCTTTTGTTTGATCTCTATGTTTCACCACTGTGTCTAAAAAGGGTGAACTTGTGTGCTTCACTAGATCTCCTCAGCATGTCATCAGGGTTTGTTTGGACTGACGTTGAAAGATCTGATTAATCTTAATCATAATATATAACTTTCATAGATGTCAGATTTCTCAACCAATGTTACGGCCAGTTTGAGCTGTACTCCAACACTCCAGTTGTTACAACAAAGACTCAAAGCATTGTCTGTAATTGATAAACGTGCTGTAGTTGTGCAGCCATATGACAGCAGTGGACAGAATCTAAAAGTATTTGCATTCACTAACAGATAGTGTTGTTATCAAGACCACATTAACCAAGAACAAGACATGTCCGAGACCAGAGTGCACCGAGACCAAGACAAGACCAAGACCTATAGGGGTTGAGACAGAGTCAAGACCAAGACCAAGGCAGGGCAAGACCGAGACAAGACCAAGACCATATATATCAATGAAAAATCATTATGAGAGTTAACAAAATAATAAAACAATTGCTTTGAATACTATTGACAGCAACAAACAAGGTTTGGTTTTGTCTTGGTTGCCTTTCTTTTGACTCCTTAAGTTTTGTTTTTTCTCTTATCACAGTAATGACAGGGACACAGAGTGCATCAGTGGTGGTCTCGACTGGTCTTCATATAAAATACAGAGTCCGCCCAGTCTGAGACCGAGACAAGACCGAGTAAAAATGCTTTCGATTCCAAGACGAGACCGAGACCTGAAATAAGCTGCCTCGAGACCAAGACTGGTCTTGAGTACTACAACACTACTAACGGAAACTGCGGCATGTTCCTTTAATGCATCCGGGTGGATTATAATCTGTTTATTTGGCGTTTTGATTTTGCCTGATATGATAATCTGTATCCCTTATTACAATGTGAGCAGCTTCTCCTTACTGAAGTAACACCGTCCCTTTAAGAAAAGTGCAAGGCTAGACCCAGGAGAGCACAGAGCTCCCATGAGACTGTTAACACATTAAAGTGAACGTAAACCCAAAGACCGCTAAACGCTGGACCAGTGATGTGTGTTTTTGTCCATGTAGGAGAAAAAAAACTCTGTAAGCACTGATGTAATCCAAAAATAGTGAATAGCAGCAGCAGATCGAGAAAAGGTGTGAAGAGTGACTTCTGGGCAGTGTGAGTTTGTGTATTAAGTTTATAATAATAATACATTTTATTTATATAGTACCTTTTAAAAACATGTTTACAAAGTGCTTTACAGAGTGCAAAAGTCGAAGTACACTGAGCTAAATGCTACCTGTTATTAACAATGTGTGTATTTTGAGTGTTTTTGGATGATTTAGAGGGGAGATAGCCGAGTTGAGACCCAGGTGTGACGAAAGTGAGTTCAGTTTTGATTCAATCTGCGTTCATGTGAAACTATTGTCACTGTTAAAGCAGTATTTGCACTTTGGAAATGAATGCACAGTGATTTAATATCAGAGTTGTGCACTTTGCTGAGGTTAGTGATATATGAATACATTTGTGGCTCAAGAAATTAATTCATGTGAACTGAAACTGTTTAGAAACGAGCCACTTCTGTGTGTCTACAGTGTTCAGACACTTGTGTTTAGATACCAGTTAGCACCTTGCTGTCCTGTGTTATTATGTTGTTGCATTTTTTTAGTGAAGTTGGTCAGACTTATACAGGTTAGAGATAGCGGTGTGTTTAAAAAAAGAGGTTTACCTGCAGCATTGTCGGTGTGAATAGTGGAAAGCATTTATATTGAAGTAGAAGTGCAAGATAATCATCCTATGCGGTCAGCACTGTGATTTTCTATGATCTTCAATTCAAAGGATTACTGTTGTTCTTATATTTTCTATAATTCCAGTCGAGGAATAAAGACCCACGTTCCTTGCTGCGCCACATTAAAAATGAATACGCTCCTACACTTCTTGATTAACATGACTCATGAAGCCTTTTTACATCCCCCAAACTGCATTCCAACTCACACTACAATCTCACATTTTTACATTCCGTGTTTGTGTCAATGTCTGATTATCTACAGTTCATATCTTTCTGCTCGCTTCTTCTTTCTCTCCCTTTGTCCTGTTCTCCTTTCTTCCCTCTGCTCCCTCATACTCATTTCAGACGGAGGCCCATCCTGGCATCCACCCTAACAATATTTCACATCCTGATTTATTTTGGTCCTGGAGTCATGTGACCCTAAATATTGTAACTGACCCTGGGCGTATTGATCTCCCTGTGTCGGCAGCACTGCGATTTCCTGCCTTGTAACAACCCTATGAAACCCTCCTCAATCTATCATTATCATCGTCATTTAGTCAAAAGAGCAATGCGCTCCGTATTTGTGCGTTTATTTACAGATTTCAGAACATTTCTATGTACGCATCTTTGAATTCCTTCTGCCTCATCATATCTGTATATCTCTTTTAAAGTCAGTTGTGTTTTTATGTGTGTGTGTGTGTGTCTGTTTCTCTATGCGAGTGTTGTGACCGCTATGTGTGTCTGTTTATGTGTTTCGCTAATGATGCTATTTTGCCAGAGGAGAGAAGAAACCCCTGTCACCATTGTAATGAGGGGTATTTATATCAGTTACCTGGCAGTAAACCACTCTGATCCCCTCCCCTCATGTCTCATTCCTACAAGACAGGTGTGTGTGTGCGTGCATGTGTGTGTGTCACTGCAGAGGCTCTAATTTGCGTTTGAACTTACCAAAATACCTGCAGTTAAAACTCATTACAGTGGCTTCTGTGTGTGTGTGTGTACATACACATAAACGGGTGACGGTACAAGAAATGTACAGGGCACCCTAATGGTGTGTAAGTGTGTGAGTTTGTGTGTGTTTGTACGTGAGAAGGAGGAGTATATTGAGGGGAGATGAGACAAAGAGGGTAAATTGAAAGGAAATGATGAGGGATGAGTCTGTGTCGCACATTAGTGTTCTGCAGTTTTTTTCACCATGATTGTCTGTTTCCTTGGACCTTCCTCTATGTGTGTGTGTGTGTGTGTGTGTGTGTGTGTGTGTGTGTGTGTGTGTGTGTGTGTGTCTTTGTGTAGCCTTAGGGCGCAGTTTTTATCCTTATCTGTGCATGCAGGAGTGTGACACGTCCAGGAAACGCCTTCAGAAATTTCTCCATCTTTTGACCAGAGGCCCTAAAAAGTGTGTTCACGAGTGTGTGTTTAACACCTACAACCTTGGTTGTTGCTGTGCATGTATGTATGTGTGTATATGTGTGCATTCGTGTTGGAGGTGTAGGGGGTTGCATGGGGGGGGGCGTATCCATGGTAACACCCCACCGCCACCCCCACTGGGTCCTAAAAGACAAAGCCTCACACACACACACACACACACACATGCGCGCACACAGAGCACTACAGGGCCAGCTGAGCCAGATCAATATTTCTCCCCATTTAAAGAACAGAATTCAGAGAATGGCTTTTCAGCACCCAGACTGCAGCCGTGCTTTAGACCTTGGGTTTTTTATACTAAACACCCAATCTGCAAAGTGGCAAGGTTTTTTTGTACCAACCAAAAATAATTCCTGGCCTGAATCTTTTTCTCTTCTTCCCTTTTACTGTATTGACGGATCTGCTCAGCCCTGTGAGGACCTCTCTCTTGCTCTCTATCTTTGTCTGACTCCCCCAGCATTTCGCTCGCTCTATTTTCCCTCCTCTACTTCAACCTTCTCTCCTGTTGGTGTTGCCACTGCGTGAGTGACAGGGTCAGATTGCATTCAGCTTCCCCGTTCTTTGTCCCACCCTGTGGTTGACCACAACTCAGGCCCCAGCAAGTCCCCCTCTGGTCCCCTGGGACGTCCGAGCCCATCACTGTGGCTGAAGGGCTGAACTGGCCTTGGCCCAGTGGCCCTGCTGGCTGCATGGAGGCTGAGGGGAGGGGGACCATGTGTGAGTGTTTTTTGGGGGTGTCCTTTACTGCCTGTCAGTGGGTGAAACAGAGGAGGGCTCCCTCTAGCACAGCTCAGTTGCAACAACAGGGGAATATAGTCAAAAGCTCGGATCTGTCTGGTTCACACAAAGAAAAGCAAACACATGAAGAAGAACTTAATTTGCATATTACTTTTCCCCTCTAAAATATGGAATGCAACATGCCAAGTGATGTATTCAGGTGCATGAACATGAATGTTAGTCATGCATACAAGCATGCAGTCAAACTCTCAGGCACAAATAAATGCACAAACACACACAGAGAGAATCGCCCCAGGCTGATTGGTGCATCCTGTTTCTGAAGCAGCCATGGGAGGTTTCTGAGGCCTCTGGTTCAATATCTTGACAGACCCGGTGTGTGAACATGGTGAGCGCCTGTATTTCATTAAAAACATCCCACGTAGAAAGCGAGTCTGTCACTCTCCTCCCTCGAATGGAATAATTCGTTGTTGCTTGATTTTGTTTGTTTGCAGTCTTCGCAGCCACAAGTCTCTCAGTCTGTTTTACTGCTAAGACCGTGATCTGATTGAGGAAACTGATAATTGATTTCATCAGGTAACAAGCTGTGGGCCACTGGCAGCAGAAAGTGGGAGATTTGAAGGGACTTTACCTGAGTGGGTCCATTTTCTACATAATCCTACACAATCATCCTCCAGTCATCACGATGCTACTGGAGAGCCAGAGTGACACATTGAAGATTACTGTGCAATGCTCTCATTAGATGTTAACACTCAGTGACCTGTCAAGTGCTTTTGAACAAAGCCCCGGCAGCCCGGGTGGCACTAATGAGAGAATAGCGCATACAAGGAGTGAAGAGAAAGTCAATCACGCCTTGCAGCGAAACACAACCACACTTTAAAAAAGGATGAAGCACTTTTCAGAGGCCCCTGTCGTTTAACACAACACACTTGTGGAAAGAGGATGGGACAACTGCCTGACATCACATGTCAAATCACACACATGTTGAAATCACACGCCTCCTTTGAGGGCTTTCATGTCTTCTAAACTTTCTTTTTGAGCTAATATTATCTTCTTTATATGTAAAAAGATGGTCCATCCCAAAATGAATTAGTATGTTACTAACAAGTCACCAGACAATCAAAAATATGAACACAACTAGGCTGCAGGAAGATCAATTTTGATTGTTCATGGGAGTGAAGTTTCAAGTTACTGAACCTACTAACAGCTTCTTTTATTTAACACCTTTCTTTAGAGGATGGGTCAGTGGATGGATTGAGAAGGATACTGGGAAGATAGTGAGGGATGACGTGCAAAGGAATGCGGGTCAGACTTGCGCCTGTTTCGAGGACTATAGCCTCTGTACCAAGCTGCAACCTCCGGTCTAAAAATGAGTCCAATGCGTTAGTGCTAGAAACTGTAGTTCATCAAGGATCCGCTTGAGGCTGAGTCCGGAAGTACCAGAAGTCACATACACATGAATCGGAAATAGACAATCTTTACTGCAGAAATAAACATGTTTACAGCCTGGTACAAAAGACAAGTGTAGTCTGGATAGCTCAATTCTCGATCGACTCGTCTCAATCGATAGGATGCTCAAACTCCACCTCTTTACGTTACACTGGCTCCACAGCAGCGATATGGCTGCCGCCGACGATTGGCCTCAAAACAGCTCTTCAGAAACAGATGGGTGATGTCGTGGATACTACGTCCATATTTTGTACAGTCTATGCTTTGTACATGGGGCATATTATTTGACAGCTGAAAACCAGAACTCTAAGTGGGTACAAATTTGACAAACAAGAGGCCCCCAAAACCTTTTGTGGGTCATTCACCAGGAAGGATCTTTTTTAGTGTGTGACTGAAATGGTTTACAAACAGCTACAGAAACTGCAGAATCCATTTTCTGACCTCTTATCCATAAACTCAGTATATATTTCACAATCAGCCTTTGTGGAAAGTAAAAATACAGAAACTGACAACATTTTTAAAACAACTTCCAACAATCAGATTTTAGGCCCCAGCAGAGTATTCATTATTCACTGAAAGTAGGTGTCGCATTCATGCTCTGATGAGAGCTGCAGACACCTTGCTGTTCTGTGTTTTACAGAGTGTGCAGTATCTAACAAGAGTCATTATTCTGTATCACAAGGCAAACAATGAAATGACTCGCTTATTTTGTTGATTTCAAATAGGATAAAAAGCGCTTTATTGTTGCTGTGAAAGACATTTTATTGGGTATTTATCATTAAATCAAAACAGCTGGTGATGCCAGACTGAAACCAAAACTTAGCTGGCGTTGTTGTAATGGTCCAATTTTCAATGAATCAATCAGTCTGCAAACTTTGCAGGAAATATAACATCTCCAAGGACTAATACTAAACATTTTTCAAAACCGGGAGAGAAATCCTCACTTCTAACAGAAGCACTAATCAAATACATCGGCCAGGTATCTGCCCTAGTTTGGAGCTGGACCACTTAGAGGGGTTCAGGTACAGCCAGAAATGACCACTCCAAGTTATACCGATTCAGTGCCAGTGTCAGACCTGCAGGGTATACCAAAAATAACCAACGAGCAATTGCATAGTCAAATATTGGGATAGCCAATTAATGGTGGATAAATGAGAATATAATATAACTCACGTTATATGTCTTAATGTGTTATTTTAACACTATTTGTTTTTGCAGCATGCAATCCAAATCCAAAAGAAATCCAAAAGCTTTGTAAATTAATATTTTCATGACTAATTACATGTAAACCAATTGTTTTCAACCTGTTATCTAGTTTAATTTTGACAACTCTAACCCACAGCTCAAAAATGTGAAAAAGCATATGTGTATTGAAGCGTATTAATGGAAAGTTGACTGGAAGGGAAAGTGTGGTTGGAGAAAGTGCACAAGCAACAGGGACGACTGGTGCACAAGCAACAGGGACGACTGGTGCACAAGCAACAGGGACGACTGGTGCACAAGCTACAGGGACGACTGGTGCACAAGCAACAGGGACGACTGGTGCACAAGCAACAGGGACGACTGGTGCACAAGCAACAGGGACGACTGGTGCACAAGCAACAGGTACGACTGGTGCACAAGCTACAGGGACGACTGGTGCACAAGCAACAGGGACGACTGTTGCCTTAACAGGATTGACAAGCAAAGTCGATCTGAGACCTTGGAAGAGCTCCACAAGGAGTAGACTGAGGCTGGTGTCAGCACATCAAGAGCCATCATGGGGCGGCTCAGTGGGTAGAGTCAGCTGTATATCAATCAGAAGGTTGGCAGTTCGATCCCAGCTCCTGCAGTCACATGCCGAAGTGTCCTTGAGCAAGACACTGAACCCTGAATTACTCCCTCTGTTGTTCAGAGGTGTGTGAATGTGAACGAATGAGATTAGCTTATACTGATGGTTCCTCACTACATAGCAGCCTCTACCATCAGTGAGTGAATGGGTATGAATGGGTGAATGTGACGAGTAGTGTAAAAGCGCTTTGAGTGGTCAGAAAGAATAGAAAAGCGCTATATAAGTACAAGTACAAGTACACAAGTCATGCACAGACGTCTTCAGGAAAGAGAATTCAATTGTTGCATTCCTTGTGTCAAGCCACTCCTGAACCAGAGACAATGTCAGACGAGTCTTACAAAAAGCTAGAGTGTTGCTCAGTGGTCCAAAGTCCTCTTTTCAGATGAAAGTACATTTTACATTTCATTTGGAAATCAGAGTCTGGGGAAAGAATGGAGAGGCACAAAATTCAAGGTGTTTGAAGTCCAGTAGGACGTTTCAGCAGTCTGTGATAAGTTGGGGTGCCATGTCATCTTCTGGTGTTGGTCCACTGTGTTTTATTAAGTCAAAGTCAACACAGCCATCCACCAGGATATTTTGTGCTTCCATCTGCTTACAAGCTTTATGGGGATGCTGATTTCCTTTTCAAGCAGTATTTAGCACCTGCACATAATGCCAAAACTACAACCAAATGGTTTGCTGACCATGATATTAATGTGCTGGAGTAGAAAATTTGTCAAGAGGAAGGAAACACCTGACCCAAAAATACAGACCAACTGAAGGGTGCTATCAAGGAAACCTGGGCTTTAATAATACCTCAGAAAGTGCTACAGGGTGATCCCCAACAAGCCACGCTGCACTAATGCAGTAATTCATGGTAAAGAAGCCCAACTCAAGTGTTGATTGTATCAATAAATATACTTTTCAGAAGCTGGACATTTCTGTATTTTCAATAATTTTTGATAGAACTGAGATAAATATTCTAATAATTTGAGATACTGGAGTTTTGGATTTTCCCAAGCTTGAAGCCAAAATCATCAAAATGAAAATGAAAAAGTCTTGAAATATTTCACTTTATACACAATGAATAGAAAATATATAAAAGTTGTTTTTTTTCTTTTAAATGAAATGAGGGAAAAAAAAAAAGTTCACAAGATTATAATTCACTGAGATGCACCGGTATGTCAGGTTTTCTTATTTCAGGAAAGTTATAAAATAATATAACTTGACTGTTTTATTGGAATATTGCATTTACAGGATTATTTCCAAATGTACTTGTTTATTCAAAGGGTGGCCCACCAACAGGAACTTCCTTCTAAATATGTGATGATGAATGACCTTTACTGAATTTCAATCACACCATTTATCATTGAGATTTAAAACCTGGTTAAGTATGACCCTTCAATGCAGACAGATATTAAAATATATAACTCTGCCTGCTGGTTATTGACTGGTTATTAGATTTGATATTGTTTTATTTTATTCTTCTATGAAACTTAACCTTTTCTTGTTAGACAGAGCATCCTGATAAATGGATGAAGAGTACACAAATGTAGTCCCTAAATGTCACTGAGTGCATGCCTCCTCTGTTATGTTGCGACCTGTTAGAGTGTCATGTCTCTTAGCTATTTGTGGTGCAGCTTCCTCCATCAGCAGCGACCAAGGTTTTTCAGCTGAAGGGACGAGTCAAGATATACAGAGCGGGCAGACACCGCCATATTTCAGACTGGAGAGGGAGACGTGTGCGCACCCACACTCCCAACACACACATCGAGGCACACACAGATATGTTTATCACCACACGCACACACAGAAAGAGAAGGAGGTGGTAGGGAGGTGGCGGGCTAAGGGGACTGAATGAGGTGGGGCCAGGGGTTGTGTGACAAGGGGACAGGGACACGCTGTTGGTTGTGTGTCAGGAGTAGTGACGTTTCATTGTGTGTGTGTGTGTGGGCATGCTGGGTGGTGACACAAACACCTTGAGGTGAGGCAGACAGCCACCAGCTGCCTGTAAATAATGTGTGCTGGGGGTGGAAAGTCAAAATTTAGCAAAAAAATACACTTTAACACTGGCTTGACTTTGCAAAATACTCTGGTGTCTTGTGTGGAGTTTTCAACCGGTGAACCAGAGTGAATTTAACACCATCTCTCAATGTCTCCGAATGTGAACCTATTCCGATGCATCACATAGCTGTTACCGGGTAGAAAGCACACAGAATAACAGATCCTTACTTTACAAACATAATTCACTGGATATTACTGCTCAGTCCAGAGCTCATGGAAAATGTCCAGAAGCAAAATTCAATCTAGAAGTCTCTGTGGACTTTGAGGAAGAGTTGTGTTGAGTATAATACTCAGAGTATAAGAGAGCTCAACAGCTCCCATCTTTGAAAAATGGAAGGAGTCAAAAACCTCTGAAACTCAGAGACCTCCAGACTCAGTGTGTGAGTTTGTCTGGAGAAAGAAGAGCGTCTGAGAGTGGTGACACAAACAGCCGACGGCCTCTCTGACAGAGCTTCAGGGTTGCTCTGTTGAGATGGAAGAAGCTGAAGCATTCCCATACAGTGGCCTTGAGGGTAGAGTGGTGAAAGAAGAAGGCACTCCTGCCAAGAAGTGGTCTCAAGATAACTTGAAGTTGTGAGGACTGCCGGCAATGCTTCTGTAAGTAGAAAGGATCTAAACATGTATTTAACACACACTTTTTTACTTGAGCCTAAATATGACTTAAAGGTGACATATTATGCTCTTTTTCATCAAAATATATTGGTCTAAGAGGTCCCCAAAACATGTCTTTAAAGTTTATTGCTCAAAAAAACACTTTGAAATCAGATTTTGGCATGCCTGAAAACCCCTCTGTTTCAGCCCTGCTCAGAACAGGCTGTTTTCTGTGTATGTGCCTTTAAATGAGAATGAGCTCTCTGACCACGCCCCCTCAGGAAATGGATGTGCCCTCGGCTGTCCAGACCCGCGTTACTTCAACCCTCTGAATTTGCCATGTGGCTATGCTAACTAGCGCTAGCACTTTTCCATGACAAATAAAAATATTCCGCTGGATCTTCAAATCTGCAGACGTGGGGAGTAAAACCGACCTTTGTGTTTATTAAGACAGCCTACAACTATCATGCCTCACTCCTAAGCTCCTTGTTAGCCCACATGTGTGCAGGGAATGAAAGGGGTTGAGGTCTGAACAAGCTCCGAGCTCTGACTCCCGTTACAGACCAGAACACGTTGTGATGTACGAAATTGACGAAAATTGGATCAGTTCGTTTCAGCACACATTTACAGAAAGGTGGAGAAATAAAAAAAGGGGCAGAATGGATTTTTTTTCATTTTATGGGGGTTTGTAGACATGCCAGGGAAACATATTTCAGGTAGAGAACCATTAAAAAGTAGATTTTGCATGATATATCACCTTTAAGAAAATATAATTTTGAATTACTCGTATATTCTCCAGTATTACATTCCAATGTATCCATTGTAGTGTTGAAGCTGCAACCTCCGACTACGAGAATTGAAGCCAATGCGGAAGTGTTAGAAACTGCAGTTCCTCGAGTGTCCACTTGAGGCTGGTTCCGTAAATACAGGGAAGAACATACACACCAATTGAAAAAAAGACGATAGAATGAGGATATTTACAGCCTGGTTCAAAATATCAGTTTAGCTCAAGCGGCAACCTCCGGTCTAAAAACATGAGTCCAATGTGGAAGTGCTAAAAACTGCCATTCATCGAGGATCCGCTTGAGGCTGGCTCCAGAAGTACCAGAAACCACATACACACCAATTCAAAAAAGAAGATCTTTACAGCAGAAATAAACATGTTTACAGCCTGGTACAAAAGACGAGTGTAGTCTGGATAGCTCATTACTCGATCGTCACACACTGTACGGGGGGTGAATTTTTTTCTAACGCGGTAATTCAAAGATATTGAGATTATGAGTCTTCCAATGAGAGGCACAGCTGACTTGATTGACAGGCAGGAACACTGTAGCTGTTGGTTAGGAGACTCAAAGACCGCCTTTTTACCTCACACTAGCTAGACAGAAGTTAGGCTGAGTTCATCATTTCCAATTTGGCACCGCTGATGATTGGCTTCAAATCAGAGCTTCAGAAACAGATGGGTGACGTCATGGATACTACATCCATTTACTACACAGTCTCTGTGTTGGAATTTGTGCCAAGTGATCCAAAAAGGCATGAGGGGGTCATTTATGTCATCAATTCAACATTTTAGATATCCACAAGTTGTTTACTTGAATTAAGAGTAGGACACTCTGCAAGTCGATCACATCAATGCCTCAATTTGTGCACATGGGACAGCCACAGTGGATTGACACAATGCCTTCCCTAAACTGTAACTATACATTTAGAAGCACCCAAATGGTTTGAATGCAGGGTTCCCACTCTTTTCCAGGGATCATTTTCCAGGACATTTCCAGGACATTTTCATTGATGATCAAACTGGTATGACAGTCTAAATTTAGTTCCTAATTTAGTTCCTAAATAGTCTAATATGTTCCTCTCAGTGGAAGTCTACATTGAAAGACATGTAGTCTAGGAGTCTAGGAGTTTCTGTGCAGCTGTGTCGCTCTTTTTGTTCCGTTTGTTTTCACTATCGGGAGTTTGCACTCCTACTAGCTAGAGCAGGGGTTCTCAAACTTTTTGGAGCCAGGGACCCCTTACAGGTGAGAAAATTGTCCAAGGACCCCCTCATAATTGTAACACAGACTAAGCACATTAGTGATGTGTCATGTTCAAAAGCTGCGGCTCTGAGAGCCGATGCTTTATAGTGAATCAGAAGACCCGGCTCGCATCGAGAGAGAGCCGGCTCCCAGTTTTTTCCTGTCGCTGCTTAGCTCTCACAGTGCTCAGCCTCAGCTTTGCTCACAGCAGAACTTTGTGTTGATTGGTCAGCATGGCGGCCATGCGGCCAAATCACATGTGAGGATATAGGATACAGGTGATGGAGGGGAGGCTGTGTATCCTGGCTTCATCTGTTCCTTCAGAGAGAGTCTTCTTGAAGACCGGGAAAATACTCACTGAGAGGAGAAATCAGATCAGCCCATCCAAGCTGAGGAATCTGATTTTTCTCAATGCCAACCTGAGGACATTAATAATGTTTGCTTGAGTTTGGTTCTGGTTCTGTTTGCTTGAGTTCGGTTCTGGTTCGGTTCTGGTTCAGTTCTGGTTCGGTTCTTGTTTCAGTTCTTGAACGGTTCTGGCACGGTTCTGGTTCGATTCGGTTCGGTTCTTGTTTGGTTCGGTTCAGGTTAAGTTCTGGTTCGATTCTGGTTCGGTTCTGGTTCGGTTCTGGTTCGGTTCTGGTTCGGTTCTGGTTCGGTTCTGGCACGGTTCTGGTTCGGTGCGGTTCTGGTTCGGTTCGGTTCTGGTTCGGGTTCAGTTCTGGTTAAGTTGTGGTTCAGTTCTGGTTCGATTCTGGTTCGGTTCTGGTTCGGTTCTTGTGCGGGTCTGGCACAGTTCTGGTTCGGTTCGGTTCTGGTTCGGTTCTGGTTTAGTTCTGGAACGTTCTTGTTTGGTTCTGGCTGAGTTTGGTTCAGTTCTGGATTGGTTCTGGCACGGTTCTGGTTCGGTTTGGTTCGGTTCTGGTTCAGTTCTGGTACGTTCTGGCTCGGGTCTGGTTCGGTTCTGGTTGTGTTTGCTTGAGTTTGGTTCTGGTTCTGTTTGCATGAGTTCGGTTCTGGCTCTGGTTCGGTTCTGGTTCAGTTCTGGTTCGGTTCTGGTTCGGTTCTGGTTCGGTTCTTTTACGGTTCTGGCACGGTTCTGGTTCGGTTCTGGTTCGGTTCTGGTTCGGGTTCAGTTCTGGTAAAGTTCTGGTTCAGTTCTGGTTCGATTCTGGTTCGGTTCTGGTTCGGTTCTTGTGCGGTTCTGGCACAGTTCTGGTTCGGTTAAGTTCTGGTTCGATTCTGGTTCGGTTCTGGTTCGGTTCTGGTTCGGTTCTGGTTCGGTTCTGGTTCGGTTCTGGCAAGGTTCTGGTTCGGTGCGGTTCTGGTTCGGTTCGGTTCTGGTTCGGGTTCAGTTCTGGTTAAGTTGTGGTTCAGTTCTGGTTCGATTCTGGTTCGGTTCTGGTTCGGTTCTTGTGCGGTTCTGGCACAGTTCTGGTTCGGTTCGGTTCTGGTTCGGTTCTGGTTCGGTTCTGGTTTAGTTCTGCAACGTTCTTGTTTGGTTCTGGTTGAGTTTGGTTCAGTTCTGGATTGGTTCTGGCACGGTTCTGGTTCGGTTTGGTTCGGTTCTGGTTCAGTTCTGGTACGTTCTGGCTCGGGTCTGGTTCGGTTCTGGTTGTGTTTTGTTGAGTTTGGTTCTGGTTGTGTTTGCTTGAGTTCGGTTCTGGTTCTGGTTCGGTTCTGGTTCAGTTCTGGTTCGGTTCTTGTTCGGTTCTGGCACGGTTCTGGTTCGGTTCTGGTTCGGTGCGGTTCTGGTTCGGGTTAAGTTCTGGTTAAGTTCTGGTTCAGTTCTGGTTCGATTCTGGTTCGGTTCTGGTTCGGTTCTGGTTCGGTTCTAGTTTAGTTCTGGAACGTTCTGGTTTGGTTCTGGCTGAGTTTGGTTCGGTTCTAGTTTGGTTCTGGCACGGTTCGGTTCGCTTCGGTTCTGGTTCAGTTCTGGTACGTTCTTGTTTGGTTCTGGTTCGGTTCTGGTTGTGTTTGCTTTAGTTTGGTTCTGGTTCTGTTTGCATGAGTTTGGTTCTGGTTCTGTTTACTTAAGTTTAGTTCTGGTTCTAACCCTAACCCTAATCCGAACCCTAACCCGAACCCTAACCCTAATCCTAACCCTAACCCTAACCCTAACCCTAATCCTAACCCTAACCCTAACCCTAACCCTAATCCTAACCCTAACCCTAACCCTAATCTGAACCCTAACCCTAATCTGAACCCTAACCCTAACCCTAATCCTAACCCTAACCCTAACCCTAACCCTAATCCTAACCCTAACCCTAATCCTAACCCTAACCCTAATCTGAACCCTAACCCTAATCTGAACCCTAACCCTAATCTGAACCCTAACCCTAACCCTAACCCTAATCTGAACCCTAACCCTAACCCTAATCCTAACCCTAATCTGAACCCTAACCCTAATCCGAACCCTAACCCTAACCCTAATCTGAACCCTAACCCTAACCCTAATCTTAACCCTAACCCTAACCCTAACCCCAACCCTAATCCGAACCCTAACCCTAATCCTAACCCTAACCATAATCCTAACCCTAATCTGAACCCTAACCCTAATCTGAACCCTAACCCTAACCCTAATCTGAACCCTAACCCTAACCCTAATCTTAACCCTAACCCTAATCTGAACCCTAACCCTAATCTTAACCCTAACCCTAATCTGAACCCTAACCCTAATCCTAACCCTAATCTGAACCCTAACCCTAACCCTAATCTGAACCCTAACCCTAATCTTAACCCTAACCCTAACCCTAATCTGAACCCTAACCCTAACCCTAATCACAACCCTTACCCTTTCCCTAACCCTAATCCTAACCCTAATCACAACCCTAACCCTAATCACAACCCTAACCCTAATCCTAACCCTAATCACAACCCTAACCCTAATCCTAACCCTAATCCCAACCCTAACCCTAATCACAACCCTAACCCTAATCCTAACCCTAATCCATACCCTAACCCTAATCTGAACCCAAACCCTAACCCTAATCTGAACCCTAACCCTAACCCTAATCTGAACACTAACCCTAACCCTAACCCTAACCCTAATCTGAACCCTAACCCTAACCCTAATCTTAACCCTAACCCTAATCCTAACCCTAACCCTAATCTGAACCCTAACCCTAACCCTAATCTTAACCCTAACCCTAATCTGAACCCTAACCCTAACCCTAATCTGAACCCTAACCCTAACCCTAATCACAACCCTAACCCTAACCCTAATCACAACCCTAACCCTATCCCGAATCACAACCCTAACCCTATCCCTAACCCTAATCACAACCCTAACCCTAACCCTAATCACAACCCTAACCCTAACCCTAATCACAACCCTAACCCTATCCCGAATCACAACCCTAACCCTATCCCTAACCCTAATCACAACCCTAACCCTAACTACAACCCTAACCCTAATCCTAACCCTAATCACAACCCTAACCCTAATCCTAACCCTAATCACAACCCTAATCCTAACCCTAACCCTAATCACAACCCTAACCCTAATCCTAACCCTAACCCTAATCACAACCCTAACCCTAATCCTAACCCTAATCACAACCCTAACCCTAATCCTAACCCTAACCCTAATCACAACCCTAACCCTAATCACAACTCTAACCCTAATCACAACCCTAACCCTAACCCTAATCACAACCCTAACCCTAATCCTAACCCTAATCACAACCCTAACCCTAATCACAACCCTAACCCTAATCACAGCCCTAACCCTAATCACAACCCTAACCCTAATCCTAACCCTAACCCTAATCACAACCCTAACCCTAATCACAACCCTAACCCTAATCACAACCCTAACCCTAATCCTAACCCTAACCCTAATCCTAACCCTAACCCTAATCACAACCCTAATCCTAACCCTAATCACAACCCTAACCCTAATCCTAACCCTAACCCTAATCACAACCCTAACCCTAATCACAACTCTAACCCTAATCACAACCCTAACCCTAACCCTAATCACAACCCTAACCCTAATCCTAACCCTAATCACAACCCTAACCCTAATCACAACCCTAACCCTAATCACAGCCCTAACCCTAATCACAACCCTAACCCTAATCCTAACCCTAACCCTAATCACAACCCTAACCCTAATCACAACCCTAACCCTAACTACAACCCTAACCCTAACCCTAATCACAACCCTAACCCTAATCCTAACCCTAATCACAACCCTAACCCTAATCCTAACCCTAATCACAACCCTAACCCTAATCCTAACCCTAACCCTAATCACAACCCCAACCCTAATCCTAATCTGAACCCTAACCCTAATCTTAACCCTAACCCTAACCCTAATCTGAACCCTAACCCTAATCTTAACCCTAACCCTAACCCTAATCTGAACCCTAACCCTAACCCTAATCTTAACCCTAACCCTAATCTGAACCCTAACCCTAATCCTAACCCTAATCTGAACCCTAACCCTAACCCTAATCTGAACCCCAACCCTAATCTTAACCCTAACCCTAACCCTAATCTGAACCCTAACCCTAACCCTAATCACAACCCTTACCCTTTCCCTAACCCTAATCCTAACCCTAATCACAACCCTAACCCTAATCACAACCCTAACCCTAATCCTAACCCTAATCACAACCCTAACCCTAATCCTAACCCTAATCCCAACCCTAACCCTAATCACAACCCTAACCCTAATCCTAACCCTAATCCATACCCTAACCCTAATCTGAACCCAAACCCTAACCCTAATCTGAACCCTAACCCTAACCCTAATCTGAACACTAACCCTAACCCTAACCCTAACCCTAATCTGAACCCTAACCCTAACCCTAATCTTAACCCTAACCCTAATCCTAACCCTAACCCTAATCTGAACCCTAACCCTAACCCTAATCTTAACCCTAACCCTAATCTGAACCCTAACCCTAACCCTAATCTGAACCCTAACCCTAACCCTAATCACAACCCTAACCCTAACCCTAATCACAACCCTAACCCTATCCCGAATCACAACCCTAACCCTATCCCTAACCCTAATCACAACCCTAACCCTAACCCTAATCACAACCCTAACCCTAACCCTAATCACAACCCTAACCCTATCCCGAATCACAACCCTAACCCTATCCCTAACCCTAATCACAACCCTAACCCTAACTACAACCCTAACCCTAATCCTAACCCTAATCACAACCCTAACCCTAATCCTAACCCTAATCACAACCCTAATCCTAACCCTAACCCTAACCCTAATCACAACCCTAACCCTAATCCTAACCCTAACCCTAATCACAACCCTAACCCTAATCCTAACCCTAATCACAACCCTAACCCTAATCCTAACCCTAACCCTAATCACAACCCTAACCCTAATCACAACTCTAACCCTAATCACAACCCTAACCCTAACCCTAACCCTAATCACAACCCTAACCCTAATCCTAACCCTAATCACAACCCTAACCCTAATCACAACCCTAACCCTAATCACAGCCCTAACCCTAATCACAACCCTAACCCTAATCCTAACCCTAACCCTAATCACAACCCTAACCCTAATCACAACCCTAACCCTAATCACAACCCTAACCCTAATCCTAACCCTAACCCTAATCCTAACCCTAACCCTAATCACAACCCTAACCCTATCCCGAATCACAACCCTAACCCTATCCCTAACCCTAATCACAACCCTAACCCTAACTACAACCCTAACCCTAACCCTAATCACAACCCTAACCCTAATCCTAACCCTAATCACAACCCTAACCCTAATCCTAACCCTAACCCTAATCACAACCCTAACCCTAATCCTAACCCTAACCCTAATCACAACCCCAACCCTAATCCTAACCCTAATCACAACCCTAACCCTAATCCTAACCCTAACCCTAATCACAACCCTAACCCTAATCACAACTCTAACCCTAATCACAACCCTAACCCTAACCCTAACCCTAATCACAACCCTAACCCTAACCCTAACCCTAATCCTAACCCTAATCCTAACCCTAATCACAACCCTAACCCTTATCACAACCCTAACCCTAATCCTAACCCTAATCACAACCCTAACCCTAATCACAACCCTAACCCTAATCCTAACCCTAATCACAACCCTAACCCTAATCCTAACCCTAACCCTAATCCTAACCCTAAACCTAATCACAACCCTAACCCTAACCCTAATCACAACCCTAACCCTAATCACAACCCTAACCCTAATCACAGCCCTAACCCTAATCACAACCCTAACCCTAATCACAACCCTAACCCTAATCCTAACCCTAATCACAACCCTAACCCTAATCACAACCCTAACCCTAATCCTAACCCTAATCACAACCCTAACCCTAATCCTAACCCTAACCCTAATCCTTACCCTAACCCTAATCACAACCCTAACCCTAATCCTAACCCTAATCACAACCCTAACCCTAATCCTAACCCTAATCACAACCCTAACCCTAATCACAACTCTAACCCTAATCACAACCCTAACCCTAACCCTAACCCTAATCACAACCCTAACCCTAATCACAACTCTAACCCTAATCACAACCCTAACCCTAACCCTAATCACAACCCTAACCCTAATCACAACTCTAACCCTAATCACAACCCTAACCCTAACCCTAATCCTAACCCTAATCACAACTCTAACCCTAATCACAACCCTAACCCTAATCACAACTCTAACCCTTATCCTAACCCTAACCCTAATCCTAACCCTAATCACAACTCTAACCCTTATCCTAACCCTAACCCTAATCCTAACCCTAACCCTAACCCTAATTACAACCCTAACCCTAGGATCAGGGTGAGAATGGTTTTGTAACAGAATAAATGCACAAAATTGGGCAATTATAAGGCTGCTCATAAAAACACGGTACGTTAAAGGGTTTTCAACACACCAACCATTAGTTTTTTCAAAGTTAAGGTAAAATATACGGCAACAAAAGATCCTAAATTAAGAGCCGTTCGGGAGTCGAAAGAGCCGGCTCTTCTTTGGGAGCTGAGTTAAAAGAGATGGCTCTCTGAAAAGAGCCGAACTTCCCATCACTAAAGCACATGCTTACCATTGCACTCTTAGTTGCCCTTGGAACTATTTGTATTGAAAAACGTATCAATGTAAATACTTCAGACCTGTACCATAGTGATAAACAGATAACATTTCAATTTGAATCAAGTCAATACCACTTATATACTTTAAAACAGAGGGTCATTTCATTCCTTGTGGACTCAACATGACAGCATTTATACTTTTCAAGTAATTGATCTTAAACGCTTTCAGAAAATTAACAGTAGCAAGACTCACATATCCCTTCGAGCCACCAAATGGTATCATAACAATGGTGTATGCTGTTTTGTAATGTCAGCACAATTTTATTCAAATTATTTCACGGACCCCGACGCTATGGTTCACGGACCCCCAGGGGTCCCAGGACCCCACTTTGAGAACCACTGAGCTAGAGTACGGTAATTGAGCTCTCAGCCTGCAGAGAAAGTTGTGAGGCACAGACCCCCAAGCTCTCTGCCCGACTCCACTGGTCACACTATAACTTAAATGTAAGACTCTTTGAATCAAAGAGCACTCTACAAGGTTAATGTACCATAAAACATAAACAATATACCCCCGTTTTCTGTGAATGCATGATTATGAAGTGAAGGAGAAAAGATGTGAAAAAAGTTGTGCAGTGTCGCTGTCTTTTCCAGCACAGCGTGCACTCAACTTTCAATGAATGGGGATGTGTTTTGTTAATAGGGTCAGGTCGCACGCAGCCATGTTGGAATAATTTTCCAGGACTATATGTGCTTTTCCAGGACATTTTACTTTTTCTCCCATTTTCCAGGTGTTTTCCAGTACTGGAAAACTGGTCAACTGTTTTCCAGGTTTTCCAGGACGCATGGGAACCCTGTGAATGTCCATATGTCCTTCATTTGGTAAATTTATTCTGTCATCTGTCAAACAAAGATTTCTCCATATGACTGCCACCAACAAAGCATAGCTCATCACACTAAAGAACACACTTCCACTGCCCCAGTGTCAAGTTGCAATGTTCTTTTCACAACTCCAGCTAATTTTTTGAGTTCCATCCAGAGCATACCTGTCAAGTTTTGGATTTGAAAATAAGGGAAATTTTCCAGCGCTTGCTGTGAGCTGTCCCACCACCCCAACCAAGCTCCAGTATCCCTTACATTTTAAGACAGGAGTACAAGATATCTAAAAAAACAACTTGTCAACAGCTTACTAATTAGTTAGGTGATCAGAATCTGATAGGCCTACCTTTGTCGACATTGAAATGCTGTGAACATTCCTACATTAAAATAAAGCCTAAATGAAAACACAAAAGAGTATATGAAGCACATTTATTTATTTTACATATTTTCAGTTCATTCACAAGTCAACACATTACATATTTACTGCTTATTTCACATTGCTTGTCTTTAAGCTTAACATGTAGGCTACATTTTATTTTCATTCATTTACATTTCCTACATTTCATTATGTTTACTCAAGTAGCTCTCTGGCATTCACTAATGACATATTGTACAGATTTGTTGCAGACTTTGCATCCTTTAACACTTTTTTGGAAGGAGTGTATTTGTGGGCTGGGCCGGAGTGGTTTATTTTACATGACAGTAAAGCACAAACAGTGCTGTTGTCTAATGACATCCTATTTTCCGTAACAATCTTTCTCACCATACTAAACACCCTTTCAGAACTGGCATTGCTGTGGGGAATGCATAGTAAAGCTTTCATCAGTCTTGGCAGCTCACTGAACCTCACATCTTTCCCTACCAGGCCCCAAAATCTGTCAATTCTGTCTTCATGGGGCAGTTGCTTGCTATCTGTCACCTGGTAGTCAATTAGTTCCTCTCTCAGCCTATCCTCACTCAAGTTCAACTGAGGGAAGAGGGCCCTTAGCCTTTCCACTGTAAAAGAAAACATGTGTTTGACTGAACATTGCAAATCTAAACCGTGCAATATTTCATTAATTCATTCTTTCTATCAATGGGGAACTGAGTCCTGACTCTAACATCTACCTGTTCCTGGAGTAATGTCGAGGCGAGCAGCAGGGTCCAGCACTTTCAGGTCCCTCAGGAGTGGATGGTCGAGGGGAAAGGAGGAGAACATCTTCTGAAGCACTGCTTCATAGAATCTTCTCACAGATCTACAACAGCATAACAGTAAAAAAAAATGCATTAGTGGCAACATTTCAGGCACACTACAGCCTATTCTCTCCTACTGTCAAAAGATGATATCATAATTATATAATTGCTTGGTAATAAACTCACTGAAAGATTTTCTTCTTGGCTGACACAGGGAGCTCTTCGCTTCTCATGAATGCCTTTGTGTCTGCTCCGATAAAGAGTTCTTCATCAGCCAACTGATGTCCTTCTCCATACTCCACCTCCCTGAGAGGTACACCCACCATGGCCTTGGCTGGTATGAGGTAGCCCAGGATCCTCCTGATCAGTCTGCACATCTCCTCTTCAAGTCTGTGAATTTGTACTCCCTCTGACTGCAGAAAATATCATTGGTCACAACAAAATAACACTGAAATAAGAATGCTACAATAAGCACAGTCATATTTAATTATAATTGACTATTATTCACTCAGTCATTCAATATCATTGAGGCCCACCTGGAAGGCAATATTGAATTCAGATAAAGGCTTCAGGGCAGCACTCAGGAACTTGAAGTAGGTCTTCACGATTGGATCACACAGATGGTTTGCCAGATTACGCACTTTGGCACTCTTCTCCACCTCCTCATGACTGGTAAAGTAGGCCTACAGTGCACAGGAACAAAGGGTGGCAATTCATGGTTAAAATGGAAACACAGCATAGTAATGTGTGTGTATACATCTGCTGGAGTTATTATCCATACCTTAAGTGCATCCCACTGGTTCAACACTCTCTGGATACAGGTTAACAGACTCAGCCATCTGGTGCTGCAGTACCTGAGGAGCTTCAGGTGGTCTGAATCAGTGAAATCTACAAAATCTTTGTAGATTTCACATCTTTTTGCACTGAAAAATAGAAAACAATTTTGTTGGTGGTTAGAAATGTATGTGTGTGAGATTGTAAGAATATTAACTGCAGACCTATAAATATAGCAGGCCTTAATTTATATGCATTTACCTTTTATCAAAGTGGGTGTATATCCCCACCAGGATGTCTTCCACTGGTACCTGGGCTGCTCTGATGCCACAGCCAGTGGCCAGCTGTACTAGGTGGCAGATGCAGCCAAGGTCCTGGACGTGGGGCTGGCTGGTCTTCAGTCTACTGATAACCGAGTTGTGTCTGCCTTTCATGACACTCGCATTATCAGAATTAAAGGCTATCAGGTTCTCCCATGGGATGCCTCTTTTTCTATTGGAAACAGGGAAAAACGTACCAAAACGTCTCAGACAAAACGTAAGGTTATAATTAAATACAAATTCTTACACACGTCAACAACTCAGTGCAGTTCCCCTACCTTAATGCTTCACTCAACTTTTCATACAGATTTTCTGCATTTCCCACGTTGCATATAGGCATCTCCATGAATTTTGTAGTGACCTGCAGGGTGGCCTCATCGTAGAGTCTAGCCAGGATGACGAATTCTTTGTCTGATTTTCTGTTATTCGATTCGTCGCACATCAGGGAAAAGGGTTGAGATCGGCATGTTTTGGCCAACTCGTCATCTAGCTCTGCTGCTATGGCACCTGTTGAGTGAGTGCCCAGTAAGTAACGTTAGCTAACAATTAGCCTACAATGTGCATGCAGGACATTATCAAATCGGCATACCAATACATAATGCTCATACTTAATTTGACTCAACTTACCTTTGATGAGTTGTGTAGCCTTGGTTTTTCCCGCTGAGTATTTTCGAGCGATAGCCGAGTCCGGGAACATTTCAGCTACGCACTTGTTGAAGTCGTCACAGAAGCTGAAAGCAACGTTGTTTTTGGCACACAACATTGCCATTTTAACCTCCGCATTTATGACCTGGTCTGCCTCGGTGGTATTCCTAGTCACAAATGTTGACATCGCCTGGGAATGTTTCTGTGCCTCTAGCCAGCGGTTGTGCTTGGTTGATTTCTCGTGCTGACTTACGTCGTTCCTTCCCCCGTGGGAGACACTGAAGTCGCAATTACAAATCTTGCAGAACGCGTGGCTGTGCCCCATCCTGCTCCTCTTTAGGAATGTAAATTCGCTGTCCCATTTTTCTAGATATTTACATGACTTCTTTGTTTTTTTGGCAGGAATGCCTTCTCTCTCCTCACTTTCATCCATCATCTCATTCATCTCTCTCCTCTGTTGTCCCGGGTTTGTTGTTCCCGCTCGACCCGCTGTCGTCACTAACCTCGCGACAACTGCCACCCAGGCGACTGCATGTGGCAGTTCTCGCGAGGCTAGTGACGGGAGCAGAGGCAGAGGAATGTTTTTTTCTTAATACGGGAGAATTACGGGAAAATAGTAATACGGGAGGACGGCGGGAAAGAGGGGTAAAATACGGTAGTTTCCCGGCCAAAACGGGAGACTTGACAGGTATGATCCAGAGGCACTCCGTAACTCTGAGGTGGTGAATTTTAGAGTTGAATTTTACATGCTACATGCTTCAGCATCCAGTGACCCTGCTCGGTGACAGTGCATGGTGGTTAACCACTTTGTTCCTGAGCTTTGTTGCTCCTAGAAGCCTCCACTTCACTATAATAGCACTTAATCTCGCAGATCTGGAGGGTAGAAATTTCAAGAAATGACAGAGGCATTCTGTGACAATGCCTGGTTAAACTCACCAAGCCATTTTGGGACCCATTCTGGGTTCAATTTGAGATGTTAACCGTGGTAATTTTAACAGTAATTTGCTGGATCTCATGCAGCTCTGAGCACTGCTTGTGGCTTTACAGAATTTAATACTCTGTCAGCGCTATCTGTTTTACCATCAAGAGTTAGTTGTAGCTTTTTATAATTGTTAATCAACCACATACTAGAGCAACTGATGGTTCAAAGGCCACTCAGGGTTAGTTATTATATTCTTGTAGTTATGATTGGATACCTCCACCTCGACATCAAGCTCACACCTTCTGCAGCTTTCAATAATTCTCACACTCTTCCTGTGGTCCATCGTTATAAATTCAACAGAGATATTTAGATTAGCAGATGTGTGTTGTGCATTTGTGACATGTGTGTTCTCCACAGCTCATCAGTGTAATACATCTGTCAGAGTTGTATTAAAAGCCCCCTTTAACTGGCAAAGAGTGATGTGTAAGCAGAAATCAACGCTGTCATTTACTGGCGTCCGTCGTGTCCCGCAGTAGGAAGCTACAGCAGGTGCAGCAATCATACCTTATTGTTTTATGGTTCTCAAATAAAAACATGAATCATCTGGCTTTCTAAAGTGCAGTGTCTAATAATATCAGAGTGACTGTTTCTGCCTGCGTCTGCACTCTGAAGGAATCATTGCAGTGTGCGTGTGTGTGAGAAAAACAGACGGAATGAATCAGAGAGAGGCTGAGCGTGTGAGTGAGAAAAAGCAAAGCAAGAATAAAAGTGTGAAAGAAACCTATGAAAGTGTGTGTGTGTGTGTGTGTGCGTGTGTGTGTGTGTGTGTGTGCGTGTGTGTGTGTGTGTCTGTGTGTCTGTGTGTCTGTGTGTGTGTGTGTGTGTGTGTGTGTGTGTGAGTGTGAGTGTTACCTTCAGTGAACGCTGGTTAATTAAAGTGCTTCTGTTTAAATGTCGAGCAGACAGTAGGACAATCAGAGATCCTCTATGCATCACACAAACTAGATTTAAACACACACAGAGAAACTCTCCACATACAAGGTGTCTCTCCTCTCTCAGACTCCTCTTCTCGTTTGCTGTTCTACTAAAGAGCGTTGGCTGAATGCCTGAGATGTAAATGTCTGCTCTGTAAATGTATACAATAATTGTACCCTTGCAGCTAAATTTGTGTTTCACTTCTGTAGAACCAGACACTTTAGTGCATGAAAATCTAATTTGGGAATCAGATTTTCTGAGATAGCGTAACCGCGCCGTCTGGCATCAACAATCAGAGCATATTAAAAGTTTTCTGGCTCAGACGTCTCTCTCGTTTAAATGTTTATTGGCCTGCACTTTTCCACAGCTACAAGTTTTGATTCCTAACAAAGCCATGAAGCGTTCAGGGATTTCAGCTCATTTTAAAAACAAGTTCATTTTGTGTTTTTAGACTACTCAGATTGTAGTAATTCCTTTGCATATAAACATGTATTCTTGTTCTGTTGTATGTCATAATGTATTTACACCATAATTATCTTTTCTGTGAGATAAGACTGGATGAAATATTGTTTAACCATTGGTTTGTGATGTGCATATTTGCAATAGTGACACCGCAGCTCGTGCATCCGTTTCTCATTTTCCATAATTTATCTACAATAACAGTCAAACACCTCACTTAGCTGACCACTAAGCATACATCTTCTGTGTGTTACATCAGGGGTCACAAACTTTTCAGCCCCCCTAAAAAAATATAGGTTCCAAAGACTTGCGACCCCAACTGTCCCCCATAGTGATTTAATGTGGCTTCATTTAGCTGGTCTGCAGAAAATGAGCCTACCTATATGAGCATATGTCTGTGTTTCCTGTGCTGTTATGAATGAACCTACTGCTACTGATGCTTTTGATAATTAAATGTTCACTAACCCTAAACTTAGGAGTCATCTGGCGAAAAGAAAGGCAGAAAACTCATTACATTTTCAATTTTCAAGGTTTTATTTCAAGTTAAGCTGCTATTTTTGTCGATACTTTTTACTTTAATGGGTAGAATGCACAATTTTTAGACAACTTTAAAAAAAACATTCTGAAAGACATCTCACGAGCCCTCATTTGTGTCTTGCGACTCCCCAGGGTGTCCCGACCCACACCTTGGGAAGCCCTGTGTTTCATGATTGTACAATGTAAAGATGCACGTGAGGCTATCAGAAATACCCCTGTAAGTACTCAATTCTGTGAGACATCATAAGACGGTGTTCCCGTTCCACTACTCGTCAACATTGTGGGCAAAATATAGACCACTAACAGGACCGCAGAGTATTTGGTGTCTACACTTAGAGCCCACTAAAAAAAAAAAAAAAAGAGTTAGCGATACAGCTTCAAACATAACCTCAAACATCGTCCGAAATTATTGATGACATGTAAGTAGGAAAATTGCCTTTTTTTTTTTAAGATTTACGAAGTTACGTCTCACTCTCTCCTCCTCTTGTCACTCTACTTCTCCAGGTGGGTGTCAGAGGCGCTGTCAGATGACAGGACACAGTGTGACAAAGGCAGAAGGGGGATTTGGTTTGAAAGCAGACACAAAAATCCTAAAGGTTATTATTATTATTATTATTGATGTTTTTCACAGTTTTTAAGTGCATAAAAACTCACTTTCAGCTCATTTATCTGTTATAAATTCCTCTATTTCTTCAGAATATGTTGCATGAAGAAAAAATATCTCAATCATTTTCCAATTCCATTCAGCCCAGAGCCAGAGTATTATATTAACTCAGTTTTCTTTGTCTCAACAAGCAGTTTAGTGAAGGTTGAAAGGCTGTCTTCTGTCTCTCATAAAGACCCCTAACAGTCGCATTGTCTCTGCTGTGTCGAAGCGGAGCTCTGTTTTTGTGGATCAACGACATCATGTGGTTTAAATGGGGCTCAACAGAACTCAAATGCACAGGTGAAGGTCTCCCTCAGGTAAAGACTGAAGGGACAGCAGCAAACTTGTAACCTCTCTCCAACAGTCATATCAAAATGTCAGACTATGAAGTACAAAAAATCCTGGCTGTGAATAAAGGAAATGTACTGCTGATAAAAAAAAAAGGCTACCTTAAAGTCTTTGTATTTCACAATGGAGGAGTCAACTGTTTTATATAAATACAAATATAGAGAAGAAGGTGAAAAATTAGGCATAAATTTACTTAAATAAGCTGTTTACCTGTTAATACGTTGAGATGTGAGGTTTTTAAAATCACTATAGTTGTTTTAGGTGGATTTAAGAAATGTTCAACTTCTCGATCTTTCACTCCAGGTAATCAGATGCACAAAAAAACACTTTGGGATCTCAAGAAACCTTCATAGCTCAAATACAACTTAATAACAATACATAATAAAATGAGTGCACTCTAAAGTCTGACTTACCTCTTTAAGTCCAACAAGGTCCAAGGTGCAAGTTGATCACTATGATGTTTAACAGCATACTGGATGGAGATGTGGATGCATGACAGCAAACTTTGAGATGATTCAACTTCCAACTGAAGAGCTCTACAATAAATGACAGAACACATTATATACAGGGGGAGAAATCTGGGGCCACGCTGTTCAGGTCGTAATAGACATTTTTGCCCCCTTTAGAACAGGAGACACTGAAATGACTCCTTGTAAATAACGGGCCTATAAACAGATTTGTAAATTTAAACTGACTGTCACTGTAAAAAAGTTTATGATTAAAGTAAAAAGCATGTGAAATAATGAATTATCACTGTTAAGTGTACACTTAAATGATACAAGGGGTCTGCCTTCTTGTCAGATGGAGGGCAGGTGTTTTGATGGGGGGGGGGGAGACGAGACCAGTAGTTGTGTTTCTGCGTGTGTCACAGAAAGCTATAATAATTATGACCCTCAATAAAACACTCCTTTTTTATTTTGTCATCTTTTTTACTGTTCTCATGTGAATACTGTTGAAGAGGAATGCCGTCTCCTGACCAACCACAAATATCCCCTCCCCGCAGACCTCTAGGACCTCCATCACAGACAAAAATCCAGAGAGGGGAAGGAAGGGAGGACCACGTCTCTCCTCTGTCACAGAAACAAATAAAAACCTACAACATCCCAGCAGAGATAGAGGAAGAGATGATAGCTGTCACAAACCTCTCTAGGGTCACAACAGACTAGCTCAGGACCTATATAACTTTAGGTAACATCTATAAAAACTTATAGAACTTTCTACAATAGTTTTTCATGTCAATATTGAGCTCTATCGGGCTGTTTCAAAGAACTTTCTCCTCAACCTGGACAGGCTTTTTACTTTTATTACCAGTAGTTTCTCTTCTTCTCACCTCTGTAGACACAGTATCCTTAATACATGCAGACATAATAATGTAAACAAACACATTAAGTCAATGTGAATGAATTTAACATGACCTTTTAAAATTATAATACATTCTCAGGTTTAGTCCACAGCATATAGTGTGCCATATTCGCAGTTTAAAAACACACTTAGTTTAGCTTCTTGCATAAATCAGCCAACACAAGGAGAGACATGACAATTTAAGCTAGGAACACCACCGTAGCCTCTAGCTCAGGGGTGTCAACGTGCGGCCTGCAGGCCAAAACGGGCCCACCAGAGGTTCTAATCCAGCCCGCAGAACAACTTTGCAAAGCGAAAAAATTACAGAGAAGACATTAACTACTAACTAACTACTTTCTAATAAAAGTAACTACTATTTCAAATTTGTCGTCTGGGGGTCGCATAAAATCATAGTGCTGACGGAGCACACCTGAACGGTGCTTCGGGACTTTTTTTTCCTCAAAGTGAGAAAATAGATTACTTGCTGTTTGCACAATCCAAGATCAAGCAGCAACCTCCGGTCTAAAAATATGAGTCAATGCGGAAGTGTTAAAAGCTGCAGTTCATCGGCGATCCGCTTGAGGCTGGCTCCGGAAGTACCGGAAGTCACTTACACATGAATGGGAAAAAGACGATCTTTACAGCAGAAATAAACATGTTTACAGCCTGGTACAAAAGACGAGTGTAGTCTGGATAGCTCATTTCTCGATGTCCTCTCACTGTGAGGTAGGGCTTTCAACGAATATTCTAAATTTGAATATATATTTGAATATTTAAAAAAAACAGAGATTCGATTGTGAAAATTAATATTCGACTGTGGGAAAAAAAAACACTGGCGGCTGCTTTGCGAGTGGGCGCACTGCATGACGGGTCAGGGACAGGTCACAGGAGTCCCAGATGCACAGCGGGAAGAAGGAAGAAGATGGCAG
Source organism: Notolabrus celidotus (assembly GCF_009762535.1). NCBI lineage: Eukaryota > Metazoa > Chordata > Actinopteri > Labriformes > Labridae > Notolabrus > Notolabrus celidotus. The sequence goes on from NC_048274.1 coordinate 27,501,457, forward strand.
AGAGAAATCTTTCCGTCCCCAGATCCTGAACGCGTCTTTTCCACCGTTGGGAATATAGTGAATAAAAAGAGATCGGGCCTCTTCACATGTGAACAGTCTTGTGTTTTTGGCAAAAACCTGTCAGGCCTAAGACCCTACATTGACAGTGGACTAAAAGAGCCCGACAATCAGTGACACTGGGGTAAAATGCAGTTTTTCCTCTTTTTTCTCATACTAGCGCCAAGAATGTAAGTGGACTACTTTTTCATTTTTAACTTTAACTTCAATTAATGTTAATAATATTTGCTTCAATCACTGAATGAAGCCTGCCTGTATTAGGGACAAGAGTCGGGACCTTTAATTGCTCTCACAAGTCTTGTTCAGCACTCACTCAGCGCATTGCGCACAGAGAGGGGGAGTGTGAGCGAGCGAGAGGTCCACGGTCTTATAAGTGTTACGGTAGGTCATTCACTTGTTTTGTAATGTGTAGGTATGTTTTAGGCATGTTATATCTGAAATTAGAATACATATACAAGTAGTTATGTCTCCTTGTATTAGTTTGTCCACCTGTTATTGACATAATGCGCAAATATAGATATTCGAATGGTTCGAACCTATGGATTCTTTTTAGAGCGAATATTCGAATGTCATTTTGGAGCAATTTTGACAGCCCTACTGTGAGGGGGGTGAATTTTTTTCTAACGCGGTAATTTCGAAGATATTGAGATTACCAGTCTTCCAATGAGAGGAACAGCTGACTACGGGAACACTGTAGCTGTTGGCGAGGAGGCTCAAACTCCGTCTCTTTACCCCACACTGGCTCGACAGAAGCAATATGGCTGCCTTCGACAATTGGTCTCAAAACCGCTCTGCAGAAACTGATGGGTGACGTCACGGATACTACGTCTATATTTTATACAGTCTATGGTTGAGATTCATAAAGACTTTTTAGAGCACTATAAGATGACCCATTATCTACTAACACTAGCACTACACCCCTGCATACAACACTGTCCAGCAAGCAAACTGTTCATGCTGGAGCTAAGGGGTCCATAATAATCAACTTTACCTTCTTCATTATTATAATCTATTTGTTCTTTTGCAGTAAACCTTACACTCTGTGTCAGGTGAATTTGTTACCTGTGTGTTTGGTGTGTCCACAGTAGGTTTCAGGGCTTAAAGAGTAAAATATTCGGCCCACTATGAGACTCATCATGGCAAAAAATACACCAGGTGTTTGTGTAGGAAGATACTTCATTAAATGTGAACATGTTCAGAATGTATTTGTACTTTTTTTTACTAAAACAAAGGGGAAAATGTAGAGTTTTCATTATTTATAGGTTATTATGTTATGATTTTGCTGGTCCGGCCCACTTCAGATCAACTTGGGCTGTATGCGGCCCCTGAACTGAAATGAGTTTGACACCCCTGCTCTAGCTGGTATTACCCATCAGCCACACACCAGTCTAATGAAGCACTAAAACCCCAATTATCACGTTAAGAAGTCATGAAATCATCCTCAAGATTATCTTACTGGTAATGATGTGATATAAGTACAAGGTCTTTCTCTCTTTATGTTGCTGATATACATAGTTAACATCCTAACAGTCACTGAGCTACAAACACTCACCTGGACACATCCGTCATCATAAGATGACTCTTTTCATTTGGTATTTAGTACTAACAACTAACAACTTTAACCCACAGGCTCTTTCATTACTAAGTCCAAATTCGGTAAGACTCCAAGTTTGACAGGACCGACCCATGCCCACAACCAACCAACAAGACGAATTGTTTGTTTACAAGATGTCCACTTTTTGCGCGGGTTTGGGACATCAGCCAGAGAAGATTGTTAGTCAAGAAGAGGTGCCACTTCGAGCGATTTCTACACACCAAGGAAAAGCATGACAACTAACGACCTTAAAGCTGGGGTTGGTAATCTGATTTAGAGACACTTTTTGTTATACTGGTTAAAATGATCTTTATGTCCTGATGGCAATCAATACATAATGTGTTCTTATAAAAGAGCGAAGAAAAGCTGCTATCTACAGCCAGAGTAAACCTGAGAAGACACCAACCAATCAGCCTTTTTTGGGTCCCCAAATTTTAAACCAATCAAATTCTGTCCTGCTGTTCTGCCCGCCTCCTGCGCGTACATTTCCCCGGCGTGTACTCCCCGTCCCCGTCCCTCTGACCTGATGAGGTGCTTTGCTCAGGACTGTAGTCCGGATCAGAGTCTAAAAAGCTCTCACCACGGGGGCTCTGACAAGCAGAAGAATGAATGACATTTCGTAAGTCCTACAGAAATGTATATGTTCTGTAGCGTCCATCCAGATGCTGTAGGGATGACGAGGTGATTCGTGAACACGTTGTGAGAGAAGTTTTAATAACCGGTCACTGTCGGCTGTGATCACGCCGACCAACAAAGCAACAATCAAAGTTTGAATGAATGAAGAACTTCTCCTCTTGTCTCTCCTCTCTCACGCTCGCACTCTCTACACCTCAGTCTCCTGATATCTTCACTGACTGTCAACACTGTAGGAATTAAGAACATCTACACTGAACACGTTTAACAAACAGTAGAGCTGTTACAGTGTTATATATGTGTTATAGCTTTTCTCCTGATATCGTGTCACCAGTACAACTGGATAATGCTAGCATGACAGTTGTGAGTACTAACAGCAGCCATGTTTGTTTGTGTTTTTAACTTTCACTATGATAATGTTTTGGTGAGGACCGGTTTTGAATCAGTCACCATCATATGGTTATGAATCAGTGGTGCTCGTGCATGTGAGCGGGGAGCGTCGTTTTGGAGGAGCTCCGGAGGGGTTAGACGGAGTCCTGAGGAAATGCGACATTCAAATTTATGCTAGTTTTCCGAGACTACCAACCCCAGCTTTAATACAGAGACAGTATGTGTCATCTTCCCTGATTACAACTAACAGGGGTTGTAGAAAACATAGAACAAATTTACAGTTGTTACGCAGTATTGTCAAAATGTTCCTGGTAATACGATTGGAAAAATAAATTGATGGACCTAAAAGACACATTTCTCTACCATTAAAGACTTTAAATCAATTATTTAGACTATTGCTGATGCCTTGTATTACCTGCAATCATTAAAGCTGCTATTGGTAGGAATGGTGTAAAAAAATTAACTTTTTTTATGCTGGGTTTGGAGAAAAGGTCATAAAAGCCATCGGTACTCGGCTGTAAGTGAATTAATTTGGGATTATGGCGAAATCTCTGTGTTTTCCAATGCCTTCGTATCAAGCAATTTTATTATTCCCTTCGTTCTCGTTATCACGGACCAATCAGAGCTCCTCCCTGACCCTCTGTCGCCCTCATTGGCTGGGAAGCCACTTCTTCCCCATAACGCACACAACAATCTTTTATGGGCGGGGATATGTGAGCAGAAAGGGGAGGGGGAGTTGAGTGAGAGGAAATCTGGTGGGAAGGGGTAGTATTGACATTGGAAATCTCTCTCCGAACTTATGTTTATATCATGACTACCAACAGCAGCTTTAATCTCTTATTTGGTTTCACCATTTGGAGTCACGATTTTGGAAGAACAAGTATTTTCATTGCATCAGTTTCATTGCAAGACTCACAGAGATGACAAAAAAAATTATATCATGTGGGGTGAGGCGATCAAGGCAGTTACCGCCATGGTCTGGAGGCTTGAGCCTTGAAGGTCTCTAATGTGATGTCACATGTAAACATGCAGCTCACTTTACATCTTCATTGTTGACCTCTGCCCTCTGTTCCAAACAACCAGAAACAAGTTACAGAAAGAAGAGGGGATGCATTGTACAAATGTATCATGAAAATAGGTGCTGTTGTGTAGATGGACCATATCTCTCTGCTTGCACAGCAAAATTATATGATAGCTGGGGGGATGGACCTGAAGTCAGGGTTTGAAGAAATAGAGATAGCATAATGTGTTTAACAGAGCCAGAATGATGCCATTGAGCAAGAATTATGCCTATAGAGATCAAAATCGCACAAACAAAATCTGATAAAGGAGGAACAGATCCTCAGCTGTTAGCATTTCTCCAGAGATGAGCCTGGGGCTGGTTTATAGACCAGCCAGTGGCATCTATAGCACATATGTTAAAGCACAGACGGCTCTTTGTAAACGATCTAAGGCACACAGTAGAAGCACAGGGTGCAAAGAGGTTGTGCCACTGGGCTCCTGTACACACAAAACACACACAGATCACTATGTGAGTTATGTGGGTGTGTAGATTGTTGTCCACAGAAACAACCTCTGAGCACAGCAGCAAAATCAGTGACTTCTTCAAAAGAAGAGAGGTGTTGTGTATATTTACGCATGTGGCACATCAGCCTATCCTTATCAACTATTGAAACTGAAAGTCGGGATCTAATGTGAACAAACACTAATGGTTGCATTTCTGTTCCTGCATGTATAAAGGAGAATGTGCATCAAAGTGAGCTTGTTGTCAGTCTCAGGGCTGTAAAGCGTTTTTTGGCCCATGCAGGGCTGAGGTGAAGCAGGAGTTGGAGGCATAGGTGTGGATGTTGTTGTCTTTCAGCATTCCCGGATTAGACTCATACTCAAAGTAGAAACATTATGTAAGGAAAGGAGAGAAACAAAACGTTTCAATGTACCAGACAATACAGTTTCCTGAGTGGGAGTGTTACTGTGCGTCTCTGTACAAGCTCTCTGTCTTATTCATGCACCCTCTAAATAGCAGGTAAAAACTTCACATTTGACTTTAGACCAGGATTTAGTTGGTCTATGGCTCACTCGCCTTCTGCTTCTTTAAGAAAGCAACACACCACCTCTGCGCCTGACCACATTTTGTTGTAAAAGTACCACACCCATGGGTCACCTAAAGGTCCAGTTAACCCCCCTGGTGTAGGAGAGAAAGTGACAGCAGCAGATAAAGGTAGGTGACGACAATGCTTCAGAAAACATGTTTCTGAAGGTGAAGGAGGATTTCATTATGAGAATACACTAACTATGCTGATATTTTTCTCCTTCTGTAATGGAATAGACTTAAATAACAATGCTCAGCCATTAAATAAAGTCAGTGATGGATTATTAGGCTGTAAAATGGCATACAGATGCTCTGTGATGCAGAACCTATTTTACCATTAAAGGGAACATTTTTGGATGACATCCATCAGTGAGACATAAGGTCTGACCAGTGTTTTAACTCATTTCTGAAATACAGCCCTCTGACTTTGATTTGTAAAATGTTCTGTATATATATTTGGCAGGGTGCTTCCTCGTCACAGAGAGGAGAGATTCACCAACAGTCTCTTTATCTCATCACCCACCTTCCTCTACTCTCAGCCTCTCTCTCTCTCTCGCTCCTCTCTGTGTGTATCTCTCTCCCTCTCCTCTTGAAACAATCATCAATTACTCTTATCCCTCTGTGTTATCCTTCCCTCCATCTCCCTCCATCTTCCCAGGCCATCCAGCAGAGTGGTTCCTCCTGGTTGGCTGCGGGCCACCCAACCCCGTCCCTGTCAGTCACCCTGCTCCAGGTAGCCGAGCAGAGACTGACAGCTCCATGAGCAAATCAATAATAATCTTCAGCCAGTGTAATCCTATACCTGAGGATATCCCTCAGTGAGCCAACAGCTTCCTGGTTTCCCTCCACGTTTGGTACCCTCTGATTAGCATATTCAGGACAGAAATGATCTAAAAAAGAAAACAAACCAGAAGGTGAGCTTATAGCTACAAAAAATCCTCTATGTAAACAGATACAAACACACACTCATACCCACACAGTGTCCTGTCCTGACTGTCACTGAGGCTAAGGTCATCTGGTTTGATGTATGAGCCGACTCGTATGACAACCTTCATATAACTCCAGCCTCTTTCCTCTACTGGAAAATTAACAGGACGGCTGAAGGACTGAGGAAGAAGACGGGTTCTTGCTCTTGTCTCATAAAAAACCTCAAAAGGTGAAATTTTTGTACTTTTGTCTTATCTCTGCTCATGAGCATTTGTGCTTGTTTGTTCATCTGCACCCTTCACCTGTTGTGTGATGCTGGATGTTTGTAATTAAGAGGATATTTAAAGCAAGGGATCTGAGATAGGTTACATTTTGAAGAGTTTATTGGCCATCACAGTAAACATCTTATTGACACGGTGTTGTGTTCACAGCACAGTAACGGCCACAAAGACAAACCTGCTGATTTTCCCCATTCTGGAGGAACAGCTGACGCGCTGCTGCCTGCCTCAGTATGTAAACAGAGCTGATATGAACTAAAAAAGGCAATGATAAATGAAACTATACAGCTGTAACGGCATATTTTGTTTTGGGTTCATCTAAAATTATTCAGTCACAATAGGATTAAAATAATCCAGCAGTTCTTATGAGCTCAAAGGGAAAAACAACCTAGATGTAACAAACGCTGAATTACTGGATGTGTTGTTTCAGGGTCTAGTTAGCAGTGGTGTAGTACTCCAGTCCAGGACTAAGACTCAAGTCCCAATTTTCAATATTTTAATTAAATTAACTTAACTTAACGACTTAGATTCTCCTTAGTGACTCAGACCTAGCTCAGAACCAAGGTTTGGTGACTGGACTACAACACTGCCAGCAAGACAAAGAATATAATTCATCTATGAATACCTGACTTAGTTCCTTTTTACACCTGGCATTAAAATGCATCTTTGGTTATCCCATCAGGAGTGGACAACACTGGAGGTGGTCTGTGGGCTGTAAACTCTACAAAACATGGACATAGTCCCTGTGATGTCATTCATTGGTTTCTGAGGATGTGCTGAAAACCAAATGTGGCATTTGCCATATTGGACATGCTGACTATTTTTGAATCAATCTAACCACAGGCAAAGAAATGAAGCTGAGTCCCATCAAACAGCTACAAGCCAACCACCCTTCAATCAACTACTATCTGTCTTACCACTATCATCTCTCTCTTCACCTCCTCTATCCCTCTTTCCAACACCAACTCAGTCAAGGCAGATGGCTGTCTAACATGAGTCTGTTTCTGCTTGAGGTTTCTGCCTGTGAGAAGGAAGTTTGTTCTTCCTGCTGTAACTTTCTAAATGTTGCAAGTGCTCTGCTCATGGCGGATTAAGATGAGATCAGACCGAGTCCTGTCAGTAGGAAGGAACTGGATCTTATCCTGTCTTGATGTTGGGTCTTTGTAAGTAACATAACAGAGTATGGTCTGCAGCTGCTATGTTTGTAAAGCGTCTTGAGATAACATTTGCTGTAATTTGACGCTATGTAAATAAAGATTGATTGATTGACTGAAATCAGCAGTGCCCCTAATTATGCAAGTTTATGTAAAACTTTTGGCCTTAAAATAATCAAAACAGATGAGAAATATTGTAAAAAAGTCATAACCTGTAAAATGTATTTGGATAAAAAAATGACATCCTTCTGAACCAGTCATTAAACAGGTTTGACTATATTGTTTAATTCTGCTGAAATGGGTGTCAAAGGGTTTCCTTTGCAGCCAGCCCCAAGTGGACACTCGAGGGACTGCAGTTTATTTTTTTGCGATTTCACTTTGGCTTCAATTTCAACACAGGATGTTGCTGCTTGTTATGGACACATTATTTTAAAAGTGTGAGTGTGAAGGACAGTCCCCTCAGCAGATGATCTCAGTGTGAGAGAAAGTTTGTAGCCATTCTTGCATTGACTGTGGGACAATGAAATACAAGATACAGCAACAAAAACATACAAGAAATTCTTGTTGAAGGGAATGAGATCCAAACCAAAGTCGTCACTGTAGAGGAATTATTTCTTATTTCTTATGGCAGGTGAAAATGGCAAATGGTTATCAACAATCTAAACACTTCATGATCTTCATGAACATGGCCTTATCAATACATTCAAATGCACTGTTTGTGTCCTTTCAGTCCTACAAATATGTTTTCTATGCAAACTATAAAACCTTCATTGTTTACATCCATGTTTACATCAGCTTGCATTCCACTTCCTCGTTGTCTTTTGTTGGTGCCGTGCCACATTTTTTGGTGCATCACCTCCTACAAACTGTCAATCAATGAAAAAACACAAAACTGTCAGTAAGAGTATTGACCACCCGCATGCTGGTGCACATATATGTCCTTCTTTGTGCTCTCGTTGGATGTAAACATCGTACAAACAATAAAGGGACCCTCTCATTGGGACATGTCTCCATACTACCTAATATATATGTTACATTATGCACAAACTTTCTCCTCTCCTGCTTCATGTGTCAGTTGGATTAAAGAGATGAGAGTTGAAGAGGAGATCATAGTTTCACCTGGATCACTGCTTTTAGAGGAGAACAGGGTCCTGCTGTGTTGTCAAGAGGACTTGATGATAATGGAGGAACTTCTTGACTTCTCGGCCTTCTTCACATCCTATCTTTCTCTTGAGTTAATCCACTTGCCCTCACTCTGCTTCCCCTGTGTGCAGGTTCCTCCGATACTATCTCCATCTGCTGTAATTATAGAGACCCCCACCCCCCCACTCTTTCAGCCCCACAAACATACACACACACACACTGAACATACTGCCCACTGGTGTAATTCATGCTGCCTAGGGGGTCATGGGAGATTATGAGTGGGATCGATCAATGTGATGGTTCACACACACGAGCGCTCACACACACATGCACCAGCTCATCATCGATGAGGGCCTCCTTACCTCCCCTCTCCTACTGAGGGACATCCTGCAGCTAATGAGGACACACAAACACCGTCAACTCTATCGACCACCTTAGCTTAACAAGCCACTTCATATATGGACCTGCTGGAAGACCATCAGCATGAAGACCCCCCTGCACCACACCTGCCCCAGCACCGGAAAGTGTGGTTAAAGACACAATTAGCAAACAATGAGACAACGGCCAGGTGGAGGCTTACCCCCTCCCACTGCTTTTACTTCCTCAACTATTCTCGGTCTTCTTCATATATGTTGTACTCTCTGTAGCTGGAGTGTTGCTTATGTATGTGTTTATATATATATTACATATACATTATGTATTAAGAACAAGCTGGAAGGAATAAGGACTTTAGGACTGTAGCTGTAGTGGGTTCGGTTTTCTTGTACAAAAAAATAGTAAGGATGAAATAAAATAAAAATAAATCATGGTTGATTTTGTGCTTTCCTGTGAATCCTTCACACCTACTAGCCGATTTAGTCCATGAACACAGATATGGCTGACCTTGCCATGAACAAAAATAAAAAATATATACCATATTCAGTGGTGGACAAAGTACACAGCTTCATTACTTAAGTCAAAGAATAGATTATCCTCGTCAAATATTACTCCAATACAAGTGAAAGTTGTCGAGTCAAATTATTACTTGACTTAAAGTACTGAAGTACTTATTTTTAAAAATACTTAAGTATTCAAAGTACATCTTAAAATATGTCAAAACTTTGTATTTTCACAATAGCAATAAATGCAGTCAAGACTAGGATTACATTCTGTTACATTGTGTTTATCTAGAAACCATTACTTGAAATCTCTAAAAACTATACCATGGCATAAAAACAGAAACTAAGTTACTCCAAGCACAGACAACTTAGTTTGAAATGTTCATCTGGAATGAAACAAATGTTACGAAGCCCAACACGCTTTCTCAGGTTGGACAGTGAATGTTTGTATGTTTGGGCAGAAACAGGGTGACTATTTCCAACGACACATATCATTCTTCATTTCAAAAACCTCTAACACGGGCTGAAGATATCACCATGGGGGCTAAGGTGGAGAATTGTGGCCACCATTACCACATCTAAATGATGTGTTCTGTGTTTGCAAACAGAACTACACAAACACATTTTAATTTCTTAGGGATCTGATTTCAGAGAAGAGATTGAAATTCATGAGCTGACTTCAAAGCAAAAGTAGTGAGTAACTAGAGCACTGATAGAAATGTTGGGGAGTAAAATAATTGTCTTCTTAATGTAGTGGAGTAAAAGCAATAAGTTCCCCAAAAAATAATACTCAAGTAAAGTAAAGATACTCAAAAAATGTACTTAAGTACAGTACTCAAGTAAATTTACTCTGTTACTGTCCACCACTGACCATATTACAGAATGCCAAAGCTTTTGATGTTCAATACTTAAAATATTTAAAATCGTCTAGCAATGTATTATCAACACAAAATAAGTTTCCATCAATAATTTCATGAATAGTCAAACAATTTTCCAGTTCTTTGTTTTTCCCATCCTTTTTATTAACTTAATGTGCCACAAGTAAGAGGTTTTATTCATGCATGAGTTAGCAGGGCTAATTTTGGCCAAAGATGACTTCACACCAACAGATCTTACATACATTTGGTGATTTCCAAATGTAAACTTTAAACTTTAAACATTTTACGTGCCACACTGACGGCCCCAGAGAAATCCAAATCCATCAGTCTATAGGAAAACTAGGGCTGTAAGTGAACATTTCAATCGTCGTGAGATTTAAGTCTGAAATTTCCTTTTTTATTTTAAATTGCTATTTTGTCCCTTTCAGTGTACAGTGGTTAAGCTACTCCGCCAACCTTCTCTTTCTTACTGGTGTTGTGTCACATGTTTAGTCAAAACAACGAGGACCCATGTGCCGAGAGAAGATTTATTAACGAAAGAACAAAAAGGCAAAGGGTATAAAAATAACTTACTTAAAAATGTCCAAGCCAGTTAAATCCAAAAAAGTCCAACTGATAAGATAGATACAAGGAACACATGATAACACAATGAAGCAACAACACAAGGATGGAAACACAGACTCAGCACACACAGGGTAATCAACACAGGTGTGACACAAGACACAGGTGAAACTAATTAGTAATAATCAAAGTGGAGGGTAACAAACAAGCAGAAAGTAAAATTAAACCACACACACACAAACACAGGGATCAAGAACTAAAAAATTAAACAGGAAAAAACAATAGACATGACCAAAAAAAACAAGTAAAAAGACACACACACTCAAGGAATACAACAAAAGAAACAAATAACTATTAAACAACACAAGGAAGACATAAGGATAACTCAGGGAGAAAACAAAAAATTAAACAAGATAAATCTACAAAATGAAATAGGAAATCAAAGCCAGATTAACACACACTACAGTGTTGTGAATGTCTCAGTTCACTTAAAAAATGGCCAGACGGCTCAGTTGACAAGTCAAAAGTATCATGCACTTTGTGTCAAGTAATATAGACTCAAAATCTGTGGAAATGCAAAACAATGTAATTTGAAACATAAGATTAAAAAAAAAAAAATCAATTGTTTGACCGCTCCCCTGGGAACGGAATATTTCTATAGATTCAAGCTAATTTGCCATCAACACCTTGTTGTACCTGCAAATCTAGTTTAATCTCAGATTCCAGGAAGTTATTGTAACCCAGCATGCACAGAACTGAAGCAGTGTACCCTCTTGATAAACTCACCCACAGACATGCACACTGTCAAAACAAAATGACCTGCAAAGTCATATACCACTGAATCCATGGGGCCTACTGTTACTAAGATGAGCGTTGTCGGCTTGGAATAAGTGTAAAGAGAATTGATCTGTGTGTATTCAAACAATCCATAAACAGCAACCACCTGGCCAATCAATTTGTCCTGAAATATTGGCGTCCAGCAGAGTGTCAATAATGGCATAATGTCTGCAGGTAGTTGTGTTTGCAGATGTGGGTGGACATGCCCATACATGTGCCTATGGGTGAATGTCTATGACTCCAGTGTTTGCATTTATGCGTCTCTCTCTCTCTCTTTCTTCCTCTCTTCCTCTGTGATGTATGGATTATGGAAGCTGACTGCTGGGGTCCAGAGCAGGTGTCAGGTTGCTGCTGGGAACATGAAAGAGTCTCTGAGGGAGGGAGGGGACTGGTCAGTGAACCTGACCTACAGAATCAATGTTCTTATAAAGAGGAAATGACAAGATCAGAGGAACAGCTAACATCACAAAGACACAAAGGAGGAAAAGCAACAATTTCATTCCAAAATATAAAAGCACTTTTGTTTATAATGAGAAACAAAAAAGTCATTTTAAAAACAATGTGTAAGCCCTCCTCTTGAATGGTGCCTCCACTGATAAAATCTAACTTGTACTTGACAAGGTGCAGGAGTCAAGTGGATTTATGGCACGTGAAACCTCACTGAAGCAGCCACTGACATGGCCCTCATATACTCTAATGTTATCACTCTTCATTAGTATCTAACGAATAAAAGACAAGCTGGTCATGTGGAGCATCTTGTCTTGTTTAAAGCTCCCGTGAGGAACTTTTTGTGTCTTGACTTTGGCGCCCCATGTGGAAAAAGTGATCCCTCTCACCTTGTTGCTCTCTTTTCTGTAAATGTGAAAGTGGCACTGTCTGATTAAAACTCTCCTGCTTCTTTGCTGCCTTTTAAAAGTCAAACATATCACCTACTTTGAATCTTTTCTGTGGAGAAATAAAAAATGGCTGTTGTCTCCGTGCTGTGAATCATCTGGTCTGAAACCTACCTCCTTGCATTGGTGGCAGGCATTAGAAATTACAATTTAGAAGGACCCAGTTTTGTTGCTGAAGTTACGGTTTGCTTTTGAAGGTCATACAGAGCCATCCCTGTTCATTTCTGTCTGTTTCATAACCAGCTAAAAACTCCTAACTTTGGCTTTAAGACACAAAATGTTGGTTTGTTTCTTTTGTTACCTACATGTAAAAAAATATTTTCAAACAGACACTTAAGGTGATGATTTTAGATTTCTAAAACCATTAAACCACAACAAAAATGGTGTTAAAAGACAGAAAAAAAGATGCCAGGTAGCAGAAGCTACTTTTGTTCAAAACTTTACAAAGCACAAACCATATCTCAATACTCCCAGAGAACTTACCAGAATGTCACAACTATTTTTGGGGTGCTAAACCATGTCTGTCAGTGGCCACGGTTACATGATGTTAATTATTCGGAATTAAAGTATTCTCCTTCGTGTTTACATGAAAATAGTAATTTAAAATTGAGGTTTACATGGAAAACATGTTTAATCGTCTTTATTCAATTCCACTTAAGGTCTGGGGATTGGGAATGGTTCTGATTGGACAGGGGCGGGCGTGACGTATTTATGTCTACCAGAAGAAAACAGACTCCAGTTCCTCCTTCTTTTATTTTCGGTTACAACATGAAAGACCACATAATAAGTACAATTTTCGCTTTGATTTTGATTATAGTTTTGAATAAGCAGCTGGACACAAACATACTGCTTCTCTTTCGTCAGCTGAGGAGGAGAAGAGACATAGAGGACCAGAGTAGGGAGGAGGAAGACCGTACTTTGACGAATCAAAGCCGGTTAGTGCAACGACTGCTCTACCTCAGCCTGGAATATGTGCCCGCCAGCACGGAATATGTGCGTCATCGCGACAGGACAAGGGAACGGGCATGCACAGAACAACCGGAATTAATTTAAAGCGTAATGAACGTATACATGATCGAGGAATTATTCAATTCAGATTTAAAATCAGAATAAACCAGCCACTTACTTCGGATTTAAGTTTAATTCAGAATGGTCATTTTCATTCGGAATTAGGTGTTTACATGGTCATTTTTTATCTTTTTAAAAAGGATTTTATTTTATTCTGAATTAAGTCTCATGTAAATGTAGCCACTGACTCATTTTAAGAAAAGACTGTTTTACTAATGGTAGAAAAAAAATATAACGCAGGCTTAAGGCAGTAAAAAACCTAACCAAAAGCACCAACATGTTATATTTTTATGAGTCCATCTCTTTTCTAGAGCCAAAACCTACACTATTCAAGAATCTCTTTGAGAAGAAGTGTACAAAATCAAAAACAATATCTTAACCCCGAAAGAAAAAGGGAAAGGTGAACACCTACTCACATATGTTCAAATTTGGTGTTTGAAAGGGTTTGATTCATCAAATTTTCCTTCAACTGAATTTTTATAGAGGACAGGCGGGGAGAGATGTGGGTACCACATACACACAAACCACCACTTCATACACTTCATGTCATATGACAATCTAAAGAAGCTCTTAAAAGGCTCAACACGTTTCTTAGAGAGAAAGTGCCATCTGCATCATCAGCTGTCATCAGGCGTGAAGTTCATTCAGACCTGCTGATCGTGACATCGGATCACATTCAGTCACCACACAATGCACACAAAGGGTGACGATTCAAGACTCTCAGATAAAGACCTCCAGACCCCGAGAGTGTTCATCTTCTGTGCGCCGGTGGGGGACCAGAAGACCACTCCTCCTCCTGTATCGACATTGTGTGCCCTTTCAGAGGCCCCCCGCCACTTCAGTTTCCTTTATCACTGGGTCGGATGGCTCTGCAGCAAACAGTGGGGTTCCTCCACTACAGGAGCAGCCACTTTCTCCACCTAAAGGTCAGTGATGTTGCCCGGAGGCCTGTAGTCCTCGGTCAGTTCTGCTCCGCTGTTGGCTGTCCAGCCACCGACCCAGTTCAAACGCTATAACTGTACAATAGTTTATTTATGTCGGATCTTTGGGGTTTTGTTTAAATGACAAAGTGAAAGCAGGATCTTCTGTCAGTGTCGTAATCCCTAGAAAACGTTCCTGACTCGGTGATGTGTAGAAGAAGAGAGAAGTGGTGGAGCTGGATGTCGTGTCAGAACTGAAAAGAAGGCTCTTCAAGGAATCAGATAATTTATTAGTTCTCTGAAGGTATTATGGGCGGTTGTGGATCAGCGGGTAGAGTCGGTCATCTTTCAATTGGAAGGTTAGCGGTTCGATCCCGGCTAACGGGTCACATGAGTCACATGCCTCTACCATCAGTGAGTAAATGTGACAAGTAATGTAAGAGCGCTTTGAGTGGTCAGAAAGACTAGAATAGCGCTATGCAAGTACAAGTCCATTTTCCATTTTAGTGCAAAGAATCAGAGCTGCATTTGGCACCACAAGCATCCTTATCAACATATCATGGCACTGGTCTGGAAATTATACAATTTGAGGCTGCATTCGATTGCCATGGTCAAAAGACTAATCAATTCTCATACGACTCTACCTCTGTTGCATTTTGTAGCTATGACTTGTTCTTCATCCCATACCCCTGCTTTTGTTAAATTAATTTCACACAGGTGGTGTTGTAAAAAGGGAGAAAAATTAAGACGATTCGTAGGGTCCATGACTGAAAGGGGCTTGAAATAAATACAAGAACATTTCCTGTAGAGAGGTTGTGAGGCTTAGTGTGATATTTACTATAGGCCTTGAAATCGCTTATGTTGCCCTTTCTTTGACGTCTCATTTAGATGCATAGTTCTGCATTTAGTTCAGTCACGAGTTAGCGTCATTAACCAACCTGTCACAATCCTAATGCTTTTTTTTTGGTAAAGTTGTGGAAAAAACATGTTTCCTGTTAGATGAGACATTACAAGTTGGGCTAAAACAGTACTAATATTTACTTTTGTTTCCACATGATGAAACCCTGTATTGTTTGACCTATTCATCAGCCCCAGCTGCCTCAGCTTGAGGACTTTTCTGTCCTTTTACGATGTTAGCAAGAATAGTTGCTCTAAGTGTCTCACATTTTTACACAAATGTTTACAAGTTACTCAACAGAGTCATGTATTTCATGCAGACCCCAAGGAGGGCCTCAGGAGTCTGTATGAGTAGTTCTGGGCCAAGACAAAATGTTGGTATTTGACGGCTCTGGAAATGAAACCTGGTTTAAATGTCTTTTTTTAAAATATCATTATTTATGAAGTTTTGAGCTTATACAACATATAAACATAAACACACAAATACATACTAACTTAACTTTTAGACAGGGAAGACAGACAATACTCCACATTAACTCCCCCCCCCCCCCCCCCTTTGTTTATATGTCTTTAAATAAGAATTATTAAAGTGAAATGTGGCACAAAATGAACCAAAGCTGACATGGAAAAGTGAATGTTTTGGATCTCCCCATCTCTATTGGTTGATGCTACAAGTATTGGTTACAAAGGCTGGAAATGTGGGGGGCTCATACCAGTTTTGCAGAACTGGTAATCTGAAGGTTTCATCAAGATGGATCCAACTCGATGGGAAATCTGATTTTACTAGAGACAATGGGAAAACTCTAAGGGACAGACAGTCCGCTGTATTCACATGAGCAAAAAGACTCCAAAACACTTCCAGACATTTTCAGGGTGAGCTGCATGTGTGAACACAAACACATTTTTCAACACAGCTTTATTCTGACTTTTTCCCAGAAACCCTATGATAACATTTCTGTGTGAAGCCGGGGTGAGCCAATATGAGAACAATGCAGGAAATATTCCAGAAAATTCGGCAAGTGATGTTTTTCATCTCTCAAGTGAGACTTTGGGCTGTGCAGGAATGATAACCTTTGGAAAATGTTGGCAGCAGAGCTGTAAGTGTTGAGCAGGCAGAAGAATTCCTTCACCTAACACAAAAGGGTGGCTCTGAGGTAATTAGCCGTTTCCTCGATGTGGCCCCACAGTATTAGAGACAGGAAATCGGCAATTGCAGGTAGCTTGGGGTTTTGCAGGCACAACACTTATAATGAGAGCATCTAGTTAAGCGAACACGGCTGTAATGAAGAGCGGTGATTAGCAAGCGTGGCCCTAACGAGGGCGTGTTTATTGAGAGGCAGTTGGATGAAAGTGTTGCTGAGAGAGAAGGCGAGAGATGTGGGGGAGAAAGATCTTATAGGCTGAGTGATGCTGCCAGAGCCAATTCATTACGACTGCAGCTCTGTCAATCCCTGCTCATCTCCCGTAGCACTAGACCACTAATGGAATTAGTCCCTGTCACACACACACACACGCACACGCACACATACATACACACACACACACACACACACACACACACACGCACACACACACACACACACACACACACACACACACACACAGTTAGAGAGACACAAGGAGACGGATACACATACACAAACACACACTGCATTAACACAATGGGTCTTGCAGATATATCTCTGTGTCAAAGCTCTCACACTTGCAGCCCATAAATTCAGAGAGGTCAGCAGGGTAGCTACGCATAAATGCAGAAAACACACACGAGCAAACGCAACGTGAAAGTAACCACAAAAGTATTAAAGTATTCTAACACACACAATGTTCTAGCCATTACTTCACACGTTGTATGTATTTATTTTATTTTACATATTTTTTTGTTTATGATCCTTCCATCCTGAAAAATTTGAAGCTTCTGAAACCATCCTAAGAGACAAACATTTTAATCACAACTACAAACTCTCTGTAGCAAAAAAAAAGATGAAACATCATGACCATTCAATCCAAGATAAATCTGAACCTATGACAGCTTTTCAGCGGCACACAACAAGACAATGCCTTTGACTAAGAGCTAGTTATCTGATTTGATCGAATAGAGGTCAACACCAGCCGGCCAGTCCTGAAGACAGAGGATCACCAACCCCCTCCCTACCTCCGTACAAAACCCCATCAGCCCCCCACTCCCCCCGTGGCCTCCACCTCCTCCTCCTCTTCCTCCCTCAAGCTCTGAGTGAGCGGTCATTAGATTACACCAACGGTCATGACCGTAAGGATTCTCCATCACTTTCCAGTAAACTCTATTCTCCGAGTCCTAACCAGAGCAGCAGGAGGCTGTGAGGAAGGAGCTTACATCCAAACCTGTGTAGATGAAACTGAGCGATTCATACAGGGGCATTGTCACATTAAAAAGATCAGATGGAACTCTGCCAATTTACACTTATCACACTTTTCAGCTCACACCACTTTATAAGTTGTGATCCTCTTCAGGCTGTGACTTGTTCGTGCAGGCGGCAATGACAGAGACCCTACAGATCTGCTGTGATAGGCAGACGCTACCACATATGTTCCATCACAGCAGGACTGTATGTTTTTATGGTCAGCTGCCCCCTCCCCTGTAAGCCCTGACCTCTTTCTCTCCCTCTGAGCGGGAGGGTCACAGAGTGAATCAAAGACGGCTGTGATTGGCTGGCTTTGACTGGGCGACCTCAGAGTTCAAGGGTGAGTGACCCCACAGGCCTGGTGAAGAGTCAATTCTACCCCGGGTCAAAGGTCAGGAGTGTGTGTGCCCCTCCCTTCCTCATGTTAGCTTCGGGAGCACGAGCATCAGGGGGACGAGTTGTGTTTCAGCATGCCCGGGTGCCACGCACACACAAACAAATGCACACACACACATCATAGAGATTGGAGGAAGAGAGATGAGTGTGAGGAGCTTGATTGGGAGAGAATGAGGGTGATGGGGGGCGTTGCTGCAGGGGAGGGGGAGGAAGGATGAGGGTGTTTGGTCCTCTGAATGCCTTTGACCTCTACACTGACCCCCTGCAGAACTCCACCCTCCCTGCGCTGACTGATCGACAGTGTATGATTGGTTTTTTTGCTTGTGTTTGTACACATCTATAATTTTAGGCCTGCCTACCTTCTCCCTAATTCCAAACCCATCTTTTCAGCAGACTTCCCTTGACAAGTCTCTGTCAGTATTGCATCTGTGGTGGGTTCTTCCAACTGTCACTGATATGCAACCAGGGTGGCCTGGGTTGGATTCTGACCAATGGCCTTTTGTCCCATGTCACTCCCCACTCTTTCATTCCGGTTCCCTCTCTATCCACTGTTATATTTCTCACAACAAAGCCATAAAAGCCCTCAAATAGAGACCATTAAAATCTGCGGCCAGACAGATGAAAGGTCTGATAATGGTGTACCTTCAACCCGTTTTTCAGTGAGATACTCAAACGTGATTAAAGTCCATTTCTTTTGGCTCACCATCCTCACACATTACACTCTGTCACAAAATAGTTATTGGCTGATTGACAGTTGATGAATGCCTCTGCTGCATTGACAACCTTTTCCTTACAAAAAATCCAAAACAAAACATCATAACATCTCCTCAGTTGATGGTTAACTTGTCCTGCTTTTGAGCAATGTCAATCCATCTTTCATCCCCCTTGCATCGTAGCTGTGAGTTACAGCTGGCCTCAGTCATAAAGGGAATGATTGCTTTACAGACAAGAAGAGCTGTCCACTGTTGTGAAGAATATTGACATTTAATCAGTTAACCGTGAATACAAGATGATCCCACTTTTTTTCCCCCCATTTTTGGGGTTTGACCCATTGAGTTAAGAAAAGCTTGGTTCTAAGGTGTAAATATGAGGATATATATGGTTCTGTAAATGAGTCTGTCGTAGGCCCGGTTCACACAGATGCATCTTCATTAGAAAATGGTAACTATTGCTGCCTTTTGGCCTTTCATTGACATGGAAACAGTGTTTTAGGCAGTGGTGGACAAAGTACTCAGCTTCATTGCTAAAGTCAAAGCATAGATCCTC
Source organism: Notolabrus celidotus (assembly GCF_009762535.1). NCBI lineage: Eukaryota > Metazoa > Chordata > Actinopteri > Labriformes > Labridae > Notolabrus > Notolabrus celidotus. The sequence continues at coordinate 27,520,694 of NC_048274.1, forward strand.
CTGGTCAAATATTACTCCAATACAAGTGAAAGTTGCTCTGTCAGATTATTACTTGAGTTAAAGTACTGAAGCACTTGCTTTTAAAAATACTTAAGTATTCAAAGTACTTCTCAAAAAGTCTCAAAACGTTGGTCAAGAATACATAGGAGTACATTCGGTTAAATCATGTTATCTAACTATTACTTGAAATCTCTAAAAACTATAACATGGAATAAAAACAGAAACTAAGTTACTCCAAGCACAGACACCTTAGTTTGAAATGTTCATCTGGAATGAAACAAATGTTACGTAGCTCAACACACTTTCTCAGGTTGGACAGTGAATTTTTGTTTGTTTGGGCAGAGTGGGAAACAGCGAGAACATTTCAAACGTAACAAATATGTATCATTCCTAATTTCAAAAACCTCTAACACTGGCTGAAGATATGGCCATGGGTGCTCAGGTGGAGAATTATAGCCATCATTACCACCTCTACATGAACTGCCTGATCTGAAAAAAATAATACTCAAGTAAAATACAGATACTCAAAAAATGAAATTAAGTACTGTACTCAAGTATATTTACTTTGTTACTGTCCACCACTGTTTTTAGGTGACTGAAAACACTTAATTTAAAAAAATGGGTCCCAAAGTAGTATTTCTGAAAACGCCATAATTAACATGTCAAGGAGTGATTTAAAGCACAATGCGTGAGTCTGAGGGTATTAACAATAATGGCGGACCACAGAGCCATGTCTCTACTCCTGACTCTGCTGAGTTTATTGACGTGTCTCCAGACAAAGTTAACAGTTTTCAAGCGTGCGTTCACCATAGCCCTCTTGTCTGTTTGTACTCTCTGCTCTGTTGAAGAACGGTTTTACACACAGGCGCTTGTTGTTTCATTACAAAATTATACCGCCAACTACTGGTGTAGCCTGCATACTCCAACATTTTTAATTGCTTTTGCATTGACATGTGAACACAGATTTTCTCAAAGGAAGTACGTGATATGAGGATGTGGTGTGAAGACTGTCTAGCTGTCTTTTTCTGTCCTTCAGTTATTCTCCTCTGCTGTTTGACCTCTTTGAAGTTGTTTTCCCCGTTGAATTTTTACAAGCATACGTCTAATACAGGATAACCTTGATGAAAAACTGCCCTCACAGTCATTTTACCAAAGTGCTATTACATATATTATGGCATGGTAGAAGTTCAGCTTTGCAGACATTGAAGTAACAAGGAGATCATGGGGTTGTAATTTCCACAGGAGGTTATCAGTACCGTTGTAATGTGGGAAATCATCATGTGTTGGTAGCATTGGTATATCTTCATGTTTAACATACTTGTTATTTCAAAGCAAGTTTTTTTAAAATGCACTTTTTTGGAGAACACAGAGCAAAAAGTCAATTTATCTCTGCAGTCATCTATTCATGCTTTGCTTCAAAGCTGTTCACTGATGGGGACTCAGGGGACTCTTTGTGGCAACTAGGAGGCTAGAAGGTTGTTTTTGAATCAACCACAGGACAATGTTGATTGAATAATTAATGTTTGCCTGTGTGTTAAAGGGAAACCCCACACTCACCACAAAAAGAGACACATTATTCTCCTTCTCTAACCTCCAGAATAGTTGGAGGAATGATCTGTTCCTCCATCTATCTGTCTGTCTATCCATCCATCCATCTACAGGTCCACTGGGGCAATCGTGGCTGCTTCACCTCCCCTCCCCCCCTCCCTGAGGATTTTTTATGTCTGCTCAGGCTGTTTTCTGTCTCTCCACCCTCCTCATCTGATCGGTTCCACTCCCCCCTTTCCTCTCCTCTTCTGGTTAGCTGTCTTTGACCTTTGCCCCCTTGTGTGATCATGCTAACGCGGTACACACTCCCATGCACCCTGACAAACAGCCTGACACACTCCTTGACACACACACATACACACAAACAAACGCACACACACAAAGTATCATGTGTGGGACTGAATGTTCTTGACAGTGTGGAGAAACACAGCTGGTTTAAAACACAGGGAGATGAGACTTTAATATGTGTGACCGTGGTCTCCTGCTGGCATCCCGACACTAAAGACCAACAATGGAATCACACATGTACAGACGCACACACTCACACAAAGGCCACAGTCACGTAAGCACAAGGCATTGATGTACAGTACATTACACATGTCACTGACACAAATACATATAGATTCCATTACTTTTACAAACACACACACACGTACACACACACGCATGCACATACAGTTCAGTGGTTGTCTCAAGTTCACACCCCATTCACACTGATTTTATATCTACACACATAATGCATGCATTCATTGCATGTACACTGTCCTTGTGCTCCCTTTTCTTGTGTATGTATTGTGTTTTTGTGTGTTTTTGTGGGTGTGAGTGCAGGTGTGTGTGACTGTATGTGTGTGTCTGTGTGCGCACAGCCTCCACAGTGAAACACTGCACCAGAGAGAGATTGGAATCAATACTTTCTGCTCCGTCATTTGTCACATCTTTACAAGGCTGAAACCATCTGAACACCAGTCTATTCTACTTTGGCGTCATTTATCAAATTGCCCCACCTTGCACAGACGCACACACTCACACACCCAGATCCACAAACCCACTCACACCTCAACACACATACGCCGCCATATCTCACAAACATATGTGGTATACACACAAATTCTTGTAAACAATAACCCCAAACTTTGAGGGTGTAATTATGAGGACATAACAAATGCATATACTGAGCACTGGTGAAATGTATGTGGATGTGGTGTGAGGGAGCCGAGGGTTTGTATTCACATCTGAAGCCCCATTTTGGATGGACAGTTCCCCAGAAATGTATCATAAAATTGTTTGGCAGGCTAACCCATCATTGCCTCTTTAATTGACAATTTGTTAGAGCCTGTCTGACATTTGAAGCATTTGTTTCTCACTTAGGAACATCAGGAGTGTAGACAATGGAACAGATGTAGGCAGTCTTTGCAAGCTACTTGTTAGTGAGCTAATCCATAAGTTATTATACATTAAATTCAGCTTAACAACGTATATCTACGTACATGTCAGTCTTATGGCCTTGACCATTTGCTGAAAGTCAACTCACTAAATATGGTTGAACATACTAGTCATTTGATTTGATGGAGTGTTTCTCCGACAGCCATATCAATAATTGTTGTGTGAATAATATCAAGAATTTCTCCATGTGTCTCTTTCCATCATGGCTGGATATAAATTTTGTTCTTTAAGTATGGTTTATTGACAACAAATGTGCACAATTGCCAAGAAACAGGAGCTCCAGAAGTTCCACCCTTGGTGCTGTAACATCACTGTCTGCGCACCTCTTCTCTCCTACATGCCATGTTGTCAGCTGTTGACAAGTTGTTAGCTGCTGTTAGCAGACTGCACTGGCGATAGTAAGCTTGATAAGGGTTTGTTATGTTAGCTTATACAGGAATTAACTGCAAGCGTAAGGTTAAATCATATACAGTTGTGCTCATAAGTTTACATACCCTGGCAGAATTTGTGATTTTTTTGGCCATTTTTCAGAGAGTATGAATGATAAGAGAAACCTTTTTTTTCCGAACACGGTTGGGTGAAGCAAAATTTTTATCAAACAACTGTGTTTACTCTTTTTATATCATAAAGACAACAGACACTACCAAAGAAACCATAAATTCTGCCAGGGTATGTAAACTTATGAGCACAACTGTAGAGCCGTCAGGAGGTGCGGGCGCTACCGCACTACTTGATCAATGAAACAGCTCAGCTATAAGCTCATAGATTCAGAAAAAAGGGATCCTATCATCAAGCTATTAAGAAATGTAGTTAAACTACTAACACTAGTGTGCTGTTGAAGTGTAGTGGATTTATGCTTCTTATAGACTTTGTTGAATTGACAGCTTGAATACATTTGAACCTTTAAATTCAAGAGGCCATTGAGAGCCACAATTCAGTGTTGCGGTGTATTTAACACGCTTCCTTTTAACAAGTAATAACAATATTAGGGTGGCAGAATTTACCCACAAAACCTGTGATCTATCTCAAAGCAAATTGAATATAGCTGATCACCACCCTCTTCTTTGCCCTCAAAAAGAAGAGAATGGTGCATGCCGTTAGCACGTCACATGATTTGCAGTGTTTCGACAAAAAAAAGCATCTTGGGACATTTTTTTAACAAACTATCATTGACACTTTGTCATATGAACAGATATTTATATCTACTTTTGTAGAAACTGTAAACCTAGTTGGGCAAGTGAAATGTATGGGACTTTTGCTTCTTGAGCCTGGGGTTTCCACTTTGCAACAGTGACTATGTTTCCATGGACTAATACTCTGAAAGAAAACAGTCTCTCAGTAGAGTGGTTCATCCATAGTTTCATGTCTTACATCGGGTTGAGAGGGGTGGTGTATAACGTTTGTTATTTAGATCTATATCCATGTAAACACCTGAAATGACTGTTTCTTCCTGGTTTAGGTAAAATGATTCTTCCTGCTCATGTTTGCTCTGCGTGATGTGACAAGTTTCTGCTTTTGTTAATACCTGAATGGATAGAAATACAGTGAAAGCAAAGCCAACCTTGTCTATGAGAAGACACAACTTTTGCTGGATCTCCAAAGGGACAGAAGGCGGTTGAATTTCTCAATGGTCAAAGTGTTGGAAACACTGAATCCTTCAAACAAGTTGAACAAAGGCGATGTTGATTCAAGATGCTACCGTAGTGCAAATCAATAGCAGAGGCTATCAATTTACACTTCCCAACCATGTTATATCATCAAAATCAATTCACAGTACATCAATACTCACTCTTTTTGCATTGTTAGAGTATGAGGAGCATGTTTTGACACAACTCTTCTTTGAGCAATGTATCTCCAAAGACTTTCATCTCATGTTATAATCCCAACGTAAGCCCACATGTGTACAGGGCCACTCAATAGGACATCTTAAATGGTATACATTAATTGATAGAACACCCCAAAGAACCATCAACCACCTCTTCTTCTGCTATTTTGGCAGATTTGGCATCAAAACAATTCTGCACATGTCACGTCTCGACTGTGCGCTATATTAGCAAAGTATTGTCCCACAATTAGATTTTGTTCCCATTTATTCAACTGATGTCTCCTTTGCCTTCCATCTTTAAACGTCTCAGGATTGTCTCACCCTCTTTAACTACATCTATGCTCTCAAGATGACGTACAAAAAATTGCCATGACTTTGTATGAAGTTTCTCTTTCCTTCTTCAAGCCCATAAGCTTTCTTCCCACATCCTCCTTGACTGAGTGCATGGTGAGTGTATAACAGGATCTTGGAAGAGATTGCTCCACTAACCAATTTTCCTGAATGCTGTGGTAGTATTCCAAAAAGCCAGATATGACTTTATTCAATTCATCCACAAACGATAAAGCAATTTGGCCCCGACCACTTTCCACTGTGTTACACATGGGCTGCAGCACACATACACTCAAGCGTACAACCCACGGACACACATATACACACGCACAGACTAACAATGTACTGTAAGTGCAGTTAATCCAGACAGTTCTGCAGTAAGCATCCTCTGGAGAAGGCTCTTATTCAGCTCAGTTTTCCAGGAAGGTTGAAGCAACACTTACAGCAGGCCTGTGTGATACATCTGAAACATTGGATCATATTCTTCTACTTTTTAATAGCTACACATTTTACAGCATTAAATGTTGCCAATAAAAAGACATTTTATTTATAAGAGCATGATCTTGGGCAGGGGTATGTGATATATCAGGCCTATTAGCTCTGGGTTAGTGCGTTTCCTTGTTACTGGAGGAAACTTCCGTATGCTAGAGGTCTTAAGTTTATTTCTTAGTCCTCTGATTTTTCTTGTTGCATCTGTTGGTCTCAAGACAATTTAAGGACAATGTAGAGGGTTTGGTGGCAGCAGATATAGTGGAAAGTGCTGTCTAATGTTTAATTGTCAAGCCCTTTTCACACTGAAGGCTGATTTATACTTCTGCGTCGAATCGACGGCGTAGCCTACGCCGTAGGTCCGCGTAGCTCCCGTACCTACGCAGAGGCCTACGCACGTAGCTGACGTGCACCTCCTCCAAAATGTAACTACGCGTAGAGCCGACACGGACCGCAAGCTCTATGATTGGTCTGCTCGACGGCTTTGTTTTTCCCGCATTCACAGCACTTCCGGGGTCCCAGACATCGGCCACACATCGGCCGTGTATTTCATCCCCTTTCCTTCTATTCTTCATTTAATCATGTCTGTATGATAAACAGCAACATGTATCAGCTGTAGATTAACATAACACGCTCTGAATTGATGTGGAAAAGTAAACAGAGATCGTAGCGGGACCGGAAGCAGGCGACCAGCTATCAGAGAGACCACACTGCCCTCAAGCGTTTCGGAGGAGAATTGCTGCGCGACACAGACACATCGACGCACAAGTATGTGGGGCTCATGTCCGCGTCAGCCCCTGCTGCCTAGGGGCGACGCAGAAGTATAAATCAGCCTTGAGAGTAGTGCTGTGTACGATTGTGCTGTTCTGGGGAACAAAGGCGTGACAGAGGTGAAACAGTCCTGTCTATGTACATAATTGCCGAGTTTGTACTGATGCCTTCAGCTCGCCATTTTTATGCACCGTGAGGAGAACTAATTGGTATTGAAAATATTTTATCCCGTCTGCTATCAGGCTTTTAAACTCAGACAGCAGTGTTTTTAATCATTTTAAATAACTTTGGTATGACAAGAGATTATATTGTCTTTTAATCGTTGCCTTATCTTTCTGTTATTTATTTATTACATTAACTTATTGCTGTCCTCCACAGACCCTCTAGTCCCATGTACAGACCCGGTGCTTGACTTGTGACTTGCATGTAGCATGTATATATGATGGATGTGTTGTAGATGTTGAATGTTGTATGGATGTTGTATGGTAAGCCATAAATGAATTGCCCTTCTTGGGATTAATAAAGTAATCTGAATCTGAATCTGAATCTGAATAATGTTGCTTTTTTTTTTATCCTGCTCCCTCTCTGTTGTTAACAAGTTGTCATTACTGTGGTTCTGTCTCCCTACAACATCTGCTGTTTCAATGCAAGCTGTAACTTTACTTTGAAAATGATGTAAAGAACATTGGGAGAGTCTGTGGAGCTCTCAGCTGCTCGAACAGTTGTGAAAACTGACTTTCACTTTGTTAACATTTTCTGCTGTAAAGCACTTTGGATCAACTGTGTTGTGTGTAAAGTGTTATATAAATAAAGTTGATTTGATTTGAATTGATGACAGCAGACACCTTAGATTCACTTGCCACACAGGGGGAATATGATATTCCTCAGAAAAGGATCAAGAATATTATAATTATTTGTCATTTTGTCCCTCTCCTAGTGACCATTAGATGACATCTGGTTGCTCATCTTCAGGTGTTAAACAAAATAATCTGATAGACAACGTTCCTCTATATGTTATCACTACAGACCAGTTGCATTAACAAAAATATAGAACAAATATGCTGATTCAATATTTATATAACATTTTTTTGTCAATCCAGCTAGTCTTTAATGATTAAATACAGCTGCTAATTGATAAACATGATCAGCATCATAGATTAGTATTGTATAAAGTAGGTCATCACAAATAGGTGGCAGATGGTCAAGTTGTTTCTCCAGTTGTCCAGTATGTGATCAGGCTTTTGTTGTATGTATGCCTAATATGTAAAATATGAATAATGCTAAGAACATCTGGTTAAGGTATACCGTCATCAGTAGCTGTCAACAATTTTTGATTACATATACTGCTGCTGTCACAGAGAGCAGGCAGTAAACACCACAGTAATGGCAGCACAAGATGGGGAAACACAGAAGTTATTCACTTCATATGTCTGAAGTTTCAACCTGAGGCCTGGGTGCCAATGATGTAAAGATTTATTTTTGATATAGTTTTCGGTTGGTTTTATAAGTTTATATATTTTTTATATAGGTCCACAAAATCCTTTAAGGCCAAATCCTTTAATAAAACAACATATGATATCATTGCAAAAGCCCTTCATCTCCAGATGTGTCCATGAAGGTTCTTTTTCAGATTAATGATGGAATTGAATGCTTTAGATTAACTATTAAATATACTGATGATTATCTTGAAATAGAAGTGTCTTGGCGCTTGACACCAGCCAGTCTAAGTTCATGAAAGTCTGACATTTTGTGGAAATAAGTCCTTCACATGTCAGAAAAGTAGTTTGTTCCAGCAGCAGTATATAATCCACGTGAATCTAACTGCGCTGTACCATCATATCTCAACATCCTTCAGCCAATTGATGGACAGCAGGACATGACACTGGTTTGTTCCCATGAAGAAAAGTCTGAACAGAGAGAAGAAAACAAAACAACCCAGCACAGAGTTAAAATAACAGAGCTGCTCCTATAAGCTTCACAGAGTGAGACATGACTATGACTGTGTTTAAGAAAAAAACGTCTCCACCTAAAGGCGATTTTCAGACTGGCCTCCTTTAATCTGCCCTCAGGCCTGCTGCTGGGTATCTACTAATGAGGAGGCTGCCATTGACCATATCCTCTGCCTATTGATTCTGATGGGTGACATGCGCTAAAAGGATTCTGCAGCTCTGGAATTAAAGATTGGTGGATGAATCCTGGTGTAGTTTTAAGGTGACGGTCTGAAGAGTTAGGAGGCAGTTTATTCTGATGTTGAATGTATATCTGAAAATTTAGGAGATACATATGAACTTGTGCCACATTACAATTTGAGAATTTCTAGATTATCATTGCAGAAAATAATCAATGCTATGACCAGAACCAGAATTATCATAAAGCTCAACCTAACAAATCAGGACTTACAACATCTTTCAACATGAAATGTATGTATTAAAAGGGAGTGAAAGTAAAATTTTTTTTAAAAAAGCAGAGTTTTGACCTTCAAACTTTGAAAGTTGAAGAATATAACACACCGTACTCTCTCTAGATCACTGGCTAACTTGACAGAGTACAGATATTGTAGTTACCAAACAAGTTAAAGTGCGGGTAACACCTCAGACCGCTGGGACTGCGACTGAACATCTCACACCTCTTCTTTACCAGGCCTGCAACAAGACAACAGGCTTTCTCCATTTACACCCATTGATTCTGTCATTGACATGTGTTTGAGGCTTGTTTGGCTAAAAGTCGAACTTTAGGACACGTCAAACCGTTCTATTCATGTTCTAAGCCTCTGTGATCGAAAGCTGTCTTTTACCATCACAGTGAGGAGACAATGGGAAGTGGCAAGACACAACAAGTCTGAGACTGAATGGTGTTTTCATTTCATTTTGTAGGATTTAATAGACGGTGACAGTGTGCATGGAAACCTGACTTGAAACGTTAAAGAGGAATTTATTGCATACTGGGTGTAAGAATACCTAAATATAAATACGTTGGTGCAACTTTGGCCTGAAAGTGAGACCATCAGTGTGACTTACACAAACTGTATTGTGAACACTAAAAAAGGCTCGAGCTGAAGGTAGACAATGAGATTTAGGGTGCTGTAGGGTGCTTATGATCCAGTGTCTATTTCAACGATGTGCATAACCTCACTAACATCTTTTATCTGACCCACATACATTATTGAACTTAACAAGCCCAAAGCATGGTAATGTTTTTTTTTTTTAAAAAAGGTGGTTTGAGGAGGAAGTTTTGCCACCTTAAGGTGCATTTCAACCAAGAGAACTACTTTACCCTGAACTAAACCCCCATCATTGTCTGCGTTTTGACCACGGGGCCGAAGCCCCGGGTAGATTGTGCAAATCAGGCCAGGAAATAATAAATAAATGCACTACACCACCAGGCCAGTAGAGGGCAGTAAGTCAAAGATGAATGCCAGTCATCACAGATGACACAACAGAAGAAGAAGGACTGGCAGGTATCACAACAGTTAGCCTGTTAGCATGGACGAGACTCAGCTTGCGCTAATTTAGATGGTGCTATATTTCATCACAGATGGATTCACTGAATCATCACGTGAGAGGAAATAAGCTTGAGTAGCACAGACGTTTCAACACGGCTTTAAAATCATTTTAACTCAAAAAGCCGTGGCAGAGATTGGCCGGTGTTTTGGTTTAAACAGCGACCCTGTTAACTGCCGACTTTCAGCCGGATGCATCCCTCATAAACGTCTTTAGACTATCATTAAATATTTATCTGACGAGGATGTTGAATCTTAAAATTCCCTATGTGTTTCAATAGCTGTGTAAACTCCACAAACACTGTTACATTCAGCTGAAGATCTCCAGTTTACAGGGTCACTTTTAAAACCATAACACCGGGAGAGGCGCTTCAGGGTGGTCTGAGAGAAGACTACTGTTACAAGCTGCTAAATCAAGTGAATCACAGCGTCTTCTTCTTTTGAAAAGTACACACATATACAAAAAAGGTAGAACAAAGGAAAGAAAGAGAAATCAAGTGAATCACAGATGTGTGTGATGTTATTGTAGACGACAGGTGGAATAAAAACACTGTGGTTAAGCTACCAATCAGACACGTTCAGCATTGCAGGCCCTGTCCCCCAAAAGCCCCAGGGCTTTTTGAAAAGTACTACCCCCCTAGCAGGGGCCTTTTAGGGGGGAGATTATCTACCCCTGAACTAAATTTAGATGCTAGTTCCACCGGTCAAAACACACGTAGTTCAGGGGTAAAGTCCCTAGTTCCGGGGTAAAGTTCCTCCGGTCAAAAAACGCCCTTAGCCTAACCAGACCTTATCCCAATGATTCTGTCATTTACAACATGTTTTTTTTTAGAATAATAGCAAGTTTGAGGACAGGTTGCCTGCACTTACATGGGGGCACTTACTTTGGAAACACTGAAAAGGGTCATATTGGAACTCTTCTGTCTTTTTGTGACTTGTTGGTTTTAATGAAACAGACTAATTCACTAAAATTCTTTCTTTAACAACAATGAACTTTTTCATGCTAATCAAAATGCATCTTCATGTTGCTGAGTGTTATTAGTATCATTCTGTAAAAGATTTTGCCTACTTTCTTGAGACTAGTTTTGATGAAACTTATTGAAGTGGCAGCAAAGTGGCATTGCAGCAGAGCTAGATGTATTTTCTTACAAAGATTACCGAGCTAAAAGTTTGGCAAAGAATTCGGCACCTGTGCACTCTGTGCCTGGCACTTACATACAAAATAGATAGGAGAAGTAAAATATCAAGGTGAGAAAACTCAGAGAAATCAGAGTCATTAGATATTCATCTGAAATGACAGTGACAATCAGCTTTGTCTTCTCCTTGGAGCGGAGGGAAGCTTAGCCTGCTTTTCAGGTTGTGGTGTCATTTCAATAAAACACTTTGTTTAACATTTTAGGTGATTATTTTATTCTATTGCTACCATCTCTAATCTTCCTTATTTCTTATTGTATGAAACAACACCCCTTTTAATTATATACAGTTGATGTGTGCTGAAACTACAGTGGCTGTTAAGTAATTGTCTTCCGCCACATCCCCGAGATAGCCAAGTGAAATTGGCAACCCTTGGGGAGGAAATATCAAGAATTAACAAATCAGACGAGGCTTTGTTCATTCCCTTTCCAGATTATAAATAGTCAGGACTATGCCAAGAGAAGACAGCGTTCCATTGGCTTCACACCAGCGAAATCATGGTAAGAAATCAACATGAATGATATGACCAAGGGATAGCCCTAAGATCACTTGTTAGCAACATAACAAGTGCAGATATGGAGGATGGAGGTTCAAGAGTTTTGGTAAGAAACACAGTTTTGCTAAACTTCCACAATGGCAGCAACTTAAAACTACATCTACTAAACTAAACCAAATCTAGAGCTGTGAGAGGAAAAGAAGGACTTTCAATGTGGACAATATGCGGGAAAGCAGCCGCGCTAGAAAGTTAGCATCAATTGCATGCAATGTCATTTGTAAGTCATGTGTTTGATAGCCAGTTATTACATTATAATGTGAATGCAAAACTCTCTGACAGATCTTGCAAATGATGAAAGCTTCTTTTATTTCCAATATTTACTGTGCTGGGTCAGTTGTGAATTTGGGTAAGAGATTGCATAAACTAATATGAAAATGAGTAAATAGAGAGAGAGAGAGAGAGAGAGAGAGAGAGAGAGAGAGAGAGAGAGAGAGAGAGAGAGAGAAGGCAAGAGACAGCATGTTGGTGTTGCAGGTGTCAGTTATCTGGCAGGTGTAAGTTGTGTCTGTATGGTACAGCTGTGTGAGCACATGACTCGATCACACTCCATACCATTGGTGTTAATGTAAAATATAATTCATCATCCCTATCACACCTTTCAAATATTGATTTGAACTATTTTTATCTTCTGGAAAAAAGTAGAGTGTATCTTTAAAATGATTTCTTTTGATTGGCTGCATTTTAGAAAACATTTAAAGGACTTTTATTGTGAAATCCTTGTAAAGGCACACACATAATGTGAACAATAATTGCCCTAAAGTTAACTTTTTTGAATAAATGGTGCGATAAATTTAATGAATGTATATAAAGCCTAACTTTTCCCAACACCTCTAATGAACATTATTAAAACTATATGATTGCAGCTCTTATGTTTGAAGGAGGTGGAGTTGTTGGTGGTGCTGGGGGCCTCAGGCGTGACTCTGTAAAGTGGAATCATCTTTCCTTTGAAAGGACAGATAGTTAGGACTCCTCTCTTGGAGTGATCGTTAAGGATAACCACTAACACCACAGCCTGAGAAGAGACAATTACCCGCAATCACACCGGCCGCCAGTGGAGTGGCATTTTATGCAAGTGTTTGTGTGTGTGTGTGGGTGTGTGTATGTGCAGAGGTTTGTGTTCGCCCCTTCACTAGGCGTCTGGACGGCCCCCGTCTGCCCGGCCAGTCATCTGTCACCATTACAGGACAAAGGCAGCAGCGTCTCAGGGCCATTACTGAGATTGCTGGAGATGATTTGGAGTGTCCTCCTCAGCACAGAGAAAATCATTTCCTCACAAAGAGGCTGCCCCTCGGCTCTGCAGGCCCCTGCCAGCCTGCCGGACAAACTACAGAGCTCTTCCTCTGCCTCAGTCGCCTCCAGGAGTGATGGACATTCACACTGAGAGACACAAGGAATCAGAGAAAAAAGGGACGGTCAGAGAGCAGGGGAAGAGCTGAGGCAGGGGTGAAGCCCTGGTGCATCTCTTGATGGGTTATACGTGAGGAAGACAGTTCAGAAAAACGGCGGGAAAGGGAAACGCTGAGAGAGAGAGAGAGAGAGAGAGAGAGAGAGAGAGAGAGAGAGAGAGAGAGAGAGAGAGAGAGAGAGAGAGAGAATGACTGGAGTGAGAGAAAAGTAAGGATAAAGTTAAATTAGCAGCACACATCCCTGATTTGGTTCATGCACCACACAATGTTCATCCCCATCTAACCAATCTCTCATCTTATTTCTCTCAATCTCTCTCACTTTCTTATACACATACACACACACACACACACACATACACACACATTCACACACACACACACACACACACACACATACATACATGCACACACACGCTCACACACACACAAACTGCTGGCCAGATATGTAGCTTCATTTACAATCTAGCTGACCTTGGCTGGAATGTGGATGAGTGTTTAAAGATCAGTGTTGTGAAGTGAGCACAGTCTCTCCCTCTCTCTCTCTCTGTGCGTGTGTGTGTGTGTGTGTGTGTGTGTACGACTGGTCCGTGGCTGGAGTTGTTGCAGTCACCCCCTTCCACCTCTGCACCCCACCAAACCAAAATCAACACACACACACTCTCACACACACCTCTGACACACAGAGATCATGATGAATTGTCCTCTCTGCAGGCCCAGATTGTTTTTAAGGTTTAATTCAGTTTCTTCCTGTGCTTGGATGAGCAGCTGTGTGTATGTGTGTGTGTGTGTGGGGGTTTGTGTGTGCGTGTATGTCTATGTGTGTATTGATGGGTGTGTTTGCACCTCTGTGTAGGTGTGTCACAATATGTGTGTGAGATAGAGAAGCAAAGAGAGAGAGAGAGAGAGAGAGAGAGAGAGAGAGAGAGAGAGAGAGAGAGAGAGAGAGAGAGAGAGAGAGAGAGCGAGAGAGAGAGAGAGAGAGAGAGAGAGAGAGAACAAACAGGCGTTATGGATCTCAGGTCTAATGTACTCCAGCAGGTCGGGGTGGGGGGGATCCAGTCACCATGGAAATGACAAAACCGGATCAATACTCAAGGTTATGACCTCTAGACTGAGACCCCCCCCAATTCCTGCATCTCCTCATCTCTATCTATCTATCTATCTATCTATCTATCTATCTATCTATCTATCTATCTATCTATCTATCTATCTATCTATCTATCTATCTATCTATCTATCTATCTATCTATCTATCTATCTATCTATCTATCTATCTATCTATCTATCTATCTACACTGTATGGGGGGTGAATTTCTTTTTATGTCAGAGTTCAGAAGATATTAAGATTACAAGTTCTGCATGATTAGAGGTACGGCTGACTTGACCGACGGGCGGATAAACCATAGCTGTTAGCGAAGAGGCTAACGGCCCACCTTAACTTAGCTGCTATTCGTCTTGTTGGTCAAGCTAAGTTAGATTGAGACACAGCTTGCATTAATTTACCCTCTCTGTCTCCACAAATCGTATTCACTTTAAATACAAATGTTAAATTAACTAAAAGATGTTATATTCCTTTATTACCCGGCTCCATTACTGATCTTCTAGCTGTGTAAGATAAGATGCTTGACTCTGATTAGTCAAAACCATAGACTGTACAAAATATGGACGTAGTATCCGTGACATAACCCATCTGTTCCTGAGCTCTGTTTTGAAGCCAATCGACGGCGGCAGCCATGTTGGAAATGCAGAACTCAACCAGGCAAAATGTGACGTAAAGAGGCGGGGTTTGAGCCTCCTAGCCAACAGCTATGTGTTCCCGACCAGGAGTCAGGTCAGTCATGTCCTTATGTGGGCAAAAACTCGTAATCTAAATATCTTCTGAACCGTTGCATTAGAAAAAAATTCATCCCCCGTACAGTGTGTGCCGATAGAGAAATTAGATACGTACAGCCAAGCTGTTATTTGAACCAGGCTGTAAACATGTTTATTAATGCTGCAAAGAGCGTCTTTTTTGAATTGGTGTCTATGTGGTTTCCGGTGTTTCTGCAGCCAGCCTCAAGCAGATTCTCGATGAATTGCAGTTTATAACACTTCCACATGGGCTTCATACTTTGAGACTGGAGGTTGTCGCTTGGTCGAAACCCCTTGACAACCCCTTGATGAATGTTATTAACTTTATCAACATCAACAATGCCAGAGCGAAACTGATTACAGGTCATGTCAAATCAATCCACGGAGAAAAGTTCTGGCACATTGTTCTTCTGTTTGTTGACAACATACACAGAAAGGTGAGGTAAAACCATTAGTTTCCATCAGCATCAAATTGGTGAACAATGTGCCTATAACTTTAGTTTCGGTTAGCGTGCTAATCAGGCAGGCTCAACAACATGGATACTCTTGGGGTTTGGGTCTTGTCCACCCTTCCACCATTCACCATACGCTTCGGGGTCTTGTCTCACCCTGTCAAGATTCTATTTCCCATAACCACCTGCTAACTATACATTATCCCTTACATGATTTTTTTTCACTTTGGAAAGAGATAAAAAAGAGTGGTAAAAATGTGCAGTTTCGGCTCCTTTCATCAAAGACTTTAAAAAAGGATGCGTGTCTGTAAGTTAAAAGTTAAATAATTAATTAAAGTAATTGTGCCAAGTTGAAATGTAACAAAAGTTACTGGCAGCTTGTCACAACAAAAAACCCAAGAAGTTGATGTTTTTGATGCCCTTCTAGTGTCATGTCGTTTTTTTATTTTATTAATGTCACCTTGAGCACACAATGCCAGGCTCTAACAAGGCAAAGAGCCAGTCATAGTTCAGGATGGCATCTGGTGAGGCCAATCAGATTTCAAGGACAGCCCATGCCAACCATGGCCTCTCTGATCTGTCCCAGCAAGGGTTCTATAATCCGCTTAATTTAGAAAAAACCCAGCTGATTGTTACAGGAGTTATTCAATGTGTTATCTTCAATAATATGGTGGCTGTTATGAGGTTGAATCTGGAGATGTATAAATTTGGCTGTGCAAACACTGAACCACTGCATTTAAAAAAAGAAATTTAAGATTTCTAAAACAGTTTTTTCCCAAAAAAATTTACACAAATTCAAGGTTACAGGTCAAAACCTTAGAAAGATTAAAATAATAAATCAATATTAAAAAAAACTTTGCTGTATTATAATAAAAAAATATACAGAAATACAACCAGCTGAGAGAGAGAGAAAGAAAGAGAGAGAGAGAGAGAGAGAGAGAGAGAGAGAGAGAGAGAGAGAGAGAGAGAGAGAGAGAGAGGATGTGACACTTGCCTGACATGAACTGTGTTTCTTGTGGTTATGGTTTTTCCCTATTCTTCCCGTGCCATCTGGGTGCTCAAAGCATTATCTCGATTTAAGCAAAATACTAATTCTAGCTGTGTTTTAAGGTCAGATGTTGACCACCTTACAAACTTGCATTTGATAGTTATGACCAAATGGCTCTATCATGCTTTTATCAAGCCATATTTAAAAAAAATGACACTTCTAACCTGACAGTGACTCTACAAAGGCACGAAGGATCACCAAAGTGAGTACTCACTTCTCAATAGATGAACCCTCTGGCTTACGGGAATTCCTCCAGTCTTGTCAGAACTCCTCCTCGTTGAGCATGAATGGATGAAAGTCAGCCTTTACAGAACCCTGCAGGTCATGCAATCATCCTGCAGCTAAAATGCGGGCAAGGCAGCGAACACCCATTTCATGTTGGAGTTCCAGATGCAGTTCAGTGAAAGCAGTTTGTAAAAGTGAGTGATGAAAAATGAACAGTGAAGGCTACAAGACTACGTGAACCAATAGAAGTAAAGTCAGACTGTGAAGCGAATAGTATCTAGTTTATTATGTGAAAAGTTAAATTCAACTGTTGCAATGATAGACAATGACTGACTATGACAAATGAGGTAGGAGGAAAACAAAATAATTTCTGTTGTGGGCATCTTTTTCTCGTGCATCACGGCTAGGGGGTTCCGAGTTTTTATGCTACTCAAAGACTTGACAGAAAGAATAATTTTGGCATTTCTTAGAAAAAAGTTTTTAATTCAAAGTTGAGTATTTACAACAAACGTACACCTTGTCTAAAACTGCTGAATGTCTATTCTTCTTTCTCTGTGTGTCTGAAACTTGATGTTTGTTCATACGTCTCATAGTTTACATCGATGCTCTATGACTGTTCAGTTTGCTCAACAATTGTTGGTGAAGTTCAGCTGAAAAGGCATGCGCCAGGTTTATGGCTGCAAGAATCAACATATATTTACACAGTTTAATATTTAATGTCAGCACATTTCTTTGAAAGAGTCGAATAAAGTTCATCCACTGACCTCATGGATTGCTTTGACATGCAGATTTTAAAGCTTTTAGAGAAAATGCCCAGTAAGCAGAGAAAAAAAAACCTGACTGAAAGAAGAGGAAAGACAAAAGAGAAGAAAAACTGATTAACTGTCAGAGACTTCTTGGCTTTGCAGAGTGTATTCATCAATACAGAGACAGCAGCCCTCTCTGTTGGTGAGAGCAGGAAAAGTGGAAAATGCTGGACATCTTCCAGTCTGCAAACCACAGAGCAAAGCCTCCATTTGAACTTATCAATATCAATCTATCCTGGCCTTCCTTCAGACCGAATAAAAGGTATAGGCTCTCTTCATCAGTGCTGCACAACGAACTGATACTACCTCAGATAAGGAGGGCAAAGTGAAGAAGAAGAGGCAACAGTTACTAACGACAATCAAACCCTCTGGACACACATAAGTTTATACTGTACAACCATTTCTGACAGAGTCCCGTCCTGTGGCTTACAAAGACCTCATTTATTAACAGAGGTGGGGCAGAAGAAAAAGAGTCTTTGAACTCAGATAGTGAGTCAGAGTGATCTTTTGCTGCGTGTGTTAAGATCCCAAAGCTAGAAGACACATCAGGAAAATGTAATTCAAGGGTGTTTTGGCTTACTTGTTTCTTACTTTAAGTATAAAAACCTTCATATTTAAAGGAATGAGATCATGCTGTTATACATAAAGTTTCTGCCCAGTTGAAGATTTTTTTTTACCTCACACATGCAAGACACAACAAGTACAACCTAATAACGCCAGACTGTAAGTACAGCTCTCTCCCTTTTACAATTGTACTTGCTTCCTTAAATAATTACTTCACTGACTTATTTTAGTACTTACTTCCTAACTTACTTCACTTCTTACTTACTTACTTCTATACTTACTTTATTTACCCAAATACTGACTCCACTTACTTACTTGATACCTTAATCACTTACTTAACTTCCTGACTTACTTACTTCACGTATTACTAAATTACTTACTTGATTAACTTACTGACTTATTTACCCAATACTTTCTTTCCTTCTGTCCTTTCTTCCTTTACTTTCTTACTTGCATGTTTACTTGCTTGCTAACTTACTTCACATACTTATTTACTCACTTATTTGCATACTTACTTTACTGCCATACTTTGTTACTTACTTACTTTACTTATTTACAAACTCAATGACTTACTTCACATTTGTATTTATTCAGGTACTTACTTACTTACTATTGTTAAAGCAACACCATCCTGAGTCTATGTGTGTTAGGCAGGCCTTCCTGGTCACACAGCCAATAGGCTGATGAGACACAGAAGCTGTTGTCTTGATTAGCTGGGACAGACATCTGTGCAGGGAGGGAAGAAAGAGACGCCGTCAGCAAAGGTCGCCTTGCGAGTAGTCTAAGAGCAGTTCACAAATGACAGAGTTCTTCCCCATTTTTCTTTTGTTACCAAGTTTAAGTTATTGCTGCATGTTTGATGATGTTACACAATCAACTTTCATCTGAAAGCTTTAAGGGGACATTCGAACAAAGCAGCACAAGCGGGTCCAGGGGGCCGTGCATGGTGGCTGGGGAAGGGAAGCTGCTACAGCTGCTATAGGTAAAACAGTGACACTTGTGCTGGTAGCTAAATTGAATAACTCGTTCTCACATTTCCTAACTACTACTACAGGTGATGGCAGGATGGACCCACCAGGTATTTTTACACAGAAAATTTTCAGGAAAGATGGTACTTTTTTAAGGGCAGTGTGCACAACACTGCACATACACCACAGTAAAGCCGGAGTCCAGAGACATCATTCACATTTAAACTGTAGACAAGAGAGAGACAAACAGGAACTCAGTGGTGATGGAGAAGGAAGGATTCATTAGGACAATGGAGGTTGTGCTGCAGGAAATCGTTGTTAATGAAGTGGTCAAAGTGCTCGCAGACGGATCTTAGACTTACTAGGTTAGTAGATTTCCTCACCTAAACAACTAATGTCAGCATATTTTAACATATTTACCCATGTACTCGACTGTAAATCTTTGATCCAACACAAGGAAGATACGAAGACTGGGGTCTTTAACACGCTGCACAAATCACAGTACTTGGGCAAAAAATAACACACTGTACAGCTTTTCATTATCGACTTGTGTCAATAGTGTGTGCTCACTATGCAGTCAAATAAAAATATGCTAACACAATATACATTTTGTTTCTGAATATGAGAGTTTCTAAATGTCGATCACTCTTAGGTACGTTCAATCTAACATCAATCTGGGATCCATCCATCGATGAGACATATCGCCAGTCCTTTCTGGTATTGCTGTGAACAAGAAATGACAGAGGAGAAATAGGAATTATGCTTTTGTGACACATCCAATACATAAGCACTTATAATGGATCAGAAGGTTATTCTTTCAGTGAGACAACTTTCCCCTTGTGATATGTTTCATTGTTACAACTCAAGCACCACTTGTCTTTGGGAGCTGTGACCATGGGCCACTTGATGAAAGCAGCAGAGATGAACCATGGATGGTGCAAGGTAAGAGGGCAGACTATATGATTACGTTTTTCATCTCTACAAGGCCTCAAATATTGTGCAGAAGAGCAATCCCCTCAATGTTCCCAATTATGATTTACACAGGTTCTCCATCACATTAGACTCTTGCATCAATCGTCTTAGAGATGCTGGCTGATGGATGTAAAGAGGTAAGGAATTCCTTACAACATCTTTGTGGAGTTTTCAGGTGACTTAAAAGATTTGTTGAGTTAAAACTTGAAGAATTTGTTCCTTTGGGCATCCATGTGGCAAATGTTTCACAAATTAGAACTGGATAGTCTTCCACAGAAACAGTGTCAAACTTCCACACTGGGGACACAATGTTGACCATCTTGTCAGCTTGCTTGGCTTTCACTGCTCTGTGATGAATTACGGACTGCATACTGTCACCTACATTGTTGAATTGTGTAGGCTTGTTAACAAGTACACAAACACCATTCTTATCAGCTGTAAAATTTGATTATTAGAATGTTAAATATAAATATAACATCATTTTAAATTATTGAAATAAACCAGTTAATCATTAACCCAGTGAAGAGGCCCTGAGCATCTGGAAAAGGGTCTCTTATTCTCCGTACAGTGCAACAAGGGTTCATCACCCTGTTGCTTTCCCTTGAACGCCCATGCTGCCACAATATATGGCAGCATGGACATACAATCTGCATGCTGTGTGTTTGTGCTGTCTTTGCTCCTGGTCTGGCTCCTGGTCTTCGTGGACAGTTAAGATGACGTTCCGAGCCGCACTGCTGGTGAGGTTCTCTGACCTCTATCTGCAGCATTGCCACTCCAAGGCAGATGGCACTTCCCTGCAAATAGTGCAAAGGCAGTAGTGTGGGTCTTAAGGTTTGAGTCATGCTCAAAGAAATCCAACAAGTCAAAAATATAAGCCCTCAAGCCTTAACATGACTTCTCAAGTAACTGATTTGTCTTGTTAGACGTCAGGGATGCTACTTTATCACGAAAATATAGAAATCAGTCATCAATGAAAATGTGTCTTATATGCACAGAGCAAATATTTCTCCTGTGTTCAGGATTATTAGGATTAGGAAGGAAGTATAAAAAACTTAATTTCTTATGTTCTGGCGTCCTGAAGATGATTCATTCATCCATTAGTCTTCCAGGCTAATGTTGTCAGTTCACTCTGCCCCAGCCCCTTCCTTGAACACCATCTCAGGCATCTGAGATGTAATACTATGAGATAAATGTGAAGATGAGGTCAGCTGACACTATAGATCTTATACCCATATTACTAAGGTATAATGATATAGTGCTTATATGGTATGACCAAAGCTATGAGCTAAAGCTATGAGCTAAAGGAAAACAGGGCTGTGAGGAGTGATGTTAAACAGATGTTAATAAGCTTACTAATACTAAATTTATTCAAAGTTTAATTGTTGTCATGTTTCAGTTAATAACCTCACAACAACAAATACATACATTACCTCATCACTCTGCATCCTGCAAAAAACTAACAAAGAAAAGTTGTGTTAAGGAGATTAGCAGTTTTCCATCCATTTGCCTCCAAAACAAATGCTCGCCTAGGCAAAAGTCACGTCCTTTCAACAGTGGTTGATGGTACTCATGAAAGTAGCGTCCTCATCCCGGTAAAACACTACCGATTCTGTCCACAGGTGTCACTAAAAATCAACACTAAATGAAAATCCTCACAGGGCCTTTAACAAAGATGAATAGAGGGCAGGGGTGGAGAGTAATGAGCAGGAGCTTGTGATGGCGTTTCTCCACTGAGTGACTTTAAACCCGTTAAACCCTCCACAGATTGTGCTGCTGTTTTGACAATGGCCAGTAAACTATCTAAATTGCAGTGTTTTAGCAGCTGTCTCTCTGTGCCGAGCCGGGTAGCGAGGCGTGAGGCTGTCAGCCTCGTCAAACTGCCTTTCTTTCTCTCCTTTCTCTCTCCCTGCACGGCTGCTATCATCATCACCGGCCTTTCACACACCAAACTTGTCCCTTTATCTCCGATTGTGCTTCTCCCTCACTATCCCGCTGAAATTACCCTTTCATTTTGTTGTGCCATAAAATTACAGCCTGGTGAAGATTGGCAGTGTTTTTCTGCAGAGGGAGGGGGGCAAATCAATGTTTTTGTTGTATCGTTGTGTGTGTGCGTGTGTGTGCGTGTGTGTATTGCGTGTGTGTATGGGCGTCTTCAGAATGTCAGAATGTAGTGATGTGTGATCGATGTGCTATTGTTCATGTGTTAGTGTGTGTGTTGGCCGTGTGTGTGTGGTCGTGTCTCACAGCTATCACTGAGGATAATAGGACTCTTGGTAATGCCAGGCTACAGGGGCAAAGACCCCTGTTTTACTGGACACTTTTAGATTTTTTCAATCAGTGAGAGGAAAATAGCAAAGTAGTCCTGGAGGTGAGGACCTGCATAGGACCAAAAAGAAAAAGTGGATTGCTGCTGTCGCTCTCTGTATGAAAGTAATGATATTCATACCAAGTCTCAGCAGAGCAGACATGGTGATGATTCAGCTGAGGCGCTGCTTCTGCTCATGGTAAAGACTGGAGTACCCTTTAAATTCTTTGTGGGCACATGATTGTACAAGGGGGTTTCACCTCGATTCTGTAACTTCCTGGAACAAAAGGAAAGCTCAGCCAATCAGAGAAGACATGACAAGGCCAACTCTGTGGACATCACACTAGGGGTCCAAGCCACAGGCTTTAAATATGCAAAGTAACAAATACAAGTACATCAGAATCTATCAGTCTAGAAATTAATGAATGGAAGAGCAGTAAACAGCCCCCCAACACACACACACACATACACACACACACACACGCACACACACACACACACACACACACACACACACACACACACACACACACACACATACACACACACACTGAGCATTTTCCCTCTCAACAACCTTTTTGTGATTTAACTGTCAGAGAATGGATTTCAGATGAAGAAAATCAACATTTAATGAGGAGCCAGAAGTTGAATGAATTGAACATTGTTTGAAGTTTGAAAGAGTTCGAGGAGTGACATAATGATAATGATTATTCCTCAATGTGTTTTATATCCTTTATGTAAAAACATAGCTCGACTGATACCTCTATTACCTCTTTTCAACCAACGCGGACCGGGTTGTATATCTTGGCTGGTGCTTGCGCTGGTTCGGAGCCGGATGAACTCGCAAACCAACATAGCATCTGTTTGTTTTTCCACCTTTTCCAGCCTGTGGAAGAGGCACGTCATGACATCAGACTTACATGGCTGCTTTTCCCAGCAGCACTTGCACGAACTTTCCCTCATAACAACAATGATGGCGGAAAACGGCAGCTTGTCTCCTCGGCCGACCACTGCTTTGCCCTGCAATCCATTAGTCTCCTTTATTTTTTCACTGCAGGACAATGGCGGAAACACGTTTGTTTTTTTGTTTTTGATCACAGCAACCCCGCCCCTTGCCCCTGACGTAAGCTGTTCGCGGGTTCTAGACGAGTACAGAGTTGGAGCCCCTCTGGAACTTTTTTTCCGCTAGGAGCCGGTTCACAGTCAAAACACGAAAAAACCTGTTCTCAACTGAGTGCCAGCTCCGAACCAGCCCTTAAACTGCCTATGGCTAAAAGGGTATGCATGAGCGACAAAACCAAATAAGATCACTGGCAATAAAAGATCATAATTTCTTTATATTTGTTATTAACTCCCATAACTGCTGCCATGGGGTAGGATATGAATAACAGCATGCTGCAGAAACAGTCTTTGTCAAGATTTTCCATGACAAAGTTTCATAGCGAGTGATACGATTTACAATTAAAACAGCAGGATGACATTTTTTCATTAGAAAAAATCAACTTCCTGCTTTGTCCACAGAGCCCCCAAAATCAAAGCTAACTGCTAGTTCCTCATAAGAGCTTTAAATGGTTTGCCATCAGTAGGCTATATACAAAAATGTGTGCCCTAGGATCATGGCAGACATTGATGGGTCACAATCCGAGGGAGCAAGAATTTGAAAAACATGAGCATTTAAAAAAATATATATATTGTATTTAAATTGGATACCTTCTGAATATGCAGACCCTCTAGCAGTAGCTATAATTCATGAGAAAATTTGAGAACAAGTTGAATCTATTGAAAAACATTAAACAAAATATCAGTATAAATTAACATCTGTATCTTACGTGTAAATTCTTTATGCTTATACTTCTCTCTTTTAAAAGGGGAAGTGGGAATATTCTGGCTCCAATTGTCAGCCACCCAGCTAATACTATACATAGTGAATTTAATTTGTACTTTTTTTTGCACCTGTTGAGATGAGACCGTGTGTCATAGACTTGAACATTACAGAAAGTTTAGTTGAGATCAGCTCATTCCTGGACAGTCTTTCCTTTCCTGTGCTTTTACCACAGAGAGTGTCTGACAGGCAGAGACAGCGTCAGCCTTATCAGCCTGAAACAGATAACTCTTTGTCTGGTCAATTATAACCAGCATCAATATTAGCATGTTTGCACAAGGAGCGACAGAATAAGGGCACGCATTTCCGACGCCAACATTTCGTTATCTCTCTTCTGAGTTGACATTTTGCTCCATTGATACTCTGCTGCTTCCTTGTTGGCTGGAGAGCTGGAACAAACATGGAGTCTGGTTTGCACACAATCTGAGAGCTTTCTATCTGATTAGGTAAACAATGTTACTTTTGTAGATTTTAGTCTTGTGGTTTTTTGCATGGATATAATACATGGTCTTGTAATCCACAGATGCAGGATGCTTCCAGTCTACCGTGCTGACTATCATTCTAAAGCTCTAAATCTAGAGGTGTTAATACGATGGGTAAATTTAGACTTCAGATATGCTCTAATGTCACGTACAGAGATTTAAGTAAACTTGTCATTTTCATCAATTTTAATGTACTCAAGGCTGCTAGAGGACTTTCATTTGGTGCCCCTGTGGGCAAACGGTATGTTTGTCTCCTTGGTCATCTTGGCCTGTACATGTGAAAGTCATGTTTTTCACAAAGTCTTGTCCTGCCTTCTTTAACAGTCTAGTTATATCACTCATCATCAATCGTCACCATGGAAGAAAAAAAAAAAGAGGGCCGTTTTGACTACATGCTGTAATCCCCTCATCTAACACATACTCCCTGACAGCACTCAGGCATTAAAAAGCACTTACAGAAATAATCACTCGTGTTGCTGGTTGTCTAGTTTGCTTATTTAGCTCATAAAGATACATGTATATTAATTTAAAGTCTGTTTCAGTAAAAAACAAAAACAACAACTCCTCACAGGACTTTAGAGTTTTGGAATTAAAAATATGAAACGTTCTTTATTAGCAAAATAGCTAAATCAAGATATCCGTATGTGTATTCCTTTTAACCAACACAGGTGTGATGTAACAGCTTAATAAATTAATTGCAAGAGTGTGAAAATATTTTTTTTTTCATTTTGGATTTTACAAACTTGTAATTGGTTAAATATCATCTATTACCTCGTACATTACTTTTTTTTAAAAATTGTATCTAACCTGGATAAAAACTCACTGAGAATAAAAATCTTCTCAGGTGTCCTGGCAAAGACAGTAGCAACACGGTTAACAAAGTTTCTGACAAACAATGATTAGCCTTGCAGATACATGACTATAGTACAACAAAAACTTATAATCATGATAAAACTGCATATCTGTGTCCAAACTGACCACAATCACAAGCATTTAAAGCAGAGCATCAACAGCTAGATGTGCCTGCCTCCATGTTGTTCAACAATAGACCAGTTTCATTAAGTTTTAGATCTTTTAGTAAATCGCTCCACCTAAAGGCAGCAGCAATCTTTAAACGCCTCTGTCCAATTCTGACTTTTGGAGCAGACAGTTTCTCAGGAACCCCCAAGAACCGTCACCTGTAGCTCCATTGGCTAGCATTTGCATGTGATTAAATCTGCCTTGTTTTAGCAAGAATGTTCCGTCTCTCTCGCCTCAAATCAAACCATTCCCTCAGTATATTTCTGCCACAGTTCACCTCAGGTCACCTAATGCTCCGCACTGTCACAACTGTTCAATTTTTCATATGTTTTGATCCGCCATTTCTGACAACAAGACTTGAAGCTCCATGGTGTGAAATTCTTCTTGACATTTTGGGAATCGAACTTTCCGAACGACTGACTTGAACAGGATACTTGTGAGCAGAATTACGCCACTGACCACTTCTCATGAACACACAGCTATGACCAAACTTCACGGGAAACAGGGACTGACAAGACAATGAAAATGCCTCCATGAGGCCTTTGTCTTACACAAAATAAGGTGCGACTTTATCTCTTTACATTTGGTTCAATAGCTGTCTGAAAAATGTGGTTGCAAAGATTGTTCAGATGACACAGTCTTACTGTCTCTTTCTCAGGGCCACCAACTAACCAAGGCTGTGCCCTCCCTGCTGAATTTGCTCAATGGTGTGATGATAGTTTCCTTGATCTTAACGTATTAAAAACAAAGGAAATTATCAGAGATTTTAGAAAAAACAGCGTCGACCCCATAACCAGCACGATCCACGGTGAAAAGGTACAAATAGTGCAATCATAAGTATTTGGGCACCGTGTTCGATGCCGACTTTAAATTCAGTGAAAATACTGACAGCATTGCCAAACGAGCAAACCAGAGGATCTACTTGCTGAGGAAACTCAACTCTTTCGATGTCAGCAAAAAATATTTTATGTTCCTTCAAGCAGAGTTTCATTGAAAGTCTCCTAACATACTCTTCATATGTTGTTTCGGCTGTCTCTCTGTGAAAGACAAGAAATGTCTGAATGATATCATCAGGCTGTGCTCCAAAGTCACGGGAGTCCCAGTTAAGGACCTCTGCTCCCTTGGACAGTGCGTGTGGTCCAGAAAGCAAACAGAATTTTGAGCCAACCAGGACACATTCTTGGCAGTGAATTCAAAATCATGCCATCAGGTCTGCGGTATAATGTTCCGGTTAAAAATACAAACCGCTATGCTAATTCTTTTATTCCTTCTGCCATAAGGATGCTAAATGCACAAAGGCAGAATAATCAGGAACTACCGAGCATCCTGCTTTGCTGTACGGTCACTGGTTGTGGTAGTTGCTTATGTCACAACGTGTTATTTATTTCCTTGTTTCCTTTACTGTATATTTGTACTATGAACAGGTTGACTGTAAAAACTGAATTGCCCTTCGGGGACTAATAAGTATTCTGAATCTGAATCTGAATCTGAATCAAAGTATCAAAGACAAAGCTCGCCAACAATGAGATTTTCTTCTTTGTTTTTGTTTTTCATTCAGTTCCAACTTTCACATTGTGCTGCAGAGACTCCTACGAGGTATTTATAGAGCCAATCCAGCTCCTGCCTCATAACTCACATGATGTGAGTAAAATCAACGTCCATGAAGTAGATTGAGTTCTGTTGGGTGCGATGAATATACTCCACAATAAATCTTTTGATGTCCACTGTGATCCTCTCTTCGCTGAAAGCTTTCTGGATTCATACCAGCTCCCTTTCTCATCGTCACATAAGGAAGGAGGGTGACCTTTATGGCTGTTGAATAGTCTAGGCTACGGAGACCTCTTCACCTGCAGTGCATGCTCTTGGTCGGAGCTCGGCCTCTCTGTGTTACAAAGTCCAGAAGTATCTGGCATTCTATGAAAAGATGGAGAGAGAATGTGGAAGAGGGTGAGGCAGAGTGAGAGGCAAGCTGCAAGGTGCCGTCAGTGCAGAGAAATGTGAGTGAAAAGGATGAAAACCTATAAATGAAAATCAATACGAGAAGGCAGGAAGGCATAAGAACTGGGGGAAGGTAATAGAATAGACTAAGATAAATATGAGGACAGGAGGAAGGGGAAAGAAATGAGAAGAGAGAGCAGAAACAAGGAGACAAAGAAAAATGATGGCGGAATACAATCAAGGAATAGTTGTTATTGTGCGCCTGTCCTTCCCATCAAATACAGCCGAGTCAGAAGGGACGAATGTACTCTCTGAAGCTTTGATGAGTGAGAAAGTGGCTCAAGGTCTGCTCTATTCTTCAGTTTCTGAGGAGCCTGTGATCAAACATGTTCATGGAACATTGAACTTCGAGCTGCAAACAGGACCGCCTGTTAAACACTGAAACATGACTTTATGTAATTAATTCAACTGATGATACTTTCTTACCCTCACTTTAGTGATTCACATGGAGTTATAAGAAAACACCATCTATTCTGACATCTACAGCTAAATTACATTTTTCATCACAATGATCGCAGACATAGACCACCTTGAGTTGTTTCTTTGTATCACCAAGGGGTCAAAGTGTGTACTGGATAAACAGTAAGTATAAAAAGTTAGACTTGAACTTACTGAGTATGGTCTTTTCTAGCACACGCCTGAGGCTGTGTATGCGTAATATGATTGTATTGATATGTAGTACTATATAAGTGTTTTTTGAACCACCAATCCACTCTTTTGACTGTCTTAAGAGTATTTATCAGATAATCCACACGTCAAGTGGGACAACATTGATAAACTATTAAAACTGTTCATACTTCTTCACATTCACTGACTTCAATAGAACACCTGAGGGCTCCATTGACCCAAGACTTGGCTTCATAAAAAAAAACTTTTTTTCCAAGGAAGTAGGGTTCATGAGGCAGGATTCAGAATTCACACCACTTTGTCAACTGCATGTTCTTATTGATTTAGGGTCTGTCTCCTCTAACGATGTTTTTTGCACTGGAAGTGCCACAACCTGAGAGCTTCTCAGGGTTGCTTACAAATGAAATTTGTCTAGGAGCAACTTCGCTCCTCTGAGTAGTGACCATCAAGTCTGCTTTGAATTGCTCTTTTTTTTTCAAGGATAGTTACAAAGAACAATAAAAGAAGTGGAAGCAATTGTGTTCTTTTGTTAGCAGCAGGCTTTATACCCACATAGCATTTCAACACTCATAAAGACAAGTCTTGGTGCTGCTATCTGTGCGTCCAAAATCAAAACTCATTCCCTATAACTCCCTACTGTTTAATCAAGTGGTTCAATGTTATGGTCTATATTTCAACGGTGAGCACATTAACTCACTTTTTTTTTTTTTTAAGTTATATTCCGGGCTTTTTTTTTTTTACACACCATTAATGATAGAGGTAGAGGACAGCGATAGTGTAAGAAACTGGGAGAGAGTGGGGAAATGACATGCGGGAAGGGAGCCACAGGCTGAATTGGAACCCGGGCCACCCGCTACATGAGCGTGCAACTTAACCAGTAGGCCAAGTCCGCGCCCAACTTTTTTCAAACTCTAATTTCCATCTAACTGAATGCAGAATTAAAAAAAAAAAAAGTTAATAAAGAACCTGATCTTTGATTCTTTATTATTTAGCACAGTGTTATACTAGTAGCGTAGCTCTGTTAAGAATAGCTGTGTGCGTAAGTGTGGAACGTAGAGTGAGTGAGAGTGAAAGAGGGTGTTTGAAGTGACAGTGAGCATGTGGACAGACGGAGAGAAAAGAGAATGAGAGAGAGTTAGCAGAATTATAGCGTGTTTATGACCTCTGTATGTGCAGTTTGTGAACACGAATAAAGCCACAACTCCTTTAGACCTAGCTGGACTCGTGTCTACTGCTTACCACCGGCTGCATAGAAGTTGAAGTGTATGGGGTTAGCCCCAAAGTGGGGCAGACCTGAAAAGTCTCCCCTGTGCTCCCCAACGGAGGAGGTTAACAATAGGTAAGTACTCATGTCCCTCTGATTACAGTTAAAAGCTTCTCTTTTTGGCAAGGATAATGGTTGAATTGCACACCCATATAGCCGGCAGCCTGGGCTCGATTCCAGCCTGTGGCCCTTTCCTGCATGTCATTCCCCCACTCTCTCCCAGTCTCCTGTTCTATCCACTGTCCTCTCCTCTCTAAATAAAGGTGTAAAAGCCCCAAAATACAACTTTAGAAAATAAAACCTCTTTGGGCACTTACACATCTGTAGACAAAGAGTTAATACATAAGGAAAAAAAAACTGTTAAATAAACAGACACCAGTGTGGTTGGATTTTTCTAGACTTGACAAAAAAAGAGATTTCTGTTTTGCAAATTCTTCATATGAGGCTGAAATTGATCAGAGGGGAACTATGTCATCACTCCGCCGGGACCAATCCTGCCTATTGCCTGGTTGCAATGCTGTGTTACAGGCGAGGTGGGGTTGAGTCGTGAGGTAGAACATACTTTTTGTACCCTCTATTAGCAGTAATATGTAGTGCTGAAGCATCCTTGGCGTCACATTCAGTTGTAAGGTTATTCTGCAAGTTCCAAAATAGGTCAGTGTATTTGATCTTTGTGCTTCTTTAAAGTTATATTTTTTGGGGGGCATTTTCACCTATAATGGATAGGGCTGAAGGGTGTCAGGAAATGCGGAGAGCAGGGGAAGACAAATGTTCGAGGCCAGTAGTCGGACCTGCGACTGCTGTGACTGCAGTGACTGCAGTGATGAGGACTAAAGCCTCTGTACATGGGGCGTTCACTTGGTCCATATTTGTGTTTCTTTAACTTGGTAGCATTATTTTGAACCCTCCTTCGCTCTGTTGTAGAAATGTATCTGTTATATTAAGGCGTCTGTTGAGGATCTTTACATATAACATCAGTGCTGGCATTGTACAGTAGCAAAGTATATCAGTGGTAAAATCTATTCCCAGTGTGTATGTGTTTTGTATGAATATTGCCTTTGCACAGAGTGTATACGTGTAAAATAAAGCTATTTATTGCATTTGGAAGGAGAGATGATGGGTGTGCGAGCATCCAGGCTATTGATTGTTCTGGTGCCTGTGTGAATGCAGCATCCCTCACACCCTGAGATATTTCACACAACCATCGATCAGCTTCAGCAACAACCAGATCAGATGATACGGCACTCGGTTACAGGAGCAGGCGTGTGTGAATGTGTGTTTCTAGCCAAGGACAAAGACGAAGAAAGCAACACCTTGGTAAGTATGTGAAGGGAAGGAGGATGAATCAATTGATGAAAACGGATAAAAGATGTGGATGATAATGAGGTGTGTGTGTGTGTGTAGGGGATGGTGATGGTGGTGTGGTGGTGGTGGTGTGGGTCTTTAGCCACCCTAAACCTCAGCCTCAATCATGAATGAGCAGATCCTCCACCATCACACTGTGCAACTCTCTGGACGCTGGCCAAGCAGGAAGGGAGGCTGGCAGCAATTACAGACACACACACACACACACCACACACACACACACACACACACACACACACAAACACAACCCAACACACACACACACACACACACACCCACACACCACACACACACTGATCGCACAGAGCAGTGAGGCCAGTTCCATCTGTGATTCTTCAAAGAGTTTGGCTGATATTGATTTGGTGCCAAGGTTAGCAGCTCATTCAGGCAGAGTGGAGCTTTCAGGAGCAGCTGGAGCTGAGACCACAGCCGGAGACGGAGGCTGAGACCTTGAGCTGAAACACACGGCAGCAATCCTCTGTTGGGGCTAACAATGTCTCTGAGCGCACCATCACAATCACAGTGCAGACAAAGACAAATAAACACACCAACACTCAGGCACACACACCCACACACAGTCCACATGCATACATACACGCAGTCTCTCACACAGTCTTGGGGGCAGCGTATTGAATGCAGAGTGGGAAAGAGGCAAAAGAGTGTGAGAGAGGGAAGAGGTGTTGTTGTGTGTGTTTGTTGTGGAGACTGAGGATTAGTTGTGTTTTTGAGAAAGTGATTGAGGCTCTCGAATTCACTCTCGTCCCTGGCCGGAGGACCTCGGGCTAATGCTGTGTGTACTGTGTTGTGCAACATTTGTACACATGCTCTGTGGACGTGCGTTTGTTTGTGGACAACTTTTCTTTGTACTTTCCCTTGCTTTATCCACAGTGCTAATCCCACATGCTAATCTAGCAGAGATAGATTAGCATGTGGGATTTTGGTGTTCGGTGTTTGGCATCACCTTTTTTTCCCCTTAGAGCAACTATTCAGAAAACAAATAGAGGAGACAAGGAAACAGGAAACTGCAGTGCTAAAACAGAAAGAGCTGCCGTGAAAAGATCATGACCACACACTTGCAGTAAGTTGGTGCAAAAACTCCTGACATTCTGACAAAGTTACACTAACTGTGGGAAGTTTTGCCCAGATCTTTGACCCAGTGATCACTCACATTGAGATTTGGTTAAAAACAAGGTGATTCAGGCCGGAATTACATAATTTCAACCAGTTAAACCAGCTAAAAATACCATTAGGACATGTCAGACAAATTTTGCCTTATAATTTGATCATTGATTATTTTGGAGATGTAAGCAAGATGGAAATAAATCTAAGTTATTTTTTTTTGGGGCATTTTTTCCTTTATTGGATAGCAAAGCTGGAGAGAAGACAGTACATGTAGGGAGGGGGGGGGGGGGGGGGGGGGGGGGGGGGGGGGGGGGGGGGGGGGGGGGGGGGGGGGGGAGGGTGGGGGGGGGGGGGGGGGGGGGGGGGGGGGGGGGGGCCATGCAGCAAACGGTCAAAGCCAGGAGTCTTGCCTGCAACCGCTACAACAAGGACTATAGCCTCTGTTTATGGGGCACACGTTTAGACTGCTATAGGCCAACGGTGCTCAATGATAGAATTTATTCTTGTGGCGGCATTCTCCAAAGTTTTCCAACTATAGTTCAAATCCTGTCTATGCAAAGACATAATCTAATTATTTTTATTTCCATACAAATCAACGTACTGCACATCATGGGCTCTGTTATGTTAACAAAAAGGTTCAGCCGCATCGTAAATGGAGCAGTTTTAAACTTTCCCTCACAGATAAGTGGATCCGTCTCCGGTCCGTCTCCGATCCGTCACAGCACCAGATCTGATAGTTTTCTATTCTAGTCAATCTATTAACTCCCACGGGATCCGCTCCGCTGCGTTCCGGCTGCGTCTCTGCTCCGGCAGGTCGGAACGCAACGGATCAGATACACAAGACTTCTATTTCTGCCGGATACCGGAGCACGACACATCAATTCAGCACAGAGCAGATGGAGCGGGACAGGAAGTCAGGCACCAAACAAAATAAAAACCTGGTTAATTTTCAGAATACAACACTCTTTGTTATTGTTGGATCGTTTTCTAAATTAACTATGACAACAAAATGTCATTTATAGCGGAGGCAGGCTTGGAGTCAACAAGTTAGAGGTTTTCAGAGGCCGATAAAGGCAACATGGACGAGGAGAGGAGGAGGAGAATCCTTGATTCAGTGATTGCCGTGGGAAAACCTAGGTCACATGACTCGAGCTGTCCGGCGGTCCTGCTCCATGCTGCGTTCTGAAAATGCAACCGGTGGGTGTTGACAGACGAGAGAGCACGGAGCCGGACCGCAGCGGGTTGGAGACAGACCGGACACGGTTCTGGTGGAAGTCCTGTGTAATACCTGACAGGGATCACACAGTGAACAAACATGAGGGCTGACAGTAATAAGCCAGGGGCCGAATAAAAAAGGTTGTAGGACCAAATCCAGCTCTGGTTCCTCAGTTATTTTTACCGCCGACTGGGAGTCACTGTGAGACTAACTTAGCTGCAATTTGAACGGGTTGCATCTTGAAATAACCTTTTGTGAAATCTGTTCTGAACTTATGTTTCATCTAGTCTCCAAATGAGTGTTTAAAACTGTTCGCGTTTGAACCAGTTTTCAGAATTTTTCAACGTCTACAGACATTTACATCGCGCTGCACACTACTAGATAGTTGGGCAAAATTTGGGCCCAATTCCTCCGTCCAGCACAGGCCCAACCTTTTGATGGTTTTAAAGATCCTGATGTGGAGTTTCCTGTGATGTGAGGTGTGTTAAGAGTGATTTTCCAATCTGCAGCTTAGACAAACTTGGTAGCCCCTAATTTGAAACATACAACTATACATATTAAACATGTTCAGCAATTCCGATCAGATCTTATCTTTTTCTGTGGGGGAACCCTGTGGACACCCAGGCTCACATGGTCTGACACAATAGCCAATCAGGAAGCAAGCTTACTTAACAAGGAAGCTCAACACACACAGCTTGGCGACAATCATAAACTTGAATAAGCTTAGATGGACATCAGAAATGAAGGACCAACTTGCTGATGTGTGGCAACAACACAACTTGCCCACAAACGTATCACAATTGAGCTGACAAGGAGAGGAATAGAAATGGAACAGAAAGAAATAGCTCTAGAGCAAGCAATGTTTAGTTTAATAACCGTCCCATCAACTACAATGTTTGTTAACTCTAGAGTCATGTTTGACAGTGGGAGATTTTCTAGTTTTGAGAGTCTGGATGTTGGTGAATAAAACCTGTCAGTGTGTGATGTGCAGTGGCAACTGGTCATTAGGGGCAGGGGGCATAGCCTCACCTACTGTCAACATAAAGACCGGAGCAAACAAACTAAGGTTAACTTTTTTTTTGTTTTAAGTTATAATTTTGGGCTTTTTGCCTTTATTCAATAGGACAGCTGAAGAGAGCAGGAAATGCGGGGAGAGAGTGGGGGAAGACATGCAGGAAATGGTTGCGGCCGGGAATCGTACCGGTGACCCTGCGACGAGGACTGTAGCCTCTATAAGTGGGGCGCTTAGACCGCTAGGCCACCAGCTTCCCCATTAAGTCAACTTTAAATACCACAAAATATCTGCCATAATTTCTTAGCAATAAATATTATGATCCTGAATTGCATTTTATGTTTGTTAGTTTTTTAGATTACGGTTTTTAAAATACGGTTCATGTCTAGTGGAACTATGGTGGCCATACGGGGAATGTGGGGCGAATGTGTATTGTACATGGAAAATAGTAATACGCATGCGCAGAGTGTTTGCGCATTTGTTTAGACAACGAAAAAAGATGACAAGTGGGGTTCACAGCCAGCAGCCCAGTAATACGTCATGCAATATCTGAATGTTCATTGGAGTTCGGAGGGGATCCGATGAATGGCTGACTGTCTGTAATGGTCAATGGAATGGTCAGCAAGAAGCGGGACGGCTTGGTAACGCTAGCTATCTTTTGAAAAAGAAGTGAGTTATTACTGGAGCACAAGTTTGAATCTCTGAGTTTGCAAGAGAAGCTAGAATTAAGCGCCTTAGTGCCCACGCCGAGGGATGTTTTCATCACTCAAACTGCCGGTGAAATCAACCACGATCAAATGCAGAGTGGTTGATGAAGAGAAGTTGGCATGGACAAGGGCTGTGCTATAAGGGCTGAGGACGGGTTTTAAAATGTAAAAACATATCTGACTCTAACTCTGTACAGTCACACTGAGCTTCACGTAGGTAAGTGGTCCTGTGTCTATTAACATCCCTCAATACTACAGCTTGGAGGGGGATCTCTATTGCCAGCTGATTGAGCAGCTACTGACTTCATTCCTAAAGTCAACGACAGTTCACCCAGAAGAAAGAAACGCTGCGCTGCTTTCCTCTGCAACAGAACCTCAGCTTTAGTGAGTCATAGTCATATTGAATCATTCTACCTTGTGGAGGTGGTGTGTAAATTGTGTTTTTGCTGGACTGATTGACATACAGTAGATTAGGACCAGACTCTGCTTGTGTTGGCTGTGTCATAGAAAGGATCTGAACCCCTAAAAGAAGTTGGGCACTTCTTTGTGGATGGTATTTTGCTGTTGGCTGTTGTGGTGCCATCATGGTTCATTGGTTTGCATTCCTGAGTTGTGTTTGTTGGTTCATAAAGATGGCATACTGTGTTCTTAATTAAGGCATGTAGCAGAATAAGTGTGGTGTGTGTGTGTTTGTGAGAGCGTGTCTGTGTCGTGCGTCTGTCCGTGCGTCCGATGCGTGCGTTGCGTGCGTAGAAACACCACTGGTGATGTGTGATGTGGACATTTTGTTGCACTCTGTGTGCCATGCTGTTCAGTCTGTCCTAATTTATCATGCCCTGGGTCTCTCACATTTTTAGGATTTGCTAAGATTTTTATAACTTTTAGTGTGGGCCAGGCGTACATTTTTTTCAAAGACAAAATACCTGTTGGGTAACCTCAGAGAAACTTCTTGATTGTATTCTCTTCTCGGATCATACACACTGTATCTGCCTGTAAAAATATGATAATTTGATGTATTTCAACAGTCTGAGGTATTGGAAGTAAAGCCTTCAAATTAACCACCAAACATGACTATTTGAAGGCTCCATTTGACACGTATTACTGAAAGTCTTTTTGTTACTTTAACATTCTTTCTCTACCCCAACCAGCAAGGTTAGGTTATGGATTTTCTGGATTGTCGGAAAATATTCTTACACTTTTAATATTTCAAATACATTTGGTGCAAACTTAGAAGGCCATGGACAGGGAAGGAAAGAACTTTGTGAAAAAGGGCGTTCATGTGGTTTTTTTACTTTATATTTTAAAGAAACAGTGTACTTGAACGATGTCTACAAACAAGGCATTGAAGCTTTGGACATAATTTGAAGAAGTTTGATGTAGATCTAGTTTTAAATCATACATTTCCTCACCTAATTCAAGAATACATTCAGTTTTCTGAATGAGATGTACTTTTGCAACAGTACAAAGAGACTTTTCTATGAGTCTTTTCTGTCATTTATGTCATGCCTCCTTCATGCACTTATCCTCATCCATCCTCCATTAGGGCTGCAGTTAGGTCTATTATCACAGAAGAAGAAGATGCTTTAACTCAAAAGTCTACTAACTAAGTGTCAAGCCATTACTTGAAGGTTTTCATGCTGAAAAGAAAGAACATTTTCTCTATATCCTAATGGACAAAGCAATAAAGTGTTTCTGTGGTTCTGAAAGAACAAACCAAGAGTTCATTTTATAATGAAACAGAAACTGGGAAAGGAGTAATTTGTCATATTGCAGTCAGAGGTAAGCATCTTTATTTCCATCACTCCAAATATAACTCTGTTTTTATGTTAGCCACTGGAAAGTTTACTTCTGCTGTTACAGGGTTTAATACAACCAAAGCAACACACTCATGGGCATGTGTGTCTGTGCGCGCTCACACACCCACGCACATCACCGCCTCCGCCGTCATCATTCAGACTAATCCCCTCACAGACCCCTCGTGTTGCTCTTTGAACGCAGTACAAAGCGTGTTCTGGGCTTAAAACAGCAGCACAAAGACACAAATAAAAAACCTGCTGAGACTTTTGACCTTTCAGTCGGGATTACAGTTTTCAAACAGCGTTCAAGGAATTCAGCGTTCGCGTCCACACAGCTTTTCAAACAGTCTCCCTCGCTCCCTTCATCTCTGCCTGCTCGGCAACTTAATGGCCTTCAATTCTGTTAAATACCACAAACATGCTGGAGTGAGTGTGATGTGTCCTATTTTTACACTGGGTTCGGTGCTTCATGGAATGAGTCACAGTCTTCTGTATAAATGGGAAGTTTTCTACATTATATGTCAACAAAGACAATATGTCGTGTCGTTGTTGACACCAAAAGGAATTGAAAAATTATTGCTGTCACTCTTTTATTTTCAATGACTTATGTTTGTATGACTAAGTACATCTTGCACCGGCATGTCTTGTTGTTTTTTACTGTTAAACGTTCATTAAACCTTGATACTTATGATGCAATTTTCTATTTTCTTCATCTTCAACTACATTTTCTTCATTTTGATATTCTTCTTCTGTCTCAAAAAAGGACCATCAATTTAAACTTTGCACAATGCTTAATATAAATTTGTAATTGCTTTTTAAATGAATTAATCCCCCCCCCCCCCCCCCCCCCCCAAAAAAAAAAAACTGTTTCACATTAGCACAAACAAAGTCTATTTTTTGATCAAAAAAAGGGAAGCATCTCCCTGAAGGTATTCACAGAATCAGTTTCACATAATTATCAGTGACAGAGCTCCAGGCTTCGTCTTTTGATTACATCACACACGAGAAATATGTTTTTTTTTTTCCTTTTCTGGTTTCCGGCTTTAGGAGACAGTTTTTCATGCGCGCAAATATTGATTAAATTGTCGAGTGTACAAGGAATAACATTTGTGGATTCTGTTTCAGGCAGGATCTTTTGCTTTAACTGGTGTTTGCCTACCAGCAGTTTTCTGAGCCAAACATCGCCGAGGTTCATCGGTGTGTATTTAAGTGCAAACTAACAAGCATAGAAGTCACACACACACACACACCCACACGCACACACACACACACACACACACACACACACACACACACACACACACACACACACACACACACAGTCTGAGGCCGCAGCAACCCAAAAGCTAACTCAGTATATTTAAAAAATGACAACACACATCTGTGAGGGGACCATCCTGTGACGGTACACTGGTGTGTGTGTGTGTGTGTGTGTGTGTGTGTGTGTCTGTGTTAGTGTGTGTCACTGTCTGCTGATTCTTCTCTCACCTATACGCTCTTCCCCTCTCCTCTCCCCCCTACAGCCCCCCGCTCTACCCCCCCAACTCACAGACACACACACATTTTCTTCTCACTCTTGCTCGGCCGTTGACGCCTCTGCAAATCAATAAGTGCAATTCTGGAGAAATACTGTGTCACCATGGCAACCAGGCCTCCTGTCCTATGGAGAGGAGAACTGCAAACCGTACAGTCTGGTTTCTGTCCCACCTTCTCCCCTCTTCCTCATCGTTTCATGAGTGGGGTGTATTTTCTTATGCATGTTAGTTAGTGTTTGTGACTGTGCTGCTTTTTTTCTGATTTCTGTTGTTTGATGACTTGTTTGATTAAAGTCATTGCAGATTTTTTTATAGTACTGCATGCAGCGTGATTTAAAGTAAACTTTCCCTTCTTTGTCTATGTCCATTTTTCCTTTTATATGCAGCTCTGTGTCACTGCACACTGACCAGCAGAGAGCAGGAAATAAGAGCTGAGAGGGACACACTGCAGAAGCACGCTTTGGTCGTCTTGGAGGTTTACACACATAGCTGTCTTTTAATGGTTACTGTAATCAGATGTTAATTAACACAAAAAGGTCTTTAAGAGGAACATCAATGTCTTACATACACTACCAGTCAAAGGTTGGCACACACATTCTCATTCAATGTTTTTTATTTATTTTAATTATTTTCAACACTGTAGATTAATACTGAAGACATCAAAACTATGAAATAATCTGGTTTGGCCATAATATGGATTACAACAGTAGTCAAATAGGGCTATTCATTGTGTACTAACCCTACCTCTGAACAACACAACTGATGGTCTCAAACACATTAAGAAGGCAAGTCATCCTACAAATGAACTCTTGACAAGGCTCATGTTAATTAGAAACCATTCCTAGAGAAGCAGATTGAGAGAATACCAAGAGTGGGAAAAGCTGTCATCAGGGCCAAAGGGGGGTACTTTAAAGTATCTAAAATATTAAACATATTTTTGTTTGTTTAACACTTTTTTGTTAATTGAATTATTCCATATGTGTTCTTTCACAGTTTGGTGTATTCAGTATTAATCTACAATATTGAAAACAATTGAAATAAATAAAAAACATTGATTTAGAAGGTGTGTCCAAACTTTTGACTGGTAGTGTACACACATCCAACCACCGTCAAATCCAGATTTGAGTTACACCCCTACAAAATATGCAGACTGTTTTGAGGGTGTCCAACAGGAAAAGGTATAAAGTTCCTGTGTGATGATTTCCATAGTGTTCGTTTTTCTGTGCAGCAGTGCAGCCCTGTCTGGTATACTGTCTGTTTTCGCTAATTGGAGTTTGCAACCCTGCTGGCTAACATAACAGTTACTGGCACTAATGTAGATAGTTGAGAGGTATTGACCAACGCCTGCAACCAATTGGCCTTAAGTCACGCCACCCTCCTCTACTGGCCCCCTTTGGTTCTGTATCCAATCGTCTTTTCAATTGCACCAGCACCCCACAAGGTTTAAATGCATGATCATAAACTGATTGAAAAGAAAAATATTTTCAAACTAGTGAATTGCTTTGCATGGACGGGGTTGAATTTCCAATTGTGAAAGGTCGTATGCAGTGGGTCGTGCTGGCAGCTGTGCTGGTGGTCACCATGGCACATGTGATGAAGTGATAGTGAAAACATTCAGATAAAATACCAAAACACAGACAGATAAAGTTTTTAACCCCAAAGCCCTCAGCCTAAAGTCTTATCAATGAGTCTGAATTAAGTCTTGATCCAAATCCTACCAGTATGGGACGGGAGAAACCCTTCAAGGTACGCTCATTTTAACCTCAGGGTGTTCTTTTTGCTCTCATTTGAAATGTTCATTGTTTCTTTAAATATCTGATCCTGATGACCTCATGTCATTGTTTTCTGCTTCTGATTTAAACTTTACTTTAAATTAATGCCAATTTATTTGTCCAAGAGTGCTCCAGCCTTCTCATTTTCATCAATTGATTTTTATTTATATGGGCTAATTCTTTGAATATTCTTTTATATTGTTTGGCTTTATTGACAGGGCAGCTGAAGAGAGACAGGAAACACGGGGAGCAGAGAGTGGGGTATGACATGCAGCAAATGTTTACGACCGGGAGTTGAACTGACAACCTCTGGGACGAGGACTATAGCCTCTGTACATGGGGCGCACTCAGACTGCAAGGCCACCAGCGCCCCTAATTATTTTAATATGAATTAAACCCAGTGAAGCATATTAACCCACATCCAATCTGTTATCCCTCTTGTCTTTAAATAAGTTGGAGCTGCATCTATGATAGGAAGAGGGGTACATCTATAAGTCAAGCATTGGTTATAGTTTGAGGCTTCTCTTCAGGGATGGACATAAACACTCTAAGGTTAGGAGGCTGCACCCACTTTTAAGATACACTGCGTATTTGTGTATCTACAGGAAGTGTGAACGTGTGGTTTTGTGTGTGTATGTATGTGTGTGTGTGTGTGAACCTAATGATGCAGGCTGACAAGGAGAGAGGGGGGATACCTTTCCAGTGTCCAGACTCTCTGTCTCCTCCCAGGAGGCGAGCTGCCTGACAAAACCCCGCACCCTAAAGACCACAGAGAGGAAGACCTGTCAGCACATGATGCTGCTGGCTGTCCATCAGGACACAGGAGGCCATGATGTGTTTATTTTGTCATGGAGTTGTTTAATCCTTAATTGGTCTGTTGTTTGATAAAAAATTAACAATGTAGATTATTTCCATATAAGTTATGATGCACATCTTGTCACTTGTCTCCTTTTTGTCACTTGCTTTTGTCATATCAACCACCTATGAAATTGTCTAAGTAGGTGTGTGTATGTGTGTGTGTGTGTGAGTGCACGCGTGATGGTGTGCATTTCCCCAATGCAGCTTGAAGGCTGAGGCCGCCACGCTCCAGAGATCTGATGGACACTAGCCATCAAAGGCAGAAAGACGTGTGACAGATATGCAGCTAAAAATACACTCATCCCTCTCTCACACACAGCGTCCCCCTTCTTCATCCTCTCTTTCTTTATCTTCTTATTGAAATTGTTTCACTATAAATTGACTTAAAATTATTGAAATTCAAAAATGATTTACAAAGATATCCCTTGTTTTCAATTGAAGGTGAGTAACATCTCTTAATTTGTTTTGTGATTGAAAACACAAGACCCATCCAACAATGCAGTGTAAACATATAAAAACATTATTGTTGTTGTTGTGTTTCTTCTTCCCTTAACTTTAAGGGGTAGTCCATATGTCTGTGGGTTGTTCCATTTTTATGAGGATTATGTGACTGAAAAGAAATTCAAATGCAGTTTTCATTGGAGTGTCCCCTGCTTGAACCAGCTACCTGTAGCTGTTGTTTTCACATAGCCTGAGGAAAAACTGCTTTATGGAAAAGAAAAATCAATGGTGAATTCATGAAGGACATTCAACGACATTCACATTCAACACTCTAAAGGAAGGATTAAAACATTCAACAGTGGCTCTCTGGGCCTTTGGAGACGACGCACATAGAGAAGGAAATGAAAAAAGGCAAAACAGCTCGATTAAATATAGACTTAGGATGTGAGCTTCAAGTTTTAAAGCATTTATGAAACTTTTTTAATGTTTCTTCAAAAACGTATAAGGATACTGCACAGTAAACGCAGAAGCAACTAAATCTACTTTTAAAAAAGTTTTCAAGAAATGCTGATATAGTTAGTGATGCCTTTTTATCCTCAGTCAAAACGTACAAACAGGAAGTACTCAAAGGCTCTTCAAAGGGAAATCAGTCAGGCTCTGTGGAGGAAATCAATGACAAGATCATCAAGGAGATTCAGAGGCATCATATCCAGCGCTGTGAGAGG
Organism: Notolabrus celidotus; assembly: GCF_009762535.1. Classification (NCBI taxonomy): domain Eukaryota; kingdom Metazoa; phylum Chordata; class Actinopteri; order Labriformes; family Labridae; genus Notolabrus; species Notolabrus celidotus. The sequence goes on from NC_048274.1 coordinate 27,562,768, forward strand.
AGCCTGAAGAGAAAAATTACCAAATACAGGTGATTATGCTGCTTTCTTCAAAGTGACCAGCGGCATGATGATCAATACTTTCTGTTTGTTGCAGTAATGCACGATGCAGAACATCTTAAAGCTTGTGATTCACCTCAGCTCATGTTTCCTCATTAAAGAATTGGAGAAAGGGAATAAAGTTGTTTATTACATGAATGTGTCAAAAACCTGATTGTGATTGGTCAAAACCAATCGGAGAATCTGCTCGAGGCTAGCTGCAGAAACACTGGAAACCACATAGACATGAATGGGAAAAAGACGATATTTGCAGCATTAACATATTTACAGCCTGGTTCAAAAAACGTAGATAATTTCTCTATCAGAACACACTGTAATAAGGACAAATAAGGACATGACTGACTTGACTCCCGGGCGGGAACACATAGCTGTTGGCTAGGAGGCTCAAACTCCGCTTCATTATGTCACACTCTGCCTGGTTGAGTTCCGCATTTCCAATATAGCTGCCGCGGTCGATTAGCTTCTAAACAGCGCTCAGAAACAGATGGGTGACTTCACGGATACTACGTCCATTATTTTATACAGTCTATGGTCAAAACCCCAAAACAACTGCAATGTGACAGCAGGGATATGCAGAAAAGGAGCAAATCATCTCTGCCTGTTAACACTGTAGCAAAAACGTTGGTTTTATTCACCATTCTAAATCACTAAAAGCAGGGAGGATATTTAAACACAGGAAAAGAAAAGACAGGTGAAAATGTATTGAGTGATTTGTTTACACGTAAACTCAAAAAAAGTAGCAGAAAAGGAGAGGACAGGAGGTCATGTACAGGAGTATGTCATCTGTAAAATCGTATATTTACATATTTGCGGTGTAGGTCTCAACAAGCCTGCAGCAACGAATTGTAGATTATGCAGCGTAACAGCACAGTAGGTCTGGTATTTCCAGCACTTACTTGTACAGTTATACACGTGCCCATTGCTCTGATTGCCTGCTTATGAGATGGAGAGCAAAGCTACTGTAAGTGAATTGGGTGTCTTCAATCTTGCCCAATCACTTAGAGCCTGTGCATCAGTGCATGTCATCCATCATGTGGACCAGACAAACGATGCATCAGCATTCTGCAGGACACTGGCGCTGCAGTCACTGGTCAGTGAGGCTAGTGGTTGAGGTTAGAGCCCCTCTGACACTCTGGGATAAAGGATGACCCTGCAATTACACCTGGACTGATATCAGACACCTGAGCTGACCCCGGGAGGTGAGCTCAAGTTGAAGGCTTTTTGTTTTGCTAAGTGTCAAAAAGGCAACATGGAGCTAAAGCATGAGCTGGCGTGAGGACGGATGAGGTTGTGTCAGGACACGCCCGGGAATTCAGGGAAGCGTGGAGAGAGGAAATGTGGAAATATATAGAGTTACAGTAGTGGAGAAATGTGTAACCCTCCCTGTCAGTGTGTGTGTGTGTGTGTGTGTGTGTGTGTGTGTATGTGTGTCTATGTGTGTGTGCGTGCGTGCTTGTGTGTCTATGTGTGTGTGTGAAGATATCACCTGTATGCGCGCTGTCACAGTATCTGTGCTGTGATGCTGGAACTTGCAGAGTTGTTGCTAGGACAGGGTCAGCTTGGTAACCTTGGTAACGTGACACCATAGGACAGTTGAGCTTATTACTAAATGCTTGACCCACACCTCGGCCGGCTCAGAGTGAAGGAGCCATCTCCTGATGGCCTAACCTAATCCGGAGATGGAGGGACTGTTTAATGGATTACTACACCTCTTCCCCCTCACTCACTCTGTTACTGCCTCTGCACATACACACACAAACAAACACACACACATACACATACACACACACACACACACACACACACACACACACACACAAACACACACAAACACACACACACACACACACACACACACACACACACACACACACACACACACACACACACACACACACACACACACAACAGAAAACCTGAACATCATCTCATAAAAGAGATGACCATAATAGTATTGAGGGGTTGGTAAGTGGTCACTAATATTGTGTTGAGGAAAACGTGTTCACATTAAATAGAGAAATGAATGTTGTTTTAAAGTGATCAGCTTGACTCTGTGTGAGAGAAGCAGCTGCTACTATTTATTTTATAGATTTATACACAGAACAAATATTTGCAGTATATATTTTTAATCAGAATTTAAAACAGAGAATGTGCAGACCCCCACACTGCCCTCCAAAGATGAAAATATCAGCCTTCTGTCTCCTCCCCTGGAGTGTGTATGGACACAACTTTGACTCAAATCCACAGTGAATAAATACTTATCTAATGTCCAAGACTTTATGTTTTGCACATTTAGCTTAAGCATCAGCCTCTTTCTCTGCTCAAAATGAAAAAAAAACTTGAATTTCATCTATATAGAAATACAAAATGCGATGAATTAAAGACATAAAAAAGCAGAAATGTGCCTTCCCACTGTTCCCCCCAAAACCACCCCCGCTGCATGTGTGTCGCTTGATATAGCATGGTGACGTTTGTGAAACTGGTTGACGACAGTGTCACCCAGAGGATCCTATAGAGCTGTAGCTCCCCCTGTGTATTGACCGTGTGCTGCAAAAATAAAACCTGGCACATGCAGCTCTCCCTGGGACACCTGCCCAGAAACCTGTGATGTTCTCCCATCAACACATTGTAACTTATAAGAGAAATTAACATTTATCACTCAAGAAGATGTAACATTCACCTGAATCTGAATCTTGTGCTCTCCATCTACAACTCTACACTCAAGCTACCAAACTATTCAAGACATCAAACGCTATAGCATTTTAAGGGCCGAGCCGTCAGATATAAGCAGGTCACACAGACAAACTGGAGCCCAGTAAGATGGAAACCCCCCACGCAGTTAGACAGAAGATTCCCCTGAGCAAAGCCATCGACAGGACAAACATCAAGGAGTGCCTCTCTCTCTCTCTCTCTCTTTCTCTCTTTCTCTCTTTCTCTCTTTCTCTCTCTCTCTCCTCAGTATGTCAAAGCACACCCTCCTGACCTCCAGACTCTAGATCTTCTCCTCACACCAGTGGTCACATCAAACATTCAGAGGCTACAGCTGCCCCGACATAAGACGACACTCATGCACACACTCACGCACACATAAAGGACATACTGTATTGACACTTATGTGTGCACTGTGCACCAGGACTCAAACAGACCTAAGAGGGGTCCAGAGGTGGCACATAGAGAGCAAACGACGTACCGTGTAAAAGTGTGAAGCTACTTTGAAACATGTTATGACCATTATACATATAACCCAACACATCTTATTTGGCTTGCATTAGCTGAAGAGCAACGTTGGAATCATACTCCAATTGAAGCAACCCGCGATTAATTAAAATCTGGTCTTCTGCTTCTTTAATCAGAGTGAATCCTCCTCAAACGCCCATGCTTCTGCCTTTGTGCCACACTGCATGAGACTCACAGTTGTAAAGGACTCTGTTGCATTACAGAGCTGCATGACAGTGTAATCCTATAGTGGAGAGACAGCACTCCTCCGATCTTCATTAGCAGGAGTTTAAATTCCTCCAGCCTCTCTGAATGTGCACAACTGGGGAGGGGGAACTGTATCCCAAGCCACAATGGGGCAGACGGAGGTGGCGCCTGTGCAATTTCATTTTGTTTAAAAATACTCCCCAAATGTTGTTAGGGCTGCATTAAAGGATCCTGTGTTAAAACAGGCAGGAGGGGAGGATTGAATCAGCTCACCATGGGCCGACACTCCTCACAGCTCCTCTTTGCATTAAAGGCCTGTTGGGTTACACTCTCAGCAGGAGACTGAGCTACAGCGGCCCACGCTAACTGCATTAATTCCTCTGTGTTGTTGGATATACAGCACCTGTGGATACAACTCACCCCGATGTCTGTAATTACTGTCTGAACAACAAAGCAATACATGCTGGCAGGGGGATCCAGCTCAGACGAGACTGAGGAATCTTCTCTGAGGACTTTGAAATTGAAGGATGTGAGAAAAATATGGTAAAATTAAGATTGGTCAGTGAAATGGTGTGAGGATTTTAACATCTTCCCCCAGTCTGACAAATAACATTTGACATGAGATAAAATAAATTCCAAACATCTGAGATTTGACCCCCGGAGCTTTTGCTGAATTACATCCCTGTTTACTTGTCTTTATAATCCTGGGATTGGTCTATCTGTGAAAAGAAGAGCTTCTTTTGATATGTTCTGACAGGTGTGAGGAACAACATAAGGCAGGAGACCTGTTTGTCAAACAAAAACACACAACAAGGTGGTCTATTTAATAATAGATTTAATCAAATTCACCAATACTAAATGTTAGGAATTAACCTGCCAAACATTTCCCAAATCAATCCTCTTTGAAACTGTATCACACTTTACCAGGAGCTGATTTGATGACTTTAAAGCACCACTCTGTCTCTCAGCAGCAGTCTTAAGCCTAATTTAAAATGATAGGTTACAATGGAGAACAAAGTCTAATCCTCACATTAGAGAAGAAAGAACCAGAAAATGTTGTTTATGAAATGACTCAAAGTGTTAATTATTTTAAAAACAGTTTAACAATGACCAATCCAAACATTCAAAAAGTTCTTACTTTGATTTGAATTTACAGTTTGAGGATCATTTAGTTGTCCCTGTGATTTTACAGCCTAATGAAAGTGTGCTTGGAAGCAGTACAATAGCAGAGGGGGCTGCTATTGTACTGCCAAATAAAATCAGCAGCACATCTGTGTCTATGGCCTGAAAGTGATTTGCTTGTTTTCAATCCTAAAGAGTATCAGTATGTCTGTTTGTAAGCTGTGCCTGCTTTGGCATCGAGGCCACTATACAATATATTTGAGTGTTCATGCTGAACTTTATTGTCTAAAATGAGTGTGGGAATTTAAACCCAATGTAAAAACCATAAATGTCCTTCAAAGTTTAGCATTCTGTCATTATTAAGACAGACTTCCCCTCGGCTCCCACAACTCTGACTAACTTTCAGCCTCCCTGTCTGCACGGAGAGACATGATGTGAGCACACATCTACGCTCAGCACTGAAACACACCAGCACTGTTGTTGCTCATCATTCATCATTCAAGGTTCAACGACCATTCTCTTTCCAAATGTTAAAAATTTAAATCTTTCAGCAGTCCAACCTGGAAAATTTCATCCATGTTTGTCGAGAATAGTCATTGATTTTCCTGCAGTCTGAATGGTGGAATTGTGCTCAAAAAGCTCTGCCAAGTGCATGTGGGATTCTTGCCTGTCCTGGCAGACGTCTATTTGTCTCTGTCTTATGAGGATTCAGCCTGGATCCTCCCTGTCCTGATTTACATCTGTCTGGCTGCTGGATGCTTTTCTCTCCTGCAGCGTGAATTCATCTGAAACTTTTTTAATAAATCAGGATATAAAACACTTTTAGTATTATGATTCAGTCCAAGACAAAATAAAATTAAGTCCATTTGCATCACATTATATAAGATCCTGTGTCACATCACGGCATGTTGTATCATACTGTATTGTGCATACAATACCATATTGCATCATATCTTATCATACTGTTTGTACCATATCATATCACATAATATAATACCGTATTCCTTTATATCATATTATATTTTATTGTATCATTTCATATCTAAATCCTATCTATATCATATCATACTGTATCACATCAAACAACATTGCATGGTATTGTATCATATAGTATCTTATTGCACAATATCAAATTGAATTGCACATTATTGATTGTGTCGCACCATATAATATTGCATCCTCTTGTATTAAATACCATTGCATCATATTTTATCATATCATGTTAGATTTTATCATATTGTATCCTGTCCTGTTGTGTTGTAGTGTATCGCATCTCATCTCAGGTAATGTCGCATATATTCTAAGCGAAAGGCAGAGGTGTTTACATCGTTTTTGTTTGGGTGAAACAGCTTGGGCTTTGATTTCATCAATTATTTACCCTTCCTTTCTCCAGCATTCATATCTACAAAAACTACAACTACCAAGGTATTATACAGCTGTCATTTACTTCTGGAATCATTTCTTTTAAAATAACACTAACATGCTTTTTTGCATAATTCTTTGAAATGAAATCCAGTGATATGTTTTGGGCCTGTTCAAGGCTAGAGGCGTCTTCTGAACCAAGGTGTTTAATACCCGATCAGAAGTGTGTGGCACACGGATCACGAAAACCCTGTGACAGCCATATTTTGTGTCGCTCCACATGAATGCAGGATCTCAGCCAACCAGGCAGCAGTGGCCTTCTCTTTATAGCACAGCGGCTCATCCAGCTTCAGTGGTAGAAAAAAAACACACACAACCTTCCCGCAAGCACTGGCTAGAAGACAAAATGAGCCACCTCAGGGTGGAGCAACTAAGATACACACCCAAACCCTAGGCTCACACAAAAAGTTAACAAAGATATGTCGGCCATTTCGGCACTATAGAAAGAACCCCTGCCAATTGACTTCCAATTATTTATTCCCAATTGGTGAATGATTTCAGTTTAACCCAAATATTACTCTCTCCATTATTATTATTTCTTTCTCTCTATATCCCCCTCTCAGTGATATATTTTAAGCTACTCAGGTGTAGGCAAGTGTGTAAAGCCATTATGTATTGTGTTGAGCAAGTTCAATATTGTGTGTCTTATATGTCCAAAAAGTTATTAAAGATATTTAAATATGTACGTGGGCTTAGCCTAATGGCTAAGGTGCGTGCCCTTATAGTGGTTGGCCCTGGTTGGATTCCAGCCCACCTCTCACATGTCGTTCTCTCACTCTCTCACCCAGTTTGGTGCTCTATTCACTGTCCTCTCATATCTAAAATACAGGTTTGAAAGTACAAAAATCTAACTCTAAAAAAAAATATATATACAAATATATTCCTAAAAGCCAGAGTGTAAAGTACAAACAAAAGAAACTTCTGACCAGGTGGAGAGCCAATCAGAGTGTGGGGTTGTTAGACCACTCTGGGGGCTGAAGAAGAGTCTTATAATTTTCTTCTTGTTTTGTTTATCTGTTAAGAGTAATCCTCTGAACAGCTGTTATACAAATGATTTACTAAATACAATCATACCACGAAAAGAAGTCCTTCATGTTTACCACTAAAGACAATCAGGTCTTTATTTTGAGAGTAGACTCATGTGGCCATTGATTTAACTTTATTAGACATTATCTCATTATCTGAAAACATTTCTGTCTGCTCTATTTTCTGCTAACAGTCATGCTTGAGCCATATTATCACAGGCCGACCATGAATAAAAAAATCTTTTTTTATAAAGCGCTTTCTCACTTTCACCATTACATTCCTCCTCACATTCACTCTTTCACACCACATTCATAAACGGATGCAGAGGCTGCTATGTAAAGCACCAATCAGTATTATCCTAGTCACATACCGCAGGCACAGCCACCGGGGGCATCGGGGGTAACCACAGCCTCCTCTCTCTGCTTACATCTCATCAATTCTTTTTTCAAAGAAATAAAAAGTAATTGTTTAGCTTATAGCCGTCGTTTGAAAGCACAGATTGTTTCGTAAAGGCACAATGAGATATAGTTCTCCTTTTACAGGGTGTCGACAGGGTTTCATTCTCACTTTATACCATCAGACAGTGAATACACACTCTTCTGTCACACACCACCACAGCACAATGACACTGAGTTGCTGAGTGACCCGTGTACATCTGCCGCGATCAGCGAAGAAGAAAGAAAACACATTAAGGCCATTATTTTGAAAAGGTTTTCATCAATGAGATGGGGCCCTTACATCTAATAGAGACAAGACGCCGGCTATTGCAGGCATTTTTTTTCATGTTCCTGCAATCAAGAGGCCCTTCAGGACTCATTACAAAGGCTTAATTGCATTGAATAACTGTGGATGCTCAGAGAGGGGCTGTTGTGTTGCAATAGTGTGTAAGAGTGTAAAGGAAGAGCACAGAGGAAGGAAGAGGGCGACATATATAACGATGTGCTGTTAGATCATCGAAGAGGTTCAGAAACACACAGTCCAAGTACGAGGTCAATGGTCTGTCTTACCTCTCAAGCTAACTGATGGACGTTGACCCTCCCCTTATGGACTCCTGAAAACAAGATGGATCTGGTCATCCTCACATTTGCACTCTGTGAAAATGCCCCAAGCATTCATCAAAATGACACACAAAGAAGCCGACGTTTGTGTATTTCCAGCGTGCTGGAACACAACGGCAGAGGGCTCAATTCAACTTCAGGCAGTTTAAGACTTAGTCAAGCGTTCTGGTTCATTATTACGAGCAGGATTAGGCAGCTCATTGATTTGAGCTTTATTCATGATAACACAATGATGTGTATTTTGAGAATTAGCAGAGCAATATAGTATTTCGATACACTGACTCTGGTATTCATACCCCTTCGGGGTAAATTGCTCAGCTTAATCAGATAAAGCCATTCATCACACCAGCGCTTTTGTTGAATCTATTAAGCTTCATCTTTTTATGATTAAGAGCTTTTTAACTGATTTTTTCCCTCTCCTTCGAGCCCCAGGTGGTTTGTAGAAGCTGCTACAAACATAGATATTTCTTCTCTGCATGTACTACAGCATATGTGTGTGTCTGTGTGTGAGTGCGGCTAGCATTGTGAGAAACGTTGAGTGCGTGCGTTACAGCTGAGGCGAGCTGAGGAGAACAAAACCCGGCTGGTTCGGAATGAGTCCTTTTTATCAGGCGATCGGTGACCGGTGGGAAACCTTTGGAGCCCAAACTGTGTTTTAAGTGAGACTGCAACTGCTGGGGCCATTATCCTTTCACTCTTAAACCTTTCTCTCTCTGTCTGAATGTGTGTCTGTATATGTGTGCATACATGTGTGTCCATGCCTATGTGTATGTGTGTGTGTGTGTGTGTGTGTGTGTGTGTGTGTGTGTCCTTCCCCTGCCTTGAAAGCCCTCGGAGCCTCAGGGAGCTGTGAAAAATCAATACTCTTCGGCAGCTCTGCCTCTTTATTCATTTAATAACTCACTACCATTGCATTACTGTTCCACTGATCTCCCATCACAGGGCCCAGATTGACACCTTTGTGCTCTTTTACCACACTGGAGTTTGATGTAATCAGTTAAACCTCCACCTCACGCCTGACACATGCATCAAATGGACCTTGAGTATGAACACGGGTGCATCAACAACACTGCAATATGAAAAAGAGGAGTCAAAGTGTAAGTGTGAGGGAGGAATCTGCTTGTGTCTGCCGTCTGCTTGATTGTCTGACGCTGTAATCCTGGAAGTGGGCGTCGAACAGGAGTAACACACACAAATAACAGGGGCAATGTGTGAAAGCGAGGCTGGGAACAGAGGGACCACCTACTGTGCATACTGAAAGATTCAAACATCAGCTGTATATGTGTGTGTGTGAAAGTAGAGAAATCAAAGCTTTATCTATGCACAATACGCAAGGTGAGGTGCGATGACAGTTTGCACTGGGTGACGAGCACGAGTCATGTTTGTAATGTTACAAACTCTGACACAGGAGGACTGTGTTTGCGTTTGCATACTGTATGTGTGTGTGTGACTTTGTGTGTGCACATGTACAGTGATTGTGATGCTAGAGGTGGGGGCTGCCTCCCTGTGTGGGACTCGGAGCAGAGAGCAGGTGGGCTCGGGATGGAGCAGAGAATCTGTATTGATTGTTTTTGTGCCTCAGAGCTGTTTAGCCGTTGTCAAAGCTGCCTCCACCAGCTGAGAGGCAAATTGCAGCATTTACACCGGGAGGCGTTTTCTTTTCTTTTTTTAATCTATTTTTATATTTATTTATTTTACAATGAGAGATGTATCTACTGTCTTCTGTGTCAGAGGATTTTCTCTCTGCTCTATTCACAGTATCAGCTAAACGGACAAAATGACAAGGAAGGTTAGGCTGCGGCTGCGGTGTTCTTTTTTATTTTCTCTTCGAGAAATACAAAGTCTTTCACTAAAACAGACGAAAAGTTCACAGCTACCACATATGCAGAAACCTTTTTTTTTCAAATTAGGATTGCTTTTTCTAAAGTTACCACAATTTGTAGGATACAGCACAATTTACTACAACAGAACACTCATGCCTCTTTTTTGTTTTTGTTTTACTGTCTGAAAGGTGAAGGGGTGCATTGTTATACAACAGGCCATGTATGCTTGAATATATAATGCTTGCATTTCTTTTTTTATTTTTATTTATTTATTTATATATTTTGGGGCATTGTGCCTTTGTGGATTGGACAGCTGAAGAGAGACAGGAAACGTGGGGAGTGAGAAGGGGGGAGGACATGCAGTAAATGGTCAAGGCTGGACTTAAACCTGCAACCTCTCCGAAGAGGGCTATAGCCTCTGTATGTGGGGTGCTTAGACCACTAGGCCACCAGGGCCCCAGTGCTTGAATTTCTTAAGAGTTGTGCAATAACTTGAGGAACACTGACAAAATTGTGTACTGACATCATCTGAAGAAAGTAATTATTCAGAGGTTGCATTTATAAAACAGAAAGAAGCACAGATCCTTCATTGAAGACAACAACTTTTAGTACTTACACTACCCCCCCATCCCCCACACACAGATGCACATTCCTAGCATGATGTGATTTACTAAGTTTTGTCTCACCTCAGCCTACAGAAGGGTATAGAGGCTGACACCATGCAGATCTGTTTTCAATGACTTTTGATATCAAATTGGAGTGTTTGCACATGCATATTTACCATGCATCATTCTAGACGAGAGCGCATTCTTCTGCAAAGAAATTGATGAAAGAAAGTAGACGAGAGAATAAAAGGGTTGACACTAATCAGCAATAATAACCAACGGATATTATTGTTCATAAAAGAAGATGTAATTGGACTTCAATCAGGGACCCCCCAGTGAGTAAAGTCGAGACCAATGCTTGTTACTGAAGCCAGCGCGTTAAATCATCAAATATGGTGATAGATCCTCAGCTGTACCAGAGTTAGTATCTTGCTAAGTGCAGGCTGACCAAAGCAGTTTCATGCAGTGTAGAAAGCAGGGAGGGAGAAAGATGGAGGGAAGTAAGCAATCAATCAAAAAAGGAAGAAACAAAGAAGCTAAGAAAGCAAACAGATGTTTACATCGACCACAGAGCAGCACTGCTCCATTATGCAGCTGTAGGACCCTGTTGGCAGACCAAAGATAAAGACAGAGAAAAACAGACAGGAAAGCGATATGTCCAATGTTTTACCACCATAAAGCACAGATTCAGGCCCACAGCACTTTACAATGCCATGTTTTACCTGATAGGTTGAGTCATCAGAGCAGAGGGTCGAGCCGATGACTTTATGATGGTGCTCGAGCAGAAGACGCACACTACAGTGTGTTTGCTGATCCAATAAGGCAGCAGGGAAAGTTAATGACATGAAAGGAGCTGCTGTTTGACAAACACACTGAAACACATGATTGATTGATAATCCAGGAGGCCTCAATGCTGCGTCAGTCAATACTATAATAGCATATATGTGGCGTGTGCTAAAGTGGTGCATGAAAACAGGCTTAGAAACATGCGACGACAGACCATTCAGAACTAATTGGTGGTTGGAGAGTGTTTGGGTGTAATAAGAGGGGCGGTGAAAAATCAAGTGGTTACAGTCTATATGCAACTACTACTGATATGCTGTTTAGATGGACCCCAACCTAAAACGGCTAAAACGGATGCATTCACTGACCTACTTGATAAAAAGACAGATCAAATGTAAGAAGCATTTATTAAACAGCAGAGTGGAGGCTGTGAAAAAAAAGATGGATACACATGACATGTAGTTTATTGTTCCTCGACTCATATATAAATGTATTGTAATCCATGCTTAGAATTAAAATTAAGAACATCCTTAAATTGACCAGTGTGATTAAATACTTGTCGTCTTTTTAAAAAATGTTGGCCAATGACATTCTTTCAATTTCGGTGGCATAATTTTCAAAGTCCTATCAGTCATTTGTTCACTCCTGGAAATTTTAAATAACAACATCAAAAGATTACATAAATACGATCCAGTTGATTGTTGTTTTTTTTAAGTCTTCAAAAAATGACTCTGCCATTTTCAACCTTCTACAAATTCTTCATTTAACATGAATTATTTCTCACTTTTAGGAAAATCCCTGTTGAGACAAAGAGCTAGAGAGAAGAGATGTAGAGAAGAGCAGAGTTACTGGGTGTGTTGTGTTGCTGCTTGGCTCGGCTCCACGCAGAGAAGCTGACATTAAATCATGCATTGTGCTTGTTTGCGCGTGTGTGTATGTGCGTATATGTGTGTGTACGTGTGTTCTTATTGATTGGCTTACACAGCTTTATAGCGCTGCGTTGTAAATGTCATGTTTTTACAGGCTACTGTTTGATATAAACCTGATTAAAGTATTTGCGTGCTAACACAGATTGCAAGCAGCAAACGGCTACAATCAGACGATTACTCAGCAATTAGGAGCCGACTCAATGACTATATGACTGTCTGATCAAACAAAGTAAACAAAGTGTTTCCGTGCGTCCTCCTCCTCCTCGTCCTCCTCAGTCTTTCTCTGTGAGTTCAAGTAATCACTGCACTTAACAAGGCTGCCATCCTAAGGCCCTATATGTGTGTCATTGGACACAAAGCATACATCTGTACTGTACTGTATTACTACATTACATTATCAGTATATTATCCATAAGTGGATCCACATTGAGCACAATAGAGAAATCTCAGAAAATCTCAAAGCTGAATAAGACTGGTGAGCTGTTCTTTGAAGTACTGTGTGGTAGTTTAACACTCAGGTAGGTTCCTAAAGTATTCTCATATATTTATACAATAGTTGTATCAGATCAAACTGTGAGTTTTACTACATCACATCTATCTAACAGCAGTTACTTGTTGAAATATAATTTTGCCTATGAAACATTCGACCATGTTATTAATCATGACACATTTCTATTCATTAAACGACCAATTCAGATCCATTATCTAAAGTAGCTCGTATTAAATCAAATTTTAATTATGTGAGGAAATAAAAGGAGAAGTAAAACTAAAAATAACATTTCAGAGCCACTGAATACTTAAAGGTTACGTTTTAAAACCTCTTGCTTTTGTTCATGAGTGGAGAAAACGTTTGTATGAAAGACAAACAGAAACTCTACATTCATTCTGCAGCTGTGATATTTGCGCGCACGGCTATGACGCACGGCTTGTGTAACGCAGTGATAATACCAATCAATAATAAAGATCTACATCTATGCTATACGTTGTTATAAAACACTTTTCATACTAAACCTTTGAAAACTGAGGTGACATTTTATTGCTTTTTAAACCTTTTCTTTTGTGTTTCATATTTATTAAAGGATATAAATACTTCCTCTATTTTATTTGAATGTTTTTTTATTAAAATCCACCCGAATTCATTTCATGCATTTTGAAATCATTTGATTTCCTCTTGTTGTTACTGATATAAATGTAATAGTCACCTGTTTGTTGAACATGTTTGACTACTCAGTTAGTATTATCTAAAGCGATGGTGTGTTGTCTTAGCAGTGACCTGATGACTAAATGCACTCTAGGTTTGTCATATTCAGAAAGCACAGCTGTCACTGATGACATTATTCCTTCAAGTTGGTGGAGTTCTCATGTTTAAGTTTACTGTTTAAATCCCTTTACAGCTAAAAAGAATCAAGTAAGCTCTACTTGTTTTACATCATTCACTGCCTCAAACATTTGTTTGTTGCGCCTGTATGTTCCGTATTAACATTCTTCATAGACGTGTTGGAGTCAAATTGTGCCCCCTCAGAAGAGTTCGGTGCACTCCATCCCCTGAAGACATTTCTCTTCTTCGATCTCGTGTGGATGAGCTGCTCGGTGACTACGTTACACTCATTGATTTGGTTTCACAGATGTGTGAATGTGTGAATACAACGTATGACCAAAAGCAAAGACCAGCCACGTCTCTGATGATAACTAAGGTTTTCAGCCCCACATGTGCATCTTAATCCATCACTGGTGTTGGGCTCTACTGTGGACTTAGAGCTACACCCAGTGGCTCAACTACAGAGCTGCAACAACAACAGAGAGAGGGGGTGGGGGGGGAGGACAGTCTACTGTTTAGTTGATGACCCTGTTAGTAATCGTGAGGAAAAGCACAGTATTTAGAATTATTACTTTAAAGAATTTAATCTGTTTGTGCTCTAGTTTTCAAATTAAAAAGTTTATTATCACACATAAGGGCAAGAAATCATTGTGTCTGAAGATTTAAAGACAAAAACAGTTGATCAAAGCCAGTTTAAAGCTCCTGTTATGTTCATTTCTCTGGAGCAGCAATAATGTTCCTGGGTCAATTTGCCCCGGGCATATTCAATCATCCAAAAGTGTCAGAACCCCAAAAAATACCAATACACAATTTTTTTTTAATCTAATGTTTAACTCAATTACTGACCATTTAAATTGGTCCTGTGAGGAGCCTTCAGGCGGGTTATGAAACAGACCACAATTTAGACAACTGCCTTTATGTGACCTGTGAAAGCAAACTAGACCATCAGTGACAAGAGAGTTTTTATGTTATCATTATCTAAGCCTATAATTGCAGCTGCAGCAGGTGTGAGAGGAATTTTATATTCCCCATTGCAAAGTTTCACAGTGAGAGATATGACTGAATGTTAAAAGACAGAAGGAGTAGAATATTTCATACACATGTATGAACACATTGGCAAAAGATAAGAGGTGCTGCTGTGTCCACTAGGGGCACCAACATTAACAGAAACCACAAGTTCCTGGCTGGAGCTTTAAGTTATTTACTCTTTTCAAACCAAAATGAAACCAAAAAAAATCTCTTTCGTCTGACACACAGCATGAGAACAAGTAATAAAAAACATCATTTTAGAGCCAACTTAGAGAAAAAACATACAGAGATTTAGAGATTTAAGTTGTGAATTTACTTGAATTTACTCATAAATAAAAAAAAAGTGATGAATATATAAGAATAAGGTCATACATTTATCAAAAACAGTCATCATTTGATGCTATGAGCTTGAGTCAGCACCATAGACTGTATAAAATATGGACGTAGTATTTGTGACACACCCATCTGTTTCTGAAGCGCTGTTTGAGGCCAATCATATTCTGCAGCCATATTGCTGCTGTTGAGCGATAGTGACGTAAAGAGGCGGGCTTTGAGCCTCCTCGCCAACAGCTACAGTGTTCCTGCCTGTCAATCAAGTCAGCTGTGCCTCTCATTGGAAAACTCGTAATCTCAATATCTTCGAAATTGCAGCGTTAGAATAAAATTCACCCGCCCTACAGTGTGTGCCGATCGAGAAATGAGCTATCCAGACTACACTCGTCTTTTGTACCAGGCTGACATGACAAACATGTTTATTTCTGCTGTTAAGATTGTCTTTTTTTAATTGGTGTGTATGTGGTTTACGGAGCCAGCCTCAAACAGATCCTTGATGAACTGCATTTTTTAACACTTCCTCATTGGACTCATATTTTTAGACCGGAGGTTGCCGCTTGGTCAGCACGTCCATTTATGATACAGTCTATGATCACATGACGTCAAAAACATTTACCAACTTTCAGTGATATGAAGTGTCCAAGTGATCTAGAATCATTTTAAATGCATCCATTGAAATAAGCTTGTAAAATAATAATAATGATACAGCTGATTTAAAAAAGGCAGTGTATTAAGCGCATTGAACAGCTCTTTCCAAGGTCCAGGACGGACCTCACAGACAGTTACAGGAGAAAGTCCTGTGAGCAAGGACAGTAACCTTTCAAACTTTTTAAAACAATAAAGATCTGTAGGCAAGATAAAAGGCCAAGAGTAAAAAAAGTTAAAGCAACACTGAAGCAGATGATCATATATTATAAAATGACTCATCTATAGGCTGTATACCCTTTTAAAGGTGTCTTTTAGGTTGACGCCAGCACTGAGGGAAGAGCTCTCCCTGTTTTAATTAAATGCCAGCCTCAGCAGGAGTGTGCTGCTGGAGGTGGCCTCCCTCCAGTCCTCTTCACTTCTTGTCTCAATAGAAGTTGTGCTCCTGTTTGACAAAATGCTGCTGTAAAAGTGTACACATGAAGAATCTGAGGAAGAGTGTCAATAATACTGCTGAACTCACACTGGATGGAAACTTGTATTAGAAGTATCTGTCAGTGATAGGCTAATCAAAAGCAGTGATCGTGTATTTTTATTTTACTGTAAAAATTAAACGCCAAAGCAAAACATGTTGACAAAAATGTATTCCAGTGTGGGGGGTCTTTCCTTCCGGACATGTGCTCAGCTGATCATTTGTCTCTATGAGACATAGCTCACTGTCTGATACATGGCAGCAACTTGAGCTCCCATTGGAGAGCTGAGTGCTGGGACACACTAAAGAGGAATTTGAGGTTTTAGCAATTGCAGTAGGTTTCCTGGCATCTCTGAAACGAGAGGTTGAAGGGGATCAGTGACAGTTGTTCATATCTTCAACCTCACTTATGGAAGCTAATACATCTTACACACTGCTTTTTAAACTGGGGTTAATGTGAAACTGATTTTATTTTTAAGCAGGTCTGTTTTACTAACAGTAGCATATGTCAAAATTCATGAAATACCAAAATATTAATCCAATACCAAATATTTCAGTAATCTGACATGACCTCTCTTGTTACTCCTCTGAAATTATTTTTCGCATGTACGTAAGTATTGTTTTTTGTACAGTGTCCATCTTCCAAGTCATTGAATGTTCTCCACACACTTCTTATTTTTAAAACTTTTAATTAAATGTACCCAAATGTAGTTTTTTATCAATCAGTGCTTTTTTAAATAAAACTTTTAAATAAAAGCAAGTAATGTTTTTGTAGTTAATCACATTTGACATAATTGTATCTGTTCAATTATTATTATTATTTTTGTCCTTCATTCAAGTTACAAAAAGGTTCACGTCAAACCTGGTGCAACTGTTGTCATATACAAAGATTAACAGCACATGTAATATGCCACTGTGTTTTTTTTCAGTGCATTTTCCTGTTGAGACTTTGATTTTGTGTATCAGACTTTACGCTGTGTTGTAATCTACAAAGCTTAAATGATAGAAGTTGCAATAAATACATCTTCTTTCTGAGAGGATGATTCCATTTATCTTTTAATCAAATCAGCCTATACATTTTCCAGCTTTGCCTCTTAGCAACATGCAGTGTGCTCAAGTCCGAGAAAAAGACACGATCACAGTTTTGACCTGTGTCATATAAGTATATTTCAGTATATACATTATATCACTGCATCTCAATCAAAGACATATTAGGCACCTGTGTGTGTTATTATCTTGTGAGTGTGTGTCTGTCTGTATGTTGAGGACTCCCTGGGCAGAGATCCCTGGTGGCTTTGTGAATATGCATGGCAGTCTGCATGCATGATTAATTTCTTGAGCAAATGTCAGCGTATGGGATTAGAATGTAAATCTGACTGTATGCCTGCAGTGCATATAGCAACGGCTCACCTTTGAAATTTGCTCTTGCAGAGGATTGATTCACTTACATTCTTAGGTCTGCTCTGGAGGTGACACAACATACCGCTAAGATAAGCACATTTAGAAGAAGTGATTAGCTGTGAATAGATGTTTTAAAATACATATAAATATTGTATATATTATGTAGAATGTTATTTGTTATGCATAAGCTGTGTGTTTTCCATATGGATGTTCTACTTTCAGTCTTTACAGCAAATGTTTATTCAGGAAAACTCTACATCTGAACAAGTCATGCTAATGCAAATATCGAGAATAAAGAACTGTTAGTGAAGCAGTGTATCAGTGCCCCTCAGGTTACTGTATATAAGACAATATCTGATTGCTCTGTTCGGTTGTTATTTAGGCAAATTGTATCTAAAAGGCTTTAAATGTAAATCTATACGAATAACAGATTAGTTCCAGATATCAAATCTGCCTTTTTGTTTTATAATGAATATGATTCAGCAGTGTAAAGACACCCTGAGGGCAAGTTTCTTATCATCCCCAACCAGGGAGATCAAAGTGGAGGCTAAGCTGCTCAAGAAACTAAACCCCCTCCTTCCCCAGTCACACCATCTCTGAATAAATGCCTTTTTTGCACATAAAGATGGTGTCATTAACCATTTAACCACTGCTGTGCATTGAAGCCTTTAATTACTGCTGGAACTTGAAGGAAAGATCTACAACATACCATGCAACACCTTTTACAATACAGCAAATCTACACTGGAAAACAAAGGACTAAAAGTGAATGATGGTTATGAGAAGATTCCCCATGCCGTTTCATTTGAGCTTACTTTTCCCTCTTCTTTCCTTTCATTTGAAAAATAAACTGGGATGCAACAATTAACTGTGCCTGATATGTTAAAATATCTTTAACCGAAGGAACAAAGGGACCAGGTAAGGCTCCATTTATTACCCCAAAGAATAAATGTTTTAACAGAGAAACATGTTCATCAAGAGACATTTGAGAGCTGCTGCTTTGGGTAATCATTGCAAACGTTTAACATTTCAGCTGCCATAAATTGTGTTTATTATGTGTGTAATGGGATTGAGCTCAGTGGTATGCCAGTATGGAAGGTGTATAGGGAGAAGCAACTGAGCTCTGAGGGTTGGACAGAATTCTCGCTAATGAACCATGATGGATGAAGAAAACGATTCATTTAGATGAGGAGGAGCTGCACTGCACCAGCTCTATCGACGATGGTAGGAATACAACACACTCATGGATTGTCATCACATTCACTTTGATCACTTTTTGAACAAAGAAAGAAAACACAACAAAAAAAAAAACCTCCTAATATTTTATAACTTCTTAACACTGCAGTTGAGTTGCATTTGCTCACTGGCTCTAATTGTGTTAGGTTTTTTTGTGATGTAATAATATATTTTTAAGTTAAATTAAGCATAAAGTAGTAATGGTAGCATCACTATAACACAACTAGCAAATTACTTCCAGTAACAGCATTTCTGTTGTCCATACATGTACACTCTTTTTTTATTTTTCTACAAAGTTTGCCTCCAGTGTTGGCAAGATAAACTTTATAATCAGCTACCAGATATTCAGCAGAAATCTCATAAATTAATAAAAACATCTTGTGAAAATGAGATAAAAAGTCCAAAAAGAGTTCTAGCTGACCAAAGGAGTCCAACAGAGACGATGTAAAGAACATCACTGTAGACCATTTATTTCAGGCATTAAACAGGACACCTTCCTTCTTGTCCACCAGAGAGCAGTGTTGTCCTTTCAACTCCACTCTGCCCAGCACTACTCAGGGCGTTTTCCCAGACCAGGGTGCTTCAGCAGTACAAGGCTGGTGCTGGGTCTGTGACACAGCTTGAGATGCTGAATTTGTACCTTCTCAAAATCCTGACACACACACCTCTCTGCAGCCTCATGGGGGCTCAGGAGCAGCTCAGGCCAATATTCACCATCAAATGTATTTGTGTCTGTGCACTTCATATGATTGTTTTCAATTCATACAGTTTAATTCTACTGGA
Source organism: Notolabrus celidotus (assembly GCF_009762535.1). NCBI lineage: Eukaryota > Metazoa > Chordata > Actinopteri > Labriformes > Labridae > Notolabrus > Notolabrus celidotus. The sequence goes on from NC_048274.1 coordinate 27,582,232, forward strand.
TTAACAAAAAAAATAACTTGCAATGTTCAATATTTTCTTTCACCGTCTTGTTTCAGAGATTTGGATTGGTATTGTTTATTTGCTAAAACTGAATACAAGAGGAAACAGGTTGATGTTTTCTCCACCAGCTGACAGGATCTCTAATAAAGTCATTGGCTCTGCCTGTTAGTTCTTCCTGACCCTAACACAGCCTGACCATGTTGTGACTTTGGAGAGCCAGACTTCGAGGCTCAGAAAATGTCTCTCCAAATAAATCTGAGGAAGCACAGGCACCTGCTGAGTCCATGCTTCTTCTCTTGCAGCGCAGGGGGATTTGGAGGAACAACTGTCAGATTTATCATACTGTTTGCTCTTTTCTGACAGGAGTTTTACTCAATACCTTCTTAATAATACCTGAAATATAAGACGTGCTTTAGTTAAGGAAAAGTAGGGTTCAGTTGACTCCACTTGCACTAGTTTTGTCTTACATTTTGTTGGCTTGTGTGAGCTAAAGTTCAAACACAAGTTAGCATCAAAAAGACTAAAAGTGGCTGCAAAACTGCTTTCAACAGATGGTCAATGGCTGTATATGTTAGCGGGTTCACCTTTTTGAGAGAAGACAATTACTGTAACATCAGCCGTTCAACTGAAATGTGCTGGACTCAATGTAATCTGACCAATACCCCGACTGTGAACATTATCATATGCAGTGGTAACCAGATCCTTTATCTGATAAAGGGTTAATTTTTTTTAAGTGGTACTGAAAGAGGTGCTTGTCAATAGTGATTAACAACAGGGGATCCCAGGCAGTTTGACCCCTAGGTTGAGAAATCGGTTGAAGGTAACAAGGCTATTAACCGCTGAAGATGGGGTAAATGGACTGTGTTTATATAAGAACTTTTTTTTTTTAAGTTATGATTTGGGCATTTTTGCCTCCATTGACAGGACAGCTGTAGACAGACAAGAAATGTGGGAAGTAGAGTGGGGGATGACATGCAGCAAATGGTTGCGGCCGGTAAATTGAACCAGCGACCTCTGCGACGAGGACTATGGTATCTGTATGTGGGGTGCTTAGACCGTTGGGCCACCAGTGCCCCAAGAAAACCTCTTTAACATTACATGCCACAATCACACCACATTCATACATTGACAGCAGAGGCTGATGTGTAAAGCGCCCATCAGTATAAACTAATCACATTCACACACATAAAGTCTAAAAAAAAAAAAAAAAAGAACATCACTGCAGACAAGTGATGGTCCATTGCAGGTCTAAGCTCCCACATGGGTGTATGTTGATGCCATTTATAAAGCACAGACCCCATGCGCTGATGCAAATTAGGAGTTAAACAAACGAAACAACCGCAAAATCAGTGAAAAAACACAAAAACTAAAAAACCCAAATCTAAAACATTTATTAGGTGTTTAATAATTAATAAATGATTGAAGTAAGCAATTTCATGGAAGCTACATTTCTTAAAAATTACATGTATTTATTTATCATTTAAAAGGACCATGCATATTAATTAACACTTCTGTAAATATGCCAGAGTTAGCCAAAAGGCTAGTTTACATCCATAGTGCCTTGCCAGATGTTAAAAAAGCTCCCTAAAAAGATCAAGATTAAACAAAGATAAAAAAGGGTAAAACAAGATCAGAATAAGAGGGTAGAGGAGAAACCAAAACACAAACAAACAAACAAAAAAGAGAAGAAAAGAAAAGTACAAATAGCACCAAACATGAATATATGTTTTTTTTTTTTTTTTTACAAAAGATATAGAATTACTTTTTAAAATCACCTTTTTAAACCCACTTTTTCATTTTTTTAAGTGTAAATTGAATTCGGAACAAGTCTTCGATCTTATGACATCCTAAACACACTACAGAATTTGAACACTCAGTTCAGCTGTGAACAGTTCAAACTTTTATTATTCAGTCTAATATCAACGTGTGAAGACCATGTTTTCGAGAGACGGAAAGATGGTTTCCCAGAGTTTTTGCCGGTATGGCCTGAAAAGCGTGATGGAATGTACTTCCAAAGCTGCAGTTCTCTCACAACCTACTGACATCCTTGTCTTTTTAATCCAGTATTTGTCAGAGCTGATCAGGTTTAGAGAATCTCAGTCTGAAACTGATCCGGATGTTGTTACCTTCAACCACCAAGGGAGATGGGGTAAGTTTAAGTTGAAATATATCAAAGTATTCCTACGTGATGTCTCAAACTGGTCCCTCAAATCCGCTGTAACACATTAGTCCAGGAAGGGATATTGTTATGTTCAAGAAATGGAGTGTGAAATAAAGAAAACATCTCCACTCACCTGTCTCTTACAAACAAATATTCATCAGTTATAATCCACAACTCACTAATGGAAAATGAGGACCAAAAATGGGATGTCTTGAAATATTGTAATAGATAAATCCCTTTAAAACTTATGATACATTTTGTGGAAAATGTGCATTATGTACTAATGATATTTTTTAAATTGCCATTTTCAGAGAATAAGTTCTTCATGGATATGAAAGAAACCACAGAGACTATAACCACCACCTCCACAGAGTCAACTGCTGTACCTCCACATGTGCCGTCTCAGTCTGAGGTTCAGAAGACAGTAAAGACGCTCTACAAGGATTTGGTGGGAATTAAAACATCATCTAGTACACATAAGCCATCTGGAACTCCAATCCCAAACCCCCTGCCCAGCTTTGTTGGAAGAGTATATGGAAGGAAAGTACAGCCACCTTTCCTGGTTGTAAAAGGAGAAGGAAGTCCTGCACCATCACCAAAGGATGCCATCATGAAGACACGCATAGTTTCTTCAGTGAAGGTCTCTAAACAATGACAGAAAATTACAGATGGTGTCGAGTAAACAGCAGGAGGACCTTGGCAAGTACTGCCACCGATTCCAAAAAACATTTATTGCATGCAGAAAGGCCAGCTGGATCACCAAGTGGAGTGAGTCAGCATTTAAGATTATGCCTTAAAGGAACCAATGTTAGAAAAATGCCAGGTGAACACAAGCCCATACTGCCACCAATTGAGAAAAAACCTTCGACACCTGCAGAAGCTGCTTCAAAATCCAAGGTGGTCAGTCAGGCTCCCAAACCCCCACTGCCCCAAAGCCAATGATCGTACAAAAGTGTGCTCTTCCACCTATTCCTCAAAGGAAAACCAATGGAGGCCGAGCATTTGTGGTCGAAGGTAAGAGGCTGTCCCCGAAACCAGGGAGAAGGTCAGCAAAGATCAAGGAGGCGGAGGATCTAGAAATGACAGCACGACCAGAGACTAGTGCGCAGACTAATCAAGACATCATGAATAAGATACATTCACAGTCAGATAACACGCTAATCTGTGGTCACCAGTAAACCATAACTAAGCTCATGTCTATGTGTGTGTGAGTGTGTGTGTGTGTGTGTGTGTGTGTGTGTGTCTTATACACACACGAGACACTATTGACTCTATTTTGATTAGAACCAGCAAAGTTTTGTCATGCTGCCCACCAGGTTCCACTCCCAAGATTTTTGCCTAACTTAACCCATTAAGGGGATTTGGAGGGAGTTTTTCCTTGCTCAATTGAGGGGGGGACCTAATCATGTAGGTTGTGTTTGACACCATTAAAACAGCTAAAAAGATCAACAAGTTTGATGGATTTGGCTCCAAAAAAGGTTGAAATAAATAAATAAATAAATAAATAAATAAATAAATAAATAAATAAATAACTCATGTAGAATTAAAAAAATCAAAATGGTGTGAATGTACCTGATGCCTGGTCTGTTTTATCCTACAAAAGGAACTGCTTGGGTGTGAATTTTAGGTACACATGTGTAAACATTTAACTGATTAATCAAATGATCCACTGATTAAAGTTACTTAGTTTTTTACTTCATACAACACTGCATGTTTCTGTTAAATTCTACTGTTTCACACTTCAGAGTTGTCTTTTAGTTTGAGAAAATAAATTAATGACTATGTTTAGATTTTTTCTTACTTTCTCTCCTGCCCCTGCACTTACTTTTCCCAATGATGCTCAGTCTGTGTTATTGCTCAGATTCAGACCTTCTTCTAATTCTCCCGCTTCTTCTTCCTGCTCTGTTCTCAGATTTCTTTATGACCCTAAAATTCCCAAATGATAGGATGCTGACTGTAGAGTCAATAACCGTGCAGGAGCATGATATGAAAATTGTTAGGTTCCATTTCTCATGCATCAGGGAATAAGAATCTAGTGACAGCTGTTTTGGTGGTCTGTGTGAAGAAGCAGTGAAACTTTTTCATCCAGGCAAAAACTTTCTGATGCAATGTAATGAACTCTAGTCAGAAGTGAGGGAGAGTGATACTTAAATTTAGAAGCTTCTGTGCTTTTGCACTCCATAACAGCACACATAGAATACCACTCATCCAATGTGATTGCTCTGTAGAGATTAATGTTGTGTTCACACCAATTGCAAATACTTGCTAAGTTTGCATGTAACTGAGCAGCAGCATGTTTTGCCTTCACTCTCAACTTTCCCCATTTGCGTGTACCCAAAGACTCAAATCTTGCGAGAGGGGAGGGGTTCTCTTCAAACACGACTCCAGTCTGTTGTCATCAAACAAGATTGAGCTTCACTATATTGAGTGGTGAAGGTTGTTATGCTTAAAGGGGTAGTGCTAACTTGCTTTTACATTTGATTGCTGGAATCAAGTGACAGACAAGGTTTTCACAATCTGACCTCCTCATTCACTTTCCTCAAAGTGAGCTCCTGTTTATTTCTGTTCAGTTAAAAAAGTGGGTAGTGCCACAAAGTTAAGGGAAGCCACACAGAGATCAATTTGTCCTATGAGATAAATTAACATCTGCCGGTCCATTTGTCACATCATACATCACAGGAGGATCTGCACTGTGATTGGCTATCCCGCTGAAAATGATTCTCTGAAGTTCCTGATTTTTTGCGAATAAGAAAATTAAGCGAGTGAAGTGTTGAACGCATCATGAATTCATGCTTATAATTTGCTTAATTTGCTTAATTTGCTTGATTATCGCAATTTGCACTGCTCACTTTATGTCATTCCTAGCGCCCGACAAAAACTCTTATCTGCTCGTGTTTTAACATTAGCTTTACATGTAACTAACTCACAAATTATTTGATTCACGTTTGGTGTGAATACAACATGACTGTTGTGTAACGTGTGTGTTATATACTCTGATCCGTCTGTTTCTATCAAAATGCACTCAAGTCCTGAAATTCCAACCTCATCCCTGTCCCTTTCTTACTTACAATTCTAACAGATGTGGACTCCTATATTTTAGGAAGTAACTAAAAAGCATTAACACATATTCAAAAAGAGTTTTCCTTACTCACATTGCAAGCAAAAACATTTTATCCAAGGTTTAAATAAATCCAGAGCCTAGATCCAAAACCACATTTAATCTGAAGTTAATTTATGGTGGTTGCTATCCTTGTCCCTTTCAAATTTATATCGATCCTTGAAACTTCTGTGCAAGTTTGGAGGAATCTAGGCTGCATCAAGGATGCTCTACTGCATTTAAAAACCTGTATCTTTGTAACGATTTAGATTTGCCTTATTAACAAGCAAAATGTTTTGCAATGGACAAATTCACTGCATGCCTTAAAGCAACTTGAGCTTTACCGATTAAAAGGCTCAATTCAGCGTTATCATACGAAGAGAAAAGAGAAGATGAGTGGCCTTAGGTTGTTTGTGTGTGATTTCTGTGTGTATGGGTCTGCAGCACACTTATTTGCACACACACAATCACACACACATACATGCACACTCTCTCTCTTTTATCGTGGGCATCTATTATTCTGTTGTAGGGGGAAGGTTAACCTTTTCTCTGTTGACACACAACATATTCTGCTTTTCACACGTATGATTAGGCACTAAACATGAGCTCAGTGTTACTCAATCCGACAAGAATGTCAAGGATACTTGTAATCAACATGATTTCAATGCCCTCTGAAACAAACACATACACACACACAAACACTCTTACAGATGGAATCTTAATCTATTTTGCAGTGATACAACGTCCCGACGGAGATCATTAAGGTCATGGAGATAATTAAGGTTTCATCTAATCTTATCTGATCTACTCAAACATAATGTAATATGACGTAATGTAATCGCACACACATACAGCACAGCTGTGACACAGACCCGACATTCTAATTTCTCTGCAAATGAAATAATAATTGTATTTAGATAGGACATTACTGTATTTTAGCACAAATGTGCAAACGCCCTCCAGTTTAGATCATGATTCAACATCTTCACCCATATGGAGACTTCGTCATGCATCCCTTTTCAATATATTATAAGGCTACTTGTGTCTTCTTCATGCATCGGAGAAGACGTCTAATGTTTTAATACCAGTTACAACTGTATTCTGATTGACCATTGTTCCTTTTGGATCAAAATACATTTTACCTAATTTAGTCAATTAGGTATTTACTGACATTGTTGTTAAGACTGAACTTGTGTCTGCTCATGCATCATCACACAACTGTAATTAAAATTATTTCTAACTTTGTTCAAGAGGCTTTTCTTTACAGGAATCCAAAGAGAGGGGCAAGAAAAGACAAAAGCAGTCCCTTCAAATTTCCTGTAGGGAAATAAGTTGCATCATCCAAAAATGGTAGTGATGTATTGTAGAATTTGAAGCAGGTAAAAGGGGAGTCCAGGGTTATGGAAAACATAAACAATAGGGGTATTTTGGGACCATACAAATAAGACAGATAACCATGTGAGTGAACAGGTTGAAAGCTATATAATCCTGGCTGCAGCATCTGCATAAACAGTAGTTTCCTTAGACTTCTTAGTGACTTTTGATTCAAACTCTTATACACGTTTGGGACTTTGATTCTATAGGCGTTTTATACACTGGCAGCACCTGTTTTTTTAATACAAAACCAATGCAGTTTAATATTTTCAGTATTGAGGAAAATATAACAGGCCCCAGGATTGTTCCTTGAGGTACACCATAATCAAGATCAAATGTCTGAAATACAAGATAACCTTAAGCTGCTGCAGTGATTTGGTTGGTAGATAACGCCAAGACCTACAATCCAGCTCAAGTCTTTTCTCACCCCTTTAGTCAGAAATAATTATAATCATATTGTTGTAATAGTTTTAGGGTAATAGATTCCATTTCACATCTAAATATTTAAAAAAAGGGTAATCATGTTTAAACTAATGTGGAGGATCACAACTTACAGCCCCAATGTATGATGCAAAAAAACACTGTTGAACAGTTTTAAGTAATTTAAAACACAGTTTGTTATGCCATATGTAGCTGAGAATTAACACACTTCATGGAAATGTAAGTCTTTCAGTTCACTGCTTTTTGCCACAATGATCACAATAATTTCAATATAGTCTGTTTAGCTCGATTATCAGTCTATTGGTCCAACATTAGCATCCACCCTCATTGGTCACTTTAAGGAGTGAATCAAACTTTGTTTTTTTAACCTATCTGCTATGCTCTCTAGGAACATAATTACCCGTTGCGATGTGTCTTTACTCGGGCTCTGGGAGCCTGATTAGAAACATTTATGCTCTGTTGGCGCAAACAGGAGGCCAAAGCTGCAGTGTTTTGATTAGCTGTGGTGTCAACATTAGTACTGGACCAAGCTCTGGCATCCCAGTTAATCACAGTTCACGCTCAGGCAACACACTCTGTAGAGGCCAAAACTCAGAGTTCATTTGTTGTGGCAGCCCAGGCCTCATTTTCATTGTAAAGTGCAGTGAAACCTCCATGCTAACAATCAGCAGTGACCATGGGTTCATTAATGCTGTCATGTGTGTCCCAAACTCCACTCAAGCATGCTCCACTCCCTGTTTATTTAGACAGGTAATTTAAGGGTTTGATGATTCTCACTTGCACATGGATGTGAAACCCAAGGTTAAACAATCTGCATTAGAAAGAAAATACTCTTGAGGAAATCCCAGGTAAAGAAAATGCATTTGGTTGATTAGAAAAAGAAATGCTGAGTTAGTAGCAAGTAGCAATTATACTTCCCAGGTCGTTACCCGCTTAAGATCTAAGGTAAAGCATTTCAGAAAGATTAACTGCACATTAAATAGCTTTTTTGTCAGCAAAAGTTCACCGGCTCACGTAAGAGCTTCTTGTGATTACAGCTGTGGCACTTAAACTTTGAGCTTACATGATCAAGGTCAGCTTTGCTTGTCACGGGCTGTTCCCAGAAATGTTAGAGAGTAACATAAACATTTTCATGTGAGGGTGCCCACAACTGTTCCTTGAACAGGGTTGTGTTGGAAATAAAGTTATTGGTAAAACATCTTCAAGCATTCAGAAGTATCCCATCTAAAGAAACAGTTCTCAGAAATACAGTCATCTTGAAGTTGCTGTGAGGAATTATTGGTTTGGGTTGATTGTGGCACTTCCTGTTGGCAAAGACATACTTCAAATCACTTTGCTGATCTTGCCCTGTGCATGGCTAGGTAGTATCACTGACGAAAATCTAAAGAAACAAACATCCTGCTTTCTTTTAGCAGTCAAATGTGTCTTTCATTGGGAATATTTGTTGTTGAAAATTTTAAGAGAGGTTGTTTCTTCAGCATGCTGTCAATCGTTTGGTGTGACGCCTCCCACCTCGAAGCAGTTTATGGCACTAGAGATCAAGAAAGAGACTGGCTGCAGTCACAGTGGTGCTCTGCAAGCATGTGTGCAATTGGACCACCATTAGCAAATGCATAGTTGGAAATTGGACCTTTACTTGGATCTCATCTGTTATCAGAAAACCAAGCAACCTCAGCGGTGAAAGTTGTTCTTCGTCTTCGTAAGTTTTTCACACCTGTAAAGACTTAATAGACTTTTAGAGTTTAACTTTCTAAACTGCAAATTTTTATCAGTTCAGATATTTTAAATATTGCAACCTTACCATCTAAGATGAGATTGGGGCATGCACAACGGCAAACATGAAGCAACAGGTAAACAAAACACAACAAAATGAACAACTGAGGAGTGAGACATCTCACATCCTTACTCTCTCTGCTTGGTGTAGCACATGCAAATCAACAAATGGACAGGTAAACAAAAGATAGCAACATGGTGGCAACTAATGCAACATCATCGCATCAAAAAATGGCTTTAATGCAAGAGCATTTGACCCAATGCTGCAAAGAAAAGAGCTGCCTGCAAGACATGTAAGAGGGATTTTGCTTTTCATGCGAGCAGTTAGTGTGCAAGCATTTGAGGAGAAAGCATGTTGACATTCAACTTGCCGGTCCAAAGTTAGAGCCATGCTGTGTTTGTTTTACATTTTTAGTCCCTCATGTTAAATCTTTGGCTTATAACACTTCAGCTTTTCTCTTCTCATTTATTTCTTTCTCTTCCTCCTCTTCTACGACCAAACCGTGGAGTGAACTTTTACCACACTGCACATTAAAACTAAATAATATTTCTTAAATTAATTACGATTTTCAAAGGCATGTTTAGAGTTTAACAGAGTAATGTGGAATTAAAAATATATGGCTAAATAAGTTTTTGTGTCCATTCAGTATCCAATTAGTTGAATAATTATTTTGATAATCAATGACCAGTTGACTATCAAAGATTTATTGGTTGCAGCCATGTTTGGAAGTCCTCACAAAGCTTGCAACATCTCACTTTACAGCATGGGGGTCCTACCTCTGTCTTTATTATCTTTATTATTATCATAGGTAATGATAAAAGGGAAGATAATTATACACACTGATGTGTCATAAAGTACCGTAGCTGCCTGAATGTTTACTTTCTTTGCTGGGCTCAAATGAACATTAAAGAAACATTGACAATGGAGCAGGATTCTATCTTCTAATTGATTGTATTCTCTCTGTGATGAATAATTAACAATGTGTCGTTTCAGTCCCAGACTGGAGAGGAAATGGGGCGTAGGTTTTCTATTTTTCAAAAACCTGCCTCTAATATAAACTGCTGTGATTAACATGGTTGATCCAAAATCATTTACGATGTTTAATGAGAAAGAAAGTTTGTGCAGACTCTGTTGTCAGATAGTGAATCATGACTAAATCTGCCTCCGTTACACTGAGTTTGATTTAGTCACACAGTTACAAGAACTACAGCATTGGTTTACAGAAGGAGATGGATGGAAGTTGAATCTTTGCTTGCTACATTTTTGTGCGTAATATATAATTCACACAGTTTTCCCATAGCTGGAGAAAATTATAGATCTAGATCAAACAAATAACATATATCTGTGTTTCTCCTCACTGGCATTCTGTGCTATCCAGGCACACAAAAAAAAGATTAGTTCTTTGAGTTCAGGTTTTGAGATATTCTTCATAAATTTCTTCCTCTCTCCTGGATAAACAGATATGAGAGAATGTTATTTATTGAGCTCAAAGCATTCCAACATGACATTTAAAAAAGCAATCACGACATCTTTTTCACAGGAAGTGTCCCTCTGAGCCCAGGTAATGTATAAATCTGGCTGTGGGTGGTTTTCATTCCAACTATGCACTGCTGACTTAATGGTCCATGAAATGTTTGTGTGAGCTGACTGAACAAGATCACATGTTAAAAAATAGCTAGAAAAATACTTGCTTTTCATTCCTTCAAGGAGGTATTTTAATATTTTCACAAATGGCATGTTTTCCTGTGCAAATGACCCTTCATTTTGTTTTATCCATACATAGGAGAAGTATTTACTCTGTTGCTCAGATCCTCTGATGTGCCCTTTCTGTTCTTTTCAGACCAGCAGCTCAGACATAGCTCTACATTTAATGCTTTATTTTGATCATTACCTTGTGCATTTGGTTCTGATGTCCCTCTGTGGCAGAGTCACCGTGACCTTACTTCCATCACATCATGAATCTTTAACACCTTTTTTTAAAAAACGCCTAGAGGAGGCAATATTAGATGAGGCATATATATCCACAAGGACTCAAGGATTAACTTGAATTTGGTCAAAGGTCTCTCTGACCTCTCAGTGGTCATAACTAAAGAATTTGAGCAATAATTGGGACAAATTTCACGATAAGCTTTATACAACAAAAAATGATTGAGTATTGAGATTATTTTTCAAAAGGTCAAAGGTCTTTAAACTGTTGGGACTGTGCAGTCAAGGCTACAAAATAATAGTCATTCCAAAAGGTAAGCCGTATAAGGTTTTACTTTATTTACTTTATTTAAAGTAGCTGTAATTAAACCTCTCCTTAAAAAGCCCACTCTTGATTCAGGCTCCTTATCTAACTATAGGCCGATATCTAACCTCCCCTTTATCTCTAAAATCCTGGAGAAAGTGGTGTCAGTTCAGCTCTGGGACTTTCTTAAGAGCAACAGTTTGTTTGAGGACTTTCAGTCGGGGTTTAGAGCCCACCATAGCACAGAGACTGCACTGTTAAAAGTAACCAATGATCTACTAATGGCCTCAGACAGTGGTCTTCTTTCCATACTTGTTTTATTAGATCTTAGCGCTGCATTCGATACGATTGACCATCAAATCCTGTTACAGAGATTAGAGCAACTAATTGGCATTACAGGAACTGCGTTAGCTTGGTTTAAATCGTACCTAACAGATCGATCTCAATTTGCTCACGTAAATGAAAAGTCCTCAGTGCAGACCAGGGTTAGTCAGGGAGTTCCACAAGGATCAGTGCTAGGACCAATTCTTTTCATCTTATATATGCTTCCTCTAGGTAACATCATGAGGAAGCACTCTATTAATTTTCATTGTTATGCTGATGACACTCAGCTCTATTTATCAGTGAAGCCAGAAGAAACCAATCAGTTATCTAAATTAGTTGCTTGTCTAAAAGACATAAAGACCTGGATGACCAGAAATTTCTTACTGCTAAACTCAGGAAAAACTGAAGTGATTGTTATCGGCCCCAAACACCTCAGAGAGACTTTTTCTAATAATATAAGTACCTTAGACGGCATTAGTCTGGCATCCAGCACCTCGGCTAGGAATCTAGGAGTCCTATTTGATCAAGATTTATCCTTCAATTCCCAAATTCAGCAAATCTCAAGGTCAGCCTATTTTCACTTGCGCAATATTTCTAAAATTAGACACTTCCTATCTCAGAGCGACGCAGAAAAACTAGTCCATGCATTTGTTACCTCCAGGTTAGATTACTGTAACTCCCTCTTATCAGGCTGCCCCAATAAGTCTATAAAGATTCTTCAGCTAGTTCAAAACGCCGCAGCTCGAGTATTGACTAAAACTAGGAAGAGAGAGCACATTTCTCCAGTGTTAGCTTCTCTACACTGGCTCCCAATAAAATGTAGAATAGAATTTAAAATCCTTCTTTTAACCTACAAAGCCCTTAAAAATCAGGCACCCTCGTATCTTAAAGAGCTCATAGTGCCCTATTACCCCTCTAGAACTCTACGCTCCCAACATGCAGGCTTGCTAGTTGTACCTAAAATCTCTAAAAGTAGTGTGGGAGGTAGAACCTTCAGTTATCAGGCCCCTCTCCTTTGGAATCATCTACCAGTCAGGGTCCGGGAGGCAGACACCCTCTCCACTTTTAAGAGTAGACTTAAAACTTTCCTTTTTGATAAAGCTTATAGTTAAGCTGGATCAGGCTTGGACCAGCTTTTGTCATGCTGCCATAGGCCTAGACTGCCGGGGGAACTGGCACACTGACACACTGGGATCCTAGCTCACCTTCTTACCCCCAACCCCTTCATCACTTACTTTAACTCTGCCTGTCCCATTAAAGTTACTAACCATAGACCTTTCTGGAGTCCCTGAGCTCCATTGTCTCGTAGATTCCTCTGAGCTGCCGTAGACGTCCTCCTGCTGTGGACGATCTGGACTCCAGCTGATACGGACGTGCTGGACTCCAGCGGCAACAGCTTCTACGACTCGTCTCATCACTATCACTTCTCTCTCTTTTACTCCCCTCTATCTGTCTTTCCAGACCCAACTCAGTCGAGGCATGATGGCTGTCTAACATGAGTCTGGTTCTGCCTGAGGTTTCTGCCTGTTAAAAGGAAGTTTTTCCTCACCACTGTAACTAGCTAAATACTGCGATGTGCAATGCTCATGATGGATTAAGGTGGGGTCAGACTGAGTCTTACCCTGTCTTGGTGTTGGGTCTCTGTTCATAATTTGACATAGTGTGGTCTAGACCTCCTATGTTTGTAAAAGCGTCTTGAGATAACGTTTGTTGTGATTTGGCGCTATACAAATAAAGATTGATTGATTGATTGATTGACTTCCACAACCGTATGAAAAATAATCAAAACTTAACTCAAGGTGCTAAACAATCTGCAGCAAATGATCCTCCTCCTCCTCTTTCTTAAACCCTGACATGACCCCCATTAATGCCCCCCCACACACACAAGATGGGAAAATGAAACAATTATCTCAGAAAGAGAACAGAGGTCTCCCAGGATAGAGACAAAAGCTGCTGCTCAAACAGAAAAGATCATATGATCCCAAAGACAGAATCAGAAATGGGTTGTGAAATCTGAAATCTGATAAAAGAATCTGGAAGGGCGTTGAGATAAACCAAGGACTCCCCAAATGACCCTCAGCAAGACTCCAATCAACCATCAAGACCCAGAGGGGGCTCCATATCATTGTAATAATAAAATATGCTCAATACACTTAATGAAGTTCCTCAAAGTCTTCACTGCAAACAGATCAGGAGTTAAACGGAACTTCCAAAAAGATGCACTGCATGGAACAGATAGGGAATCAACATCCAACTTTGCTCCTGGCTCACACTGTTTTAAAATCCTTAGCAGACATGAGGGGGACCAAAGAGGAATTCAGTGCAGGCAAATCACCAAACCTTGAGTCAGAGTTTAGTCTTAAGTCCCTAGTGTTCAATTCTGAGTCACCACACATGAATACGAGTCGAGTTTCATTACTTTAGGATTCATGACCGTTTCACTCCAAAATACTCTCTGTATTAACCTGAACAGACTGTGTGAGATCTTTGAGATGTGTAGAAAACACATTTCATCTCACAAATGTGCACTGTATCTCTCTTAATGAAGAGAAGCGCTCATTGATTCTGCTACTGTGGGATCACTAGTTTGTTATAAACTTGAAAGTACAGGCAACAAACCTGCTATTGGTCAGAATTTCAACTAACCGGGCACGGATTTCGCCTAATGGTTATGTTGCACGCCCATATAGCGGGCGGCCGGGGTTTCATTCCAGCCTGTGGACCCTCTCCCACATGTCACTCCCCCACTCTCTCCCGGTTTCCTAATCTATCCACTGTCCTCTCCTCTTTCAATCAAGGTGTTCAAAAAAACTACCCAAACAAGTTTAAGAGGCTAACATAACAGTTGATAACAGTCCAAGGATATTTTCTTACTCATTTTTCTGGTTGAATCCTAAACAGCTGTCGGTTTAAGTTTGCAGAGGATCCCATTGTCTCCTTAATGGTTATTTTACATATCGAGGACGTTATACTGCTGTTGCGCTTGCATTTGCTGTAAAATCTTTAAAAGCAAAATGCAAACATGTGGCACCTCATCAGTCATCCTCACGGGAGCTGTTGCTGAACGAGAAAGCCTGTGAGTGTGCACTTAGGTGAACACATGTCAATCCTTGCTCAAAACTTAAACATTTTTAGGGCTTCATACAAACAAAATGTCTTTATTGATGAACAAGTCAGAGTCCCTTTCTTCCGCTTCCAAGTCGGAATCTAGTCAATGTTCGGGTCCCAGCCCAAGTCATCACATTTCTGGACTCTAGTACTACAACACAGTGTGAATTATACACTGAATAACAAAAAGGTCACTGAGGAGTCACTCAGTGCTGACTCAGAATAACACTATAAGCAAAAAGGAAATCAGGACACAAAATACTTCCAGTAGAATACACAGTCTTGGATTATAAAAAACTGAAATCCATTCAATCTGTTCTGGTAACACTTGAGGCATAATAACTTTTTTTATAAGACCCTGCATGTTGGTTTGTACCTTCAAAGGCTCCCAGTCTGAACTGACATGGATGTGTGAAACCTGACTGCTTGACATTTGACAGAGAGGTGGTGATTCTTGTTCTTTATGAGAGACAGGTGAGAGCTCAGGATGATGCCGCAGACAGTTCCTTGACGTGTGTCAGCAGAAGGGACCATCACAGTCAAAGCTGTAACAATCTCCTCTGTGTGGGTTTGGTGTAGATTACAGTTATATAGCTGACCTTTCAAGTCTCCCTCAATGATGTCGAGGCCTGCAGGGAGTTCTTTCGGGGATCATTTTTATGTGCTTGGATATTTTCCTCCACCTTTTTCACACCTTTCTCCCACTACAGCTAGGGGGTCAGGTATGTGGGCACAGAAAAATGTGCTCAAAAATACAATTATGAAGTGGATTTCCCCTATTAGAAATTATTCATATTGAAATTAGGAAAGGTTGGAAAAACAAAATCAACACTTTATTCAGCTTAAACTTTGCTATGTTTTTTAAATGTATATATTTTTGGTTGTTCCAGATACAAGTCATTGCTTGTTTGAAATTCAGATTCAGAGAACTTTATGGATCCCAGAAGGTCAATTTAGTTTACATGTTTGCAATTTAAATTAACAGCCTCTGCATTAGGGATCATTTATTACCCGATGTCTATGGTGATGTTTATGCAGGAAAAAAAGAATGTAAGGAAAACAAAACCTAGGTAGGAAAACAAAACATCTTAGTGGGTAAGAGCCTAGTAATGGAAAAATAATTTGAAGGAATTAAAAATTAATTAGCAAGGCTAAGAAGACTAGTTTTGAGGCTGATATTAATGTGGGCGTTAATTTGAAAAACAATTATTGAAACCTTTAACTTCTGTTAAAACTGCTTTTCTGTTTCGTTATCATTTTTGCATTACCATCCACACTACTGAAACATTTGTGTCATGTAATGCCAGCAATGGAGAGGAGAGAACTTGTGAAAGATATCAAAGCTTCTTACCACTTCATGGCTCCATTGTGCTACTGACTGATGATGAAGGCATACTGAGTTTACCACTGTCAATTATTTTTTACCTGAGAAAGAAGGATCCAAACCCTGCTCTTACCCACTAAGATGGATTGAAGACAACTTGAGCAAGGGCATACAGCCTTTGTAGATTTGGAATAATCCATGCATCTTTATGGATATTATGTGGGGATGCTTTCCGTCTGACTTTTAATGTAAATGTTAACTTCAATTAATTTGGAACAAAATGATTGGATTATCTGTTATTGAAGTTAACATCTCTGTTAACTTCTTTGTTAACAGATCAACGGTTAACGGAGAAGAACCGTGCTCACCTCTAATTGGGAAATGTTTGACAATTACATTTAAAAGATAAATAGATCTACCAATAATACATTGATACGGTCCCCTAAGAACAAGGATTGTGGATTTTGTTTACAATCAGGAAAGGCTTTACAAGTTGCAGCACTTCAGGTGTGCTTCTAGAAAAAGAGGCTCTTTTTACGTAGTTAGCTGAGTGTTTTTTTAATACAGCAAATATACAACATATAATAAAATATACGAAAACAAATGGGTTCTGCAGATAACCAGTTTAGCACTAAAATAAGAATGGTGACTGAACATGCCTCTTCTGCAAAGATGTATTTGCATTTAGTCATTAGATGCTTGGACAGATGATTGGTTGGACTGTAGAACAGTGGAGACCCCGTGTAGTGTAAATATGCAAATGCACTGGTGATAATTATTGTTTGTCTAGCCTCACTGTGACCTGCTTGGTACTTTATGTTCTTCTGTTCTCAGAGTGAAGAGGTGTGTTAAGTTTATCTCTCTGGCCTGCTTATTGACAGAAGTAAATCACATTAACCTAAAGAACCATGAAGCTACAAAGGTTTTAGGCATAAGGACTATTTATAATGAGCGAATGGGAAGGTCGCCAAGGTTCGAAGGCCGGAATATGGAGTGTGAATTAGTTCCTGCTCAATAATCTCATGGCAAATGGCAGGACGCATCATGTCAGCACCATTGTGTTTGTTGACCTTTAAGACTGGGGCCTGATTGATTTTATAATTATGAGATCAATACTGGTATTTGATGATAAATGCATACAATAAATGATAGATGTGAAGTAAGAGCACTTTCAGTTTTGAAGTTGTTTGAAGATATGATGAGCCAGAGTCTAAGTTCTATTGAAGATGATGAAGGTTAAGGTTCAATTATACTCTGCGTCCTACATGCATATGTATGATAATATGGAACCTTTGTGTGAGTTGGTTAGACACTATAATGTATGTGATGTTATCTTGCCTGGGTATGAGATAGACAGTGACAACAGCTGGGTGAAGATTGGATGGGAACTTGCGGTCATCTGAAAGTGAGTGTAAGTGTTGCTCGTCAGTTTTTCTTATTGGTATTACCCAAGCGGCAACCTCCAGTCTTAAAAATGAAGACCATTCGGAAGTGTTCAAAACTGCAGTTCATCGAGCGTCCACTTGGGGCTGGCTGCAGAAACACCAGAAACCACATACACACCCATTCAAAAGATCCGATCTTTGCAGCAATAATAAACATGTTTACACCCTGGTTCAAAAAACAGTTTTGATCTGAAAAGCTAATTTCTTTATTTGCTATTTTTTATAAATCTTTATTTTTTTATCCTCACTATTATTTTTTTATTTTTGGGGTTTTTGCCTTTAATGGGTAGGACAGCTGAAGAGAGACAGGAAATGTTGGGAGTAGAGAGTGGGGGAGGACATGCATTAAATGGTCCAAGCTGGAATCGAACCTTTGACCTCTGCGACGAGGGCTATAGCCTCTGTATGTGGGCCACACGCTTAGACAGGTAGGCTAACGGCGCCTCAACTCTTTATTTTTGAAGATATTAAACTTACGAGTAAATGACGGCATGGTTGACTTGATTGACAGGTGGGCACCCTGTAGCTGTTAGCGAAAAGGCTAAAGGCCCGCCTCACCTCACACTAGTTTGGATGAAGTTAGGTTGAGTTTGGCATTACTAAAATGGCACCCGCCGACAATAAGCTTCAAAACAGCGCTTCAGAAACAGATTGGTGACATAATACATACAAAGTCCATTTGTTATACAGTCTATGGTATGACCAGGGAAATTAAGTCTCCGCCCACATGTTGTGATGTATTTGATGGCTGTAACTTTTCAGTGAGTGGAGCCCTCTAGTGCATACATTGTTTAACATCCATCCCAAAGTATAACGCATAGGAGCACGTAGGTAGTGATGGGGATATCGTTAAAAGTATTTCATTATTTCGAATATAAAAGAAGCATAAATGAGTCTTGTATGTTATTGTCACTCAGTAGAACTAATTAGTATTCTTCTTTTGTCTGCTCCCTTAATGCAAGTTTTTGTTCAATGAAGTCTGAAACCTCTGTCCTTGACTTTAAAAGCACATAACACACACTCCTCCTTTCTTCATTCTGAGATCCTCAGTCAGTAATGCTTTCATTCAATAGCGCAGAGATACATCTTTGAAAGCTCCACATGGGAAAACACTTAGAAAAGTCTTAAACGCTTTTCAGGTCTCAATTTCTGAGGTTGCCTTGCTTAGGGGCCTCTCTCTCTCTCTCTCTCTCTCTCTCTCTCTCTTTCTCTCTCTCTCTCTCTCCCCCTGTTTTAAATTCAATTTCCTTCTTCTGTGTGTTTCTGTCTGCATTTCTTTGTGAAGAAGAGCTGACAGATGAGCGAGTGCAAGAGAAACAAGGCGAGATAAAGTGAGAAGGAGGTGGTATTACCTGCTACTGTATGTGCTACACCGTGCTGATCCTGAACTGTGATGGGAGGCGACACCTTTCTGAAGCAGTAAAAGTCCCCATGAATCACACTGAGAACACCCCATTCTCTCTCTCGCTGTATATCTTACTCTCGCTTTGTTTGCGTGACTCTTTCCCTCTCTCTCTCTCTCTCTCTCTCTCTGTTGGTTTCACATGTACCTGTCTTGGGACACTATCAGCGACATGGGATGTGGCAGAGAGAAATGAAGTGCATTTGTCACTGTTTTCCCATTTATACACTCTTCCTGCCACACTGCCTTGTATCTCTTACTGTGTCTCTGTTCCTCTGTCTGTTTCTGCTTCACTGCTGAGCCTCGCACATATGTCTTAACTTCATCAGATTAAACTCACGAGAAGCATGTCTTTGAGCTCTCCATCTTCCACTTTTCAAAGAGCAGCACAAATTTTTGAAACACAGAAAAAAATGTACCTTCATCTGTTCAGAAGCATATGATATATTGCTTCTGTGACAGGCAATTTTCACAAATGATGCTTCTCTTGTCTTTTATGTCTAAAAAGTAGAGCAGGAAAACAAAACATTGAGACGACACAGATTTAGAGGCCACAGAAGCTGCACACCCAGCAGACACTTTGAGGTCAAGTGCAGAGACACAGCAGCCCATTTCCTCCTTTTTTTTTGTCTTTAAAAACAGGCTTCAGAAGATAACATTGAAATGACGAGTAAAAGCTAAGCCTGTGTTCATGTGCCTACTTGCAAAGAGAGAAAGCAAATCCAAAATAGAAGCTCCTGAAGCAAGCAGCGAAACAGTGCTGATAATCTGAGCTGACATGCTACTTCGTGTGTGCAGGGGCAATGGGAAAGCCGCACTTCAGGGTCCTGTTGTGCAAGTGTGTGTTTGCATGCGTGTTTTTTTTTTATGCAAGACTGTTTGGGGGCAGAGGGAAGCCTACTCCAGGGGACAAGGATTTTGATTGATGTGAGGAGATGTGCTCGGTGAGCAGAAATAGGCTCTGACAATCCTAAATTCAACCCTTAGATTTCCCTGGTGTTTTCCGTCTTTGACCCAGGATGAAAGGGTCACCGGTCACTAAAACAGGTGTAGCTGCTGCTTTTTGTGCTACACCTGCATTTGTTGATTTGTTTTTTACAAATACGTGCAATACTTATTCAGGATTCTCAAACCATAATACTGTATATTTTAACCTGATGTATTTACCTTACCTTAACTCTCAGGTTCAGCAGATGACAGCGATCCTGTAAGAATAAAAAACAATAAATTAGCAAATTTGATTACCTCATGTCATCCTCGAGGTGGTTTGTAAATTAAGTGGAAAAAAGGTAGATAGGACCAAACAGGCAACTCTCCATTGCACACCAAAAAGTGCTATAAAGATGTAAATGAGATAAATTTAAGCCTGCATTAGAAAATTATGTCTGACACCCTTCCTGGAACAGTCAGGACCCAGGAGACAGACGCCATCTCTACATTTAATGCCTCCCATACACTAGAAGACTTTTAGAAGACCGACTTACATCTGAAACTCTCTCATATTTAAAGGCGACGTGTCAGCAAGTCCCGCAGATTTTTAGTCACGAGAGAAAATTTTGTAAAGACTGATTCTGGCTGATTCCCCCACACTGTAGTTAGCTAGCTAGCTAGCTAGCTGTAGTAGCAGGACTTTTGGGTACTGAAGCAATTTCTGTCCATTTGTTTTTCCTTCTCCATTGTATCTAAATACAAATGGAAGGACATGTCAAAGATCGCCTGTTTGAAAACAGATACACCCAAATCCTTAACAGACAATTTTAAGTGAAAAGCCTTTTGAGAGGCTACAACTTTAGCTCTTGTCGCCAATTCATAAATACTGTTGAACCAAAGAAGCAGATAGATAAGATAAAGGTTTTTTTCTCCTTTTTTAAAATTACAGTTTTTTCTTGTTTCCTGCATGTGTGTTTATGAGAGAGAGAGAGAGAGAGAGAGAGAGAGAGAGAGAGAGAGAGAGAGAGAATGTGTGTGTGTGTGTGTGTGTGTGTGGTGTGTGTGTGTGTGTGTGTGTGTGTGTGTGTGTGTGTGTGTGTGTGTGTGTATGGTAGCTCCCTTTATTACTTTGCAGATTGGAGATCCCTGAGTGGATTTTTGTTTTGATTTAATTAAAATGCTCTCAGAGCATTTGTTCAAGCTAATTATGGATATTCCTTTGGGGCTGTGGATGTGTCAGCGGCTCAGGTGAGTCCTTTACCTGCTCCACCCCTGAGTCACAGCCAGTTTTAATTCTCCAGAGCCTGGGCACACCTAATTTATCGCTCTCGGAAATGACTTGATGGACACACTCAGATTTAGCTTGTTGCTTTGTGGAAAATCCACTATCTTTAATTTGCTCCTACCATCTGTTCTCAGAGGGTAAAGACAGACTTTTTCCACAGGTTGCTCATCATCAGCAGTCAGACAAAGTCGGCAGTATCTACTTTACTTTTTATGCCTGTGCAAGTCAGTGGCTGCCTCCAAATGTGACATCCTCCCCCTACCTTCACATAGTTAAGCTGCAGCACCACTTTTTAAAGAGAGCACATTCCCATTTGCATTCTTTTTAAAATCTTTCCTCCATAAGGGATTGTTTTGTTCAAAACATCGTGGGCATAAGTTTTAACTGACTAAATGTTCCATAATTCGGCAGGTGTTTCTTTTCCACACTGCAGTTTGAAAGTATCTCTAACTCCAAGAGAGGATTTGAGGCTGCAGACTCCAAAGTCCTAAGTGAGTCATCACAGGGTCACAGCTGAGGCCTCTCTTGAGTCAGGGCCTGCAATCAGAGGCTTTGGGTTACTCATCCAGTTGCTGATGGGGACCATAGTGATTGATCTTCTGAGAGTGTATTGATCAGATGAGACAGAGTGATTGTCTCTTACCCCTCTCAACCTGTCCTCCACTCCCCTTAGACTTCACTGATGGGAAGTCTGCTCTACTTTGTCCAGCTATTGATGAAGCCCTTATTTTTGGACAGTTGTCTCTGTCTGTGTGTAAAGACCCCGGTTTCTGTCTACCAGTGTCTGTCTGTCTGTCTACTGATGCAAACTAGAGACAGTATAACACACTGGACTGTGCAGGATTACAAATTGCATCAGTTAGATTAGATTTGACATTAGTAAGACTTTGTACTTCGAAGTTAATTTACATTAAGGCAATTTGCCGAAGGACAAAACTAGCTGTAAAAGTTTGCAACACAGACAAAGTCTCCCTCATGTTGACTGTTTTATTTGTATTGTTGTGCTGTAGTTTATTTTTAGCCCATCCTATTAAAATGTGCTTTTTATAGTCTTTTAGATTGCCTTGTGTTCCTTTTCTGAATGCATTTTATGTCTCAAGTAAAGCATTTTAGATTGCATTGTACAAAGTTTCTATAACCTACAATTAATCTGCCTTGCCTCTCTAATGTTGATGAATGGGATTATATCGCCACAAACAACAAAAGTGGTTTAATTATGATACAGGCTGGAAGCACAGCACTTCACCAAGTTGACAAAATCATTTAAATATAAGAGGCATAAAGTGATATCAACCCAAAATATATGTAATTGTAAATTGCATTCAAGAACTCTCCCCAAAAGGAAAAAGTTGCTTAACAATGAGTAAAAGTAGAAGTTTTCCACCAAATGTTGCCAAGTATTTGTATTGTAGATTTATTGTGGAGTCTCCATAAATAATATAACCCTAAGTATGGTCTAGACCTGCTATAAATACAAAAATGTACATACAATGTGTTGTAATCAATATGAGCTAAGAAAAGCTTTCACGTGATACTATACGTTTTACTTGTGCAGGACTTGAAATGACCACTGACTGATATGGTAGTTTCGTCACTAAGTTCAGTTAAAGTTCTCACAAAACTGTGAGTTCTAAAAAATAAAAAACGTATTTTATTAATCCCCAGGGGGAAAATTAAATTTTTTCACTGGTGTTATTTTTCGGTCATGCTACACGCATAGTTTTTGGTATATACATACAATGCACACACACATGCAGTGGACATGCACTTAGGGAGAAATGTCAGAGTGAGGATGGTGCCATCAACCAGCACACCCCAAGGTGCTCAAGGGCCCCTCGGCAGTGCCCAGGCAAGTGAACCAGCACCTCTCCAGGCACCAGTCCACTTGCCAAACTTCGTCCATGCTGGGAACCGAACCAGCGACCCTTCGGTTCCCAAGTCAGGTCCCTACGGACTGAGCTACTGCTGCCCCCTAGATAGTAACATTACATCCTAAACATACAGGTTATGATATGAGATTTAAGTAAGGGATCATTTACAGCAAGCAGGTGGTTGTGAACTGCAACATGAACTGAGCAGGAAACAGATATGAAGCTTACCAATTTAGAATGCTAACAGAAACTAGCAACTTTGCCACAGTGTGAACAGGCAGTGGTGAACTGTTCAAGACTATTTTGCGTGGATAGATTTGATATGATCTGTTTGATTAGGTGTACCATAGTGTCGCTTTTGCTGTTGAGAATAAGTTATAGGGTTTTGACCATATACTGTATAAATAATGGACGTAGTATCCGTGCAACACCCATCTGTTCTTGAGCGCTGTTTTGAAGCCAATCGACGGCGGCAGCCATATTGGAAATGCAAAACTCAACCAGGCAGAGTGTGACGTAAAGGGGTGGGGTTTGAGCCTCTTGACCAACAGCTATGTGTTCCCGACCGAGAGTCAAGTCAGTCATGTCCTTATTTGGGCAAAAACTCGTAATGTTAATATCTTTTGAACCATTGTGTTAGAAAAAAATTCACCCCCCGTACAGTGTGTGCCGATAGAGAGATTAGCTACGTAGACCCAAGCCGTTTTTTTAAACAGGCTGTAAACATGTTTATTAATGCTGCAAAGATTGTCTTTTTTTAAACTGCGTCTATGTCATTTTCGGTGTTTCTGCAGCCAGCCTGAAGCGGATTCTTGATGAATTGCAGTTAATAACACTTCCACATGGGCTTCATAGTTTGAGACCGGAGGTTGCCGCTTGGTTTTGACCAATCAGAGTCAAGAATTTAACACAGCTTTGCGATAAAGGTAATCTACTGATATTGCCCTTGTTGGGAAATAAAAAAAAATAGAAATAGAAATGATTGAGTATCAGAAAAATTAAAAGCCATTGTTTTAACATTAGATATGTTGTGTTTGATGGATTTACTTTGTGTTAAGGTCTAACCATCAAATGTTTGAATAATAACCTGCCTAACATACCCATGATGAGTTTTCACTTGCATAGAATTGGCAAGATAGTGCTGCTACAATGAGCATGTTAGCATCGTGTGCTTTTTGCTCTGTAGCCTAATGCTAGAACAGAAGTTGGATCTTACAGAGAATACCAACTGTAAACCAACAAACTGCAACATGAACTTTTAGCCTTTTGTGTTGGTCAAAACTCACGAGCTAGCATGCTGCTTGCTCATTAGCAACTAACCTGAACTTTATCCAACAACATGTAATTCATGGAGTTACATGGAGTTCAGCCAAGACTTACTTTGTTTTTTTCTGTATCTGTAATCTCAAAGGCCAGATAAATAAAACTGCTAAAATATTCCTTTTTTTTTAAACATTCAGCAAGCCCACACTCAAGTCTCTGTTCTTTGTGGAATTGGGACTCAGTAGGTGAACTTTAATGGCTTTTCTTTTCCACCCAACTTTATTTATCACTAATTATCCTTGAAGAATGTATTTCCATTATTCCAACTTCTGTCTCCCCATTTACACCTCCAAGATTAAGTTTCATAGTGCACTCTTGAACAGAGTAAAAGCTAATAAAAAAAAACAGTCTGGCACATAATGCAAAGCATACTGCAGTATACTCAGTGGATTTTAAGATGAAAGAATAAGGTTTAATTAAAATGTCAAACAGGAAATATTCTTTTTAACCACACCAAGCTTGTTTATTTGTCAGTGTTGGACTGAGTTCAGGTCTGTGTGAGATGCAGGTGATATTTGTATGTGTGGGACGAAACAGGGTTATGGAAAGAGGCTGTTGAGCAGCATTGTTGCAGAGAGTATAGAGTCAGGGTGATAAATACCTCCTTCATTTTATCACATTGGAGCTGAGCCTTGGAACCTGCATGCGTACATTGGAGGCACAGATTGATTCTTCTTTGATGCTCTGCAGCTTGGCAAACTTCCCCTCTGTGATGAGAATATTAATTATGTCCTTCTTTTGCTTGAAATATAAAGCTGGAGATTACTCTGAGGCATATGAGTTGCTCTCAAGACAGGAGAGTTGCTTTCTTCTGCCAGAGGGTCTCTGTTGAGAAACAAACAAAAACAGCACTTAAGTATACCTAACAATTTTCCATAATATTGCAGTGATTGTTAGCTCATATACCAGTATGAAGTCTATCTCTGAGTTAAAGGGTCCTGGAGGAAGACGGGGGCGTGATGTCATCTACTCTTGATCTGATTGCAGGTTATCTGCATGATGAAGACAATAAACACTGTGTTTGCTGAAGGCTTGTGCTAACTTCTGCTGCCTGGCTTATTCAAAGTGACAGAATAGACCTCCCCAGGTAGCATTATTGTATGACTAGCATTATTGCATGCCAGCACTGACCTGCAGAGAGAGCTGTCAAATGTGTTAAAGGACCTAGCAATCACATCTCACAAACCCACCCCTGATATAAGTTGCTTGATTCCTTAAAATAGCAAGTGAATACATGATCACAATCATTGCTCTCTGTGAACAATGAAATAACATCTGCTGAATCTCCAGGGGGGAGATTTGATACTTCAAGTCAGGTTTCCAGTGAAGCATCTCGAAGAAGATGAGCTGTATTGTGCTGATGAAGATAGACTCAAATCTAAACACATTCCTCCAGAACATCATGAAATAACAACCATACTTTTCTAACTGCTTATTATTTATAAGTGTGGGTGTCTGAGGTTGGTCCTGGCTTTCTTTTTATCCAGCTCATTGACCCGTAAATAAAAAAGCATAGATAAATACCACAAAAATAAAACAATCATCCTCTCTTCTCAAACACTGTTGGAAAAATAACAAAACTCTTAGTTGATTCATAAAAAGGGGGAAGTATGTATAATTCAACTTTTCAATAATATTTTCATGATATTCTGTTTAAACTTTCAGCATAATTTATTCATTCCAAGTTTTTAGATAATGATATTTTTGAGTCAGTTGGAAGTTTAATTTGTGATTTGATTTCTTATGTTCAACTGCAGTTTGACTTTGAAGTTAAAAAGGGTTATTTGAAAACTTTCAGAAAGTTTTAAATGCAGTTTGTTTTGGAATTGAACTTGATCAAGTCCAAAGTCTATGTTTAAAAAATAAGATGAATGATTTTTTTTTGTCAGAGTTCTTTGGTCCCAGCTTTTCAAAAGTGAGGATTTATTCTTCTTTATAATGAAGCAGCACATTCAGTTTAAAACCAAGGTCAAGACTCGGGATTTTAAATGTGTTTTTTATCATTGTGTAGACCAAGAAATCCATGTTATAAAATAGTTTCCAGATTCCTTGATTCTTTGAACAATCATGACTTGCAGCTTCAACAGGCAATCTGTAGACATTTTTAGTTGTTACATGATTTGCAAATGTGTCACTGATTTTGATGTTTTGTGGCCTTTTAAAGAATGATCAATACCTGTCTTTAAATACAAGGTATGTATCTTGTGAATGATTATGGCTGGGATTATTCATTTATTCTTGACATAAAGCTAAACTAGGATTTACAAGGAAAGAAGAAAAGTGGCAAAAAGAGAGCAGGACATCTGTGTGTGTAGGTATGTGTGTTTGTGCGTGCGTGCGTGTGCGTGTGTGTGTGTGAGTGGGTGTGTGTGGCTGGCTCACGGGAAGGCCTCTCAGTGGTGTCCCGCAGAGGCCTGAAGCTCTGAGGCATGACCAGGTGTCCCAGCACCGAGAGGCTGTCTGCATGCTGTGCAGAATATTAACAAGCCTGACCACCCACACAAAAGCACACACATATACGCACACACATGTACATGCACATGTACGCACACACAAACACACTCACTTTTTTTCACATGCATTGAGACATAGACACACTTACAGTTCCTGTACACCAACATTACTGCAGTGATTCAAATAATCCTCACAGTTATTATGCACGCCTATACTTATGCTAAGAACTTTTCTGGAAACAAATATAACTTTGATTTGTGTGTGTGTGTGTGTGTGTGTGTGTGTGTATGTGTGTGTGTGTGTGTGTGTGTGTTTGTGTATTAAACTATGAGCATCTACAGCACATGATGTCTCTGTCTTACCACAAGAACATGCATCGTACGTGTGCATTCTCAGACACACACACACACACACACACACACACACACACACACACACAGACACACACACACACACACACACACACACACACACACACACACACACACACACACACACACACACACACACACAAAGTCAAGGATTAGGACCCAAACCCTCTGGCTCCCCTTCCCCCTCTCCCTCCACATTGTGATAACGTGGAGTAGAGGAGTAGGTTTTTTCTCAGCCCTGTTTTTTCTCTGTCTCTGATTGATGGAGCGATGAACAAGGAGAACACTCAGCTGTCCATATCTACTGCTAGAAGGCTCCCCAGAGACATTTACTCACAAAAACACAGGGAGCTATTGGGCATAAAAGCAGGCACACTTACAGGCAAATACGCAAAGACAGATGTGAACATGATATCATAAATAGAAACACATTTGGAGCACATACTAATAAATATCTATATCTCTATCTATATATATATATATATATATATATACATATATATATATATATACATATATATATATATATATATATATATATATATATATATATATATATATATATATATATGTTTATATCTATACAAACACACAGACGAGACAAGGGAAATGCCTATTTCCATCTTTATGTGTGTTTGTGAAATATATTTATTTGGTATGAAAGGTGCGCTCGTGTAATGTCTCAGAGTATTTTCATCATAGTAGCATGACTTCATTGGTGCCACAGGCAGCTAGCCACAGATTACAGTAAACCCTGTGTGTGTGGTATGTGTGTATGTGTGTATAAGCCTTGGGCATGCACATGTACACGTGTACACTACAGTAGGCTGTGCTGTACGTGTGTGTTACATGTGTTTGTAGATGTCAGAGTAAATCCTTAGTTTGTAGGTTGGAATTACTCAACATCTCTTACTCGTAGAGCCACGGTGGGTTTAATGCCCCCTGGATTAGTTCTCCTTCAGATCCTAGTATGAGTGTTTGATATGGAGATGATCATGAGCCTCCCATGTAACATACCATGTTCTTTGTTAGGCATTTGTATCGATTAGCATGCCAAGTAAATGTGTCCTGTTTTAGAAGCTCATCTTGCTTTGTTTCTGGTCTTTAGGTGGGACGAAGAAAAAGATAGAGAAAACACTTATAGACTGAGGGGGTGTCTATCACCAGAAAATATATCAACTGCTTGTTATTTTTTCAGGTATCAACTCATTGACTTTAAACACAAATGTGCAAAGTAAACATAATTGTGAGTATATTTGCTAAGGCTCACAAAAATCCAATCCTTTAAGATAATAATCTTTTCCATTGTCACTTCATATTTCTATACGAGCAATATCTAAATAAAGACTAAGATTAGTTGTGTTCAGTAACTCTGTTTGGGTTCCACTCAAGACTTTATAATACACACATATCACAGGACCTTTAAACTAGTCTTGGTATGGAAAATAATAGTAGCCTATGTTATAATTTATAAATTCTTGAGCGCCAGCTTGGTTTATTGGTTGAATTCTGTGCCCTGTGAACAGTGGCTACAGTCAAAGCATGTGGACTGGGTTTGATTTTGACCTGCAGCCCTTAGCTTTACATTATTCCCCACTCCCTCCAATTTACTACTCTGTCCACTGTCCTCTCAATAAAGACATTAGGACATAAAAGCCCAAAAAGAAAGCACGCACGCACGCACGCACGCACGCACGCACGCACGCACGCACGCACGCACGCACGCACGCACGCACGCACGCACGCACGCACACACACACACACACACACACACACACACACACACACACACACACACACACACACACACACACACACACACACACACAGGTAAAATTATGTTAACAGTATAAAAGACTTCTCATCTGTACTGCATTGTTGTGTTTTCATGAACATAATGACCATAATACATTACAGGCTTTTCAGATTCTCCATCCATGTAATTACTCCGACCATATCTGAATTTGCATCATTAATTATCCTCCAATTTGTCATGTCTGCTTTATGCTTTTCACTTAAAATCAGCCTTTCACAAGTGATGCAGGAACGAGTCTCACTTTGATAACTTAACTACAAAGCTACGCTGTGAAGATGTTTTTTCTTTCGCTTTTAAGATGTGTCGGTAATGAGAAACAGTATGCTGAAGTGAAAATCAGTTGAAAGGCCACATTAGAAAACATGAAAAACTGAAAAAATATCAGGTAAGATGAAAAGATATGAGAGATGCTAAAATCCTCTGCTGAGCATCAGTTTTCAAAGTCAGTATAGTCAGAGGAAGTTGTGTTTTTTCAAGATGGCCCATCACTTTTAATTTCAGAGCTCACTTGTTTCAGGCATGATCACATGATTTATATCAATTTGACAGGAGAAACTGTGAAATGGGAATACAAACTGCCATTTTCTCTTCCCCTTCCCCAAATTGTGTGGTAAGTACGGGCATGAATATTATAATTTCTTGGAAATGGCGTCTGTCTGTGAACGCCTTGTATCTTTCATAGATTTCCAAATCCCAGGAGCTGTAGATTTAAAGCAGAGTAATCATTCCTGACCATGCTGCCTGTCTCAGGCTTTAAGAGAATCCTTTCTTTGAATAAACGTAAAGCTGTAAATCCTTTAAACAGCCGACAACCTCTCTGTGACTCTGGTTGATTTAAAGGACAGATTGATAGCCTTTGTGTCTCTGTTGTCGAGGCATTATTGATACTTTGCTTGCAATAGTCATTTCCTCTTCACATTGATTGAGGGTGGCAGATGATATGCCCCCTCTTGCTTTTATACTTAATTGTGAACATGTATGTGCATGTTCAAGGTTTCTTTTCTCTTGAACCTTATTTTGAAAACATATACCCTGATTTATAGACTTTCTCTCTTTTCCTGTCATGATAAATGGCTCTGCTAGCTTGCTGCAACATTTATAAATCTTTGCTTTCATCACAGTGTAACATATCCGTAAAGACATAGCGATGCTTTTCTGTGGATGGTGGTTTAATACACTCACATCCATTTCAGGGTAAACTCCTCAGGCTGTCAAGATCAGTGGATTTACTGTTTCATTTTCAGTGTGTGTTGAAACTTTTACAGGAATCTAATGATGCCAGACAACAGACGTCATAACAAGCTAAATATATCACATATCATACTTACATTTACCTCTTAAAGGTTGTTAAGGATGTTCTTTTTCACTGGAATTTAACGTCAGAAAAATCTGTTATGACACAAATGCAGCATATGAGTATTCAGTCTACAGCTGTAGCAGAGTGTTTGCCCCAAGGTTTTAGTAGAACTCTAAGGTTAAGACTATCCTGACTTCTTAATGAAAATCATATTTTTTCGAGTTGATCTTGAAGCAGCAGAGCTTTAGCTTTGGTAGCTACAGAAATGGAACACCAGTTTATCAAGCTGTGTCAATAGAATTCTCTCCAAAGTCATGTTGAAAGTCACATAGTGGGCCAAGGGTCAAACATCGATCTCCAGGCAAACTTAACACTGTGCGAGCCCACAGGGGATAAGTGGGCGTCAATATTGGTGTTTTGTGTCGTTCAAAATAAATCCCTCAGCTATATTTACCTGAGATGTTATTTTGTTCATCCATTTAGAGAGTACCTGTGCTTCCCAAGTAAAATATGAGGACATAAAAATGAGTAGCAAAGCATCTAAAACATATTGCAAAGCAAGGTAAATAATGGGTTCATGTGAGCAGATAACTCGGCCCACTCATTGTTCAGTATGGTAAAGGTCAAATGTGTTTATGTTGAGTCAGCACAGAGCGTGTTGTGACTTTGACCTTAATAGTGGAGCTAAGACCTCAGAGAAATAGGAAACCAGATTTGTTCATGGATGACACAGTCCACATTGTTTTTTCTCTGACTATCATATACTATTATCTACAACACCAACTTCAGCTAGATAGTTTGACTTGCACAAGGAGTACATAATGGTAAGTCATAGTGGTTTAATCATCAATTAATGATGGCCTTAGAGTTGGCTTATTATGGTGTACCACTTACCAGGACAGGTAGAATGAGTAACATAATTCCAGTAATGAAGGAGTGATGTGAAAGTATGTTAATTTAAGGAAACTTCAGACCTTATCACCACTCTTAATCACATATTTAGTATCTTATAGTCTGTTATCTGATGATCTCTATGCATAGATTTTGCATCAAAGTCAGGAAGTGCTATGCTTTCTTTATAAAGCCCAATTAAAAATATCCACTGGTGTTTCTGTGAGCTTTGGTTGTATTTTCTACCCCTCTTGAACCCATTGCCTGTCTGGCTGTTTAACCAGATAGCTGATGCATCAAGTCTGATGCAATGCCTGTCCTGTCCTTTCAGCAAACTTCTCTTTTACTGTTCTTTTCACAAACACAAAACAGGGGGTTGACAATAACAGTTAATTTGGTTCAGAATGTCTAGGAGTAATTTGGAGTCACAAATAATGGTCAAATGTTTTGCAAACTTTGTTACATGGAAGGTTTGTTGCATTAAGGTGAGTCATCAGATGAACTGCATTGAATCCATAACACTGCAGAGGAAAAAAATTCTATTCTGTTGCCCTCAAATAGATTCTTGCAGTCTAAGGCTAAGTCAACCCTGATATGTATCTGGAGACTTCTAGAAATTGATTTCTACTCTCTGACAAAAAAATCATGCCACGAATGATGACACAGAATCGTTTGAAAACTCTGTGAGCACGCCAGGCCAGTAGATGGGGATAATGTGGTTTCAGTCTCACAATATACACCATAGAAGAGCATTATGCACATGTCTATTTAGCATCTTCTTGAGTGAGTAGTGACTGTAAACAGCGCTGTACAGAGTGGCTAATAAAAAACAAATGAGCATGATATACAGTATTTGTTCTTCCTTGCAACATGCCACAACAACAATTTAACCCAACAGTACCGAGCAGATGTAAACAAACCGGTAGCCCGCCATCTTAGGCCATGTGCAGTACATATAAACAGCAAGTACATCAGCATTTCCCAAAACTTTTGTTTTTGCTGTTTACTAAAAAAAGCAAAACTCAGTTTTCAAAAATCTCCACTTTGGAAGGTGTTTTTGAAACCTCTATTTTCAGTGACATTTAACTCAGATTATGTGGACATAAGCCCAGAATGCAAAGAAATGTTTTTAAAAATATCCACATACCAAACCTTATATTTATATAACAAAACAAAACACAACACAACACCAAGAGTGCCAATAACCGCTGATCTTCAAATGTTCATTTGAGGTTGGCTTCATAAGTGAGTCAATCTCCATGCCTTTTTTTGTGCCAAATATTAACATACTGATAAGCATTTCCTATATGAGTCTCTGTTTCCATTTTACAGTACAGTATCCTTTTAACACACCTGGCTCACAGAATTGACAAGATCAACCAGAAGAATATGAAAAACAATGTGCTTAACACTCTTTCGGCAGGTAGGTTCACCAGTAAGCCGCATAAAGCAATTTCTCTATATAATGAAAACTAAATTAACCTTTAACATATGGATCTTTCACAGCTGCTTAATAAAGACGGCTGTACCGTCACTCATTGTCTTTTAATGAGGAGTGGTTAGCCAGCAGAGCATAGAAATCTGAACCCAAGGCAGGGCATCCTGGGGCACTGGCAGACGTCTCGGCGGTCATACCGTGTCACTGCTTCAGGTGAGTTATACTTAAGAGCAGCACGGCACGTTTTTAAAATGCATCTGACTTGACAAGTTGCCCGTATGTCTTGTTGTTTTCCGAAACTTTTGATTTGTAGTTCACAGGCGGTTGTTATACACGCTCAGTCAACATACAAAAGTGTACATCCACGGTGCATGTTAATGTAACATGGGTCTAAAGCAGGGTTAGGCATAAATTAAAAATCTATGGGTCGGTTATGTTTCTAAATAAATGCACAGAATACTTTAATCTTAATCTGAAACTGTTTGGATTTCTCGATTTCATTCCTATATTGAATCTGTTTAAAGCTGCTTTGCCGATGCACTTGTGTCGTGCCTGCACATGCCTATGTTTCAACACAAATTTTTCTATCCCAACTAAACAGGCATTCGATAATTATATTACTCATCCATTTAAGGTTCATTAACACCTAAAGGTGACATATCATGCAAAATCGACTTTTTAATGGTTCTCTACCTGAAATATGTTTCCCTGGCATGTCTACAAACCCCCCGAAAATGAAAAAAGTCCATTCTGTCCCTGTTTTGATTTCTCCACCTTTCTGTAAATGTGTGCTGAGACGAGCCGATCAAATTTTTGTGAAATTCGTACGTCACCACCAGTGGTGGTTCTAGGTTTACTGGGGGGACCAGGCTGGGGCCAAGGGTGTTGTCAGAGGGACACATTCAACCCTGACAAAAGAGACTGAGAATGGCATGGACTGGCTGAGCACAAACCGGCAAAACATCAGTGCATCCCTATATAATACATATATACTACTGTGTACTAGATCAATATGCAGACTGACAGCAGCTGTTTGGCCTTTTACACTCAACATGAGTCCCTTAGCGACTGGAAGGGACTGGAACCAAGTGCCACACGCATGTGTGTTCCGCCTGTAACATCGCTGTGATACAGAAGCTTTTTTTATTGTATAATATTATTTTGGGGTGGAGGGTAGGCCACAGGGTGGTCCAGGTTCAGTTTTACAGGGGCACTGGCCCCTGTTGGCCCCTCCCCAGAACCGCAACTGGTCACAACGTGTTCCGGTCTGTAACGGTAGTCAGAGCTCGGAGCTTGTTCAGCCCTCAACTCCGCCTCCGTTTCTCATTCCCTGCACACATGTGTGCTAACAAGGAGCTTAGGAGGGAGACATGCTAGCTGTAGGCTGTCTTAATAAACACAAAGGTTGGTTTTACTCCCCATGTCTGCAGATTTGAAGATCTAGTGGATGATTTTTATTTATCATGGATAAGTGCTTGTGCTAATTAGTATAGCCACATAGCTAAATGTTCGTAGCTGTGTACCAAGACACACGTCGACATGCTGACAAACAAAACAACAAGAATCACAAAATCTGTGACCAATGGTTCAGAAAGGTCCTGCTGCAGGTGCCTCCCCGTCAGGATCAGATTCTGGATCAAACAGAGGGTTGAGTAACGTTGAGGTTGGAGCAACGCGGGTCTGTGAGCAGCCGTGTATATTCAGCCAACATGTGAACATTAGATCAACGTGCTGGACAGCCGAGGCCACATCCACTTCCTGAGGGGGCGTGGTCAGAGAGCTCATTCTCATTTAAAGGCACAGACACAGAAAACAGCCTGTTCTGAGCAGGGCTGAAAAAGTGGGGTTTACAGGCATGGCAAAATCTGATTTCAAAGTGTTTTTTTGAGCAATAAACTTAAAGACATGTTTTGGGGACCTCTTAGACCAATATATTTTGATGAAAAAGAGCATAATATGTCACCTTAAAAGTTAAAAATGCTAATTGCTTTTCCTATTTGAGTGACATTTGATGAGGATGCTAACTGCCTGACTGTACGGCTATGTGTATGGGAGTCTCCTTTTTTTGTTTTAGCATTAATTAGCATGTGTCGCTGTGTGGGATCAGCGTACCTGGCTTGTTAATTCACAATAGGGTCTCATTCTGTTGGAAACGATTTACTTAACAATCCAACAAGCCAGCCTGAATAGGCGTTTGGTATGACTGACAACATAGAGGTGGTGAATCTAATTTAAATACATAAATTGTACCGTGGGTGTAGGAAATATGTCTGATTGCTTGATAACACACTTCAAGACAATTTTTCTCATTGCAAGTTTTGTCCAATGACACAAATAATTCCTGGTGTAAAATCTGTGGCAGTTGTTGATATATTAATTGTAGGTGTATGTGCTCATGTGTGTATGTCTGTGCCTGACAAATTGTGTTTATTCATCACTGCTCACATGCCTGCTGTCCCTGCACTGTGACACTGGGGTTCCCTGTCTGTGTGAGTGGGATTACACTGCAGCTCGTGTCTCTGGCCTACACCCTGGGTGATGCTGTCAAGGGTAAGATGTCACTACACATTACATCACTTCTAATCTCCTTGAATCTCTCTCTTTCCATCCACGTTGAGGAAGAAGGGACTGCAATAATAAAGAAAGGAAATGCCACCTCTCCCCAGGAACACGCCCGGGGAACAGTGGTGATGTCTGTTGCTGGAGAGTTGACCCCAAAAATGTCAGCTTCTCACCCCCCATGCAATTTCATTAATCCCGAGCTGACGCTTGTTTGCAGTGACTGCAGATGAAGCAACAGAGACTTGCACGTTGTTCACAGTTTTTGCAAGTATATTCATTTTACGTGTAAACAGGAGGATGTGCAGTCATCTGCTGTTCCCATCCCAAAAATAATTCGTCCTCTTTATCCTCGGATGTTTTGAATCATTCTGCTACAAATCTTTTTTTCAGGTCAATCTGACCTCTTCAATTTGTTGGCAGGAACATTTTGAATGAAGTAAGGGTGAAGTTAATGTTCACACATGCAGCCCACCCTGAAATCTGTGGCAAGTTTTAATGACTTTTATGCACATGCGTGCATACAGCCATGTAATATAATGCTGAGTCGGTAAATACGTTACAGGACACCCATGACAAAGCCAGACTGAAATTTCTAATGCTTTATTTTCTGGTATGCACAGTTTAATCTCTTTTCAGCCTGGCATCTATGCTCCCTCGTTTTCTCATCACAATGACACATTTCGCACTTCAAAGGCTGTAACAGCTCAGTCACTGGAATATATATCAGCACCTGTGACAGTCAGGCTGATAGGTCGCAGGCAGCATCTTCAGTGACATTTCACAGTCCTCGATGTCGATGACTGTAGTTCATTACAATCAAATTAAATCTGTCATTACTTCTTGTTTGCAACAAAAGAAGCAAACTGTTCAAGTGTCAGAAGAAAATGTACAGTGTGTCATTGATTATGAAACAGGGAAGGAAACAAGCTGTTTCTGCCCTGTGGCTTAAAAAATGAGTACAGCAGTTTGCTTCGTTGGATAACTTGTTTCAGAAAATTGCAATATAATCATTCTCTTTCACTTGCTAAATACGTATGACAAGGTAATCCATATTTGTTATAATCTAAACCTGTAGCATTTGCACAACAGCTTTTAACACCCTCTGTCTCATCTGTCAGCCACACCATCTGTTGCACCTTTAAACCGATGATATATCCTTCATTGCTTTGGAAGGAGAAATTATGACACAGCTTTTCAGTTAACATGCACTTTTTCTTCTTTAAATCAAACCTGAGACTCATCTTGCAATAATTTTGTCTTTTTCAGATGTAAAGCTATGTAGAGAAATCTATAATTGAGCGCAATATTTTATAAATACATGTGTTTAATGATCGGAAAATATGTCCTCAAAACATAAGTGCATCAAGCACTGAACTAGCAGAAGGGAATTGGTTTTGAGTTGCCTTATAAGTATCCATAATGACAGTATTGATATATAGTTCTTAAAGCTCCTGTGAGGAACTTTTGGTTTGTGTTTATTTTGGCACCCCCTGTGGATAAAATGTGTGTCTTTTTGCTAATATTGTATTCCAACAAAGTGTCATCCTGCCTTCTTTTAAGAGTCAATTTATCAAGAATCTTTGCCTCGGTCAATGAAAAATCTCTGTTTTAGCAAAGCGGCAACCTCCGGTCTAAAAATATGAGTCCAATGCGGAAGTGCTAAAAAATGCAGTTCATCAAGGATCTGCTTGAGGCTGGCTCCAGAAGTACCGGAAACCACATATACAAACCAATTCAAAAACAGACGATCTTTACAGCAGAAATAAACATGTTTACAGCCTGGTACAAAAGACGAGTGTAGCTCATTTCTCAATCGGCTGACACTGTAATGGGGGGTGAATATTTTTCTAACGCGGCAATTCAAAGATATTAAGATTATGAGTCGTCCAATGAGAGGCACAGCTGACTTGATTGACAGGCAGGAACACGATTGGCCTCAAAACAGCTCTTCAGAAACAGATGGTTGACGTCACGGATACTACGTCCATATTTTATACAGTCTATGGTTTTAGCAGCATGCCAACAACAGCAATATAATGCATCAATAATTACAATACAGAAATAATCAGTCTCTTTAGCTGGTTATGTAGACTGCTTTTATAGCTAATACTTAGACATCAATCCACATTTTATTCGGTTTCACAATCAGTAAAAAATCCTCTCACAGAAGCTTCAAGTTCCACCCCAGTCACTCCTGTCAGTTGGTTTTGGGTTTCATATGTTACCTCTGCTACATACCTGCCATGCATGAGACCTGCAAATATGTGTGGCAATCTTTTTTTCTATTGGCCACGTCTCACAGAGTTTCTGCTGCCACAGGAGAGACCAAAGTAATGATGACAAGGTGCAATGCAGCCACAAATGTCACTGCGCTATTACTCCCTGCTCTGACAACAAACAAGCTTACCAACGTTTTCATGACTTATCATCTGAAGAGGGACAGGCTGCTCAATAGCACTGCTAACTCTGTGACATCCATTCCTTCAGGGCTGCAGAGTGGATGGGTACACACTGCACAGGGATGACACACATACAGACACTCAAACATTCATGCTTACAGTTACACCTTGAGGGAATTAGGAGTCGCCAGTTAAACTTACCTGCATGTTCTGGGCTTTTGGAGGAAACCAGTGCACCCGAAGGAAACTTATGCAAGCACAGACAGACCATGAAAACTCTGCATAGATATGCTTCAGCTGGCAGATTTCAACTGGAATGCTTTTACTGGTATTTGACAATACTTATTGCTTATTGAAACAGAAGCATTTCATTTTTTTTCAGGCTAGCTGGACTATGCTAAAGAAAGTCTTCTATAGCTAATTGAATGAATGTTCCTGCAGCATATCCTGCATAAATCAAATGGTAGGGTTAAGTTGAATACATGATCTCTAAAATAGTATTAAATGAAAAAATAAAAGTGTATATAAAGTGTATTTATCTTTTATAGCTTTCTTTTTTTATTAATTATTAAAGCCTGAGCACTGAGTGATGCAAGGTCCTGATTGTAATTCCAAAGATCATCAGTTCTATGATTATTATTCTTTGTATATTTTAATGGCTGTGCTTAATTGCGCCCTCAAGCAAGCTTGAGGAGCTGGGCCCCTCAGTGAAGGGTCAGCAACTTTCAGTGATGTAAGTGAAGTCAATGTGGAAGTGCAAAAAACTGCAGTTATCTGAGTGTCCACTTGAGGCTTTCTGCAATATTAAGGAATCCCCATTAGGTCCCATGTTAAAATGGGCATTTTACAGCAAAATGAAACATGTTTACAGCCTGGTTCAAAAATACTATTGGGTATGTAGCTCATTTATCTATTTTTACACACCGTACAGGGTATGACTTTTTTTTGTAATGTATCAGTTGAGGTGATATAAAGGCTTATATAAAGAGTTAAACTCAAATTTGCTAAATTAAGAGTACAACTGAGATGACAGAAAGGTGGGTGTATTCTAACTGCCTGGAGACCAGAAGCCCACCTTTGCCACTTCTTTATGCCCATTTCAAGGTTGATTAAAAGGGCCGCCATTGGCCTAGTGGTCTAAGCACTTGCTCCATATGCAGGTGCCCCATATATTGCCTCTACCATTTTCTGCATGTCTTCCACACTCTCTACTCCCCACATTCCCTGTCTCTCTACAGCTATCCTATCAATAAAAGCAAAAAAATCCTAAAATAATCCCTTAAAAAAAAAAAAAAAAAGAGTTTATGTCGAGGCAGCATTTCTAACAGCTAACGCTATCATCGGGCTTCAAAATACCTTCCCAGGAACCAACAAGTGATGTTGCAGAGTATTTCCATGTTTCATACAGTCTATGAGGACACCAGTCACACATGTGTCTGGTCTGTCAGAAGTTAATGATGAGAGTAAATATACAGTAACTGGAATCATAAAATGAGACACATTAGATGATATTAAGAGAATAAATGAGGGGATCAAAGAGGGGTTTGTTTTTCTTTCCATAACATGGACTACCTAATTGCTGACATTTCAACTGTCGACTACAATTGGTCCTGATAAATAACTCTAGCTGCAGCATTGCATCAATGACATTGCGACAGTGGTGACACAATTAATAATGAAGACTTGCCATAAGCTGTTCAGAGCTGGTTTCTGAGCTGATCCACACTGATCGGATATCCAGGCTGACCTAATCTAACCCCTTAACAGGAAATGGATTTTCTGTAATGAAATCCCACTGAACTACACTCAGGCGATGAGACTCATTGACAGGCGTGCCTGAGCGCACTCATGGGGAGTCTTCTCTCCCGCCTCGCCAATCTGATGCATCTAGTCATGCCATTCTGTAGAGATGCTTCAAATCTCTTGCTGTTTCCTTGGAAACAATATTACCTGCTTACAGTGTCTGGCCTGGTTGCCACTAAATTTCATAGACTGACTCCATAACACATTGTAAGTCTCAAGGGATATGACCTCTCCAACTTTGGGACTGTAGAAAATCTAACTGTGGTAGAAGTTAAAAGAAGAGATTTCAATACACAACACATTTCTATTCAC
Organism: Notolabrus celidotus; assembly: GCF_009762535.1. NCBI lineage: Eukaryota > Metazoa > Chordata > Actinopteri > Labriformes > Labridae > Notolabrus > Notolabrus celidotus. The sequence continues at coordinate 27,621,664 of NC_048274.1, forward strand.
TATATTGGTGGTAGGAGATGAGAGGACGATGTTTGGAGACAACCTACATGCTCTGCAACTTACATCTCAGCTGAAATGTTTAGATTTCTACTTACATCTGTGGCCATTGTTTCTGAATTATTAAACTTAACCATAAAAAAGTGCAGAAAACTCTATCTCAATCCCTTTTTAAGCATGATTGAACACTTACATTACACTGTTTGGAGTTCCTTTTTTTTCCAGTTTAAGTCATTCAACTAGTAGTGAGCATAGACTGCATTATACAGATGGATGGTATGACAGCCCACAGAAACATCTGGGGCTCGTCCTACTGACTGGCTGCAATATAGGTCACAAATCCCACTCCCTCCATGTTAACAGATAGGTCAAACATTAAAGCCAAAATACATTGCAATGTTTTCTCATGCATGGTTTCTATAATTATAGAGCTTATCATGCATGTGTTGAGGCAGATAGCTGCCTATCATGAGTCTGTTGCTGCTTTAGGTTTCTGCCTGTTTAAGGAAGCGTGTCCTTGCCACTGTAACTTGCTGCAAAGTGCTCTGCTTATGGTGGATTAAGGTGAGATATGACCATAGACTGTATAAAATATGGACGTAGTATCTGTGACGTCACCTATCTGTTCCTGCGCTGTTTTGAAGCCAATCGACGGTGGCAGCCATATTGGAAATGCGGAACTCAACCAGTCAAAGTGTGATGTAAAGGGGTGGAGTTTGAGCCTCCTAGCCAACAGCTATGTGTTCCTGTCCGGGAGTCAAGTCAGTCATGTCCTTATTTGGGCAAAAACTCGTAATCTTAATATCTTCTGAACCGTCGCGTTAGAAAAAAATTCACCCCTCCGTACAGTGTGTGCCGATAGAGATATTAGCTACATAGAGCCAAGACGGTTTTTGAACCAGGCTGTAAACATGTTTATTAATGCTGCAAAGATTGTCTTTCTTGAATGGGCATCTATGTGGTTTTCGGTGTTTCTGCAGCCAGCCTCAAGCAGATTCTTGATGAACTGCAGTTTATAACACTTCCGCATGGGCTTCATAGTTTGAGACCGGCAGTTGCTGCTTGGATAAGACTGAGTCCTGTCTGTATGATGGGACTGGATCTTAACTGTCTTATTGTTGGGTCTTTGTTAATAGTGTAACAGAGAGTATAGACCTGCTCTGTTGGTAAAGCTACTTGGGACAACATTTGTTATGATTTGGCATTATATAAATACATATTGATTGATTGACTGATATGTTTATATATCTGAGGATTTTAGTATGTTGTCTGATGCTTTAAAGGGATAAAACCCTCTTTCAACCAATGCAGCGTTCTGTGCATCAGATTAGCAAAGTAGAGGTCAAACAGGTAGAAAACATCAAACACTGACACAGATGTCATTGCACTTTCCATAACTGTAAGTGCTCCTTCCAGCTTACACAAGAAACCATTGAGTCGTAAATTGTAGTAACCCAAGGGGTCATTGTTGAAAGTTAAATATGGACTTTGGGTGGTGGAAGGGGCGGGGCATGAATAATGAGGCCAACAGCCAAGCTCTCCTAAGTGGACCTTGGCTCTAAATGTCATCGCAGTCAATGATAGTGACAGTATGTGAAAGATGGTCTGTTTTTCATTTTCTACAATCAATTCTTTATGACTCAGTAACTTTCTTCACATTTCAACTGCTTTCTCTTGGCAGAATATTCATTCACAGGATGCACTTTTTTTCTGTCAGTCTCAAAAAACAGTATTGGAATTATTAATGACAAAAATCTGGAGAGAGAAAAGGGGGATGCTGATATGTAATGTGGCAGTGATTCAGAAACAAGCCTTCCAAAACCACAGCAAATGATTCAAGATAACATTTTCTGATCTCACATTCACCATACTAAAGATTTGATGATGTTTAGGCAAGCAGACCTCTATGTGTGCAGTCAGGGAGAGATGAAGTCATGGTTATAAGAGTACCCTGTTCGCTGTCTGAAAATGATTTGTTGACTCAAACTGTCTGCTTGGGGTCATGACACAGTTAGTCTTATTGTAATCCACACAGCCTCGGGATGTCCTTGTCATGTAACCATAAACATACTGAAGGTTGTAGGCGGCATTTCAACAAGTGACAGATAATGTAAAGACACAGAGCAGAGATGAGACAATCCCATTCAAATGAACAAGAGACAATCTTCGTTCCTTTGATCAGCTGATCTTGTCTTATGCAGTTCGGCTTCCTTTCATCTCACACAGCTCATCCATATTCCACTCTCTGGAGCAGCCCAGTTTCAAGCACCAGCGATAATGGACCTTTTTGATTGAGATTTATAGCGATATCCTTACAAAGAGGAATGGCAATGCATTGTGAAAATGTGTCATTGCCCATTTTTGTGCCAGTAATGTGCACGGATGTGAGATTGTTTCACATCCATTGATCAAACAGCAGCCGAGCAGGTGCAGAAGTGGTAATATCTGCTTATCACAGCATCTCTCCTATCATTCAGAGGCTGTTAGTGAGCTGCAGATGCAAGGCTTATCTAACCTCCAGGAGACATGACAGACAGCAGCCTGCGCCAAGGCCGGCTGCTACAAAACTGTCAAGGAGGTAAAAGCTCAAAATTAATTTTCACCTCACCCTTACCTTTCCACTCTCCTCCGCTCCCCTTTTATGGCTACAAAGCTATCAGTATGTGGGGTTTTGCAGTTACTAGATATCCATCTCTCATAAATATTTTGCCTTTAATGCAGAAATCAAAAGAAGATGGGTTTAATCTTGGCTTTAGACTTGTTCTTCAGTGCCTGTCTCAACCCTTCTCAACCCTTCTCCCCTTTTGTATCCCCTGTTTATCAAACAGTATCAGGTGGTGGATCAAAGAGCACAGAGCTGTTGGTGTTGATGCAGAATTTCACTCAGTATATAGGCAAGATGAATTCTGCTGATCAGGTGGATTTCACAATTTGATGGAATGTCAGTCACATCAGTAAAGGTTTTCCATTTCCATTCATCACATAACAAAGACTAGAGGCCATTTATATGATGAAAATACATGCATCCATTATCAGGGTAAAGCAAAGTGGCTGAACTTTGCAATGATTTCTGAGAAAAGCTTTTAGTGTGTTGGAAATAAGATGGGGTTGAAAGGAAGAGAGAGTACCTCATTCATAAGACACACGCAAATACATATTCCAATATATTTTTCATTTCTTCCTCATTTCAGGTTTCTTAAAAGCAAACAGACATGGCTTTGTTGAAAGAAATATACAGGATTGAGGGATGGCAAACTCAAACTCAAACTCAAATAGTGCTCTCAGAGGAGTTCAGACACCTGCCAGTTATTCTTTGTAGCATGTGAGAGGGAGAGAGAGCACTCTTACAAACGCTCTGGTTCAAAACAAGTCCAAACTTTTATGTTTATCAAGTTTTGATCTACAACAAAAGACTGACTGTTGCCTGCAACAGACAGAGTAATGATTGCTTGTCCCTGATCATATTGCAAGAAATGCCTTCTAGCATTCAGCATACCACGAATCTTGTTGTTGGTACATTACTTAGTCATGTCAGCTGGACACTTTTCTGTTGTATCTCCACCGTGTATCTCGGCAGCTCACTGACATTACTGAATAATTTAAACATTATTAACTTTTTTATTATTCAAGATTACTTTTTTGGCCTCTGTCTCTATTCCATAGGAAAAAAAGATGGAGTGAGGAAACATGAGACAAGAGACTGGGACTCTCTTTCTCTTGGAAGGCAGAGGGCTGGAGCCAAACCACAGCCTCTGTTATCTCCACTGTTTGTCTTTTTTCCGGTTACCTGCTTATTCCCCGTCTACCATTCAATGATACCAACAACCGTATAATACGCATTGATTTAAAGGTGATTTTAGTGATTTAAAAGTGATTTACCTCAACAGCTAAGATACTAGTCACTAAAGGCTGATTTATACTTCTGCGTCGAATCGACGGCGTAGCCTACGCCGTAGGTCCGCGTAGCTCCCGTACCTACGCAGAGGCCTACGCACGTAGCTGACGTGCACCTCCTCCAAAATGTAACTACGCATAGAGCCGACGCGGACCGCAAGCTCTGTGATTGGTCCGCTCGGCGGCTTTGTCTTTCCCGCATTCACAGCACTTCCGGGATCCCGGACATCGGCCACACATCGGCCGTGTATTTCATCTCCTCCTCTCTATTCTTCATGTAATCATGTCTGTATGATAAACAGCAACATGTATCAGCTGTAGATTAACATAACACGCTCTGAATCTCTGTGGAAAAGTAAACAGAGATCGTAGCGGGATCGGAAGCAGGTGACCGGCTATCAGAGAGACCACACTGCCCTCAAACGTTTCGGAGGAGAATTGCTGCGCGACACAGACACATCGACGCACAAGTATGTGGGGCTCATGTCCGCGTCAGCCCCTGCTGCGTAGGGGCGACGCAGAAGTATAAATCAGCCTTAAGATTCAATGGTTGGTAGCATTTCCTCAGCAACAATATTCTTATTAGCCTACTTGTGGGTTGAAATAACATTGAACTTTACATTTTCCTTTAGGTTAAAGTCTTAACATTAGCCTACTTTACTGTTACAACTAAACATTTTCATTCAGACTAAAGTCAAAACTTTGGTGTTTTTCCATTGGCATTCTTAAGAGATGCAGAACATAACAGCAGCACCTGTGTAAGGTTACTAATCTGTTGGCGTTTTCTTCTCACCTAGTCCTGTAACTCTGCCAAAGACTATACCATGTTGCTGTTCATGGTTGCTTTGTGTCTGTTTTTTTCAATTTGATCGATGTCTCTTTCACTCAGCACCTTGTGCCTTTCAACAAACCTCCCTAGTGCACTGTTTCCCTCCCTCTTGTCTTCTTTTCCCTGCTGGTGATTGATCAGCCATTTATCAAAGAACTAAAGTTTTGTGCTCTCTTAATAAACCAAGAGTAATATTAAATATATCCTCCATGCTGTTTACCGATGCAATTGGTTTTGCAACACAGTCAACAGGAAGGGATGAAATCATAAACTTTATAACTTTGCTGGACTCCTTTAAATGGTTCGAATGGTTTGAGGTGTTGTCAGGTTATCCCTGGTGTCGTGTTTGCTATTCAGAACTAATTACACTTGTTAGAGGATTTAACCAAGTGGCAACCTCTGGTCTAAAAATATGAGTCCTATGCTGAACTGCTAAAAACTGCATTTCATCAAGGATCCGCTTGAGGCTGGCTCTGGAAGTACCGGAAGTCACATACACATGAATGGGAAAAAGACGATCTTTGCAGCATAAATAAACATGTTTACAGCCTGGTACAAAAGACGAGTGTATTCTGGATAGCTAATTTCTTGATCGGCACACACTGTGAGGGGGAATTTTTTTCTAACACGGCAATTTCGAAGATATTGAGATTACGAGTCTTCCAATGAGAGGCACAGCTGCCTGCGGGAACACTGCAGCTGTTGGCTAGGAGGCTCAAAGCCCGCCCTTTACGTCACAATCGCTCAACAGCATCAATATGGCTGCAGCCGACGATTGGCCTCAAAACAGCTCTTCAGAAACAGACGAGTGACGTCACGGATACTACGTCCATATTTTATACAGTCTATGGTTTTGACCATTCAGAATCAACAGCTGGGTAATTTATACAAAAGCTGGGTGATAATTTTAGTTATAGCCTTGCTTCACTTCTCACAAGTAACAAGAAAAACAAATCAATATGCCATCAACGTCATAGTTCAAGGAAACCAGTGTTTACTGTAGAAGATTTTATTAAAACTTGCTGTGTTCATGTGTCAGCTTTGGTGACACAACAAAAAAAATCCCAACCTTCTGCTAAGACTTTTGAAATGTTTTGTGAAAACTATTAATCTCACATTATTCTACTTCTGACAAAGAACAGTGACAGCTGCACAACTCAGAAAAAGAGTCAACATAGTTTATTATTATTCTTTTGTAAGGTTTTAAGGAAATGTCTGATTCTGTTATATTTCTAGTAAAGACTGTTTCAATCCAATTAATGCACACATTATTATCTCAAAAGCTTACTTGTATTGCTCCACACTTTATGTTCCTTTGCAAGATGAACCATTGCATTTATAACCTTCCCATGTTGACGTGTGTTTATGTATCGTCGATGGTGTCCTCCAAGGCTTTGTTTTTTTATGGGGTTTATCTGTCCAACACTTTGCTTTATAGAGCATAATGAACACTATAGCCTCTAAGGGTTGCTAGCATAGCTTTAGAAATAAAGTCTTGTTATGTTTCTATTCGGTGTAAATAGCATCCCAAGCTGAAACCATATCTGTCTTCCTCCTGAGGGAAGTGGAGTATAATTCTGGTGTAGTGGGGGAGGGGGGAACAGGAAACCAAAGCAATGAGGTTCAAACCATCAATTCTTCCTATTCGATTGGAAAAACCTTCCTGAAACAGAAGCACTTCTACCAGCCATCAGGGATTTGGAATAAGTATTTAGTAGTATGAGGAGGTGGGAGAAGGCTGAGGAGGGGGTGTGGGTGAGTGTGAGGGGAGAAGAAGAGGGAAGAGAGAGAGATACAGAGGAGGGTTTTAGTCGTCTGTAAAGAGTTGATTATTCACTGTGAACCTCACGCTGCATCAATTTTCTTGCTTTTCTATGGAATGCATTATAAACTGCAGAGAATGTACTCAAACTGCAGCCAGGTCAGCTTTAACTGAATAATTGTTCCTCATTAATACACTGTGATTAACTAAATTATTTAAAACAACATAGCCATGATATCTCCCTTGTGTTGGTGTGATTCTATCTTTTCTGTGTCTGTCTCTTTTTCTTTACATTGAATGTGTTTTGCTTCCTGTGTGTTCCCTCTGGCAATATTGTGTTACTGTGTCTGTGTATGTGTGTAAGGCACCACGTGAACGTTGATGCCATGGAGTCAGGAAAACAAGATGTGGGCGAGTGTCAGCGCGGATTACACCCAACCAGTCTCATCACTCTGGCATCCTCACAGCACGTAATTCTGACGTAATGTAAACAGTCAGACGGCCAAAGGAAGGCCCATAGTCATCTTCACCATCATCATCATCATCTTCATCATCATAATCATTTTTATGATCTTGATCTTCCCACCTTGATCCTGTGGCCACTATTAGGTCTCCAAAGCAGAGAGTAATAACTCTGGATGGTGAAAAGTTAGTTTTGTTGACTGGCAAGAGGCGCGCTGAAATTTAATATCGTATATGATATTACATTTTTTGTGCTTGTCCTTGGCAATGATTTCAAGTTTTATGGGAAACAGTACACAACGCAATAATAGCTGAACCCTGAGATATAATTACCTTGCTCCAACCTGTCACGAAAATAAAATAAGACCAGAAAACTACAAAGTAAAATGGCACCTTTTACTTGATTACACAACATATCAAGCTGAGATATCTCCGCTCCTTTGATGGTCCATAAAATGACCAAGTTTTGCTTTGGGTCCCTGGCTGTAATAATGTGCTATCTGTCATTATTTGACAAGCATCAGTATATCTCAAAACTTTCCTGTTTTTGTTTTAAAGTGATCATAGGACAAAAATGCAATTACAATAATACATCTGAGAGTTTGGATTCTTCTTCTCTCTCAGGTAAACAAATGTGACTGTGGGTAATCCCAGCACACCATTACATTGCACCAATTTCTGCAATGCACACTGGTATTACATAGTGGTGTTAAGTTTTATCTGGCATAACATGAAATAGATGTTTGCATCAGTCCAGTCAGGTAATGCGAAAAGGGCAACATTAAAAAAACAAATGTAATAGAAGGTACTGGTTTTGATCAGTGCTTTTGAAATAACGTTCATGTTAAAAGTTTGATATGTTAACCTTTGTGTCTAGTGGTCAAAGACAGATCCCTGTCCATATGAGAAACTGAGACAAGTGACTATTAGAGTCAAATAACATTTAAGAGTGTTTGTTTTGTGTATGGCAGGATATTCCATTACTAACTTGGCAAAGAACTCTTTCCCTCTTTCCCCTGCTTCACTCTGGGGATTAAAGCATTTACTGCTGAAGCTACCCTGACCTCCTTACCTGCACCTGCTCCATAAGTTGAAAAAATGGATCTTGTTTTATTTGGGAATATCAAACCACAACAGAAAAACTGTGATCTCAGAACCTAGCCACATGATTGAAATAATGAAAAGAAGTTAAGTTTGGCACTTTAATTTACCATTAACACAAACTTTATACAGGATTTCCAATATGCCAACCTTATAGCTTCTGTCCAGTACAGTTCCTTCAACCAGAATGGTTGTGTCCAAGCTACACTCAGTAATCTTCATTATTAATTGATTAAATTATTTTTAAAAATGAGGACACGTATCAACAAACTCCTCAAATATTAAACACTGAAATTTGATTACCCCACAGGTCCACAGTCAGTCTACTTTGAATCACTGGCTATGATCACTTTGAATAGAGCTCCATCTTTACTGTTAACATTGACTCTAAGCAGAGTGAGTAAATCAAGCATTTAATTAGAGTAAAGCCATTATGAGAGTTGTGCCCTCAGTCTAATGTGCCAAGAATAGCAGAAACTGTTCCTCCTGTCTGTACTTGTCAACAAACACCTCTGCCGCTACGTCATTGTGCATAATGTGTTACAAATGACGCTAGTGCTGCAGCCTCCATTTTGGCCCTCTACTTGCCCCCTGCTGTGCACTAGATATTCTTTTCCCTCCTGTCTCTTGTCTATGAAATGGAATGTGTTCTTATTTTTTCTTTATTTGACCAATTTTGTCAATAAAACTAAGTTTCTTTTAAGTGTCTAGCAATCAAGTCCAGACCAGTTTATTTAGCTCCCGTTATGTTTCTATCCATGTCAACAAAAGCGGAAGCTCGTCACGTCACAAGGGACAGATGTGTGCAGTAAAAATCATTTTAACCCTACAGGAAGAAACAATCCGATCAGGTTTCAAGCTTGGATATTGATCCGAGGGGCTGTCAGCACAAACCATCTGTCTCAATTTGAATGACATGTCTTTCTAAGTGGGCAGGATCAGTCCACTCTATCCTGACTGAGGTGTTTACATGAAGCGTTTTTATTCTAGATAGACCATTACTCTGATTATTGTTAGTCCAACACAGCTACTGTTTTTGGCTTTCACTCACACTTTGCTTATTCAGAGGCAACAGCCAGCTGCTGTCAGAAACACTGCTAGGATAATGTATGCTATATGCCTAGGGCTAGGAAGCATTGGTAGTTAGCATCTATCAGGTGAAAGTGGCAAGACACTGGGATCTGAAAACCTTTAAGGCTGATTTATACTTCTGCGTTGCCCCTGCGCATCAGGGGGTGACGCGGACATCAGCACCACATACTTGTGCGTCGATGTGTCTGTGACGTGCAGCAATTCTTTGAGGGCAGTGTGGTCTCTCTGATAGCCGGTTGCCTGCTTCCAGCCCCGCTACGATCTCTGTTAACTTTTCCAAAGCGATTCAGAGCGTGTTATGTTAATGTACAGCTGATACATGTTGCTGTTTATCATACAGATATGATTACATGAAGAATAGAGAGGAGGAGATGAAATACACGGCCGATGTGCTGGGATCCCGAAAGTGCTGTAAATGCAGGAAATACAATTCCGCCCAGCTGACCAATCACAGGGCTTGTTGTCTGCGGCGATTCTATGCGTAGTTACATTTTGGAGGAGGTGCACGTCAGCTACGGCCTTTGCGTAGGTATGGAAGCTCCGCGGACCTTTGGCGTAGGCCAAGCCGTCGATTCGACGCAGAAGTATAAATCAGCCTTTACTTATTCATTGTATGTTAAAGAGTTGGCTGCTGTCAGCTGTCAGGCCTCCAATTTGAATCTTGCTGCCCACACTCTGCTGCTGTTGGTTAAACATTGCCTCTTCCTGTCTAGTCTAAATGTCTGATTTAACCTTTCAGGGGATTTTGCAATGCACTTCCTGGAAAGCCAGCACAGGCTGCTTGGCTAATCAGGGGGGCGCTAAAGCAGAGCCCATAGCGCCAAGCATAACTGTATTTCCATTCGGCAATAAATGGTAAATCTATGTAAATGCATACATGCAGGTGCACATGAACACACCTGCAAAATGTGCACAGAGGGGATCTCAGTTCTAAGGGGGTAATAGAATTTACATTTAACCACCCACACAAACAAAGCTAATCTGTTGACAGAGGTGTGTTGGCATTAGACGTTTATTGCTATGCAGGTGAGAAAATGCATTAGTATTGACTGCCCTTCTGAGGAGTCAGAGCCACTTTAACTAGTCTGTTTAATTCCAGTCTGTCCCTTTCAGCAGCATGTGCTCTTTACTCTGACCTCTAATAAGTGATGTCATCAGCCATCACAGCATGTTGTGGGGGGGTGCTCCTCTGGGACAGCCCTTCTCATCTGTGCAGTTGGAGAGGAACTAGGAATGTCCTCTCCCTGGGCCCCCATTACCCAGCTTCCTTTGCATTTGCAGAACTAGCCAAGCCCATGAGCTAAGTGGCTTCTGTGTCACTCCACACTCACACAAACACACATATCACTACACACACACACAGTTATGTAAATCCCCTGTATGAATATCCCTGTAAGCTTGTCGCATGAAAAAGCCCTGCCCTGCTACATGCGTACACACAGAAAGACATCCTGATACAGACATGCATGTTTGTGCCTTCTCTGAAAGCACACGCATACACACACACTCACTTCAAGTCAGATCAGAAACAAATTGACAAATTGTGTGGTTCAGCAGACATCTTTTGTGGCAGGAAACAAAGCGAACCCCCTGCTGTCAGCAGCACAAACAAACAAAAACACACTAGGTTTGATTTGCTTAGGGTTGAGCAGGACAGGGGAGACAGAAGACAAATTGCAGTTTTTGTTGGTAGAAAGGGGGCTAAATGTTATAATTAGAGCCAAGGAAGTACAAATGACTGTGTTTGGTCTGTGGTGGCTCAGAAGCTTGAGAATTTCATTGAGCTGCAGATGTGCTTTCAGATATGTTACAGAGTATGACCTCAGAGAAGGGTTGATATCCATTCATGCAATCCATCATTTCTCTGGATTGCGTCTGACTGCACACACACCCTGAGGAGACAACACAGTAAAAACACAATGTATCGTATTGTGCATTTAACCAAGGCATCAACAAGTCTGGGGCCGGAAAATACTCCTCGCTTTATTTTACTTTCATGAGTGAATATATTGTTTTGTTGTGAGAAGCCAAGCATGACAGGAGCTCAGAGCGGACAAGGTTTTGCCTACAGAATTGTTATGACAAGGAGAATAATTGCGTCATGACTACCATGACGTGCAGTTCAGTCAAGGAATAAAAGTATTAAAATTCACAGGGTTCGATGGTCAGTGCTGGTCTCGCAGACAAGAAGCTCATCGATGATGAAGATGCATCAACGCACATGACAGTCAGTGGGTGAAGCTCAGCCAGTGTGTATCAAAACAGTGTGTATTTCACTCAGTGAGTTTGCAATGGGGAGGGGAGTGGGAATTCTGGTTTGATTATAAAGGTCTGACTATAAATGACAAACACTGGACACATCACTCAAACACTGACCAGCTACAAAAATGAATAAATAAAGATGCACCAACTGAATGCTAAGTTGGATTACATCATGAATTTTGTTCTTTTTTTCTCAGATGCAAGTGTTTTCCACTGAATCTCTCACTTTCCAGTTTAAGACATGACAAAGAAGTCTTACTTACTCTTCCTTTACTGATACATTATTCAAATGTTTGCCATCTCTGCGTGGGGACAAGTCTTTTCCCCCAAGTGAGAGAGTTCAAGTATCTCTGGGTCTTGTTCATGAGTGAGGTTAAAGCAGATTGTTATATTGATTGGTGCTTTGTCAGCAGCAATGCACCTACAGTCATGAGCAATGGGCTCTGACTAAAAGAATGAGGTCACAGATACAAGCGGCTGAGAAGTGTTTCCTCTGAAGGGAGTCTGGGCTCAACCGTAGAGATAGGGCAAGGAGCTTGGACATCAGAAGGGAGCTCAGCTGTTCCTTCTCATCCCAAGGAGTCAGTTGAGATGGTTCAAGCATTTGATAAGAATGCCTCCTGTACATCTCCCTTTGGAGGTATTCCAAAGCCTGGGAGGAGGCCCAGATAGACCCAGAGAGGTAGAGGTGGAGGTGGAGGGGTTATGTATTCCATCTGGCCTGGGAACGCCTCGGGATCCCCCAGGAGGTGCTGGAAAGGTTTCTGGGTAGAGGGATGTCTGTTTCAAATAGCTTAGACTGCTGCCCCTGTGACCTGATCTGGGATAAGGGGAATAAAATGGATGGATGGATGGATGTATCAAGTTCTTGTTGATAGATGTATCCAGCCACCACAGTTTTGTTGTAATAATCTAAGTCATTGGATTTATTTTTATCAGTTATGACCATCATCGCCTTCTTTCTGGGTTTTCTGGAAATATGTTTCTGAAAAATTGATTCTGTCTTTTGTTAAAGGGATAGTTTATTTTATTTTATTGTACTTTTATTTTTGGGGTTGTAGGAGGTACTTGTCAATAGGAAGTGTGTTATCTACAGGAGATCCCAGTTTGCTCAGCACCTTAGTTGATAAAGTTATCCAAGTACGGAAGCTAGGCTATCAACCGCTATGGACAGGGTCAACTCTATCACATATATAACTAGGGATGCACGATAAATATCGGTTTCGATAATTATCGGTTCGATATTGGGAAAAATGACGTCACACCGATAAGTCCGATATTGAAAAAAATTACCGATAACAAGAGCCAACTCAAATAAACCAAGATTGCTCTGATTATGGTCCCTCTCGTCTTGCCTGTGCTGCATGCACAGACTGTATAAATATGGCAGCATGCTGTTGTCGAGATCATGACGTCATACTACTGTGCCTGCAGGTAAACATGGCACCTCCATCACCAGTGTGGGCTTTCATTACTACCTGCGGCAAAGACAACGTAATTGCAATTTGCAATAAATGTTCAGCCGAAGTTCAGAGAGGAGGGAAAAGGAGCATGACATACAACACATCAAACCTCATAAGTCACCTAAAGCTTCATCATCGCTACAACGGTGTATGGAAGGAATACGAAGAGGCTAAATCTGCTGCGGCTAATGCTACCGAACCAAAGTAACAGAAAGGTACAAAATTTGATGGGGGCTGTACAAAAGTCTAATTCTAAAAATGCTGATGTTTGAAATGTGAAATGAGAGTGTAGCTGCTTATTATCTGTCAGTAATAGAAATGGAAATTAATTGGCTAAATAAAGTGAATGACAATAAAAGAGAACTAATCTTGGGGTAAAGTTTTAATCCTCAATCACAATTGACATTCAGGGATTTATATCTTGTGGCATTTAAAAAAAGTTAAAAACCTTTGCTCCTCACTCAGGTACCCCAGATGAGCTGCAGGCAAAGAGGACCAGGACAGACGGGAACAACATTTTCTGCTGCTGAACATGTGATGCACTTTTCAGAACTTTATTGCACAGACTGTTGTTTTGTAAAAACTTAGAATTTTGAATTGACTAAAGCACTTTATTTTTTGTATTGACTGATGCATTTGTATTTTTTTTTAACTAATAAATGTTTATTTTTTGGGAGACTGAACTGTTGTTGTTGTTGTTGTGATTACAGCATTAGTATCATCGGATACATATTTGTTAAGGTCAAAGGCAAAGCCATGATGTTGAACTCATCTTTGCACACTCGCCTAGCCTTTCTTACCGTCAGGTGAGTATAGACTATTAAAAAACTGATATCAGTTATCGGTATCGGTTTGGAGAAGCAGGAAGTTATCGGTTATCGGTATCAGTGGAAAAAAACAGTTATCATGCATCCCTTTATATAACTCATTTCACAAAACTCTAACCCAAACACCAATGTTGGCATAAGTAAGCACTCTATTAAGAAATATTCAGGGCTTTACTTTGTTGTCAGAAAGACCATTAATTTTTGGACTTCTCTCGGACGCGACACTTATGTCTTCCTTAGCATGCAGCGCACTGATGAGCTGTTTTGTCTCCAATACCAAAAAAAAAGAAAATGCCACCTAATATTGAAAAGTGAGTGACCCCAACAGCGACAATGGCATGCGGTTTACTTTTAGACTTTGGATGCTTTTATGAATTGGATTTTACAGAGGAAGAATAAGATTCAATGGACCAGAGGAGGCGAGTAACTGCAAGAGAGCAGGAATCATCTGAAGTTACCTGTGAAAACTGCAGGATCATGCTCAAGAACCGAAACAGCTAAGCAGTCCAGTTGGGGCTTGTTAACAACAGTACTTCAGGACTTTTCAGATCAGAAGATACTGGCTGCAGTCTGCATCGCTCACAAACCAGAGTCCCCTGCTGTCCTTAAACGCAGCTTGTTTTTTCACAACTTTCCTCAATTTTCAGAAGTTATATCAGAAAAGCAATGAAAGTACGTCTTCAAAGTAAGTTTTCTGCTCATTGTGTTTTTTTCACTGCCTAATGAAACAACCTTGTGTCACACTGTGTTAGCTGTTGAAGCAGTACACTGAGCAGAAATAACAAACTCTGAAGCCATTACTGTCTCAGCAGGGTATTGCTCAGCATTTGATGCTTACAATTATGTCAAACGAAGATGCAAAAATATCAAAATTCACAAAATATCAGTGTAAGGGGCAAAAGCCAAGTTGACATGTACATCATAGAGCCAATTAGTTGATAACTGTGCTGCAGGCAGAAAAACACACGCATCCAAGAAGAGTTCAAAAGCAAATGGGCAAACCGCAAATTATAAAGCACAGGAAAACTTCTAAATAGAGTGTACACCTCCACTGACATCAGTGTTTGGGTCTTGTTTTCTTGAGTTAAATTATGTGGTAGAGCTGGGCTGTCTGCAGCGGTTTATAGCACAGCTTCCAATCAGGCCTGGTTTCTGATCAAAGGAGCTGTCCCTCATACAACCCAATTCAAAAAACATCTAATTATCCCTTCAACATCAAGTTAATTTTTTATCGTCACTACCTGAAATCATTAGCCAGAATTATAACCCACCCACACCCACAGTCATTTACACAGTGATCTAATAGGTACATGTAGCTTCTCATAAACTGATATACTGTAGAAACCACCCTTTAAAAGGAACTGTGCTCTAATGATCGTTATTTTCCACTTCATTATCTGTTTGTGGATAATGAGTCTCTACAATAAATGCAACATCAATCGTCTTTTGCTTTAGTTTGGTTATCCATACCAAGCAAACTTAATTATGTTGTTTATCATTATTAAATCCATAAATGTTTAAAAATCAACAGATTAAGTTTTCTAGTCCATTATATGTGTCTATTAAGAGGAAAGTAGGGAATTAATATAAACTACAGTAATTTCAAAAAGTTGGTAACAAAAAGTAAAACATTTAGTTTATTTCATTATAACATCATTTTTGGCTTTGCAGGAGCTATCAAAGAGCTGTTTCATAACCACATGTAAACTGGACCACAGCAAGAAAAGTGCGATTGAATCTGTAAATCTGTTTCCTCCGACAACTATGAACCATTGTCCCTTCTCTGCAAGCCACTGTGTTATGTAAGAATGAAAAACAGCTTACATCCCTCCCACTCTGCACATTTCCCCTCCTAATTATTTTATTGTTTTTACATTATTTGTCATACACATCTTGCAGCAAATGACATCATACCTCAGTGCCTCAAAAAGCATGTATTGCAACATCACTATCTGGTTATCCCTGTCATATTATAAGACCTCTGTTGTCAGGGGCATGTGTGCAGGAGCTGGGAGATATTTTGCAAACTATACAGAATACTATACATTGCATGCCAGTGAAATTAAGTACAGCAAATGAAGGCTGCAGTAAACAAACAGTGCAGTGGTTACTGGACACTTGGAAAACAGCCAGAAAGCAGCCAGTTAGTGCCGTCAAAACTAAATTAAAACTAAATTAAGCCAAAGTGATTACTGGTTCACATCAGATGGGAAGAAATGATTAAACTTGCATACTCGAACAAACATTATCTTGATGTATTTTATAATAGTAACCTTGTAATATGCTGTTAGAATTTTAAAACAAACATACAGATAGCTCATTAGTACGTTTTGAGGGTAGAACACCCTCCCTGTGCTCTTGGTTAGCTGCTTCAGACAGTTCATACTACGAAAACAGGGTTTAAATTTAGCCGTAGTTGCTTAAGTATGAATAATAGAGGTGACGGGAAGCAGCAGGAACTTTCTTCTTCACTAATTTGAATGTTAAAAAGAGTTTTTCCAGTGACTAAATAACAATTAAAACTCTTGGAAGGTCACTGCAGCCAGTCTACTTTTAATTTATGCTCATTTAATGCACACAAACAGATGGATGAACAGCTTCTTTGATGGCTGAGTGTTCAGGACTCAGGTGGTGCTGCATGACACTGTCCTGCAGGAAGCTCATTGACATCACTTTGAACACTTCTGTTCATTAAGACGGGTCAGCTGCTCTTTAACCCCGTCACCCTCCTCACTCTCCTTAAAGCCACTGCAGGCTTGTCAGCTCTAATTGAGAGTCAACACACTTTCTAGAGGAGAGGCTCCTCATGCTCACATGTCGGCATGTGTGTTCATCAGAATGCAGGGATTAGTTGGTAAATGTAAAGATGTTGAGTTTGTTTTGGGCAGAGGATGGAGTGTTGCTGGTGGATCAGTATTTTAAAGTGAAATGGATGAGAAGAACCTAAAATTAGCATCTGTGGATAATAGTATTTAAATTGAATGTGAAGGAAGCATGTGTTTTAAACACAAAATTAGTTGATGCAGTATGCAGAAAGTTAAGCACATGACATAATAACACAACAATTACACAACACATTTTCATGCACTATACTACTTGGATACATTCACAAATATATAATATTCAATACACAATTCATCTTTTTAAATGGTTCATTATTTGTATTTATGAAAATAAAGTTGCATCATCGTCCTTGATTTTTTTCCCATATCTTTAGTAATTAAATGGCTGCTTCATATTAGTGAAATTACCACAATAACCACACATCCTCGGGGCTAATAGAAGGTTGTACCTGAATTACTCAGTTATGGACGTTGAAATTCTTTGCACGCAAAAAACACAGCAAAAAATAATGAGAGCTCTGTGCAGTGAAATTTCTGCATTTAAAGCAAGCAATATATGTTTCTGAATGTCAGTGACATGCGCTATTCCCCTGCTGTCAGACCAATTAAAATGAAAAGATGAAGAGAGACCTTTAAGCTAAAACAGCCTGCAGGGGAAATCAATCAAATTAGAAGTACGAGACAGTTTTGGCCGGATTATCTATTTATGGTGCCAGTTAATGTGTTGTAGCTTCACAAGCATTCTTTCCCCAGGACTCTGTGACAGCCAAGCCTGGCTGTGCTGGGACTTGTTGAACTTGAACAAACCCTAAAGAATACAAGGGACAACCGTACAATATGGTACCACCATCATCCCAGTCCCAAAGAAACCCACCATCACAGGACTCAATGACTACAGGCCCGTCGCCCTGACGTCTGTGGTCATGAAGTCCTTCGAGAGACTAGTGTTGAGCCACCTGAAAGACATCACAGGCCCCCTGCTGGACCCCCTGCAGTTTGCCTATCGGGCAAACAGGTCGGTGGAGGATGCAGTCAATATGGGTCTGAACTACATCCTGCATCACCTGGACTCCCCCAGGACCTACGCTAGGATCCTGTTTGTGGACTTCAGCTCTGCGTTCAATACCATCATACCAGACATCCTGCACCAGAAACTCACCCAGCTCACAGTGCCGGCCTCCATCTGTCAGTGGATCACCAACTTCCTGACGGACAGGAGACAGCAGGTGAGGCTGGGGAGCATCAAATCCAGCACCCGGACCATCAGCACTGGCGCCCCACAGGGATGTGTTCTCTCCCCACTGCTCTTCTCCCTCTACACCAATGACTGCACCTCAGGGGACCCCTCGGTGAAACTCCTGAAGTTTGCAGACGACACCACCGTCATCGGTCTCATCCAGGACGGAGACGAGTCTGCTTACAGACAGGAGGTGGAACAGCTGGCCCTCTGGTGTAGTCAGAACCATCTGGAGCTGAACCCGCTCAAGACGGTAGAGATGACAGTGGACTTCAGGAGAAGCCCCCCCCCACTCCCCCCCCTCACCATCCTGAACAGCACCGTGTCTACTGTGGACTCTTTCAGGTTCCTGGGATCCACTATTTCCCGGGACCTGAGGTGGACCTCCCACATAGACACAATCAGAAAAAAGGCCCAGCAGAGGATGTACTTCCTGCGTCAGCTCAGGAAGTTCAACCTGCCCCAGGAGCTGCTGATCATGTTCTACACCTCCATCATCCAGTCTGTTCTGTGTACCTCCATCACTGTCTGGTTTGGCTCTGCAACCAAACTAGACAAACACAGACTGCAGCGGACTATAAGGACTGCAGAGAAAATCATCGGTGTCGACCTGCCCCCCATCCAGGACTTGTACCGGTCCCGGGCCAGGAAACGGGCAGGGAGCATTACCGCTGACCCCTCACACCCTGGACACAAATTCTTCAAACTCCTCCCCTCCGGCAGGCGCTACAGATCACTGTGCGCCAAAACAACCCGCCATAAGAACAGTTTCTTCCCCCAGGCTGTCACTCTGATGAACACTAAACCATAACAGTGTCATACCTGTCAGATAAATACTCTCTGTAAATATACATGTAGATATACAATGCAACAATTCTCAAGCAGAATTCCATATTTCTATTTTTTGTATTATTTAACTTCTATTTTATAATGTAAAACTACCTCTGCAACTCACCACTGCACTTTATCATATTTTTTTAGCCTGTACATATTAGTCAAGCTATTTGTTGTTTCTTTGTATTTATAGCTAAGGTTATTGTTATTATATTTTCATTTTATTTTTTATTGTAGTTCTTATTCTTATTCCTATTCTTATGCCTTGTACAAAGAGAGCACAGTTTACCAAAGTCAAATTCCTTGTGTGTTCAAGCATACTTGGCGAATAAAGCTGATTCTGATTCTGATTCTGATTCTGAGAACAACATGAAGCTTTTGTGGCACCTGACACTGACACTCTGTTAGTGTATTGAAGGCATGAAATGACTTTGAAGCTCTTGTGAGGAACTTTTAGTGTGAGTCAATTTTGGCGCCCTCTGTGGTCAAAGCCATATGTTTTATCTCTACTAAACTTGTTCTGTTCATTTGTACCCCTCACTGTGAATCTTTGCTGTGGAAAATGCAAAATAAAGCACAAGAGTGCTGTTAGTCACTTTTTCTGACACCTACCGAGTAAGGATGGGACATGATTTTTGAATATTCGGATATTCATTCACTTAGTAAAAATCGAAGACTTACTCAAATATTTCCTCATTTTAAAAGTCTAATTTTTTAACAGCTCCTGGTTGTAATACTGTATTCCCGCCTGACAGTGGCTATAGAGCGTCTCAAAGCTGTTTGCTAAACACATTAAGTAACAGAAGAAGAAGAATTCTAACTGCATTAAATAGCAAAAGAAGAAGAAAACATTAGGGACAGTCGCTGCAATTGTCTCTGTTTTGAATTTCACACTACTACCAAGCGGCAACCTCTGGTCTCAAACTATGAAGCCCATGCGGAAGTGTTATAAACTGCAATACATCTAGAATACCCTTGAGGCTGGCTGCAGAAACACCAGAAACCACATAGACATGAATGGGAAAAAGACAATATTTGCAGTATTAATAAACATGTTTACAGCCTGGTTCAAAAAACGGCTTGGCTCTACGTAGCTAATTTCTCTATCGGCACACACTGTACGGGGGATTAATTTTTTTCTAAAGCAAATATTAAGATTACGAGTTTTTGCCCAAATGAGGACATGATTGACTTGACTCCTGGACGGGAACACATAGCTGTTGGTTAGGAGGCTCAAACTCCGCCCCTTTACGTCACACTATGCCTGGTTGAGTTCCGTATTTCCAATATGGCTGCCGCCATCGATTGGCTTCTAAACATGGTCAGGAACAGCTGGGTGACATCACGGATACTGCATCCATATTTTATACAGTCTATGACTACTACCCATGTATTTCCAGAGACTGAGCATGGCAGTAAAATGTAAACATACATTTGAACGATCGCCGAATTGATGCCAATGATTATAGTGTTTAGTATTTTGGCTTGATATGCCCATCCCTATACCAAGCAGCAACATTCACAGGCATCAAATTAACAATCTAGAAAAAGTCAAACTTCTCTCTATGACGGTCTTGTTTGCTTTTAAGGTCATCATTATTAATTTCAAAACTCCTCATAGGAGCTTTAAATTATTATTGTAGTGTGCAAAGGGGAAATTTGCAGTTAGGCTTAATGCACCACTTGATTAATAAAACCCGTCTCTGGAGTTGATCAGGGATACATTTGACAAAAATGCTGTGTCACCGTGGAGCATTTTTTCATCCATTTTTTATTTGTACACAAATGAGTGTTTGTGAGCCACTTCTAACTTCTAACCCTCTCACTTCTAAAAGTTAATCAAAGTTATCAAAATGTATAAATTGTGTTCTATGATAAACCTGAGTATCATATGCCTCAGTTTCAAAAGTGTGCATCATTGTATTTCTAAAGAACTCAATAAAATAGGTTTACACTGAGAAATTACAGAGAAAAGTAAACAGGGATCTGATTGAGTGCATTCTGAGGGTCATTGAAGGGCCACCATGGACATGATGAAATTATATTCAGTGATGCCATTTGATCTTGTGTGGAAAGCATTTGCAGCTGAATCTATTAGTTAGTTTCCAGCTAAGAATGAATCCAAGTTCAAATTACTACCCGTAGTGTTTTAGAGGAAATGAGAGTTTATTCAACTTTAGATATCGGGAGACCAGTGTAGTGCACGAGTAAGCTGCTAAACTAATTTTGCAGTGAGTAAACACGATAGATTTTCACAAATTCTGAGACTGGTTAGTGTAACTTTTTGCATTAAAAGAGTAGCTGATGATTATTATGGAAGTATAAAGTTATTACCTGTTGTCTTTAAGTGGAGTGGCTGCTCTACAACAAAGACTCAGAGTTGATTATCAAGATCCAGAACAAAACTCCCTGTACTTAGAACAAGAAACAAATAAATAATAAACTGTGTTTGCTTGATTTTGAAACCATTTCTCTCAACATTAAACGTTAATTAATGAGGATTAGGACATGGTTGAGTTTCTCTTTGCAATGGTTGTGGTTATGGTGGAAGCTGTAGGGGTGGTTGTAAGGGGATAAACAACCTTGGCTTTCTTTGAGAAAGCTCTCTTGACAAACTCTGAAACTCCAGTTAAAGATATCACTAAGCTGGTTTTGAACTTTCTTTATTAACTTAGGCGTTCTACTTCTGTCTCTGTCCTTGCTCATATAACAGTCCCTCCAGGAAGTTGCGATCGCAACTATCAACGCAAATTCAACCAATCAGTGCGATTTTTTCGCGGCCTTGCAATTTTATACAATCACCGCAACTTTCCCGCAAATTTGACCAATTACCTTAATCTCAGCCCCTGTACGTCATTGGTTTCATCATCAATTTCACTTCCTTGTGACATAAACGTAAGTCCTCACTTGATCGGCACTTTTCAACAACAAAACACGCATGGAGAACAGGTGAAAAGAGGGGACAGCAGGCAAGACAAGTGACGATGACAACGTTGTTATTTATAGATACTAGAGTTATTATCTGAAGGGCTCAGTGTTTGCTTGGTCACGTACCTGCAGCAGGTGTGAACCAGCTCTCCTCACCTCCATGCATTTGTCTCATCTTCATTGATGATTTTTACTCCCGGTGTGCGTTAGTGACAAAAGACACAACCGGGGGACGTCTGTTTAATATTTGACGTTTTTGCCGCTATTACCGTAAAAAGCTCCCGTCTACAGCTTGATTTATTCAAGTTTGGTGATACATCAGACACCTTTAGTAAGTTTTGATGAACTCCTCGTCATCAAAGATGCAGATTCATTTCAGAGTGCCGTGAACTGACTGACTGTGCCTCTGTCGCTGCGAGGTGCATTTATGGAGCGTCGTAAATGTGCAACGCAGACCTTTCATGGCATTTTTCTGTGAATCAAGTGAATCAAAATACAGTCACAGTGGTCACATCAAGAATGTTTTCTAAAAACAACTGTAATTTAGCATATTTACTTGCCCCTGAGATGTTATTGGGGGAAAAAAATAATTAAAAAATCGCAACTTTTACCGCATTTTTTTCAAAAAGCTGTCGCAAATTCAGGCATTTTGGGCCGCAACAATCACAAAAAAATCCAGCGAAATCCTGGAGGGACTGATATAAAAAGGGGGGTTATCACCTCATTTGACTCTTCTTCAGCTCAAAAGGAACAATCCCGTATCCTGATTCAACACTTTACAGATGATTTCTAGAAAGAAGAAAGAAACGTATTTTATTAATCCCCAGGGGGAAAATTCAATTTTTTCACTCGTGTTATTTTTTGGTCATAAGCTGCAACCATAGACTGTATAAAAATGGACGTAGCATCCGTGATGTCACCCATCTGTCTCTGAAACACTGTTTTTAAGCCAGTCGTCGGCAGATGCCATATTGGAAAAGCTGAACACAACCAAACTTAGTCCAAGCTAGTGTGAGGTAAAGAGGCGGACCTTTAGCCTTTTTCGCCAACAGCTACAGGGTGCACACCTTAGTATCTTTGAAAATACTGAGTTACAAAAAAATACATCCCCCTGTACGTTTGCTGATTTTTGAACCAGGCTGTAAACATGTTTATTAATGCTACAAATGTCGTCTTTTTTGAATGGGTGTGTATGTGGTTTCCGGTGTTTCTGCAGGCAGCCTCAAGGGGACGCTAGATAAACTGCTTTTTTTTGCACTTTCGCATAGGCTTCATATTTTAAGACTGGAGGTTGCCACTTCGCTGTAGCTCAGAACAAAACCTTGGGCCTATTCTATGAAGCCAGTTCAACATACCCTGGGTACATACCCTTTTGGTTATCTGGCTTCAATTATTCTGGCAGACAGAAGATCGCACTAGTAAGAAATGAACCACCTTCATAGTACTGAAAACTCAGAGTTAACACTGAAATCCCCTCCATGGTAATGCACATTTTGCATCTATTTGTTGAGAACTTTGTTTCTGTTTCAGACGATTACAACAAATTTCTCAGGGTGAAATCAAGTTTAGTTGTGGCCTCATGCATCACCGCTTTTAATTAGAATTCAGCTAAGTTTTCAAGTGATTAATCATAATTTAGAGTTTCCTTCAGCTTGCTTTCCTTCACAGAGTCTGAAATGGGAGTTTGTTTGGAGTGTGAGCCTCAGCAGGCACCTTTACTGTGATCTCCCAACCTGAACAGCAAACAGCGTTTCCACTTTGTCCTTTCTTTTTTCTGCAACAACACACAGGAGATGACAAGGTTTATCATTTGTTTGTGTTAACAAGGTGAGCTTACATGTTCAGTGATCATGTTAATTGCTTTAACTCTTATGAGGACTGAGGAAGTGGATTTGTTGTATGTCGTGTATGACTGCAAAAGCTTCTCAAAGGCAGAGTGATGAAAACAGAAACCAGTCTGAAGTCACCTTGAGCTGAGATTGAATCAGGGAGGTAAAGACTAAGGGCAGGGTGGAATTACAAATGTTGTCTTAAAAGATAGTTTATTTCATTACATACATTTCCCCTCATAAGTAACATTAGATTTATAAAGAGAGTAATAACATGTCAGTAGGTCAGTTCTCTCAAGCTGGCTTTCTTTGCTTCTTAAATTTAAACAAACAGGAAGCTGTATTTCCTGGTCATCTGTGACCCTCCCACAGGCGTTTAGAACCGAGTACTGGCTGTGAAAATGTGTTTAGGAGCGTTTCTCCCTCTCTGTCTCTGTCTGTGTGTGTGTGTGTGTGTGTGTGTGTGTGTGTGTGTGTGTGTGTGTGTGTGTGTGTGTGTGTGTGTGTGTGTGTGTGTGTGTCACTATGGATGCAGTCCAGAGAAAGGCCATCTGTTACAACCTCACCTAGCCTCTCACTCTCACTCCAAACCCCTGTTGTTCATCCTCCCACGCGCCCCCCTCCTCCTCCCTTTATCCCACAATAACCTAACTAACAAATGCCTGCCTGCCTGTTAAACTAAAACAAATGATGAGCTCTCACTGTTGATTTAAGTTGAAGAGCTGAGGAGGACCATATGCGGTCAGATGTCTGATTTAGAAACAGACTTTGTGTAAAATGTTATTATGTGAAGCTGGTAAACATTTATGCTGATTCAAAAAGAACTGGATTTACCATCTAAGGACTTTTTATCCCAATTAAAGGTTTCTTCATTTCCACAACCCAGCCCCAAATCCAATTAGAAATGCTCTAAAAGCATAGCCAGTTGCCTGATAGCACTTAAAAAAATGCTTAGTCAGATAAAAAATGTATCTCTCACAACTTTGTGCAAGTTTAGTGAACTTGATAATATTTTTGTGCTGCACAGTCAATACTCGGAAACAAAATAAATGCAGATTACATAAAAACCAAGAAAATGTGTTGATCCAACTTCCTTAAAGTTAGTGCATGAATAATATTATGTTAACTGCTTTTGACATTTAAACTCTAAACCTCCACACAGTCACTCATTTTGGAATAAAATTAACTGGAGAAGCAATTCTTGATTTAATCACCAACTCCCGGTAGCAGCAGGAAGTAAATAACAGAGCACTGTAACCACTGAAGCATTATAATGTTGAAGATGAGCAGCTTCTAATATTAGATAAAAAAAGATTTGCCATTCAAACATATTTTGACCATAGACTGTGTTTAACGTGAGCTAAACCTTGGTCAAGTTTCTGTTCCAAGCAGTTTAGTTACAAAACAAAGCCTCCAGAGCTTATCACATACAGCATACCTGAGCTATAAATAGAGACCTTCCAATTAACCTGTATTCACTTAATGAAATTTACAAAAGGATTACTCAATTACTTTCCTGAGACAACAACAACCTCTTAACACTACTTTACAAAGTGGTGCAGCATCATGAAAAAAAAGGAAAAGGTCCTTCTCTTTTCAACAAAAACCAACGTTTATGTCCAATGAAAAGCAAAAGGTCAACATTTTTGAATAAATCCTGATCTGTGAGGAGAAAGTCGTTTGTTTGACTTGTCCTTTCACCCTGGAAGCATATTGAAGTCAAAAATCTGTTCTGTTTTTCTGATCTAAGGTGACAACCAGCACCTCTGTTGCACTCCATGGGGACCATTGTTTTCAGGAATTGTCTGATAGCTTGAATCACCATGGAGCCAGCTTGAATGTATTTCAGATGCATCGTCTTATATCCATAAAGCATGTCATTTTTCCTCGGCTGATCTGCAGCAGTGCAGCAGATCAGAACGTGCATTACGTCTGAACAACTGCAAAGTCCTAAGGTGCCTGCGCTGAGTTTACAATACCATCTGTGTTAAATACTTAAAGACGGTAAATAAAAATTGGATTACACTGAACAACTGGGACATGTTTACTTCCTTGTGTTGCCTTGAGGTGCTTTTGGGATTGTACTGTAGCGGTATGTCGTTAATTCAGAAAACAGAAGATTTTTTTTTATTGTGAGTTGTACATTCAGTGCAGACTGCATTAAGTTGTTTTGACTGTAATAGAAGTAAGTAACATTTTTATCAAACGATGTGCAGAATAATGTTCATCACTATCGTACAGACACTGCATCTACACATGTGAGTGCCAGAGATAATGTTTTCTGAAAGCTCAGAACAGACACTTTTCACGTTTTGAAGTATTTCTCAATGTTTTTATAAAATCATGAGCTTAACGAAAATGTTGGCACCCCGTTAAAATGAAATCCTTCAAGCTTCACACTGTACCCCATAAACTGGAACAAAGTGTGAAGGCACATTCTGGTGTGCATCCTGAAAAGAGCCTTTTACAAGTCTCAAATCAGGCCAACAACCATGTCTTATTATCTAATGTGACAGAAAATCCAGTTACCCAGATCCCTGAGAACCTTTACAGACGTTTACTAAACCTGAAATAAAACATGCAGCTGATGTTAAACAAACTGGAGGCAACGGTGAGGAGTAAAGATTATGGCAATAATTTCACATGGTAAATAGTGGACTGAGGTTGTGCATGCTTGCAGGGCAAATCTTAAAGGCTTCCTGGGGAGATTTCATGTAAACAAACAAAAGTGATGTTTGGCTTCAGTGTGTCTAACAATAGAAGAAAAACAGAAGAAAGAAGCTCAGCATTAAAAAAGCTGTTTTCACTTGAAAGTTATTTTCTATGTCACTGCTTTTAGTGTGGCGTCACTGTTGAATCAAAGCCTTCATACATGTTTCGAGTTTGTGTGCATCCTAATTCTGTTACAGCTGATGTCGTCAAAAATATATATGAAAATCTAAGACAGCCACAATGACAAGACAATCAGGGCTTAATCAGGAGAAGCAGGTAACAAATGAAAGTTGGATTACATAACTGAAGCAGAAGACTATCATCAAATAAATCAATAAATATGCTGGCTAACAGGCCAACCACACAAATGATAACTATGATGCTATGCATGTGGAATTTACTGTTAGGGTGCACTTCTCTGTTTTATTAATTATGACCCATGTCTCATCCATAGTGGTCTTGTGTGCTTGTAGGATTTATGATTTCAACTGTGATGCCCCTGTAGGGTCATAGTACTGATGTTATCTCAGGCTGATTAACACACTCTCTGCTTCGCCCCTCACAGATACACTTCATTTTAGTTGTTTGGTAATGGAATCCTAAAATTACTATTTGTTATGTTTGCATCTGACAACACACACCTTCCACTCATGCACATCACACACACCACCCATTTTGCGGATTTCCACACCTCACTCAGTAATAGTTAATTTGGTCAGATTTGGTTTAGTCTGATTTGATGAAAGATTAGTTGAATTTATGGTGTTTGTCTCCCTGTTTTCATGTGACCTTTTGAGCCGGGTCATGACAAGACACAAAACTAAGACTCTATATCTTGGTATCTGATGTTCTGTACACTACCACAGATAGGTGGTAGTGTAAGGGATTTGTAACCTCTTTGTTTCTCTCCGAAGTGGTGTGCACACTAGGTTTCTCCACTACATACGTGAATATATCTGGCCACTGAATATCTGCCCACTCTTCTATCAAGTGACTAATATCACACAGATCTGGAAGTAGTTTATCGTTGATCAGATTCAGGTTGTTTAGGTTGAATTCACTATCTTTGGTGGTGACAAAGTATTACACTTTACCATATGTCCATTGACAAACTGCACTATATCTCCAACAGTGCTTCACATCACTTCCAGTGAAAAAGAGTATATGTAAAGCCAATCTAATTTCAAAGAAGTAGTGGTTTTCTGTTCTTTCGCATCATTAGTTACAGCAAAGTACTACTACTTCTTTTTCCGCAAATACTCCTGGAATTTCAATTTCTCTAGCTTTGTTTGGATTTGACCAACCAGAAATATACAGTGTGTTCTTCTCTCAGATAGCTACCTCTAAGTCTTAACTGTGTGAAAAAGCACACCAAAAAATGAAACTCTGGTCTCATTTGTAGCCTTAAAAAACAGTATTTTGTCAAATTAAGGGGCTGGGATGTATTCCCCTGCTGCTTCTTTGCAAAAGCTGAGAGAAAAAATGACTAGCTGATTAAAAAAATAATAATGCACAACTTATATGGTCAGCGCTTTGGCCAACTTTAGTGTTTGTTTAAAAGATTATTATGAGCCTTTGACGTGGTTTGACTACAGTGAGGCAGTTGACAGTAAACCCACCCATTTAACTGTCTGGTCTGCAGCACAGTACTCCTGGCATCCCCTCCAGGCAAGTTGGTGGAGACCAAGCGCTGGGTTGAAAAGAGAATAACAGCTTGCTGAAGGCCAAAAAAAAAAAATCAATAAAAATGTTTTCCTATGTTTCATTTAAAGTTAGCTTTTCATTTAGAAACTGCTCAGACGTCAGAATTCTGTTTACAGCTTGTTTCCATCATCTCTAAGGTTCAGTAAATCTGTTTTTGCAGGGGTAATTTAAGCTTAAAGTTCCAAACAAACTTTTAACTTTTCACTAAAGTTCAAGTCCATTTCTAATGGGTGTGAGTAATACATTCCCTTAATCAACACTATGAACAGGCTTTGATGCCATCTTTTGCACATTAAACAGACTTGACTTGTCACCTGACTGATTAGTCTTTGGCTGTTCACATTAATATAAATTTGGAGGACAGGGAGTACTTTCACAACATGTATATATTATTAAATTATCCCCCATCCCCCCACACCTGCCCAATCACAAGCTAATACACTTTTTAGCCGCTGGGTTTTTCCACATCAGCTTATTTACGCCTGTAATTATAGGCTCCAGTAAAACCCATTGGCCAGGAATTGTTCTGTAAATAACGGCAGAAAGTGCTGTATTGTCACAGTGGAGTCAGTGAAAAGATTAATAACACAAGTACATACCGTAGAACTCCATGATAATTGCTCCCAGGAGGAAAAAAAACTTGCTGTGTGTGTTTGAGGGAGTAAGAGATTGGACGGACATGCTATGAATGCAGGGAGGGCAGCAGCGAGTAAACCGAAGCAGAGCCACATTCATCACAACGGCTGAAACGTAATTAGCCTGTTGTAATAAGGACAGGCTTATGATGACAGACATATTCACAGACCTTTACAGCTTCATCCACAATACAGGATATACTGTAAACTAAGACATCCTTCATGAGCATTATGCTGCTGGGTAAGGTTGAGCAGGTTGGTTTTTTAAGTACTGTGCAGTCAGCCGTATAGGTGTCCTCCTTTGCACTTTTGCATACTTGCAGCATTGTGTATATGCTGATTGGATACACTTACACTTGAGCCAGGATGCTTTTGCAAAGTCAGCAAAAGTAGAGAAAACCCAACAAACATGAACGTGGAACTTTTCCTTTAACTATAAGTATCTGCTACAGACTGATAAAAGAGGCTGTTAGAATGTGAACTTTTACTGACCCGAGGGATCTTTGCCAGTATAGGTAACCTATATGTGTGCCCTGGGTGATGAAGGGGCTGTCAATACCACAACTCCTAGCTGGTCTCTACGTTCAGATTCTGGGTCCGGATGACTTCATCCATGCTTCACTTTTGTACATCTGGAACAGGTGGATACTGTGTGTGTGTGGGTGTGTGCACGTTTCCACTTCCACTGAATGCAGACAGTCTTCCTATATAGGAAGTGTTTTTTATTCTTTTCGCAGGTTGGATAGTACAGATTAGGGCGCCTCTTTCAGTTTGCTGAAATTGCAGTAAAACCGTTTGGGGTGATCAGCAGAAACTGTTACTCCTGATAAATGGATTTGACCTTTTAAAACTGAATAGATGTCTCTGCTGTAAACATGCCATGCAGTGATGATAGTCAATTTCATTTAAGCCACCTGAATGTTGATATGTTGTTAATGTGACCATGCAATTTATGTGTTTAACATTTAAGATCAGACAAGCGTTTTATAAAAGTTAAATATTATTACCATAACAATGAGAAAAAGGCTTAAATAAATGGCAACGCCTAATTAAAGGTCTTTTTTTTTATAGGGTATGTGATTGTCACTCTACCTTGAGGGTCAGGTTTTTATTGACCATCTGTCATTGGCCCTTTTGTACATACTGTCAGACCAGGCTGAAGACTCAAAATATAGAGGATGGATTGGCATGAAGTTCAGTACATATATATTGTATTTTATTGTCTTTTGTATTCCCTTAACATTTTCTCCAACACCACCATAGAGCTGATATTTTTGCATCAAACTAAAATATCTGCTCATCTATTTGATGGATAGCCAAACAGGCTACACATTAAAAAGCTCCCTGGTGGTTGAACTTCAAGGACTTTGGTGATCCGCGGACTTTCCCTCACTTTCATCAGTTGAGATATTTCTTGTTCAGAGAAATATGCCAACATCCACCAGATAGATTGGCACAAATTTCTCTGATGATGTGGTCGAAAATCACTAGTGACCCTGAGACTTCCGCTCTAAAGTAATGCCAAGTTAAAGCAGAGATAAAATATCTCAATCATGGAGGATTTTTGAGAACTGTAATCCCCTGATCCTTCATCGAGCTACATTTAAGATTACCATATTGGTTGGTTATTTGGAAAAAAACACTAGCACTATTAGCCTCATCTGTCATTTCTGTTAAGTGCTAGTTTTAGCATGTTAGCATGCCTTCTTAAGATAACGAGCTGCTTAAAATCAGTAGCATTGTGAACCTGCTGATGAAAGTATTTAGTTAAAATCACCACCAAAACACAGTCTGCATTTTTAAAACACGAATATGTCTATGACACTGCTTGGCGTGGCGGTTTAGGCAGAGGCTGTAGTCCTGGTCACAGTAGTCGCTGGTTTGACTAATGACCATTGCATGTCTTCCCCTACTCTCTGCTCCCAACATTTCCTGTCTGGCCTGAAAATCTAACTAACTGATTAAAAAAATAAAGTCCTCAATTTTAAGTTTTCCAATTGACCCTCAACTCTAACATCCACAAAGGTTTTCATAGATTTGGGTAAGCAATGAAGAAAGTGTAGCCCTCCAGTCGTTTTGTGATTACAATCCTGAACACACTGATTAGTACTAAAGAGAGTTGTTGAGCCAAATTCAATGTTATTGAATGGGTCAGTCATTCACCTGACTTAGTTCAACTGAGATGGGTTTCACCTTAATACCGGACTGCAGAGAGGTCCACAACAAGCAATAACTGTCAATACAGTTAGGTCCAGTCAGAGCATATAGTGATGAGCACCATGGAGGTTACAGCCATTGACTCTATATGATAAAGATAAGGGGCTATGTCTTAAATACAGTTCTTACCCGATTAAGTCAAGGTTTCAATCAGAGAACTCATTGTTTCATTCAGACTCCAGTATGCTGAAGCACGGAGCAAAGAAAAGCCCTATAAGAGCATTTATCATAAAAATGCCTCGAAGAAAGAAGACAACATATCTCCCAGAACGAAGTTTGGTTTTCTATCTCATAAGCCTTTCCTCCTCTATCCTCTTTTACCATCCATATTTTCATAGCTTTCGTGACCCTGTAACAGGAAAGAGGAAATTTGTGTCTTGCCTTAGGCTAGAACAAACTTGATTGATACTAAGTGGCAATATACGCACTAGCTTCCAGTATTTTGGCTGATTTACTCAGGATTCAAATGTGGGGTCTATTTTAAAATCCATCTCTCTTGCCTTGCTCTCACTGGTTTTTTTCTTATCCTTTGGTTACAGGCGAGACTCCATGTCATCAAAGTGTGATCACTCAACCACAGATAAAATAAATGAGAGACATACGTGTTGAAATGATGTTCTGGTAACTGATGAATTCAATATACTGAAGTGGAATTTTCGCAGTGATTTGTGAATTTTTCACCAAATCCCTGTGAAATGTCGAGTGTATCACAAACGCTCATCTTTTTCCTTCCTGCTCTCCCCATGACATCCCCACCCCTCCAACCGCCCCTTCCTCTCTTCTGTGTCTGCAGGAGCACCACTCTCAGCAGTAATACTGACTGATGCCACATCAGGCAAACAGCAGGCGCTACAGGGGCACAAGCACATTTTGTAGCACTTTTATCTCCCAGCATGCTTTGTGCCGTTGTTATCTGGCGTCTGCAGCCTGCTGCGGGACTAAACAGTAAACAGGAAGTGCTGTGCTGACACAGCCGGGCTGGTAATTCTGTATTGTAGAGAGACTTTACAGCGCTCTGAGCTAATTTCAATGATAATCAGCTATGCTCTCTCATTGTTCGAGCGTTGGGCATCAACACCTGAGAAACTCTGAGTTTGCATGAGAGAGATACAGTGAGCCCAAGTGATAGACAGAGAATAAAAGAGGACATAAGAGATAGCTACACTCTGGTGTGTGTGTCTGTTTGTGATTACTCGGCTTTACTTTATCACCATTATGTCATGTTTTGATTATATTTGAAAGTTTTCACTTGGTGTTGACACTTGTCTGTTATATTTGTGTATTTTCACCAGTAATGTTTTTATTTTTTTTTACGATGTCCAGAGAAAATGCTTCCCTGAGGGTCTGTGTTTTATGCAGTGTATGAGAATATTGTGTGTGTGCGTGTAGTAGTAGTACTGGTGACTCAGTGCGAGTGTGAAATTAGAAGAGTTGAGGACAAAATAGTAAATCAACAGGTTGTCATGTCTGAATACATTTTTAATGATTGTGTGAAGCCAAAGAGAGAAAGTCAGGCCAGGAAAGAGAGAGTAAGCGAGAGTGAGAGAAAGAGAGGTAAAACTCATAGCTCTGGTTGACTCAGCTCAGGCTGAATCACTGAGCAGCGTCACTTCCCCGAGGTGAGGCTCAGTCACCCTTGCTGGACACAAGTTCTCATTTTTTACACTCTTGTCTGGAGCCAAAAAGTGCCAGTTCTCCAAGTCTCAGGTCCTCATAAAGCCAAATGAAGTGTCACACAATGATTTGCCATTGAGTTAAATTTATTGATATATATATATATACTTGGCTCCCTAATGGGGAGCATTTATCAACACAGCAGTTAGTCATCAAGTTTACTGGACTAAATGTAAGTGCAGTGCTCTGCAGATCAACCACTGAATTAAGTCATGAAATCATGTAAATACATATCCTCTGTTTAAAATTCTATTTCAGCGAAACATTTGAGGAAATGTGTTAATTTGTTATTATCCTCGTACCCCATCTATTATATTAGACTTGTACATAGTGGTAGTGACATCACGGACTAGCTAAGAAAACCAAAGAAGTAAACACGATATTGGATATGCTGACTACAGCTTGGTTTTTGCAACTTATTGGTATATGGTAAAATGGTAAATGGACTTGTACTTATATAGCGCTTTTCTAGTCTTTCTGACCACTCAAAGCGCTTTTACACTACTGGACACATTCACCCATTCACACCCATTCACTTACTGATGGTATTGAGGGACCATCAGTATTAGCTAATCTCATTCATACACATTCACACACCGCTGAAAAACAGCACGTGCAATTTGGGACCGCCAACCAACCAATTGATAGACGACCGACTCTACCCACTGAGACACAGCCGCCCCTATTGAATATGTAAAGAGATGGACTTAGGTCATAACCTTACCACTTTAAAACAGCTACAGTGTGGCCACCTGTCAGTCAAATCTGCCACGCCTCATTTATGCCTTATTATGCAAATGATGATTTATTTATTTTTAAGTTGTAACAGATAAAGAAATGAGGTTCAGGACCACAAACTTGTAAACATGTTCTAAATACTACTACTACTACTACTACTACTACTAATAATAATAACAATAATAATAATTAATATGGACTAAAGGGGGGTCTCTGTGGCTTTTTGAGACAGCCTCTAGAGGACACTTGAGGAACTGCATTTTCTTTTCTAGACTTCAGCATTGGCTTATTTTTTCAACAATGAGGTTTGCTGCTTCTACACTCATCAAGCTTCTGCTGGTTAGCATAGATAGCATAAAATCTGGAAATAAGAGACAGACTGGTGTTCAGCCAACAGTAAAATATAATCAATTGAGCTCCTTTAACTCTCTCAGTAACTCTTTCAGAAGTTTAAAACAAAAATGTCATCATTGTCATAGGGATGTGAAAGATGCAAAGAAGCCCCTGCTTCTGAAGCTAAACCTCTGGTCTCTGTGAACCACTAGCAGTGACCCTGGCTACATAACACAAGATTGTTTCATAAATTATAGAACTGCAAAACACTCAAATCATAAACAAGACTGTCTAATGTCCAATCTGGCTCTGGAGGTGACGTGTGTCAAATAATACCTCCAGCTGCTGTCTTATTAAAACAATGAAGAAAACAGTCATGAGACCACATGCAGTAACCATCATTCATTCACCGTTTTGCATTTCAGTCTGACAAATCACCTCCAACTCCAGACTGACGGCTAATCACAGTTAGTTAAGCTGTAAACAGCAGCAGTAATTGAGACAATTTTGCTGTTGAGCCGTGTGAGCAGAATGAGTAATGAAGGTGAAGCCTGCTCTGAAATGGTCCACTCTAATAAATAAATAAAACAGTGGTTTCAGAGGAGCGGGACAGTTTGTCGTCTGGGGTATGACAGTGTTTTTCAAGGATAAGCTCTCAGCCCATTAAGGTGTTAAGTGTTGAGCCTCACTCACTCTCTGAAAACAGCCTGGTTTACCTGCCACAGCCGACAGCAAAGATGATAATTAGCTTAGTGAAGCAGCACAAAGGAACTGTACCGCAGCTGAGTAGAGACAAATTACCCTGCCACGTCTGAATTATTTTGATACAAACATAACTCAAACTTGTGTTTCTTTTATTTACGGCACGTGGAGGTTTTATTATCGACCGTCATTTCAAATAAATCACGACTCTGTGGAACTCAAGCATCTTCTAGTGTTGCATTTTATTTCATGAGCTGTTAATTTTATAAGACACAGGTTGCAGAGCTTTAACATCATCATTACTTCTGTTTTATATGTAGTCATAGCATATACTGCTTCAGAAGTTTAGTGGTTATTTTGTCATATCTGTGAAACTACATCAACCTGATCTTTCCACTGTGTTTAATTGCAGCAATGCTTGGTACAAACTTAAATAACAGACATGTTGTGGAGGTTAAGTCACATCCCAAATATATCTAAACTATTGCTGCAGTGATATTTTTCTACAATCTACATTCCATGAAATTGGTATATAGCAGTGTGAATATATTTTAGAATTTGAGTCTAATGCTACATGCATGGCAAAATCAGATTTTCTGCAAATGTTACAAGACAATTACTCTAATGTTTTGCTGTTGTTCTTACAGGATGCTTCATATTCCATCTGGCCTGAAAGTGCATTCAAGCATTGCATGTATAGCAGTAGCACATCCCCCAACGGCCAATTATACATATGCAAATTAAAAATGTCTGCTATAGTTAGTTGAAGGTTTTTCTTTTAATTAAAAATATACATTTATGATACCAATTCAGTTTTTTGTTAAATGTTAGCAAAACAGATTATTCAAACTTGTTAAAGGACTGCAGAGGGCAGCAGGAGAGTTAAATACAGTATGAGACAGTCTGAGGGATACACGGAACATTAAATGGACTGATCTTTTGAAAAGTGTCACAATTAAACTGTATGGAAAAATAACTCTCTGAACTTGAGTGTTGACTATCTATGAATTGAATTACATATTACATCTTTTAACACATAGAACCTCCTAAATATCATGTACATTTGATTGCTTTCATTAAGACCCAGCTCAATTTGTTCCATAACCTCCAGCATGGTGCCTTACAGTTCATGTGTTATGTTCTTGCACTACATGCTTTTATGTGAAAAGGTGGTTCAACATTTAAACTATGAACATAAGCATGTTTTTTTAATTATACCTTCAAGAAAAATGACTGATTGCTAAAAACAAAATCAGCAGAACCCATTCAATTGTTAGATTTGCGGAGAGGACTCTGGCTCAGCGATGGACCCTCTGATTGATCCGCATCTCTCTCAGTGTCTTGTGAACCTAAAGACTCTCCTTGACAAACTGTGTGCTGGAATACAAACAAGTACATACAAGTTTATGGTACTTTTGAATTGTGCATGAGAATTACAGAATGTATTTAGCATTGCAGGAAATCCAAATTTGTCTCTGTAAACTCTTTAAACACAACCCTCTTATTCTTCTCTTGACCTCAACACCCAAAACACTTTACTTGTATAAAAATCCTCATCTGTGGTAACAGCAGTGCCTCTTGTTAAAGCGTTAAGTGAAACATTTAAATTGAGTTCCTGAGCTTTAACCTTTCAAAGAGTTTGAAGAACCCCAGTTGTCTTTTCTATTTTGTGTAAATCTATTTTACATGTTCATTGTTCTAATACAGTCCTGAGTGCTTTGTTCTTATTAAAGACTGTTTATATAACCTGCACCATCCATATCTGTCTAAGACTGAGGAAGAAAAAGCAGAAGTCAGATGGTATAGAATGAAAAACCTGGAGGACTCAGGTCAGAGTGCTGAACAGGTTAGTCCGACTCTTACCAAAGACACTGGGGTTTGAACCCCTTGTGACACCATGCACTTTTGTCATATCCTCCTTAGAGGAACATGGTACAATACTTGATCCACTTAAGTAATTGAACTTACATAGCTTGAGGACTTTTTTTTATCTGAATAAACATGGTAGTTTTGGTGGCCCAACAACACAGAGCTAAACTGTGACACTTCCACAATATTCACATGTTGTGTGTTTCTCTGATACACACTCGTAGGTTTGAGGAAGGATTGTAGCCCATTATCTGAAGGGCGTTGAAACAGCAAACACTTCTGTAACTCTTGGTAGGTAGAAAAAGCCTCTGTAGTCCTTTGGGGAATGCATTCGAGTTGGTTTTGACAACAGGATGGATTTGTTAAAAATACAACAATAAATAGAAACAGGCATTTGTACAATAAATAAAACATTTGGCTGAAAATTAAATCTTGAGGAAGAGACCTCTCTTACATCTGATACTCTTCCGGGAGCATTCTGTCTCTCCATTTATTTACTTTCGTTCAAGGAACCAGGGTTCTCTTGTAAAATATTTTCTTGTTTTCCACCTGAAGCAGCAACAACAAGACCGAATTACTCACAGGTCAACAGAGTCAACCATACTCCATGATGACTGTGTTTTTGAAGGGGTGCCCCAGTGATTCAAACCTTTGTTAGAACATGATCAGACTGGAACTCTACCGGTGTGCCCCTTGATGTTGGCTTTTCCAGACCAACTAATTGTAAATGGACTAAATTTAACTGAATATAATTGTCAGATTTCACTTGTGTTATTTATCCTCATAACAGCCTTTGATTGTGTTGAAAGTATCTGCTTTCTCCTTCTAGTTCACCTGCAGACATATTTACCCTTGAATAATTTAATATCACAGCAATGACTGGATAGATTACAATGGAACTTTATATGGACATTCATTGATCCCAGATGGTTTGTCCTATTGACTGTGGTCACCCAACAATTCATTTGGCACTACCTGAAGTTAACAACTTCTGTTGGAGAAATTTTACATTACATCTTGTATTTCTAGACAATTCATGTGCCCCTCAAGAGTTACTGTCACAACTTAATTTCCCACTACCACCATCAGATTCAAATTTCAGTTTATGTAGTACTTTGGTTTGTGTTCAAATGCCTTCAAACTAATGACATTCTCATTGTCCTCAGTTGTAGTATGGGTTGCCAACTTTCTCACTACTAAATAAGGGACAGGTGCACGGTGACATGGTGGTGTGAGCATAATGTGTGAATTCATATTCATATTCTGATTCAACTGGAAATGCAGAAAGATTGAATGCAAAAGAGGAGTATGACTCACCAAATGTACTTTTTCCATGGATACTTTCTGCTGCTCTTGACTGACTCAAGCAGTCTTTCATCCTTTTGCACAGCCAGAGACAAGTCCTTACCTGAGAAGTCACAGTTTACAGATATTTGCGCTGTATACAAATGACGCGCGTGAGGGGGCCTGTGATTGGATGACAGGAGGTGTGATTGGCACATGATCTGCAACTGCTGTTTTATCTGATCTAGGATCTGTACAGTGCAGTCTGCTGTATTTACAAGAGTTAATAGTCAACATACGGGACAATTGAGGTCTGTATGAAACAGACCAATTTAGCCCAATATACAGGATGTTGCAGCTATTACGGGAATGTTGGCAACCCTAGTTGTAGTTTTTATTTGAGCTAATCAAATGCTAACGTGGTGAGCAGAGATGTCTGAAAACCGATGGACAACAGTAGTCATGCGAAAGATTGACATGCAAGCCTTGTCATTATAATCATTATGGCATGCTGACGTTAGCATTCAGCTCAAATAAATTGGTGCAGAATTTACAATTCCACTGAGATGCTACCTTCACCGTGTTTCTCCTCTGATAATCTCTGAAATCAGAGATGATCAGGTTCAGCTGTTTTTTTTATAGGATAGAAATGTGACTGACCTTTGGAAACCCTTGACTTTGTTGAGCTGTAAATTTGTGAATGTGACGGAATAACTGAATAACACATCAGATGGATGTGTGTAAAAAAATTCACAGCCATTACTACTCTCTCAACTGCTCCTCTTTACAATTCACATCATTTTCTCTTTGTTATTCTGGAGAGCCAGAGTAACAATATTAAACTCTCTCTGGTTCACCAGGTGCTAATATGATGAAAATGTTAATCCTCTTCATGGTGCTGAAGGCAGCACGAATTGATGCCAGCTGTGTGTCGACAGCTGTGTGATGTGAATACACTACTTTTAATGTTCGCTCCCTCTTCTCAACATAAATGAAAAGATATTTTGCTTCAAGCTGATGGTCATGTGCTAGATTTAATGCTACATCAGCCCATAGCTATCCCTTTATGCTTCAATGGAAGGATTTTAACAACTAAAGGGCTGTATAAAGGCCATCTGCCTGTCTCATTACTGCCAACTTCTCTCTGTTTCTGCCTCCAGAGGATCAAGGTCTGCCACGGGAGATTGTTGTATGAGATTTCTGATTCTTTTGGATTAAGAAGAAAGATGCAACTCTAGCAGCCTACCATGGCATTTTTAGCACACCAATCTTGTATCTGCAAAGGTCATAGCCAAACAGCGGCTCAGCATTTTGTTCCACCTCTGCAGGTCAGAAAACAAAGCAAACACAAACACAAGCGCACACATACACAAGCGTTTTCATTGACAAGGCTTGCGAAGGTATGGCCCTCTGGATCCCTGCTTTATGTTGTGTAGTCTACTTAGCCAAAAGACTGGAGTAGGGAGGGCTTTGGAAGAAAGAGATAATATAGAAGATTATTAGTAATAATCACAGCCACTCCCAATTTTCTCGAGAGTAAATGCGTGTGGAAAGTTTCGTAATAGATTTAACATTTTTTGTTGTCGTTCTTTTTGAGTCAGAATAAAAAGCTGGATCCTCGGGACAAGGACCCTATAATTCAAGGCATTTGTGTTATTGGAATAATAATTATAGTATTATGTAATGATACTTAATTTTCTATTATAATGTTGTCTTTAAATGAATAAATCAATTTTTTTTATGATAATAGCAATAAGAGAAATTTCATGGCAAACCACAACAACATCAGGCCCAGGAGAGATCCATGAGGCACACAACTTAAGTGCACTCTACAAGATATTCAGGACAATTTTTGGCCTGATTCGTCCTTCCAACGAAAGTCGGAAAAGGCCTGATTTCTGTTGGTTCTAAAGATCTGGTTAGATTTCCTGTAGTGTGAGGTCTGTAACAAGTGATTTTACTCCCTCTGATCTGCTCAGAAGGTGACTGGGCTGCACAAATATGAAACTGTAAATATTGAACATGTTCAGTAATAAAAAAAAGATATCCTGTTGTGTGGGGGGAACCCGAGGACAGCCAAGTGTGAACTGGCTCCCTACAGATTGAAAAACAAAAAACACAATCATAGCGACCGCAATAAATTGGTGTGTAAACGTAGACTTATGACACGAACGAAGAACCAACTTGTTGATTTTTGGCAACAACATAGTGTGTCCTTTAACACATAGATACCACAATCGAACTGACAAGGAGATTAGTTGAACAGAAAATGATTCACAAGATTTCCAGTTTCTAGAGTGTGGACTTCGGTTAATGAAACCTATTAGTGTGTGGTGTGCT
Organism: Notolabrus celidotus; assembly: GCF_009762535.1. Classification (NCBI taxonomy): domain Eukaryota; kingdom Metazoa; phylum Chordata; class Actinopteri; order Labriformes; family Labridae; genus Notolabrus; species Notolabrus celidotus. Next base: position 27,661,232 of record NC_048274.1, read on the forward strand.
GTGTTGGATATATTGTCGCACATCGCCATGAGTGTGGTCTCTCATATTTTCAAAATCTTTGAAAGATTTTTAAAATCCATCAGTGTAGACCAGACTTAAAGGGAAGACTCTCCTTCTTAACTCCTGGACATGATACCCAAATCAGCACTGATAATATTTGGATTTAGACTATAAGAGTAATCAGAGTTAAAAAACCACAAGTCATCAACATTCTATTGAAGACACAAAAGAATTGTGTCACAGTTTGCAAAACACAGAAGGTAAACTTTTAGATTATTTCAGATCTGTGATTGTGGACTGGTGAGTTTGGGATCCAAAAGTGGGTCACGGAGGCATTTCCTTTAGGTTGTGAAAATGTGCCTGAAAAAAGGACATGTGTTTCCTATGATTCAGTGTGCTGGCAGTAGTATGGTAATTTATTCTCTCTCCAACACAGGCGGTAATGCACCTGAACGCTGGGTGTCACTCACCATTAGATTTCACATATTTGGGTTGTGACTGTCATGTGGTGGGTCCTGAGTAAGGACCAGTTAAGAACCACTTTTTTTAAGATAAGAACATTCCTGCTTACTTTGGATTTGAATGGGGATAGAGAATGATCCAATTTGTAATTTAGGGAGATATTAGCAATTCATTTAGAGGTACAAAATTGCTTCATGGAAGTATTCAGGAACAGCCAGGAACAAGAAAGCTCTGCATGTTGGTAGGAGTCATTTTGAGCACTTCATCTTCTCTAGAACACACTTACACTGTGAAATGTGTCATACATGAAGTATCTAAAGGGTTATTAAACAACATTTGAACCAGGACTATGTGGCTGCGAAATATTGGTTACAAACAAGCGGCAACCTCCGGTCTCAAACGATGAAGCCCATGCGGAAGTGTTACAAACTGCAATACATCGAGAATCCACTTGAGGCTGGCTGCAGAAACACCGGAAACCGCATAGACAGGAATGGGAAAAAGGTGATCTTTGCAGCATTAATAAACATGTTTACAGCATGTTTACTGGTTCAAAAAACGGCTTGGCCCTACGAAGCTAATCTCTCTATCGGGACACACTGTACGGGGGTGAATTTTTTTCTAATGTGACGGTTCAGAAGATATTAAGATTGCAGTCAGCTCAGAGACAAACAGGTCAAACACCCTTAACCTCATGTACCGAGCCGGGGGCTGTTTAAGAAGTAACTCATGCAGCTCAGGTTTGTTTTTCCTCTTATCAGTACTTGGCCAGTATTTACATGTGTTCCAAACCACACATTCATGGATAATAATTCATAACTGGAGCAGACCTCATTTTCACAGTACAGTGTTGTTTAAAGGCTATGAGGCAGTGCTCATTATATCAGTTTACCAGGTCACTGGGTTGAGCAGAGGTTGCTGTAATATTTTTGCTGAGAATATCGAGTATTGACTGTAACATAAAAAAAAAAGCAAAGGCTGCAGCAAACATATTAAATCTAACCTGGAACATAAGCAATTCAAATACGGATATCTTTCATGCAAAGAGTTACAATCCAAATGAAAAAAGAAAGATACAAGCAGGATTAATCACATTTTGAGAAACAGAGAACCAAAGAGAGAAAAAGAGGATATTTGTTACACAAGCTTGGAGAACAGAGCTGGAGAGACAAGAGGAGGGTGGGGGGTGGAGGTGGAGAAGACCTCGGGAGTCTTGGCTTGCAGTCTCTTGGCAGCTGAAGGCACAAACATGAGCAGGGATCCCTTTTCCCAGAGAAAGCAGAGTGAACAGAGTGAAAAAGACGGAGAACGAAAACAGTTGGGAAAAGGCGGGATCCGAGAGGACTGATCCCAGTGTAGTATCAAGCACGGATGTTGTCTTTCTAACACCATGTGATTTGTGACTGAAAGGCATCAATCAGTCAATACAGTGTATGATAAATATTGCACCATGGCAATACTATAATATTTTCCAGAAACAAGTAATTTGCTCATTTAACCCTGCCTTGGATCACATTAAAGTTGAGCTGAACCATGCTAAATGCTTAAATAAATCAGCATTTGCTCTGCTATCTTTGGCTGAACACAAGTGCGCTGCAGTAATTGGAGGGGATCATTTGGGTCAGACTGGCTCAGTAACAGCTGAGGTTCAAGGCTGCAGCTACTTCCATCACCAGCAGGGGGCGGGCAGCAGCCACACACAACAGCATCAGCATCCAGGAGCACCCCGCTCCAACAACCCCTCCACCTGCACGCGCTTGCGCATACAACTACACACATCTCTCTATCCTACCTCTTGTCCCATGTGACAGGGAGAGAGAGAGGGAAAGGGAAAGGGAGAGTGAGGGAGGGAAATGTGATTTCGCCAAAAGGCCAGACAATTAGTGGCTGTTGGAGGAACGCATGACACACATCTCAGCTGGAAGAGGAGAGCAAGACTGACAGAGGAAGGCAGACTCACGCACACAGGGGGAGAGCTGAGAGAGAGAGAAGGAGAGAAAGAGAGAGATGGGTTTTATTTGAATGCTTAATCACCACCAAGGCTGCAGGGAGTCGCGGAAAAGATGCGGAGTATCATGTGACACTACCTGCAATGTTTTCATTCATGTCCATCTTCGTTTGTCCCTGTCAGCAGGAAATGGAAGCCTCCATTAGAGAAATGTCAAATGAGGACAAATTTAAGGGAATTGCTCAAATTGTAGCTCCACCATTCTCCCGCTGCTTTGCAGCTAGGTCAAGTGAATTTCTATTCCAAATAATTTCATATTGGCATGGCTGTGAGATGCTGCCAGGGTGGCCTACATCGATGACTAATATGCCACGCAAATGAGCAATCATGTATGACGACATTTCCAGTGAGAGACGTGATTAGATGATGTGAGAGTGCAGCCCATGTGACGTTCCACATGGGAAGGAGCTTCAGTGGAGAGGACTGTGTAAAATATGTGTGTGTGTGTGTGTGTGTGTGTGTGTGTATGAAATGAAAGTGTGCCCCTCATGCCTCACAGGCATACCCATAAACCCACGCACGCACTCCTAAAAGCAGCACGCGCACGAGCCATGACGCAAAATTAAAGCAACACCCCCAGCAGCTTAACATGATCTTCAACGTGTGTTTCTGGTGTTCAGGGTTTATTGACCTATTACATCACAGGAATGTCTCCATCGGAATGTGTCTATTTGTTTCTTTTTGTAGTGCTCTGATTTATATCCTACATAGACCACCCTCCCTCCCCCCTGTTTCCTTTTGCCTCACTCTCACTCAAGACATCTCGCGCAAGCCTGTGTGTGTGTCTGTGTTTGTGTGTTTTGGGGGTATCTTGTGTGTGTATGTTTGTGTGTGTGTGTGTGTGTGTCTCAGCCAAGCTCAGTGAGTGGAGAGGGAGAGAATGAGAGAGAGTGGGGGGGAGAGAGAGAGAGTTTTGTACAGGGGAGGGACATTTATCCAGCCGGGGAGCACAGCCTCAGTCTGGGCAGCAGAAGCAGCAGCAGCAGCGCTGTCTGCTCTCCCCTCGGCGCCACCGCCACCCGTCTGCACCCCGTCTTTTTTTTTTTTTGGACTAGACACCCCGTGCTGTGACACCGTCTACGAGCAAGGGTGTGTTTTTGTGTGTGTTTGTATGTGTGTACATGCCAGTCGTGGAGCGAATAAAAGCAAGGGGCTTGCAGCATTAATAGGCAGTATCGTCCGTCTCCCACAACGCGCACGGAGGGGAGCACAGCAGAGGAGCGAGAGAGGGGGGTACCGACCGAAGGTGGCATGGAGGAGAGGTGTGTGTGTATCTGTGCGCGGAGGCAGGGCAGTGGGATGTGGCGTCTGACGGACTCGGAGAGATGCTGTGAGCTCTGGTATTAGCAGGCAGCTGCGCACCGAGCCGCTCTCTCCCCTCCCTCCCCTCCCCAGCTGCTCTCCCCACACCGACCATTCGCTGAAACCGGGGAATCGGCTCCACACGGCTCGCCTTGCTCACTACTACCGCTGGCGCCCTGCAAGGAGATTTTGTCACTACCAGGTATGTGCAGCGGCGGAGCCCGTTTGGGCGCTGGATGTGTATTTGCATGGTGATGGTGGGTGAGGGGGGTGAGGGGGGTGGGGGGTCTTGACTGTTCTGACTTCATCCTTCTTGTTGCTTCCCTCCCCTCCCGCTGTGGCCCTGTCAGTGGATTAATGAAACGTTATTTTGGAAGGATGCGGTGAGATGGCATCTTCGGGCGATGCAGTTGGGGTGAAAAATATAAATAATCCAAGGTGTTAATGCTATTCAGTCATTTCGTTTTTTATTCTGGTATCAAGACCCGACACAAACACTGTCGATCCACAAATGTCTCATTGCTCTCGTTCTCACCTTTCCCATGTTGTTGTGCATCACGCAAAACATGAACGCATGTGAGCAATGCTGTTGTTTCACACTGAGCAAATGCGATGAGACTGCTTCTCGTCATGTCAGACGGAGAAATGGTAATATTTTGATTTATGAGGAGAGACAATCTGTTGTGATGTTGGCCAGATTCCTACGGCTGCAGGCAGATATTTCAGTGCTGGGAAATACACAGGTTGGGAGAAGGGAGGCAAAATGTAGCTTAAGCTGGGCGTGAGGGCAATATGATCTGAGGATGCACACACCCTCACATACTCATCCCCCACTGGTGTGCTTCTCTTTCCTCTCAAAGCAGCAAATGCACGCTTAAAAGCAATCGTGCACGGAGGCATGCGTGGCGCACATGTGTGTGCACGCACGGCTGCACACACAGAAGAACAGGCGTGCACACACCCACATGTGCACTAATCCACACTAGGGCATAATCCATAATCATGTGTAATGGAGACATGACGTAACACATGAGCATCTCTCATCTATACGTTTCTGGAGGTTTACACTCAAATATTCCGTTCATTGACCCAGAGTGTTAACAGCACATCACAGCATGCAGTGGAATAGCACGCAGCACAATAACCTTAAATTGTCATACTTGGCGTTTTCATCCAGAGAACAGAGCAGATTGTACTATAGTGAGAAGAAATGGGTTAGCATGCCTCTAGCTGACACTCATTTTCATTAGAGCAGAGTGGCAGAGATTGTAGGCCTGTGAGAAATTGAGCGTTCCACAGTGCTCTGCTAATCAGATGCATTAAGGGAAAAGGGGGGAAATAGGTCCCTGGACATTAATGTATGGCTGGGGGTAGCATAGAGAGAGTGGGTGTGGTTGTGGTGCTACCCCTTTCTCTGGAGGTTTCTCCAGTCTGACTCATGAGTGGGAGTGGCTCTAACTCAGGACCACAGGAATTCCCAGATTTTCTTGAGTCACAGTGGCAGCCAACTATTTTTTAGCTCTCTTAACTGACTAAGCAAGTTGTATCTGATCAGTTTACTGTACAACAGGATACACAGTCAGAGGGCTAGAAACGTAAGACAATCAGACTAATTTGAGGTGCTCTACTCTGCTTAAAAGGCACAGAGGCCTCTGAATTATAACCGTCGAAAATAACAGATAATATTTGATTTTCAAAAACAGCATTTCACAGGCTTATTGGACAGAAACCATCATTGGACATGTGATATTTATGCATAAAACCTATTAAATACTTACTCATATTAAGTAATACATTTAATAATAGCTAGCAGATGCTGTATTTTCCACTTAGAGCTGATTTAATAGTGGTAATGCAATTACTTATGGCTCATCCCATTTTAGAAACTAATTGCTTACATCCACTAAAGATTTAGTTTGATTGCTCTGAATCTGCTTATATGTTGCTACAGAGCAACGATGAACAGCAGCAGAGATCCTGTGGATCTAGATAATCCAGCATGTGATCAAATTCCAAAATGCACTCACTGGCTTGGGATAACTGGTTCTATTTCATTTGTAGCTCATTTTCTGCTGAGTCTGCTCAAAGCGCCACTTCTCTGCAGGTTTGTCGGTCAATTTGAAAACACATACGAGCGGGATGAGGTGATCTAGTTATCTGTCATCCTTTTTTCTTAATTCTTGCATCATTACGCACTAATGGGACGATACAGGTGATACCTCGGGGGTATTATCAGGTCATTTACGTATCAACTCTCGCTGAGGAAGAGGAGGAATGCTTCATTTGTCAAACGTTAACATGCAGATGTCAGGATGCTGGCTGTGTAAAGAGAGGAAGGCAGCTCTCTAATTGGTAATCAACACTCATTAAGCACTAGTACTCCTTTAGTGTGGTTTGTCCAGACAGAGTGCATTACACAGTGCAGCAAGGTGCTTCATATAAGTGATGTTTCAGTCACTGCAGTACACAGACATCCTTGCTGCTGTCAGCCATGATTGTAGCCGTTCTTCAATTTGGTACATTAGGCTCATGACGTTAATTGTGTCACAAAGGCATTAAGATAATTGTTCAAAATAACTAACAGTCATCATTAGGTCCATTTGATGTAGAGTGTTGTAATGACCTGTAATGGTTGAGTCACTGAGTGATATGACGTAAGGAGAAACATTTTGATTTTAGTTTAATATACTGTGAATAATGGGTTATCTAGTTTGACTTCTGAAACTCAATGAGCTGAAAGCACAAGAAAAGAATAAATAGAGAACAGCCTGAACTTATGACTAAATGAATCAACTCTCTACAACTTTGATGGTCCAATCATCTGCTCTAGAGACCCACCTGACCATAACACCTTCACTGAAAAGCTATCTTCAATAAGTAAAGAATTTCTGGATTTTCAATTCCAAAAAATAATTTGTCTGACTTGACACCTGAGCTACAGTATACACTTTGGTTATTTGAACCCACTCTGTATTTGTCTTTTTATTTGCAGCCATTAATAATTTAATTCTCCTCTTTTATCTTTCCTTCCTTTTTCAAACCACACCAAAACCATTACTGGCTTAGCTGAAAGCCTAAGTCTCCAAACTTCCTGCTTAAGGTTCAGCATGCTGTTAAGGTGTTTATATACAGGGCTAGTATTTTTGCCTATTGAACTTGTTCTCTGTAATCTGTAAATGTGGCACGCATCTGTTTCGTTAAGATTTTAGCAAGGAAACATATCTAACAATCATCCAGCACTCTGCCTTTAACTTACAAACATTAGCGCAAATCTCCCTAGCTTTTAGGGTTAGAGCGAGGGTGTAAGAGGTGGAGGTACATTTCTGCACCATTCAGAACCCTGCTCATGCACATTCAGGAACAATATCCCTTGCTCTTCGTGAATCATCTCCAGATTTCCAAAAGCAAACTGAAATTTGTGTTCATACAGAAAAAGCTGCCAAATCTGTTGAAGAGCAGGCTTCACTGACCCAAAGGTTTCCTTTCAGACACACAGAAGAGGCTGGCTTCAGAGCCATGGCCTAAGCCACTCTCTTAAAAAAGACCAACTCAAAGATTTCGGCTCCATGTAAAATGACGTAGTCATAAGAGTTTGATACTAAACTTTATTTCTATCCATCATTTTTTTTCTTTGTCTCAGAGTGGTTGGCAGTTGTTTTTATAATCATATCCATCAAAATGTCCAACTCATCTTTAATTTAGTAATATATTCTTTCCAATTTAATTTTAATATATTCCATTAAATATGACATAATTCTCCTCATAACTTCTGACTTGAACTCATTTAGTGGCCATATTCAGTTGTGCTAATTATTCTGCATTATTCAACAGTGTGGATCATAAATGCATTAAGTCAGTAATGATGTATATAAAATACCTCAATGATAAAGGAATTCACAAAATATCTGAGTATCAGATCAGAACTATGGTCATGTTTTTGAATTATTTTCAATAACACCAAACCACTCCAAAATCTTGTTATAAAAAAATGGACTTAACCTGCTGGAGTTGGTGACTAAAACATCTCTCCCTCCCAAACAACTTCACATGCCCTTGAGTTAAGCACTTAACCCTTAGCTGCTGACTCATTCAAACAAGTGCAGTGTGGTTCAACAGTGGCCCCTTTAAGTTTTTGCATGCAGATAGTAGTTTGATATTCAGAGAGCTTAAAAAATGTCCGTGAAAGTCATTGAGGCAGTGTCAGGACATATTTAGACAATATCTGATGAGATTTATTTATGGGAGGGACAGTGTTGGGTCGTGACCCATCATGTGGCAAAAGTCTGCACTTGGCTGTAGTCCAATCTACGACGAAGCTGAGTCATCAACCTCCTCATACCATAATAAAAATATTGTAGTCTTTTGACCTACTCTGCTGTCATTCCATTTTAGTGATAGCAAATATTGATGCTGTTTTTTCTAAGAATTACAACTAAAGACCATGCAAACCTCTGACTACAGACGGACAGTGATCGGATAGTATTCCTCTGTAATTTCAATCAAAATGTCTGCTCAAGTTAGACCGCTCTACTGACTGTAGTTGACCAACTACTAGCTCATTCATTTACTACTTAAGAATAGCACCGACACACGTCCTCTTAGTGTAAGAAAAAATAAGATGTGTTTCCTTGCTCAAACATCTTGCCCCAGGCCTGCCCCGAACTCTGTCCTGTGAAGATGACAAAAGGCCACCCTTCTGTATTCAATCCATCAGACCTATTATATCTGTGCTAGTTACCTAGCTCTAATGCCTGGTTCCTCTTCAGAGCCCAGCAATCAAGAATAACTGTGATACTGTGTTTCACAGTTCATTTGAAGCAAGCATGTCTCTGTGGTCATGTACACACATCAAGTTCTTCACACCAGAACTAATGTGGAGCAGCTGTCAGATCAGAAAACATCCTTCCTTCAGACCCAGTTGGCCACTTCCACTCTTTAGAAAAAAAACAAAAGACAACTTGGAGTCATCCAAGCCATTCAGCATGACTCAAGAATCTCTGCCTGTATTTGCATGAGCATAAGAGTGCCATATTGTCCTATTTGTAATTATATAGTCTGCTGCACATATGCATCATGATACATGAATGGCTCAGGTGCTGAACCATAGCAATTAAATTAATTGGGACGTTAAATGTCAGTATAGGTCATTAACCTCAACGTTTCAATAAGTGATAACATCAATGTCACGACAGAAATGGAAAGAGACAATTTTTACATTTGTTAAAATGCATTAAAAAAACGAACCCCTCAATAATGGATCCAGTGGATACTTATAATTATCAATCCTGAATACCCTGTTGAGGAATAATATTGGTTTGGTTTAGCGGTTCCTGTGTTCCACAGGCACACTGACAAGAGTCTTGTAGCACTGAGGCAATTAGAATAATTGGCCAGCTCCTGCTGAAGAAGCCGGATACATCAATGTTGCTAGTGGGTCTATTGACCTTGACTGACACACACACACATACATGACTGCACACACAGTCATATAAACATACAATTGATTACCCACAAACCCCCTTCCCCCCCACCCCTGCACACACATGCACATTCAGTTGAGGCACATACGTTCACACTCTTTGTCTTTCTTTGTCTCCCTTTCTCATTAAAAATTCCCTTTCCAGCGTTCAAATCTTATTTTTTGCTGCATAACGAATTTCAAATTGAAAGGCAACATTGTTGGATTTTTGGAGTGTCAGCGTCTATGTAAATGCAACTTAAAGACTTGATGTATTGGCTTTTCTTGCTTGTGTTCTTAATTCTTTCTATTTAAGTTTTTATTTATTTCAAAAGAAAACAATATTAGTAATACTTAATAATGAAGGATGTACTGTCAATAGACAATTAAAAACACATTTTGGGTTGAAAGAACCCTTCCTGGAAAAAAGCAAAAAACAGTTGTCCTCAAATATGATATGGAAACATGCAACAATAGTGTTAAGTAATGATTCTCTTTCTGTTTGTCTTTCAGAGGGATGGTCCATTTCTGGAGGAAGGCCACTGGATTTTAAAAACATTACAGAGTACCTACGCAGGCTGTGGTTTTGGTGATTGTAAGCTGAGTTCCCACTGTCAAACACAGGCTGATTGTGCTTGGCTCACCACTGCTGTATCCTCAGCCAACTTCTTTCACTAGATGATAAAAAACAGTTCACAGGATTACCATCCATGGTTTCTGCCCTTATAAAGAATATATCATCCTACATTAAAAAGATTTGCAAAGGAATGTTTACAAAGAAATTGGCAAAACCAATAAAGAAGAAAGAGAGAAGCGAAAATAGAGAGCCCAAATTGACCACTGATTTGCAAGCACACAATCTAACTCTCTCCACCACACTGAAGACTACAGTTAAAAAGATTTCCAAATGCTCTTCGGCACGTAACATATCGCTTGAAGACGACGACGGAAAGAACGACTGCTCATCTCTGTCGCCCACTTTCAGTTATCGTGTAGCTATAGCAAACGGACTCCCAAAAAACTCTCTTTTTTTAAATAATAATGAAAGTATCTTTCCTGAGGTTCTTTCAATTGATAGTAGTTACTCTGACTCCTTGAGTGAGACAAAACCTATCAGAAGACTGGATGAGCATAAATCACACACTATGCCGGTAAGACGAAACAGGAAGAGCCTCATCAGTTTGGCTCCCTCTGATGGCAGTTCAGAGGGTGAACGAGTGGAACGATCCAGTCTTCACACACTAAGGCTTGGTGCTCTACGCAAGTTAAGAAAATGGAAAAAGAGTCAGGAATGTGTTTCCTCAGACTCCGAGGTGAGCAACTGGAGGAAAACCCTGGGCATTCGCAGCAAATCCTTGGACCGTGCTGGACGGCAGCAAAAGAGCTCGACCCTGGAGCCTGGCTCCTCCTCCACAGGCTGCATCAGTCAAACCCAGGATGTCATGGAGATGATATTTAAGGAGCTTCAGGGGATCAGCCAGATAGAGACAGAACTGTCTGAGCTACGTGGCCATGTCAATGCTCTTAAAAGCTCCATTGATGAGATCTCAAGCAGTGTAGAGGTAGTTCAGAGTGAGATCGAACAGCTTCGCTCAGGATTTGTCCAGTCGAGAAGGGAAACACGTGATATTCATGACTACATAAAACAAATTAGCCACCAGGCCAACAACTCAACCTTGCGATTTCTCAATGTTCCTGAGGAAAAGTCAGAGAAAACAGAGATTCTAATATACAAATTATTAAAAGACAAAATGGGTTTCATTGATGCCCAAAAGACGATTAAAATTGAGCTTGCTCATAGGTTAGGACAACAACGAGAATGTTCTAATGCAAAACCCCGTCCTATAATTGTTATTTTTGCAACCACTCAAGACAGGGATGTAGTCTTGAAAAAATGCTACAAACTTAAAGGGACTGGTATCACAGTATCTACTGATAGCTTAACTCATGATGGAAAAGAGAGAAAAGATAAAACCATGTCTTCCTCACAAACTTATGAAAGCATGGATATAAAGGTCTCAGGGAAGGATAAAGTCGTGGAGAGTGACGACTGGGATTCGATGGACAGTGATAAAGAATTAGATGAATTAAGCAGAAATAAATATGCAATGGTGGTTTCAAAGCCTGCTCAAAAAAGCAAATCAGAGAAGAGGCGATCCCATGACCATAGCCGGTCAGGAGAGGAAGCAGGCTACTCAGGCACAGTTCACTATGCTGATGACTCTTACTATGACCCAGACAAGCATGCAAAGGCATACTACTCTGATTTGACCCCTGGTTGGCTTTCCCAGAGTGACTATTCCACCCCTAAACTGAGCCGCTCAGAGTCTGACTGCTCAAAACTTTGCCAGTCATATTCAGAGGACTTTTCAGAGAGCCAGTACTTTACACGGGCTAATGGCTGCTCCCTGCTGTCTTCCTCAGATCAGGAACTGTGGCAAAGAAAGCAAGAAGACATGGCGTCCTCCTGGTATGCTAGCCCCAGTCACACACTAAGCCATGAGAATCCAACCTATGAACACAATGAGGTTGAGACTACCGAAACTATCGACAGTGGTGTGAGCAATGGACTTGTCTGCATGTCTGGGGACAGAAGCCACTATAGTGGCTCCCAGGTCTCCCTGCAAGGGGACCTATCACCATGGAAAGACTGGCATCATCTGGAGCAGGGTGCTGATTCTGGTTTGGAGGCTTCAATAGAGGTTAGCAGTCCCTTTGACCCATCCACCATTCCTGGTTTTCCAGAAAACATCACTAAATGTCAGGAGGTGGATTTACAATTTGAAGGAGATGAAGAATTCATGATGCTTGACAGAGAAACTTCCTTACCCCCCATTACCACCCACATTATTCCTCCCATCACAGAAAGGGAGACTGTGGTTAAGGCACCTGCCCGGCAGTCTAAAGAGGGATGCAAGGTGACTGCAAAAGAAAGCACTAAAGCATCTATTAAAGATGTCCCTAAAACTGCCTCTAAAATGACACAAAAACAAACTAAATTGGCTCAGAAGGAAGAAACCACCAAAATACTGCCAAAGGAAAGCCAGAAGGTAACTGCTAAGGTTTTGCCTAAAGTGGCATCTAAAGCTGCTTCTAAAGAGTTACCTAAAGAAATTCAGACAGCAGTTAAAGAATCTGCTCAAGCTCTCCCTAAAGACAGCTCTAAAGTTGCACCTAAAGTTGCTCCAAAGCCCACTGCTAAAGAAGTAACAAAAGTGACATCGAAGGTAAATACTGCTGAGGCGAAAGTGACATCGAAGGTAAATGCTGCTGAGGCTACCAAAGTCACCCCCAAGGTGACACCAAAAGGTAGCCCAGCAGTGACTCCTAAAGAAAGTCCAAAAGAGTCACCTAAAGAGAGCCCTAAAATAACCCCAATTGAGAGTCCCATCTCAACCCCTAAAGAGTCACCTAAAGAGTCCCCTAAAGAATCCCCAAAAGTCATAGCTAAAGAACCACCACAAGTTTTATCTAATGAAGGTCTGAAAGTAACAGCAAAGGAGGTTACCAAAGAAACTTCCAAACCGGCCTCTAAAGAGGTCCCAAATGAGGTGCCGAAAGTAGCACCTATGGAGACTGGTAAAGTACCCAATAAAGAAGTTTCTAAGACTCCACCAAAAGAAGTCCAGAAGGTACCCACTAAGGAGAGTCCTGTGGGGGCACAAAAAGAGACCCCCAAAGTTACCCCTACAGAAGCCCCTAAAGTAGCACCTAAAGTAGCCACCAAGGAAACCCCTAAGGGAAACTCCCACACACTTCCTAAGGAAAAGTTCCCTGAACTGGATGTCAATCATAGCTTTCACCAAACCCAAAATAAGTCTTCAACCATGTATCGAAGCCAGAGTGAGATTAGAACAGAGAAAGTGGAGGAGGTTCCCAAGTCTTGGAGCAGTAGGCTCAGCATAGATCTCAGTGAGAAGTCCTTTGGTTTTGGTTTTGGCTCTACACTTCAGAGAGCTAAGTCAGCTCTCGAGGTTGTTTGGAAGACTGGCACACCGGGTGCCCCTGCTCCTCCAGAAGAGCCCACCAACCCCTCTTCCTCATTTATGGGACGTTTCCGCACCATGTCAACCTCTGGGGTAAATAGCTCCGGCCCTGCAGTGGACACAGATGTCAGCACAGAGCCTGTCTTCTCCAATGCAGAAGAAGAGAAAAAAGCTGCAGTGCCAGAATCTGTCGAACAACCTGTGGATAATGAAACCCACTATGTTGAGGTGATGGAGCAGGTACTAGCTAACTTGGAGAGCCGAACCAATACCAGTGAGACAGAGGAGACAGAAGAGGCAGATGAGGCTGCACAGGAGTGTGAGACTTCTCAGGACTATGATGTGTCCGATGACATTGAGGCCACACAAGACAATGACGCCTCTCAGGATTTTGAAGCCTCACAAGATTTTGAAGCCACGGAAGACTATGAGGCCCCTAAAGAGGCTTGTGTTCTTGAGTATGATTGCAGTTTGGATGAGCAGTATGATGGGGAATACAGTGAGGAATATGAAAACCAACTTACTGAAGACACTGCCGAATTTGACGCAATGGTTGAGTATGTAGATGTGGAGGAACCTGATGAGACTGAGGACAATGATATGACAGAGGAGATGGAGGAGGCTGATGAGGAGCTTGAGGAAGTTGCAGAGATAGTTGAGGAGGCTACTGAGGTTCTGGAAAAAGAGAAACAACAGCAAGAGGATGAAAACAAAAATGTTGCAGAGGAGAAGCCCCCAGAGGCTCCACCCAAGAAACGTGTTAGACCCACATTCAAGGAGGCAGCACTGAGGGCCTACAGGAAACAGATGGCTGAACTGGAACAGCAGATCCTGGCCGGGGGTATGACTCTTTATTTATTACTTTCTGTCACAGTATTGTGATTTTAAACTGTTCTACAAAGTTCTACAGCATGTGTCAGGAAGTACTGTGTCTCATGTAAACATGTAGAAATAACAGTCACTGTCAGAGTAAGTTGCCATCATATTAAGCAAGGACTTAACCCTCTTGACCCCAGTAGAATTTTAAAATCTTGGTGCAGTTCACTGAGTGAAAATGAGGTTTTTTCAGCTAAAAAATGATGATAACTTCAAGTTGTTTTAAAGGTGACATATCACCCTTTTTTCATCAATATATATTGGTCTAAGAGGTCCCCAAAACATGTCTTTAAAGTTTATGCTCAAAAAAACACTTTGAAATCAGATTTTGGCATGCCTGAAATGCCCTCTTCTTCAGTCCTCCTCAGAACACTCTGTTTTCCCTCTGACCACGCCTCCTCGGGAAGTGGATGTGCCTCGGCTGTCCAGCACGTTCATCTAATGTTTACATGTTGGCTGAATATACACGGCTGCTCAGAGATCACGTTACTTCATCCCCCTGAATCTGATCCAGAATCTGATCCTGACGGAGAGGCACCTGTAGCAGGACCTTTCTGAACGATTGGTCATAGATTCAGTGTTTCTTGTTGTTTTATTTATCAGTATGTAGACATGTGTCTTGGTACACAGCTATGGACATGTAGCTATGTGGCTATGCTAACTAGCACTAGCACTTATCCATGGTAAATAAAAATCATCCACTAGATCTTCAAATCTGCAGACGTGGGGAGTAAAACCAACCTTTGAGTTTAATAAGACAGCCTACAACTAGCATGCCTCCCTCCTAAGCTCCTTGTTACCACACATGTGTGCAGGTAATGAAAAACGGAGGGGGGATTCAGTATTATTTTATACAGTCTATGGACTGAACAAGCTCCGAGCTCTGACTCCGTGACAGACTGGATATTGTTGTTACGTAACAAAAACACGGAAGTCTGAAACGGCTCGTTTCACACACATTTACAGAAAGGTGTAGAAATCAAAACAGGGGCAGAATGGATTTTTTTCATTCTCGGGGGGTCTGTAGACATGCCAGGGACACATATTTCAGGTAGAGAACCATTAAAAAGTCCATTTTGCATGACATGTCACCTTTAATTTGAAAATGTAAAATGTCCCATTTTATTTGATGGATAATGTGTCAGTTAAGGCCAAGACTGAGTCAGTGTAATCAAAATAATTGCCAGTCAAAATGATAAAAGCACCAAATGTAGGTAATTTATTACCAATTTACTAATGTACCTACCTAATTCAGGGATGAACCAGTATTCTAGTCCATTTTTTATATGTCACTCCTCAAATATAGAACCACAAAAAAAAAAGTGTGACCAGGTATTTTATTTAAAGCTCCTGTGAGGAACTCTCTGATTGTGTTGATTTTGGCGCCCCCTGTAGACAGATCAGCTCCTCTAACAGCTGATTTATTTTTGCACGTGTGGGTGTTTTCTGAAAACAAAAACTCGTCCTAATAGTCACAGTGAAATGTTTCACTCACTGTGACTATTTGTTGTTAATTTAAAAAGGCTGTTTCTTAATTTCCTCATCTTACACCTACCCCCTCAGAGCGGTTGCAGGCATAAAAAAATAACAGTAAAGAAACTGTTTGTCTTGTCGCTGCAGATCTCATTTTGTTTTGTAGCTCATAAAGAGGCATCACTGTGAATTTCAGTCTGTTTCATAACCAGACAAAAACTCCTCACAGGAGCTTTAAGTGAGACAATAATAGCCTAAATAACATCACATTCACTTTCACCCAGGTAGATTTGAAAGGAATAACTGCATTGTGCCAAAAGTTATTTCATTATTTTTAATATACAGCTCAGGTGTGATCTACACGACGTATGAGTTGGCTTCCCGTGTAAAAAAAAAAAATCAGACCACACGATAAAAAATTGTGGGAGTTCATGTTGGGTATTTACACTGTATAACTAGAGAGCTAAAACCTCAAAAACATTGGTTGGTTCTCCTAATGCTTAACATTGAGTGGGACGACTGGGCTCTTTGTAGAAGTCTGAATCATACTGAACTTTTATTAATGTGGTAGAGATATGCCCAGACCTTGAACTTGATATGTGAAGAATGTTGAGTTTACAGAACTCTTAGACTTTGATCCACTTAAAAAAACGTCTCAGTGAATCCCACATGAATTTATAATTTATTTTATGTTTAAAACTGAAGAGAGGACTCTGTCTGAAGGTTGAAAGTAGTGTTACTTAAGCTTCGACTTTGTATTCGTATTCCCATGGCACTCTATTCTCCTGTAGTGGATTGTGGCTCAGTGATTAAGACTTTGAAACATGTCTTTTAAAAGTTTATCATGAAAATTGAAAACATCTTCAAAGTAACACTACGGCTGGCCTTCATAACTATCATCAATTCTCCCCAAAGAAACACGACTCCACTCCATAATTGGCTGTCATCCAGCAGCAGACAGTCAAAGCTAATGTGATTATAAAGTCTGTTCATATTGACTTATCGCCGGGGATGTTCTGTATGTCACTGATGTTTGCATTTCTGTGTTTTAAATGAAAGAGATTTCATTCCATACATGCAGCAGAAAACCATGCTAATGCCCTCATTTGTCTTTTTGATGTCACACATTTGCCTCAGTAAGGGAGTTGCCCTGAATCCAAATACTGGATAGCTGATGGGTGAAGGCTTAATTTGCTAAAAGAAAAACAGGATGTGATTTAAATTCTGCATCGGTATATGGTTGGGATTAATTCACTGAAGTAAACATGGAGTTCAACTAGAGTGAAAAAAGAGACCAGGGATTTTCCACTCTTACTTAAAATGAAAAAGTGTTTGACCTACATATGTACTGTAGCTGCAAATGTGGCACTCGCGGTGAGGTAGGTACTGTAGTTCAGGGAATACAGGCTACACCTGATGACTGAGAGGCTGTGTGACAAATGTGAGCACAAACCTTTCAGTGGGCATGTTTTCCTGCCTGCAGAGAATACATACAGCACTGTGACTATTAATTCCCTCAGTGTGTTATGGCTTTATTTGACCAGCTTTTTAAGACCAAGACACTGCAGCTAAAAACAGGGGGTATTGGTAGGCAAAATAGAAATTTACTGAGTTATTGAAATTATAACCATTTCACCATTGGAGTAAATATAGGATAAAATTACATTATTCCAAAACAAATGATTGTCCCTCTTTGTCTTCCCATTGAGAATAAAGGTATAATGGGATTAACTCTTTTGGATAACAGAATCCTAAAGGTCATTATGTGATTGTGTACTAAAAATTCTTGAACAAAAAATGGCCTATATTTTGCTTTTTTCAACACCCCCATTATGGAAGCAATCATTGTTGTTTAGGTGTGTTATATAAATGCTCAGCAGGACATTTTGAAGTTGTAAAAGAATCAGTACTCTCTAGTGGATAACTTGAGAAATGGCACCACAAATGTGAATCACCTCAAACCTAGAGGTATATTGACATGTGTGAACAAGAAAGAACTTGTTGTTTATTGACTGAGTTTCAGTATCTATTCTTGTACCTTTCTTTTGCAGGGTTAACAGGCGAAATGACTTAAGTGTCAATCTGACATTCTGACTCATTGACTGAGTAACTGACATCTAAATCATCTAAAGGTTGAGCTGTATGTAAGCTGAGGCCTGCAGTAGACTCTGGGCATATGACTCCCAATGTTAATATTCTTTACCAATTGATTGCTTTGACCTCTTTTCTTTACTCCCAAAGAAAATGTTAGAAGCTTGTCTTATAGTGTTGCTTTTGTATTGCTTGTTTTGAAAATAGTGAAATAGAAGTCCAGATTCTCACTTGCTAGGAGGGCAAGAGACAGGGGGAGACAAGACCAGCTGATGAATACAAACCTGGGGCAGGGATAATAGAGAAAAAGTATCAGATCCAGAAACTAATTCAAAACTTAGCAACTTTGTCTACTTATCCTACATATGAAATGATCAGCTGGGATATTTTAACATGAACTTCAGACATTTGATAACATGGACAGTGTGCTCAATTGAAAGAAAACTGCGACTGAAGTAAAGCTCCCTTATAAGTCACAAATCCCCTGCACTGGCTCTTATAGAGCATATAGAAATGGATTCAGGGTATGTAGATTTAAGATTTGGTACACTGCTAATAAGATGTAGCCATATTGTACTGACACAGATACTCTAACACCCCCCTTGTTCATCTCTCGCAGCTGATGCATGCTCATCATGCTCTGAAGCGTGCTGGCTGGTCTGTGTAGGAGCTGTGAAGGGAGTCTCAGCAGTACCGCCACTCCTGCCAGGCCTGTCTTCAACTGGCTACAGCAGCGTCTGTATTCAGATGCTAATTCACTCTCCCAAGGGCATTTTGTAACCAGGTCAGCCTTGCTTGGAATATTTATAGAGGTCTGCTGCTAGTGAAGTTTGCTGCTTGCTCCTGGGGGACACATGGAGGTAGACCCTCTTTATGCTTAGTGCGCCATTTCTCCAGAAAGTGTGAATATGAAAGTGTAGATACTAAGAACAGGGGGCCCGTTGTTGTTTTAGGTGATACCATCCACTTTAAGCCACCAACTGATTTGATACTGCTGTTTACATCAGTCAGATGTAAACAGTTCATGCTCAGTGCTATGAGAAGCTTACAGCAGTTTCAGGACTATGCTGTGATTGCTGTAATGACAAGTTCTCCTCACTGACATGCTTTTGTGTTTTCTCTAAACTTTCACTTTATAATAACTCAGATATCCTCGAGGCATAGATACGCCTTCATATGAGCAATCCAAATCTCACTGCTGAAGAACCAACAGGAGAATCTGCTTTTGGAAAAGGGTTGATAACCCATTTTACCCCAATTCTCTATTTCTGGTTAAATCCTATAGGGACTCTATTTCTGTGCTGTAATGAACCAAATAAACTCTCTGACATCAGCCTGCCACAGCCTCTAGTCATAGCTGAAAAAAAATGTGAGCCGAGGGGAACGGCATTTGTTTTCTTCCGTAGTAGGAAATGGTCTGGTTGGGTGGTATTGTTTGAGTCATCAGAGAGACAAGCAGTGAACCATTTAGCATCACAGGCACCAATGATGTAAACATCTCACTCTGAGTTTCCACATTACAGTACATCAAAGCTTGAAGGCCTGCAACCTCTAACAAAGCACGCCCCCTTCATCCCCCTTTTATCACAAATCTGTTATCCTGTGAATAATTTGTGAGATTATTTATGACCTTGCGTTCAATTGGCTCAAATACAAGATTGATTTATTTTTATCGCTATTTGTTTCACCTGCATCTGCTCAATTCCTTGCTCCCCAACTTAAGTTAATTAAATAAAAAATAGAAAATAGTATGACTCTCTTCAAGCAGTAGCCACCAAACTTGAACACAACCCTTTTTATAGATTTAAAGTCAACATAAAAATGTTGACAGAGTAATGAGTAAAGGATCAGTTTCCACTGTAATTTCCAGGTTGAATTACTCCACAACTAACACAGGAATAAATGAAGCTAAGCGTATGAAAAGCTCACTTTCAGTTTATAATAATTTCCAATTTGGCAACGCCTTACACAGACTTACGCTGATCTGTCGCTTGTGCTGGCTGTACAAGTACTCCACCTGTTGAGGGAGTTTAATATAAATGTAAAGTCACGCATTTCAACTTCAGAAACTATCAGTAGATATTATCTAGTACCAAGCAGGTAGGCTTGTGTTTCACCTTGTCTTGCCAAGAGTTGAGAGGGGTATTTTACTGCAAATGGCGAGGGAGGATGGAGAGATAATTTTAAAATTGTGGATGCTCCTGCAACTTTTAAATCTGACTTCTGAAAGCATTTTGGTTTCCCCTTGTCAAGAAATAAGAAAGGAGAAAAGGTCACAGACAAACAAATAGCAAATATGCAGACACTGCCAGGCTGCGGTGACCTACACATTGGGGAATATGAGTAATATGAGAGACCAGTTGGCAAATCTTCACCCCGAAAAGATTTGGGAGGATTGGAGGAAAAAAATCCAGCTAGGCCGAAAAAAAACAAAGGGCATTTAAAAGTTTTTGTTTATAAGAATCAACTGACTTATCTCAAAGTCCACCTTTTTTTCTTGATCTCTTACTCGCAATTGTTGACTTGACTTCATTTTTTTGCTCTTTAAAATGAATGCCTTGTCTAAGCGGTAGGTAGGCAGTAGGATTGAGAAGGTTAAATTGCATCCTTTTTATTTATATAAAGGGACTTTTTGGTAATTTGGTCCACCTCATACCCATCTCAATGTTCAATCACTGTTTAATAAGTAACATTTTTTTCCAAAGCATCATTTCTTGTTTAATATTGCAATAAATTAACAAAAATTATAATTTAACTTCTGTATTTGCAAGTGGTATATAATTGCCTCAATGCCTGGGTTTGGTCCAGAATGTGGTGTTTGTGGTTTCACTGTGAGGACAGACCTACAGCTGAAAGCTAGCATTAGCTGTTAATCGTTAATGTTTGCAAACCAACAGCAACTTGTTTGCATGTCCACATGTGTTAAATACCAAAGATGGGACATGTGGGTTGGGTGGGCTGTACAGTGGTTTGAAGGTACCTGTAATTAAACTTTGTAGAGTGACGTTGTAATGTAGTAATGTAGAGTTTAGTTACTGTTGTAGAGAATTGTTACTGGAGACTGTCTTGCAGTCCTAACATAGGCTGTTTTCAAAGCCGCCTTCTATACTAGCATTACCTACTGATTTGGTCAAAATTCAGTATGTAGTATGTAGTATGTGAAAAAGAGCAAAATCTGCAGTATGCCAAAACTCCCAGGATGTCTTGCGGTTTCGGGAAAATTTCTCTGTATGCATCGGACCAGTCTCCTTCGTGTACTAAAGCGCTAAAGTTACGCTTCTTCTCTTTATTCTATTTTGACGGTGGCCCTCCGTTTTTAGGTGCTGTATAAAATCATTAAATTCCATCTAAACCACCTCTTAACTTTTTAAATTACAAATGAATGCTAAGGAAGCCATTTTTTTGCGATCAGCTTGGTCTTTGTTAACTTCTGCTTTCCAAAACCAAAAATCTAGTGACATCTGGCTCGGTATGCTGCATAAAAGATCGAACAGAACAGTCATACTACAGACTAAATTCAAACGCAGTATGTAGTAGGCAGTACCTACTGCCTTCGTAGGTCGTATGTAGCAGGCCGTTTCGAAAACAGCCTTTGCTACTTAAAGAGGAGAAGACAAGCACAGGTGTTACTGATTACACTAATGACAGCCTTACTCCCAGGTGAATCAGTAGAAAGAAAGTTCTTAATTATGTTATAAATTACACCTGTGCTCTTTCTGTAATGATAGTTTAAAATTTTAACATTTAAAAAGTTCAGTTGTTTCAGCTATATGTTTATCCAATATAATCAATCCGCTAAATCAGTTTTAAGGCAATCCTGATCTGCCTACTGGGGGTTACAGCAGCCAAAAGATAGGCTCCTTTTTTATCAGATGTAGGCAACACAGATTTTGTTGAAATAAGGTAAATGTTGGTGGTAAACAAACTGTCTACTATCCTGGTCCCAAGGCAGAGATGAAAGTGTTGACTGTTGCACCTGAAGGTAATTTATTTTTCTGTAAGCATTGCTATTATTACCTCTTGCACTAAAGTTTGTCATGGGAAGCCTTTGTGTCTCCATTGAGACTTGAAACTTTGTGTGCGAGTTGGCACCCATGGGCTCTTCTGCTCTGGCAAGATTTGATCTGAGTGTATTGTGACTTGAACATTATGTCATGACAGACAGGCAAAGTTGACATGGTCACACTTGCGGTGGCCAGAAGTTGGCATGCGACTTCTTTTCATCAGGATGTGTTCCCTGTTAGGTCTGCAGCCTGTGCTCTATGCTGAGACCTTGCTTGCGCTGTGATCCAATGAGCTACAAGTCAACGAGTCAAATCTGCACAAACGTAGTCGTGTCAGCCTTAACCCTGTGTCACAAGTTTTCTCTGCTTCAATAGTCAAGAGACTCCAGTTCTGATCAACTCCATTCCTCTCTGCCACTCTGCAGAATAGATTTTACAAAAGGAGAAGCAAAACTTATCACAGCAGTAGAGGTTTGGTAAAGCTATAAATATTGTTATGGCACTGGTACTGCAAGTTTCAAGCCTGTATATGCAGACAGTAATGTAGAAGGATAATGAAACAGTGGGATGCTGCCCTACTCCTCTCCAGTGCTTTATAGAATAAGAAGATTAACACGGATAAGGGCATACATTGAAGAGAAATCATCAAATGTTTTTGATTCTTATAGACTTCTATGAATCCACACAGTTATACTTTTAACTTTTTTTCAAAAATGCAGACAATCACGTGCTGTACTTTGAGGATTTGTTCTAACCCCAGTGGTCTTTCTAGCATTCACACTTGAACCTTCAGACTAGGAATGGGGATTTTGACTTGCTGTCACAGGCTGTGCGCCTCTTCATTATCTTGATTTTCTCTGTTTTTCCTGAGCGCTGCTGAAATATCATCATACTCTCACACACTCAGCGTTTGGCTGTGGTCATGACCTACTTTTTCTTTCTGCATAATGGCTTAAAGATAGTAAAATCTGGGATCTGGTTGAAGTCTGTCATAACTGATGTGATGTGTAGATTGCTCTTCCGACCTGACTGTAAAAGAACATACTGTACATACACAAACACACACGACAGTATGTCTAAAACATCTCTGTGTAAATCCTCTACATATACATATAGCAACACATGTTCCTGTGTGTTGGGGCAAAGGTCAGTCCAAGTTATACGGTCAGCCATGTGCAGGCTTTTCTGCTCCAGTAAGTTCTGATATATATGCAGTGTGACCATGTGTGCTGGCGATGAAAAGCAGGATTTTCTATGGTGCTTCATATCTCAGCACATAGCCTACAGTGTACAGTAAAAGTAACGCACACTAACACACACAAAGATTTCCTCCCAATCAATTACAGTTTGTCCCAAAGATATACAGCACCTGTGATATTAATTTGGTGTCACATTGTGGCCTGTGTTTTTGGTCTTACTTCATCCAGCGGCTGACTTGCTGTTGGAGGAGATGACTCAATCTAATATAGTTGTGCTGAGCTGAGCGCTGTCCATGGTACCTGCTTCCAGCTTAGCTCCTCTATGAGTGCTGTGGCTCTGTGTGGATGCAGCTTTTACTGTGACATTAACCAATGATAGATGTCTTAAAACTAGCTGAAAGGAAATGTGGTCTTTACAAAGAAAACCACCATTAATAATTTCCAAACCCTTCATTTTTTTCAGTGAGGCTGCAATGCATCTAAATTCACCACTATGCACCATGTCTGTTGTTATCAGTGTAATAATGACAACAGTTGCACTTATGGTGAACACTCATGGTGCATCCAGCACTCTGGGGGATAACTTTCGACAAATACTCTGCACTGTGTTGTCAATGAAAGTGATATTGATACATCAAAGCTGGGGTTGGTAGTCAGATTTAGATACACTTTTTGTTATACTGGTTAGAATTATCTTCATGTCCCGATGGCAATCAATACATAATGTGTTCTTAAAAAAGAGCGGGAAAAAAAGCCGCTATCTACAGCCGAGGTGAACCTGGGAAAACACCAACCAATCCCTGCCATCAGGAGCCAAATTATGAAACCAATCAAATCCCGTCCTGCCGTTCTGCCCGCCTCCTGCGCGTACATTTCATGTTTGTTTGTGTTTTTAACTTTCACTATGATAATGTTTTGGGGTTTTCTTAACGCTAAGTGAGATATGAGTTGAAGTAGTGCAAAACACAAACCATGTGCTGAGGACCGGTTTTGAATCAGTTACGATCATATGGTCGTGAATCAGCGGCGCTCATGTATTTGAGCGGGGGAGTCATTTTGAAAAAGCTCTGAGGGGAGGGGGGGAGGGGTTAGACGGAGTCCTGAGGAAATGCTACTTTCAAATTCATGCTAGTTTTCTGTGACTACCAACCCCAGCTTTAATGGTTTTCAGTTAATTTAATGGATGATTTTTTTTCGTGTCAGTGTTCATGTAATGAACGAAATTGAACAGATACTTTGAAAAATGCAGAGAGGTGAATTTGCTGAAGCCTTACACTGCATTAGTGATGCAGTAACTGCGTGTCAACAACACAAAGTCATGTCATTTTAATCACAGCAGCAATTTGATCTTTCTCTTGTAAACAGCTGTTTTTTGTTTGTAGCACATTAGATCATGATTATGCTGCCATTCATCACCCATGGATCAATAGCACAGTAATTACACCTCTGCAGTCTTGCTTATTTAAAGGGCCTGCCCTCTCGCAGTTTGTCTCTAAAATGGCAATATGATACCCACTGCTTATGCTTACCTAATGTGCCATGTCTCCATGGCTGTGAGTGTGAACTCAGGTAATATAATCTGTCAAAGCCCCAATTTTTCAACTTGTGCTGCATTGATTTAGAATAAACACGCAAAGAATTCAGCTCACATGTCAACCTTCAGCTGAGAGCCTCCTGTTGTGTAACAGCTTTTTCTATTGGTTCAACTTTATGTGGTAGCCATTCTCCCTGAGGCACATGTTGACTCTGTCTACATTCCTGCATGAATCGTTTTGTAAAACAGAATTGTGTCACCAGGCAGTTGTAGTAGATAAGTGTCCTTAACAAGTGTGTGTTTTGTAGTAAGCTGCTCTTTTCTAACTGTCCACCTCCCTGTCACTTTCTCCTTTCAGACAGCAGTGCTTTGGATACACAGGTTTAAAGTCATTGTTTGTCATCAACCGTGTGGACGTTTGTGATTCCTTTGCACGTGCATGTGTTTGTGTACATGTCAGTCAACAAATCTTGTGTGATGTGGTGTTTACCTGGGTGTATTTGTGAGTGTGTGTGTGTGTGTTTGTTTTTCTGCAGATAATTGGAGTGATATCTAGTGGTATGAAAGAGAATACAGCATGTGCCTCTGAGCAATTTTGCTGTCACTTTGTGCTGGTTACCCTTCTATTCCTCTCTTTTAAGAAAATGATTTGTTTTTCAAACTGGACATTTTGGTTAGTGAGGAGGGAGCGTTACACAATAAGCAAATCTGGCCCGAAGCCCCAAAAGCGGCAAACTGAGTCTTGAGCTCACAAATTACATTGATGTGGAATAATTTGGTCTTTGCCTGTGGTGCTTCCCTCCCTTCTCCTCCTCTCCTATCATTTATCTTATCCTGAAATGACCTCTAGATATACATTTTTTTCAAGAGTTAATTTCTTAATTCTTTACATTTCTTCAGTTTTATTTTTGCTGCCGTTTGCTTTGTTTTAGTAGTGTGAATGGACCTTATTTTCTTGTTTCACATGTTGTGTTTCTTCTCTCTGCAGCCTCGCAGTGTTTTGGATCCCAAATTGCTCGGCTTGCTGGAGACTGGAGGGTGAGTGGTGGCTCACTTTCTGATCTGATCAGTTCACAATTACACAAATCAGAGCTGCTCTGCTGTGTTGTACCCCCATGGTGAGGCACATGAAGCAGAAATGTTACTGATTATTTGGCATGCAGCCCTAATTAAAGTATGATAATCTCTGTTTGTGACAAATTCTAGGATCTTAAAAGTGGCTGATTGAAGAATTTTTTCTTCAAGATGAATTACTTATTCAGAAATGTTTAAGTATAGTTATGATAGAATGTCTATATAAGAGATAGATGGACTATTGCCATTGGATATTGTAATAGTAAAATTAGCTAATAATGATATTTGGCCTCTGTAGCCTATGCACAGGCTGCAAATATGCAGCCATCTGTGGCATGCATTGTGCATAAATGCAGCTAGAGCCAAGGGGCACGCGGGTGAGGCAAGGGCCAGCACAGCTCGTCACGTTGTGTATCTTTAGGGTCATACCACTGATGTCGCTGAGAGGGCTGACAGAAAAGCTTGAGGACCTTTATCTGTGTGGAAGCACTGGAGCCTTGATGTCATGTTGAGGTCATTAGAGAGGCTGTGATTGACAGCTGAGGTGATGCCACTGAGAGCCTCACGGGAAAGGAGCAAGACTGGTGGGAGAGCAGTGAGGGGGCTGTGGCGTTCACACAAGGGAGTTGGAGGATAGAGAGAGCAAGAAAAACGGGAACTGAAGTATTATAGAGACTGAGAAAAACTCATCTGAAAGAGTTCAGAGGCATGGAGTCAGCTGTTTTTAGAGATTTTGCTGCAGTGGGCATTCACTGCTCAATTAATCTCATGTCCTGCACTCAAAGTATGTGATATATATTCACTGATAGCTGTAATATGTATCAATGAAAGGCTTTACCGCACTAATGCCCTGCTAAAATGTAGATGGCATGGAAGAGAGGGAGTGTACGGGAACAGCAGAGGATGAGAGGGATTACATGCAGCCTCAGTGCAGGTGGTCGGCACCATGCGAAGTGAAGAAGGAGGGGTGAGACAGGTTAGGTAGGAGGCATGATCCATGATGTTACCAGGCTGTATAAATCAAGCCCCCCTCCCTCCTCTTTCACAATAGTAATGTCTCCCCCAGCATGGCATTATTATGATATTAATACACCTTAAATCTGTCTGCTTCTCCAGGGCTGGCAGTATTCTTTATGGTATTGACAGCATGCCAGATTTACGCCGCAAGAGGACAGTGCCTCTTGTCCGAGACCTGGTGAGTCATCTGCCTCAGCAAGGTTATGTTTGATTTATGTCAAATGTATCTGAGTGACCCCCCATTATAACACAGTGGTGGAATCCTGCTCCATGTGGGGATGACTCTCTGCTGCAGACAATAATAACTTTACAGGGAACCTGATAAAATGTGATAGCACTTTAGAGTAACAGCGTGATTTTTTTTGTATCATTATATAACATCCTCAGGTTGATAATAGCCTTAATATTCTTTTAGTGGCAGTCTCTAAAACAATAACGCTTGTTAAAACAAAACTCCACCCAGATTGATGGTCTCAATTATAGGTTTGTTATGGTACAGGATTTCCTCACATATGTGGACCTGCTGTGTACTTCCATAGTAAAGTAGCTTGAGAAGATATTTTGCATAAAACTTATATTGTGATAAAAACAAAGCCAGTGAGGAGCTGATTGGTGATAAAAGCAACCACTCTAAACTCTGGCTATTTGCTGTAGAGCACTGCCTTTCGGGGAAGCTAAATGTAGCCTTAGCCATTACTCCTTGGCTTGATTAATTAGCCTAGAGAGGGCGTTTAAGACGTTGCATCACGGTGATGCTCCCCCATTTGTTTTTTTATTGCAACATAATGTGTCATAACATATCCCACAGAGAGGCCTGTTTCACTACAGTCCACTTTAGCACTGTGCCACATGGTTAGTCTCAGAGAAGGACAACAGGCTGTGGTGATGCCAGTCGTATTCATGTCTGTTTATAACTGTTTGTCCATTATGTGCTGCTCAGTCTTTGTCTGTCTTGTTCTATGTTTGTCTCTCATCCTCATGTACTTTAGTTAAAATGAAGAAAGTATATAAAAATTATTAATTATTATTCTTGCATTAAGTAATTATAAAACAACCCGTTAAGTATTTAAAGATTGTACTCTTTAAAGAGTAAGTTTCTTGTAAAATAACATGTAGCTTGATGTCATGCACATAGATGGTGATGAATGTTTATATCACAGTGAACAACATGAGTTGATGCTGTATTTGTCCATATCTCTCATGAAATTAATAACCAACAATGTCTTGGTAAGTATGGGTTGTCGTTTTTTATTTGTAATATTTTTCTTTTGGGATTTTGGGTGTATATTTACCATTCCTACATAGACCCATAACAGCTATGGGTGATATTTTTCAGTGGGTTGTCAGATTTCAGCCTTGCCGGTGCTTGGCCATTTTTTCTTCCTTTTGTTCTTTTTTCTTTTGTTGTTGCTCGGCAGGTGTCAAAAAAAAAGTTGTATTAAACTTGAAAATTTGACAACTCAACCCAAAAATATATCAGAGAGACTTCATTGACTTCTGATTTAATTGTATGAGGCTTTTAAATCATGTAAAAGTGACAATGAGCAAGCCTTTTACACGTGGGATGAAGTCAGTAGTCAGCAAAACAATTGGTACCCTTTCATGCCTCTCCTTTGTCAATGTCCCCCATGTGCTGTGTGATTGCTTCAGGGCAGCAGCAGCGTTTAATTGGAAAGGACAGCAGGGTTCCCCCAACACATGGCGGGATGCAAAAACATAAACAAACAACAACAAAAAAAAAGAAAGTTGAAAATGGCTTCACGAAGCATTGAAAGCTGTCTTTGTAGCTGATCAGATAACATCAGGACACAGGGTCGGATTGTATTGCCCGTAGCAACCTCAGCAGTGCCGGTGCATGTTGATAAACTTACATCAACACTCACAGTTCATGTAGAGGTCATGTCCCCCTCCTACATCCTCCATGGCTTCCATGGATCTTTACCATGGCTGGGCTGAACAGACAGGAGGGTGGTGGTAAAGACTGATCCAATATTGTCAGCTGTCCATGTCTGCATTCCTCTGTTATGTAACTCCCTCCAGTCTGGGATAAGTGTCTATCAATCTCTTGTCACCCAAACTCTATGATATTAATGTGTCAGCTATTTAACATAATTGTGTGTATCCGTTGTGTGTATGTGTTATCAGTGTTTGTGAGAGTGTCTTCTGTGGGCGTGTCCTGTTAAATGTCCAAGTAAGTTTTTGACTGTCTGAGCAGATGTGTTTTTACTTTTAAGTGTGTGTGTGTGTGTGTGTGTGTGTGTGTGTGTGTGTGTGTGTGTGTGTGTGTGTGTGTGTGTGTGTGTGTGTGTGTGTGTGTGTGTGTGTGTGTGTGTGTGTGTGTGCGCGTGTGTGTGTGTGTGTGTGTGTGTGTTTGTGTGTTTGTGAGGGGGAGAGTTGGTGGTTGGTGTTGTGCAGTACAGCTGGCTTCACCCATACGTGAGTGTGTGTGCGTGTGTCTTGTGTTTCTCTGTTTGTGTCAAACCAATGTGCAGAGCAGACAGCAGAAAATATGATCAAAGCTTCATCCAACAGAGAACTGTATATAAATGCCAAGCATGACTGCAGTTTAGCAACTTCCAGTGCATGAGTGGATAAAGAACCATGCAACGGCTGTATAATCTCTCTTGATGAATAGTCGAATCTTTCTAGAGCTCTCTGCCCAAACCAGCAGTCCTGCATGGCAGTTGAGACACCTATGCGCTCAGTATGGATAATACATATAATACCTCTGCTGTTTGTGCTTTCAGCATTCACCCTCCTACTCCTCTTCTAATTCAATCTCTTTATTTATTTCATTCTCTATTCATGACCTCCTGGGATCACAGGCTTTGGTAAGCTTACTTTCCGTCTGCACTTGTTCACGAGTTAAGAGCAACAGATGAATGCTCTGTCTTCAGACACATCCATCACAGAAACTTAATAGTCTTGTTTTTGTTTTGATGTATTGCTTTATTGTTATTGAGCTGATGTCTCTTTGCAAGTGGGATTACACAGGCAGTTCCTCTGTACCCTTTCACAAGCAGTTTAACTCTATATAGTTGTGTGTTCTACATCCCACTGTGTAAATCCACGGAGATGCTGCATGAAACTGCACACAGGTAAAATGGATTGGTGGATTTATCTCTTTCTTTTATCTCATATCTCTCTGTTTCTTCCTCTCTCAGACCCTCACTGCTCGAAAGGCAGGCATCTCGTTCGCTCTGGTGAACCGGTCCACCCTGAATAATGAGGACCTGGTGAGTACTAACGTGCTTGCAATGCTTGCATGGAAAATCATTGCCTGTTTATTGTGGAGTCTTAGAGGGTAATGGTGGGTTCTGCAGGGACATGAGATGCTGTATCCATGTTCTCATTATTTTTTAGGGCGGTGTTTGGAGAGCAGGGTGCTGGGACTGAATTTTATAGCTCTGCTCTTTGCTGCAGCCATTGTACTACAGGGCCCAGGAACTTTTTGCAAGGAACACTGGGTTCCAAAAAGGAAAATGAGATGAATCGGATTAGTAACTGGCCCCTTTTTGGAAAATGTACATTAAGCATGCCATCAGCTGTCGGTCTCCATCAGATCATTTGGCAGACTTCAGAAGTTAAAAAATAACCCCATCATTTCATTTAGACAATGCCCTACGATTAATAAGAGGCTCCTTGCATCAAGGAAGACTGAGCTTTAGAGAAAGGACAGGAAGTCTGAGCTGACAGTGTGAGACACTTTCGTGTTGACCTCCAAAGCTCTCTCCGCATTAATTGATTGCAATTCTTCTCTCCCAGAGGGGAGGCAGCGTTACAGGAGGCACACAGCAGAAGAAAGCAGTTTCCCAGCAAGACAAACACACAGACAATTTCATATCCGCGGATGTGAAAAAGGACTGCTTAAGCCTTTGAGATTACCGGATTGAGATTTTCTCCATACATTGTGCACAAATATTTCATCCAAACAAAAGCCATGCAATCAAACACTGATTTGTGAACATGATTGTGTCACTTATCTTTTGCACATGCTCGACTATGTCCTCACGATCCTCATGACAAGTTGCCCTGAAGCGACATGGTGTTGATTGCTGATTTATAGCTACGGGGTTGATGAAAGGGGCTTTAGAGATGAACAGCTCATGTTCTCGATAAAGCAGTGATGACGTGAGGGATGCAGTGTGTTGATCGTAGTGCAGAGGGAACAGATTATTTGGTAAATTTGGAGATTGCACCACAGTGGTAAGTAAGGCGTTTAACTTTAGGAATCATTGTCCAATGCTGTGAATTGGATGAATGGGGAAGACTTCAGCAATTGGTTGTCTAGGGTAGCTCGATCTGAGCAAAGCCGCAGATTGCTCGGTCTTTGTAAGTAGGACAAGCAGATGTCAGAGTTTTATCTGCTGCATTAAGTTCAGGAGAGTGCCTTCCTGTGAGGACTGCGGGAGTACTCAGTAAACGACCATATGCTGTTAAAGACTAAGGAGTAGTTGGGGGAAGACAGAAGGAAGGAAGAGGTAAAAGAAGGGTGAGAAAAGAAGGGAGTTTTTGAGAGGATCAGTGCTTAGAGTGACTTGCCATCACAAGCTGGAGCTCTGATCAGGCAGAATGTTGCCCACCCAGCTCTCTGCTCTGCCCCGGAGAGATGTCTAAACCTATGACGAGTGCTTCCTCCCTCCTCCGTCTTATTGTCTCATCTCTGCTTCAGCTCTTCCCTTTTTACCCTCCACGTATAACTCTACTAATTTGACTGAAGTTTCTCACTCTCTGACGTATGGAAGTCTCTTGATGATATCGCCTTTCTGCGTCATGTTTCCCATGCATCTGCTTTTTAGAGCAGAAAGGAACATTATGTGTGGGCCGGCTAACAGCCCGCGTGTCTGCTCAATGTTCGGAGCTGCATGTGATTTAAGCACAAGGGCCTTTTAACAGTGACTGTCAACATAAAACAGGACTGTGCCTACCTGCTCTGACAAAAAAAGGGACCAACGGAGAAGGGAGCCATGATCTGATACGGGTCAGGGAGTACCTGAAAATAAGATGTGATGCACTGCTTAAAGTCAGCTCATTTATCGTCACGCAGCTTTTTTGCAAGAAAACTGAACTTTGATTAAAAACCAGATCATTCTGGGTATTTATTTCTCTCTTGGCCAGCAGAAGTATGAACTGAAATACATGAAATAGTCGATTTTTAAGCCTGGATTTAGTGGTTTGCAAATACAGCACTTCTTGTTGAGACCAAGATGGAACGATAGTTAAAGCTAAAGATTAGCGGTGTAGAAAGCTGGAGCAGGATGAGAAAGAAGGCTGTGTCAGTCTGGTATAGTTGACAAGGACAATAGGTGGGGAAATTGGAAGGGAGCAGTGAAAAGGGGGAGGAAAGATTAGATTCTTCTCCATCATGTCGCTCTCAGGCTAGGGCTGCAGCTGTCAATCAATGCTAGCAGCTTCTTGCACGAATTATCAGGGTTACCTCCCGGTGTAACACAAGCCTCACACATACAGCCCTCTTCCCACAGCTGCTGCACAGTGTGACATGCAGTGTCAGGACAGAGAGTGAGGAGACTCAGAGGGAAGGAGGGAAATTTGAAATGGACAGTATCAATTAAAAAGATGGATTGCAAAACATCACTCATGCAACGCTCAGGGAATATTAATGCAGAGTAAATTTTTTATACACAGAAGGTGTTCAGAACTATTTGAAAGTTGGCTGTGGTCCAAAACACAGATTTTAATCTTCCATAATCAAGAGATTGAGAGTTCTCTTGTATTTCCCACGCTCAGATCTATTTTGGCTCACTCATCTTCAGGCAGTTTCAGTTTTGGACACCTCTATCATATTTGGTGAGGAGCAAGCCCCACTCTAGCTTGTGTGTAAGTTGCAAATAAATCTGTGACATCTGCTTCATCACATTGCTCCAAGATTAAACGGGAAATCTCCCTGTCTCCCTCTGTGTTTCATTAAAGGTCCTCCAGGGTTCAGCAGCCTCTCCGTTGCATCAGCAAAGTCTCACAATGTTATGGTCCTGTCATCTGGTGTCATTTAATCATCTCCGCCAGCGTATGTGTGTGCCTTGGAGGATGTGTCTGTTTGTGTGGTACAGTGAGCATTGCAGCAGTCTTTGTGGGGAAAGTGCAGAGCCACTGTTCAGGTGTTAAAGCACATTGTCAACAGGGGGACTGAGAGCAGAGGGTGGGGTGGAGTGGGGTGGAAGAGAATGGCTGGGGAGGGGAGCGCGGTAGAAGTGGAGACCAAGTACCTCTTGAAGATTTATTTAACCGCAATACATCTCCTTCTCTTTCTCTGTCACTTTCTCTCTCGCTGGCTCGCTCTCTCTCAATCTGGATAATGCTCACTTTTAAAAACCTTATTTACAGCATCCATTGATTCTGCCTTCAAGAATTGGCAAGTCACGGCCCGTTTTCCGGTCCTTGTGGATGGCAGGGCGGCTG
Source organism: Notolabrus celidotus (assembly GCF_009762535.1). NCBI lineage: Eukaryota > Metazoa > Chordata > Actinopteri > Labriformes > Labridae > Notolabrus > Notolabrus celidotus. The sequence goes on from NC_048274.1 coordinate 27,694,133, forward strand.
CACTAAAGCATTCAATTTGAAGAGGCTTCTGTTACACAGCAATCAGTCTAGACAGGCCACTAGTAGACCTTAGTATTTGGTCTGAAGGAGCTTTAGTCAGTAAACCACTCAATTCAAACAAAGCATGTGGCCTAGAGATGCAGTTAATCTTAAGCAGATAAGATGTAAGAGTGATTTTCACTCATATGACTGTCCTCTCCATCCATAAGGCAAACAACAAAGGATCCTCCTACAAGTTAACATAAACAGTGGAGCACCTTTGTGCAAAGAAAAAGCTAAAATATGCTGAAGGACTGATGAATTTTAGCTGCAGTATGGCAATGTTATATAATGCTGTAATGCAAGTGTGCTGTAAATTCCATCTCACTCCAACTGAATATCAGTTTATATTAAGCCCTCTGAAGCTGTTTCTGGTAAACTTTTAAACTTTGACTAAAACTTTATGTTATGGTATCAGGCTATCGTGGTCCCTCAGCAGGTGCTGAGTTTTTTATTAACTTTTGAAGTTGTTATTAAATCTTATTTTCACGACCATATAGCGCCATGAGAGTTTAACAACATCTGCAGCCCCTCTGTTTTTCACAGCCTCATATTTTTTCCATCAATTGCTTCATACCGTATTATTACCTTCACTCTCTCAAAGCCTCCTCTGTCTTTTCAGAAATCGCACGTCTTCAAGAAGACTCTCCAGGCCTTGATCTACCCAATATCATCCACAACACCCCATAACTTTGAGGTGTGGACGGCGACGGCTCCCACCTACTGCCATGAGTGTGAGGGGCTGCTGTGGGGCATCGCCCGCCAGGGAATGCGTTGCTCTGAGTGTGGCGTCAAATGCCACGAGAAGTGCCAGGACCTGCTTAATGCAGATTGTTTACAAAGTAAGAAAGCATCCTGACACATCCTTGGTATACATGTTTCATGTTGTAGGGGCAAGTTATATTATGTATCAATAAACTGATTAAAAAAGACTGATAAATCTATTTTATTTAAAATCTATTTCTTCAATCATTGTTTACATCAGGATCAATAGTGATCGGTGGTAGTGTTGCACTTAATCTTTTCTGTTTGTTTTTGTTTCTTTGGTTTCTTTATTGACAGAAGTGTAGGATATTTAATTCTTAGGGGGGGTTTGGGATACTTGTCTATAGTACCTTTATTAGCTGTATTGTATTAGCTGCAGGGGATGCCGGTCAGCTTGACCCCTTTATTGAGAAGCCAGCCAGGGAACCGGAAGGGAAGCTAGGCTATCAACCACTACAGACAGCAGGGCCAGGTCTACCACTTGAAGTTAATTTGAACGAACTTCAATAGAAGCACTTATGCGACATACGTGTTCCTACGCCTGACACGCACTGATCAGCTGATTGGTCTATGGGGTACAAGTCATTCATGAGTTGTGAATTTTGAAATGTTTGCATCATATTTTGGTGTCACTTTAAGCATTATTTTCACAAGATTACCCGGCGGATACAGGAATGGCTGTAAAGTTCGTTATTGCAGCTCAGTCTTCCCTTCAACAGCTAACAGTGTATTCTGAATGGGTAAATATATTGTGTGTGGACCATGGATTATTTTGCTTATTTTACTATGCAACAAAAGAAAAAAAAAAGAACTGAACACTTACCTTGACGACGCACTTTCATTTGCCTTTCCAGTTTTCTGCTTTAAGTCCTGAATATTTAAGAAAGTCGGTAACAGACTTCGGCCCCCCAGGGGGTCCCGACCCCCACTTTGGGAACCCCTGCAGTACGACAGTGGACTCTGGTTGGTTTGCGTTGCAGGCTGCAGCCCTGCTGGTATAGTTCGATTCCCAAAGGTCCAGAGATCCAGAGGTACTGATGTTACCAAGTCTCACTCGTGAAAGCAAGTATTTTTCTCAGTTCGTGGACATCAGCTCGCAGTTTTAAACACACCTGCGCCATCAGGTAGCGTGGGATCTCTCCTGCTCGCGTTAGCACAGATTTCTTCCCTCTTTCCTGTGGTGCATTGATTCACGTTTTTTGTATGTAATCTCCGGTTCGTACAGGTGTTCACGTGTGTCCACGGTAAACGTCATGTCATCGGCTCTGTTAGAATCCCTCATTATTTACTTTGGTTGTATTTTTGCGTCTTTGAAGCCTGCAGGCCTAAACAGCTGATCAGTGCGCTGCAGGCGGAAGAGCATGTCGGTGTTATGTCCAGAAATAGTGCGAAAATCAATGGGCTCTCTGATGGCAAAGTGACAGGCTGGAAAAATCCTAAATACAGCGTCAACTCAGATCTCAGCGCTTGGGTCAGAGTCTCAAAAAAATGTTAAATTACGTGGCAGATTTAGCCCTGTCTGAAGAAATCTGTAGCCTAGCTCAAGTACTGGTTTGCCTGGCAGTGTCTCTTTAAAGGGGCAGAGCTGACCAGCATCCATTGTGGCTGGAACACCTGGCAGTAAAATGAAACTTAGACAACTTAACCCTTCTGTTATGTTCGTTTCTCAAGAAGAGCAATGACGTTCTTGGGTATTTAATGATCCAAAAGTGTCAGAACCCCAAAAAAATCCCAATAAACATTTTTTTAGTCTCATTATTAACTCCATTACTAACCAATTAAATCAATATTTGGTGCAATAGTGTTCTTTAATCCTCACAGACCATGCTTCAATGAGGATTTCTCACTGGTTTTTAATGAAAATTCTTGTTAAAACTTTTTTAAATGTACATTGGAAAGACCATAATATAAATACAATATTTGTACATGACATAGATTTTGTTTTATTTTATTTTAAAATTTGAATAATTCTTTTTATGAAGTGATATTGATAAAGTAACACAAGACACCTCTTCTGTCACATGCTGCCCAGGTTTTTAGGCTGTTTTTACCTGGTTTGGACAAGCAAAGACGTTTCATACCGAAAAAATACTCTTAACATTTTTTAAATTTTTCATTTAAAAAGGGTCAATTTGAGCCACAACATAACAGGAGGGTTAAACAAATCCACTCCAAAAATACTGAACTATTCCTTTAAGCCACACAAGGATAAAGAAAAATAATTCTCCATTAATAAAAGGCCAACAATATTCAAGGATGCTGAATGTGATCTATTGTATAGATATCACACACACCTTTTCTCTCATTGCTATGAAGAGGTTCCTTTACTCCACTAGCTCAGTAAAACACTCATCACAGCCTGTAATCAGTTTTTTCAATCAGTCACATCCCCGTTTCACTCAGTGTAGCCCGATGCAGTAGGAACAGTGTGACCTGCAGGCTTCAGGATGATCCTCGAGGCAATCCTTACACACTGTAAGTGGATTAGCCACACCATGCCTATTGTAAAACTGTGTTTTATAACGGCTTATGCGAGCATAACAATGTTTAATACTTCAAACCACAATTCATCTTTATCACATTTCAATCTGAACTCCAGAACAAACTCTGATTCGTGATACTTGGATCAGATACAGAAAATGAACCATCACATGTCACTTTTCCTTTCCACGGAGACATTCTAACAAATAGCAGACACAAACAGAATACAGTTAATATATGAATACTTGTGGTTTCTTATACATCACAAAATCATACACATGCTCATTCAGTGAGTTTTGATGACTGGATGGGTTGCTGTTAAACAGTACACACAAAGTGTTATACAGAGTGAAAGAGAAAATAAAGCAAATTCACTGTTATTTGAAAAAGGGCACCAAATGTTAGATACCATGGCATTTTTGTTATTAATATAAAATAACATAAATATTTTCTTTTCTGTTCAGGGGCAGTGGAGAAGAGCTCCAAACATGGGGCAGAGGACAAGACCCAAAATATCATCATGGCTATGAAAGAGCGCATGAAGATAAGAGAGAAGAACAGTCCTGAAGTGTTCGAGGTGATCCAGGAGATGTTCCACGTCACCAAAGAAGAATTCAACACTCATCTGAAGACAGCTAAACAGGCTGTGCTGGATGGGACCTCCAAGTGGTCTGCCAAAATCAACATCACAGGTAAGCCCGGTTCTGAAGGTTGTATCAGAACATTACTTTTCAAAATACTCATTGAAATGTAAAACCTTAATCTTACTGTAATGGGTCGTGACAAAGATGATGTTGAATTGAATTAGCTTCCATATACACATGCATAATCAATCAACTGGATAGATAGATGCTTTTTAACTGACACCTGATACAGCAGCAGGAAACCTCTGACCTTTGGGTAGTGACCTATAACCCCATTACTCAGACCTCCAACACCAAATCAACAAAGCTGCCATTACAAGCCAGGCTCTTCTGAAATGACAAACATTGTTATTCAAATTAGTATTCACTTGTTATTAACCTCAAGATCTTTGTCATTAACCTCTGACACAGAACTGCAAACTGCCTTACACTTTTAATTAGAAGCAGAAATAGAAATTGATTTGGTGGTTTGGTGAGAAATAGTTTGTTGACGATATCGTAAAGGTTACTACTAAATCATTGTGAGGAAACAATAGATGGTATTGTTCGTCATGTTGTAGAGACTTTGAAATGAAGACACAATTTCAGACGGACTTCCCATAGACTCTACTTTCCTCCTGTATCAAGACAGTGAGACATTTTAATAACATGAACTTTCAATGAGCGCTCAGACCTGCACATGACTTGTGTCTCTGATGTGGACAAGTTAAGCTTTGGGAGAACTTTTCATGCTGCAACACAATAATTAAAGCATCTGAGGGGGAGTAATAACAAGGCCATGATGACTTATTATTATAGTTGAGGAGTACTTGCTGCAGGTGACAGATATCTTTGTCTTTTTTTAACTCACTGGCATTCGACTTGGTACAGTGTGCTTTGGAAATGAATCTCCCTCAGCTGCACATAAAGCTCTCTCTGAGATGCCAGTCAAAATGTCGTGCCCCTGAGTGCATTTTGACAGTACAGCACTTCACAGCACATTTGGGATGAATGTAATGCTTTCACAATGCATATATTTTTATCTCTTTTTGGGCGCTTTTACTCCTCTGACTTACATAATGGGCACTGTGAAACTCAGATGTAAGTGTTCCTCTTTTCATGGTCTTCATAGGGAAATTAAAAGAGACAAATGTTCTGTTTTTTCTAACAATCTATGTTGTCTTTGTGTACCATTCATATTAAAGGGAGGGAATAAAATTATGATTTTAATGGTATTCTCTGTGCTATTTTCACACCCCGTTTGATTACATAACCTCTGGTGTGTTTCACTATTTCTGAAATCTCTCAGCCTAAAAAGAACACAGAGGGATTACAAGGCTTTCCTTTCATTTCACTTCTCTACTAACATATTCATGGTACATACCACAACTCAATCATTTGGTTTGATTCTATTCTTAGTTGACTGGTTGAGGGAAGGTCAGAAAGTTAGCTTTGTAACCTCTGCTTTGGACTCTGATCCATCTTCGTGGTAACTGTGCCAGGCCCAGCTCATTTATTGCTCACCTTGCATTTCTCAGACTGTCAATACACCAGAGTGAAATAGAAACGGAGAGGGAGGGAGGCAAACAGAGAGGGAGATGGAAAGTATGGGGATAGGAAGAAACAGGACTGTAAGAGAGGGAGTGGAAAAGAAGGGAAAAAAAGGGAATGAGAGAGACATTGGGAAGACCCGGGGTTGATTCAGTCGATTTCCCAGGGGCTTATTGAATGTCCTATTTTTAAACATAATTACTGAATTGTTATTTATTCACCTTTTATTAAATAAACACTGACTGGTATTGACAGCAGAGCTCTCTGACAGCGACCATGAGATACTCTGGCTCTGGTTAATGTTCCCACTACAAGGTCTGTCGGTGAATATGAACCTTTATCTAACGTACCTCAAGCAGCTATTTTGAAGATCTTTGGTAATCATCACTTTGGGGAATTTTGCCTCCAAGTGCACTGATCCCTTTATTATTATTCAAACATTTAGTAGGCAGAGACATTACTTTTTATGGCGTAAACCATAACCACCTTACTCCCATCAGAGGTCAATGTTTAGAACAGGAAAACGTAACCTTGGTTTCCATTCCTCTGGGTATCCCCTTTGGTTTGTAAATACACTAGGCTGATGTCGTCTTAACTTCTTATGTTTTTTCTGACAACCATTCAGAGCAAAAACATAGATAATGAAGCAGAGGGCTACTAAGCTAGCTCAAACAAACATTTAGTAGGACACAATTTGGTAACCAGTACTTACATAAAACAACAAGTTGGTTGCAGAAAGGATAGTTTTTAAAGAATAATGCACACAATCAGCAGCCAATTGGGTAAGAAAAGTATCTAAATGGTGCTTAAACCAGCCCCATATAAGATTACGACTCAAAATTGGCCTGCCCTGAATCAGGTTGGATGGAAACCAGTATCAACTAGAGAGGGACCAGATGCATCTGTGAAAACAAATAAAATATGAGCTTGGAGATTCGTGTGGTCTCAAGGCCAGTATTCGGTGCTTCATAAATGGTAAAACAAGCTAAGCAAGCAGTTTGGAAATTGATAATCAAGTGTATTTGGGAGTTTACTCTATTTTAGGGAGAGGGAGTCACAAAATAAAGCCAAACTTAAAGTAAGAGTAAAAAACTCTTCTATGTATAGAGAGAGAAAAAAGAGGTAGTTGGAGCTTTAAACAGTCTTCTTTAAATGGACTCATTCAGCCTGTCAGTGGACACAAGTAGTTGTTGTTAATAGTAGGCTATCTGATTCCCTTAATTCTGACTCCAAACTACCGTACTATAAGGATACCAGCATCCTTATCCTTCTTTACATTTATGGTACTGCTGTTTAAGACTTTTATTTTCCTACATGGTGGCATTTGATTTTGAGCCGTCCTGGAGCAAGCAGGCCATAGCTCTTAAAACCTCCATATCCTGCCCACCAACTCCTGTCAGCATTGAGCTGAGGGATATATATGTACTCTGAATTATTTAGACTATCACTTATGCATATTTAATGCCCAAGTGTCCTTTTTCCCTTTTATGGCGCTGTGAAATACTACTGTCTCTTCTTCTCTGCACCTTCCTCTGTGTGTGTGGAAGTCAAGCTCTGAATCAGGGATCACTCTTTAAGCCAACTCTTAGCTCAGCAGAGACATGTTGAAGCAGTGGGCAGACACAGAGGGGTGGAAACTTCCTATAGGAATAAATAAATTTTAGATATTCTTGCCGTATTGAAGTTACAGAAAAGATAAATTGTGGTTGTTGCCGATGACTCAAGAGCTGTTTTTGCTGCCTCTGCTTTTGGCAAACTCACACAGTTGTTGTAGGCAGTAGAGGAAGTGACAAGGCATTTATTCTTAAGTTAAAACCTAAGAAACAAAAATATTCAATCTAGACAACAGGGTAGTAAAGGCTAAATTATAAACACAGGGATAGGTTCATGACTGGGATTGAGATCTGCTGTTTAAACTCACCTATTCGGCACTTTTACGACTGTGTGCTCCTATGAATAAACTGCAATTACTCTGTCAGAGGTTACTGAACCTGCCACCCATAGAATCACATTTTCAAAGCCTTGACATCAAAATAAAACATGTTGATTGTACTAACATGATTTTTCAATCTTCTCCTCCCTGTCTTGTCTTCAGTCATGAGTGCACAGGGATTACAGGCCAAGGATAAAACCGGCTCCAGCGACCCTTATGTCACTGTCCAGGTGGGCAAAACCAAACGCAGGACGAAGACCATCTTCGGCAATCTCAACCCCATCTGGGATGAGAAGTTCTTCTTGTGAGTGCTTTCTATTAATGTGACCTCTGTCACACTAGATAATCCCTATTGAGATTAAGAGTAATCTGTTCAAGGCAATCTCAAGGCATTCGTAAATAAGTGAAAGAAAGTCTCATTTAATAGTTTGGGAAATACTATCAGTTATGACATATTACACACCAGCTGCACTGTAGAGATTTTGTAGTTGCAGACTCCACTATAAACAGCTTTACTATGTGATCCAACAGACTGGACAGCACAGGTCTTAACCCTTTAAATCCTTCTGCTTTACTGCTTTAGTAGTGCATCTCTTCATTCTGTTTATCTCTCTGTTGTGCTGACCAGGCCTTGTGTCTTTGTTTTTAGTACAGGCTATTCTCACTGTCAGCTATCCCATAGCTGAAAGTATCTTAACATTTATCGTAGTGTTTCGATTGTACTCCCCACACAGATGCAAATACATGTGTCCATATTTAAACTAGATGATAGGTTACATTGCAAATCTAACAGAGAGTTCAGATGATAATGCTGAGTTTCCAGGAGATTACTTTGAATAACAAAAGTGGTTTAGAAAATGATGAAAATTGGAGCCTTTGAGAATCCTGTAGAAGGCCCAATAAGCTCCTACAAATATATGCTGTTGTGGTTTACTTAAGTGCTGTATGAGAACGCAGCAATTTAAAATGCAGATCTTAAAGGAAATTTAATTTATTCATAAGAGGGCTGAAGAAGAAAATAAGACCTGGGTGCTAAGTTGCATTTACAAGTGGTTTATCGCAGCTGTTCTGCTACACTTTCAGCACCAGATGGATATGTTTCCAGTTCGTAGAGGTCCAGGTATATGTGCATATCACCATCAGGCAGAAATCTCTATCTCCAAAACTTTCCTGGAAAGTATAAGAGCCCCCATGTTTTTCACATAACTAAACACTGCATGCGATTCAACCACAAGCTTTAAAAATAAAAAAACGTTTCATCCATTAAATTTTAGAAAGCCTACTGGCAGGCATAAAGGGAGATCAATGGCATTGATTCATGCAAAAAAAATTAAAATGATAAAATATAGAGATACGAGGGGGTCTGCCAAACAGCCACGATAAGTAAGTTAGCTCTGGTGAAGTGTGAAACAAACATATTATTTGATTCAGATCAGGAAGCAAAGGATTTTTTTTTTTTTTTTGCTGTAAAGGCAATGTGGCAGAGGCTTCATTTAAAGGATCAGGGAAGGTTTGTCTCATTTACTCAAATTAAAAAAAAGACGCCCAGGGATTTTTGATCAGTGAAAGCTGCACATCTTCCAACATCATTCCTCTGGAGGTTTCTGTCCATAGTTCTAGATCATACTCACGGATTAAACCATACTTTTTGTAACAAGAAAATATTTTAAAGTGATTTTTTTTAGTTCCTACTTAATGTCATTCCCCTTTCTCAAAGTTGAGGGGTTGAATTCATACTTTATTTATCATACTTTTTATGTTGACACAAAACTTCCTGGAACTTGTGTGTCACAGAGACTGTTTATGAATATGTGTGTTTTTGAGTGTGTGTTTGTGTCTGTCCTATGCCAGTTACAAACAAAGCTCCACACCTGTAATGAGACTCCAGTGGTGGCTGTAATAAAACTCTTTCCCATTACTACAGGGATGTAGATTAATAGAGCGATACATTACTGTGTGCTTGGCAGAGAGTAAAATCCCAGACTAGTGCAGTAGCAGCAGCAGCAGCCAGTGCTTCCCCCACAAAGGGATTAGTTAAAAAAATATTGCAGATAGTGTTTCTCTGGCTGTCGCACCCAAGATGTCATTAGAACAAAATGTAATCTGTCGGTTTTAATTCCAGAGCCGAACAGTCTGACCCCATCTGAAGCTGAGTGCTTTGGCCACCTCTGTTCTATTTAGCAGAGTCATTATTGTGAAACGTCTGTCAGCTGCGCGGATGCAAAAAGGGACCAAAGAGATGGACATTAAGCTTTCACAAATAAATAATCCTTACTGTGAACGCTGCTACACGGCCATTCTGGTGAATCATTGAGCTTTTCCCTGATGATTTCAACATGAATTAGGAGAGAAAAATATAGATATATGCAGAGTAAAGGTCAAACAATATCTTAGGGTAATTCTTCCTTCCAGGCACACTTACACACTCATTTGAACTAAGGCAAGAATTGTCCTCCATATGTTACATAGATAAGAGTCAGGAAGTGTGTGTTTGTGTGTGTGTGTGTGTGTGTGTGTGTGTGTGTGTGTGTGTGTGTGTGTGTGTGTGTGTGTGTGTGTGTGTGTGTGTGTGTGTGTGTGTGTGTCTGAACTTGTTTTTATGCTTGAATTGTGCATTTATTTATCTCTCTGCTCCGCTGAATAACCCAACCTGATGAGCTGTCACTGAATATGCTGTTGCTGTCGTCGTCCATGTTGTTGTGATTGTTCTGACCTGCCGTAATTATCCTCCAAATTGCAGCGAATGTCACAACGCCACCGACCGCATCAAGGTGCGCGTGTGGGATGAAGATGATGACATCAAGTCACGGGTGAAGCAGCATTTCAAGCGTGAATCAGACGATTTCCTGGGTCAGACCATCATCGAGGTTCGCACTCTCAGCGGAGAGATGGATGTTTGGTACAATCTAGGTAAGCTGCTCGTTGTAAGGTGGAGTCTTCTAACTGGAGAGAGTGATGAACTGAAAAGGATGGGTGCAGTTTTTATGGCCCTTATTCAGATGGAGTGTTTACGGCATTTGAGTCCGTGATATGTATTGATCTGTTCAGGTAGTTAAAAGCAAATATGATACCTAGGATACCACAAATGATGAAGTGCCAAACCTATCAGATGTATGAGATAGTCTAAATGCAAACAGAGATAGAGTAGAAAGCCGTTTTATGTTGCCAAACTGTGATTTCAATCAGTAACATAAAAAGGGAACAAAGCAACAAATCACACTGGGCTTTCGATGCCAGCTATTGGTGCTTGATAGCGCGGCTGTGACTTACATGTTTTTATTATCTGCTGAATATTCTTCCAAAAAAAAAATGCTAAAAGGAAAGATTTATCAAATGCCAGTCTTGGCTTAAAGTTTCCTCTTTTTTTGGCTGTCAAAAACTACACCCATCACATCCAAGAATCTGAACCACAGATTTATAGATTATTTCTGCAGCCCTACTCATATTGCATATTAGTGGTTGGTACCAAAAAAGGTATAGTGTTTTTAAGATCACCACTACAACCTCTATAGCAGGAAGCCACAGGCACCTGTGGTTCAGTTTGGGTACCATCGCTGTTGATGATGGGTCTTTCTCTGTTGCTTCTTTTATGCATCACTGTTTTCTCCATGCTGCATGTATTTCCAGCATAATGGTAGCTCCCACTTCTGTTGTAGTATTATGACTGGCGGGTGCTGTCTTTGTTTGCCTCTCCAGCTGAAAGGAGGCAATTTGTGGTAATAGTGACCCCTGTCCACTGCTGCTGCTCTGTGCCTTTTTAAACGTTCACAATGAATGTTTAAACAGGCCTCTGCTGGTGTGGGTGTCCACCCCTCCAGCAGCTCTCCTCTCTAAGCCACTTCAGCTCCACTTCAAACGGGGCCTTTGTGTTTACATCACTGTTGCTTTGTCACATTATTATTTTTCACTTGTCTATCTCTTGACCAAATGGCTGTTGAGAAGAGCATCACTCATTTGACTCAGTGGAGATGAGTTATGTACAAGAGGCACAGAGGGAGGGCATTTAAAATCTGCAACAAACCCCATCAGCTGTGGAGTCATTAGATCGCAGGCCTGTCGGGAATGTGTGCGCCTGCATCTCTGTCTCTGTGTTTGTGTGGCTGTGTGTGAGCATTCAGGAAAGGTAGTCAGTGTGAAGTGAGGGCATCTTAATATTTGAATAAACAGAACAAACTTAGCAAACCCTACCCAGCTATCTTGATTAGGGTTGAGTGCATTTAGTCGACTAAATAGTTTAAACTTTACCCTTATTAGTCGGAAGCAGAACTACTAGTTCCTTAAATGAGTTATTCATATTTTTGATATAGCTAACCTGAAATGTCAGTCATATGCTGTGTCTAAGCTTTAATTATGCTTTTAATGCTACAATTCTTTACTATCTGGATGTAAACAAGCACAGATGTCAGATATCATCCCGTAGCACTGTGCGATTTGGCAGTATTTTGATCTAGATCACGTTGTATGTAGGCTTTGTCTGGTTAACTTGACTAGAGCAATGCATAACCAGCACAGACATGTGTTGTAATTAGGACTGACTGCTGGTGGTGCTAGCTCTGCTGATGGTAGCCACTCCCAGCAAACCAATTTGACAGCATTTTGGACTAACCAGCTAGTCTGAATTTATGCTTCCATTTCAACGACCAGGAAATTAGGCACTTAGGAACATCCCTAATCTCAATTAAGCAAACGGTCTCCCATTATAATAAGTGTAGGCTATAGCTAATGATACATATGATATCATTCCCATTTTACAGAACATGAGGTTCCACCAGCTAGGAGGAAGATATCGTTTTGTGGTGTATTGAATTATGCATTATTTTACTGGCTGTTTCACTTTTTCATTTAAATGAAAATGTTACAACTTTCAGAAGTTACTTTTAATGGGTGTTCTTAATGCATGAATATGTCACTGTTCAATTCAATTCAAACAACTTTATTAGTCCCTCTAGGAGCAGCTTATATAAGAGTTGAAAAGTGAAAAATTCATTGCTTTGATACTTTTTCTGCCTGTATTGATAGCACAGCTGTTAGAGTGTGGGGGAAACATGCAGAAAAGTGGCCTGTAGTTGAACCAGCAACTGTTGGGATGAGCACTATAGCCTCGGTATATGAGGCGCCAAGCCAAACTGCTATGCCAACTGACGCTCCAGCTTTAGTTTTATTTTTTTCTTGTGGATTAAAGAGGGCAGCCAAACATGTGGGTGGCTCCCTAAGATGTGGCTTGTAATTGGTTGATCCTTTCAGTGACTTTCCAGAGGCCTTGACTACGCAGTGAGTTGCCCAGGGTATCTTTTGGTTACTTCACTTACCCAAACTAATTAGACCAAGCTTACTGGTCACATAAAGCTGGTCACAAACCTGACAAGTCATCCCGGGGTCTCTACTAGCACATTCACAAAAAGACGAGAAGATAGCAGCACATGAAACAATCACAGACAGGATCAAGTCCGTTATCAGTGGAGACATCTGATATCAAACTATGATATGAGAAATATATCTAGTGAAACGCACCCGTAGTGTTTTAGTCAAGACCACATTTAGGGATCGAGACCGAGTCAAGACCAAGACTAAGGCAGGGCAAGACCGAGACAAGACCAAGACCATATATATCAATGAAAAATCATTATGAGAGTTAACAAAATAAAAGACTTCTGTTTATTTTTGCTTAAGTTTGCTTTGAATAATACTGACAGCATCAAACAAGGTTTGGTTTTGTCTTTGTTGCCTTTCTTTTGACTCCTTAAGTTTCGTTTTTTCTCTTATCACAGTAATGACAGGGACACAGAGTGCATCAGAGGTGGTCTCGACTGTTCTTAATATTAAATACGGAGTCCGCCCAGTCCGAGACCGAGACAAGGCCGAGTAAAAATGCTTTTGATTCCGAGACGAGAACGAGACCTGAAATAAGCGGCCTTGTGACCAAGACCGGTCTCGAGAACTACAACACTACACACTCAAGATTAAAATCAACACAGCTGCATTCATAAAATGCAGAAAGAACTTGCAGAAAGAGAAAAATTGTCAAGAACGAATGTGCACAGATGTTTTTCTTGTGGCCTGTGTAACAATTTTAGATGTAAAATTCCAGCTGCAGTCCTGATGCCATCAAACGAAGATATGTGGAACTGATTAAATGAGTAGAAAAATCATCTTATAACACTTTATTTTACATCTTAGAAGTACAAGAACTACAGTGCTTCAGTGCTTTGATCAGGCTCTGTCATAGGAGTATATCAGAACAGCACAGTTGTTGACTTTCTCTCATATGTTTCATATTTAGAATCATACAGGTCGCTAAACCGTAGGTCTCCCTCCCTCCTCCCTCATCTCGGTCAGCTCAGGTATTTAAGCAGAAGTTACCATGTTGATCTACCCCAGTGAGAAGTGAACCACCTTGATCGTGCTGGATACTGGACTTAGCCTTGAAGTTACCGTGTTAACAGAAAATCCTGCTTCCTAGTAAACCCCCGAGTAATGATTAATCACAGTTGTTTGTGTGTTGCAGATAAAAGGACGGACAAGTCTGCCGTATCGGGAGCCATCAGACTCAAGATCAGTGTGGAGATGAAAGGAGAAGAGAACGTGGTTCCTCCTCACGGCCAATACACCTGTTTACACGAGGTAACCATCGTAATGAGATTAGATTCAGGCATAATTAGTTCTTACTGAGCTCCTGTCATCATTTTTGGGGAACTTAAGCATGAAGTTTTCAAAGACAGTTACTGAAGAAAACATTAGTTTATTGGAAAACAAACCAACAGGACGACAATCTTAATGGTTACTTGAAGATGTGGAGATTTCTCCAGCTGTGATAAGGGTCTTTGTTTGCTGCTGCATGTCTCAAAAAACCTCTCTTTTATTACTTGTTGTGACACAGTGCTCCATCACCGTAACCGCTTCCGTCTTATCTCTGGTGCCTCTCACAGAACCTGTTCCACTACCTGACCGAGGTGAAGAACAGCGGCGTGGTGAAGATCCCGAAGGTGAAAGGGGACGAAGCGTGGAAAGTCTACTTTGACGACGTGTCTCAGGAGATAGTGGACGAGTTCGCCATGAGATACGGAGTGGAGTCCATCTATCAGGCTATGACGTTAGTACCACCCTGATCTATGGCCTTTTACCTCTACAATCTGTCAGTGTCTCATTCGGCAGAGTGGAGGAAGGAAGGAAAAGAGAGAAGGAGCGATGGTGGAGGAGAGGAGTAGTAAAGATGTCTCCTCAGCAGAATCGGTCGTTGGAAGACTATTGAGCCCTCCTGGTTTGATTGATTAATTGTTGGTCTGCTAGTAAAAAAAAACTCCCAACCTGCCTTGGTCACATTGATCATGGACACGCACAAACAGTCTCATTTCCTTCTCTCTGTGTCTCTCGGCACTTCTGTGACCCTGTCCATCTATAATTGTCTCCATCTCTTTTCACTTCACACACACAGACTTAGGTGCAGGCAAAACTAGACCATCTGAAAAGTTCAAATCCCTGAGCACTGAGCAAGGTAATGCAGTGCCCTGTGACATGATGCAGCTTTGGTGCTGAGTTTTGTCTTCATACAGCACTGGTGGCCAGATTTACTAAGTCCTGTGCTTCCATTTCTAATAAGAGATTGTGTTTTCTCATCAAAACAGAACCATACCTTTAAGTAATATTGTTTGGGCATGCTTGCCTTTAATGGAGAGTGTGGAATGACATGCAGAGGTCAGGTGTCGAACCTGCAACCACTGTGACGAGGACTTTAGCCTCAATATATGGGGCGTGTGCTTAGACCGCTGGGCCAACAGCGCCCCCCTTTTAGTGTATTTTATATGACTACTGTGGTCACTAAAAGGTTGCCATTATGGCGTATTTACTATATCTCACCAGTGTTCAACAGCAGACAGTCTGAAACATAACAGTGATTGAATTCACCGAGTAATAATGAGCTAATGAGCATTACCATACGAATATTTACGCGTGAGCAATTGTTTGAACATCTCAAATTGCATCACCATAGTGCACCTTTTCAAGCTCTCCATCCACTGCAGAATTCGCTTGTTGAGCAGTCCCAGTAGCTGGCTATGTAATTAGCCGCTGCCTTAGTAAATCAGAATCTAATTACACACAGATTGTGTGGGCAAATTGAATGAAAGACGCGGCCCACACTTTTGCTTGCATGTCCAGAAAAGAGGCAACACTGCATTGTGGTGTTATCACCGTTTTGATAACAGCTGCAGTAAATGTAAGAAAATGCATGCGTGAAATGTTTATGTTGCTTTTAATGTCTGTTGCAAACTGTGACCGTTATGTCCCTCAGCTGGACTTTGGATGACTGAGTCCGATGCACTCCCCCATGTCTGAATATTATTTTATTTTTCCACCAGTCTTCAAGTATGTTTGATCCCTAACATCTTCTTTTCTATCTGATCCCAATGATCGTGTCTCAGCCTCCA
The DNA here is from genome assembly GCF_009762535.1 of Notolabrus celidotus. Taxonomy (NCBI): domain Eukaryota; kingdom Metazoa; phylum Chordata; class Actinopteri; order Labriformes; family Labridae; genus Notolabrus; species Notolabrus celidotus. The sequence continues at coordinate 27,709,948 of NC_048274.1, forward strand.
TATCCCACAGCAGCTCCTTTATTTTACCTTCCAAAAGCACTCTGGGGCAAATCAGAAATTGGGTCTCTTGATGAGCCCTATAAAGCTGTTTCAAGGATGCCTCTATATCATGTGTACATAAGTAAGAAGTAGAACCGCCTCAAAACAAACACGTATCTAGCACAGGTGTAGTTTACACATTTTATTGTTTTGATGCTGCAGACTGGCATGGAGACAGTGATAGATTGTTGTTTCAGCGTGATGGAGTACTCCAGCATATGAGGGATTGCCAGGTTATTTAACAGCAGACAAGTGGAGCAGGAAGTGGCCTTATTTGGAGCTTTCTCAGATGGAGTTAATACTTCAGGCCTGAACCTCGCTTAAGCTTACTATGCTTCATCAGGAATTTATGAAAGAACCTACCTTCCCGTTTTCTTCATCATAGAGCCTTGACTCCCAGTCACTCCTGACATGATGGCTGCATAAATCACAGCAGCTGTGAAGACTCACTCTCCCCTCTGTAACCACCACATCACCCCCAACACCTCCCTCCCTTCCTCCCTCATATTCGCTTTTCCTCATCTCGCTCTATCACCACTCCCTACCTCCCACCACTGTTTCATATCATCTTCCTCTCATAGCCCCAAACTATCTATGCTCATAAATAGGCATGTGGAATTGTGCCTGGTGCATCTGGTTCACTAGTGAAATCCAAGGGAGGCTTACACTAGAAGAAGCAATGTGTTAGTCTTGAAAATTGGCTCAGGAGATCCAGCTCTAAAAGCACCATGGGAATTCAGCGGATGCCATCATCACTCTCTTTGCATTACCCTCTTTGCTCGCCTAACCCCAAGTGCTCCTTGGTAATTTGGAGGCTGAAAGCAGAGTAATTAAATAGGCTTCCCGATGAGAACATGTTTGTGTTTCTATTTGTGAGTGTGTGCACATTTGCGTGCATGTGTGCCGGTGCTGCACTCAGGAGGGGGAGTAAATCAGTAATCATTACCCCACACCACTCCTCTTTTTTCTAGCTACACAAGCCAATGATTCACTGAGATGGATTTTCTTAGGTTTAAAATCCTCCTAACTTAACATCTATCATTAATGACAATTTTCAATTTGAAAGTATGAAAATATTTATTGACAAACATTTTGACTACATACATTTATTTCAACAAATGTTCAGATAAATGATCAAACCATCGGTTTCTCAAGTATCGAAGTTGAAAGCATGATTGATGAACATTTTTTAAAACATTTGGTGAAATGTAGGCTAAAGGTAATTTGAGTTTAGTTAATAAAAACACAGCAGATTACATTGAAATCTGTTTTTCCATAGATTTCAGATAAAGCATTAAGCAAATAATGTGTTTATGAAACCCTGCCTGCTTTTTTTAAGCTCTCAGGCATCTTTACTATGAGAGGAATCCAATGCCTCCAGATGTTTGGTAGCTTCTGGTCACACTGGAGGCAGAGATAGAAGCCCTGTGGACGTAATTGTTTACTGCATTAAACATACAGATTACTGCAGATATACAGTATGCTTTTATTTGTGTGGTGTTCTTTCAAGAATAACAAGACTCTTTATGCTCTTTGTGAATGTGCATAGAAGCGATTACGAGTTCTGATGGTCATACTGGGAACCAGGAGGAGTTCCTCATGGCTTGAGAAGCAGCAGCGCGAGGTGCCAACAGGAGCATATGCTCTTCAGTCAGGCAGAGATCTCTGCTCAATCCAGGCCTCTCCGGGAGAGCAAAATCGTTGCAAATCGGAAGTGCTAATACGGGAGCCTCTTTCATTATGTGCAGTTTAAGGTTAAAAGGCGCTGGAGACAGAGAAAAGAGTGGGAGATTTGTTTAAGCAGAAAACATCAAGGTGGAAACAGTGGAAGTCCCTCATCTGGGAAAGATGCCATGTGTATATTTAGTATGCACCATAAGATTAAGATCCAGTTTGTGCTGGGTTGACATATTTGGATTCACCTGAGATGGGAGCACTTACATCAGGGAGAACACAAACCAGGCTTATGTTTTCCTCTGAGGTATCCCACATTGAATTAAACGCACAAGTTTAATGGTAAACAGTAAAATTAACATTTCTCCTACCTGTTCCTGTGATTAGGGGATCCCACAGGATTAACTGAAGATCTTACTTCCTCCATCTATGGCTTCTACCGGTGCAACCTTATGTCAGTAATAGTATAGGTTATACAGCTGTGATTAATGACATCATTTGTAACAGATAGCCCATGAAGGCACTGTTCTTACGACACGAACAGGGCTGTTAACTGCTTATGCATTAACTTTTCCACTAGAAGTAATTGTTGGGAACATTAAAATTATGTTCTCTCTTCAGCAGCCAGAAGTTGAAAATAATGAAGGACTGTTGTACCATGGGATGTTTGCTCACATTTTACTGTAGTTACTGCAGTGCCAAGGAAAGAGGAGGATCAGGAAAAGGGATCGCTTCAGTTTGTGTGAAGGAAATGTCCTCTTCACTGTAGTTTCTAACACATTGAACGTTGTCTATTTTGAAAAAAATATTGAAGTGTTGAGTATATTTCGCTCGTTAGTTATTTGTCTTGTAAGCTTCTCTTAAGGAGAAGCTCCCTTATCTGTCTGAAGTAAATTATGCTGTATTGGTAATAAGATATTTTTGCGATTTGCGAATGCCAAGGCACTCTTTACAGAATAGTAGGTTCAGTTTGTTGATTGATGTAATCAATCACAACTAGTTTGTTAAACTTAACCTACGGATAAAATATCAAATAAATTGGACATATAATCAGCTAGTAAATCATCATTGTGGGAGTGTCCCAATTTAATGTTATAATTCCAAATACATCCCAATGTAATTTCAAAGCAGTCTTTGTAAGTTTCTGTTCATGAAAATCAAAAATCAAAAAATAATGCACTTAAAAACACTGAAGTGTTGAGCTTCTACAACTTTCTCTTTTTAATGTTGTCTCAAAAAGGTGCTGCCTCTTATACTACATGTGTTCTTTCTTCCTAATTGTACAGGCACTTTTCCTGTCTGTCCGCCAAATACATGTGTCCTGGTGTTCCGGCAGTGATGAGCAACCTGCTTGCTAATATCAACGCATACTTCGCCCACACCACCACCACCACCACAACCACCGCCTCCGCATCTGACCGATTTGCTGCCTCTAACTTCGGGGTAAGTGCACCTATTATTGTCTTGTCATCTGACATGCACAGAGACGACAGCAGTGACTCAGTGCTTAGTGCAAATGAGTGTTGTCAAAGGTTTCCAGTCATGGTAGCATAACATCTGATGCTGCCTTCAAGTTTTGCATTGAATCTTGACATGACTGCTTCCTGCCATCATTCTTGTTTAGAGTTATTTGTCTGAAGCAATTTGGATGCTTGAAATCAACAAAAATTCTCCGAGGGCTGCCAGTGCTTACAATTCAACTTTTAATAAGCTAATGTTGTAGGGCATCAAATAATATTTCTAAGCAGTAAGCTGAGTCTGGCAATCTAACTCAACCACTAAATTTTCTTCCAGGAAGTAAAAATGAATCATTGCCGGCATATGGCAATGCTTCCAACCACGCAGTGTTATAAATTTCTACACACAATGCTTGGGGTGTGGTGACGCTCTAAACTGAATTATGGAATTCTCCTCCTGACAGAGGGAGAAATTTGTCAAATTGCTGGACCAGCTGCATAACTCACTGAGGATCGACCTCTCCAAATATCGGGTATGTGAGACTCTTTGCATGTGTGTTTAAGAAAATCATCTCCATGTTTGTCACCTCAAAGTCCACATTTCTTTAATGTTATAAAGTGTGTTACACTTGATATTTTCTGTGAAATGATCTGTTACCTGCTGCTCATCACCTTGTGGATTCCATTAGAATATTAAGGTTTATCTTCTCTCTTAACAGTAGACTTTGTGCTTACTGTATCTGTCTGTAGCAGCAATGCATATACAATTTGTTGCAAATACCAAATTTGTTAGTTGCCCCCATAAGCTGGTAGATTATACACATGTTTGAATGCCTTTCAGTATGTGTTATTCGCATGTAAGCTGTAGAAACATCACAGTGTGCAGGGTGAACATTAACGCCAGGTTCAAAGACATTCTGATAAATACAGGGCGGTAAAGAAGAGGTAAATGTCATTCTAGATGTAATGGTGATGTCTTCCAGGAAATGGCATTTCAGAATGTCATGTTCCTTAAGTATTAGTAATATCAGATATACACATAAGGTTTATGGCTTTGAGACTTTGGGCATGGATTTAGTTTATATGAGCTGTGACGATGAAGGAAGACTTGAAAAATGTCATTGGGAATAGCAGACATGAACTGATGGATACACAGAAACACACACAACTTCATGTTTTACATTGTTGTTCAACAAAAGCAAATATTGCTCAACCCATCTCTTTTAAAATGAATCATGTGACTGAAGCCAGTGGTGTAGCCGTGGACATAAATATTGATGAGGAGATAAGTCAGAGGGTCCATCAGCATCTCAAGAAATAGCGGTCCTCGCGGTCCAATAAATAGAGCCTGCAGTGAGTGTCCAGCACTCTGTCTGCCATCGTGGTTCATGGATGTAGGGCACTGGGCATCTTGTAAACATCTGTAAACTTGGCTGTACTCTCGCTCGATTCTGTGTATACGCGAAAGCATCTTCAGGTAAATATGATGTAAAATTTTTGTGCCATGAATGTGTTTGATAAGAATTTCATACGGCCTATATCCCGGTGGGCTCCTTACATGAACTAGACGATCCCCCTCCTGCTGTTGCATGTTTTATTTAACTTAGAAGACACACCTTACATATCGGTGATTAATCTGCAGCAGTCCAAGGTCAGATTCTTCATTATTAACCGCTAGCTGCTTAAACATACATACTGCAGCAAAACTCAAGTGGGGCCCAGTGGGGAGTGGAGGGAGGAACAGCTAAGCTATAGTATATACAGTCTGTGCTTCTGGTGCAATGAGGCGAGGCGGCCCCTGGGAACTGCAAGCGACTGTTTGTGTTAACCAACCGGAACCAGTGCTTCTTTTTAATCTGTTACCATTTTTAACAAAACATAGAGTATTTATGTGTAAGCTCAGAGATAAAGAAAACATGTTTACTTTGTGAGTTTTCCTCTCTGCTTTTGTTTATATGGTGTTAGAGAGGTGTTGTCATATCTTTGGTACACACACCGTAAAAGTCTGTGCACTGCATTGTGGTAAGATTAAATAGATATTTGGTTTCATTTTTCATCACACTGACACAGATGGTGGGGAATAACATGTTCTACATAAACAGGCCCAGTGCTCTTTCACCCCCCTCTTATTGGTCACACTCTCCAGTCCATTCGTTTGATGGTGTGGGTTCATTCCTCATGGTAGTACTCCAGGTGATTGTCACTGAATGATACACAGCAGGCGTCGTAGGTTATCAGACTTTATGTGCTGCTGTGAGCGGAGAATATTCCAGTTTACCTTTCAAAGCCATACTGTATTTGTGTTTGACTTAAACAGCTGTCACCATTTGAGGCGTCGCAAGGCTACATGCTGTCAGTGTGCACAAAGCTCACTGTTGGCACTACATAAAATTTTTCTTACACGTATTCATGCCGTTTGCTCTGTGACTTGTAGCTGCACTGTATTGGCTTTTTTTTTGTATTACACCACAATAAAATAAGTATTGTTAAAACGGAACAACAAAGCACAGCTGATGACTGACACTGAAACCTGAAACGAGCAAATACTGGAATAAAAATAGTAAAGAAATAAAAAGAAAGCTGAAATTCTAATTCAAGACCAAAAGACACCAAGGTTTCCCACATTTCCAATGTCACTGAAATCACATGCACATCAAAAACAACAAACAAACACAAATCATTCAAAAACAAAAGATAAATTAAACAATTTGACACACAGTGGTTGGAGATCAAAGTCTTAAACTCTGCAACAGAGGGAATATATATCTTTGAAGCCTGTTTGAGAGTATTCCATGAGTTAGGCACATCAATAGACAATGCTGACCTACCTAGCTCAGTGTAAGAAGAACGAGTCATGTAGGATCAATGATGCCACTCCAACAAGTTTGTAATGTAATAGGATAGCTTTCCAGTAAGGGCTTTCAAAATAAACAAATACCAGTGTTTGTTTAGCCTCTACTCAAGAGAAGAAAAAAAAGACAAATTAAATAGTTTTGTTAGATAAAGTTCATAGCACTCTAAGCACTACCTACCTCATCATATCATCCCCATACTGAATCAGAAATTTGTTTAAAAGAGCGATTGAGAATACTGTCACCCTGTCCTTACCTGAAATACATGATACCAGGTGTAATTTAAAATCTGGCAGGCAGACATTCATCTGTAATTGCCCGAGATCTTCCACTCGCAGGTCACTAAATGTGCCGCTGTGTTCTACTCAGGCAGATTGAAATCCTGACATACAGAACATAATCTGCCAGAACAATCCCAGGAGAGTTAATCCTGTTAGACACCACACACCGTCGCAAACACTGTCACACACTCCGGCTGACCCTGTATAAGCACGTGCACCTCCGCATACATGCGCTCAGCAGCAGGTACATCACATAAACCTTCCTTTTCTCTCTCCTCCTCTCTCGGTCTCTTACAGACACATGAACACAGAAACACAAACACATCTCTCTGGCACACTCTTCCAAAAATGCTCACATTAACATGGCCGTTTGACTGTAAAGGCTCACTGACTCGCACACAGGTATGCACCTGAGCCTCCACACGCCTGCACAGCTGGTGGCGTTTCACAGTGAACTGTAACTGAGAGATGACCCTCTCACCTTTAACGTGACACAAAAGGTAATGTGTCATTGAGTGGGTGATTGCTTCAGCTCCCATGTTCAGTTCTATGGCTCGCTGTGTGAAACTACGTGTGATTACAGACACACCCTGATAACTGCAGATCCTGCTGTCTGCCCACACAGAGATAGAGAGAAAAAAAGAGAGAGAGGTTGAGAGAAGGACAGCCAGTAGATACCAAGAAAGAGAGAGGGAGATAGACAATGAAGTTGCAAATAGTGAGGGAGGGATAAACAGGATTTGGAAAGGGGAGAGATAGATGAGACAAGCAGGGGGAGTGAGAAAGTGGTGAAGGAGATGGGATTTGGAAAGGGGGTTGGATTTGAGAAGAGAGCGGGAACAGATGAAGAATGAAAGGAGCCTTGGTGAGCGGGCGGCAGCAGAGGAGAGAGAGGGTTAAGTGAAGGAGAGATGGCCTCTGTTATTTTCAGATGGCCTGGCTGTCTGGTGATGACACGTTCACTGAGAGCAGTCACAGAATATCGCATCGGCTTCACCTGCCAGCACTGCCCTGCTGCTCTCTTGTCAAGCCTGCCACAGACCAGTGGTCCACACACACACACACAGGAACACACACACACACACACACACACACACACACACACACACACACACACACACACACACACACACACACACACACACACACACACACACACGCACGCACGCACACACACACACACACAGAGTTCATAGTCTCTCTCCTTCATTCTCGCACTTTCTCGAGCCGTCCCACTGAGCCGCCTGCCACTATTGGACAGTAATAAGATTCAGATCTGGCTGCAGCACCCGTTCACCGTATGGATTTCCCCATAATGACATTCTGAGGGAGATTGAGTTTGCTTTTGTAAAACAGAGGGCTTGAATCAGCAGAGAAAGAACTAGAGTACTGCTGCCACTCTACATTTTGCCACATATGCGTTTCTTCCCTTTAAACTTTGTCCTAACGGCTCTGATACACACTGACACCTTGTATAGCCAGTCTGTCCCCTTTGGGATTTGCAGGTTTCTCTGGGTTGGACAAAAAAAATCAGAGTATTCTGAGCATGCTGCGAGGGGGGATTTGTGCTGTTGGCTTAGTTTGGACAGTTTGATATAAAGTGATGTTTGTTCACTGAGCACCCATGGGAGTTGTGTGCTGTTCGCTTAAAATGGAACTCTAGGCTGTGAGAGAAAAGGTTACTTAATGCAAACAACTTGGTGTTGCTTTCTACAGCACAAAAGTTCTGGCTGCCTCCTCCAGTAAAAAGGACATGAAGAAGAAATACGTGTACCATTCTGTACCTTCTGGATTTGACAGATTCAGTATCACTGAGCTGCCATTTGAGGTTTAAAAGCATCACATAAACAAAAACATATCACAGGGTGGAACAGAAGTAAACACGCGGCCTCACATGACAGACAAAAAGAAGTTCCTTTGAGAAGGAAAATGTTCAGAAAACAAAGCTGCATCTGCAGAGTTGCAGGTATTCAGGCTAATCTTGTTCTTTGCAGAGCAAAACTGACATAATCCAGAGCTAGCTCTTTGAAATTTATGACAGACAATGTGAAAAGCCGAGCATAAGTGACAAGGCTGAATTGCATTTCACCGAGTGATAGGGAACCTCTGTGCCACTCTTCTGCAAAAGAAAAGAAATGATTGAGAGTTAATGAAAAGAGCCAGAAGTCGTAAAGGTGTGACGCTTTGCTTCTGAACTGACGTGACTCTGGCTTTGTAAACAAGAACCTGCAAATGAAGATTTAAAAGATGTTCTTTTTGTGGCATAACATGATGTCACATTATGTAGAGAGGTGGAACGAAAGAGGGAGTTCAACCACTTTTTTATAGAGCTTTAGAGACGCCTCTTTCAATAAAAATGTATCAATGAGGTATGTTATAGATGCAAAGTAACTTAAATAGACACACACATGCATGCCTTCGCTCTGGATGGTCACAGTGTGTTTCTATAACAGTTTCAGGTCTAGTGCCCCTCAGTGCATGACGGCTTGTGATCTCTTTTCCACATGATTACCTGAACTCGCTCCACTTGTTGCCCTGTGTTTGACCAAAAACTTTCGCCTTTACGCTCTGGCTTTAATATAAAAAAAGAGCTCAGTAGAAGTTAACTTTCAACCCTCTGTGCCAATTATTAGTTCTATTAGTCAAAATGTCCACTGTTTCAATGGAGCTGTGCAGTGTGTATCATACACCCTCAGGAGAGCTGACTACAATAGATGTGAAGAAGCTGCGTCATGACCTGATATTATCCTTTCACAGATCAGCTGAATAATAGCTAAAATTTGTCAAATCAAAGTGAAGTTATGAAAGTACAGAAAATAAAATGTGCTGACCTTATTTTTAGTTTGATGATAAGCAGTTGCTGCTTTGAAGTTCTGCACTCACAGTAGGCACCGGCCCAACACAATATTCAGCGAAGACTCAAAGGAAAACAAAGAACTAAAAGCTCATCAGCATCACTCACTCCTCGTCCCATCTCATAATAGACTTTCTGTCATTTTTGGAAGGCAGTGATGATGTTGTCTCTACCTTTGGCTCAGAGGCTGATGCTTTGCTTTTTTTTTCCGTATGCTAGCCTGCTTCTGGGTAATAAATCTGTTCTTTTTTTCTTTAGCTTTTCTGCTGCTGAAGCCAGAGTTTTTTATACCCTGCCTTTGTGTTTTTAGACATAGGAGCATTAGAGACATTCAAAGCTCCTTCTTTACACAACCGTCACTGCTTTTTGAAGAACTGCGCCCTAGGAAGAGTCTTTCTACAGTAGAACGGGTCTTTGCATGAGTATAAATACCAGCAACTGTAAAGTAAGGTGATAGACGAGTCACTTTTATAGGTTGGTCATCGACAGTGAGACGCTCTGTCAAGAGTCAGGTATTTTTCCATGTTTGACTGATACACATGGTGTTTTTATAAATCAAGCAATCTTTATTTATGTATTTATGTATTCAAATCACTCACCAAAACCCACCTGTTTAGAATTGCTTTTAACGTATGATTGCTTTTAAATGTATTTTATTCATGTTTTTATTATTCTGTTGTTTTATATGATGTTTTTATCCTTTGTGCAGCGTCTTTGAGTTTTTAGAAAAGCGCTTTATAAATAAAATGTATTATTATTATTATTATTATTATTGTCAAATCACAAAAATGTTTTATCTCAAGACTCTTTACAAATAGAGCAGGTCTAGACCGTACTCTATGCTATATTATTAACAAAGACCCAACATCAAGACAGGATAAGATCCAGTCCCCTCTTACAGATGGGACTCAGTCTGATCTCATCTTAATCCACCTTGAGCAGAGCACTTTGCAGCATTTAGCAAGTTACAGCAGTGAGGAAAAACTTTTAACAGGCAGAGACCTCGAGCAGAACCAGACTCATGTTAGACAGCCATCTGCCTCAACCGAGTGGGGGTTGGAAAGAGGGATAGAGGGAGATGAAGACAGAGAGATGATAGTGGTGAGACGGATAGTAGTAGTTGTAGTAGCTGGAGTCTGGCAGATTCTCATTAGCAGGCTGTCTACAGCGGAGCAACCTACGAGACAAGGGACCTCAGGGACTTGAGAAAGGTCTGGTTAGTAACTTTAATGGGACAGGGAGAGTTACAGTAAGTAAAAGGCAGAGACGGGAGAGAAAGGATCCCAGTGTGTCAGTTCCCCCGTCAGTCTAAGCCTATAGCAACATAACTAAGAGCTGGACTAAACCTGAACCAGCTACTTAAGCATCCTGAACCACGTTCCCCACGTTCCCCACCTTCAGCTGGGATTTTTTGGGGGGGAACATCTGTGCTCAGTTGCTTCTTGTCACATATATGAAGTTAGAAGCCTTTGTCTAATGTGCTGTCTTACCATCTGTTATCAGATGAGGATGTCAAGTTCTGTAGATTGTCAGACTGGTAGCTGACATCATAACATCTTGCATGGGGACTTTTATAAGCTATGAGGATCCCACCTACCTCCTTTGCACCAAAATGAGTGTCAATGAGCTAAGACTTTACATGATTAAAATCACCATAATTACAAAGCTTGATTACCTTTTCATGTCAGAGAATCTTCTATTTAACAGATTTTAAATGCTAAACAGTGGAGCATTTCTATTCCTGACAAATATATAGACCATGACACAAGATTTTATTGTGTTTGTGATTCGGATGAGTCATTTATTAGGAACACAAGTAGACTCAATTGATGAGACTTCCACTATCACTATAAAGCAGACAGGCAGGAGTGAAAATTGCACCCTTTTTGTTCCATTTCAGCTCTTTCATGGTTATTTTCCTCTCCTAGATAAAGGTGTTAATGCCTCTATTGGAAAAGCAAGAAAGCACTTGATTAGTTTGACATTACTTGAGGAATGCTGAGGCCTTAGTGGATTAGCTATCTTTATTTTTCAGAATTACTTCTCAGCAACAATGTCACACGGCAGTCCTGATTGGCTTCACCCTTTTAAAGTGGCTTTTCCTTCACCACCACACCAACAAGGAAGAAAAAGATCAAATGCATTTTGAACTGCTATGACTGTTCCAGCACACTGATTTCAGGAGGAGTATAAATGGCAACATTCAAGGTTTCACTGGAAGCGATGAATCCACGTTTCAAAAAGGCTGGTTACACTTGTGTCTGAAGGCTACAGATACGTGAGGTTACTGTAAGAGAAATTTCAGTGTCAGCAGTGAGAGGGAGGGCAGTGACTGATGGCTCTTACAGTACAAGCGTCATGCTGTGAATGGGGATTGCTTGTGGTACAGTAGCTGCAAGAAATTTCTTTTCTTTGATATTAATTGGGGATTTATATTTAAAGCTGATTCTGGGGGACCAGATGAGTCAGAATGCAATAGCTTCTTAAAGCACATCTTAAAATTCAAACAGAGCATAATCTAACAGCAAGAAACAAGTGATGAAATATCAGAGGCAGTGGTGCAAACATTTTGTTTGAGGCGGAAAACCAGCTCAATTTTTTTTTCCTTTCTTTTCTTCCTCCATCAGCGGCCAAATATAGAATAACTGGTCCACATTTGCTTGTTCAGTATGTGTGTCATGCTTGTGAGCCTGGAGGTTGTTTAGTTGATCTATGTTGGGGATTTTGAGACCAGTTTCCAGGTTGAAATGAACAGAAAACTCCATTGTCTTTATTTATCTTCTTTAAAAAAAAAAGTAGGCATAATTCATTCATGATTCAACACAAAAAGCCTTCTTATGCTGCATGCATCAAAAGGATGTCAGGCGAGTTTTGCCTCAGCTGCTCGGCCGTCATCTCAAACAGACTGCAAGACTTACAGTGCTGCGTAGCTTTGGCTCAGTTTTATTAATTTCTATCATGCATTTATTCACAAGGTATATTAGGAGAAAATAAAACGTGGGGTTTTTACTAGACCGCTGAGCAGGTAGGTGAAGTAGGATAATGTATGGGGCAGTGATGCCTTTCCTCAGGGCTGTCAGAGCTTTATATGCTCCCCGTCACGGTACTCTGCTCTGCCTGATGACTTCATGGCCCCGAAATAGAGGTTTTCATCTGCAGAGACCTCCCTTGTCCACTAAACGATTAGACAGACAGTCATTTCGTTATGATTGCTGGGCGTTGCTCTGTAATCAATTTCAATGTTTTGGCCTAAGTGTTATGATGTGGAGGGTTGGGGTGATATGACGTTAAAAGGTTGCGTCCTCTTATGAGCTTTCTCCTTTTCTTTTCCAGGATAACTTCCCCGCAGGGAACCCAGAGCGTCTCCAAGATCTGAAGTCCACTGTTGATCTGTTGACCAGCATCACCTTCTTCAGGATGAAGGTAGCTTGTGTGTTTGTGTGTGTGTGTAGATGTATTGACAGGGGGCAATATACAGGGGGATGGGATATGGCACTCAGTGTAAGAGGAATTGAAAGAAACATAAACAGTGTGATAAATGATGACCGAGCACAGCACTATCTAACAGGCTTTGTCTAAAATAAACGTCATTTATTACCTTTTATCATAACAGTGCCCTTGATTGAGTGACTGAGACTCCTTTAATACTGGTCATGGCTGTAAAATCTCCCAACCTTCAATTATAAACATAACCCCAGATTGATTCTTGGCACGTTCCCTTTTAGGTAAAATCAATCCAAACACATAATTCTGGAAAACATGTCCTCCTCAACAACGATCTAACCCCACTGATTTATCATCGCCTTATTTCTTGACTGCAGGCTCTTGCAACTGGGGTTGGGTTTACGTAATGCATGTTGACCTGCATGCTGTTAAAAATACTTCCAGCTCTGCCTCGTTCCCTCATCCTCCCTCCCCCTTCAACAGCATGCGTTGTCTTGACTTGTCTTCCGCTTTATGAAAAGCTCGGCTCCATTCAGCTCTCTTTTGGCGGGAGTGGGGGTGCGGAGCGGAGCGCTGAGGCATAGCTAAGATGGCAGCTGTGAGCAAAGGAAGGAAAACTGTCACTTTAGGTTATCAAAGCTTTCAGTCTGTGCTGGGCCCATGCTGAGCTTTATGGTACATACACACCGTTGCTCCCACACAGAGGCTTCAGCGTTACTATAGAATTACTGCACACACTCCTGAATGCCAGGCTGGCCACGTGTCAATTATGATATTCATAATAGATGAAGAAGGTTTCCCTATTTCCACAAGGAAGTGATATCTTCGGATTAATATTTCAGACATGCAATGTGATATCATTACATTATCACTGCACTGATGGATGAAACAGTACATGGTAATACATTTAAGACTAAGTAACTGCCATTGATCTGGTCCGCTAACATTATATACAGCTTGTCAGTTTTTATATATAGCATAAACTTTCAATAGATTGAGTGAAACACCCAAGCCTGGAAGCATATATCTCATGTCTGTGTATTATTTTTGTGTGTGCACAGGTACAAGAGCTCCAGAGTCCACCCAGAGCCAGTATGGTTGTGAAGGACTGTGTCAAGGCGTGTCTGGACTCCACATACAAGTACATTTTTGACAACTGTCATGAACTGTACAACCAGCTCCTTGACCAGGTGAGCACATCCCTTTATCTGTTAACAAACAAACCAGTAAGCTTTGAAAAGTCTTGACTGTTGCACAAATAGATTCTTTACAATCTCTTATACTGTCAAATTAATTACCAAAAAACAGATCTATGTATTCTTCAATGAGCATCTGGTACATTTATTGACACACACACACTAATCAGTGTGTCATTTAAACTTTTAGTGTCTTCCCACCTTGATTTAGTTATGTGTCTTCAAGCTCTACAGCCTGGCAGCCTCAGATAAGAGTACAAACTGTGGGTTCTTTTACCAGAGACAATGTGTGCCTCTCAGACACTGAATCATCGCCTCTCGAGCTGCATCGCCTGTGCATAGCAGCATGCTCATAATTGGCTTGTCAGTCAAATCTTTTACCAAATCTCTTTCTGCTGCCTCCTTTCTTAACACAGCAGACGGAGAGGCAATGTACTTTTTGTTTCCAGAGAAGTAAACTAGTCTGTGTCTCACCTCTTACATCTGGCCTCCTGTCTGAAAGTGCACATGCTTTCTGAGGAGGTTAACTCTTGTCCAACCGCTCATCGTTCATCCTCCGACATTAGTTCTTCATAACACTTTCCAGTTTATGGCTACTGCTGACAGCATGTCACAACTAATGTTGAAAAACTTCATAGTATTTTAAACTACAGCTACATATTGTCATTTGAAAATGCTTCTTCTCCAGCACTGGGTTTGTTTGCTGTTTGGCTTTAGTGTCGTCTTCCCCGGACTTGAAGTTACAACTCTGACAACAACCAACCCATAAAAAAACACACTGAACGAAACAGAGACAATTTTTACCACTATAATGTTGAAGTAAGTACAGGGCTGCAGACTAACTTTTCTAATTTAGCACCAAGGATACCAACTTGCTGAGCTGGTCATGTAAGGACATGATTATTCTGTACAGCATGGAAATAATTCATGAAATGCACTCTGAATAATAGCCTTCAGTTGCATAACTTAATCTATGTGGAGTGGCAATTTTCCAACCAGAGAACCACACTCAATATCAACCCAATCCAGAACGTGTCTGGTAGAAGAACGCTGAGACCGTAGACGGTTAAGATCCATGAAATAGACTCAAAAATCAGATAGTATAATTTGTGAGAAAATAATGCCCTTATTCAGCTGTAACATTTATCAGATAAGACTCAGTTCTTTCCAATCTCATTGATGTTCAGTTATGTACAAAATATATTTCTGTGTTTTGTTTTATTCTCTATCACATATTTGTAACATGAGCTGCTGCTGTGTGCTCTTCTTAAATTGGTTAATCTGTAATAGTCGTTTGTTTAAGGATAGTATCAGACTGGACCTTTTCAAAGTTAGCTAAATGTCTGTAGACCCCATCTACAGTGTTTGATAGTGTAGCTGCTGTGCCTGTTTTTTTGCCTGATTTTTTTTAATATAAAGGGGTCCTGCTGACCGGCATCTCAATACTCTGTAACTTACTATGCAAGTGTCAGGATGAGTGGGAGTGGGAAGCAAATGCGGACCACAGGGTTTCTGAAAGTTATTCCAAACCTAACAACCCCTAAAATGGCAAGCAATCAGTTGGATAGGGAAAAACCAAAACAAAGAAGTACGACACAAAAAGGTTCCTTTAATTAAACAAAGCTTTCCAAAGATAAGGAGAAAACGATCAACTGACAGGAAACCAAAGTATCTGGAAAACCAAGGAAATCTCATTAACACAAACTCAAAGGCTACGAAGGATGCCTGAAACGAGGACTAAAAGACAGAGGTAAAGACCCACCCAACTTCAAGAGAACTATTGTCTTATGAGGACAAGAGAGAGAAGATGTTTTGTGATGCTTAGGCAACAAACACCGCACAGAACACGCAAGAGATCCACTCACTGGCTGTCTTCGAAACCGCCTACTATACTAGCAGTATGTACTGATTTGGCCAAAATTCAGTATGTAGTATGTGAACAAGAGCAAAATCTGCAGCATGACAAAACTCCCCAGATGTCTACTGATTCGTGAAAATTTCACAGTATGCACCGGACCAGTCTGCCTCACGTACTGTTTCCCACAATGCACAGCGCTCGTTCTACTTTTTCTTTTCTCTTCTTTTTTTGACGGGGGTAACTCTGTTTTTAGGTGCTGTGAAAATAATTATTAAATTCAATATAAACCACTTCATAAATGTTAAGTCATAAGTGAATGCTAAAGAAGCAGTTTATCTATCAGCTTGGCTGTTTACTTCCGCATTTCGAAACCGGAAATTCAGTGACGTCTGGCCCAGCATGCTGCAACACAGATCAAACAGAACAGTCATACTACATACTAAATTGAAATGCAGTGGGTAGTAGGCTGTACCTACTGCCTACTATACCAGTAGGTAGTATGTGGCAGGCCATTTCAGAAACAGCCATTAACTCAGAGGGAAAGCTAATGAGTCAGCACAGGTTACTGTAGTTCAAGAGTATATATAAGCTTCCCACACCTGTTCCAAATCAGGGGCAATCAGGCACACACACCTGACTCTGCTCTGGGATGATTCCTTCACTAAACCCAATGAATGGTCAAAACGAGAGCCCCTCACATACAAGTTCCTCAAACAACCCCACTTCAGAAACACAGAACTTTCCCTTTAATACACTCACCAGTGCTTACTTTCGTGTTGTCATCGTATAAAAGGGAGGCTATGATCGAAGATGTGCTGCGAGGTTTGACGTCTGGGTTGGCTTTTTCATTATCTTTTATCTTCTTTTTCACCTCAGTGGATAAGGTATCCATCTTTCCTTCACTCCGCTGCCTTAATCTCACAAGCACTGACACACAGTCTCAACCTCTTGTTGGCTCTCCTGCCCAACCCAGCCTCCAGCTCGCTCTGTATTTTGCTCTTAAAACAATCTGCTGCAATGCAGACTGGTTCATTTTGGAGCAAAGTTGGTTTGTGGCCATTTGGCAGATGCGGTAGTGTTGCCATTTGCCATATTCAGAATTACAACCATTGGAAGTTTTGATTCACACTCTCTTAAAATGTTTTTTGGTCTGGTGCCCTCGTACCCACGGGGTTACAGTGAGTTGATGAATAAAATGAAGGCCTGTGTGTTTATTGGTTCTGTAAAGGTTGTTTGGTATTTCACGGTTTGTGGAACTCAATTTGTGGAGTAGCATCTCAGCAGGTAATTATGCAGGCAGATAGGCAACACTGGCTTACTATTAGTTGTGTCTTAATGAACCTACTAGCTGCATCATTGGCTGTTTGAGCCTGGGGATGCACACTTTAGATTCATGTAGGAGACAGCATGAAAGCCTCCCTCCAACTACAAACATTATTCTAAGGCCATGACTTATCAAATATCACCTCCAGCCTGTCATGAAGGTGTTGCCGCACCTTCCTTTTGATTTTAAGCATTCTTAATGTTGCTGCGTGACACTTCTGTAAAAATATACACACTGTCTCTGAGTGATAAATCAATAAGCTGTGCACCTTTCATTCATCTGACTCTAACAGTGTACAACATGACAGTTGCAAACTTTGCACAAAGGACTTCAATGCTCCAGGAAAAGAGGTAGTCCAGGGTGAAGAGCTGTATAAAAGCATTGAAGCATCATGCAGCACTTACCTGATGCAAACAACCATCTTAAGACTCTTTTGGCTCTTAAGTGTCCACATGGATAATATATGAGCTCCAAAAGTAAGAGCAAGCCCTGCCTCACTGCCTCCTCTCATAAGGATATATCGGCAGCTGGAGCCTCGTTCTCCTATCAAGTATTCAAAAAGTAAATTCATTATGTTTTCAAGAAACACAGCATCACCCGGTCCTCCGTTTTTTATCTGCTTCAGTGAACACATGAAGACGTTCACGTGCTAGTGTACCTTCTTGGGCCTCACTTGAGTAATAATCAGGTAACAGGCAGCTCCACCTGATTACCGAACGCTTTAATTCCCAGAGAGAATGGCCTCCACACCACAGAGGATAATGTATTCTAAGATAATGGGTGCAATCCGCTCAAAAGTTGAATAATAAGCTTCCTTTGTTTAAACAGCCTGAGGGGTTGTAAGCAATTACCAAACCAGAGAGATAGACACTTTGGCTAATTACATCTTCGTCCACCACAGCTTCACGAGTGACAGCCTCTCCATCAATGTTTCCTTCACAGCAGAAGCGGAAGACATCCTCTTCACGACCAAAGAAGATCTCACTGTGACTTTAAATTATGATGTTCACATATTCCAGGTAGCCTTTGACTCAGCAGGAAAAACACATTATGGACCCCAATTCTCCAGCTGTTAATAGTGACTGAGCGCGGCAACACGAGAGCTGACATGGTGGCCAGGCAGGCAGGGAGTGAAATATCTCAGCCACAGCGAGGCATCTTGCATAACATAACAACAAAGCTCTCTGCTTCTGCCTGGGCGTAAAATGACTTGAAGATGGGGGCAGGGGGATTCTGGCTTAACAGTTTCTTAAACCCTGGCAGAATGGGGAGGATTTTGAAAATACGAAGGCCAGGGGGAAATGAAAAGAGGGCAAGGGATGCATACAGAAAGGGCATGAGGACAAAATACCATAAGAGCCAGGGAGGAATGATGGTGCACACACCAGGATTGAAAATGTATGAAAAAAATATACATATGTATGCACACTGTTTGGTGCATAATGCAAATATAAATGCAGAAGTAGACGGATGATTAAAAGCAATCTGGATTTAAAGAAGGAGGTTGGTGAGCATTGACAGGCATGCAGAGGCAGAGACCCACTGTGCAGATGAGCCGCAGAGGAGTGGGACTCCACTTGTTACTGAGCGAGCAATTCAAATTGATTTGATAAGAATCTCGCTCACTGACGTTATCACATATTTGCCAACAATACCCAAATGACCGGTTTTACCGTGTTTGAAGAAGGCATTGTTTGTTCCCAGAAACTTTGAGTGTATTCTGTTTCCACATGAGCATATGTATGTACACATACAACCTGTTTTCACACATGCATTCCAGCAGCTTCAGATCCACCCACAGCTTTTCATCTCCAGAATGTGATCACAGTCTCTGCAAGCATCTTTCAATCAGAGACTCTGTAATTTGTGTCACATTGTGAGAATTGATAAGAAGCCAGTTATGCTAATGCTCATTTCTCCCACACAAGGATTGAAAGAGCTAAACCATAAACATAAACCAGTAGCTACCCCTCTAGAGGAGTGATAGCCTCTTATTTATATTTCTGCTAGTGCCCTCAACACTCCATGCACTGGGAAAGTGGAAGCACACTGCGCTCTTTGTTCGCTACTGTATTCCCCTCCCAGTCCATCTGAGGGTAAAGCCCATGGGTCGGTTGTTGTCTGTAAAAAGACAGCAGGCTACTTAATCACCTTTAACAATGTGTTTGTACCTGCTGGAGGTGAATACAGATGAGCAGAGGGAGTCTGCACTGAGTTTTAGCCGGTTGCAAGCGGCATCCAATTTAGTAGGGATGACACAACCTTCAGTGTCCTTCATACATGCATACAGCTATGCTCGTGCACACTCTCATACACAAAGATGCACTAACAGACCAGTTTTTGCATAGCTGACTCACCTCCTGCAGAGATACTTCTTTCATTATTCATGCCTCGAATTTAGCGGAAATGTACCTTGCTGCATGCAGTAGCACATCTTCCCCAGAGCTGTCCCACCAAACCCTCTTTCAAACTAAGCACGAGTATACTGATTTCAGAAGCAATGAGCTAGGGGCTGGAAATGCTCAATGCCTATGCTGTGTAGCTGTGATAAAACCAGGTTTTCTCTCACTTGTTAACCTCTCAATATGTTGATTTTCATGATTAATTGACCAAGAAAATCTGTCTTTGGTGCTGCCTGCCTTAATTTATGATCACACTCACCGTAAATTTTTCTTCTCAGACAATTTTAACGGGTTCTATAAGGCATGCAGTTAATGATTTACATCTTTTCCACATAATTAAAACGTATCCATGTTAAATTGCATGTACCAGCACAGTTTCGAGCAAAGATTCTGTTGCAGATAAAGCTTGTGTACTCCCAGACTGGTGCATATTCATTTCTTACTGCAGAGCAAACATAAGTGAATATGCAAATGATAAATTCATGAGTCTTTGATGAATATGATGGCTGGGATGTAACCTCCCATGGAATGAGTTGTAATCTGTTTTCATGACGATGGCACGCGGGATGATGGACTTTTGCAGCTCTAAACCCAAATGATTAAAGTGGTGAATCCTCCATTGACACGATGGACTGTTACAAAATCAGCTGTAAGCCTTATCTCTACTTCTTGTTCCTGTGGGATTAAATTCTGTAGATCTCTTATCTGCAATGCCAGCAAGACATGCAGCAGCGTTACATCCTATGCATCGCCAGATATTCAAATCAAGAAGAACAAGTTGATTATTGCAGGAATTGATTGGATTTTAAGGATCGCATTGATGATTAATGGACTCGTGTTGCATTTCCATTTCCCAGTTCTCAATACATCATCTCCTTTCTGTGCTGCACCAAAGTCAATGTGCCTTTGGTTGTTAAATAATTCAGTCTAAATTATTCAATAACTGCTCTGAATATATTTAACTTTTAACAATTGTTTTATTATTCAAGCATACATTTAATTTTAAAGTTAAATAAACAAATGGGAGAATGTATATAGCTTCCTCTTGAGAAGTTTTTCCTCTAAACAGTGGTTACTGCAAAATCAAAAGTTGGTTGGTTTTATGGTTTGTACTTCAGCCCTTATGGCTCAATTTGTCAGGTTTCATGATGTTTTTAAGTGCTTTTAATAATTAATGTGACCTCCTTTTTGAGAAGTTAACATATTTGTCATGTGTGGAATAATACAACTCTTTCAGTCTGTCAGTATGGCTGGTTTTGTTTTAGTGTCTGTGTGCTCAGTGAGTGTGTTTTTCTGTGGAACCTCTAAATGACAATGTGAAAGACTGTGACTCCTTCAATTTTGTGTGGTTGCACTCAGTGCGGGGGTGAACAGATGGCGGAGTCAGTGAGAGATTCAAGATTCAACACCTCTCGACCCGGGAACAACCACAGCAAGAGAGATTTCCAAAACAAATCTGACTCAAACTCCCTTCCACTTATCCACAGTACTGCAATGTCATAATGCTTTCGAACTCTCGAGTTTCAATCCTAAAGATTCCTGGGTGGTTGGTTGACATCTGGCATTACAAAAGGGAATCACCAGGATTTTGTTTAATACTTTGAGTCCTGGAGTTCTGAGGGCAGCTAACACATGTTGAGCTGCAATTTTCAGGAATAGAAGGTAACACATCTAGTAAAGGTGTACCTTCCTGTGAAGATGGAGGTTACTGGGTTTATTGTTAGCTTACTGCTAAAGGGATGGTTTGGTTTGCATTAGCAATTCATTTGCAGAACAGCTAAAACGCAGTTGCAGACATGCAAAGTACTGGATTTCATACATGCCTTTCGTTTTCCCCTGAAGCCTCAGTGCTTGTAATTTGAGGTAATGAATCCCACATGGTAATAGTGGACTCAGCATGGGAAAATAATGAGGGCTATAATCTGTTGTTGTATATAATCAAAGCATCATTGCGGAAGATGCTGACCACATAGATTTCATGAGATGTGAAGGATTGCAGCTTTTAAAGTCTTCTTTTGGTCGATGAAGGCTCAGATCGAGATGAGATGATAAAATGTAGGTTTTTAAATTGTTCCATTTTCTCACCCTCACACTGAGCATCTGCCTTACTCACATCCTGTCAGGTACTGTTTTTTTTTTAGCTCAGTTTAAATGAGCCACATGTTTAGTATCTGTATAATTACAGGATATTATCACGAGTTGAATACTGATTACATTAAGTATTAGAAATTCCTCAGATAACAAAAACACATCTTTGTTTGGATATTTTTTTGAGTAGTGTACTTACACTTCCTAAACAAACTTTCATTTTCATCATGCATACTGTTTAGCTTCACCATAATTAAAGCTGTCATGCCTCTCACCTTGATTATCATTTCTTCACTGCAGAGCCGGAAGCAGGACATCCCCCGGGAGGAGCAGGGTCCGTCGATAAAGAACCTGGACTTCTGGCCAAAACTCATCACTCTCATGGTGTCTGTAATCGATGAGGACCGGACTGCTTACACCCCAGTCATTAACCAGTATGTACTTTATTTATTATGTGTTCGATGTTCTATGCCAAGCAGTCTGATCCAAAACATGTTCAAAGTGGACTTCATTTGATGCTGTGCCAGCTTCCTGCAACAAGCCACTAGATATCCTCACTCCACGTGTAATCATGGTGGTGAGTGTGAAGTCTGATTTTAACTGCTGTGTTGCTCATTCACAACCGCTCCTAACCACATTGCTATAGGTTTGGCTGACTTGCTGATGAGTAAAATTTTGTGCTTTAATGAAAGCAGTGTCAATTAAATATTTACTCACTTTTTAATTTATATAATTTTTCCCTGCATTATTTATTTATGGCATGTACACATGGCACACATTGTAAAACAGATGTGGATGATGAAAGATCTTAAACTCATATTTAAAGAACGTGGTGGGAAACAAAAATCCTCCTCTGCCATCGGCTCCTATAAATGTGAAAAATGTATTTACTGATTGTGACGACGACATGAATGTGCACAGAAAGAAAGCTTAGAGGCATCCTGAGAAGCCAGCAGTAAAAAAAAAACAACGCTTTGTTTGCATGGTGAGCTGTAGTGTGAATGGATAAAAGGAGAAGGCAGCGCTGCTGAATTATATAACACATTAAAGATTTGTTTGTAGAAAAAACGAGGAGAGCCAGTGGTGGTGATGGTGTTCGCGGAGGTTTAAAGACATTTGTGTTTGTTTCCTTCTGATGATTTGGTGAATAAAATCAAACACATTATACCACCTTGAGAAAATGGAGCGGAGCTTGCCTTGGAAGAAATAAAATGAAGCGTATACTTCTCTTTCTGTTTCGCTCATAAATATCTTCTCACACTCTCGCCTCCCCCTATTTTCTTTTCTCCATCTTCGTGCTGATTTACGATGCTTATTAACACTCTGTTTATGCCCTGAGCTTTCTCTCCTACACTGTCTAATGATAGATCTGCAATATTCATGCCCATTTCCTTACATTCCCATGGTCAACTCTCACAGTGACAGCCACCCTGATGCCTTTTCACACTAAACCTGTGTTGACTTGTTGCCTCTGAATAAAGAGAGCAGCTGCCAGAGGAGAAAAACATGTCAGTGTGTTGCTTTGTGCAGAGAATATTTACATGGCAATCCACCCTGGAAATGTTTGAGCCAATAGAATGATCTACAGAATTTATTTTATGATTGGAAATAAAAAAAATGGATGATGCAGTTGTTTTTAAAAGTGTAAAGGATAAGAGGCTTTATGGATTATTTCCAGAAATACTCATCATGTGGATTTTTAAGCCACAAAACATTTATTTTCAGCACATAGAAGTAGATTTCAAAACATCTACAGGCATCCACAGCAGCTGCAGATGTTACCTTCATTACTGAGATGAAGATTTTTCCTTGTCTGCCCCGCCTGCCGTCCATCACGAGGGAGCATGTCGACCCTGAAGAATAATCAAGGTTGAGAGAAGATTCTGAGTGTGATTTAGATGAAAGACGAGAGACGATTGTTTCTGGGAATTTCTGTTGTTTTTCAGTTGCCAGTGGGAGCACAAATCTGCCTGTTAGTCCCAGTGTTTGTTCCTCTGCTCCACAAAAGAAGGGCTGAGAGTAAGGGAGGAAAAATGTGTGTTTATGTGTGTGTGTGTGTGTGTGTGTGTTTGGCATTTGTAACTGCCAGTGTCCCGGCAGAGCAGATGATCATTGTTTCAATAAGAACTGTTGGACAAATGTGTTTGTTGTTGTTTGAATCAGGGTGGTCTCCCCCAAAAGTCAAACATTTGCAGATAAACTGACCTTTCATTGGCGAAGGCTCCGTCATCCATAAATGTCCTCCCATCACTGTCTGAAGATACGGATGATTAAACCATTGACATCTCACGTTCTAGCTCTGACTGGAAATCTATAGACATTCAAAATAGCAGATTACTTGCCAAACACGCTTCAATCCCTGGCTCTCTGACTGTCTTTTTCCTTTGCTGTGTCATTTCCATTTTCCTTCGCCTTTAAGCCCTATGCATGCATCTCCCCTCTGCCCTGATTCAGCCAGGTTTGGCACTGACGGGGGGATTATTTAGATTATGAAATTCCCCAACCATGTCTTCTTGCACATCTGTTAAGTCGTTTGTTAGAGATCCAGGCTGGGCCACACCATCAGGCCAGCCAGCGGAGCGTGTCCTTATAGGGAAATGAGTCTGATTGGAATCCCTTTTCAATCTCACCAGGTTTCCACAGGAGCTGAATGTGGGCAGGATCAGCGCTGAGGTCACATGGAACCTTTTCGCTCTGGATATGAAGTATGCAATGGAAGGTCAGTAACAGCACACATCAAACAATTATCTCTTGCTTGAGGCCATGTGCGTGGGTGTGTGAATAGAGCCTAAGATAAATGGTTTAGATTGATTGAGAGATTGTGCAGAAAAAATCGTCAGACTTTAAAACATGGAACACAGGAGCCTGAGTTGTAGCACATGAGTAACAACATAGTAGCTAATTACTCAACAGCGGTTATAGCTAACATGTTGCTATATGCATCATGTGCATCTACCCAGGCTTTACTGTTTTTTACTACTGTATATTTTCAATGTCAGGCAGAACTACTTCTTCCCAGTAATTAAAGAGACTCTATGCTCGTTAACATAACTAAACACTGCATGAGGGTAAACCATAAGTTTGTTTTAATACTTTTTCGTTTTTAACTTTAGAAAGTCTTCTGACAGACATGGAGCTCAATAGCATTGATCAATGGAAAAAAATAATTAAATGATGAAGTATGGAGATACAAGATTTTCTGCCTGACAGCGACGATATGTGAGCGCTGTTTGTTGGCTGGTTGCACACTGTTTGTTATCGACTGCGTCCGCCTGTGTCCGCCTGTGGTCAGCTCTACTGCCTATCTAGATTACACCTCCCTGATTTCACTCTATTGATCATTATAGAGAAACTGGAACGCCTTTTAATCAAGATAAACAATTGATCAGTGGCTATCCAAAAAAAAAGACAAGATGCTCAGGTTTGTGTGTTAGTGAGCAAATGTGTGTTTATTTGTTCTCTAGACAGTCTCCACAGGAAAACAGCTTACATTTGTGTCATTAATTAGACATTTAAGGGTTAAAGTGATTTAGAATGAAGTATTCAGGTGACACATGTTGGTGTAAGGGCAGAGATGTGTGTATTTGGTGTTGTCCAGTTATTAACAAACAGCTTTTATAACCATTACCTTTAGATGGCAGTTGTACGTGCACAGTGAGTGTAGCCGTTTTTGATCATATCCCCAAAACGTACCATGATTGCGTATACACAGCAGCCATTACAAAGCCTGTACTTCTCGTGTTTCTCTTGTTTTGCTGTAGTAAACAAAGGGTTAAACTTGTCATATTTAACTGTATCAGAATTATTAAATTAGTTTTTGAGATGGATTTCCTGCTGTGCTCTACATAATGCATGAAAAAGGAGGTTTGTGCAAAATCAAAGAAGTGATTTACAAGCTGTAACCTGGCATCACCCAAAATAATCCATCATTTTTTTCCACTACCACTAATTACCCAAAAGTGTAAATCTGTCAGTCCTCAGCAGTCTGTGCCTAAGTCAAACAGTAAATATGCTTCAAAATGTATATCTCATTTCATATACCTGCTGCCTTCAGTAGTTATTATTTATTTTGTTAATGCAAGAAAGACTCCTCTCAAAGACAGCAGAGAGACGCAGTGATCAAGCAATGCATCTTAGATCCGCTCTACTGGCAGGAAGACAGATATGCCTCGTTTTAACGTGGGTTTTGACTTCAATCTCCACCCCCTCTATCTCCAGCTCACGTCCAAAAAGGCAGCAAATGACTCCTGATGGTTATTGAACCGGCTGTTTTTTTCGGTTGGAGGCTTCAGGATCAAATCCCCCAAGATAGCAGGATGTACAATGAGAGTGAGGAACGAAGGAGGGAGTTAATAGGACTGGGGTTGTGAATGAATGTAAAGATGGTGCTGTGTGTGTGTTTGTGTGTGAGGGGGGTGTCACTTACGGGTTTAGCAGAAAAGCATCTGAGTTCTGAGTTTTTTTTTCTGAAATTTTCTCAGCCAAAGTTTACCACCACCATGCATCCTGAGCAGTGTTTGAACTGTATTACCCCGACATCCTGCAATGTGACATTTAGAGCACAGCACTCAGATTGTTTACACTTATACCTTATATATTTCCCTTTTCGCCAATTTTATGTAATTCTATCTGTGCACACAACACTTGTTTGCTGATAATATGTTGTTTTGTATTTGACTATAGTTGGAAAGATTCCCACTCCCATCACTGGATATCAGAATATGGCTTTTGCACCACATACTTTATAATAGATGAGGTACTCGTATCTGCTTTGCAATCATATTTTTCCATTCATGCTGTATCTACCAAAGGTTATACACTTTGACCCTCCAACCAACCTCAGTGTTGATCTAAACATGACTGAGGGTGTGATATTTTTCCTTTAATGATGACAGAAGATGTGTTGAAGAGAGAGATAGGCGAAGCAGGGATCTGAGTGAGGTGTAAAATTGGGAGTGCTCTTTTGATTTTGTGCAAGTGAAAAAAGGCAGAGAAGCCCCAAAAGAGTGTATTGGTGATTTATCCTCATCCACACAACACATGCCTGCTGCTCCCTCTGGTGCTAAGCCACCGGGAGTTGCCATGGTGACCAGGTGCCAAGTGAATACACAGCAAGCCCATTATGCACACACCTGAAGTGTGTAGTCAGTCTCTGTGTGGACAGTATATCTTAAACATGATGAAGTTTTAACTGCTTCCTGGCGTTTTGACTCAGAATGTGTACGGTGTGTGTGCATATGAATGTTACCATCAGTCAGATTTAATGAGACGTGTTGACTCAGAGGTGTGTGTGTGAAGAGATGGATGTGTTATTCTGTGGAGAGGTAATGAGCGACCATAAAGCAGCGACACATATGATGTATGTAAACGCCAGACTCACAGCAAACCAGGCAATCAAACCTTCTCCTGTGATTCTCTGTGTAATATCACAGCTTTGTACTCTTTACCAAAATGAAAAAGAGCAGCAGCTTCAGGGATAGTTCATTTTTAAGAGAGGTTATACAAGGTACTTCCCATTGTTGTGTTACCCACAGGGGACCCCGGTCAGCTCGGCCCCTTAGTTGAGAAATTGGCCGGAGAACCGGAACGGAGGCTAGGCTACAGACGAGGTTAACTCTGCCGTGTAATTTAGCACTGATCCCTTTAAGACCATCAGCTGCCTCTGTCTCTTTTAAAGGTGCTGTTAATTTCTCTTCCAACGCCTTCTGTCATAAACAGGATGTTGTTACTTGTTTCCTCTGCCCTGAAGACACAAAGCTTTCTCCATCATCCTTGTTTCATCATCATTCTGATACTATATCCCTGTTTAAACTGAAAGAGCAGCGGCCTCTTTACTGCGTGTCTTGTCCTGTAACACGAACCAGCAGATTTCCTGCAAATCCAGCCCACTGACACACTCTTAATGAAGTGAAGAGGATTGGAGTAATCCAGCAATCTGGTTCAAGAAATTAGAGAAGTCCAAAGTGCTCTGATCATGAGGAGAATAAAAGGAACTCCAAGAAATAATGTCTGTCACATTTGCACAATCATTGGCTCTTTAGCTCAGAGCTATTGAGCATTACAAACAAAGGTCAGGGTGGAACATGCACAGAAAGCTGAGCTTTATCGTCAACATACAGTAATTACTCTTAGGTCAACGGAGCATCATGCCTTCAATTAAGTTAAACTAAAGGCTGTGTTCTATTTTACTGCAACTCATATTAGAGAGCCAAACTAGTCATCATGAAGATATTTTTCTTCAGGAGAGCAGCTAATTTATTTTTGCTAAATAACTTAAATAAAATGCTTTGAGAAATATAGGTAAGCACTTTGCAGCATTTCATTTAAATCAGCAATTCAAAACATTACAGTGCATCGTCAGCAAAACTCTACATGATATTATGTAGAAAAGCTGAAGTAAAATTTGAATTACTTGATGTTATTTGACCCAAACAAAGGTTTCCACCTTGTGAATGGTGTTTCATCAGTTTCAGGAGCAAACTTTCAAATTTAACAAAGTGAAGCACACATTTATTATGTGTCTGCTATGAAACCTGCACGGTCAGGGAACTCAGTTAAATGATATAAAGAAGACTTCCAACAGAGCACACATCTCTTGTCTCAAAGTTTGCTTAACATCACAGTTTCATGACAACTTTTAAGACGCTGTGTCTCTTCTGTTCTGAGGCGTAACATACAGGGTTGAGTAGATCAATAGAGAGACTGAGGGAGTATTCGTGGCTCTGTTTGCCTACATGTGCATATCTGAGTCAGGGCAGCTGGGCATGTGACCACCTAGGGTGTTACTGACTGCTGTCACAGCAGGTTTGGGCTGTGTGTGTGTATGCGTCTGTGTGTATGTGTGAGTGTGTGTGTTTGTGTGCCTCTGATATGCCTGAGGGAGTCCGTGTTACAAAAGGAGACAAGAATCATGGATGCACTCAGTCACATATACACTCTTTCGCACTCCTTGAGCTTGGACCCTTTTTTCCATGCCCCTCTCCCTCCTTCCCTCCCCCCTTACCCCTCTTGTGCCTCATCTTGTCAGTACATCACTGCCCGCCCACAGCGACACGTGCTGCCAGGAGGAGGACATGACTGTCATGTTCCTCAAAGGAGCACTTTGTATGAATTATTGCTCATTTCTTGTTGGTCCTACTGGCTGCTCGAGCTCCAGGTTTTGGTTTGGTGGGGACGGGCTGGTCGTCAGATGAAGGAGAGATTGACGGCTTATAAATATGGAACATCATTGTGCAAGATGAACATGCATATCAACCACATCATGTGTCTTACTGTAATGAATGTAAACCCACATAAACAACAGATGGTGCAGGTTGTAACTTGGGAATTGGTGCACACTTTTATCAATCACTCCATGTGTGTTTTGAGTATGATGACAATGACAATGATGATGATGATGATGTGCATCTTTAAAATACTTGAGTGGAAGTTCATCTGCGTTATTATTTGACAGTTATGTCAGCTGAATGTTACAGATTGACTCATGATACATTGCTCACGTGTCGCTTGGATGGTGTGCAAGTGAATCCTGTTACACAGATTGATTGGTTTTTACTGCAACACGTTATTTCGAGTACATGAACCTGCTTAAACTTTATCCAGGTTGCTTTATTTTTCATTGAAAAGAAGAATCAAATACATTAGACCATGCAGAAAAATAGCACTAAAACTAGCCTCACCATTTGAAACATTGCACAGACCATTGAAAGTTTTCATCTTGCCTTTTTGCGTTGGCTTTTATTCCGTGTTCCAACATTTTATTTTGTTTTTATTGCTGTAATTGTGTTGTGTTTTCTACTGTGTTGTAATATATATGATTTTTAATTAATATTTGCTTTTATTGATGTTGTGTTTTAAGCCTGTACAGCAGCTTTGTCAACAGTGGTTGTTTTAAAATGTTCTATATCAATAACCTTTGAGTTGAAGCTGCACTGGATGACTACAGTCCCTCTACTGAAAGGGGGATGAGTTCTCTGACAAGATTTAATAACATTAAGAGGCTGATTAATAAGTATGTGTTAAGATATCTTAACCCAGATGACTGTTTAAATTCAATATTATGACAATGAAGTCAGTAGTATGATAATTCAATCAGCAAGCACAGATAAACGTAAATTAAATACAGTAACTCGACAGTAGATCTTTGGCGTAGGAGCTCTATGGGGAGATTTCTTGCTACTCTGAACAGCAGAAGGAAATCCCCTACGGAGTCCAGACACTGGGGGTGTTGGTTGATGATTTGCTCGGATGAGATGAATGATGCATGAAGACTGATGATTCTGCAGAGACCAGGTGGAGATCAGGAGGCGGAGAAATCAACAGTGAGAAGGAACTAGAGTCAGAGAAAGAGCCGTGTTTAAAAAGAGAGCAGAAAAGTGATTGGCTGACGAGGAGGGTGTGTCTCTGTGCTATTGGAGGAAAGACTACGAGTGCTACAGCTGATTAACCAATGACAGCCTGGAAAAAATGGTGAGCAAGCAAGAGAGGGAGAAGAGAGTTAGGCTACTACTGTGAATGCAAATGTAGTCTTCCTGAGTGAACTTTAATTGGAGCTACATATGGTGTGATCTGGTGAAATTGCATCCACGTGGGTCTTTATTTGTGCACAAAGAAAAAGAAAAGTGCAGCTACTGAAGAGAAAACGGTTAGTTAAAAGAAACACACGGCCAGATAAACCACAGGGGATTAAATTAATTAGAACATGTTTATTGTTTCTGCAAAGATCAATGAAAAATATCATCTCTCAGCAGTGTGTTCACAGCAAGAGACTGTGAGATGAACGGCAACAACTGATTGTTTTTGGATCAACTTTGATTGAATGTTTTTTTATGATTTGAATCCACTGTGTTAGAAATTACTCTGGAAATATGAATTCCTGGTGTGATGGACCTGTCATACCTGTCATATTTTCACACCCAATCAGGGCTTCAGTTTCAGCTTCTGTGTGTGTGTTTGTATTTTTTTTTCTGCTTGTGTGGATGAATTTCTTTGCAGATGATCACCAGGCAAGCTGTAGAAAATGGCATGAACAGATACTTTATTTTTATGCAGGCTCAAATCCTTCCTATGCACTTTTTATTCTATCTAATGAACATCAGTAGTGAGGTGGTAGGAGAAAGGAAACTGAGCCCGTCCAGGCTGCTGCTGTTTTTCTTATTCAGACTAATAGAAGTAACTCAGAGTGACCTGACCCGTTTACGTAAGAACACTTACAGAGCTGGCAAGGCGGCTGACGGCGGCTGAAGGAGGCGGGCCCGAGTGTCCTCTTTTGTCGGTCTGCGTTTCTCTGTTTGTGCGCCCGTGTGTGCAGGCATGTTTGTGTGTGCATCCGTGCAAGCGCACACATTTGTGCAAGCTGTGCACATCAGTAAGAATGAATGAATGGGAATAAAAGAGGGATCTGTGGACATGTGTCTGTGTGCACACGTGCTCGTGTGTTACTTAATGAAGTCTTTGATGCATCCTCTGCTTCCTGCTCGGAGGCCTTTGGTGCCACTGCTGGTGCAGAAATGGATGCTGCTAATTTTAGCATCTCTGTGTGAATCTCTGAATGTGTGAGAGGGAGAGAGAGAGATAGAGAGTCGAAGAGAGAGGTAGGAGGGAAGAAAACAGAGATAGGATAAAATAAGAAATGAAGGAAAGGAGGAGGAAAAGGATTTGAGATAATGAATGACTTGTTGTTACTAATATGGCTCTCTCATTCACACTTTCACTGTAAATTATAAATCACACCACCTGACACTTCATAATCATTGTTTTGGATGACCAATGTCAGAAATTGCACATCGATTTATCGACCAATCAGAAATATAAGAAAGCTTCCTCACCAAACATCAGCCTGAGGCAAAGAGAACTAACCAAGTGGCAACCTCCGGTCTCAAACTATGGCGCCCATGCGAAAGTGTTATAAACTGCAATACATCGAGAATGCGCTTGAGGCTTGCTGCAGAAACACCGAAAACATATAGACCCCAATTCAAAAAAGACGATCTTTGCAGCATTAATAGACATGTTTACAGCCTGGTTCAAAAAACGACTTGGCTCTACGTAGCTAATTTCTCTATCGGCACAAACTGTACGGGGGTGAATTTTTTTCTAACACAACGGTTCAGAAGATATTAAGATTACAAGTTTTTGCCCAAATAAGGACATGACTGACTTGACTCCCGGTCGAGAACACATAGCTGTTGGCTAGGAGGCTCAAACTCCCTCCCTTTACGTCACACTCTGCCTGGTTGAGTTCCGCATTTCCAATATGGCTGCCTACGTCGAATGGCTTGAAAACAGCTCTCAGGAACAGATGGGTGATGTCACGGATACTACGTCCATATTTTATACAGTCTATGGAACTAACTGATAAAAGAGGGAGTTCTCTGTTTCAATACAATTTTTAAAGGAGACCTATTACGCTGATTAATATTCTATTTTTTTAATGTTAAAATGTTGGATATCCATACTAAACTAGCACAACATGAGATCCACAGATGTTGGTGTAATCCTCGGACATGTTTTTTAGCTTCTCTGAACAATTTGTTTTGTGACATCATGCTCTGCCCTCCTGTTGGGACAATGTTTAAGTACAAATCCACCCAAAAGCTAGAAAGTCAATTTCTCCGCTCAGTGTACTGGCAACTCCTATGATGAGGTCTTTCTATCCTTGTATTGCATCGCAACTGTTGCTGAAACCTGGGGCTGTGCCATCTAGAAAAAACCTTGCAGAAAGGCTCAAATTTCCCAGCTGTGAGTAATAATATAACAGCAGGTAATGTAAAAATAGCTAACAGCTATCAGCCATAATGGGGAGCTAATGGCTAGCCTCTGACGTTTTCTGTAAAGGCATAACTTTCGTGTTGTTTCATGACAACAAGCTCTGTCTAGCTTTATTTCACTGGAAAAGCAGCTTAAATGCAGCTTTTCAAGCAGAGACTGGATAGAGCTAGAATGGGGGTTTTAATGGAAGCCAGTACGATATAAATTAGACATTTTTTGAGCTGAAAATCATGCTAAGCTACTCTAAAGGTGTCCAAGACTAACATAATATAAGGTGAGAATTAGTAGTAAAATCCTCCTTTGAATAAGACAGCTGGCTGCCTCTGGTGTGGATAGTTATGAATAAGCCATTGTGTTGCTGTTAAGCAAACTTGAGCATTATTTATTAATTCAGTGAACAAATGGAAAGTGCTGCCTATTGAATCATACAATGCCACCAGTTATTGTATCAATATAGTATTATATTGTATTATATATGATATTATATTAAAAAGAAAAGCCACTTTGGTTTAGTGGTTCCCAATAAATTCAAACTTTTTAAACTGATGTGATCAAGGGTTAATTTTTGCTGCATATTTTACGAATTTTTATTAAATTATTTCCATACCCTTTATATAATTGTTTTCATATATTTTTTAAAGGAATAACATACTTAGGTTCTTATTATTTCTGTTCTTTTTGTTTTCCTTAGTAGGTCAGCAACAGTCCAAGTTATCCCCTGGCTATTATTATATTTTCAATGAAAATGTTGTGAGTTTAATTTGTCTCTTCCCTGACACTAAAGTTTACTTGGGAACTATACATAAACAATGCAAATATGTGAAACCTCATAGACTTTCCGTAAAGACGTGTGCCTTTCACTAAACACTTGACTGCACTGTGCAACCAGTACAGGAATAAAGAGCTGCAGAATTTGATGTTGAAACTACCTAAACAGCCCCAAAGCCTAACACTGTGTCTTACACTTCATGTTGAGGTTTTTGGTGTTTTCACAAGGATTTGGGTCTCTTGGAAATCAAATATGAATTGAGAAGTTCTTCTTGTGTTCACATCTGTTCATTGCTTTGGCAATAAAAGTAAAGGCTTTCTTATCCAACCAAGAGAAGTTGTACCAAGCGTAGACTTCAGAAAACATGTGTGTGATGAAGTTCTACAGTACATGCCGTTTATCGACTGTACGGCTGTTTAATGGCTGTGGTCCCTGGAGCATGTCATTAAAGATCCAATGCTCCAGCAGCCCATTAACTTACCTTCAGCCTGTTGGAACAGCTTCAGTCCATAGAATATATTAATTGAATTTCAATTAATGTACCTCTTGGAGGGGAGTGTTGTTACTGCAGAGAGAGGTTGTTTATGAGGCCAGGGCATGGCTGAAGGTTTGGTGTTGTCCTGCAGTGTGATTTTAATAAGCTAGACTCTTCTCAATCTGTTAATCTCAAATCTCTTTATTGCTCTTTTTAGCACAGCTCTGCACAATCAACTCTCGTTTCTTACATCATATGGCTTTTTGCATTAACAGAGTTTATAAAGCATTGAGTGAGCCGTGCAGGTGGTGAATCTCTTACATTATAAATGCTTATAAATGCTTAACACATTCTCCCCATCAAGTGTAATTCATTTTGTCAGTCATCGTAAAAAGGATTATCTTCTGCTGTAAAAGCTTTTTCAGTCTGAGTTATTTTTTTCTATTTAACAGCCCTCTAAATTCCCTTCTTTCACATTTTTTATCTGAATGTTTTTTGCACAGTTAATTAAAGTCATTTTTATTATAAATAGATGAACCAGGGGTGTGGATTTATTAAGACGCTGAAGTACAATTGTGATTCACAATATTGGAACAGGGTGGACTCTTGCATTTGTAAGTCTTAAGTGTGTTGACTGCATTATATGTCACATCACCAGGAGTTAGTGTCTCTGTGGGCTCTGGTGTTATAGCAGAGCTGTGTCAGTGGGCCCTTTTGATACAGCTTAGAAAGCCCTTTGACAGATCTGGGTCAGAAGCCAAGATGAAGGAATTATGTCACAGGGAGGACTTTACTCGCCTTGGCCGCCATTCTGGACCTCCAGCCTTTTGTCTCCAGCAAATCTATGGAACACAATCTTGACCCTCCCATAGATAAAATCACTGAATGATAACAAGAGGATGGAAATACTGCGGTGAACGCCACAGTTCATCATAATATCAACGACTCTTAAATCAATGAGGCACAGAGAGAGTGAGTGAGCCTCCCATGGGTGTGTGCGCCCCTGTGGGCTGAGTCAGACAAGATGACATCCTCACCAGGGACCTTGAGCCTACTCCTCCCTCAGGACAGCCCACACTGTTAACCACCAGCAGGACGCAAAGACACACACATACAACAGTGTGTGCGTGCACAAGAATAATGTTACACACAGAAACCTGCACACACAAGCGCTATTTTGACGGTTAATTGTGATGTTAGATCATGTATGTGAGGGTAATGAGAGCGCATCCAAGCACGCACGGTGCTTTAGTTTCTACGTGAAGTAAAGTGCTGAATACAAATAAGATGAGAGTTGCTATCAGTCATTATCAGGTCGACCAGACACATGATCTGCGTACAAATCTTTGCCAATCACCGTGTCCTCTCATGAAAAAGTCTCAATAAATGAAGCAGAAAGACCAGACAGAAGTGCTTTTGTCGGGGCATGCATGATTACATAATAAACAACAACAGTCATATATATACATCATATATACATCAAGAAAAACATAGAACTACAGCCTGTCACTTTGGAAGTGGGAAGCACTGTGGAAGAAAACCAGGGATAATCATTCATTTTTTCTTAGAGAGTGGAGGCCGAGCTTTAATGACAACAGTCTGGTGAAGAATATCATCCCAAGTAAAAAACAAGATTACAGTGTACTGTATTTTCCGTATCAGATATTAAAATACCTTGGTACCTTTATAGCCCACTATTAGAATAATTCTGACTGGATAGTTTTACGCAAGGCAAGGCAAGGCAACTTTATTTGTATAGCGAATTTCATACACGAGGGCAACTCCATGTGCTTTACATTAAAAGATTAAAAGGTTTGGTAACATTCAGACAAGCATAAAAGAGCACAATAGAAATGACAAATATAATAAAACAGAAAAGAAAAGGAAAATTAGAATATATTAAAAATTAAATTAAAGTTTGCATTTAAAGCGAGTTAAAATAAGCTAAGATAGGAAGGCAGAGGCAAATAAAAAGGTCTTAATCTTTGATTTAAAAGAGGTGAGATTTTGAGCGGACTTACAGCTTTCAGGGAGTTTGTTCCAGATATGTGGTGCATGATGACTAAAGTGCAATAATTTTACCAGATTTGTCCTTACTGTGTCAAATACGATCCATTTATGTAAAAGTTTTCTTAAGATTACTCCCTCTTATTACAACATTTCACTTTTTTAATACAAAATGAAAACTGTTGTTTGTTGAAATCGGTTGATATTTTTATTTTCTTGGCAGAAAAAAGAGCACAGAATTTGGCTCAAAACTCTACAACTCCTCGAGTCAAATGGGAGACTTGCTCTGTTGAACTGAAAGCTATTTTTGTGGGCGGCACAAACCTTAAACTTTCAGCTTGGATCGACAATGTTATTCCACTATATGGTTAGACACAGACAGATGAAGAAACTGGGACATGGATTTTGAAATACCAATCTCAATTGTTAAAAAGTTTGGAGCCGAAGTATAATATCTTGGGAAGAAAGGGTAGGGAAGATCTTGTTCTCATCTTCCAGCAACCACTGAAGGAGTTGAAGAGAAAGTGATGGACCATTGGTTGCTTTACTTGGAGTGATCCCTGGAGAAATTGAAGGCCAAGGTTATTCATATCTTTTTCAGCAGCCATTAAAGGAATCACTTTAAACGGGTCAATACCACCATTCAAACACTTCAGTCATGGATAGAAAGCTTTTGGCTTTTTCATTCTATGGAAATAATTAAAAATAACTTGAGGCTCAAGAGAGGAAAGTTCTTGACAGTTGAGATGTAAGGAGAACCCTCAAACTCCCTTTATTAATTAAACAAATCAAAACCTTGTACTGAAATCAGACCTGATCTTGTATATGCTCAGTGCATATACAAGGATTCAGTGTTACCAAGTCAAAAACCATAGCAAGTGTTGCTTTATTTAAATATCACTGTTTTTATGTATTTCTCCTCAAACCTTTGGATTGATCACAGTATGCAGGGCACAAAAAGGCTGTGTAGATATATAGTGCAATTTTCAAGGTCGGACAAACCTCACATCTTCCATGGATTACAGTCTCACCGCAGACTCTGTGATGCTGCAAAAGTAGCACATCTTCAAACATGCGCACATATACAGATTATTATAAGTCTGTTTCAGTTATTACAGTATGTGCTGTTTTTGATAATTAAAATAAGTCTGAATTAGCATAAACAGCATTGATATTCATTTGTGAATGTTTCTACCCTTCCTGCACCCTTTCCCTCCTCCCTCATACTTCAGGTTGCACTCAACCTCTTGATGCAAATTCAAAATCCATGTGTAAGTAGGTCTGTTACTGCAGAGGAAGCCCCCTTTCATATCTAATATGGAGGCCCAGGCTTTGTTTACACAGGCACAGTGCCTACTTTAAAAATCTGACACCTCTGCTTAACAAAGAATTACTTTAATTAAAGTGAAATTCTTTAGTGAATGATAAATGAATCACACTGAAGTTCAGTAGCCTGTGAGTAAATGTATGAGAAGGCCTGACTAAATTTGGAAATCACTAAGAATGTCTGCTGCCCCGAACATTTTCAGCTTGAATTCTTAGACATGAAAAATTAAAAGCATTCTCTTAAAAAAGACTGATGACTCATTTCCAACTCAGGCACCTTCGGTATGTTTCATACCAGTGCTTTTTTTTGTAACACTGCCCCCTACGGCCTCATTTCCCTCAGATTCTCTCCCTCTATTCACACTAACACACTAGGCCCAGTGAATGGAAAATGATTTCCTTCTGCTTTCATTCAGAGTGTGCAAAGAAGCACATTTTGACCATCAGTGCTTCCTTTTTGTAAGGAGAGGCTATGAGCTTTTTGACTCCAAACAGGAGAATTTTTTAAGAGAAACATCTTTTTAGAGAACCTGATGTTCTTTTAACCTTCTTCCTCCTACTTAATCTTCTCTTTTTTAGGTTAAATAAATATGATATTACTAAATATCTGTCTGGCACAACCATGAAGTGCTGGAAATAATTTGCATCATATTTGAAATTCTACTGATGTGTCTTTGAATACATTCAACAAATGCTTCAGAGCATAGTGAAAAGACACTACTTGTTTTTGATACAGAAATGTATTTCCCTTTTTTCTTACTAATTGCCCAGCTGTGTTAAATACTTGATTCTGATATGTAGGTAGTTAGTTCTGAATAGTAAGAGGGACACCAGGGACAATCAGATCACACACGTCCTATCAAATTAATCCATGAAAAAAAAGTCAAGTGTGTTTATTAAGTTTATGATTTGACCACTTCCTGTTGACAATGTGGCAATCCGATGAAAAACATTTGATAGCCTCAGTAAACAGTATTAATATCACTCTCAATTTATTTGGAGAGCACAAACTTCAGATTCATGATTAATGGCTGACCGGTCACCAGCAGAGACAAGAGGATGAGAGGCAGCAAGAAACAGTGAGGGATGTT
The DNA here is from genome assembly GCF_009762535.1 of Notolabrus celidotus. Taxonomy (NCBI): domain Eukaryota; kingdom Metazoa; phylum Chordata; class Actinopteri; order Labriformes; family Labridae; genus Notolabrus; species Notolabrus celidotus. Next base: position 27,747,855 of record NC_048274.1, read on the forward strand.
AAACACAAGGAGCTGAGTGAAAGAGACATCATCCAAATTGAAGAAAACAGACACAAAGCAAACACAAACCACAAACCAATACAGGCCTTGGCAGAGTGACAGGACTTGTTGAGTAAGGAGAAAATGCTGACCTAAAAGTGAGAAGGAAGAGAAACTAAGTAAACTGATATGAGTACCGTCGCTATATAAGCATCACCAACCATCAAATCAAAGGAAATACTTTTTTAGTTGCATTAATAAATAGTTTTTCCATCAATAATATGATCTTAAAAAAAATACTCAGTGTCATCTTGTTTTAACCTTTATTTGGCAGGTGGTAATTGGTAGCCAGGTATAATTTACTTTGCTAATAGCAATACTATATGATACGATACGATATGATACATTACGATACAATACGATACGATTCAATACGACACGATATGATACAATACGAGACGATATGATAAGATACGATACGATACGATACGATACGATATGATACATTCTGATACAATACATTACAATACGATACGATATGATTCAATACGATACGATACCATACATTATGATACGATACAATACGATTCCAAACGATACAAAACAATACAAGATTATGATACAATATATTAAACAATATGGCATAATATAACACAATACTTGAGACATGGCTCCTGATAAAGATAATGTTGTGATACCATAGACTGTATAAAATATGGACGTAGTATCCGTGACGTCACACATCTGTTCCTGAGCGCTGTTTTGAAGCAAATAGACGGCAGCAGCCATATTGGAAATGCTGAACTGAACTAGGCAGAGTGTGACGTAGTGTGAGCCTCTTAGCCAACAGCTATGTGTTCCCGACCGGGAGTCACGTCAGTCATGTCCTTATTTGGACAAAACTCATAATCTTAATATCTTCTGAACCGTCACGTTAGAAAAAATTTCACCCCCGTACAGTGTGTTCCAATAGAGAGATTAGCTCTGTAGGGCCAAGCCGTTTTTTGAACCAGGCTGTAAACATGTTTATTAATGCTGCAAAGATCGTCTTTTTCCCATTCATGTCTATGTGGTTTCCGGTGTTTCTGCAGCCAGCCTCGAGCAGATTTTCGATGTATTGCAGTTTATAACACTTCCGCATTGGCTTCATCGTTTGAGACCGGAGGTTGCCGCTTGTGTGATACAGAGATTCTGCAATAATTGAAAAATTCCAAGAATATTACATGATGATGCGTCATGATATCTGATCAACTGAAGAATACAACATACCTCTAAAGGGTTCAGTGCAGTGGGACAAATATTTATCCCAGTGGTTAGCCTTTGCTGCATGTCATATCCAACTCTCTACTTCCCACATTACCTCACTGCAGCTGTCCGGTCTAATAAAGGGAAAAAAGCCCTCAGGAATAAGTTGAAAAAAAGCTAAAGTGCAGGAGTAATGTCAATTGAACCACTACAAGGAGTCCTGAAGTAGTGACGCAGTGAGTCAAAGGGAAAAGAATCTGTTTAGAGCTATGTATTATTTTCAAATTAAGATGTCGATATGTAACACCAGCAATGATATAATATAACATTTCCGACTAGTTACCTCCTTCTCCGATATTTAAAAGTAAAAAGCTCATCCTCTTCTCACTTTTGTGCCAATATGCCACTGATACTTTGCTACTGATTGGATTTATGTCCTTGAAACAGTGTCCAATATATTTCTTTAGATAGATCTTACGCACACCCACACACACACACCACCGAGACGCACACGCATTCTACAAAACATTGCAAGCCAGCAGAACCTGGCTGGCAGCACTGAACAACACACCTGCTGACCTCTTACTTTTCTGTCTCCCAGCTGACCTCCATCTGCTTTCTTTAGGTGACAGTGAGTGTGTGACAGTAAGGCTGTGTGTCTACAGTCTACAGAGCTTAGGGCAGATAGGTTGACAAATTGTGTTTGTGTGTTTGTGTGTTTGTGTGTTTGTGTGTTTGTGTGTGCGTGTGCGTGTGCGTGTGTGTATGTGTGTGTCTGTGTGTGTGTGTCTGTGTGTGTGTCTGTCTGGCTGGCTGTCTGGCTGTCCTGTGTGTGAAGAGTTTCAGCTAGCTTAAAGGAGCGGCCCTGCGACAGTGGATCCCTCCTTTCAGGTACTCTGAAGCATTAAAGGCACAAAACTGCAGGTTCTCTCGAGTATAACAGCCTCAACTCAATATCCTCATTGTTTGAACCACCTGCTCCTCCTGTGACATAAATTGACCAGGTGAATCCAGGTGAAACCGTAAATCCCTCTGCAATTGCAGCCATCAAAACTACTTTAGCCATGAAGGCTAGATGAAAGCATTGATCCCTGTTATTTCCTAGAGTTTTGCTTTGAAAGAAAATAACTGCGTGGTAATGGCATCACTGCGGCTTTTCATATCAGTTATCAGCAGGACATTGCGAAACTTGAAATGGATCCCGCGGTTTGACTCCTGGCATTAGAGAAAAGACTTCAAAGTCCACATGTGTAAGTTGGACAAACTCAACCTCGGGCATTTCTGTATGAAAATGAGAAAATATCTGAAGTAGATAAAATGCTGGGCAACTCAAAATGAGTTGTTTTGATATCATGGGGTTTTTAATGAGACTACACTTGTGCTTTTTTTTCTCAAGATACATTTTCCACTAACACCCGAGGTACAGACAGTGGCGCTGGCTCTGTGCTTTTCTGCTAATCAAGGATACATTTCTATCTCTCTCAACCTACAGCATGTGTTCAGCCATGGTGACTTTTACAACACCCACTTTTGTATTGAGTTTTATCTTCACACCCACTGTCTCTGCTACACTGATATTTTCCTCTGGTGATACAGATTCTGCATAACCTTTCCTGTGTGACATAAGGAAACACTGTGATGTTCTATCTAGACGTTCAGTCCCTCAGAATTAAAGTTATTTTCAAGCCTTTAGACATAACAAATTAAGTTTGCATATGCATTGTTTTTACCAAGACGCAAAAATGAATTTCACTCTCATTTTCAAGTTACTAATGCATTCACTCAAAGGCAAACTCATGCAACCATATCTGGCAGCAGCCCCCCTGTCTTATCATTTAAATGAAGTACTTGTGAAATATGCTGCTAGTCATTTTAAAAGCAGGTTTGAAACAAGCTGCAGGAACTTAATAACAGACTGTCTTGACTCGTGCACTCGGTATCTTCTCCATTCTAAGGAGTAAATATGGCATTGTGCATTTGAATTCATTATCCAAAGGTAAATATGGTAATGACACATATGTAAATATTTTCCTCGGAGCTTAGAGAGGAGTGTAGGCTGGCAGGCGTTGCACTATTCATCAGAGTAAGCACCAAGGTTTTTCATCAGGATTAAGGCACGACAGTCAGGATGCAATGTGTGGATTCAAATAAGGCTTTGATGTGGCGGGAATGTATGGATTTTTCATTTTGCAGTATGTTGTGCTAATATGTCTTTATTTGTCCTCTACTGTTTGATAATTAACCTGAAACATTCCACATTTACTTTTTTCTAGACCTTTCAAGGACGTAATATATTCTGTCAAGATACGGCCAAACAGGGTCAAGAAAACTTAGAGAAGAACATCTTTTTTTGGCCTTACAACATAAGTTAGTGTGAAAATATGTTAGTGTGAAAATATGAAAAATTCACAAGTATTATGGCTACTATATAGTTCTATAAGGAAATATATATAAAAAAGTATACCAAAGATAGTCAAAATAGGAAAAAGAGACTGAAGTAAGACATTGGAGTCTTACATGAAGCCCAAAAGAGAGAGGGATGCACACAGGGACGGGTACAGTGAAATATTAATGGAAGAGCGCATGCTGACACATTATAGAAAAGGACCATGTCTGGGAGGTTTGACATGCAATGCACATACACACACACCAGATTACCATTACAGTCTATGATGGGTGTGTCCACATAACAATGTGATGTGCAAATACATGAAATGGCAATGCAACACAAAAAGATCTAAATGTTTTTCTCTGTACTCCCACTTTCTGACTGCTTCTGACCATCATTGATTTCAAAATGGCTTGTCAGAAGACAAAGGCTGTGGTAGGTGTTTGAACAAACCTCCCATGCTGTCATGTTTGGCCATGCTAGCAGCATTGCTCAGTGGATTGCAGTGTTGGTCTGTAAATCACTTTGATCCTGATCAGAATATCTCTACAACCTCTGGGCTGATTACCATTAATCGTTGTAGAGAGAAAAAACAAATGATCAAGAGATTGTGAACATGGTTAACATCATACCTGCTAATCCTCAGTTTATTAACATTCCCATCATGAGCATGATAGCATACTGGTGTTAGCATTTTGCTTAAAGCCCTTCTGTGCCTGTTTATAGCCTCACAGAGCTGCGGGTTACCTTCTCTGTTTCTTCTTCTTGTTCATACAGCCATTGTTTTATTATCTGGAGCAGTATATCAGAGGGAATTTAGTTTACCCGCCACTGCAGTAGCAGAAAAGTTATACTTATTGGTCTTTCTCCCATGGTGTTATCTCTCTCTCTCTCATCTCAGATCTCTCTCACTCTCACTGTTTCTACTTCACTGGTCTCCCATCTTTTCCCTTATCTCTTCTTTCTTCACTTCCTCTCTTGCTCCACCACCATCTTTTTCCCCTCCAGGGGATCCCAAGGAAATATTTAATTGTTCTGAAATGTCTACAGTGGGCTCGGCTAAATGACTCAGCAGCCATGTCAGCTGACATGAAAGTTTAATCCATTTTAGTTTCCATTTGTTTGCAGTCATTCAAGGGCTTTCTCTCTCTTTGAGGGGGCTGGGCACATTTACAGGCTGTATTTTATTTTTCCCATTCTTTGATAGCTCAAGGCTGTACATGATCGATGCTGATAAGATTTCTAATTAAAAGCAACCACTGCTATCACAATCTTTCATATGCTTACTAAGATATTTGTGTTTTTCTTTTTGTATTTGGGATTTTGTGTATGCGTGGTGTTTAATAACAAGACAAAGTGTCTCTGTTTAAGAATTGTCTCCTGTGGATGTTCTGTATCTCACTTATCTTCTCATGTTTTATTCTGAATTACAGACCATGACAAGCACCGCCTATGCAAAAGCACTGAATACATGAATCTTCACTTCAAAGTCAAATGGTTCCATAACGAGTACGTCCGTGACCTGCCAGCCTTCAAGGGTGTTCCGCCAGAATATTCTCTGTGAGTGTCCTCTCATTTTCAAGCACATGCATAAATTATATCAATATACGATGTGAAAAGGTTCTTTTGTGTCATAATGACATTTTCTTGCATTTAAACAAAGGTCAAATGAGGTCTAAGTGTCAACATTTTACAGTTTATGTTAAGTTCTGCTCCTTTTTGGTGCATATTTGCCAAGTAAATAGTTGTGTATTTGGTGAAATCCAAATAACAATAAATTGCACTCACAATAAGCTGGGTTTATATTATTTACATAAAAAAGTAAGTGGCACTAAGTTTGATCTCTGTGGGATTCCTTAAAAAATTGACATTTTAATTATTTTTATATACTAGAATAATTTTTTATTTCCTCAACATTTTAAAGCATTTGAAATATATTTAGGGAAATAATGTGCCACATACACCTCTGAAACAATTCCCTTTTTACTATTTAAGAGCAATAAAATAAGTAAGAGATAATATCCACCTGCTCACTGCACATGATCACACTTGAAACCAAGCTTTCAATTAAAGCTATAAACAAGTTGACAGGAATGACTGATTTAAAGATGATTTTATGGATTTAAAAATAACTTATTTATACAGCTTATAAAACAAGTCCATGTGAGTCCTTGCTCGGTAACACTTCCATGGCAACAGACTCTCATCAGCCCACTCACAGGACAAATTAACATTAAACTGAACATTTCAATCCCCAGTCAAGTTCAAACATCAGCCTGCTTATTTGTTATAAATCACATTAAAGTGAACACTTTTATAGAAGTTAAAGTAAGTCAAGGAGGACAGGACCTCTGTAGGAATATTTATGTTGACTTTGTCTTCATTTAGCTCGTCTTCTTCACAGGGCTCTGCAGACGACACACCTTTGAAAATAGATCAGACACAAGTCACACATTTTAATATTGATGCTATTATCACATCCCCTCATGGTTTAAGTTACTTTGTAATGATCAGCAACTTAGAGATGCTCTTACCACATCTGCTGAACTGTTACGTGAGTTGCAGGAAAGGATGTAATGTTATAAATATCCTCCATGTTGTTTCTCATATTGAGTTGGCATGCCAACAGTAGCTAACATTTTTGCCACAGCGCCAACAAGCAGAGATTAAAAAAAATGCTGGAACTAATTTCCGTGTATTGATTTGATATTATGTGTAAGACCTGGGTGAACCTGTCAAAGCTTCAGCTATTCAGAGTTGTTAAGGAGCCAACCAGAATCAAGTATTTAGCACAGCTGGGTGATTAGTAAATGAGCTGGTTTATAACTATGGTTAGTTTGTAATAAAGACAGATTCTTTCAAATTTTCATCTTCATATAAAATGTGCTGACAGTCCATCGCAGTACAAGGTGATCATAAACTGTTTTTGATTAGGATATAAATGAAAAGGCTAAACATTTTTGCTCTAATTTTACATAAAACAGTCATCTATCATGCATGTATAATCATGTGCAGCAAAGCAGGTATGACTGTAACATAAACAGGTGTAATGCAAGCAGGGAACGCGGTGCCCTCTCCCATGCCAGTCTATCAGCATAATGACTCCCCCTCCCTCTCTCCCACTCTGTCACTCAAACACCACCTCTGGCTGGATTGATTCCTCCAGAGGCAAACGCATCATACAAACCCACACATGCAGTCTCTTTCCTCTGTCTGCCTGTCTCTTTTCTCTTTGCCGTCGCCACGCCCACCTCATTTATCGGCTCTCCCTCCCGTAGCAGATGCCCTTAGCCAGAAAACAAAGCCGTTTTGGTGGGACGACCATTGCTCTAAGGACAAGCTCGGGCACTTTATTAAGCAAGGAAATTGCAAAGTGAAACAGGCAGAACAGCATTATTGTTCTGAACAAATGTACTTCCTTTGCTCGACTCATGCATCCCAGGATGTCCTCTGCTGTCGTGTCTTAACCTCCGTCTTATCTGTCCACAAACTGAAACCTGATATAAATGCCTGACCAAAACCACACTGTGATCGGACAGCATTTACCTTTTTCAGTGTAACAGAATCAGTTTTGAGTGATATCCCTCATATTGTGGCTGCCTTAAATATTTGAAGAAATAAAAAACATTGGCTTCTGAATTATTACTCATCAAGTAAACGCTTGGACACACTGCAGACATAATCATTGTATGATGCTGTGATGTGGATTATGCTGTGCTATCATCTAAAAACAAAGGACATTACATTTCTTCAGATATGCAGGTGTTTTTCTGAATACTCTATTAAAATGTGTGTCTTCAGGCAAACAAGAAATTAAAACATATTTTCTTTCACAAAGAGACAGCTGATGAAATACATATTTAGGCTCAAGCATGTTTTGTAGACTTCTGTCTGAAAAGACTTAAAATCAGACGAGGACTGGAACCACTAAGAGGAAAATCTTGATCCAAATATTTGGATTACCTCTGGCTGATAGAACTGATTCAGCTTTGAGTAATGGGGAGAAAGAATCTCATCATTATGAAAGGTGTCTCTTTGAGAAGTAACACCAAAATGTGGAATGACAAGCAGCCTGATCCATCATTCAAAAATCTGCTTGGCCTGACATGGAAGCAACCCATATCAGGCCAAGCGGAACCAACAGTACCTGTAGAACATGTTCAAATAAGCACAGGTGTACCCTCAGGTGGTGTTTACTGCTGCTATACCCTACAAAAAAAACAGCTGGAAAAGGAAGATAAAGGACTTTAATGCAAACCATCACTTTGCTTGTGTCTTTTAATCAAAATAACTGTATTAACATAAAGTGTCAGGACACACAATTCCTTCAAAAACTCCTATGAAAAGGTGATATAACACAGTCAATGTCAAGTAATAAAAATTAAAAGTAATATCATGATATTAAAGTTTGGATCAAGACTTCTATTCCTACATTTAAATAACCAAAGGCTTCTCTTCTCTAAGGTGGTTCGAGCCTTTTGTCATTCAGTGGCTCGATGAAAACGAGGACGTTGCGATGGATTTCCTCAATGGAGCTCTGGAGAGGGACAAAAAAGACGGAGTGAGTACATCACTGAGTCATTTTTCACTTTATAGCTGTATATTTACTTTATCAAACCTCTCAAGACTGACTCCAGATTCACAAGGAGGGCCCCTGAAGACTGAATTTAGCAGAAAAGGTGTGTGGAGGGGGTAAAGGAAATTTCACAGTCAAAAACACTCCTCGCCTTGAGACATTGCGAGACAGGAATATGAATAGAATTGAATTAAAAATTGATGAAAACAGGAAGCAAAACATTGTTTTCAGGGCAGTGAGAGGCACAAAAACATTGGGCAACAAGGAAAGTAAATGTGTCAGGCCTCGTGTAACAAGTTTGGCAAAACAAATGTTGGAGTATATTGATTCAACTTCAATCGAGATGTGGATTTATTTTATGAGACTTCATGCAGCTTAAAAATGAAATCTTTGAAAAGAAATGCGTTTCTTCATAAATATTTGTATATTTATTTTACTTATACATTCAGATCTTAACTCTGCAGAATGTACACTTCACTGTCAGTGAAACTGTAAAAACAGGTGTTATGTTGTCCTTCATTGTTCTCTGAGAGCTCAAAATGAAATGAAAGACTCTTGAAAAAATAATCTTAAACATCATATTAAATGTCATCTCTTTGACAGAAAGCCTAAGTTATGAAATATTGATGTTATGTGTTGGCAGGGTCCAAGCTTAAGATAGTGAAATAGTATAACATAGCTCTGCGTGTCCATGAAACAATGCCCCGTGATTCGTCTTAATTCAAGACATGAAACAAAGGCTATAACAGGACTCTTACGCCAATCATGAATACATTAATTTGAGTCCACTCTGGAGTGCTGTGTTATTAGTGCACCACAGCAGCTCAGAACATTCACACATTAATGATTTAACATCTACCTGCTAATGCAGTTGGCAGTAAATGGTCCGGATTCATGCTCTGAGTGATGTGGTTTCAGAGTAAATGGTACATTAATCGCTGTCTTCACTATCATAAATGATCCCTGACTACTATGAGGTGTTCTGAGGTCTTAAGATCTAAGACTCGATAGTACTCTACATTGTCTTCCTCGACACCCTCCTGATCTTTCTCTCTTCCTCTCTCTGTCCTGTAACAGTTCCAGCAGACCTCGGAGCACGCTCTCTTTTCCTGTTCAGTGGTGGATGTGTTCACTCAACTAAACCAGAGTTTTGAGATTATCAAGAAGCTGGAGTGTCCCAACCCACAGGCTCTTGCTCACTTCATGTGCCGCTTTGCGAAGGTCAGACTCTCAACCTCATCACCCTAACCCACCCGGTGAACCTTGAATACCCCATGGGGATGTATAACTCATGGTTAAAGAGTTTGCCATTGATCTAAAGAAAGACTACCATATTTATTCCACTTGGTTATCTTATGAGGTTATGACTTCCTCAAAAAATGTGTATCAATAACGGACAGCAAACAAGCTATAATTAAAACCTCTCTCTCTCTCTCTCTCCTCACAGACTATCAACAAAGTTCTTTTGCAGTATGCTGCAATCATATCGAAGGACTTTCCTTTGCATTTGAATAAGGAGAATGTGGTAAGTGCCAACCCTCAGTCATGTGGAAATGTTACAGATGTAAAGTCCAGTCACTTCTTTTTATAGCCGTGCCCTGTCTTTTGTAACACACTCATCAAATTGTCCCCCTGAACTTAAACCCAATCATTCCTCTCTCAGCCTGTAACTGATGGTGAGAAGTCATCAGTATTTTCTGGCCTCTCTGTCCGTTGTTCATTGTGATGGATGACTAAATGCGGGGTATTCCGAGTGGCCTAATTATCCACACTGGTCTTTGAAGTTGAAGTGAGAGATAACGCGAGGCGAACTCGTGGAGGAGGCAGATGTTTCTTTACAGTGTTGACAGGCTCATTACAATAAAGTCAGGAAAAATGTGAAATGTCCCTCATCGAGACAGGACTGAAGAGACAGATGATGGAAAAAAGGACTTTAGAGGCTGAGGGAGCTGCACAGAGACAGCAGCACATCAAGTTTATCTGAACTGCTAATTTGTTAGACTGTCACATATACAGTGCATGAACCACATCATAGCAAGAATATACAGCCTGTGTGTATTATGGACAGGAGACAGAAGTCTGCCCTTAGATCAATCAATGTCAGAGTATGACAGCTGCATCTTCTGTGAAAAAGTTAGTGATGAAGTTTGTTTAAAGCCCTAAAGTGGGGTACAAGTCAACAATGTGTCACACATTTAAACTCACAACATTAAGTCACAATAATACCTTTAATTTCAGTGAGGGCAATTCTTGGTTACAATCTTGTGAGCCCTTCATTTGATTGGTTGAAGAGAGACAGGAAGTGCTGGGAGGAGAGAGTGGGGAAAGACATGCAGCAAAGGTGCAAGTTTGAGGTCACAGATTTAGCCTAATGGTTAAATTGCACACCCATCTCGAGGGCAGCCTGCGGCCCCTTTACCGCATGTTGTTTCCCCACTCTCCTTGTTTCCTGCTGTAGCCGATGGCCTCTCTTCTCTGCATAAAGGTGCAGAAAGCCCCCAAAAATATATATGTATATTATAAAAAATGGTGCAAGGTTGGAATCAAACCCACGGCTGATGAAGGGTAAACTCTAGACTCTGTACATGGGGCACACGCTTTCACTTCTGAGCTAAACTAGACAACCTGCATTTGTGAATACTGTGCTGACATGGAAGCATCTCTTAATACTCATAATATCTGCAGACAAACTTGTTAACTAAGCACCGCTTTATTGATGAATCATTACTTGTGAATCAATAAACACACCACTGTGAAACAGCTGTCTTTTTTATCTCTTGTATCTGCAGTGATACCACAGCAGCCTCTGGTATTTAACTGATAGATCATAATACATTGAAACCCTTACTCTGTATTTCCCACTCTCTGTCAGGCTAGAGTTCTGTAGCTGAGAGAAATCTGCGTGCTTTTATTCAGATTTAGAAAATCTAATCACTCCCATAAATCATAAATCTAGTGGAGAGTGAGCCATTACGTGCTGCCGCAGAGATTCTATTGGCCGCTCTGTGGTTTGAAAACGACCAATCATCCTTCTCCTGTGGGGTGCAGATTTACCATTGTAGTACTATCCATCAGCACTATCATATTTTTTGTGTTGTATGTTTGTCAGTTGTTTTTTGGGGGGTAGATCATGCACATGATATGTGACTGAATGAAGACTCTGAAGAATTACTCAGAGTCTCTATAAAAAGCTGCATGATTAATGTCTGTCATCTGTTAAACTTGTTGTGGAGCTGAGAATCGATAATGCCTGACATATTCAGTGCAGACATTTCTCTCCCTGTTGTATTATGTTCTGAAGTTCCTTGCTGACTATTGATGTCGTGCAGAAATCTCTGTATAAATTGTGTGTCATGATATCAAAAATGATGGATTTAACTGCGTTTTGCCTGTTTGATGTTTTGCAATGTGTTTTCAGTTATGTGCACTGTTCGCAAGCTCAAAACTGCAACAATAACCACGGTTGAGTCTCTTTACTTATTCTGTTCTCAATCTAATCATATGTATCGCTTCACTTTCACAGCCCTGTATCATCCTCAACAACATTCAGCAACTCCGTGTCCAACTGGAGAAGATGTTTGAGTCCATGGGTGGCAAACAGGTTTGTGTCTACCTGAGTGTTCCTGTGTGTTTCTGTCTGCTGCATCTGTGTGAGGCAATTCACTTTCAACTCAGCTAATATATAGTCTTTTTATGGAATATAACATAACAGTTCTTACAATGCAGTACTTCACTGATCTGAATCATCCAACTGGCATGTCAGATCCCAAAGCTATAGCTTAGCAGGATTTAGTGTCTTGCTCAAGGACACTTCAGCAGGGTTGGTATTTGTTTGATAAGGACGCTCAACCTTCCTCCTCAGACCAGCTCTCTGCTGTGAAATAAATGCTGTGTCATGCTAATGTGAATGATTGTTTTAGATGACATTTATCTAAAGTGAAAGTGAAATGACCCCAACAGTGATATGCCCTAATGCTTCCCTCAGATCTGTATTTAACTGACTAATAGACTAATCTGACATGAGGTTCAGTTTTCTAATATCATCTTTCTTACTGCAATTCCTCAATAACTTCCTTTGAACCCATCACTGTTTCTTCACCTCTAATCCCCCCGTGTGTGTTGCCCCTTTTGTAGATATTAAGTTGAAACCCTCTAATCTGTGTGTTTGGTTAAAACATGCTTTAATATTTTCTCTCTACCTTTGAGTCTGTCAGTCTAACCTGAGAAGCAGCCATTGCTGCTTCTTGTGTCTCTCTTACACGCATGTTTCTCTCCAGTTTCTAACACCTGTCTTGCCTTGCATTTTGTCTCCTGTCGTTGTGTCTTCTGTTTCCCCCCGTTTCCTTTCTGTACTCTCTCTCTCTGTCTCCAGGAGGAGGGGGTTGTGTCCTTCTGTAAGGTGTGTGCAATAGGACTCGTCAACACCCCTTCCCGCCATTTACCGAACAATATGATAAAGCACGCCCCCTCCCCTCTGTGCCTACCCGCCACCCCTCACACTCCTACGCTTCTCACCCCCACCCCTAAACCCCCTCCAGCAGCATGTGCCACAGAGCATACGGAATCTGAAATACCCATCACGCCTCTGGACAGGCTGCTCGAGCTCACCATCCCCGGTGCTCTGGGGATAGTGGCTCAACCCACCCAATCTCATCTTTATTTTTAGCTTGCTATTTTTTCTGTCTGCCACGGCTCTTTTCATGGCTAAATTAGAAGTGCGATATTTGTTTTAGTCCGTTGTTCCCCTTTTTTCTCCCCAACACACAGAGTGGAGTCAAATGCTCACCAAGTTTCTGGCTGAGGTTTTGATGATCTCTATCTTTTCCCCGGGCTGCAGCCACAAAATTCTTCAGACAGGATTTTTTTCAGACGCAGTTTAATGAGCTTCTCACACACTTACAAATCTATCAAGCTGTGCCCTAAGATGCGGCTCTGTTACCACCTTACAGTTAGCAGATCCAGACCTACAGTATATATCACTCACAAACCATTATTCTGTACAGAATAATGAAACCAGAAGTCTAAATCCCCTTAAGAAAAAAAAAAACGTAAAAGGTCAAGTTTATCTTTAAAGATGTCTCAAGTAATTTATTTTGAAAACTTCTTAAATAGCTGAGGTGTAACTCAGGTAGTTTTTCATTAGTTTCCTCTGCACTGTAACGTATCCATTACAGAATAGTTCTCTGTCAGCAATTAACTCCCACAGAGACGATGTAATTACCAAGATCTATTATCATAGAATTACCAATGACAAAGATTAGCAATAATCTCATACAGTGCCCACATTTATGAAATCATCCCGCACTGATCTCCCCAGATTGTTATCAGGCTTTGCTTTGACTGTCACTCTGTTTGCTGATTTGGTTTTCTCACTTTAGAGTCAGTGGTTTATTAAACCTTTATTGACTTGGCACTGTTTGGGACAAACTATGTTTTGGAATAACAAACTGCCAGTGAGTAGATTTTGTTTTGTTGAAACAGGCAAAGAGAGGCAGGGCCGGGGTGCTGTTGATAGGCTGTCAGCCAGGGGAGAGTTTGTACACTCTGGAGGACTCGGGATGTCCATCAGTGTCAAGTGAAACCAGCTGCCATGGAGGGGGCAGATTCTCCATAGATAGAAAAGTAGATGCACTTTTTGGGGAGGGATACAATTTGATTACCATAATACAAAAATCACTTTTGCAATTGCACTCCCGGAGGTATAAATGCAAATATTTAAAATTAAAATGGTTTTCCAACAGTGCAAATCAAGTATGAAAGACACCAGAACTGAAAAAATATGTAAATTATATTGTATAAATTCTTAAAAATTACATTCATTGTTTTTTTATGTAGATTGTACATTCTGTTTTCTTGCTAATCCAAGAATATATCCTTAATCTGACAGTCAAGAAACAAATCTCTGCTATAGGACTGCTTCACTAAGTAAGCTAAATACATTTTTTGATTACTTTTATAACATATAGCCAGGATTTGCTCCATTCTAAAGAGTCATAAGGATACCTATGGTGCTATTTGACACTTGATTTGTCTTGACTTGAACAGAGGCCTTTCTGACAGCACCGCAGTCTTCAGGTAGACATTTCACTCAAGCATCAGAAACCACACAGAGTCAGGATATACATTTCTGACAGGTCCCTCGGTTTATCTAACAGCCAGGAGAATTTCTGCTTCTGCATTCGCATCAATACAGCGTTCGTAGCTCTTCTAAAGGGGACTGCAGATTAAAGGCCCAGTCAACTTTCCTCAGGCCAAAGCAAACTGATAATAGGCTATGGCCTGCAGCGTTTTCCTGCTATCACTTAAAAAGATTTCATATGTAATTCAAACAGTGAAATTACACCTCCAGCCTCTATTTTCAGCGACAGAAACATATTTCATGAGATGACAGCAGTATGAACTTGTGTGCATGGAACACGCGTACACACAGCAATAAATCTATCTGGTGAGTGCTGCAGATAGAGGCATGTCTGCAGAATAAAAAATGTCTATAAAAGGTTTAGTTCACACATCCGCTTCCCAGCTGAGCCATCCACCATTAGAGTGTGTGAGATGAGCTGCTCCATGGCTAAGCTTATCGGGTCTAATGTGACGATCTGTTCTGCATGTGATGCGGTGCCTGGCCTCACACATCGGTCTTAGGCATTGAGCCTAAGCGACGTGTGTTCTCCACTCCATCCTAAACATCAATATTTCGACATTTGTACATGCTGAGCGTAATTCATAACCACTGAGGCAAACAGCCAAACAGATATATTCATACATGCAGTCACTGACACACAAACACTTCAGTAAACAGAGTCCCAGTATCTACCCATGCATTTCATTTAGACTATGCCCAAATCCACAGATGGACTCAAACATTTGCAAAACCATCACATGAACATGCATTAGTACGGTGCTGCAGCTACCCAATACATGCCATGCATGGGCAAATACATTATGTCCATAAGTTTTGCAGATGTGTTGGTGTGGGTTGATATTAAGACTGTTCTTCGCGGTCACACGTAGTTTTTTATTTCATCATACAGTAAATATTTCCTTCGATCAGCCATTTCTCTGTCTGAGAAATTTAGTCAGGTAAGACATAGACTGAAGCGGCTTCTGGTATCAGACATATTTCTTTATCCCAAGAGTAAAGTTGCTAAACACCGGTGGATCCACCAGCATCTCCGGAAAATTGAACTGTTTTGAAAATGTGCACACTCAAAAAGAATTTTGCAGAACAAACAAAATACAAATGCTTTCCCTGTATCAACAATTTTCTCCCTGAACATAAAAAGTCACTCAGAGATTTTGAGCCCTGAAGCCAGAACAGCTGTAGCAACATGGATTTATATTTTAACAACAGTAAGCATTATTCCCCTGAGATGTTACTGTGTCAAGGCTGCCTGACAGCAAACCCTCTCTTCTTTAACTTTTGGAGTAATGCACAAAATTGTTCCCTTTCGAGAGACCCCCTAGTCGGCTGCTCCTTTGCTGACATCATGTCTCATGACTCGGCAAGCAGTCATCATTGCAGCGCTCGGAGGTGAGCTGTCCATTTGTATTCAGAGTGCTGCTTGGCACAGATGGCAGGCAGAACGAGTGGGAGGCCACAAGCAAGGCAGGTTACCTCTCCTCTGGGGCTGTCTTCTTTCCCCCCTTAACACCCCCACCCGAGTTGAGGCAGAGAACAAGTCAGTGTGGGCTCATGTATGAAGTGTAATGATGTAGTAACTGTCTGTCTCCCACTGACAGCTGGATGCAGAGGCCAGTGATCTGCTAAAGGAGCTGCAGAATAAACTCAACACAGTGCTGGATGAACTCAGCGGAGTGTTTGGCTCCAGGTGAGCATCAGTGTGACTGTGCATGAGTGTTTGTGTGCGATCATTTTCATTAAGCTTACTTTCTCTTTTCATGTCTTTGTCTGTCAGTGAAACTGAAATACACGACCGCTCAGTTATTCACAGACATGTATTTTGCTCTGAATGTAATTGACTCAAGCCCTTGCAGTGCCTCGTGCTCAGTGAGCACAGCAAGTTGTACAACATTTCAACTTGAACAAAAGACACCACTGCTCCTAACATCTTTTCACTGCTCCTAACAGCACAAGCATGAGTGAGCCGGCACTTCCTTAAACGTGCTTCACTGCAGAAGGCTGAAATATGCAACCAGGAACAAAGCGTTTTATGTATTTCTGCATTCCATTTCTCAGCTTCAAAGGTGTGATCGAGGACTGTGTGAAGCAGATGAACCAGGAGCTGGTTCAGATGAAAGGCCCAGTCAAAGGGAGCAACGCCGCCATGGACGCAGAGTCTGTTCTCAGGCCTCTCATGGACCTTCTGGATAAAAAGTGAGTACACACCGAACACAATATCTGTTACGTAACACATATTTGTTCCATTTCAAGAGTCAACAGGCTTAGCGGTCAAATGCCATCGAGCTGAAAGTTTTGGCCTTTGAGGTCAAAACCTCTTCTGATGTCAGAAGTGAATTGTGCCTGGTTAGAGTTAGGGTTTGTTGACACAAACGGCAGATGGAACAGGTAGCGCAATCTTTTAAAATGTATTGACATCTGTCACTGTCAGTGTCCTGACTTCTATAAGGCAGCTTATAAAACATCAGTTGATGGAAAGTTTTTTGTACTTTTTTTAAAATTCAACATAAATCCAGACCTCTCACTTAGAATGGCTGTACATTTGCGAGGCACACAATTTAATCAGATTTGCTATCTGGTAAAGTTTTATCAGATTGCTTTCTGGGAAAAGTGAAACTGATGAGTCGTTTCAGGTGAGGAATAAATCAACCCCTGATTCTCATAGAAATCTGTGGGAAGAAAATCTAGTGTGGTTACAGTCTTAGAGCTTCATAATAGTTGATTGGTATCAAAGAAATTTGCAATAACACAAGGCATCTTTTCTTGCACCCAAGTTTCAGTAACCTCAGTCTCATTATTTGAGTGACAATGCCTCTAAAAAGAAGAACTGAAGAATCTGTTTGGTGTGGTAACTATTCTAAGATCTAGACTCAATCAGGCTTACTGCATGCCAATCCTTTTTGGTTATTTGACTAATTAAAGGAACTGAACAGTATCAGCTTTAGTTCTGGATTAGCTTCTAGTCCTGGTCCTGAGTATGAGAGGGCTAATGTGTAATATTCTAGCTTTAAAATCATCATTGTTTTCATTGAGGCGACAGGTGTTTACACAAAACTGTGAGGTAAGGTGTCAGTAGGAGCACTATGACACATTGCTTCACCTGCAGTGTCTCTAAGCATGCTGTCCCAGTCATGTATGCTAAATTGGAACTGTTATCCATGTTTTTTTTAATATCAGAATTGTGCAGAATCTAAATTTGCAAGCTCTTTATTTAATGAATATCAAATACAAATATTTCTTCTTTACCATTTCTCATTAGAAGTTGCTCAGAGATAACTCTGTTCTTTATTTGTCTGCTGCGGTTCGTTTTAGCGCTGTGCAACACAAAATGACTTCATGAATGAAGAACAAGCTGTTTTGAACAAAGTCATTAGAGCGACCCTGTCTCTGGCCTAATTAGTTTTTGTATTGCACACACTGATCAATTTATTATCCTTTATCAACCAGTTTGCTTATGGTGTCAATAGTGATTAGCAATTTATAACAACGTATTTTGCGCTCAGCTGGCATGCTCATGTCATTAGTCAGTTTGAGTGTTTACATTATATGTCCCTATTAATTCAACCTGGGGACTGTTTTTTTTTTAACTTCTGTGGCATTCTTGAAAGAACTATAATGACGATATGGTTCAACTGAGCTCTGTGAATTGCTCTTCACCATTTGTCAAAGAAACATTGAGGCCAATGTGGTATTAAAGGGAATCCTCTTAATGATATGGAAATACCAAATCCTTCCTCCTGTCTCTGAGACCCTGCTTGCACAATGGGGGGAGATTAAAGTATAAAGCCCCTGCATTCATTCCTTGAATCACAGGTGTTTTTCTTTATTTAATCATATCATTTACGAAGGCTTCATCACTTGGAGCCTTTAGTCAGCTCGGCTCACCTTCAGACACTTACTTTTGACTGTATTCACCTGATACATGCCCTTCCTCTGCCGCTTTTGCAGTTTGATGTTATTTGCCAAGATTTGTGAGAAGACTGTTCTGAAACGAGTCCTCAAAGAGCTTTGGAAAATCGTGCTCAATACCATCGAGAGGACAATTGTTCTGCCTCCACTGAATGACCAGAGCGTGAGTTTGATTAATTATCCATCTCCTTCTCTTTTTCTGTTATTCTTTTCATCTCTCGGCCTGCTCTCCACCTCCCTCCTCTTCTCCACCTGTTTCTCTCTCATTTCCTCCATCTGTTCGGCTCTCTCTCCAGCTCCCTCACAACACACAAATTACTGTACAGGAGATGAAACAACATGGCATCCCTAAATCTTTACACACATGGAGTGACTGTTTTCAGCCCGTAAATCCTTCAGTAAGAGCCTGACAGGACATTTTTCAGATCAGGATTATCATATTTATATTTTTTGGATGATGACAGTGGAGTTGTAAAAGTGTGGTTTAATACCATCATGTAACAGCTTTCAATCATTTTCCTTCCTCTGTCATTTGGAATGTCCAAAAAAAGCAGCTTAAAAACACAATCACAGTGAAGAGTATTTAAGATTTCATCTCCTGTTCCTTACTTTCTTTATGCAATCATTATTATCCACTCTTGTCCTCCCTGTATTTTCAACCTTTTTGTATCCATCTGTCTCACCAACAGCAAGGAGCTCAGATGATCTTCAACGCTGCCAAGGACCTAGGACAGCTGTCCAAACTCAAGGTGTGTTTTTGTGATGACTTTAAAGCGGGCGCTGCTTGTCTCAGCACTGAAACCCTTTAGCGTCTGAATCCAAAGGGATTTCACTGAGCTCAGCAGGCATGTTGTCATCTCAGTGAAACATGCTTAATGCCTACACATATACTCAGACTCTGTACTTAGTGAGCAGGGATTATGTATTGTTTATTGTAGATTATACAGATACGCACAGACTCATTGCATCTTAGAAAACTCATTTCAGACCCTCTAGATCCATAACTACACAAACTATTAGAAGCCTTTTGCAGGCAGCCACATATTCAGATATTTATCCTAATGCCGCCTTGAGCAAATTCATTACATTCAACCATAGATATGAAACAGATGTTAATTTATTTTTAACACCTTCAGTGTAAAAACTGTCTGGATGGAAATATACCACCAGAGATTTCACTTCACACCTTCATCAGAAACTTTGCACAGATGGGTCGTGTCACTTAGAAGCATACTTGTATAAGCCACTGTGGGCTTCTTGCATTGCTCATTGTAACTCAGTGCAACACCAGCCAGACTGTTGTCTAATTGCTGGTGTGACCAGAGGATGTTTAATCCCTCCAGCTCTGTGTGGGGAGGCACTGGATTGGATCAGTGGCTTCACTGTTGTTTCACTAACAACTGTGCTATGACAGTACCTCTGAGAAGTATTTCAGCTCTCAGTCTTATGGGGGATGATAAGTAAATGTATATGTGTGTTTATCTGTGGGGCTGTTCTTACTTTGTGCTGTGTGTGGGGGATTTTTTGAGAGACGTGTGGATGCTGTACGATTGTACACAGACGGGTGTGTGTTCGTCTGTCTCCCTCCCAGAGTGCTAAAGTTGTTTATTATCCTCTTGTTATGATGACTCATAATCTTCAGCTCACTTAACAGAAAGATATTTCTCTCTGTGTCTTTTTTAATTCAATTTGCTGCGTTGGTAACATGCTTATTCGGTTCAGCCGTATCATAAAATATTAGAAATGCGTGTGTAACCCTTTTTACTGCAGTGACATGCAACATGAGTACCCATCATGTAACTAATGAGTGCTGCTACCTTCGACCAATGAAATAGCTTTGATGTTGTTTGTCAAAAATAAATGATTAAGTATTCAAATTTCTAGGCTGCACTTGTCTGCCTCTACAGAAATGACACGTGGGGCTTTGGAGTGTTTTATCAGCTTTCCTCCAAAATGTCAAGCGCAAAAGACATGCTGTTTTTAATGTTTGAAATATGTTCACTCCTGTAGCTGTGGGTCATAATATTAGAAATCAAGGTACAGTCTCTATTTGAGCAATAAGTGAAATCAGTGAAACAATAAGGACCTTCAGGGTTCCCACACATCCTGGAAAACCTGGAAAACAGTTGACCAGTTTTCCAGTACTGGAAAACACCTGCTAAATGGGAGAAAAAGTAAATCCCGGAAAATGATTCCAACATGACTGCATGCGACCTGACATGATTAAAAAAACACATCCCCATTCATTGAAAGCTGAGTGCACGCTGTGGGGGCTACGCAACTTTTTTCATGTCTTTTCTCCCTCACTTGGTCATAATCATGCATTCACAGAAAACAGGGATCGGTTGTTTATGTTTTATGGTAAATGAACCTTGTAGAGTGCTCTTTTGATTCAAAGAGTCTTATATTTAAGTTAAAGAGTGACCAGCGGAGTCGGGCAGAGAGATTGGGGGTCTGTGCCTCACAACTTTCCCTGCAGGCTGAGAGCTCAATTACCGTACTCTAGCTAGTAGGAGTGTAAACTACTGATAGTGAAAACAAACGGAACAAAAAGAGCGACACAGCTGCACAGAAACTGCACGTTGTAGACATCGCTGCTCACAATAGATATTGCCACGTAGGAAGACAGTTTAAACTTGTTAAATCTCTGAGAGAGTTCAAAACTTCACTGAAAATGTCCTGGAAATGTCCTGGAAAATTATCTCTGGAAAAGAGTGGGAATCCTGACCTTTTTATCAACTAACTAACACAGCATCCAAACGTTGATATCACAAGGTTTTCAATACAGAGCAGCACTTCTTCCAGCTCACAGCCTTCAGTTGTTTGAGACTCACCAGTACTTTGTTTTCATGGCACAGGGAGATGAACTGGAAGTGAGTCAATACAAATCAAGTGGGCCCAGTGCAATCTTGGCTCCAATAACAGACAGTGTCTTGTGTGTGCTGTATTCCTGATTTTTGACCAACACCAGCTCTTTGTGTAATCTGTGCTCAACACACCCGTGGTAGATTGAATCTGCATCACTTCTGAATCTAAAATATGTAAATGTATGTTTCTTCTGAAGCCTCTCATTTGAGGCATTGGATGCATAATTCTATGGTGCAGCACATTTCTCTTACGTTGATTAAATCTTGTAACCAACCTAAAGCTAATGCCGAAGTTCAGACTTGTGTGTGTGTTGTTTTTTCCACACAGAGGGCATGACAGATGGAAGTGAGTAAGCTGAGGATCAACATTTGCTGCCCTATCTTTCTCTGTGATTTAGTTTCTTTAAAGCTCCTTTTCTCAAAACATTTACACTGTTTTGTCTTTGCTTTATTAGGGACACACAGGGGAAATAAAGCAGTGACTGAAGCTATTTGCTGCAATCAATTCACAAGGCGCATCTCAATTAGCATCGACAAAAAGCATTTTTCACGATTGAATTACATTTTTTAGAGGTAGTGTGAGGCAGCGAGTCACTGCAGTTCAAAAGACGCTAAGTGAAGCTCTTTAATAAACAGCACATCTTGGCACACGGAAGCTCTTTAATATGATTCTAGGACAGTGTCTTCAGATAGCAGGTGGGTTCCTGTTTTGTCAACTTGTGACGTGATCTTCTGTTCTTTCAGGAGCATGTGACTCGAGAAGAAGCGAGAAGTCTGACTCCACGGCAGTGTGCAGCCATGGACCTCGTGCTTCCCACCATCAAGGTGAGTTTAACATGATGTCCGTTATGCTGTTGGTCATATGGCAAGAGACACCTGGATTGTGTAACACAACCTTTAAAAAGAACAAAGAAAAAGCCACATAGGGCTTAGGGATGAGCATTTCAAGCCAAAGTACTATTTGATAATCACTGGCATCTATTTTTACATATTTTTTCGGGGCCTTTACACCTTTATTCAGACAGGAGAGGACAGTGGATAGAGCAGGAAACTGGGAGAGAGGGGGGGAATGACATGCGGGAAAGTTGCAGCAGGCTGGAATCAAACCTGGGCTGCCTGCTACATTGGCACACAATTTAACCATTAGGCTAAACCCGCACCATGGTATCTATTTGATGATCATTTGAAATCAAGTGTTAACCAGCTCTGGGGCGAGGTGCTGCTCATAGCGGGAACTAGCAGCATCCGACTCGACACTTATGCCAGTGTTTCTGTGACCCAGCAGCGTTCTGTATTATGTTATTGATTATCAACGTTTCTGAATGTCACACCACTACACACATATTTCCAGCACCTGTCACTGATGTTTTCTTCTCGTTTAATGAAGTTACCATTCTTCTTCTATTACTTACTGTGGTCAGCAAACTGCTTTAAGATGCTCTACAGCCACTATCCGGCGGGAACAGCGTATTACAACCAGGCGCTGGTGAAAATTATGAAAAATTGTACTTTTAAAATTAGATAATATTTGTTTTAACTCTTCGTTTTTTTGTAGAGAAGTGAAAAAATATTCAAGCATTCTAAAGTCATGTCCCATGAATAGGGAAGAGATATGCAAATCGAACTGATTAAGAATTATGTAAATCAAATGCAATGTTACCTGGCCAAGTATCAGGTCATGTCCTCATCATGGGCTGATCTGTTCTCTTTTATTCTACTTAAAAAAAAGCACTTTATAGTCTGGTTATAGCAGGCGTTCAAAAATATTTTTGCTCTGTTTGATAGGGAGAGTGTTTCTTGTCATTAGACTAAATTGTAGAGAAATATTCCTCACATCAGAAAATTGCTTCTTGATTTGTCCTTAATGAGACAGAATATATTTGGTAGAAGATCACCCATTGCACCCAAACTGAGGCAATTTGAGCATGTTTGAAAACACAATGATTATAGTTTAAAGGCACATGACACCGTGCCAGTTCAGAGCCATCTGAGGATAATTCATATCCAGAAATATGGAATCATGCCCAAAACCTCTCAGCTCAAAAAAGTGTGAAATGCTGCACTGTTAATTTACTACCGTGCGACTGTTTGTTGTAAAGGAATATGAGACAATTTCAAGACCAAGCCTCAGTTCTACAGGGACAAGAGGAGAGTTATGGCGAGGTGCCACTGGGAGAACACTGCATCATAAAGTGCAGAGAAAACTAATTGATTCGGCTGTCTCCAAGGAAACTACCTGCAGGTTTCGATCAATCATGTTGCTGGAATTCTTTTCATCAGTATCCCAATGAGAACAGTCAATTAACACACTTCAGTAATTCCTCAGGAGAGTTAGACCGTGGGATAAAGAATTACTACGCAGACGGTTGCTTTTGTTTTATCCTCGTACTGCAGGAAAACCAGCTGTAATCTAAAAGCACTAAATATAAGATAAGCAGAGAAGTAAACATTCAAACTACAACACATGTGTATGACTGAAGACTAGCATTAAACCAGAACTCTCAAATTTTACCTCAAAGGTACTTTATAATAAAGCCTACCACACATAGCTTGTGAAAGCAGGAGAGCAAAGAGACATTCTGTATCAGCATTTTTTTTATTACTAAACACAGATCAAATGTATTTATTAAAAAAGTGCTTTACTTTTGCTCCACTGCTGGTGTGTTTTTCCCTGTGGGTCAGTTTTAACTCATCACTCAGTCTCATTTAATGTCCCACCCACAACACTTTCTGATTGGCTAGAGGTCCCAGGACTGTGTGATGTAACTCTGCTGTAAGGGTTACCGGGGAACTGTTAACACCTGTATATGATGTTGAACGTTTTAGTATTGATTAAACATTTTCTAAAGGTATTTAAACAGAGTTTTCTTTTGAAGCTTGTAATATTTCAAATTCTAAATTGTGACGGACAGTTTTTCATTTTTACTGAAATCCTCATCGATTCCAAATATGGGTAACAGGTCTCATGAAGTATAATCGGTGTCAGTATCAGCCCTGAATAACCAACACTGATCATAAAAACTAACAGATAGCAGCCTAAAGAGAAATGCACATATGAAAAACATGGCATGATGTCTATTAAATGTATTCCCAGTAATGTACTATTTGTTCAGCTTGTGTATTCTAGTTATAACGAGGCACCACATACGCAGTGTATTTTAAATAGGATGTCATATTTGCATCAAACATGTTTATGAAATTACATCAAATTAATTTGATACACACTATATGTAGAAACAATATGGAAGCACCTGTTTGAGCTAAATAATCCTAGACTTTAAACTGATATGATGAGCCCTAAGGATAGAGAAAATAGAGATAATGTTAACATGAAACACAAGGAACATAGAACATGGACACAATGAAAGAAAAAAGTGACAAAGCAAGGAAAGTAAAAGGGAAAGAGGAAATAAGAAAAGGAGACATGCTGGATGGCGGTCTGGCAGGTAATTTAGCCAGAGGCAGGGTGATATTTTGGGCATGTGAGGTGATTCTGGGTCGGCTGCTCTTTTTGCCAGATGGAGTGTGGCACCACAGCCCGGTATTACATTATGAGCGTCTTCAACCAAGTGGCAACACCTTTCTAGACCTTTTAGACTTTTCCTGAATCAGACCCGACACCATGTAGGGTTTATCAGAGAGGTACTTCTTATTTGAATAAACATAAGCACAAGCTCATGAAAATTAGACTTAACTATAAAAATGCCTCAACAGCAAAAGTAGACAAAACTATATGATACACATGTACACATTTAAAAACTGGGTTAACCTCTGTTTTAATTTATTCGTATTCTTGTACTCTGTCTGAAAGAAGCTCCTGCCATCCCATCCTACAGCTGCATTTTGTATCTGGGTTACTGATACATTTTTAAAAAAAACCTTCATCAGCATTTATCCTTTGCCTAATTTTGGTCTCAAATATTCATTTTAGCAGAATGCATTATATTCATGAAATATGTATTACTTGCTCTGGTCTGAAATCATAATATGCAGTCTTCAATTTGGTGTGTGCTACTTATTTTCTGTCTCTTGATAATCTCCACACATGACTCAGCCCCTCGTGCCAGATTATGTATAGTTCATGAGAAGCATGCGTTGGTCAAATTTTGTGACTCATGAGTTGTTAGTGAAGCAGAAAATGGTGCCTCCTACTGAGCTGAGTCACAGTCACACGAGTCCAAAAATATTTACCAGCACCCTATAGAAGCATCGTCCTAGTTGCTTCTATTTAAAACCATAAACGTGTACTTTTCTCTTGTCTTGTGTCTCTAAGGTTTAAGATCAGTACGTATCTCCTTTTTAACTCCAGTCATTACTTAATAATGTATACTAACTCTGCAACCCCGTAGACAATACTCTGTTTTTCCTCAATGGTCATGTGTTGCTCAGAAGAGCTACCTAAAACCACAAAACCTTAAAGTGTAAAGGTCATAAAGGGTTAAGAAGTGTAGTTACTTTTCTTCATCCTCACTTCTTTCGAGCAACGCCTCTTTACTTAAGTAGATCCTTCCATGGTCGCCCTCACACTATCCACATGTGGGAGTGGTGACAGTATCTGAAAAGAAAGCAAAGCTTCATCTGTCTGCAGCTATCAGGCTTATCGGCACGAATGGGCATTAACCATACAAGCTTGAGTTTCAGATGTAAATGCACAGTAATTAGCTACAGAAGTGGCTATTAGTGCTGCCCCTTATCTGATCTGCATGTGTTTTCTCC
Organism: Notolabrus celidotus; assembly: GCF_009762535.1. NCBI lineage: Eukaryota > Metazoa > Chordata > Actinopteri > Labriformes > Labridae > Notolabrus > Notolabrus celidotus. The sequence goes on from NC_048274.1 coordinate 27,773,675, forward strand.
TCCTTATAAAGTGCATACTGTCAATGTAAATCTAGTTAGGCCTTCCAGTCTACTGTACTACCATTATGTACATAATTAAGAGATTGTCATCATGTTTATTCCAAGGTTTCTGCTATAGAAAATGGTGAATCTGAGCTGCTGTTTCTTTATTTCTTTTCTGCAGCAATACTTCCATGCTGGAGGAAACGGGCTGAAGAAAACCTTCCTGGAGAAGAGCCCTGACATGAAGTCCCTCAAATATGCTCTCAGCCTTTACACTCAGCCTACAGATGCCTTGATCAAGAAATATATATGCACCCAAACCTCTCAAGGTAAGACGCTGCCAAGGCCAGGCTAAGTTCAGAGAGAAAAATTACTCCAACATTTGGTTTCTGAAATATTATGTTTGGGGTTGAGAGTTGATTTATATTACCACATAATGTGATACAATTTTTTTTTAAAGTGCTATAAAGGCGAGAACTGACCAAGCAATATGAAAGATGTTAAGATTGTAAAAGTGGGCAGTAAGGTGTGAAAAAAGCACAGATTGTGGATATTATTGTGCAGCTTTAGCACCTCCATACACCATTTAGTGAACATATTCTGATTAAACTTGATAAACTCTGAAAAATCACAATGTATTTTTTATACTACATTTCTGCTGTCTTATTACAGACAGCCTTGTTAGTATTTAAGATTGATTGAAAAAAAATTGTGACTACATCATTGGGTTTTTCAACATCCACATCATTCAATCTTTATTTATATAGCGCCAAATCTCAACAAATGTTCTGTCAAGAGGCTTTACAAACAGAGCAGGTCTAGACTGTACATTATGTTAAATTATTAAGGAAGATCCAACATCAAGACAGGATAAGATCCAGTCCCATCTTACAGACAGGATTCAGTCTGATCTCATCTTAATCCACCATGAGCAGAGAACTTAGCAGCATTTAGCAAGTTACAGCAGGAAGGAAAAACTTCTTTTAACAGGCAGAAACCTCAAGCAGAACCAGACTCATGTTAGACAGCCATCTGCCTCGATCGAGTTTGGGTTGGAAAGAGGGATAGAGAGAGGTGATAATGGTGAAACAGATAGTAGTAGTTGTTGCAGCTGGAGTCTGGAACGTCCACAGCAGCAGGCTGTCTGTGGTAGTGACTCAGAGGAACCTACGAGACAAGGGAGCTCAGGGACTCCAGAAAGGTCTATAGTATCTATGCTATCATTCTGTTTTTCATCCGTCTAAAGCTACGTTTCCACCAAGTGGTCCGGTTCAGTTGGGTACAGTGCAGACCACAATTTTGTTTCCACTGTTTCCAAAATAACCACCCTGTACCTTCTGTTGGGTACCTAGCAAATATCCAAACCTAAAGAGTGGAGCTAGACACACTGCAATCTATTGATAGGTCGAAAGAATGTTCAGACAGCAGTAATAATGGACAAATACAAAGTGTGCCGTGTTTAAATATCCCCTGGATTTCAAGAGAGTCATTTCAAGCCTTTATTTTTGATACACAGCCACATGCCAAGAAGACAGAACACACTGGATGTCCTCCATTATTTCTCATTTTAACTGTGTTGTTTTCTTTTTCTGTATTGAACTATTGGCAGGCTACACTGTGTCTTGCTGATATTAGAAATAGGGGTGCAACAATATGTGTATCTGTTTCGAACCGTTCGATACAGTGGTCACGGTTCGGTACGCCCTATGAACTGAACAATATGCAATTTTATATTAATTTTATCAACTTCTGACAAGGCGCTCTGTGCTGAAAGTTCAGCGGATCTGCGCTGACTCCTCCGGGCTGCATTGTCGAGCACAGGTCCACTGACTGCGCGCTCCTCCCTCATTCATTCAGTCGAAGCTGGTCACGTTTGTTTTAACTGTGCTTCATATGGAAATCTATATTTCACCATACGACGGTCTGCTGGGTTCATATGTTCACATATGTGTGTGTGAGCGCGCGCACGCATGAGAGGGAAGCACGAGTGTCCTCTTTGGTTGCAGAGCAGAGTTGTTCCGTGGTCCTGTAGTGATGCTAGACTGGGTAATGTGTGGGTAAAGTGCGTATATGCTTTGTTGTGGTCTTATACTGCATGCTGTGTAAGACTTCAGCCTGATACCGTACAGTGTTTTCCCTGCCGTTGTATCTGGGGCGCACCCGCTGGGTCCCACCCCCCCTTGAAAGTCAAAGCAGAGGTGATTTAAGGTTACGTCTCTCCTGGATCAGGTCTATACCTTGTTCTATTGCAATTGGCCTTATAATCCTTCTTACCAAGTTAGGGTACGGTTAGTTGTTGATGCATGCAAGATCAGAAAGTTTTCACTATACCAAACTACTGAACCAAACCAGACTTGGTGGTTTGCTTCCATTTACATCATATTAAGTGTGTCCTCACAATCCCTTTGAGTCAGTTTAGTTTCTTTAGGCTCATATGTGAATCGTAAATTGCAGTAATGGCATAAGTCTGCTTACTGTATAAATCATTCACTTCTTTTTTACTTTTAATAGGCGCAGGAGAAGAAGTAAGAAAAGTATTTCCTGGTCATTTCTCCCTGCACCCTCAAGGGCTTGAGCTCACTCTCCTGTGCTCTTTGCTGCTGATTAGAAACACACAAAAGCACTGTCACAACAAATCTGATACATAGAATAAATTAGGCTTATACATTATGTTCAGTGTAAATGTATGTATTCTCTCTTGTGCTCCCTCTCTCTCTCATCTCTTGCCCTCTCTCTCTTTCTGTCATTAGCGATCCACTTGTACGTGTTGTTGCCTCATTCATCTGCCTCTACTTAAAAACATGACTTCCCGTCTCTTTCTGCAACAAGGCGGAAATACCTTCAGGTGTCCAGAGAGATTCAAGAGGGAATTTGGTCCGGTGTGGCGGTAAAGCTTTAAGGCTCCTGTTTGCCTCCGTGTGTTAAGCCTTGCAGAACGCTGCATAGGCAGACAGCGGTAAACAGACTGGTGATGGGAGAAAGTTAGTCAGCCAGGCAGCCAGCAGTCCCAACCAGCGCTACGGCTCTCACTGACTGGCAGATGAGCTTGGAGAATTTTCACCGTGTGCTACTTTCAGATAGCTTGTAGCATTTCTTCTCTTTCTCCCTCATAGCCCCCCCCCCCCCCCCCCCCCCCCCCCCCCCCCTTTGAGTTCACACCATGGTGTCACTCTCTATCCGAGGTGGTCAAATGTGATGTGTATAAGTGGATGTAGTGAGGTGGTTGATGTGCATGACGGCAGAAAAAGAGTGCGAGGACGTGCTGATGCTTCATGAAGCACAGTGGACACCATTTCATTAATCACCAACCCCTGCGCTCTGGCAGCGACATATTGAGACCATGACATGCACTAGTCTATTTCTGCCAAGTGTCTCCTCCTTTTGGTTGTACAGCTGCATTAGGCTCAGATAGAAATACAGTACGCACCAACAAACACATCTTTCTTGACAGTAATTACATGTGAATACTTCACAGCTTTCTGTTGATGTGTCACTTTGTTTGGGTTAAGCATAACATCTTGGTGTCTCAAAAACAGCAGAGAGGAAAATTCAATGAGCTTAACTGCAACTCTGCATCAATTAATTCCTCCCTCATCTGTTATTTCCCTTTGTTGTTTTCTCACTTTAACTGCTGACTCCTCACTGTCACCTCTGTTTTATCAGTCCCTGCTCTCCTTTATCTTCCATATGTACCATTCATCTTACTCACCCTCAGTCCCCCGTAGTCATCACGTTGTCCATTACTCTGTTTGTTATGTGCACGCCTGTTTATTATTTCATGAAGGTGCTGGCTAACAGTGTGTCACGTCCGAATCAAAGCAGAATCGATTTCTTTATAACTTTATTATTTCTGCCCATAGCTGAACTGAATCTACTCCGTTAATTTCCCAAAAGTCCAGGGCTTAATTGTGCAGCAGCGGCTTTGTTTTCCTGTCCCCTCCCCCAGTCTCTCAGGGTGTCATTACGATAAATCAGGAGGTTTGTTTTTTCATTACCAGTTATAATGGGCACGGCATGTTTGGCACATATTGATTATCTATTGGATCAACATGCCCGTTCATCAACCACACCGGCATGCTGCCTTCCAGTGTTCAACATCTGTTTGTACCAGGCTGGGCGACACACAAGGACCGTGATTAGAGGCAGGGCTCCCTTCAGCAGGCATAGTGAGACACATGGTCAGCAATCAATTCAAATTGTTTCCTGGCAACAACAAGTCTCTGTGTGATTGAAACTGTAGTGCTGACGTAACCGAGCAGAATGTGATGCCCAAAAGCATATTTCCACCTTGACACAGTAGTTTAAGTTTCCTGTTGACTTCTTCTCTGATGTTTTGTTTGAACTCTACTCGTCTGCACTCAGTCAAATCTGACTGTTAGCGTCTCTGTCGACTCGAGCAGTTTGATGATTTCATTGTGTGAAACATTATTTATTTACTGAATCCCTTTCCACCATCTGCCTCTTCCATGGCCTTCAAAACAGGCAGATTATTTCATGTTTCTTTCTTCCTTCTTGTTGTTCGTGTTCAGCCTCAAGCTAAGGGAAACCCTGGCTGTGCATGCTTCTGGGGGTGAAATGAAGTCTTCTTCTGTTTTTCATGGGTTTAGTTTTTCAGCTTCTACACACAGAAAGGTGTTTACATGCCCCTCTTAGGATCAATTTTTTGGATCCCTCATCTTCAAAAAAAAAGAAGCAGCATCCACATATTTGGATTCAGCCCTTTCATCCTCTCCCTCCCTCGCTCTTTCTGTTTCCTGATCTCTCTATTCCTCTCCCTCGCTCCCTCTTCCGCCACTCCTTCATTCTCTCTGATTTGTCATTATGCCTCTTTTTCAATTCTCCTGTTGTTGTTTTGGTGTGTTTCCAGGTCAGTCATCCAACGGGTCGGTGGGGGAGGTGTCGATGCAAGTGAATCTCATCTCTCACCCTGGCACCGGAGAGCACAAAGTCAGCGCGAAGGGTGAGATTCTCTCTTACTCTGACATGATTCAGTTATTCCTAGTGAAACATATCATACCTGAAAAAGACTCATAATTGACTACTTTTGTTGCTGATCACATTTGTGGGTTAGCGGTGCTTGGAATATATCGGTTGGATTATTGTTGAGTCTTGGTGTTAGCTTTGGGGACGTAAAAGGGACATTTAAATCAGAAAGACTGCTGAATCCTTCATTTGAGGTACCCACAGAAACTGTTAGTGTCAGGTGATACACATCCAGTGAATGGCCATGTGATTTGATAAGGCATTAATGGTACCAAGAGAATCCATATTACTTTTGTGATCCCTTCCAATAGATCAGAGTACTAACTTACCCCATCACTACCTCCAAATGTTCCACAGACAGCATTTAATTGAAACTAGTGGTTTAATTTCAACAAGTGTTTGATGCATTTTCTCATTTAATGCTTTGTCCGGGACAATTTAGGTCAATTGCTAAAATCTTAAAACCTTGTTTTATTTTTTAATTTAATTTGTATGTATTTATTTTGAACATCTTGCAAGACAAATTAAAGAATAAGACAAGGCAAGGAAAGACAAGTTTATTTATAAAGCACCATTCATACATAGAGCAATTCAAAGTGCTTTACAGAGTTAAAAACAAAAAACAGAACAGTAACAATCAACAAAAACACACAGCAGACATTTTAAAGCTGCTGTGAGGAACTTTTGATTAAATGTCAATGTTGGTGCCCCACTGTGGACAAAGTGATACCTCTTATCTCTTGTTCTGTACATGCAAAAGTAGTGTTTTCAACAAAAACCTCACCCTGCTGTCTTTTAACAGCCAGATTTATCACTCAATGTGATTAATTTGCCATGAAAACAGCCGGAAAAAAGGGTGTTTCTAAAGCCAAATGTCAATCATGTGGTCTGACACCTACCCCCTCTGAGTGCTTTAAGGCATTCAAAATGACACCAGAGAAGGAATCAGTGTTGTTGTTTATGGTTTTGTTTGATTTTGAAGGTCATAAAGAGGCATCAGTGTTGGTTACAGTCTGTTTCTCAGATTGTGAAAAACTCCTCATAGTGCCTTTAAAAATTAAAATTTTATATGTGGCCAGTTATGTTTGATTTACTCTCTCTCTCTCTCTCTCTGTAACTTAACGTAAATAGTAAATAGTGTTGGGTCTTATTATTTATTTAAATTAGAAGGGATTATTATAAATAATCAACCCCCCTTCACTGCTCTGAAGACGGTAACTTGAGTCTTACTGTCCCGCTGGACACAGAATTACAACTGATCTTGTCTTAACCGAAATGAACCTTTAATCATCAATTCATCTCAGAACTTCATCCCAAGGATTAAGACTCACACATTGAATCTTTTCTGTGTCGAGTCGCAGGCCAAAGCTGGCTCAGACCTCTTGACACCCCCGCAGGGTGCCCGTATCCCCAACATTTAATTGTAGATCCAATATCAGGTACCCAAAATACCCAATTTAAAATATGACGTTAAACAAACATAAACATCAGATATTTTAAAATATAAGATCGAGAAAGGAAGAAAGTAAAAATAGTTACGAAACTTAAATAAAACTCAGTTTGTTAAGAGAAATTAAAAGTTTGTAGTTACAGAAATAAAAAATAAGGTTTAAAAATGGGTTTGCATCCATTATTGAGCAGCGTAAGTAGCTAAAAAGAGGAACGTTTTTAGTCTGGACTTAAAAGTGGTCAGAGTCGGGGCCTGTCTAATACTCTCTGGGAGATTATTCCAGGTCTGTGCTGCATAATAACAAAATGCTGCTTCTCCATGCTTTGTTCTGACTCTTGGGATGGTCAGTAGTCCAGCCCCAGATGTTCGTAGTGTCCTCGTGGGTTCATATGACACAAGCATGTCAGAGATGTATTTTTTTATTTTTTTTATAAAGATAAAACATATAGGCAAGCAAAGCAGTTTATCACAGCATACTCACTTAAAGACTGACATTACCAACATGTTCTTTGAAAAGGGCAAAGGATGAAGTACAGAACGTTTCTAGTCCTATTCCTTTTTTCCAGCTTAAAATAGATCAGTTAATTCCATTTAAACACATGCTGAGGCATTTAAGTAACGCCAGAGAATACATATATTCCTAATTGCAATAATGGTGCAATTATGGTGCATTAGTGAGTCATTACATGTCACACATAATGTTACAGTTTATCTCTCTGTTCTCCAATTCTGTACCTGTGGAATATGTTCTCTTTTATGACTTCAGTACCATTGTTCCATTGGTCTGCCCCCTTAGTCGAGACATAATGTAGTTTTGCAATCTCCCTACTTGTAACAAACCTTTGGATACTGTTAGGAAGTTGTTGATTTTTGACTAATTTGGAATGTTTTGAGGTCACCCAGATCCTTAAATTTCAGTGTTTTCAGTACGATGAAGAGTTGGGTTTGTAGGTTCTCTGTGAGATGTTTCACTTTTGATTCTTGCGGCTCTTTTCTGTAGAATGAAGATCGGGTCTGTGATAGTTTTGTGTTCCCCCAGACTTCCACACAGTAGTTAATGTATGGAAGTATGAAGGAGCATTACAAAGTGAATAATGATTGTCGATTTATTAGATCCTTCTTTGCTTTGATATAATTTACATGTTCTTTCCTCAGTAGTTTATCATCAGATGTGACTTAAAGAAATGTTCATATTTACTGTACATCAGCAAAATAATGTATTTACTGTCAGCCCTATAGCTGCAGCGATGTCTGTTTCCTCTCCTTTCAGAGGCATCGTGAGCTCTGCAGCTGACAATCAGCTGTAATCAGCCCACAGCAACAATACAACCATGTGATCACCACTTAGGGTTACTATGGCAATCATATATGGATGTTTCTATTAAAGGAAATGTCCTGATGAAGAGCTGCAGTCTTGCTCTTTCATATAGTACATGTTTCACTCTTGTACATTTCTGTTTATGGCTTTCCTACAAATCCCAGAATTAACTTGGCAACTCCCACAGAACAAACTACAGAAAAAGAAACCTCAAAATTCAGCCTGTTTGACTGCTCTCTTAAATTGCATCGTTGTCAGCCAAAAACTTTGCCAACCAGTCAGTGTACCCGTCACTCCCTCATGGTTGAGTTATACGCCTGTACAAAATCATCCGCAAATAAATTCTCTCAGTTTTATTAGCTCGCACCGGCATCCAAAGATTTTACCAGTAATGCTATGGGTGTGGAAATGTTTCTGCATTAAACTCTGCTGTACTTGCTCTGGCAGTATTTCAACATAATATGACATTTTCTACATTTAGCCAGTCATCTGTGAGAGTAAGATAAAATGCTGAGAAAATAAGGCTGGTAATGTCCCCTTTTTTGATGCAGTGCTTCTTCTGAATTTCCTCCTAAGATGTCGGTGATTCTTATTCCCTCTTGCTCTCCTCAGTGGTCGCAGTGAACAACCTCACCTGGCAGACCAACGCCATGTTCCGGCCGTTCGTTGAGGTCAACGCCGTGGGACCCCACCTGGCTGACAAGAAACGCAAATTCAGCACCAAGACCAAGAACAACAACTGGTCACCAAAGTACAACGAAACATTCCAATAGTGAGTGATGTTTTTTTTCCACGTGTGTTAGTTATAGAAGTAAAGAGTAGAGGAAGAGAGGTGATGTTTTTAAAGCACATACTTTATCAATGTTATTATTATTATGCTGCATTTCCACCCTGCAAACTACCTTCAAAATAATGTCCAACACTCTGCTCCATGTATGCTGCTGTACCTTTAGACTAGTTTGATTATGCCATCTGCACACTATAAAGGAACCGACAGCACCCTTTATATTGTAGCACATAATACCCTCTAATACTGTACTCCCCAAATCCTTCCAACTGTTCTGAGCATTAAATAGAAGGCAATTTCTTTACAGCACTTCTGCTCATTGCATTTATTCTTGTGAGGAAAGTCGAGAGTCTGCTTCAGCAAATCTATAGGCTCTCTGACACCGACATCCTCCGAGCAGAGCCAACTTAAGTCACAGAGCTGCAGTGATCTTAAGCTGAGTTGTAGCAGCACCAGTGTGATCACAGGCGCCTGTGGGCATATAGATGCTACTGCTGCTGCTGGCATTCTCATTTGATTTTTAAGATGCCATTAAGTCACAGACAATAATTAGAACACAGCCCAAAAAAAACTGTCTCAGACTTCAGGCCCGCTGGAAAAGAAATGTTTGCTCCACTCACAAAAAACATGATTGAGTTGTCTCATCACGGCCACACAAATAATCGTTTTTTATTTCTCACTTGGGGAAACGTCCTGCAGCCAGAGTCTCAAACTGACAGGTTTTATTAAGCTGCAAACACAGCCAAATGTCAGGTTCCAAACAGCTCTTGGTTTATACTCACATATGGTTCAACAGACTGATAGCGTGTTTTTCCTAAAGCTCAAACAAAAATCAAGCACTTTAAAGTCAGCGTAGGTTACCTGTAAGTCACCTACATTATCTGACATGTCATTGTTTTATAAAGTCTAAAACTCTTGTATCATTACTGGTGAACTACACTGATCAGCCACAATACTATGACCACTAACAGATGAAGGGAATAACATTGATCATCTTGTGGCACCTGTCAGTCAGGGGAGGGATGTGTGAGGCAGAAAGTGAACATTTTGCACTCAAAGTTGATGTGTGGGAAGCAGGACAAATGAGGGACGGTTAAAGATGTTAGTGACTTTGACAAAGGCCAAGTTGTTACACTAGATGACTGAGTCAGAGCATCTCCAAAACTCCAGTTTTTAGTGGTCAGTATACCTACCAAAATTAGACAAAGGAAGGAAAGGTGCTGAACTGGCAACAAGGTCATGGGTGGCCAAGGATCACTGATACTTGTGTGGAGCAAAGGCTGGTCTGTGTGGTCTGATCCAACTGAAGTGAACGCTGGTTATGACGAAATATGTCAGTACACACAGAGCTCCATAGTTTGTTGCATGTGGGGCTGTGTAGCAATAAACCAGAAACGGTGTCATGAGTTGATCTTTAGTTTGGGATTTTCCTTGAGTTTCATGCCTTGTTTCCTCCCTGTCTGATTTCTGTATGAGTCATCCTATGTCTTCATTGTGTTATTAGTAATCCATGTCTTGTGTTGTATTCCTTGTGTGTGTTTTTTAATGTTTCTTAGTGCAGTTTATCATGTTTCCTGTTTTATTTTGTAGTTCTTGATCCCTGTGTTTCCAGTACTTCCTGCCCTTGTGTGTTACCCCCCTTTTTGATTACCCTCATTAGTTTCATCTGTGTCCTGTGTTGATTACTCTGTGTATTTAGTTTCTCTTTTTCCCCTGTCCTGTGTTGGATCCTTGTACGTCTTCCTTGTCCTCTCCTGTGTTCTCTGTGTTTCTTTCTCGCAGCATTTCATTGTGTTCTCTGTGTTTTATTTTTGATTATTTGGATTCCATTTCTCTGAAACTTCATTTAGATTTGTTTGTACCCTTGATTATTTTGTAATTAAATCTTAATTTTTCTGCCATGGGCCCTCCATTTTTCCCAATGTGACAAACGGAGGCAGGGCTGACCCTCTGTCCACCACCAAAAGTGTCTAACTGACCACAGAGCAATTCAAGAAGCTGGAAAAGGACAGTGTTGACTTGGTCTCCAACTTTCCAAAAAGAGAGTGGGGCGGATACACAGTATTGGAAAAAAGGTCGTAATGATATGGCTGACCGGAGTAGATCCCTTTTGAATGTTGAAGTAGGACAAGGAAGTAAAACATCAATGGCTCTGCATCATGTTATATATTTTCAACTCTAAAGTTTCACCTATTTGATCTCTTATTTTTTTCAGTGTTCTCAGTAACGAACACGGTCCGGAGTGCTACGAGCTGCACATCTCGGTAAAGGACTACTGCTTTGCCAGGGAGGACCGCATCATCGGCATGACAGTCATCCAGCTCAGAGAGCTGGCAGACACAGGCAGCTGCTCAGCATGCTACCCCCTGATGAGGAGCATCACCATGGACGAAACTGGCCTCACCATCATGAGGATACTCTCTCAAAGGACCCACGATGAGGTGGCCAAAGAGTTTGTGCGTCTTAAGACGGACACACGCTCGGCGGAGGAGGTGTCGTAATGTGGAGCAAACATGCAGTACTAAAACAGTTGTGTTGTCTTAAGTGAGATAAAAAAAAAGAGCAGAAGCAACAGTTGTTCTTACTGGATAGAAGCTGAGAAAGAGATTGTCCAAAGAGAAGCGGAGGAGGCCAACATGTGGCAAAGCAGCAAGCGAGACAGTGAGCACGAGCGAGCGAGAGAGAGAGAGAGAGAGAGAGAGAGAGTTGTGTTTGTTTGTTTGTTTTTGTGCATGTGCGTAAAACATCTGTTGGAATGTTCATTTTAAAACTACAGTATGTACAAGTGTTTACTTACCGTATGCTTACTATTAAGTAATATATTCTACAGGTTATGTTAAGGGGACATGAAATACCTTTTGTACAACATTTAGTCTTTTTGAACAGAGATTTGTTCCAATAAAGTGCCAAACCAGTGAAAAAAAGAACAAAACCAACGTATATGGATTATGGTGAACTTAGTATGTTTGAAATTTGCTCGATTATTTTGTCCGGTGTAAGTCATTTTCTGACCGTGTGGCGTTTTGATTGTTGCAAAGTCTTTCATTTTGCACCCTCGTTTTTTGGCTTCACGTTCTTCCACACAGCACTGTTGTGCATGTCCTCTTCTCGGTCATGTCTCTCCCATGATTCCACAGTGACCACTGAGCAGGGTCCTGTCCCCTTGCCTTCAAACTGTTTGTATTTTAAGTCAACCTGAAAATAGACCATGTTTTTTTAAATGGCGATGACTGCTATGTAAACCTTCATAGGTGTTTGTAATTTTATAACCATGACAACAATGACGACAGCCTCCAGTGCTAACAGTCTTAGCAGAAAGGATGGAAATGTTTTCTTTTTCTTTTGGCATTTTGTTCTTTTCTTTTCAGCCATCAGCTTCCAGCCTTTCTGAATGACCACTGTGAACATGAGCTTTGGAAGGCAAGCTTACATGACATTGCTTACGGTTTGATATTATTGTTTCATATTTTCCGATAACTTTGTTCCTGATAAACTGCCAAAGTTATATAAAATATTTGTACAAAAGCAATCCATTACATGTATGAAGATGTATATGTACATGTGATTAATTACTTTTTCAATGCTAAATATTGAATTATTGATAGGGTGGTACTAAGATTTTATTTTTTTTATTTCCTGTCAAGCTGTTAACGATATGAAAGTTGCACATGTTACTTTACACACATCGGTTAGATCAGCTCATTGGAATTATTTTTCTTCATAAAGGAAAGAGTCTAACATTTGGTAAATATGCAACATTCCTATGTATTGCACTGATGGCGAATTGTATGTCATGTAAATATATTTAGTGAGATATTGTACAAAAGTCTACTTTTCTTCAATGTGCATAAAGTATGTGCAAATGTGTTAAAATATCTGGTTCATTTTAAACCATTTTACAGAAATCTTCCCTTAAACTTTTTGCTTTTTCTCAGGTTAGTTACGATTAAAGCTTTGGGCACAGAGGATTGCATAACTACATAGAAAATACAAAAATGAATCTACTTTTGGGAAACATCTTGTTTGCAAAGTTCACACGCTAGTCAGTCTTGTTCATCTGGAACAGTCCTGGTTTTTAGTAGAAGTGTTTACACCCTGAGAAAGTTGCCTTCAAAGTTAGAGCAAATCTGTCAAAAGTCAATGCTAAGATTTAAAGAACAGTTTTTAAAGTTTAAAATGATTTATTTTTGATTTCAGATCTGTTTGCGCAATTAAAGGTCATATCAAGATGACGTCAAAACCCCTCTGAAAATTATATGTCTTTACTCCAGTAATGCAGCATGGCACCTGTGTATTTATCGGTGTCACCCTGAGCACTGACAGCGGGAGACCGGCACTGGTGCACCAGAGCCCAAGCTATCACCTGTTATTTAGCATCCTTCACTTTAAAAACGTGGTGCCTACTTTCCCACAATGCAACCCGTCTCTACCACCAACCGACTGACAGGAGTATTATGTAAGTGGTGACTAATGTTGGGAGCCTCAAGGAGAGATGAGAAGCAGGCGACAAAGGTCTGGTAAGCTCACCTCTTTCCATGCATCCATTTTTTTTCTTGATTAGACTCACCACAAAAAGGCATAGTGCTTTATTTTCCATTTATGCAGACCCAGGTCTTAAAGTCCTTAATGCCAATCCAGGGAACAGTATATAATGAAAATGTAAGCTTTGCTTCTCAATGCTGCTGAAAGAGCATTCAATTGCTAGCCCGAGAGAAAATCTTATTCCAAAGCACACATAAGCGCAGATTTCCACCAAATGAAAGAATCCCTGCATGTGTTAACAACAAAATAATGTTTTATAGAGCATCTTTCAAAAAACATAGTTTCACAAAGATATAAAAGCAATACTGACACAGCTAGGAAATAACTGAAAATGTCAATACTTTTTCCAACTTCCATGTTCCTGAAACAGTACGTCTTCTCCTTCCTGCTGAGAAATTGCCTGGCTTTGTCGCCTCATGGTATCTGAGATTTTTGCTCTTGATAAAAAGTCTTTGAAAAGCACCGGCACATTACTTTCAGAAGATAAAATAATCCTTTGCACTAAACATGAAGGCTTTACTTTGTTAAAGTTTCTCTTTTTTTCTGATTTCATGGTGCCTGAGATGAGTGTTTTCAGATCAGTTATGCTCTACTTACTGTCAGTCATTCAACACCCACGGGGAGAAATGCAAGACTCTGGCAGGAATTAATCCCTAAAAAGCACATCACCTGCCAAAAACTCTAACGCCACGTTTATGTTGTTTTATTTGGGCCATCCGTGTTTCTTCAGAGGACAGCTGATTTTTTGGCTTAATAATAAAATATAATTTGTGACTAAGTTCTGTGAAGACTAATGTATAGAGTCACTTCAACATATGTGTTAGTGGTTGTTCTTAAGGTGAGTTGTAAGGTCCTCCAAATTAAACAGACTTTGTAAAAAACCAAAAGCCAGAATGGAGCTAAGATAGGAAATGTACAGTATTTAAAAAATGCTTTGTAATATCTGTTTAAATTCTCACATCCAGATAGCAATCAGTATGTTACGTTCTCTGTGACATATAGGACACCCTCTGTTATCTGCAACTACTGTGGCCCCATAATTAGTCAGTGTAATCATTTCATCTGGACAAATTGACATGACTGGATGGCTCACCTGCCTGCTCATGTACCTACAGTACAGTCTTCTACACGCTTAAGCAATTATGTAAATGCACAAGAACTGCAGAGTAAGGTAGTTTGACATGGCGTGTGTTAATGATGCTCTGCACTGCTCTCCATGTATGCTGTCTGGTGGACTCGCCTCACACGTTCATGAAACAGGAGTAGCTTGCAAATTTTCTGGTTTGACAGCTTTAAAATATGCTTTTTGGTTTCTCAAAACTTAGCAGCTTTAACCAAAGCTCAAAGATTATAGCAGCGATCATTGAAAGCCGATTATTCTAGCCACAGGCTGTCCCTTGGTCCCACACAGTGAATCTAATCACCTGGAACCAGGATTAGAGGACCAGGCAAAGTAAGTCCATTTGTCAGTGTCACCCTTTTGTCTTTTCTTTACAGCAGTAGTTCCACTGAAGCACATGGGGATAGATAGTAAAGGAGGGATAGAAAAAAAGCAGGTGTTGGAGGGTGTAGTTAAGATAAGAAGAAACTACGGAAAAGATCCACAGTGCTCTAAGATGACGGGATATAAAGGGAGGTTATTTTTAGTCCTGAGATCAATTAAAATCTCTCACAGAAACATGATGGCACTAAAGGTAATCCACAGGGATTTCAAAACTAATCAGTAATGATATATCTGTGCTCTGTACCTTTTTTCTGTGTATAATTTAATGTGCTAAACCAACAGAAGGTTTCAGCTGCTCTATATTTAACTGCGTGTTTACAGATGAGTCACGTTAAACAGCCAACAGACCATTTTCACTGCAGACATTTTGACATGCCAAAGCAGGGAAAGAGCAGGTGCAATGATAACATTAGCCTAAATTGCGTGATTTGCTAGGATGCATGATCAAAACACATAAACAAAACAAGCAGAAAAAAATACAGAAACACAGACGGCATTACGAGTGCTTACATGCTAATGTTGCCCTGTTGTACTGTAAAACCAAACAGAGAATAATTGTACAAGCTTAAACACTGTAAAGAAGTAGTGAAATTATTTGTAACACTTGCTTTAACGGGTTTAAAGAGAGTTGAAGACGGATACAGCCACTTTAAATCAGTCCTGTGCCCAGATAGCTTTACAGCAAGCAGTGGCGTTAGCATAGTACAGAAGTTGGAAACCCTAGCTAGCATAACTATATCCAAAGGCAAAACAAAGATAAAATCGTCCAAAATGTCGCTCAAAAACTTGATTTATCTGCTATTTTTCATCATTTTAAAAAGGGTGAAGGACACATCATAGTTAATAACTTTTTAATGTTCTGGCATATAAATTCTTAGCTATCTGTCTGCTAGCTTGATAGCATCATCATCTTTATACCTCAATTTTTTCATCCAACCCTCTGCCCAAAGATATCTTTTTTTTTTCTTATTATTAGGGATGTTTCTTTTTTCCTTTTTTTTGGTCTAACTTCTTTTGTCAACCATAACTTATAGGAATAAGGTTCACAACAAGGTACTTTTACAATTTGGATTTTTTTTCCTGGGCTTTACTACGCTCACTGATCACTGACAGGATCCGCAGGGTTCAAAAGAGACAAAACACAACCAAGCAAAAAAAAAAAGAGTAACTTTTATAGTGATGATGATGATGATGATGATGATGACATAACGTTTACTCTGGACAAAATAGCAACTATTTATGAACTAGAGTTTACAAAGGAAGAACAATACTCAACAGACTGAGGAAAGATAAATCTCCCTGCTAAGTAGGGAGCAGGAGAAATTGCAAGTTATATGGTGGTGACGATGTAACTATGAGCCCATGCCCAAAGACCGAGAGCACTGCTGCTGTCATGAGTTGGACTTGGTAACAACAGAATATCAGGACCATCTGAATTAGAGAATAGCAGTGGCTCACGGCCCTGCCCTACTGAATGCCAACGACTTTCTTCAGTTTTCAGACATTAAATCAGACAACCAAAATAGTCAAATGAAAATGCGTCTTCAAAATGTGTTTTTTAATCTTTTTATTGCATAATACCACAATCCATGGTCTGCAGGATATATTAACATTATCAAAATACACTGTGTTAGCTGTTGAAGGGGAAGACTGAGCAGAAATAATTAACACTGCCGATATTACTGTCAGCAGGATAATGTTTAACATTTGATGCTTAAAATTGTGTCAAATTATGATACAAAAAATATAAAAAATTACAAACTGTGTACTTGGCAAAAGTCAAGTTGAGATCGTACATCATAGACCCTATTAGCTGATCAGTGTGCTGCAGGCGGGGGAACACGTGTGGTGTGCCTGAGAACAGTGCCAAAATGAATGGGCACACTAACAGCAAAGTTATATGCTGAGTGTTTTCCAAATAAAACATACACTTACACCAACGTTTGGTTGGTGTTTTTTGATATATATTTATATCCATACTTTATAGAGCATACTTTTATAAATGCACTGTAAGAACAGTTTGACTTTATAATAACAGCCAGTACACTTTGATGTGTCTGAAATGTTGTCTGAATTACATTACAGGATATTGCATCATGTGTTTTTAAGATGCTACAATTCCCCCACCGTACCTGATACTGTGTGAGCAAGATTTGATGTTGTATTCGCTTCTTTTCCAGCGCCAATTATGCCAGTCATTGCATCTTGTTTCCTCGCCATGTAATCAGAGATTGAAGAAACAGATGAGAAAACACACACAAAAGAGCACATTGTTGCAGAGTGAGGAAACACTGTCGCTCTTTTAGTCCCAGAATGAAGGGAAAACTGAGAAAAACACAAACTTGACTCATCTTGCAGCCAAGCTGCCAAGATGCGAAATTACATCAACTCTGACTCCCACAACCTTGACCTCTCATTTGCATATTGTCAACTCCTCCAGGAATTTTAGTCATCAGCTGCTTCACATTTCAAAGGACACACTGATGGTAGGCAAATGAGGATCCTTGAGGAGGAGCTGGTTGATATAATTTATGGTAAAATGACAACCCTGTTGTTAACCTCATGGTCTTGGGTGTGTAAGTGTGTGTGTGTGCGTGCATGCGTGCGTGTGTGTGTGTGTGTGTGTGTGTGTGTGTGTGAAAGGCAGTGGACCTATGCAGTTGATTTCTCTTCCAGATGATCCTCTGGATTATGTGAACTAATTGACGACAGTTTGAAATACAGGATACCTAATTGAGAACATGACAGGTGGATAAAACAGCAGTGAAGCTCAACAAGAGGAGGATACATTAAGCAGGAGTTATGGGCCACACCAACATGTCCATCTGTGTGTTAATGCAGAGCAGCCAGCTGTTCTCAATGAGAAACTGACATACTTGAAGCATCCTACCTGGATTCTTCTGTGTCCTTCAGAGCAAAGGGCTGTTTATTCTTCATGCAGAGATTGATGAAGTGCGGCTCAAGGAGGGGTGGGTTAGTCATTCACAGCAGGAGATCCAAAAGGATGGATTTTAATCAATGTTGAAATGTCAAATATAAGTCATAAACATGATTATAATGCTTATGTAACTGCTCAGTGTAACATAGTACAACATGGTCCAAAATGAAAAAGCTTTAACACAGTTTGTGTTATGATGAACACACTGTATTATACTATCACCTATTGTAATCACTGAATTTTTCCAGCAATGGAATAAAAAATAAAATCACTGTAAATTATGAATAGGGAAACGTCAGGGTCATGATTGTTCATGATTAACTGAATATATTGTGACCCTGGGTTATTCATGTGGCGGCCCCAGGCTATATGCAGCCAGCAGGTAACCTCCAAGTGTCCCTAACCTGACCCACATACATTAATCTAATATATGAAGTAGTGTGCACAAAAGTAGCCTAAGAGTGAGCCATCCTACTTTATTTGTATCTTTGTTTAGAGTTGCACATGCAGGGTATCGATCAAAACAGAGGTTCACAGAATTACTCGTATTCAAATATTCAGACCAAGCTTAGTAACCCAATGTTCTAAAATGCTGTTGTCTGCACTAAAGCGAAAAATAGACGGTGAAAACAGACAGTTTTACCTGGGCTGCAAAGTAGTTATGAGTTTATTACCCCGAACACAAAACCAACATGCATCATTTGCAGCAAGTGTGTGCAGTGATTAAACAAAATGACCTACAGAGGCATCGCTTCAAAAAACCTCCAACCATCCAGGACCTTTTTCAGCTTTCCTAGGGGATCACAGGAGAGGAGGGTCAAAGCACAGAGCTGCAGCTCACAAACGCAGACATAAAACCATGTACAGCCCAACAGAGAGCCACAGCAGTTTCCCATCATGTGTCATATATCTTGAAGTGGCCATTCGCAGACTCCAAAGCAGTGAGAGAAAGCATGCTGGCCGTTGTGGATGAAGTGTTCAATGATGGCAAAATTAAAGTTATTAGTGTCAGCTGCTATTGAAAATGTACTCCTGTCTGACACTTCAACAACAAAATTCTGCTTCTGAAACGCTGTTAGATGAACTGACGTCATGCCTAAAGTTAGCAATGAATCCACAGACAAAACAGTTACAGCACAACTATGTATACAATATTTCTTCCAAATATGAGACGTGTGTTTTGTTGCTAATGTGAAATATTTTACTACATCCTTTTGAATTTATTTAACATTTGCCCTTATTAAAAGCAGTTGTTTTTTAATGCTGTTGAAAATACCTAGCCCGCTTAATTGTCCTGGTCTTTAAATTTGTCCCAGTTGAAAGTGTAATTGAACAAATGTGCTTCAAACATAAATTAGCTTGTAACATTGTTACATTGTCACAACTGGTTATTATTTAAGATACTTTACAGAGATCAGCAACTAGCTCTGGATAGGACCTTATGTTATCTATATCTTCCATGTTGATTAGCCTTCCTATTAATAGTCAAGGAAGCTAACATTTTTGCCACAGTAAGGCAAAATGTGCTAGACTCATTGGGTGGACTATGTGATATATGTGTGATCAGGTCATCTATGACATCACTTTTGTTGTGGAGAATCAATCTTTGCTCTGATTGGGTTTTGACCAATCAGAATCAAGTATTTGACACAGCCGAGTAACAACAGGATAATGTTAGCTCAGACATTAATTATGCCAATAGTAGCTTATTTTTTTTTTATTTGTATCTTCAACCAGAGCAGTGCAACATCATTACAAGGCCATTGAGCTTCCAACCATTAGCTGTACATCTGAGGTGAATTAAATGGCAGCTGTGTGAAAGCGGTAAGTGACCTCAAAGCCTATTCCCATATGCTTTGACAAACCAAAAGGATTGGTGGTTACTTTGTGGGAATTTAGACAATGTCAATGCGAGTAAACCAGGTTTTATTGCTTTATTTACATCACCCACATCATTCATTTTAAAATGTGATTGTTAGGCGGGTTGTATGAGTACATGGAAGTCAGGCTTTTAGTACTTCCCTTTTACTGCAGCACTTATGAATAAATCACTCTAAATGACCGTATTGAGCAAAACATCCTTCAATATTCTCATCATGTACGAATATTAATATATCAAACATCAGACCGTTAAGCTGAGGATGAAATACGGATGGCTATTCTTTATTCTGAAGGTCACAAAATGATTGAAACACAATCATGTTTTGAATTCATGTGTATACATAATGGAACTAAAGTTCATATTATATAGGCACTGGGACAGTTCTGAGGATCAGAGAACTTAAGCAGCACTGACATTTTCACCAGCATTCAAAATATAGTTTTTCTGCTATTGCTAAAGGCAAGATTCAAATAAATTCAAATCATGTAGTGAAATATTTCACAAAGAAAATACATTTTGTTTCATATTTCGTAGAAAATCTGACGTATATGCATAGCTGTGCTGTAACAGGTTCGTCTGTGGATTCATCGCCTACTAAAGATACAGATATCACAACAGCCATCAAGCATTCTCTCACTGCTCTGAACTCTGTGAATGACCACTCTGTCTTTTCTGAGATCCGACACATGGTGGGAAATTGTTGTTGGGCTGTGCAGGATCACACCAAGGTTGTATGTCTGTGTTCGTAAGCTGCAGATAAACTCTGTGCTTTGACCTCCCTCTCCTGTGATCTCTCTGAAAAGCTGATCCTTGAAAATCTGGTGTTTTTCAAAGTGATGCCTGTGTGTCTATATTTTTTTTCAAAGTGGAGTTCAATATTTTCTAAAGTTCGACTAATAAGCAGGGTCTGAATGTTTTAAATATGACTACTTCGGCACTGCATGTGCAACTCTTGACAAAGATAGGAATAAAGTAAGATGGCTCATTCGCAAGCTACTTTTGAGCACACAGTTTGTTCTGTTCAGCCTTTGTTTTGAGATGACAAAAAGATATTGAAAGGGTAACCAGTACATCAACTTTTACAGTAGTTGTTAGTCATTCATTATAGTGGACTTCTGTTACCATTCATTGGTTTTACAATAGAATGTTGCCCATCTATCAAGAAGCTTTGAACAATTTTACAGATTCACTTTATTGAAATGACTGTGTCCGAGCTTTAATAAAAAACAGGAGGACAAAATGAACAGACTTGCAATGCATTGTCTTCTTTTCAAGAAAATTGCCTTTAAAAAAATGACACCGACTCACCATGGAACACAGCCCATCATGAGTGTTATTTCTTTACACCTGTGTCTGAAAAGTGAAAATGTCTGCTGGGAACACTGTGAGCAGCTTATAATTTACCTTATTTTCTCAGTTATCAGCCTTGAAAGCGCAGCTTCCCAGCTGGATCCACTCAGACACTGTCCTGCATCATAGTGACAAGACATCCAGGTCTCTGCCGCACTCCCCCCCCCCCCTCCCCGTGCCTCTCCTTTTCTCCTCTCACTGCTTTAATAAATCATCAGGACAATTTGTCTGGAGTATATGTGTGTACATTTACAGTGTGTGTATTTATGTGCAGAAAAAAGGGTAACATTATGTGACCTGAATGTGTATGTGTCCCTGTGAACTACATACTGTATATAGTATGAGCCTAAATATGTGTCCTTTGGGTGCACACTTGCCTGCCCCTTCTCCCTAACCAATCTGGCTGAGTGTAATTACAGCTCTGTGTGTCTCAGTGGAAGCGCTCCTGGTTGTGCCATTAAACAGGCGGAAAGCAGGTCCACAGCCACAATGGAGAAGTAAGACCCAGCCATTAAACTGCAGAGGTGGACACTAAACTTGTTGAGCACTAAGTAACGCACCCCCATAGAGGCACAAGGTGGGATCTTACGGTCATTAGACATGGTGAGGGATTGCTGCAGCGACCTCTGCGATGGTGTTGTGGGGACGGCAGTGCTGCCATTTCTACCCTGATGGATGAGCTGTTGAACTGAACCATGACACTGAGCAGCCAACCGTTAGTGTGTAGTTTGTGCAAACAATGCTGTAATTGCTTCTGCTGGTTGACATTTTTATAGCAAACACATATGATGACAAGGGAGGAGTAAATATAATTTATTTCCTTCTGCGATACAGACAGCTGGGTGTAGTTTTCAGTTGACTGCGCTCGGTTTCATTTTGCAGCTTTTGATTAAAAGGAAGTGCCCACATCTACAATCTGTTCACCACATCCCTCAATGGCAAGTTTTGATTTGATAAATCATTACATATTGAAGCCCACAGACTTCCTTTCACTATAAGGTGTTTAACACAACAGCTAAATCTTGCCCCTGATACAGTAAATATCTTGTGTTTGCATAAGAGCCCATAGGCCCCTGAATTATTTGTGTTGCCTTTAAGTACTTTGCATGAATCTTTAGTTAATGACTGATATCCCTGCTTTTGTCTCCCCCTTTCTTTCAATTCATCACCTTAGCCTGAAGAATAATCAGAGTTAGATTGGGACATGTTTCTGCCTCTGTCTGCACTGGGCCACTGAAACACAGCACAACACAACAGAGGCATTATTTGTATTCCTCCCTCATAAATCACCTGCATGATTTCAAAGAGAGGACAAAGGACATGGCTAGCACAGCAAGCATCTATCCCACTTCATCTTTATCTCATGGGAGTCAGCTGAAGAAGAATTCTTAGAAAAGCCAAAAACATTGCACTGTATAGTTTGCTTTCGTTCAGCTGCAGTCAGCGAACACAGCACTCATTTATTTATGAGAGAAAACAAATGGTTCCTATGTTATGAACAACAGCAGTGAGAAATGAGGAGCATGATTTACAACTCACATTGCCTTAAATGCTGCACAAATGGGGGCGTGATGGTGCTTCTAAAACACGCATCCCTGTAACTGCAAAGCCGGCCCGAGAGCCTCCACATTCACAGTGAACAAAAATCTATGTGCAACAATGCTTTGAGGGCAGAGAGATGGGTGCGCTGCAGGTAGCTGGTCTGAGAGAGGGAGGAGAGAAGGGAGGACAGTCCTCCAGCAAGGCCATCTGTTCATGTGTAATTACAGCTCTGGGCCTCAGTTGGCTCAGTCTGAATCCGGGGCCCCCTGACTAACCTATAGCCCTGGCTGAGAGGTAAATGCTGGCTCTGCCTCCTGCATCGCAGCTTACATGGCTTTAAGTAGGGAAGTGATCTGTTAAATACCTTTCTAGCTGACTGGGATTTGAGAATGAGGGGCATCTGAAAGGGAAAAATACATCTAACAGACATAATGCCTTTCCAAGTTGCTTTGTGGGCTGTTTTTCCCAGTCAATTTATGACAAATAGCTTATTTATTGCTATCTCCACCCACAAACTGAAAGATCCCCTCTCTTATTTACTGGTGGCATGATGGACAAATGCTCCTATATGTTGTTTATGCCACATTAAATTCTGTGTGGCAAGATGGCTTTCCAACAGGTTAAATGTAAATGGCATGTGGCGATGCTTGAATGTCTGTGCAGCCTCACAAATCCACCTGCAAACTGTCAAAGATTCATGGAGTGGAACATAATCTTATATAGGCACTCAGCCATAGCTGTTGCACAGTGACAGTCCTGCTATTAATAATATTCACTAGAATAGAAACACCTTTCACACTTCACTCCCACTTTACAAGTTGCCTGTTTGCTGAATGACATCTAACATTATATTGCATGTGTATATTTCTGTACAGAAGCAGTATGTATGTGAGTAGATGTGTGTGTGGCCTAACTTTTGGGGTTATGGCAGGTAGTCAGGTTGGAAATACCAGCCACGAGGGCTCAAGATTAACTAATTCCTTGTGTCTGCATCTCTCTCTCTGACCATCAACAGGAAGGCAGAGGTGTGGTGCTCAGTTAGAAACAGCAATGTCTCAGTTTTAACATTAGGTCACCGCTGTGTGTCCCTGTTCCTGCCCAGACTGCACAGAGGAAAGCCTGGTGGCAGATGGTCAGCGATAGGGTTGTCATCACTTATCAACAAACTCATTGAGTGTCTGTGGATCTCTACATGGACATGTTGAAATACAGCTTCCTGTCCACAAAAAACTATTTCTCCTTATATTTCAGGTATGTCAAAAAAGGCTCTGTAATGGAATCTGCTAACCACATAGACCAGTGATTTCTCAAATGTGGGTACGCGTACCCCTAGGGGTACTTGGGAGTACTGCAGGCGGTACGTGACAAATGTAACAAAAAAGTTGCATCACAACCATAGACTGTATAAAATATGGACGCAGTATCCGTGATGTCAACCATCTGTTCCTGAGAGCTGTTTTGAAGCCGATCGATGGCGGCAGCCATATTGGAAATGCGGAACTCAACCAGGCATAGTGTGACGTAGTGTGAGCCTCTTAGCCAATAGCTATGCGTTCCCAACTGGGGTCATGTCAGTCATGTCCTTATTTGGTCATAAACTCGAAATCTTAATATCTTATGAACCGTCACATTAGAAAAAAAATCAACCCTCGTACAGTGTGTGCCATTAGCTTCGTAGGGCCAAGCTGTTTTTTGAACCAGGCTGTAAACATGTTTATTAATGCTGCAAAGATCGTCTTTTCCCATTCATGTCTATGTGGTTTCCGGTGTTTCTGCAGCCAGCCTCAAGCGGATTCTCGATGTATTGCAGTTTATAACACTTCCGCATGGGCTTCATCGTTTGAGACCGGAGGTTTCTGCTTGATCACAACACATTTTTAAATAAAAATGGTTAAAAACAACTTTATCAAACAGCATTTATTTTTTTTATTTTAATGAAACATCAATTATACTATTTCCCAATTGAGCATATTCATTCATAAAATATATTATTTGCAAAACCACTTGGACAAGAGGGCCTCCGTCTGTTGACATCAATTGTTCAGCGAGCGATCACGTACATTTGCATGCTAACAAAAGTGTGGCCAGGAGGATAACAATGGACATATGGTTGAAATGCTTCTTGTTTGACAGCAATAAATCGGTGTGCTCCTTGGGCCATCAAAGGTACTAGCTGCCTCAATCTGTAATTATTTCTGAAAAATATTGCACTACTAAAGCATAGAATTTGTGTCATCCTTCATTTCAATATTATTATGACACTGTAAAACCACATGCATACATTTATTCATGTTATTTTTCCATATCCTGAACATTTTTCTCGGCCATACAAGGGGGTACTTGGCTGAAATTGTTTTTGAAAGGGGTACACAAGCCAAAAAAGTATGAGAACCCTTGACATAGACTATATAAAAATGCAGTGCACAAACATTCCCCAAAAGCAAAGCCAAAACTATCAGAGCTCCCCCTGGTGATTAGCTGCAGCGTAACTAACAAAGCACGCCTCCAGTGTTCTAACAGATAGGAAATGGGTCAAACCAGGAAATTTAATTACATGTAAAAGAAAAAATGATGTCATGATAACTGTTATTCCAGTTAGTTCATATCATGCTGAGTTATAATCATGACTGACAGCTTTGTTGAAGAAAATAAGTCTCCTGCAGTGTTAAACTGCAGTGTCAGTTCTTCATAAGATTAGCAGAGTAAAAGAGAAACTGTGAAAGAAAATGTAATAAAAACAGTCTTGGGTCATTGAACTTTTCCAAAATTGTGAGAGTCCACTTCAAAGCAACACAAGAATCTGTTCTAGTCTGTCAGTCTGAAAATGCCTATTAATCCCCAGAGGAACTATTAGAAAGTCAGATTTGGACCAGGTGAAACTGGCCTAGGGTCTATCAGTGTCAGTGTAGTAATACCTCTTCTTGTACACTGTTGGGTCCATTTGCCGAAGCTTTTTTCAAAACAAATAAATATACATAGACTTAAGGCTTTGTCTTGTACCTCTAAATTGTTTTTTATTTTTACCTTATGATGCACTGCTTACATACTCCACAGCAAATTATCTCCAGGCTGTCTGATCCAGGTGTATAGAAGCATAAACTCAAACTGATAGGCTCAATTTGGGTGCTCAAAACCATTTTCCACTTTGCTGTTGATTCATTTCCTCAGAAATTTTGTATAGGTGCCAACAAGGGCCGACAAGCTGCGATAGAATGAACAATCTCCAGGACTGCAAATGCTCAAACAATGCAAATTCAAAAACACAAACAAAAATGCAAAACAAAGTGTGTGGAAGTGTGCTGCCAGTGAAGAAATATGCTACATTATGCTGAAACAACCGCACAAACACGGACACGCTGCAAATACACAAATGCTGCAGAGTCAAAAACACACAAAGCCAGGCATCAATTATACCAAAGAAAAAAGCTACATCACAGACCTCATCAAATAAGTTCCAGGGTTGTAGAGGAGCTCAGAGGAACAGTTCATAATAAACAAAATGAGTTTCCCAATTATCAGCCCACGTAATAATAAACGCCACTGGAGCAGAGTGTGTCTGAGGACCATGTCCTGATATCTATGTGTAGAGCCTCAGCTAGTGGTATTATTATCCACCTGCTGTTTGGCTCTGAGTGTGAGGTTATGTTGGTGTTCACTTCTCTAAGAAGCACAGGACCTTCAGACTGGACACAATTTGTTGCTTGGGAATGTGATGTAGTTTAACAAGGAGCAATGTTTGAGTTACTGTAGCCAAGAGTGAGTCGGTCCTGGACTTGAGCACCAGGATGACAAAGGCATGGTGAGAATGGAACAGGTAAGAGGGATGTCAGGCATCATTTCTTCCCCATCTACAGAGACCTGAGCAGGGTTTTAGTAGTTGGTGCCACACAGTGCTTTGAGCCAATGCCCTGCAATAATTTCACTGTTCAGTTGAGTGCAGCTTCATGTTGCTACAAATTCCAGTTAGCTATGCAGCAAAGTTGGATATGAAGTTTTGTTAGCTGTACAGTTAGCACTTACTCCAGGCATCCCGAAGCAGCCTCACAGAACCCCCTACTCAAATGTTCTGAGAAGAAGAAAAGGTGATGCCTGACATCCCTCTCTTCTCCCATCTCCACTGTGTCTGTGTCATTCACTCTGTTAGGCTCCAGGTCAAACTCTCTCCCTTGCCATTTAGTTGAATATTACATGTGTTGTTAGTAACTTGTAGTGATGATCTAATGTTTGCTGCATGTTAGATACTAAATTCACGTTGTTTCCAAGAGTGCCTGATGCAATAGATCACACCCAGATTGCCAGTCACCACAGCTTCGAGGAGCCTGCGGCCAACTTTTGACCCAGAAATAATGTCAGTCCGCATATGATGCCTACACAGGCTATTTAATTTATGAGATATACCTGTACTATGCCTCCTGTGTTGATGGGAACAAACCTGTTTACACTTGATTTTCCCTCCAGTTATCCCTCTAGGACTTGAGCCTGACAGTATTAGCTTTCACTGTCAATAATGTTTGTAAAGCTCTGTGGGATTATTCTTGAGAGAAAGGCAAACACAATAACCCATGCTTTCCTCAAACTTCATTTGTGACCTAAATGTAATTGTCTGTCTTATATGTTTCCCACTTAATGGAAACTTCATTGATCTGGAGAATGTCTTAAGTCTTGATATACTTCCTAGGTACTTCTTTGCCTCTGATTTTTATGGTTGACCTGGTATTCTTGGAAGTTGTATGGAAAAAGTGGAATTGACTAACTAGTGTCATGGGTTGCTTTTGTTACGTTTTATTTTATAGTTCTTGCCCCCTGTGTGTCTGGTTTAGTTTATTTCCTGCCCTCATGTTTCTCTCCAGTTTAATTGCACCCTCATAAGTTCCATCTGTGTCTTATTGTCACACCTGTGTCTGATTGCCTCTATCAGTATTTAGACCCTGTTTTTCCTTCCTCTTGTGTCAGTTCATTGTTCAGTAGTACTTGAGTGTTACCAGTATTTGTCTGTTCCCAGTGCTCTTGTTTTTGCTTAAATAAACTGTATTTACTTGTTTCCCCCTTATAGGTTATTTCTGTCATAAGTAAAGTGGCTAAATGAATGAACCTGATTCTAAACTCTCAATCAAAAAGAGGGTGGGGTCTCTGTCTGAAGTCCCTCCCACCTCTGGGCTTTACTAAAAAGCACTTGTCTGTATGATTAATATGACTTTAGGTATGACTGGAGATGTTGCTGATGAAATATCACACTAGCTCTCTCCACAATTAAGATAAGATAAGATACTCCTTTATTCGTTCCACATCGGGGAAATTCCTGAAGTTACAGCAGCAAACAAGAAAGTGTACAGTACAAGAATTTCAGCAAGAATATACATATAAAAGAATAAATTTAAAAAATGGCGATCAGAGATGACAGCTTGGCCATAATTCTCCTGTCAGCCACCTCCTCTACAGGGTCCAGGACTGAGCTGGCCTTCTTCACCAGTTAGTTCAGTCTTGCTCTCCTGTATCCTGTCCGCCCACAGCAGGTGAAATCCTTCCAATGTGGTATTCGTGTCCGGTGTTAGCTCTGTTAGCATGATGCTACTCTGCCAGTATTCCCTCTGGTGCTGGGTTAGCTCGTCCACCTTATCATAGACAGATCTTACATTCCCGTAACGGTGGGTGGAAGGCAGGTCGATGTCGTCTTTTACAACTTGCACCTCAATACCAGCACATTGTCCTAGCCTCCTTCTCCTCAGCTCGCAGGGAACATTGGGCCTAGCATTGTTTAGCATCGACATGCTACGGGATGCTAACAGCTGATCTCGTATGTAAACAATGCGACCATGGTTACACAGGATTTCCGGACACACACAGGAACAAAAACAGCAAAAACACCACTGTAAACGTAGCCAGTTTGGTGTCAACAAATGAGTCAATAAAAGACATGAAAGGCTCCAAATACAAAGATAACTAAACACATATGAAAAAAGTCGAAAAAAGAACAATGAAGAGAGAGTTGCTGCAACAAGCAGCCACTCAAGCGGCGCTAAGCAACGAAATTTTAGAGTGTACTTCAGATCTGTAGTTATTTAGAGCTTTTAATTTTGTCAAAGTATCCTGATTATAATGTCTGATCTTAAATGCTAAAGCTAAATGATAAGACAGGCAAAGTATTTTGAATAAATGATTTTCTTTTCACAAACATTTCAAATATGAACTTGAATGCTGAAAATAGGTGGAAAAGTAAGAGGCAAAAAAAAAAATCCCCTCCTGCATTCCAGTGTGTGTATATGCAAATATTAGGGTGCCCCAGTCAGACAGCTCTGTGATTTAAAGGTCACAGCTCATTGAGCTGATCCACATTGCATTGTCTAAGGAAGAGGATTGGTTGCCGTTACCTGCATTGTAAGACTTGATGATTTGTGGCACGCTATGGTTCAGGCGCGTCCATAGGATTAAATGGATGTCTGGGTCATTAATCTCTATAAGGAGAGGAGATGGCTTTGGTATACAGGCCATGTTAAGGAGCTCCTCTCCTCGGATGATGCATCATCACCGGCAGCCTACCTCTGTGCACACTCATCTTTGTTTCCACATCTGACAGGATCCCATAACACCCACAGAGCCTCAAAAAGCCCCAAACACTCTTAAGTTGCAAGATGACAGTAAAGTCACTCTCTGGTTGACTAACTCTTGAGAATACAGATGGTAAGTGCCACATCATACTTTTTTACTGCATACAGATTGAGAAATATATCCAAGGGAAGGCTTGTCTGCAAGTGATTATGGGATTTTTTTGAAAGACAACACCTTAACATAGAAAGATGACAGAAAAGTCAACTTTAAAACATTGAAATATTGAACTCCTGCTGGCAGCTGGTCAGGTGATATCAGGGTAAACTCAGGACAGCCAGATAAACTGTCTCTGTGCATTTAAAGTCTAAGACTTTTTGCTGAAATGTCAAACTGATATTCTTAAAGAATCTAGTCATCTTAAGGAAAGCATAAACAATGCAAAGTGTCTTCACATAAGAACAAATAGTGCAGTTATTTCCTTTAAATCTGTCTGATGGCCTGAGATCTGCCGAGACTTTCTGTTCTTCTAAGAATCTTTGATGAAGTAGTCTTTTATTGATATTTCTTTTACCTTTTCTACCATTGCTGAAGGTAAAAAAAAACAACTGTTGATTAAAATGTTTGTTTTACCGAGTGAAAGGTAATAAGATATTTTAGAGAATATTAAGAGTTATGGCATGTTACATAGCATTTTGAACGCTCCAGGAGGGAATGTTATTTTAGCTGATTTGGGGATAAAACCAGTCACGACTTCCTCATCTGAAATTTAGTCTGTAAAGACTTAAATTTATAATGATATTCAATGACTCAACAAATAGGATTACCTTCAATTTCTAAATCAGTGAAAGGAGGCCTTTGAAGTCTGAGTCTTAATTATTCCTGGGTTAAAAAGGCGTGAGGGAGATGGAGCAGACAAGTGAAGCTAGGATCAATTTACTGTTTTTAGAGAGCAGAGAGGGGGGAGTGACGGTCGCATCCAGCTGGGGGGAGAGAGAGAGAGCGAGAGAGAGAGAGAGAGAGAGAGAGAGAGAGAGAGAGACACCAGGGTCAGAGATTAGTTTTCAGCTCCCATTAGAAAATAAATGGACAGTATTAAGGTTACACTGACTTTCAGACACAAGTCTACATTTCTATATGTGTAAATCAAACTCACTCAAAGATACAACATTAGCAAGAAGTGTCCTCACAGTCACAGAAAACAGCATGACAACTGGAGCAAGGTAACGAAGGAGTGTATGAGTTAGAATACCTGGTCAAAGTGACTCCTATTATCGAGGATCTATAACAGTTAATTGAATCTCTGGTGTTGATAAAAGCTATATTTTAATCACATAATCCAGAGTGACTGTCCAAAAATTGGGACTCTATATGCTCTGGTGTTACTGAAGGACCGATACTGCTGTGGAATGGTGGTGATTCATCGTCTCAACATTTGTTTCTAAAAAGAGAATGTCAGATTAGCATATGTTGTATTTGAGCTCTGTTGGCTTTAAAAAGGCAACAGGCAATATGAATGATAGGATATTTTGAGACACTGACATAACAGCCAAGGCTTGAAAAAGACCAGTTTGCTATGACTGCAGCAATTGTGCTGTTCCTTAGTGGAAGCAATTTCCATGAAATCCAGTATGTAAGTAACACCAGTATATAAGATGCAGTCTATTTTGAGAGTCTCTCAGAGGAAAAAGGTTGCAACTGTCTTCCTGTCTGACAATTTCCATTGCATTAAAAAAGTCGACAATATCCAGCTTCTGTGCGGCAGTCCTACTGCCAGCCTCCTAAGCTGGTCTCTTGTTGTCTGAGACTGATGAGTCTTTTTAGTCAAACAAGCACTCCAAAAGGCTTATTTACTTAATAGTATGCCACCATTATTTTTAAATGCATGATTATGACTTCACAAAAGAAAAGCATTGAAGTGGCATTAAGTGGCATCATCAGCCTGGTCTATGTTGCCTTGCACCTGAATATGTTTTGTACAGTGAACAACTTATGTAGATCAATCTTTTAAGTGAAAAATCATGACACAAAAAATGTATCTGTGCATTTTAAACTGGCATATTGACCAAACCAGTATTTAGAACACAGCCTATACTTTTTACATTTTAAAAAGGGTATTAAATGTGTTAAAGACCTCAGACCCTGTTTCTAATACAGTTACCAATAAACCTGGTCTTTTTTCAGCTTAATTAAAAGGCAACCATGCAGCTTCACCCAGTGGCAGCCCTCACAATGCTTGTAATTTGTCAGTGATTACGAAAAGTTACCACTGAGTTTATAAGCTGAGGAAGTTGCTGAAAGTTAATTACCCTGAACACATGGCACAGATTATACCTTGATTGCACTGGTTGGAGAACAAACTTTTAAGCCTTAGTGGTATAGATCAATACATTGTATTTTCTATAATAATCAGTAAAAATAGCATTGCATTCATTCTTCATCCATGTGACCAAAGATAACTGTGTTTATTTGAGTCAGTCCTCTGTAAGTGTATGAGACTTTGAAAGCACAATCAACATTTCTAAATCTGCAGTATATGATATGGAGTAATGTTTTGATACGGACATATAATCTCAGGGGCTGTCAATCATGATCATTAAATAGAAGGACCACTTCATTAAACTGTGTGCACCAATGATTTGTTACATGTGTTGAGAGTCATGAGAAATTTTGCGTTAAAATATGCTCATTGACAGATCTTTCTCAATTAGTTTTTTAAAATTATTAATTGATACCTCTTTATCTTATTTTTGTGGCTCATCATCATCACCTACTATTTATCAATCAATCAATATTTATATGTATAGCGCCAAATCACAACAAACGTTATCTCAAGAGGCTTTTACAAACATAGCAGGGCTAGACCACTCTATGTCAAATTATTAACAGAGACCCAACACCAAGACATTCTTTCAGTCTCCATTCTCATGGATTTCTCTCAGGGGTCATTAGGTGAGGGATTATTAAAGAGTCTGTGTGGAAGAAATGGGCCAAATCAGCAAACCGGGCGGCCTTGTCTCCAAACAATTAAGCTCTAGTCTCATCACCTTAATCCACCATGAGCATTGCCCCTTGCAGTATTTAGCTAGTTACAGCGGCAAGGAAAAAACTTGCTTTTAACAGGCAGAACCCTCGAGCAGAACCAGACTCATGTTAGACAGCCATCTGCCTCGACCAATTTGGGTCTGGAAAGAGGGATAGAATAAGAGATAAAGGGAGTGGTGATAGTAATGAGACGAGTAGTAGTAACGGTTGCCACGCGAGTCCAGCACGCCCTATCTAGTCCTCAGGTCATTAGTTATTTATGAACTTTTTACTAACAACTCTTAAGGCTGATTTATACTTCTGCGTTGCCCCTACGCAGCAGGGGCTGACGCAGACATGAGCACCACATACTTGTGCATTGCTTTGTCCGTGTCGCGCAGCAATTCTCTGCCGATACGCTTGAGGTCAGTGTGGTCTCTCCAGTAGTTGGTTGCCTGCTTCCAGCCCCGCTGAGATCTCTGTTTACTTTTCCAAGGCAATTCAGAGCGTGTTATGTTAATCTACAGCTGATACATGTTGCTGTTTATCATACAGACATGATTACATGAAGAACAGAGAGGAGGAGATGAAATATACGCCCCATGTGTGGCCGATGAGCGGGGATCCCGGAAGTGCTGTAAATGCAGGAAATACAATGCCGCCGAGCGGACCAATCACAGGGCTTGCAGTCCGTGCCGATTCTACGGGTAGTTACATGAGGTGCACATCAGCTACGCGCGTAGGCCTCTGCGTAGATACAGGAGCTATGCGGACTTCCAGCGTAGGCTACGCCGTCGATTCGATGCAGAAGTATGAATCAGCCTTTAGATATTACACCATTCCTTGCATCTTCGTGACCATGCACCTTGTATGTGTGCTGTACACGTAGAGCCAGAGCCATTCAAGGAACTGTTAAGCATTACTAGGGATGCGCTCATCCGGTACTCAGTATTGGTATCGTTCCGACACTAGCCAAAATGCCGGGATCGGAAAAATTAAACAGTAGTGCAAGTTGTCCGATCCGATCCAACCCTTAATCATTACTTTGTGCAACATGCCGTAAAGAGATAGCCAAGCAGGCTGCTGGGAGTTGCATCACGTGTCACGTGAGCAGAAACAAAAGCGAGAGTGAGACCGGTCAGCAGCACTGCTGTAATGTCAGCTGTGTGGACTTACTTTGGACTGAAAGTGGAAAAAAGCAAAACAATCAAGTGTAATTTATGCAACGTGAGTGTGTCGAGGGGTGGCAGCAGGGCTGGAAGCTTCAACACCACAAACTTGAAAAAACATTTTCGATAGCATCATGGAAAGGAGTATGCCGACTTTGTGCTAGCAACGAGTGCCAAGAGGAAAAGTGAGCCGCAACAACAAACATTACAGGAAACTGTTGAGAAGCGGCAGGTACTCCCTCCAAACAGCAACAAAGTAAAGCTAATAACGGAGAGTGTTACTGAATTCATTTTGCTGGATGACCAAGCTATGCATTACCATTACTGGAAATACAAATCAAGGAAATCGCTCTCAGGATTCTTAAGAAATATGAATTTAAACCGATGGAAAAAAAGTGCTTATTGGTTTACAGTGAAAATGAACATAGGCATAGGACTGTTGCACTGTGGAGAAGAGCCATACACTGATTGTTAATGAGAACAAGCTTGATAGTTTATTTGTTTCCACTGGTGAAGCGATGGCCCATTAGATTGTCATTAGAGATATCAGTTGTTCTCATCCAGGACTGCTGCTGTTACACAATAATAAAATGCTTTGGAACGAGACCATGATGAGTCGGAAAAGGTTCCCCTTAGAGAGGACAGCTGTGATATCTCTCACTTCTAATGTTGTAGCTTTCACTTGGGCTGCTGTCAACACAGATCTCACTAATGGCTCTTCAGCTATTGATTATCCACCATGTTTATTGGCAATAAATTGATCAGATGATTTACATTATACTAATGAGGAAAGGACATGTTTCCAGTTATATATTCTTTCAGTCTCCATTCTCGTGTATTTCTCTTAGGGGTCACAAGGTGAGGGATTATTAAAGAGTCTGTGTGGAAGAAATGGGCCAAATCAGCAAACAGGGCGGCCTTGTCTCCAAACAATTATGCCCCAGTCATCATCCCCCGACTCCAACATGGTGAGTGGATGTAGTTCACTAAAAAAGCAGTGTGCAAATAAAAACATGGCAGCCATTAGTTTTTCATTATAGGATGTAGCTCAGTGCAAAATGAACACAAAAATTAATAATAAAATGGATCTAGGGTAGAACTGATTCACATTAAGCAGCGCAACAATATTTAAGCCTTATAAAGTAGACCAAACAGAAGTTTGAGTTTACAGCCTTCTTGCTTGCACCATGCCTTGTCATTTACAAAGACAGTGATGTAGCATTACGGTACTATTTTAATCACAAGACGCTCACTTTATGGGCATACTGACTGAACATTTTTTGTAAGTTCAAGACAGTTTCAATTTAATATAACTATTGTTCTTCTAGAGCAGATAATAAGATGTTCACTAATAGGTTATTGATTTACCATTCCCCTTAAGTGTTGGTCCAACATGTGCACAGATGGGATTGCATGTTAGATTCACCAAATAGTTCAGGACAGGGCACAGAGGTTGTTCAGATAAAGATTCATTGCCCTTTAGCGGCTGGTCATTTGTCTTCCAAATGAAGATTCTTTAAATGAGCCGTTGAGAATACCTTGTGGTGATCTGGCCTAAGCCAACAGATATTTGAGCAGGCTGACTAGCAAAAAGATGCAGCGTCAATAAACACATACACGTTAAAGAAAATGACTTTACATGACAGAGCCTGAGAGGATCAGTGAGAAGGAGGGAGAGTCAATCCGCCATCGATTTCCCTCCCCCCCAGAGGCCTTGCACACAGTTCTTTGGCAAGAGCTAGTCAGGTTCTTGCTGTGAACCACATAGATTGGCTGATAGAGGCTGAGCTGTGAAAAGGCCAAGCTCAGCCTAAGATTAGAAACTTGTTTAAGGGAAAGTGAAAGTGTTGGTCCTGTGTTGGATTCTGCTGACCGGAAGTATAGAAATGATCCCAAACCTTTTTGAAGGATTGAATCCTCAATGCGGCAGATAAAAACTCATCTGTCCACAGCCTTGTCGTGTGTGGATGTGAAGTGGTGGAGCACCTCTAATAACCTTTATGTTGGTGTGTGGGGCCCAACTCGCTGCCTGCTTAATCATCTCAGCTCAGGCAGAGTGCTGAAACCATAAATCAGCTGAGTACACTCAGGCTGAGCCAGTGGCCTCGTGGCACAAGTCATCGATTTGGCTGGGGGTGTCTCAAAACCTTTCTGGGAAAATCATACTCAGTAAATTTGCCTACTTGAGAAACCAGACTGAGAAGGATCCCTTGTGAAATGATTAGACTCTTGTCATTGTGTTATTTTTGTGCTTACTGAACTTAAAATTGCAAATACTTTTAGTGATTTGAACTTGCAGCTAAAGGGCAGTGGCAAAGTTCAACTGTTGTTTTGCTTTAAAATCAACTTTCAATCTTCTGAGATTAACAACCTACTGCATCTGGCACCACTGCATTACTAATGATGGCTGTTATGGTTTGCAACAGTTACTGACTAAAACACTTTTTTCTTAATGGTGTACATTGTTTTTGAAAGACGCTTTTTTCTTGTTTGGTGTTGTTGATGGGTGACATCCCTGTGCCAGCTTTGAGAGATTGGTTTTAATGCACATACATCAGTATTTTTTTAATGCTGATTCAAACATACTGGAACTCTCTAGACCTTCTGGAAGGAACACACTAACCTTAAACTAGATTTTTACCCTGCTTTCTTACTGATCTTCCAGTTGTGTAAGGTGCTTGATTCTGATTGGTCAAAACCACAGACTGTATATAAAATGGACAGCGTTGCTTCGCCTTTTCCCGTTGTACGGTTTTGAAGCCAAAAAAACCCATTTGTATGCGCAGAAATTGTGTTGCCACGGTAACAAGCTCCGCCCTTTAGCGCAGCATCACGAGATCCAATAGAGTTTCCCTGTACAGCAGCTGTCAATTATTTTTTTGACCTATACTGCAGCCAGCCACCAGGGAGCAGACGCTTCGGTGGAAGCTTCACTTCCAGCCGAGCAAGCTGCACCCCTGGTCAAAACCCCTTGACAACACCTTGACGACAGTTATTAACTTTCACTAACACGAGCAACGACAGAGGTAAACTGGTCACACGTCATGTCAAATCAATCTGCGAAAAAAAAAGCTTTGGCATATTTTGCTTCTGCTCGCAAAGTGAGGTAAAACCGTTAGTTTCCATTCTTATCAAAACAATGTGGCTAAAATGCTAGTTTCATTTAGCATGCTGAATTGGCAGTCTACGGACATTTTATTTTGAATCCTGTCCAGTAACATTAGCAAGGGCAGCGGGGCCGTTGAGCTTTCCGTCAGGGTCTTGTCAGCCTGTCAGGATTCTATCTCCCATAACTACCTGCTAACCTTACATTATCTCTTACATATACACTTTCAAATCTTCTCTTAAAATATTGTTAGACACAGATTTTTTTCCATTTACTCCAGCAAGCTCCATTCATATTTTTAAACGGAAGTTTAATGCACTACCTTTTATGCTAATGTAATAAAAAGAAAACATTGTGTTTTTCCCCCAACTTCAGAAACACCTCGCATTTGCATATTCCCAAAGCAGTGCATGCCAAATATCTGTGGCCTTTTAGATTGTAACCTGGAATGGACAACTACAGGATGTCTGCAGCTGCCTGCCTGGATGATTTGTGGATAACAAGGTGCAGCGTATTTCTCCAGGGTGCTGGGCAGAAGCCAAACCTTGGCTTCACAATATAAACAGAAAATGAGGGTCAAGCCCAGGCCATTCCTGCATCAGGCCTCTGTTAGATTGTCAGCAGATGAAATCTGATGAATAGAATACCACTGCCAAAAACCATGATTCAAATCACCCAGCCTCCGTGTTTTCTGCTTTTCTTTATTGTTTTGCTGTGCAGATTCTTTCAAGTTAAGCCAGAGTGTGAACAGCCTCTTAGCTTTTGATGTGAAACCATGAAATGAAAGAACCTTCCTAAGTCTTTGCTTTGCAGACTCTTCTGACTGTCTAGAAGATCTTTTTGAACGCATAATCCAATGGTTGGATGCACAATGATGCAAAACAGGCAATGCATCTTAAACATGTTATTAACCTCTGCCTCTTGTTCCCTGCATCTTTCCATAAAATGCATCCAGTTTTTCTTTCATGCATGCATAAATGTATTACTTTATTTATTTTCGTCAGCACCAAACAGTGTAATATATCTTAGAGATTCACTAATTGCATTTTCTTTGTCTGATTACAATTTCAAATTTTCAAGGTCTGATCTCCTGATTCAGACATGGATGAGTTTCAGTTTTCTTTCTATACAGAACATAATTGACAGCAAAAACATTTTTTGTAACTCTTCTTGAATAAATGTTCAGTTTTATGATCAAACTAAAACATTGAATGTACTCCTAGAGAGTTTTGGGTGTCAAACCCTTTACTTCCTGCATTTGTGTGCATTTTTATTGCATAATATATGATGGAAGTAGGTTTTTATGCAATGTAACACTAAAAAAATGTCTTCAATGATCTATTAAACATATTTACATTTTCTGCATTATGTCTGCATTGTTGAAAAATTCCGAAGGCCAGTATTATATGGAGAGAATATTGTGTCTTTAATATGCAATCAAAAATAATGGATTTGAGAACAAAAAACAATTTTGCAAACAAAATTATGATTTGAAAAATATGAAATAATGCTATGAATAAAGGAAATATATTTGTGATTAAAAATGTATCTTTATAAATCCACTCTTTTTTTGTTACAAACAAAATTATTATTCTCACGAACCACAGATTTGTTTGCGTTTCCAGTTTTTGCGTTTGCGTTTCCAGTTTTTGCGTTTGCGTTTCCAGTTTTTGCATTTGCGTTTCTACATAACTGTCATGGGCGGGACCTCCCCTGAGAGATGCAAGAAGCCTCCTGATTGGTCAGTCTCACTCAGAGAGACGGTGTGACAACTTCCGCCCCAACAAGCTGTTGCCGCGAAGGGAGACATATCAACATCGAGAAACAGGTACGTTTTGCGTAACATACCTGTCTATTTTCTGTCTTATTGGTGCTATTAAGGTTACACTTGTCGTTCGTTCTTCCAGTGTTTTTTCCCCTAACCGTTTTAGACGGCGGTATCAGACATTAACACCTAACACGCTGTGTGCTCGTCATTAGTGACTGACTTTATTACCGCCCGGCTTTAGTGACAGTTATCCCAATTTCATAGTTATCGGCCTGTTTATAAATAAATAAACGAACTTTTTCATTAGATATACTATCAGAACAAATCAGGAGGCGTGTGTGTGGATTGTTGAGGGGTCATTCCTCCTTTAAGTTAAGTAAAAAGAAACTAAAAGCATAAAAGGGGCCATATTTTCACTGATCTTCAACCCTTAGGGTTTGATCATGTTTTATTTATCACTGTCGCTGGTACCAGAAAGCAGCATCAGGAAGCAGTTTACTGAGGTAACTGTTAATATGAGCCGGGCGGTAATAAAGTCAGTCACTTATGACGAGCACACAGCGTGTTAGGTGTTAATGTCTGATACCGCCGTCTAAAACGGTTAGGGGAAAAAAACACTGGAAGAACGAACGACAAGTGTAACCTTAATAGCACCAATAAGACAGAAAATAGACAGATATGTTACGCAAAACGTACCTGTTTCTCGATCCAGCTGTGTTGTATTTACTTACAGACAGGCGCTGTGTTCTGCTTCAGACACAAGATTCGCCACACATTTACAAACATATTAACAGAAGTTCTTGGGTCTCATCTCACATCTACTGCAGCAACAATGGTCGGATCAGTGAGCAGTGCATCACAGCTACCCACGAAAGTCATTAAATATGTAAAAATAAAGTATTTTCAAACTTAAACAGAGTTGGATTCGTTCCCACGAGAGCAATATGTGATTATGTCAAGAGACCGCTACCTAAGCTCGTGAGCCACGAAGCTCACTTTGATTCAGTGATTCTGACAGGTATCAATCAACTACGTCATCATCCAGGTCACAGCCAGGGAACATGTTAGTCTGTGTTCACCTGAAACAACTGGTTTCCTTGAGTTCATATCAGGAAATACTGGACCATGTTTAGCGAAAGTTTCCTCCAAACTACGGCCTCATTAACCTCTGAACTGCAGCACACTACTACACCTCACTCTGTGACAGGTAAATACTTTATAACGGTGACCATCTAACCCACAGAACTCGGTTAAAGTACACCTTTAGACGGTTTACGTGGAGCCGTGGGAACACAGTGCAGGAGGAGTTTTCAAGTCGTGTCTCAGTTAGAGTTTACTACAGGAAGAATAACTCAGGTGAAGGAATCATAGGATCACAGACATCTACAAAAATATATGCAAAGACGAACAAAAACACAGACTCGATCTTACGCGAACAAAATTCACGAGGCCAAAAGTCTCATTCCACAAACATAACCACTATGCCACGAACTCTACTGAGATAATATAGTTCTGTCACTGAAATATTATACACGCTCACGTGGGGTAACATTTTGGTCTGTGCTCGTCTAAAATAACAGGTTACTCTGTGTCTGTGTGAGGAAATACCTCAATATATTTAGTAAGGTGTTTGTAGGTAGAGATGCTTTATTAGCTGCTGCCTTACAGCACACTTCAGACCTACACATATTCACAAAGGCAAAAAGTGACGAACATCAGGTAAAGTGTTACCTGGCGTGGAGTTCAATAATGTTTTAAATAGTGATTATAAAATACATTGCGGAGCAACACTGTCCTTTGTCTTTTCTTAACTGTATTTTTGTAGATGGCTGTGATCTTTTGATTCCTTCACCCGAGTTATTCTTCCTGTAGTAGACTCTAACTGAGACACGACTTGAAAACTCCTCCTGCACTGTGTTCCCACGGCTCCACGTAAACCGTCTAAAGGTGTACTTTAACCGAGTTCTGTGGGTTAGATGGTCACCGTTATAAAGTATTTACCTGTCACAGAGTGAGGTGTAGTAGTGTGCTGCAGTTCAGAGGTTAATGAGGCCGTAGTTTGGAGGAAACTTTCGCTAAACATGGTCCAGTATTTCCTGATATGAACTCAAGGAAACCAGTTGTTTCAGGTGAACACAGACTAACATGTTCCCTGGCTGTGACCTGGATGATGACGTAGTTGATTGATACCTGTCAGAATCACTGAATCAAAGTGAGCTTCGTGGCTCACGAGCTTAGGTAGCGGTCTCTTGACATAATCACATATTGCTCTCGTGGGAACGAATCCAACTCTGTTTAAGTTTGAAAATACTTTATTTTTACATATTTAATGACTTTCGTGGGTAGCTGTGATGCACTGCTCACTGATCCGACCATTGTTGCTGCAGTAGATGTGAGATGAGACCCAAGAACTTCTGTTAATATGTTTGTAAATGTGTGGCGAATCTTGTGTCTGAAGCAGAACACAGCGCCTGTCTGTAAGTAAATACAACACAGCTGGATCGAGAAACAGGTACGTTTTGCGTAACATATCTGTCTATTTTCTGTCTTATTGGTGCTATTAAGGTTACACTTGTCGTTCGTTCTTCCAGTGTTTTTTTCCCCTAACCGTTTTAGACGGCGGTATCAGACATTAACACCTAACACGCTGTGTGCTCGTCATAAGTGACTGACTTTATTACCGCCCGGCTCATATTAACAGTTACCTCAGTAAACTGCTTCCTGATGCTGCTTTCTGGTACCAGCGACAGTGATAAATAAAACATGATCAAACCCTAAGGGTTGAAGATCAGTGAAAATATGGCCCCTTTTATGCTTTTAGTTTCTTTTTACTTAACTTAAAGGAGGAATGACCCCTCAACAATCCACACACACGCCTCCTGATTTGTTCTGATAGTATATCTAATGAAAAAGTTCGTTTATTTATTTATAAACAGGCCGATAACTATGAAATTGGGATAACTGTCACTAAAGCCGGGCGGTAATAAAGTCAGTCACTAATGACGAGCACACAGCGTGTTAGGTGTTAATGTCTGATACCGCCGTCTAAAACGGTTAGGGGAAAAAACACTGGAAGAACGAACGACAAGTGTAACCTTAATAGCACCAATAAGACAGAAAATAGACAGGTATGTTACGCAAAACGTACCTGTTTCTCGATGTTGATATGTCTCCCTTCGCGGCAACAGCTTGTTGGGGCGGAAGTTGTCACACCGTCTCTCTGAGTGAGACTGACCAATCAGGAGGCTTCTTGCATCTCTCAGGGGAGGTCCCGCCCATGACAGTTATGTAGAAACGCAAATGCAAAAACTGGAAACGCAAACGCAAAAACTGGAAACGCAAACGCAAAAACTGGAAACGCAAACGCAAAAACTGGAAACGCAAACAAATCTGTGGTTCGTGAGAATAATGATTTTGTTTGTAACAAAAAAAGAGTGGATTTATAAAGATACATTTTTAATCACAAATATATTTCCTTTATTCATTGCATTATTTCATATTTTTCAAATCATAATTTTGTTTGCAAAATTGTTTTTTGTTCTCAAATCCATTATTTTTGATTGCATATTAAAGACACAATATTCTCTCCATAGTATTAGAACCCCCTTTCCTAAAGGAATTATAATTTACCCAACAGAAACTACATTAGTGACCATTTCATCAGGCTATTGCTTGCAATATCTTACCTGTGTGCCTCTCTTTCTCTTATATGGAGAGAGAGGAGTTTTTATCTTTTTTTACATATTTTAACTATCAAGAAGTATTTAACTATAGGGCTTGCTGGAAATTTAGTCATCTCACGGCACATCAAACTTTTGAACCTCATGCTCACTAGCTGAGATTTTATCATTTAAGCGTCCCAAATGACTAAACAATGTACAAGAATACTAACTGAATAGTAATTTGAGGTGAGGTCTGGAGAGAGACAGAGACGAGAGAGAGACAGCCCATTGTACACAGTTTGACCACAAAACAAAAAACAATCATTCTATGATGAAGCATGGTGTGGCTTTTTATAATTCTGTGTAGTCAAAGAGGTGTGAGCTGCGGTGCCATTGGCCTAGCGGTCTAAGCGTGTGCCCCATATACAGAGGCTATAACTATTGTTGCAGAGGTCGCATATTCGATTCCAGCCTTTACCATTTACTGCATGTCCTCCCCCCTTTCTGGTCCCCACATTTCCTGTCTCTCTTCAGCTGTCCTGTCCATTAAAAGGCCAAAAAATGCCTTAAAATATAACTTTAAAGAGGTGTGAGCTGCACACTGCAGTATGTAGTCTCTGTTCACAGAGTGACATCTGTCTCATATGAATGACAAATCCTCTACAGGTTCAGAGTGTTTTAGTACATCCATGCATTATATGTGTATAATCATAATGATGATCCTCCAGTAGGTCAAATTTTTTTCAACTCTTCTCATTCTAATGACGTTAGCTTGTGT
This sequence comes from Notolabrus celidotus, assembly GCF_009762535.1. Taxonomy (NCBI): domain Eukaryota; kingdom Metazoa; phylum Chordata; class Actinopteri; order Labriformes; family Labridae; genus Notolabrus; species Notolabrus celidotus. The sequence goes on from NC_048274.1 coordinate 27,816,003, forward strand.
GTGTCTGTCATTAGTGTTGTTGCTGTTTGCAGGACATGGAACTTGCGGCTGGCTTGTTTGTGTCAATCGGCACAGAATTCTATATTTTGAGAGCACTGGCTGGTCACTGGTCACAGACTGGAAATCGGTAGATTCTGGTCACCAGAAAGTCAATCATGTGCAACAGCATGATTAAAATTGCATGGTCTGCTGCTCAGCAACAAAACACTTAGCACAGACAAGAAAAGAACACTAAAGAGTGAAAATAATCTCATAACACTCAGGTTGAAAGCCTCTGGATTAAAATTCACCAGGTGTAGGCTACACATGAACCATTAGAGATACACATGTTCAGTCAACATATACATCATTCTGCAGTCGATCCTTTACATGAGAAGTGAACACCTGATTATGCACACCGTAGATCACACACTGGAGATGTTTTCACAGCAGCACTCTGCATCCTATACATCAAAACAGGCGACCAGCACTTTTTTTTCTCTCTGCCAGTCATGTGTGCCATTAACCCAAATGACTGATCCAATACAGAGGTTGCTAAGTAACAAGACTCATCCCCGCCATTAGTTTGCACACTGTCCCCTTGTTTAGCCCCATTTGTGAATGATATGGCTATAATAATAATGGAGCAGATAGTACTGCAATACTGCACCACATTTTACAGGCACGTGGCCCTAAAAGCACCTCACAGGCATCCAGAGTAAATAAACTCAGCAATGAGCCATCCATGCATAAATTGCTCAGCCCTTGAGCAGTTTTCTTGGCTGCTTTGTAAGAAATCTTTGGGTCACTGCTGGTTCAGTGCAGCAGTAAGGAAGTCATATAATAAAAAGTTTACTGGGTAACTGTTCAGTGTGTTCACTTAAGATGGGATGATATGAGTGTGTAGACTAGCTTTATACGGGTGATGCAAGGACAACACTTCATCTCTGCATCACTCTTAATCCAGTGAGTGTGTTTTTGCACACTTAGATTTGATTAGCTGTAAAAACATTCAGTTGTGTCTAAAATGCTGCTGTGTGAGACTGTCAAATTTGTAAAAGGCAGAAAGTGGCTGTTGCTTTTAAAAACTTTTAATAGCGCTAAATGTACCTCAACAGTTGTACTGTTTGTCCTTGATTGCTCTTTAATCACACTGTTTCTTCTGTCCTCGTCCTCTGGGGCACACTGGGGTTGATGACATTTTAATTAACTCTAAAATGCAAAGTGCAAAATGTTAACTTATCTTTACATGTGTATGTGAAAGATTTAGTGATGTGTCATGATCAAAAGCTGCGGCTCTGAGAGCAGATGCTTTATAGTAAATCAGAAGAGCCGGCTCGCATTGAGAGAGAGCCGGCTCCCAGTTTTTTCCTTTCGCTGCTTACAAAAAAAAAAAATCCTTATTTACTTTGTGCATTGCCTTTACACTGCTTGGCAGTACCTGCATCAAGATGGACTTGAAGCACTTTGTTACCCGTACTGATCTTGTTTCCTCTTGTCTAGATCTTTGCTTGTGTTGTTCTTGTTCTCGTATGTATGTCGCTTTGGATACAAGCGTCTGCTAAATGACATTGTAACATTGTAACAGTGCTCAGCCCCAGCTCTGCTCACAGCAGAACTTTGTTTTGATTGGTCAGCATGGCGACCAATCACAAGTGAGGATATAGGATACAGGTGATGGAAGGGAGACTGTGTATTGTGGCTTCATCTGTTCCATCTGAGGGTTAGGGTCAGGGTTCTTCTCAAAGACAGGGTAAATTCTCACTGAGAGGGGAAATCGGATCAGCCCATCCAAGCTGAGGCATCTGATTTTTCTCAATGCCAACCTGAGGACATTAATAATGTTTGCTCCAGTTTGGTTCTGGTTCTGTTTGCTTGAGTTTGGTTCTGGTTTGGTTCTGTTAGCTTCAGTTTGGTTCTGGTTCCGGTTCTGTTTACTTGAGTTTGGTTCTGGTTCTATTTGCTTGAGTTGGGTTCTGGTTCTGGTTCTGTTTGCTTGAGTTGGTTCTGGTTCTGTTTGCTTGAGTTTGGTTCTGGTTTGGTTCTGTTCACTTCAGTTTGGTTCTGGTTCCGGTTCTGTTTACTTGAGTTTGGTTCTGGTTCCATTTGCTTGAGTTTGGTTCTGGTTCTGGTTCTGTTTGCTTGAGTTGGTTCTGGTTCTGTTTGCTTGAGCTTAGTTCTGGTTCTGTTTGCTTGAGTTTGGTTCTGGTTCTGTTTGCTTGAGTTTGGTCCTGGTTTGGGTTTGGTTCTGGTTCTGTTTGCTTGAGTTAATCATAACCCTAACCCTAATCCCTAATCACAACCCTAACCCTAACCCAAACCCTAATCCTAACCCTAACTCTAATCACAACCCTAACCCTAATCACAATCCTAACCCTTATCATAACCCAAACCCTAATCATAACCCTAACACAAACCCTAACCCTAATAATAACCCTAACCCTAACACAAACCCTAATCCTAACACTAATCACAACCCTAACCATAACCCTAACCCCTTACCCTAATCCTAACCCTAATCCTAACCCCTAATCATAACCCAAACCCTAACCCCTAATCATAACCCAAACCCTAACCCCTTACCCCAATCATAACCCTAACCCTAATCATAACCCTAACCCTTATCCTAACCATAATCCTAATCCTAACCCTAATCATAACCCTAACCCTAACCCTAATCCCAACCCTAATCACATCCCTAACCCAAACCCTAACCCCTTACCCTAATCATAAACCTAACCCTAATTCTAAACACAACCCTAACCCTAATCATAACCCAAGAATGGTTTCGTATATATAATTGGGCAATTATAAGGCTTCTCATAAAAACACTGTATGTAAAAGGGTTTCCAACACAGATCATTACTTTTTGCAAAGTTAAGGTAAATCATACGGCTACAAAAGATCCTAAATTAAGAGCCGTTCCGGAGTTGAAAGAGCGGCTCTTCTTTGGGAGCCGAGTGAAAAGAGCCGGCTCTCTGAAAAGAGCTGAACTTCCCAACACTAGAAAGATTGTAGTGAGACTGCAGTGATTTGACTGCAGTTAGCGTTCCATGGCGATGGATTCTCATCTGTCCGTTGCAGTCGATTTAACATGAAACTGTCCTCATTCAGCTCTTCTTCTTCTCTGAGCTCTGCGGTTCTCAGACCTTTAAAAATGAAAAGGCAAATGTCACAACTTTGAACCCTGTTGCTATCATCACCACCGCTCATGGTTTAAGTTTCTTTGGAGAGACTGGTAACGTAAAGTGGCTCTCACCTGCTCCGCTGTCGTTGCTAATATTGCTGGACAGGATCCAAGATGTAAATGTCCGTAGCCTGCCGATTAAGCATGCTAACCAAAGCTAATGTTTTAGCCACATTGCTAACCAATATGATACTAACGGAAGCTAATGGTTTCCCCTCACCGTACGGTCTTTGGTGTCAACAAGCAGAGGCTAAATATGCCGGAACTCTTTTCCACGGATTGATTTGACATGACGTGATCAGTTTGCCTGTGGCATTGCTCATGTTAGTGAATGTTAATGCTGTCAAGGGGTTGTCAAGGGTTTTTGACCAATCAGAGTCAAGCTTCTTACACAGCCTGAAAATCATTAAGAAAGCCGGGTAATAGAGCCTCAGGAGATGCCGTCACATATCCCAGCATTCAGCGCGCAAAATCAAAACACTGCCTTATTGGCAGGAAAACCGCCAGACCACTACTAGCATCTATTCACGTCTCTGCATTGACCTTACATGTTGGCAGAGCAGTGGGGAGAGGTCCCTCAGGTTCCTGGGCACTATCATCTCCTAGGACCTGAAGTGGGAGACCCATATAGACTCTGTGGTGAAAAAGGTCTAGCAAAGACTGCACTTCCTCTGCCAACTGAAGAAGTTCAACCTGCCACAGGAGCTGCTGAAAGAGTTTGTTTGCAGTCATTGAGTCTGTCCTGTGCTCATCCCTCACTGTCTGGTGAAGGTCTGCTACTAAATCAGACATGAGGAAAACGCAACGGACAATCGTAGAAGGAGCCCAAGTGGAAGTCCAAGAGACTGACGGTCTAGTTCACCCACTAGATCCAGGCGCAGCTACCGATATGAGCGATATTACAAGTGCCCTGATAGCTACATCCCTCCTGGCTTTGCCAGATCCAGGCACCAGGCGCAGATGATCGACCGGATCCATGGTCTCTGAGTGCATTGAAATTGCCCATTGGCGCGTCTGCATCACTCCGGCCCCGAACACCCCGGCTAAATAGCGTCTGGCCCCCAGCGTCTGCTGTTTCATAGCAGACTTTTTCAGTTGTTTTATATGAGTGTCGTGTGATATAAAAATAATGGAAAAAAAATAATGAAAAAAAAAAATAAATACATTTTTAAAACTGATCGGAAAATAAAATCTAGCCTGTTGAAATCTAACTTGATATGATAACTGTAATTGGACAGATATTGTTTCAATGCTCCTCCACTCGCAGCCGCTGCCACACTTTCTTGAATCTTGAAACTGTAAATAAATCATGGACAACCGTTAACAAAACTTTTTGTCTCTCAGTTTATTTCACTTGTGTGATTACTTTATGAGAAAACTGATGTGCAGTTGCAGTCAGTGTTGCCAACTTAGCGACTTTGTTGCTATATTTAGTGAGTTTTCAAACCCCTCTAGGGACTCTTTTTCAAAAAAGCGACTAGTGAAAAATCTAGCCACTTTTTCTGGTGTTAAATGGAGACTTTTTGAGACTGACTTGAAAACGTGTATCATTCTAACTCTTACCAACGAGCAGTGGATGCTGCTCTGAGTCCCTCCCTCCTAGCTGCATTCAGAGCAAGAGGCGTTCATCTCTCAGCATCCAGACTGCAAATGTATCACGTATGTACGAAGACCCCACTGGCTGATCCCGCCTACTGTCTCTTTTTGGTCCATTTAGATTGTAAATGTTCATTGTATACACTAAAAAATTATAAACTGCCGCCTACTGAACCCTTCAAAGACAAAGGAAATGATAGTAGATTTCAGAAATGTTTTGGTTGAAAAGTGTCACGTTTTGCTATGATTTGTTGTAGGCTTCTAAGTGTAGTTATAAACATATTTAGAGTGTTTTTTAACCTCTTTTTGACGCCCCCTCAACATTACACATCTCTCCTACAACATACATTATAATTTAAATTATGCAAATTAAGTGATGACGTCATTTAGCGACTTTTAGAACAGCCAATAGCTACTTTCCTCACTGAAGAGTAGGCAACCCTGGTTGCAGTGGGCTCCTATCACAACTCCATCTTCCTGACTCACACCCATGGCTTCAATTGAGGGTCATTCAATCTTTGGGAATGATTCACTCGTCAAATGCATATCGAAGAAGGGGTAGCAAATTGGCATTAGGTTAGTTACCCACATTACCATGCCTGTTGGTAAATGCTAACGTTTTCTAGAGTTACATGAAGGAACACTTACCCTGCTAGTGATGATGACGCTGTCTTTAGCAGGTATGTTTTAGCTGCTGCTTCTCCTGCCAGCATGGCGGTTTAAACAAAACTAGTCACGTGATGTCTGGAGTGCTATAATCTATAAAATACAACCGTAGTCAGTCCCTCCAGGATTTCGCGGGATTTTTTTGTGATTGTTGCGGCCCAAAAAACCTGATTTTGCGACAGCTCTTTGAAAAAATTGCGGTGAAATTTGCAAAAAAAAAATTGTGCTTTTTCCCCCCAATAACATCTCAGGGGCAAGTAAATATGCTAAATTACAGTTGTTTTTAGAAAACATTCTTGATGTCCACTGTGACTGTATTTTGATTCTCTGGATTCACAGAAAAATGCCATGAAAGGACTCTATTGCACATTTACGACGGTCCCTGAATGCACCTCGCAGCGACAGAGGCACAGTCAGTCAGTTCACGGCACTCTGAAATTAATCTGCATATTTGATGACTGGGAGTTGATCCAAAATTACTGAATGTGTCTGATGTTTCACCAAACTGGATTAAATCAAGCTGTAGACGCGGAGCTTTTTACGGTGATGGCGGCAACAACGTCAAACGTCAAATATTAAACAGACGTCCCCCGGTTGTGTCTTTGTCACTAACGCACACCGGGAGTAAAAATCATCAATGAAGAGAGCAGGCAGGAGAGCTGGTTCATAAAGCACACCTGCTGCAGGTAGAGACCAAGCTAACACTGAGCCCCTCAATCTATAAATAACAACGTTGTGATCCTCACTTGCCCTGCCTGCTGTCCTCTCTTTTCACCCGTTCTCCGTGTGGGTTTTGCTGTTGAAAAGTGCCGATCATGTGAGGACTTACGTTTATGTTCCAAGGAAGTGAAACTGATGACTAAACCGAGGACGCACAGGGGCTGAGATTGAGGTAATTGGTCAAAGTTGCGGGAAAGTTGCGGTGATTGTATAAAATTGCAAGGCCGTGAAAAAGTTCTTAAAACACAAAATATAATATAGGCATATAGAAAAATAGCTTACCCCATTGCTCTTTGTAGTTGAAGGCAACTATCTTGGGATCAGATTCAGGATGAGATTCTCTGAAGTCATTAATTTCTAACATACTGCTGTATAAAGTCTGGGATGTTGGTTGGTTGTGAGAGGAGAGCTACTCTGGAATAATATGATAATAAATAAATATTGTGACATTTACTCACATAATTTATTTTTGATACTTTTTGTACAATTTCTAGTATTATTGTTTACAATCACAGTTAATTGTAACATGTTTTAGCATACTAATTTAAACAGACTTATTTATTATAATATGTTAATAAATAAATATTGTAACATTGTTTCACATTATTTATTGTAATATTTTGTGTACCATTTTTATTATTATTATTTACAATCCCAATTATTTGTATCATAGTTAAACAGACGGAATTATTTTATTATTATTTTGCATTATTATTATTATTATTTTTAATAATAATAAACCTTTATTTAACCAGATAAAACCCATTGAGATCAGGATCTCCTTCACAAGGGTGACCTGGCCAAGAAGTCAGCATCACATGTCATAAAAAAACAGTTACAAGAAAATGACAGAACAAGTGAAAACACACAATATAGAATAGAATATTTATTTTTACATTGGGAAGGAGTAAGGCTGATGGAATCTGTTGGGATGATAAGAAAACAACAACTAAATAGGATTATTGTTGTGGCTGTGTGGCTACTATCTGCATACGCTTGTATTTAATAACCCGAACAACACAAAGTGGTGGATGAGGACAGGTATGGTTACAACTCGAGGCAGCTGCTGAACCCTGAGGGTGGTGAATTTTTCTCTCTTTTTTTTCTGGTCCTACATGGGTGTCTTCCCATGGAACCTTTGGTACTTGGGGCTTGTCTGGTAAAATTTTGAAGCAACTCTTAATCTTTTCAATTTTCGGCTTCTGGGTTTTTGGTTGAGTATGTCTTGTGCTAGTGCTCTCTGGTTCTGGTTTCTTTGGTCCATCTGTGACTTTTGGCATGGGTGCACTAGTTTTTGGTGTACCGTATTCCACCTCCCTGTTTATTTTTGATTCCATACTAGATTTAGCTGTGAGATCCTTACCTTTAACCACAGATGGTTGAACCCTGGTCATCTTCTGTGTAACGGGTGGAAGAACAAGCTTTTGTGAAACTGTTTTAGGGGTATGGGAAGGTTTGGGGGTCTGATTGATATTTTTTTTCTGAACTGGTGGCACTGCCTGACATGTTTTTTTTCTGTTTGTGGTTGCTTCAAGAAGGTTCTGGGGGTGACTGGCTGTATTTGATTTTGAAGCTGAAACTTCTGCATGTGAACATTTTTTCTTCAAAATAGGTGGAACAATGGTCTGGGTTTTTTCTGATATTTTCTCAAGATTGTTACTGGTCGTTTTCAGAGGTTTGTTGGGCAGGCCAACTGCTCTGGATTTTGATCCTGAAGCATCTACAGTTCTTGGAACTAATTTTCTAGTTGGTGGGACTGTGGGCCAGGTTTTCAGTTCTTCTGTTGTTTTTTCCATGCTTTTGGAAGGCAGACGGACTGCTCTGGATTTTGATCCTGAAGCATCTACAGTTCTTGGAACTAATTTTCTAGTTGGTGGAACTGTGGGCGGACTTTTCAGTATTTCTGTTTTGACAATTTCTGTTGTTTTTTCCATGCTTTTGGAAGGCAGACTGACTGCTCTGGATTTTGATCCTGAAGTATCTACAGTTCTTGGAACTAATTTTCTAGTTGGTGGAACTGTGGGCGGACTTTTCAGTATTTTTGTTTTGACAATTTCTGTTGTTTTTTCCATGCTTTTGGAAGGCAGACTGACTGCTCTGGATTTTGATCCTGAAGTATCTACAGTTCTTGGAACTAATTTTCTAGTTGGTGGAACTGTGGGCGGACTTTTCAGTATTTTTGTTTTGACAATTTCTGTTGTTTTTTCCATGCTTTTGGAAGGCAGACTGACTGCTCTGGATTTTGATCCTGAAGTATCTACAGTTCTTGGAACTAATTTTCTAGTTGGTGGAACTGTGGGCGGACTTTTCAGTATTTTTGTTTTGACAATTTCTGTTGTTTTTTCCATGCTTTTTGAAGGCAGACTGACTGCTCTGGATTTTGATCCTGAAGCATCGGCAGGTGTTGAAACTATTTTTGTAGTTGGTGGGACTGTGGGCCGAGTTTTCAGTATTTCTGTTGTGACATTGTTTGTTGTTTTTTCTTGGGTTTTGGAGGGCAGACTGACTGCTCTGGATTTTGATCCTGAAGCATCAGCAGGTGTTCGAACTTTTCTAGTACAAGGGATTGTGGTCTTGGGTGCCCTTGTTGTTATCTTCTCACTGCCAGTGATTCTCTCACTAGTTTTTGGTGGGAGACTGACTTCCCTGGAATTTGACTTTGAGTCCTCTGCAAATACTACTGTTTTCTTTGTTTGGACTTTGTCCTGGGACTTCTCTGTTGATTTTGTCAAGTTGTCTACTGTTGTTGTTGAGGTTGTGGATGGTAGCCTGTCTGCCCTTGATTTGGACCCTGAAGCATCTGTAGATGATGAAACTTTTTTTGGTATCAATGGCATTTTGCGCTGGGACTTTTGCTGGGGTATGTCAGTTTGTTGTTTGTCTGTGGTTCCTTTATCTTGCCGTACTTTTTTTTCAGAATGTACCTCCTCTGTGGACAGCACAGAATGAGGTGCTGCAATTGACGCCGTAGTCTTGGTTGAAGTCCTAGAAGAGGCCAAGTCTGTAAACAGCATCTTCTGTGCCTCCTCTAGCTCCTCTGGGGATGGCACAAAATGGTCAGTCGAAGTCGTTCTCCTTCTCCTCATTTTTCTCAGGAATTGAATCTCTGAATAAAGGAATTGAAAAGAATACATGACATTAGTACACAATAGCCTACATACTTTCTAAAACTTGTAAATTAAAAGCTAGCTAGTAATCACAGGGAAGTTCTTAAAATACAACATATAATGTAGGAAAATAGTAAAATAACTCACCCCATAGCTCTTGGTAGTTGAAGGCAGCTATCTTGGGATCCGATTCAGGATGAGATTCTCTGAAGTCCATAATTCCTAACATATACTGTTGTATAAAGTCAGGGATGTTGGTTGGTTGTGAGAGGAGGACTGCTCTTGAAATACACTCCATCAAGCTCTTGAGTCCAAACACATAGAAATTCTGGTTACTCATCTTGAAATCTCTTAAAGTTGTCTTGTCCTATGTGAAATTAGTCTGAAAATAATCTCTAGTTGTCCTGAATGACTGCTGATTCAAACATCTCCTTTGAGAGCTGTGTCTAATAGCATGTCACAATGATGTCATAGTCAACTCAGTGAAGATCAAAGGAAACCCTGTTACAATGCACAGCCATTGTGCAGCCAGAGAATATCTGTGGTTGCCACGGTAACTAGCTCCACCCTACAGCGTAGCGTCACAAGATCCTATGTAGTTTATCTCTACGGCAGCTGTCAATCAAACCCTGAAGTAAAACCAAGCAGCAACCTCCGGTCTAAAAATATGAGTCAATGCGGAAGTGTTAAAAGCTGCAGTTCATCGAGGATCCGCTTGAGGCTGGCTCCGGAAGTACCGGAAGTCACATACACATGAATGGGGAAAAGACGATCTTTGCAGCATTAATAAACATGTTTACAGCCTGGTACAAAAGATGAGTGTAGTCTGGATAGCTAATTTCTCGACGTCCTCTCACTGTGAGGGGGGTGAATTTTTTTCTAATTCGGCAATTTCGAAGATATTGAGATTACCAGTCTTCCAATGAGAGGCACAGCTGCCTGTGGGAACACTGCAGCTGTTGGCTAGGAGGATCAAAGCCCGCCTCTTTACGTCACACTGGCTCAACAGAAGCAATATGGCTGCCGCAGCCGATTGGTCTCAAAACAGCTCTTCAGAAACAGATGGGTGACGTCACGGATACTACGTCCATATTTTTTACAGTCTATGAGTAAAACCCTGTTTTTTGACCTCTAATAACGAACGAAAAAGAAACTTTTCAGGAAAAAGAGGCCTTGAACACAAAACAGTCAAATACTAACTACATATCACCACAGCATACGGATGTGAGAAACATTTGTATGACGTGTATTTAGTTTTTGAAGTTTGGGGGAGACAGAGTTTTAGACCTATACTGCAGTTTTTGACCTATACTGCAGCCAGCCACAAGGGGGCAGACACACTGCTGAAAGCTTCACTTCAAGCCGAGCGAGCTGCACCCCTTGTTCTACCATAGACTGTGTAAAGTATTATGTAAGTAAGTATTATGTAAGTATTAGTATTATTAAGTAGTATGCGTGACGTCACACATCTGTTCCTGAGCTCTGTTTTGAAGCCAATCGACGGCGGCAGCCATTTTGGAAATGAGGAACTCAACCAGGCATAATGTGACGTAAAGGGGCGGAGTTTGAGCCTCCTAGCCGACAGCTATGTGTTCCCGACCGGGAATCAAGTCAGTCATGTCCTTATTTGGGCAAAAACTCGTAATCTTAATATCTTCTGAACCGTCGCATTAATTAACAATATGATAATAAATAAACAGTGTAACATTGATTCACATAATTTATTGTAATATTTTTTGTAAAATTTGTATTATTTTTTAACAGACTTATTTAAACAGACTTATTAATTATAATAATATTATAATAAATAAATAGTGTAAAATTGCTTGACATAATTTATGGTCATATTTTGTGTACAATTTTTATTATTATTATTTACAATCCCAGTTATTTGTATAAATGTTAAACAGACAGAAGATTTTAATTTTAACTTGAGAAGGAGCAAGGCTGATGGAACCTGTTGGGATGATAAGAAAACAACAACTAAATGGGATTATTGTTGTGGCTGTGTGGCTACTATCTGCATACGCTTGTATTTAATAACCCGAACAACACGAAGTGGTGGATGAGGACAGGTATGGTTACAACTCGAGGCAACTGCTGAACCCTGAGGGTGGTGAATTTTTCTCTCTTTTTTTCTGGTCCTACATGGGTGTCTTCCCATGGAACCTTTGGTACTTGGGGCTTGTCTGGTAAAATTTTGAGGCAACTCTTAGTCTTTTCAATTTTCGGCTTCTGGGTTTTTGGTTGAGTATGTCTTGTGCTAGTGCTCTCTGGTTCTGGTTTCTTTGGTCCATCTGTGACTTTTGGCATTGGTGCACTAGTTTTTGGTGCACCGTATTCCACCTCCCTGTTTATTTTTGATTCCATACTAGATTTAGCTGTGAGATCCTTACCTTTAACCACAGATGGTTGAACCCTGGTCATCTTCTGTGTAACGGGTGGAAGAACAAGCTTTTGTGAAACTGTTTTAGGGGTATGGGAAGGTTTGGGGGTCTGATTGATATTTTTTTTCTGAACTGGTGGCACTGCCTGACATGTTTTTTTTCTGTTTGTGGTTGCTTCAAGAAGGTTCTGGGGGTGACTGGCTGTATTTGATTTTGAAGCTGAAACATCTGCATGGGAACATTTTTTCTTCACAATAGGTGGAACAATGGTCTGGGTTTTTTCTGATATTTTCTCAAGATTGTTACTGGTCGTTTTCAGAGGTTTGTTGGGCAGGCCAACTGCTCTGGATTTTGACCCTGAAGCATCTACAGTTCTTGGAACTAATTTTCTAGTTGGTGGGACTGTGGGCTGAGTTTTCACTATTTCTTTTATGACATTGTTTCTTGTTTTTTCCTGGGTTTTTGAAGGCAGACGGACTGCTCTGGATTTTGACACTGAAGCATTAGCAGGTGTTGGAACTAATTTTCTAATTGGCGGTACTGTGGGCTGAGTTTTCAGTATTTCTTTTGCGACAATTTCTATGTTTTTTTCTTGCCTTTGGAAGGCAGACTGACTGCTCTCGATTTAGACACTGAAGCATCTGCAGGTGTTTTAACTATTTTCCTGATTGGTGGGACTATGGGCCAAGTTTTCACAGTTTATTTTGTTACACTGCTTTTGATTGAACTTTTAAAATGTTCCCAACACGTTTTTGAAGATATTTGTCAAGCTGCGCAATGATGAATATTACAAACGAGATGTCGGGCACAAAATGCGGAAGTACGGAATAGCTTTACCTCCACATTCAAAAATAAGGTGAATAAAAGGAGCATCAATATATTCCCAACCAGCTAGAAGATCATCACAGTCGCTTCTATTTTAAATACAGGCCTAGTGTACAACACTTACACAGCTTCCTCATTAGATCTGTGATGGTTTATTTAAAGTGATAGCCTAAACAACAAATTATTCTTATTGATGCTCGTGTTGCTCCTTGGGATATGACGCTAATGGCTGACATGTGAGTGAATGTACATAATGGCTGGGTACTGTGTGATATCAGTGCCCGATGCTTACATATACTTGGAGAGCTGAAAAGTGGGTCACCCATCCCACTGAGATTCAGCATGTACCATTCACTGATGTGGAAATAAGTCTCCTGCATCAGGCTCAGCAAGCAGGCTGCACTACCAAACACAACCACAGTCTTTACCAAGCCATGAGTAATTCTCAGAAATTATAGATCTGCACCCTATTATAATTATATTGCAAAAAATATTCTAATAGGGGAATTAATTGACGTACTCTGGATTTTTTTGTTGTATTGATGGGTGAATGCATGTGCATTATAAAATGTTTTGGGGGGGATTATTTAGGACTGGGATTATTATAACTAGATAGAAATCATACCCACAAACCACTTTTTCTCCAAGGAGTTTTATGATGTTTGGTTATTGCCATTCATAACAGAACAAGCCAAGTTATTTCAGTTGTATTTTCTTTGCCTTTGTGATGGTATGAGGGAGCCCTGCCCAGTGTTGCCAATTTAGCGACTTTGTCACTATTTTTAGCAACTTTTCAGACCCCTCTAGCAACTCTTTTTCAAAAAAGCGACTAGCGACAAATCAAGCGACTTTCTCTAGTGTTATTGGAGACTTTTGGAGACTCGGAAATGAAAGCATGTATCTTTCTAAATGAGCAGTGGGTGCTGCAGTGGCCCCCTCCCCTGTCCCAAAACACTCACAGACGGCTCAGTACTAGTCGAGCAGCAGTCCCTCCTACCTGCAGTCAGAGCAGAGATGTTAACCCCTCCACGTCCAGACAGCAAATGAATCGCGCATGTACGAAGACACCGCATTTAGACAGTTAATGTAGATTATATACAATAAATATCTTGAAAATGATATTGTTGAAAAATTTAATGTTTTACTTAGATTTTTTAGGCTCCTAAGTGTAGCTATATTCATATTTAGGGTGTTTTTTTAACCTCTTTTTGTCTCTCCCTCGATGTTACACGTCTCTCTGACAGCGTCTATTACAATTCAGATTATGCGAATTGTTCTCGGTGATGACATCATCTAGCAACTTCTAGCGACTTTTAGGACAGCCAATAGCTACTTTCCTCACTGAGGAGTTGGCAACACTGGCCCTGCCTCAAAGTAAACCATGAAAGGAGGGGAGAAATTGCAAACAGAGTGCATTAAGGCCACCTTCCTGCAAGTCATATATTTCAGACAGAGTGAGCCATATGAACTTGGCTTATGTTGTTAGATTACAACACAGTAGAAATGTATAACTTTGTATTGCTTGCAGGTATTGTGAGTTTAGACAGCAAGTGTGTTCCTAGGACTTTGACAGACCTGTTGTAATGTATGCAGACATTTGAGCTCCTGCAGTTTTGACAGCAGTCACACTTGGATATAATGTAAGGACAAGTGAAACCCTTGTCTGATGAGTGATGGCCAGGAGCCAGCACTTCACTCTGAGCAAGCCGTCACTGGCAGGCAACATGCAGGCCTTAATCCACATGCACTGCTCAGAGCTGAAGCTGGCCTGGTTGGCTCCGATAACAACAACCAATCAACCTACTGATTGGCTGCAGACCTGCATGTTGAGAAATGCAGGAAAAAAAAGAAGAAATTTGACTGTAAGTGTAATCTAAATGTCAAAGAACACAATTTGGTTTAAAATGTCCACAAAATAATTGTATTGTATAGTAATTGTAATTGTAAAATAAGCTTCAACTTTCAGCCTCGAGACTGAAGTGTTAAAAAATGCAGTTTCTCAAGTGTCCACTTGAGGCTGGCTCCGGAAGTACCAGAAACAACATACACACAAATTAAAAAAGACGATCTTTACAGCAGAAATAAACATGTTTACAGTCTGGTACAAAAAACGAGTGTAGACTGAATAGCAGTCCCTCCAGGAAGTTGCGATTTCGCGATCGCAACTATCAACGCAAATTCAACCAATCAGCGCAATTTTTTCACGGCCCTGCAATTTTTTAGAATCACCGCAACTTTCCCGCAAATTTGACCAATTACCTCAACCTCAGCCCCTGCATGTCATCGGTTTTGTCATCAATTTGACTTCCTTGGAACATAAACATAAGTCCTCACTTGATCGGCACTTTCAACAGCAAAACACGCACAGAGAACGGGTGAAAAGAAGGGACTGCAGGCAGGACAAGTGAACATGACAACGTTGTTATTTATAGATTGAGGGGCTCAGTGTTAGCTTGGTCTCTACCTGCAGCAGGTGTGCTTTATGAACCAGCTCTCCTCACCTCCATGCATCTGTCTCATCTTTATTGAGGATTTTTACCCCCGGTGTGTGTTAGTGACAGAGACACAACCGGGGGACGTCTGTTTACTATTTGATGTTTGACGTTGTTGCCGCTATTACCGTAAAAAGCTCTGCATCTACAGCTTGATTTAATCCAGTTTGGTGAAACATCAGACACATTTAGTAAGTTTTGATCAACTCCTTGTCATCAAAGATGCAGATTCATTTCAGAGTGCGTGAACTGACTGACTGTCCAGTGCTTCTGTCGCTGCGAGGTGCATTCAAGGACCGTCGTAAATGTGCAATACAGCCCTTTCATGGTATTTTCCTGTGAATCAAGAGAATCAAAATACAGTCATAGTGGTCACATCAAGAATGTTTTCTTTTGAATTTTTAGCAGGGCCAGGCTGAATTATTTAACTTAAGATATTACATAAGCAAAAGTGTTAAAGGAGTGAAATGTTGACGTTTTTAACACTTGGTATAACCCTGATACCAATATCTGATCAACTACATGAATTATTTAAAGAGTGAAGATGTTTCGTCAAAAATCAAAGACTAAAATGTTTTGAGTTTTCGGCGACTAAAACTAAACTAAAACTATAAAAGGCTGAAAAGACTAAAATGTGGATAAAACGAACAGACATTTTCGTCCAAAGACTAAGACTAAGACTAAATCTAAAATAGCCGCCAAAATTAACACTGATGTGAGCACACACACACTTGCTAGTAGGAAGCAATCATAGAAATTGCAGATAGCCTTACTCTGTATCTAATACAAATACAATAAACACACAAGTAAACCACATCCAAATCAAGTAAGAGTAGTAAGGGCAGTTGTCTAAGTTGGAAGTGAAAATAAATGTATGTCACTGGGACACCAGCACTTCACAAATGCCATTCTTCAAAGACCTTTTGTTTGTAGTGGAAAATGTGGTAGGCAATATCGTTGGAGTCCACCTTGGTGTTAGGCCTGGAGAATGGACTGCTGGGTTGCTTAACTCTCACACTTTCTGGGTAGGTAGAGCTGTTTCAGTGGGGAAATCAGTCTTGTAGTTCTTGTGCACTGTCTTAAAATGCGGTTCCAAACTGCCCGTCTTCGGCAAGGCCACACTTGCATTTCAGATAAATTAACTTAAAATTTGAGTAATTAAAAAACTAATTCCCCTCCCACTGGGGGTGAAATTCATGTTTTCCGCTATCTCAGCAATTTCTGTGCTTGAAAATGAAGCAAACAAACACACACATCTTGACAGGTTCATGCTACATTGATAGGCAGATAAAAAAAAACTTGCTCTTAGGTTCGCCATAACATGACAAGTAGCTAATAGAAAAACTAGTACGTGTTAAAAGTTAGATTTTTCTATGATGCATTTAAATGCAGGACATGATTGTAAGAGAGCACAGACAGGGAAACAATGATACACATTTAACAAGAAAGATGGGTAAAAAAACCTTTAATTGTTTTCTTCATCTGTATAGACTGGAAATCAGTCCGCAGTCAATCATGATCGACTGCTTGGGCACCACTGGTCAATGGTAACACTGCCACACTTTTCAATGTCTCTTCTCCATCATCAACCAATCAAAATCAAGACAGGGTAATTTCCTATATCAACTTTGTCAGCATCAATGGCAGAAAAAAAATAGACATTGTGTATTTCATGCACCCCTAATAGTTTTTTAAGGGTACAATTTCTAGGTCTAGAATTGCTGCTAATGCTAGGATATGAATCCTTCCCCTTTCTTTGGAAGATTCCCTTAAACAGAATTAGAAGTCACCTCCAAGGAAAGCAAGAGAGCCACAAGACTACTGACTGACTTGCGCTTTACCTGCCGGAAAATCGCTTCCATGCAAGTTTCCAAGATGCAAATTTTCACAAGAGAGGAGGGGTTCCCTTCCAATGCTACTCCAGTCTGTTGTCATCTAAAACAGTTGAGCTTAACTACATTGAATTCCATAGGGGGCACTTCTAACTTCCTAGTACAACAGACAGCTGGAATCAAGTTATAAAGGTTTTCACAATTTACCAGATAATCCGACCTCCTCACTCACTTTCCTCAAAGGGAGCTCCTTTTTCTTCCTGTTCCCATAAAAAGTAGGTAGTGTCACAAAGTTTGTGGAAGCTGCACAAAGATATAATAATTGATGAATGAACCTCTGCAACAGTGTTGCCAATTTAGCGACTTTATCGCTATATTTAGCAAGTTTTTGGACCCCTCTAGAGACTCCTTTTCAAAAAAGGAGGATCTGCACGCTGATTGGTTGTCGTCAAAATGATTCGCTGGAGTTCAGATTTTTTAGCTCTCGTAAGTTTGCTTTATTCACACAGAAAATTCACTGCATTAGCATGAATATGCACCATTTGCGTGATTCACACTACCTGTCAAGAATTGCTTGTGTATTTACATTGACTTTATATGTAATTCACTGCAAATGATTTTAGTCGCGTTTGGTGTGAACGCCCAAAAACACTTGGGGCCCGATCTACTAAAGGTTTGCGTGTATAAAAACAAGTGTAAACTTGATAGCGCACGCAAAGCTGACGTACTAACCGGTAGCACCGAGGATTGCGTCTGTCAAATGAGCAAAATAGCACTCGCTATCCATTTAGTGTGTTTGCCTTCATGAATATGCAGAACACATGTACATCATCAGAAAACGCAAAATACTGGGAGGAGGAGATGCAAATGTAATCATTTAGCACATGCAGTGTGATTTATCAGACCTGAAGCAGATAGCGCGCAGTGTTTTTGCATCTACATTTAGCACATTTGAAAGGCAGGTGCAAACTGGCACATCATTATGCACAAATGGCAGTCACAAAAAGGAGCCATGCCATATCACCTATGGAGAAACTCCTTGCAACCATAGAGCAGTTCAGCACCACGGATAGAGACCGCATCATTCTGACACCCACTTTAACTTTTTCAACCAAAGCACAGTAGGTTACTGTATCAACAGCTATAAAGTTTGGTGAAATTGGCACAGCGGCCCAAATCTTCACATACAAACAAAAAAACCAATATGAAATACTCGGCCTACTCACCGCTGTTTGGATGAGCATTAAGCTCCGCGGACTTGTCCACGATGTGCTGTATGTCCATTTTCTTTGCTCTGTCATTCTCAATGGACAACGTGGCAAGTCCACTCAGTCTCTCCTGTCCCGCCGTGCTGGTCAAAGGTTTAATTAGTTTTAACTTGGAAAATGAGTGCTCAGAAGTTGTGCAGAAGGGACGAGAAGAGTAAAAAATAACAGGAGGGCGCAAACCTCACCGCTGGGTGGTTGACAATGCGCATTTTTGCTAGATCCCTAACAGACTTTTGCTTTGTCTGTGAATCTTTGGGACAGTTGCTGGATGATGATATCAAGACAGGCATTAAAAACGTTCACCCGAAAGTTGCTCTCTGCGTCAGTGAGGCGACTGTCTTCATCAAAGTGACGGCTAACTTTTCTGGCCATGGTTGTTTCAAAACTGCGATTGACTTCCCAATTAAGTAGCTAGAGCAACACTGGCAGACTTTTGAACTAATTAAATGTTTGTCATCTTCTTTTTATTTCATCGGCAGATCTTCTGTTTTTTCTCACAGCATTCACCTTTTCACATGCCTCCCAAAATGCTGAGATGTCTCTGATGGAGTTCACCGATGTGTTTATTTGCGTCTTGCACTAAAATCTCCAACTCCATGGCTTCAAACTTCATTTTTCATTTACGGCCACTCTGCTCTCCAAAACTATCCATGGGGACAGCCGATTTAGCACACGCAACATGCCCAGAAATAGAACATGCAATGTTTTAGTTTGCACATGCAATATAGCACCTGTTATTTGAGATCTTAGTACATCAGGCCCTTATACTTTTGTAACTACACAAGAAAACTCCTTCATCCTAAATCTGTTTGGACAAGGGAGCTGAGGATGCACCATGTCTTGATTTTGAAATGACTGCCTCTGGGAGTGTAGCCACTTTGCCTGTGGTCACATATAGAAAATTGGTATACATTGAATTTTAAGTCTGCCCTCCTCTGGGGTCATATTATGGCCAACTGACAGTAAGCAGTGAGCTGCACACAGCCAGAGTAGAAGCTGGCTCTAACAGTCCACAGTCACAACTCCCTCTTCTCTCTGTGTCAGCCATGCCCCGGTGAGCTCACCTTTTGCAGCTACTTTATGGGCAATGTTAGGGCTTATTGTAGAGCACACAGGATTTAATATAATACCAGAGATATGTTCAAAAAAAGCACATGACTTCTTCCACATTCATCCTTTTCTGAAATCCCTCCTCTCCCTGACTTCATTCATTTATCTCCTGCCTCAAGCTCTTTCATTCTTTCTCTCTCTCTCCTCAGGCAGTCTCTGTTTAGTTTGGGGACTATTGTATTGGCAGGTAATAATCCACAGTATGGCTTACATTGAGAAATGTCTTATCTGTAAAAAGTATTACTTTTAATGTTAATTTTAAAGAATAACCAAATGAATGCAGAGAATGAAAGTGGACACAGATGTAGGTGTTTTACTGTCAAACTAAGATTTTAATATTTAACTTAGCCCCAACATAAAATATATAGTCTGAATTAATGTAGTGTATTATTGAGAATTGTTGTTGTAGTTTTTTGGCTTGAAGTAAATAATAATAGAACAATAATGATTTTCAAATAAGGGCCAGTGCCTGTGTGTCATCACCACATGATATACAACTACACATACTTGGAAACCCAATGGTTTTGTAGTCATCAAAGAGAAGGAAACGCGGTCAGTTTAATGGTTTTCAGATTGAGTTGTTGAAGTTGAACAAGCTAACATCAAGGATAACTATTTTGAACCTGCTGAAAATAAAACTTTCTTTTTGTTTTATCCTGCATAGAAGACAAGATGGATTGCTCTGTCTATGATACCAGCCTGACAAACATTTTTAGGTTGTGCAAACTGGATGGTCATGACATTCATTGATGTGTCAATGTCAGAAATATACAAGACATCACTGGGATCAAACACATAAGGGTCACAACGATTAACTTATCATGTTATGAGCAGTAGCTCAGTCTTGGCTTGGGAACCGAAAGGTCGTCGGTTCGAGTCCCAGTATGGACGAAGTTTGGCAAATGGACTGGTGGCTGGAGAGGTGCTGGTTCACTTGTCTGGGCACTGCAGAGGTGCCCTTGAGCAAGGCACCAAACCCCCAACTGTTTGGGGTGCGCTGGTTGATGGCAGCATCCTCACTCTGACATCTCTCCCTAAGTGCATGTCCACTGCATGTGTGTGTGCATTGTATGTATATACCAAAAACTGTGTGTGTAGCATGATCGAAAAATAACACGAGTGAAAAAATTGAATTTCACCCTAGGGATTAATAAAGTATGTTCTTCTTCTACTTCTTCCTATAATTTTTATTTTATTGAGAATGTATAAATGATTGCATCTGGTGGGATTTATACAACTATATGAAACAGTTCTTTTGGCTACCTGGATCATGCAGCCAGTGTCTACAACCTAAAACAATGATGTGTAAATAATTGCAGCCCCACTTGTCAACCCATCAGGTATTCCACTGTGCACTTATACAGCTGAAGCTGAAGTGGAGACTGTTGTATTGTAGTAGCAGAAGCAGGATGAGGCAGAATGAATGGACTGATTCAAGAGCTTTGCACAGTTTTTTTTCTTCAGGCAGTGAGCTCTGCCTCATGGGTCCAGCCCTCACCTGACTGTGTGCTCCACTTGCCTGCCTCTACAATGAAATATGAGGCTTGCTGAAGTAGCCCAGGGACCACTCTGCTGCCTGAGGACAAAAACACAATGTACACACTAACAATGCACAGTCAGACAGGTGCAGCAGCGAGTGTAGTAAATACAGTAAATTCATGCATGCATGTTTGTTTGTCCATCGGTGTGTGATATTGTGTGTTCATGTGAGGGTTTTTAACATATGTGTCCAATCTCTCTGCAAAGGAGCCTCGCCTTCTGATTAACAGTGATGAGTGGCTGAAGATTGTGAATCGACCCTCATGTCACTCAGCGAGAGCTTTTATCTATCCCTCCAGGGGATTCTGTCATGTAACATAGCCTCTGAGCTGCTGTCTTAGCTCAGTGCCCTCGTATCACCCTCCTATCTCATCCACCTTCCCCTCTCTCTTTTCAGTCTCTTCATATCTCTCTCTCTCTCTCTCTCTCTCTCTCTCTCTCTCTCTCTCTCTCTCTCTCAATTTTTTTTTCAATTCAAATTTGCTTTATTGGGATGAACAACCAGATGTTATTGCCAAAGCACATAAATTAATACCGTACACTATATATATTCACAACACACTACACTCACCATATATACATTAATCACACACCATATTCATTACATATTATATTCATCACATACATATCAACCATATATTACATATTTTATATGCATTAATGAACGATGGTGTCACCTATACAGCATATCTCAATGTCCTCACCCGATGCGGCGCGCTCACAAAACCTCCACCCAAAATCAAACACCATGGGATGGTGCGTCCCTCTGTGACTGCTGTGACAGGCAGACACATATTTAGCAGCCAGAGGAGCTCTCTCTCTCTCTCTCTGTCTCTGTCTCTCTCTCTCTCTCACTCACTCACACACACACACACACACACACACACACACACACACACACACACACACACACACACACACAAACAAACAAACAATCTATCTTTCCTACCATGCATAATGCTACACACATGTACTTGCAAAAAAGCACACATATATATTTCTGACACCTTTTGCATTTGATGAAATAAGTAGTGTGTATCAGTAAATCCGAAAAACAAAATCAAATTTTCCACATAAAAAGATAAGGAATAGATATATGTTTTATGCAATTACACAATTGTACAGCCAGGCAGGTATGAGGTCAGAGTAGCACCTGAGGTCCAATATCTCAGCAGCTTTTGCTTCTAATGGGAGTGGCACTGGCTTAAGATGCTTCTTTTAAGAGTCCTTAGAAAGTATCATACTGCCACCCAGTGGTGTATTCAAGAATGACTATTTTAAAATTACCCAGAGGCCATGCTAGAGTGAAAAGGATTGGCTAAGACAAATGAGGGCACATTACCTAGATGTCTGTACCAGAAGAGAAGCTGCTGATCCTATTTAACACTTAAAGAAAGTCATATTTGTTGAAGCATATGGTCCTCTTCTCTAGTGTTAAGTACTTTAAGAAATTAACTTACTTCCATTAGTCCTATTTGTGTATTTTCATATTTAGTATGGAATTCAAACAACACTTAATTATCATCAATTTTATACGTATTAAAAGTCATTAACAGCGCTCATCAATTTTATTTGCAGAAATACCATTTCTTTAAGAAAGTATTCTAAGTCTATACAATTTAAGTTTTCCAGTTGAAAAATAACATATATGAAGAAAAGTTTAGTGCTTTATTAACATAGCTGAGCTCTACAGATAGACTGTAAACATTTGGAGCATCTCACCACAACCTGCCAACCAGCATCTCTGATACTGACCAGTTAATTACAGGACAATGAAGTTGTGTTCACCCTGAAGAAATTCTACATCACATAACCACCTGCTTGCCATACCTTATCCCACTTATAATCTGGCTACCAACTAAAGATAAAAACAAGTTGACTTCAATAATTTATTTAAAGATGATTTCTCTGATTTAAAAATAATTTAGCAGCTAAAAAAAACCTCAACCAGATTTGACAGTTAATAGTGCTACAGTGGCAACATTGTTCTTCTCAGCCTCAAACCAACATGATCTAAACATTTTCTTTCACATTCTTAACATAAGCTTGCTTTATTGTTTTAAATGTTAAATTCAAAACATTAGCGTTTTTCCATTGGCATTCACCATAGATGCAGGATATAACAGCAGCACTTCTACTGTATATGGTCCCTCTTTGTAACTTGTCTTTGGGTATTCTCTTCTTATTCAACCAGTCCTGTAACACTGCTAAAGCCTGCATGTTGTTTTTTGTGGTTGCTTTATGTCTGTTTTCTTCAATTTGTTTGACGTCTCCTTCACTCAGCTTCTTGTGTTTCACATCCCTTGCTGGTTTCTTTTTTCTGCTGCTGATGGTCAGCCATTAACCAAGAGTCTAAAGTTTGTGCTTTCCCAATACATTTAGAGTGATAATCATAAATTTCCTCCATGTTGCGAACTCATTCTTTCAGTGTTTCAAAAACATTTTTACCACATTGTCAACACGAAGATATAACACCGGAAACCACATAGACACCAATTCAAAAAAGACGATGTGTGCAGCATTAATAAACATGTTTACAGCCTGGTTCAAAAAACGGCTTGGCTCTATGTAGCTAATTTCTCTATCGGCACACACTGTGCGGGGGGTGAACTTTTTTCTAACGCGATGGTTCAGAGGATATTAAGATTACAAGTTTTTGCCCAAATAAGGACATGACTGACTTGACTCCCAGAAGGGAACACATAGCTGTTGGCTAGGAGGCTCAAACTCCGGCACTTTACGTCACACTCTGCCTGGTTGAGTTCCGCATTTCCAATATGGCGGCCGGTGCCGATTGGCTTCAAAACAGCGTTTAGGAACAGATGGGTGACGTCATGGATACTATGTCCATTATTTATGCAGTCTATGATAGCAACATTTCATAGCACAGATTAAGCACATGGTTAATTTTAAGAACAGGTCATTGCCAGAGTTGCTGTTGTTGGTTCTGTTCATAGACTCTGACTGACTAACTGTTGGCTAGTCAGAACAATGTGTGGGAAGGAGTCTGATAAAAACAGTTTGTTTATGGCTTTGCTTCTGGGTCCTGTTCACCTTGCCATGGTGCCTTTCCACTATTAAAACCCACTCACTTTTGGTAATCCCTTATGTAGCCTATTGCTCAGCCTCAACTAGGTTTCTGAAAGTAATTTATGAACAGAGGGACTTTTTGATATTAATCAAGCTGGCACCTCAGTTTTCAGGCCAACAGGGCAACGGTCAGCAGATTCTTATTCACTTGTTGATGATAAATTGAGATATTATAGCCCTACGAAGTGGCTTTTCTGCTGAGTGCAGACACCCAAAATAGCAGGAGTGCAGTAAAATGTTTAGGTGTTGCTTGGCAACAGTCCAGTCCTGGTCAAGTTGTGGAACAATTTGTGATGGTAGAGCAATATAAATAAGAGACTAAACTAGGGCTAATACAATTAATCGAATTACTAGAGTAAATCAATATAAAAGAAGAATTGTGGTGAATTATTTACATTGAGGCTTTGTTTAAAGAAGACTTTATAGCACATTGTATTCTGCACATGTGCACAGAGTTCTGGCCAAAGTGCAACTCCGCTTACCGTGTATCCTCCTCCTGCCAGTACAGTAGTCACCTTTCTACCGTCTTTCTGGGACAGATGTTAAAGTTTGGCTTTGTTTCCTGCAATTCTTTTAAAATCGACAGAGAAGGATTTTTTTTTCTGCAGCTTTTGTTGAACAAATTTGAAAGCCCATTAGTATTCACTTACCACTGTTTTGTGTGACATATGTAGGGGTGGCCGGGGTATGTGTGTAGACAGAAATCATCAGTATTGACCCTCTCTGTCTTTATTCTGTACTTTAACAACAATCAGTAAAGTGTTATACAGATATTACACTGAGTGAATCATGTTCGTATAAAAAATGTAACATATGGAAATGTGCATCAGCCAGTCTAGTGAACTTAGAGTTACTTATTTAGGCCAAGTAAAAAGTTAAGATAATTCAACTTTTCATTCTTACTAAAACAGGAAAATTTGCATTGTTACAGCAGTAATGGCAAAAATACATTTAATGAAAAAATATAGCTGAGCACGCAAGATTTCTTGAGCTCTTTTAGATTACTCAATTAATCACCAGAATAATTGATAGAATACTTGATTACTAAAATATTTGGTCACTGCAGCCCTAGACTAAACCATCTGTTGTTGAATACAGCTTTCTTTTCAGTGCCTGTGTCCACCAACAGCATTTTTGCACCAGCAGTGCCTATTTCCTTAACAATACCAATGTTGTTTATCTTGTTAAGGGCTCAGCGTCCTAAGTCCATGAACGCCCTCGGCGCCAGCTGTTGTTTGTTGCTGTGCTCAAAATAAGTTGAAAATAATTTAACTTTTGGAACACAGCCATGCTTATCAGTGTCACTTCAGGGCTACATTTCAGTTCATTATCACTACCTCTGATGGGATATTGCTAAAATATAATGTTTGTATAATAAACAAAGCTAACATCTGTGTGTGTGTGTGTGTGTGTGTGTGTGTGTGTGTGTGTGTGTGTAACACAATGCAGGGTACTATTATTGGTAGCAGAACAGAGTGAATGGCCAGACCGGCTACATGTGTTAGCGGAGCACTACTTAAAGCAAGGGTTTGTAGTCACGGAAAACTAGCATGAATTTGAATGTAGCATTTCCTCGGGAATCCGTCTAACTCCTCCCCCCGCTCCCCTCGGAGCTCCTCCAAAATGAAGCTCCCCCAAAATGATGCTCCCGCTAACATGCACGAGCGTAGCTGATTCGCAAACATTTGATCATGGCTGATTCAAAACCGCTCCTCAGCACATGGTTTGTGTTTTGCACAAGGTCAACTCAAGTCTCACTCAGTGTTAAGAAAACACCAAAACATTATCATAGTGAAAGTTAAGAACACAAACAAACATGAAATGTACGCGCAGGAGGCGGGCAGAACGGCAGGACGGGATTTGATTGGTTTCATAATTTGGCTCCTGATGGCAGGGATCGGTTGGTGTCTTCCCAGGTTTACTCCGGCTGTAGATAAAGGCTTTTTTCACTCTTTTTAAGAAGACATTATGTATTCCTTGCCATCGGGACATAAAGATAATTTTAACCACTATAAAAAAAAGTGTATCTGAATCTGACTACCAACCCCAGCTTTAAACACATACTGTAGCTTTTTTGTTAATTACCTGATTTCATACATTATCAAACACTGACCTGATGCAGGGCTCTTATGCAGTATCCTTCCCACATTTTATAAGGGATATTAATTTCGGTCTATGAATTGGACCCAGTATGGTGTAATATATCATGCTCTGAGATATAACATAAAGGTCAAATTGATTAAAATGTGACAAGAAATAACCCAAGAAGCACAGTTCCCTGGTGTCTCAAATGTCATTTCCAGGAACGTAAATGCCAGGAGAAGCTGTCACACATGGGGAGAAATTTAATGATAAATATTTAGAGACAAAATCTATTCGAAAATTACAGTGGGGAATCAAGTTG
The DNA here is from genome assembly GCF_009762535.1 of Notolabrus celidotus. NCBI lineage: Eukaryota > Metazoa > Chordata > Actinopteri > Labriformes > Labridae > Notolabrus > Notolabrus celidotus. Next base: position 27,842,205 of record NC_048274.1, read on the forward strand.
GGCGGCTGTGGCTCAGTGGGTAGAGTCGGTCGTCTATCAATCGGAAGGTTGGCGGTTCGATCCCAGATCCGGCAGTCACATGCCGAAGTGTCCTTGAGCAAGACACTGAACCCCAAACTGCTCCCTCTGTTGTTCAGAGGTGTGTGAATGAGAACGAATGAGATTAGCTAACACTGATGGTCCCTTACTGTAGCAGCCTCTACCATCAGTGAGTGAATGGGTATGAATGGGTGAATGTGACGAGTACTGTAAAAGCGCTTTGAGTAGTTAGAAAGACTAGAAAAGCCTTATATAAGTACAAGTCCATTTACCAAGTTAGGCTGAGTAGTGCACGGCTAGGAAGGTTAGGAATCACACAGAGCCCTATATTTTGATCTTTCTTTGATGTTTATTTACAGAAGAGTCATTTTCACAGACATCTTGAGAGTTGCTGTGAGTTTTGACATGTTTACATATGGTAAAACAGTGGAAATATTTCTATCAACCACGAGTACTACCTATCCTGTGATGATTCCTCTGAACAAGCAATGCTTCTATCACACATCATGGCTGCCATGACTAACACTGAGTAATCCATCTGTCGTTTTACAGAGTAAGAAAAATTGCACTTCTAGAAATGTGAAGATGACAGTCCAAAGTTGCTCATGGTCCAAGAAGAAATGCTAATCTTTAAGTGTTCCTACAATTTGCTCCTATAGTAGCGTCTTTTGTCACGAATGAGGTCTTGCTTGGCACAAAACAGTTACAAAGGTGTCTGACTAGCCGCAGAGTGCCGCTGGTGGCACATGACCACAGAGTCTGAATCTGTGCTTACACATTCTGAGAAGCACAACTGGGCTGGTACACACGAAACCAGAGAAGAAGACGTACAAAAAAATGCACAACAATATGACATCACTCGACAAATCAGATCACCACAAAGCACCGGAAGAGAGACAGAAACACATTGATTGTACAAGACCAAATATCATCTCTGCATAAGAGTTTTCCTCAGTTTTCTGTCCAAAAAGGTAAAAATGAGGCTTGTTTTGACAACAAAGAACATGTTTATGAGTTGAATATGCTGGCATGATCCTCCACAATTGTATGCAAAGATGGGGCACCTGAGTAGAGAAGAGACATTTATTTTGAAATGGCTGTCTGCACTGAGAGGTATGACCTGCCTGGGGAGGGTGTCCCTTTAGCCCTTCTCCCTGCTTAGTACTTCAGTCGCCTGGGTAGTGTTTGAGTGGTATTCCAACAAAACAGACTTTTACATTGTAATTCTGCTGGAGCAGAGACATCATTTTCTTTTTCTGAAAATGAAAGGTTTTAGCACCCTTTGCAGGGTAACAATGTAAAAGTCAATTTCAATGACTTCAAACAACCCCTGATCCCATTATTTCTTTACCTCTTACCACTAGATTGGACCATCCAGGCCACTGAAGTGAGTTAAACTCTCACTGAGGTAAAACAAAACAGTCAATCGTGTCCTTTGTGAAAGACTTGACTCGAATACACAATAAGATGCTTGTGATCGACTTGCAAAATTTGCAGTTTCAACAAACTGATCAGAATCAAACCAACAAGTTATCACCATGAGGTATTCTGTTTAATAAAACCCTTTAAAAGGAGGATCAAATAAACAAGAATATAAAAGTAATAATAATCTCTATGAAATGAGAGCCCAAGTGTTTTTTCTCCCAAAAATATATGATTGTTGTAGCCAATCAAAAACAAAGAAAGAGAGAAAGAAACAAGAGGATGAAAGGAAAGCTTTATGTATATTTAAAAGATAGTGGACCGAAGAGTTAAAAGGGTTTCTGTAAAGACAGTGTATAGTTCTGAATGCAGTTTATGCTTCTCCTTCTTTAAGATCCTGTTTCAGTGCCACAAGCCATAATAATCCACTACTGTATCAAGACTTAAACAGGCAAAACAGTGAGCCGAACCATTTTAGGAAGTGAAACCTGAAGAGGAATTACTGTATAACTAAAATCTAAATTGTGTGTAATTATTTTAAAATAGTCATGACGAAAGTGAGACACATTTGTAAACGTCATACTCAAAATATTTCAATGATCACAACAACATTGAGTAACATTTTTGCAGTTTTTTGTGTCATTGACAAACAGCGAAAATGAAACATTCTCTTCATGACCCCCTGGTTCAATGACCTCCATCCACTTTATTGTAGTCCAAAGAATATTTGAAAAGTGAATAGAAGACATGAAACCCAGGACTGCATGAAACCTTTCTAAGCAGTAGGAGCACATTCTGGGTTTTAAGTTTCTTCATAAGGTACTAATCATGGCTGACCTGGATTGAGAGAGGTATGTTTAAAGTTATCAAACTGGAATGCTTTTGAATACACTATTTAAGGACGTGGGACACATGGGCTTTTGAGGATGATGTGAAACAGTATTAAGATTAAACAGTATCAATAAAGAACCTGGATCAAACATATAGACAGAGTTTTGGTTGTTTGTTTTAGCTTCCTGCATATGAAGAGATTTAACTGCGCTGCTCTTTGTAAATCCAAACTGTCACCCAAATCTGTGACTCCACGGCAAGTTGTTCACTCAGCTGATGAAAACCTGCTCTGACATCACTGACTGGAGGGTAGCCAACGTTTTGGTTCAACTTGCTTGACACTTCAGATTAATCAGATCATTGCTGCAGCAGCAGTTTCCTGCCATAGATAAGGGGGCTGCTGAATTGCTCTTATGTACCAATTGAGGTTGGTTTGCAAATTATGCCAGTACTGCAAGTGTCATTTTAAATCCAACAGGATTGCATTTTATAAGTATTTTTTGTCATTTACAGTATACAAATTTCAAATTTTCAATGTGAAAACCTTGCTCATTCAAGACCTTCTAATTATTGTTTGACCCAAGTTTGCTGAAAACACATTCAATTCTGTCCCTATATACTGCTACTGCAGTAAAACATGTTAAATGATTGTGATGTTGAGTGCATACATGTATAGGCTAAAAAAAAAAAGTTTATTCAAGGAACCATTTATGTACAGAGCACCCAAGGGGCCAGGTCAAGCAAAACAAGGAGCCATTTGCAAATCCATGTACACAGCTTATAATCTGAGCGTACACATTTGTTATTGGTGGGGACTGGTTTGTAATTTGTCCACATGGATAACTAATCCATGGGCACCGATTTATAATATTTATGCGCAAAATTGCAAACTTTGCACAAAGATTTCAAATCTGCTACCACAGATTCCGAGTCTGTCCCCACTGATTACAAATCTATACACATATATCATAAACTGTGCTCATGTACATATTTGGAAACTGTGCGCACAGATTGCCAAACAGCTACTTTATTTGGCTGCTGGCATCCAGGGGGCTCTGTTATTATTCATTTGGTTCAGAAAATAACCAAAGTTCTTAAGAATGACAGCGATGCTAGTGACAAACATGTTCAGGGTAACTCATAAATCTCATAAGGTATTGTATATATGTCTATTTGCTGATGCGACTGAGTTGAGCTGGTGAGATTTGACACACAAATGGACATTAAGAGAGACGAGGTTTGTCCACTCCCCTTCACAGCTGGATGACTAGAAGAAAGTCACCTGAGAGAAGATGAGACATCATGCAAAACAGGGCTGAACTCAATCATCTGCTTCATTCTGTCACTCTTCAATGGATACAATTATTACTATTATTGTTAACTGATCCCACCCCTGGCTGACTTGCCATTATCTCAGAATCACACAAATGTATAACATTATGTCATCTACAGTTTGGCACTCATTCAAAGCAACCCTCACCCAGGGTAACTTAAAGTTGGACTAGCATCTTTAGAATATTATTCTGATGTGAAGCACTCAGTGGAATCAGCTTGTTACTAACTTACTAACTTACAAACACACTCTTTCATCAGTAAAGACATGCTCATTATCACCACCTGAAGGCAAAGAATGTAAAGCTGTTGTAATCTTAACACCTCTGCTACCTCAAGGTAATGTGTAATAAGTGGTGACCTAGCCATAAAGTCATTCATTTATCCATGCAAGAAAGCTGGAACCAGAAGCCTGCTGACGTCTAGATAAGTGGCAAGGCAATTTTGTGTATTTTTATAGCTAATAAGCTAACTTTTAACTGCTCACAGTTTTGTTCATTCAATGTTACAAAGGAAGGCGAGCTTTGTTTAGCTAAATGGCCTGAAGGACAAAAAACGTTTTATTTCAAAGAGGAAAACATCTGATAACTATTAGCTACTATTAAACATGAACTAAAGTGAACAAACAAACAGATTTTAGCTAACATTAATTTTGTGCATTTCTTGCTAAAATTATGTTAGCAAGGGATTTAAGCCTTTCCTGTTGTACAGTAAAACACACCCAACAACAACATTAGATTTTCACCATCTCCTAGCTAATGATTAGATTAGCTAATAGATAATAGGTTACCAAATATGCTGTTTTAGCTTGAAACAAGGTCAGATTTCCCTCCAGGTCATCACTTTTCATTGTATTTTGAGATGATGATCAATGCAGAAGTGAATAATTGATAGTTTGTCATATTACATTACTTTACATGGATTTAAACCTAGAAGAGAGCAGTAATATAACTCTGTGTTAGCTTCCCACTTTGAGCGTGATACCACTGTAAAATATCACTTTGTCTTGGTTGATGGGAAAATATTGGTAAGGACCTGTATACAAAGGCAAGAAAAAAAAAGCTATAACATTCATTGCTTGCAGGTGGCACAAGTCGGAATTGCATGAGATTTTACTTTCCTTTTCCTGTAGTTAGCACAATTTTGAGAGTAACTTCAGACCCAAACCTGATTAGCTCATCCTTCTTTCATATGCTTCAAAGACACTGGCTGTTTTCAAAACCGCCTACTATACTAGCAGTACCTACTGATTGGGCCAAAATTCAGTATGTAGTAAGTAGTATGTGAACAAGAGCAAAATCTGCAGTATGCAAAAACTCCCGGATGTCTACTGATTCGGGAAAATTTCCCAGTATGCATCGGACCAGTCTGCCTTGCGTACTGTTTCCCACAATGCTCAGCGCTCGTTTCGCTTTTTCTTTTCTCTTCTTTTTTTTGACGGGTGCTGTGAAAATTATTAAATTCCATATAAACCACTTCCTAACTTTTTAAATCATTAGTGATGCTAAAGAAGCAGTTTCTCTATCAGCTTGGCCGTTGTTTACTTTCGCATTCCGAAACCGGAAATTCAGTGATGTCTGGCTCAGCATACTGCAACACAGATCAAACAGAACAGTAATACTACATACTAAATTCAAACGCAGTATGTAGTAGGCAGTACTTACTGCCTACTACATTAGTAGGTAGTATGTAGCAGGCCATTTCGAAAACAGCAACTGAGTGTTCATCTCAACTGTGGTTTAGCTTTTGAAGGAAACACAACACTGAATTACACATTTTTCAGAGATCTAATAGGAAGTTGAGAGATACTAAAGCGACATAAATTCCTTTGACATAATACAAGAACTTACAGTCAGAGTCGGACGATTAATTCTGCAAATACCAAAGGCTGTTAACCAGAAAGTTAAGAAAGAGATTTTAAAAAGGTGCTAGTTACTTGAAGCTAATAAAACCACACTGGAAATAGTCCTGAAAAGAAATGAGGTAGTGTTGTTGATAAGGAGTAGGGATGCACCATTTCCCTTTCACAATGCTAAAACTCATTCAGCTTCATATATTGGTCAGTTATGAAAATAAATCAGATTAATTACTTTAGGAATACTTCAACAATTTTGGGTGAATGTAGAAAATGAAATTGGTATAAATGTGTTTATTTTCCCATCTAGCTCATTTCCTGTCTGGTGAAATTAAATCAGGTCAGTTTATAATTAAATCTTGTACTGAAGCAAAGAAGAGCAGTATGAACATTTTCTGATACAGCATAAACTAGATAGGCTTGAAAATAAATCTGGATTTCCATCAAAGTAATGTACATGTTGAGTATTTCTACTGAGTTAAGGAAAGTCAATCAATGGCACAGTATCACATTGGTGCACCCCTAAGTATGAGCAGAACCAGAGGAGCTGTCTACAGATGGGTTGCTGTAACATCTTCTCTAGTTCTCCAACATAATTAAACTGATCCCGACATGAACATGTAAATACTTTGATTCCAAAACATGATAACCGCCATCTGAAATACTGCAAAACCACTTTTGAACAACATGCCCCTTGGTTTTCAAAATGAAACCACCTGAATACATGGCATTTTGGAAAGAGAACTTAAAGTGTATCAATCTTTTCTACATGTTGAGTATTTTTTTCTGTTATGTTGACATGTGTTTTGTGTTTGTACTGAATAAAATCTATAGAAATATACAGAGGTTATCAATGCACCTACAATAATCAGGCACCTGAGACGCCCACACTTTTGTAAGGAAATGTGTGTGTTTGTGAGTAAATGTGTGTTTATGCATGACCATGAGATACCTTAAGTCAGCTTTATATTAGCTTTCTGTGTATGTCAGTGTTTGTGTGTATGGACCCTGAGAAAGCAAGAGGCTGGAGAGACACACAGGTGTGCTGCACTCTCTCAAAGTGTGCAGGTACTCTTTAAGGCTTATCCCACAGTGCACCTCAGTAAAGTAGCATCCACACATCAAAGCCCACGGAGACGCCTGTATTTCGGATTATTCTCAACCAAGATGGCAGCCTGTCTCACTCACTAGCAGAACATCCCAGTTTCTCTCATTCGTGAGTGGAACAGAGCCATGTGCGACACAGTGGGAATAGCCTCCTTCAATCCTCTTCCATCTGCTTGGTTTAGTTAAATCTTTCCTTACTTCCCTATAGACAGGAAAGTAACCCAGAAGAAAATGTGGTTGCAATGCTAGAGAATGCATACCCATGTACAGTACTCTCCCTCTAAAAATATACTGTATATCCTGTTTTTACACACATATGAAACAATGGATTCAAAGTACCTGTGTAAAATCTTTGCAAGTAAGAGAAAGGAATCCAATAATGAGGTGCATAAAAATAATCTGAGGGGATTCTTCCTGGGTATGTCGAAGGAAAAAAAAAAGTTGGATGTCTGTGTGTGTAAGGGTCCATGCCCTACATGCAGAGGCTACGGGCACAAATAACTGTGTGCTGCTGAGGTAGAGTGGACAAGGCCGGAGCTGACAAAGGGAGAAGGGGACAGCCCGGTCGAAATGGCCTTCCCTGGTGCTGATGGGCAGTGTCTTGAGTCCCCATTCCCCAGATGCTCTGACCTCAGCACACAACGCACTGTCTTTGGGGAGTGGAAGCCATTGGTTAGCCCCGCGTCCTGCCGTGGCTCTCTGTCTGCCTGGGTTCCCGTGCCTTCTAGCTCCCCATTGTGATTCAACACTAACTTTATCGAGGTAAGACTCAAAGGGGTTTGGGCCATTGATGTTTTTTCTACCATGTCCTCTTCTCCTGGCGGACTCGGTGGACTCAAAGGGGAATACATGTCCTCTGATAATGAGTTCCCCCCACTTGTATCAGAGTCATTCTCCCTTTGACTGCACTCCTCCTCTTTCTCCCTCTCTGGGTCTGACAGCTCTGAGTGGACTATGACTTCTGCCTCCACTTGGTTACTGCACCGGGATGTACACAGACGATCTCCGCAGTCCTGCAACAAAATAATATTGTTTATTCTTCCAGTAGTTGATCTGCCAGTGTAACTGCTAGTAAGATGTCCATAAAAGCATCTCCTGAGTTGAGTATGATAACATTTTACATTAAAATCTATAGGATAATATCACCAGCACTCCTCTCCTCAACAAAGGAGGGCATAGTTGAGAGAGGCAATTGTCATTTTTTTTTTTCAAAGTTGTGAGAAATTGATTGCTTTTTTTTTTTTATGAACTCTAAAGTTTAATTATCCAGCTCGCTAACTAGTGTTAGTTCCCTGGAAAAACTGGGCCACAGTACTTTAAGGGGTTGCAAATTACGGCAAAGGGTTTGTTCTTTTCACCTCATTGTTAGATATGATTTAGCAGCATTGGCGTTGTCCACTGATCTGAAAGTTCTCCTTTATAACTCTGTCTATATTTAAAATGCTAGCTGCTCTGACCTCACTTTGACATGTTTTAATACCGCAAATGTGTTGTATAAGAAACAGAACAGAAAACTGTACAGGCATAGCAACCATAACAAGACAAACTACAGACAACAACACATACCATTTGACTCAGTGATAGTAAAGCTGAATTGTCTTCTTGGATACATGTTGATTTCTGAAACAGATTGTTCATTAAAATTAGTTCATTCATTACCGTGCTGTGATCTGTAATTAGCTTGTTGAGGGCTCCATTAATGAGCGTTGGAGAGTCTTCTGTTATGGTATCTCTGTATCTTGTGATTCTGTTGGCCCAGTTATGGCTTACAGAGCCATTCCAAGCAGCCTGCAAGAAGAACAACACAGTTGATCCAAAAAAACAACAATTATTCCTTCTTATCAGCACATGAAAAACGTAGCACAGTATCCAAGGCCCATCTGGAAAAGAGCTCCCCCTTTGACCTTGGGTTCAGCTGCAGGGCCATCCTCCCCCTCCCATGGATTAGCACTTACCATCAGGCTCTGATCCTCTGGGGCCTCCTCTAGCGGCTGACCAGACTCTTGGCTGCCCGGGGGCATCAGTGTCTCCAGCTCATGGCTATCGCTGCACTCCGGCATGATGGAGGGAGCGGGGCTGCCTCCTCTCCTGTACTGGGGGGTCACAGCTGTGGAGTCCAGACCCCTAGACACCTCCCTATGTAGGGCAGAGATGAAACGGTTAGTAAAGGAGATGGCTATTATAGAACACTAAACATTGTTACAGATGTTTTAGTACGCTTTTTATTTGAAAACAGAAGAACAACTGAGGTGTTTGTTGGTACTCTACAGGTGCTAACACTGATTAACCTTACCTAGATTTGCTGTTACGAAAGCTGAAACACATGCAGAGGAGAATGCATATCAATCCAAGACACACACCAACTATGATGCCTGTCACTGCATGGATGTCCAGCTCTGTGAAAATAACAGAACACACAAAAAAAGAAGAAAGAATGTAAGAATAAGTGTAAACAACAACCAGGACATCAAAGAGTTAACTTTGAGAGTCACACGGATATATGCCAAGTTGGTTGCTACATTAAAACATATATTGTATCTTTCATATATTTCACATCAACATATTATCATGCTATTTGCATCAGGCCTGATGTGAACACTCTCAGAGAGAATGAACTGATTTCTTCATTTAAAACAAAGTAATAGTAGCCGAGAGATATGAGGCCACATTTGACTCAGGAGAGCAGAGCTTCATTATTATTCATTTATTCCGGGAATCTTTGGCAGTCTGGACATAGAGAGGAGAGGAAACAGATGGCCAAGCTTTCACCCTCCCACCGACCGCCACAGTCCCATTCACACTGTATACAGGCAACACTATCACAGCCTATTCGAACAAAATAAACCTGTTACTCTGTCTTTTTATTAAGAATTTAGCCAAAAAACAAACAATTTAAACTGCACTCTCAACACATTATCAAGCTTTATCATGTCAGGGGATTTAATGTTGATATATTTCAAATATCTTTAACTTTTATGATGGAAAAAGTACTCTTAATTCCAGAATTATAAGTTGGTAGACATTACGTTCATAACATTATTCCTTAGGCACAAGTCAGATTGACACGAGATGCCACTTTTATTTCATTTGAATGTTTAGAGAATATTTATGGAGATCGTTTTTCACAGCCTTTTGATTGAATGCTGTCGAAAAATTTGAATAACAAGCTCCCTTTGGATAACAGTTGACGGGGCAGTTATTGCTACTGTGTTTATGACTCCCTCAAGACAAAAGAGGCATTCAATAATTACAGGTAAAGTTCATATGCTGACTGATGGAATTAAATAGTGTATAATGCTTTTCAAATGCGAAATGAAACAGGAGCAAAGAAAACGCTTTTCACAGCTATTCTGCTCGGTACAGAGTAATTTAAAGCCCTCCCCTGGGGGTCGCTGATGAGGCCGCCTCTTTGATATCCACACTTAACATTATTCTCAAAATGCTGCACAATATGAGAAGCTAAATTACAGTGTCCTACTGAGTAGCACTTTCCCTGCCGGCAGGCACAAATTACCCACTTTACTAGGAAGACTGTGTGGGTATGTGTATGTGCATGAACATGTATGTGAAGCTGTTGGTGTCTGTGTGCGTGTGTCTGTGTGCGTGTGTGTGTGTTTGTGTGAACATATGGTTTTGCACTGTGTCGGCTTCTGGAGAAAATATTTATGATTGAATACCTCGCTCTAATGTTAACCAAATTGAATACTTGATGTTAAAAGTGTGACAATACAACAGATTATTTGACTTAAGTACTGCATGTTTTGATAAATATGGTTGGAGTGCTGCTCTTTGAAATTTTCCATTTTGGGCTTTTTGCCTTTGTTTGATAGGACAGCTGGAGTTAGATGGGAGATGTGGAGAGAGAGGAGGAGTGACATACACAAAATACTGCCTGGACGGGGAATGGACCCTATAACCAGTGCGACGAGGACTGTAGCCCAGCCTCTGTACATGGGGAACCTGCGCTACCAACCAAGTTAAACCAGCACACTTTGTTTGGAAATTCTATCAGGTTTAAAAGAGGTGAAGTTTAAAGGAAAAATTCAACTTTTTTCTTTGCAAAATTCAAATATCAAATTCAAGAGTATTATTATTTGCTTTGAAACACTGTATTCAAGTTGCTCACATGTAGCGACTCACTTCTGATCTTTAAAAAAAAAAAGAAATGTAATATCTTTTAAATTTGTTGAATCCTAACTTCTACCTTTTTATCTAAAGCTTCTCTGAGTGCCCCCTGTGGACAAAGCAGAAACTACATTTGTTTGTTGTTGTTTGCCCAAAATCAGATCCTAAATTTGTATTTATTTTTGATTATTAATTCATTTTATTATATTTAGTTTTACTGATATATTACCATTATAACTGTTATTAACATTATTACTATATATACATATTTTTGGGGAGACATGTCATGTTTTGTTTTCTGTTTTTTCTCGATGCTCACTGAAAAATTGAAAAAGGAAATGATGGCTTGTTGTATTAATATTTTTGTACTTCAATACCTGGGATGCATAGTATTCAGTTGAAATAGTCACTCACTATACATGTCTTTGCTTTTGTGACTTCCGGTGTTGATCTGTCTTTGTAAATTTGCCATATTTCTCAAAAAATAAAATAATAAATCATACCCTGTTGCCCTTCAGTAGTGAAATGTATCACTCATTGTAAATATTTGCTTTTGAACAAAAGAAAAATAAATAAATAAAAGGTTGTTTTTCTGTTATACTCAGCTTACTTGTCAGATATCAACGAGATAGCAGCAGTTACAGGCATTACAAAGACTATTCAGAAGTAGCTACTGCTGTCACTGAAGGCCTGGTGTGCTTTTGTAGCTTAAAGAGGCATCCATATTAATCTCAATTTGATTCATAACTAGTTAAAACCTCCTTACTGCAGCTTAAAGATGGCAAAATGAGAATTTCTTTTTAATGTAACAGTCAAAGACCAAATTTTTCTGAACCATGATTATCAAGTCTCATACACTTAACAGTTATTTTACATTTGCTATATTAGACATACCATATTGCTGATGGGGGATGAGAACATCCTTAACGGGTGAATAAGGCCCTGGCCCCAACTCAGTAGATGCCCCTAACTTGAAAAAGTATCGTGTGTCACTGGACAAACCCGGGACCTCTACACTGGTCATTGTTCCTGAGGAAAAGAGAGACACACAGAGCAGTATAGCCAAAGCCCATCGTTAATCAAACTATTTTACCTGAATCATTATGTCATATATCATGAAACACAAGACTATAAAGATACAATTGTAAGTTACACTAAACATGAATAAAACACAATTCAGACATTTTTATAAGCAGTGAAGAAGATTCATATCGACTAACACTCACCATCCTGAGAGAGGTTTTCCCACATGTGCTCTGGCTGGCTCAGGTTACCACTGTACAGGATTTTATAGCTGATGATGATACCATTTGGCTCCAGTGGAGGGCGCCAGCTCACCAGCACAGAAGAGGAGTCCAGAGCACTCAGCTGCAGCTCCTCTGGAGGTGTTGAGGGCCCTGAAGGAGAGAGGACGACTGGGTCAGTAATTAGAGCCCAGCAATGAGGCGTCACAGCTGCAGCGTGTATATTGCCCTGGTGGGCGATTTGACATGTTGTGTGACAACCATCTGTGCCCTCATGTCGGGGCCACCTGGGTACAGCAAAGAGGGGATAGGCAGGGCAATGGGGGGAATTGGAAGGGGCTCGAGTGATGATACATGGCAGTGGAGAGCGTGAAGGGGTGACTGGTGGTAATAATGTCATTAAAAGCAGCCCACTCTGCACTCAGCACCCTTACTTGGCTGAGTGACAGAACTACTGGCCAACACAAGAGCCGCTACTACACCTGGGTATTTCATTACAGCCAGTTATCAGCCATCGATGCCAGCCACTTATTCCCATGTCCACTGGCTACAGGCCAGCAAACACAATAATCCATGCGAGTGGGCACACAGTCACTTGCATGCACTGATGCACTTGAGCACAACCTCATATGCAAATATGACAGCATCTGTAGGCCCAAGTTCAACACCTTAAAGGTGACATATCACGCTCTTTTCATCAATATATATTGGTCTAAGAGGTCCCCAAAACATGTCTTTGAAGTTTATGCTCAAAAAAACACTTTGAAATCAGATTTTGGCATGCCTGAAAAGCCCTCTTCTTCAGCCCTCTTCAGAACACTCTGTTTTCTCTCTGACCACGCCCCCTCAGGAAGTGGATGTGCCTCGGCTGTCCAGCACGTTGATCTAATGTTTACATGTTGGCTGAATATACACGGCTGCTCAGAGATCACGTTACTTCAACCCTCTGAATCTGATCCTGACGGAGAGGCGCCTGTAGCAGGACCTTTCTGAACGATTGGTCACAGATTTAGTGTTTCTTGTTGTTTTATTTGTCAGTATGTCGAAGTGTGTCTTGGTACACAGCTACAGCTACAGCTATGAACATGTAGCTATGTGGCTATGCTAATTAGCGCTAGCACTTATCCATGACAAATAAAAATCATCCACTAGATCTTCAAATCTGCAGACGTGTGGAGTAAAACCGACCTCTGCCAGAAAGGCAGCGGGACCTTTTCTGAAGGATTGGTCACAGATTTAGTGTTTCTTGTTGTTTTACTTGTCAGTATGTCCACATGTGTCTTGGTACACAGCTACAGCTACGACATGTAGCTATGTAGCTATGCTAACTAGCGCTAGCACTTATCCATGATAAATAAAAATCATCCACTAGATCTTCAAATTTGCAGACGTGGGGAGTAAAACCGACCTGTGTTTATTAAGACAGCCTACAACTAGCATGCCTCCCTCCTAAGCTCCTTGTTAGCACACATTTGTGCAGGTAATGAAAAACAGGGGAGGGATTCAGTATTATTTTATACAGTCTACGGGCTGAACAAGCTCCGAACTCTGACTCCGTGACAGACCGGATATTGTTGTTACGTAACAAAAACACGGAAGTCTGAAACGGCTCGTTTCACACACATTTACAGAAAGGTGGAGAAATCAAAACAGGGGCAGAATGGATTTTTTTCATTCTCGGGGGGTCTGTAGACATGCCAGGGACACATATTTCAGGTAGAGAACCATTAAAAAGTCCATTTTGCATGATATGTCACCTTTAACTTAGCTGTAAAACCAGATTCAAATATTCAATCTGGAAAAATCTGTCTTTGAAGTGCGGCTGATTAGACATAAAATCTGAAAGCAAGAGTGCCAAGAACAACATTAATAAGTTTGTATGTTTAAACAACATAAATCCTAGACTAGATTTTGATGTTTCTAATACCTGTAGTTTATGTTAAATTAACCTAGTGGACCACTTTCCTTAAATTTAAGCTCTTACTTTTTCCCAAAACGTTACAGTAAAATATTAAGTGACCATCCTTGACCTCCTCTCCCTGAAACATATTTTGGTACAAATCAACACTAATACAGCTGGTCATCATAACCACACATTTTGTATTTTTGTTTCACTTCATAGTTCCCTTTACAGCTTTCCAGGTTAGGTGACTTGATCAAGGGCAGTGCCAGAGCTGTGGGGGGAAATGTCATCATCAAAATCAGGTGCAAAAAAACAAGACATAGGTCGTACATGAATTCCTAATCTAGTGTAATCACAATGCTGGTTTTCAAGCATCTTTACAAGGCCATACAAATACTGCAGGATTCTTCCAGAACTTGTCTAAAAACAGAAACAGAACAAAAACTTTACTGAGTGCACTGAAAGGAGCACAGGAGAGACTCACGGTCAGACAGAGTAGACTCCTCCACTGTGCTGCTAAAGGGTCCCACCACATCCATTCCATTTGACTGAACTGCCAGCTCATAGCGGGTGAAGGGCTTCAACGCCCCAAGCAGGATCTCCTGAGCAGAGCTGCAACACATAAAGCAGAGAGAGTCCTTAGTATGTGTGCTGTGTTTTTTATTTTCTGCTATGCATAGAAAAATATTTGCTTCACAAACCATCTTAACATTTCTCCTACTTCACCATGACCATCAACTGTCCTACATCTGCAGTCTATACAACTCTTAAGTTAAGAATCCACCTCAGTTGCTCTTGCTTAAGTTACCTGTTTCATATTTAAATGTAACACCTTAATAATCAAACAGTTGTGTTAAGAACTTGGTTTTGATTGGCCATTACATAGCAGCATTTCATATGATGTACATACAGTTGCCAGGGATACGGCTCTAATTAAAGACTGAGGGACAAACAGATGTCATATCAATCTCCAGAAAGAAGTCCAGTTAATTTGGTGTCAGTTAGTTTGCAGTGTGAAATCCCAGAAAAGAGACAGAAACAGCAGAAAATTGAAGCCTACATGTGAAGTATAACCTCAAGGAACATTATGGGATGTCGGGGTTTAAGGACTTAAATGGAAATTAAATGTCACAGACTCCTACAGAGACCAGGCAGACAACTCAATCAGGTGTGGCACTGATTCCTGCTGATTCACCTTGTTTTACCTCACCATCAGTGGAATAGTTCAGTGTGAGTAATAGCAGCTGAGTTAGCTCACATTAGCTATGGATGAAGCTCAATAAGTGAGTGTAACGGATGTTTTATGTTGATGGTGGTTTTTACTTCTTCAGACTAACGTTTAAATGATGGTTCAAAAAGAGCTAATAAAGAACTTGTTTTATTTTGAAAACTTAAGCTTTTCAAAATAAAACAAATATCTGATAAATGGTTTGTTTAGTATTTGGATATAAAATTTTCTCTGAAAATAAGTGTGGAAGAGACTGAGGCTGGCTCCGGAAGTACCGGAAGTCACATACACATGAATGGGAAAAAGACGATCTCTACAGCAGAAATAAACATGTTTACAGCCTGGTTCAGAAGACGAGTGTAGTCTGGATAGTTCATTTCTCAATCGGCTCTCACTGTGAGGGGGGTGAATTTTTTTTTAACACGGCAATTTCGAAGATATTGAGATTACGAGTCTTTCAACGAGAGGCACAGCTGACTGCTGGAACACTGTAGCTGTTGGCGAGGGGACTCAAACTCCACCTCTTTATGTCACACTGGCTCGACAGAAGCAATATGGCTGCCGCCGATGATTGGCCTCAAACAGCTCTTCAGAAACAGATGGGTGACGTCACGGATCCTAAGTCCTTATTTTATACAGTCTATGATAATGACATAAGATACAAAATATGTACATCTACATAAAGACATTGAGCATACGTCAACCAAATGTATTTAATATAACATGCTACTTTGTATATATCTGGCTCTTGTCATATACTCACTGATACATATGAACTACAAAGATCCAGGGCTCGTACCTCTTTAACATTACGAACATGATTTAGACTTCACTGTTTCTGACCTGGTGTGGTAGGAGACCAGGGAGGCGTTGGTGGTCCCTGCTGGGCTGCAGCGCACTGTGTAGTTGATGATGCGTACGTTGCTGAAGCGGGGCTTCTCCCAGCGTAGCCAGATGGAGGTGGAGCTGTTGGCCATGGCTTTGATGCTGCTTGGGGGCAGTGGAGGGGGACGCATGGGCAGCGCTGATGCTTTAACACACACATACACACGTTTGACATGAGTCTTAGGAGAAATGTTCACACAATTCATAACTGTTAACTTGCTAATTGAAGATGATGATGGGTATTGACAGGTGTAACTCATTCATTCATTTGTTTATTTATGTATCGATGCACACGTGGAAGAGATAAATCTTACGTCCAGGGGCTTTTTCTGTCCTTCCCTTCCACACTGCAGCTGCTCCCTCTATCTGCTTGTTGAATGCCCACACCTTCACCTCGTACTGACGGTCAGGGACTGACATACACAGCCACGCAGTCAGGGAGAGAGAGGGAGAGAAGGAGTGACGGGGAGGGAGGGAGAAGGACAGTGCAGAGAAAAAAAGACACAAATGCTGTTAACACATGTTGCTATTAAACTTAAAGTTAGTATCTTACAAAAAGAACATAGCGTCAATCTGTGTCAATTACTCTTAATGATTAACCTTTTTCCTAAAAAATACATATAGCAACTGCTCTACCAGCTGCATGCATGTAACTCAACATGCAACTCAACTCTTGAATGAATAGCTAAGTTTTCATTCATAACATGTGTGAGTGTGGCCTGTCAATTTGTCTTCAGTTTTTTTAAATAGCATGCCCTTGATCAGCCTTGAGAAAGGCTGTCTAAAAGCATGACTTTTCTATGTAAAGTGAGGCATAGTATGAAGTAATATCTATTAAAAGTTATCTCTACTTTGTACTCAGGAAATGCTGGTCTTGGACAAACTGAAGCACAATACAGTTGAAAGCATATTACGTTTGAAGAGACCTCTGTCCAAAACTCACCCAGCCCGGTGAGGAGATGGTACTTGGCCTTTTTTCTGAGCCTGATGGTGTGGGTCTGTGATGTCTTTTCTCCATTGGTTGAATCTTCAGCCTCCAACTCTCGACAGGACAGCTTGTACCCAGAGACCAGCGTGTGATTGGGTGAAGGATGCCAGGTCACGTTCAGTGTGTTCACTCTGGCTCTGACTTTCAGCTCGGTGGGGGCAAAGACCACTAAAAGAGTTTGAGAGGGGAGAAAGTCAAGAAAATCCACATGATAACATTAACACTAGGCACCAGGCTTGAGTGAGCTATGTTTTCACTGGTTGCTTGCGGAAAAGGTCAAAGCCTACAGCCTAGAATATGACTCTAGTGAAGGATGTAATTTTATGTCAGTTAAGAAACTAGTGAGCAAGCCATTCAAAATACACTGAATACAAATGCCTATGGTAAAAAACATTTTTTAATATTTGTGACCACTAAATAAGCAAGAGGGCTGTAATGCAATAACTGTATGCATGATTTATATATAATCAACATATCTTGTAAGGTACAGATTTTATAGAGAAGGTTAGAGAAAACAGTGATGTTTCAGTAAGTATGCACAGGAGTTTCAACAAGAACTCTGAGAGAGAGAGAGAGAGAGAGAGAGAGAGAGAGAGAGAGAGAGAGAGAGAGAGAGAGAGAGAGAGAGAGAGAGAGAGTAGTGTTGTTCTTACCCAGGCTGTGGTTGCTGTGGTTGTAGTGGGCCAATGTTTGGTGCTGAGCCCACTCAGAGGGATCTCCAAAGCCAACAACTGTTCCAGCTGCGATCCTCACTCTGTAGGCCTGGTTTGGCCGCAACTCTCTCAGTGTGAACTGAGTCTCATTACCCCCCACTTCCACTGAAAACACTGTGTCTGCTGCGGAAAGAAATACATATTACACATAGTCATACATATGTAAATACAGTACATATGAGAGTTCACTTGCAAAAACAGATAACTCCATTTTTATTCATTTTCAAAAAGCATATTTCTTTTTGATATAGATTTCTAATAAAGTTACATTTTCAAGATATCTCGATTTAGTAAAGTCATTTTGACTTAGTCAACCAACCTCAGTTGATTGATAATACCAAAAGATAGTAATAGAAAAAATGTGTTTTTTTAAACATTTTTTTAGTTTTTCAAAGTGAGTTAACTGTTTTTTGCAAATGAACTCTTCATATATAATATACTCTGTCTTTTGAAAGTAGGTAAACTTAATATGAACTGAAAGTTATGAACATATTTGGACATTGAGATGCTTTGCTCGATCTAAGCCTAATCTAAACACTAAGGTGATATGATTAACTGTTGCAGGCTCTGACCAGGGGTTTAACATATTATCTCATCACTCCTCAGATTCTGCATGTAAAATAAAAACAAAACTGTGAGGAGCCTGGATGCTAAGCACAAATGCTGCTGCACTAAACATTTCAAACCATCAAAGTATGAGTTGTCTGTCCTGTAGGAACTATAATAATCTTATGTTAGAATTCAAAGGCCATGGTTTGCTCTTAGTTTATTTTGTGGTATCATCCTGCCTACATCATAAGAGCTCTCACAGGCCTTCAGTCAGATGATCTGAGACAGTCAAGAGTACAGGTTTGGGTTTGAATATCCATAAAATACTCTATCACCCCACTATGAAAGATCATTATGTAAAGAAGTGTCACCCGCTGTCAGTTGGTTCAAGGCTGCATGATGCTGAAACAAGTTTCCACAAACACCAAAGTGTTATTACAGGATATGCAAGTAACTCCTACAACTGCTGGTGTCAAAGTGCAAGTGTCTACAGTCAAAAGGGTATGCACTCATTTACCCCGCATGGGAGGTATGCCAGGAGGAAGCGTATGCCTTTGTAAAGAAAATCAGAACAAGATTTTATTTACCAGTTGTTACCAATACAAGGCCAAGGCCAAGGAAACCCAACTATTTTCCTTCCATCCATAATCTATTAATAATACAACTCAACAGACTGAATATTGTACTGGAGAGGTGAATATGTCCTTAGGCATCAAAAAGCCTGTAGCAGCAGCAGAGAAATATTTAAGAATTTTCATGCAGGTACAGCACAATTCAAATCCCAACATAATATTTCAGGGAATTCAAATCTGAGCTTTGACTAGGCTTTTCAGTTACCTTACATTTATTGTTTTTGAGCCAGTGTTAGGTGGATTTACTGCATTTATCTGTATACTTAAAATAACATTTGGATTCATTCAGCAACATCTTCCTAAGATTTTTCTTAAATTTGTTCTTAAGACGGTTTCTAAGAGAAGTTTAACGGCTGCATCAGATTGGATACATGTTGACTGTGTGACCACTGCAGATCAGCTTGATTTTAATGTTGATGTGTATGACAACAGATCACATCGTTCAGACCACTGGCGTTAGCAGCATTTCACATAAGTCTCATGCATCAAAAAAAGTAGAGAACATCAGGCTCTGCTACTTTTTCCTGTGAGTCATGCACAGATCTCAGCCAAAACAGATAGTAAAATGATAAGATGAGAGCTGTACTGGGTGTGTAAATAGTTGTGTGTTTTGGTGTGAATAAGTTTTCTTTTATTATAAAAGCTATTTTCCTATGTAAACTTTTCACATTAGTTTTTATTTTGAATGTTTCACAACTGTAGGCACATACCTGGTCAGTAAGGAAGACTATCTACAATTAATCCGGTTTTTATATATGTCATTTACAAATATAAAGGTGATAAATGAAGGAACACACAATAACCAATCAATTTGCACCTACATATCAGCTCTCAAACTTTGGTGTGTTTTAAGAACAGATTTCTTCTTCATACCAGTTGGTGAAGGAGGCCAAATATCCTTTCTAAAAATACTCTTCCAGTTTAGAGTCTGTTTTTAAAGCAGATGGTCTCAAATTTTCCTCTCGGACTTTCCGGCGATACAGAATTCAGTGCAAATTCAGCAAATTGTTGAAGAAGTCCTTGGCCTTGTATTGGTAACAACTGGTAAATAAAATCTTGTTCTGATTTTCTTTACAAAGGCATACGCTTCCTCCTGGCATACCTCCCATGCGGGGTAAATGAGTGCATACCCTTTTGACTGTAGACACTTGCACTTTGACACCAGCAGTTGTAGGAGTTACTTGCATATCCTGTAATAACACTTTGGTGTTTGTGGAAACTTGTTTCAGCATCATGCAGCCTTGAACCAACTGACAGCGGGTGACACTTCTTTACATAATGATCTTTCACAGTGGGGTGATAGAGTATTTTATGGATATTCAAACCCAAACCTGTACTCTTGACTGTCTCAGATCATCTGACTGAAGGCCTGTGAGAGCTCTTATGATGTAGGCAGGATGATACCACAAAATAAACTAAGAGCAAACCATGGCCTTTGAATTCTAACATAAAATTATTATAGTTCCTACAGGACAGACAACTCATACTTTGATGGTTTGAAATGTTTAGTGCAGCAGCATTTGTGCTTAGCATCCAGGCTCCTCACAATTTTTTGTTTTTTTTACATGCAGAATCTGAGGAGTGATGAGATAATATGTTAAACCCCTGGTCAGAGCCTGCAAGTGGATTTGGGATAGTGATGGGGCTGAAAGGTTGAACACAGCACTTAGTATGTGGGGCAGCAGTGGCATTGTCAGAGCAGAGACTGTAAATCTGTCAGCTTAAAAAGACCACCAATTAGGAGAACTGTCAAAGGACTGTGAGTGTGAGAATGATTGTGAGAATGATGTATGATGTATGACAAGTGTGAAATCATTGCAGCTCCAGTTCTTGGATTGAACTCACTCACAGGCGTTGTTCCATTAGTATCTATCTTTTTCCATGTCACAAATAAGAATTATTATTATTTCAAATTGTCTGAATTGTCTTTCAGTGACGCTCCAAGACAGTGGAACAGCCTGTCGGAGGATCTGAGAGGAGCTGGGGATACTGAGACTTTTAAACGTGAACTAAAAACTTGTGTATTCAGTCTGACTTTTATGTAGGGTTGCATCATCTTATTAGTTTACTGTTTGATATGGATTTTAATGTTGTTTTAATATGAATCGTCTACTCAGTTTTATTGATATTTTTAGTGCCTTTATTTATCTTCAACTTTAATCCTTAGCCTTTTTTATTTATTTATTTTGACTATTTATATACGTACTGTTATATTGATGCTTTAACTTGTTTTTAATTAAATATTTTTACATATTTACATATTTCATTGTTTTTGTTAGTCTCTACTTCAAAATCCATTTACTATTTTTTAGTATAGTATGTTTTGCCATTATTTCATTTCTGCTTCTTTCTTGTTTTCAATCACTGTAAAGCGCTTTGATTCATTTGATTGGTATGAAAGTTGCTGTTTAAATAAAGCTTGATTGACTGATAAACAATCGTTTCTTGTCAGCGTACGTATTGCTTGCTTAAGTTTATAACCTGTGGCCACTGTGAGAAAATGATGATTAGACGTCTACGTGAGCAAGTACATTGTAAAGTCAACCTTCTGACATACCTGTATATATCAAATAATTGAGTATCTCGTTATTTTGAAGTTGGGAATATTTCATGTAAGGTAAATCAGTTTTATTTGGTGCAAAATTTGTAAAACTGAACATTGAACACTTAACAAATGTGTGTCACAAATAAATATATTTCATATTCTTTACTGTGTTTTCTTACATTACATCAATGCGTTTTCTGTCTGTCAAGGTCTGTTAAGAGGACGGCTTTGTTCAGAATTAACTCATTCTCACTGCAGACAGCTTGATACTCAGAATTAATAATTCTCTTCTGTAAGTATACCTTTGTTTGGATATTTTTAAGGGGTATAACAATGTCACATTCACTATTTCCAGGAACAGAGCAGAAACATTTTGCTTAATTTTTCAATATGAAGGGTTTTAATTACTCCCCATTTTATATGAGCAATGCATTCTTTTTCGAACTTGCTTGAAACCACAATGGGCATTTTTCCTGATTATACTCAGTGTCACTAAACCGTGCTGTTACCGGTATTGAAGTTGAACTTGATGACCAGCAGAGGTTACTCACCCTTATCCAGAGTGCTGTACTCGATGTGGTAACGGGTGACAGCGCCTCGACTGTGCTGTGGGGACAACGGGTGCCACATGAGTCTGATGTCTGTGGGGGAGGTGCTGGCTATAGACAGCTGTGGAGGTGCACTTGGCACTGAAGGAGGAAATAAAGGACATAATAAGCTGTCAGATGTTGTACAAAGCAGATCTTGTAAAGGTGCTGAGTTACGGGTCTGTTATAAAAAAGTGAGCAAAAAGTCAGTGCTTTCTTCAAAAGATGTCCAAGGGGTAGTAATGTGTACATTTTGTTCCTATAAAATGAAACTTACATCAGCCAAAATAAATAAAGATAACTCCCCAGAAATTGACGGTGGGGTCGTAGGGATGTAAGAAAACTGCACTTTTTGCAGGTTTATCATGTTCTTTTGTTTCATCACACATAATTACAATGGCTGAGCTGCATGAACTTTCACTGACAGAAATAATAATAAGATGTTCACCTGCAGCTTTTGCCTAAATAAATAAATAAATAAATAAATAAATAAATAAATAAATAAATAAATAAATAAATGTTGGACCCCAAATCGTACATCAACATTGTAACATTGTTGTTATATATATTTTAAAAAAAAAAGCTTCTCTGAACTCCTTAAGATCTAAGACTACTACTTTTTAAAATATCCATAAAAACGAATGCTTTATGAAAGGATGATAGTGATGACTCATGGGCTCTTAAAAATCTTGAGGAGTTACAAGGTTAGCAAACCAGTAATGTTTGAAATGTGAGTCAGTGAACCATCCAAGGCTGGCTGTATTTTACCCGTGTTGCCTTATTTTATGCCAGCATGGCCTTACTTTACCTGTGTATCACTGCGAATACTAACCGTCCTCCAGCATCTCCACAGTGACAGGCAGGGATGGGCGGCTGGCTCCCATGGGAGAGTAAGCCACCACAAAGAATGTGTAGGCAGTATGTGGGAGAAGCTCTTTGACATGATACTCTGTGGTGTCATTGTTCATCGCAAACTGGTACTCCACATTATCTGAACCTGAAACGGAGGAAAATATTCGAACACAATGATTTTTGATAAGAAATGCAAACTTATTGTAGGATTCAAATACAAACACACACAAACCTGTGGCAAGTTGGCAGTGCACAGAATAGCCAATAATTTGGTCTGAGTTGTACTCAGGTTTCTCCCAGGTGAGCAGGGCAGTGGTGCTGGAGAAGGGTGTGGCTGACAGGTGCTGAGGAGGGCTGGGTAGACCTTCCCTCACAATCACTGTGAGCTTGGCAGTGGCACAGGCCGTACCCAGCCCATTGTCTGCTATGCACTGGTAATATCCAGCATCCTCCAGTGCCAGCTGGTTTATGAGCAGGACTCCAGGGCTTTGGCTCTTCACCCGTCTGAAGGGCTTAATAGGCCGGCCATCCTTTAGCCAGTGCAGAACTGGAGGAGGCTCCCCAGAGCTGTTGCAGACAAACCTGGCTGTGTTTCCCCTGGAGAGGGACGCCGTCTCTGGGGGCTGGAGAATCACTGGAGGAGCTGTTAAAGGTAGAACAATTGGAGCTCTGACTTAAACAGGACACTGAATATATATGCAGTGCAAAAACAAAGGCAAACTCTGAATATTTAGTTTTGCACGTCAGCAAAGTTGAGGAAAAGGAGGTTTACAAAGGAAGGTTCAAAATCAATGACGTAAAAACAAAGATACCAAACCGTATCGAATCGAATCGTATTGTATCGTATCGTATCATTGACTATTGTATTTTATCATATCATACAGAAAAGGGCTGTAAGTCTTCTACATCACTTTCCCATTTCTGGCTATAATAAAAACCACAATCCAAAAACTGGGTTTAATTGATGCAAGAAAGAGGAATAGCGAAATAATAAATTGTAAAAAGATGTCAGGAAATACAGTTTTAATTAGGTTTGTCAGAATGTATTTTTTGCCTATTTGCTCTTGAGTTACAAAAGCATCAATACAACATTTCTCTACCTGTTTCACGAAAAATCCATCAGATCCTCAATGTCTTGGTGGCTTATAGGAAAATCTTGTTCACACACTACTTTCAATAAAACAGCGCTCTCAAAAAGTTGAACTTGTCATTATGTGAAGTTAAAAATGTTTATCCCAAGCAAATTGTCAGGTCTGTCCATAAGAGGTCATTGTGTTTCCACTATTATTGTTTCTTTTCCACAATTGCTAGGAAATTTAAGTTATCAGAGAAGTGTGGACACCATAATGGGTGAACAAAATCTGATCCATAGTCTATGACCTTACCTTCTTTGGACTCTTATTCCAGGATGGCTGTTGTTATGTTTTTTCTGGACTCAAAACAAACAAAACTGGAAGGATTTTTGTTTTTACTTTTACTAATGTTGCTATGCTGTTGTATCTACCTGTCCATTCCAAATAAAGATACAATTAAAACAAAAAAAATGTGATTCCTACCAGGCACATGGAGCTCAGCAGCAGCAATGACAAACTCTCTGGTCATGGGCTTGTTGGCCCGGCAGACATAAACGCCAGCGTGGTGACGCCTCGTGTCTCTAATCACCAGGTTTGTTGCAAGGACAACCACATCAGTGGAAATGGGCTTCCCATCTGTACAAAGCAACAAAGAACATCATGGCAGCTTTATTCAGACTGCAGAGATGACATGGGGAAAAAAAGAGCCTGTCCTTGAGAAAAGTGAAGATTATTTCTGAAACCTTAAAGCTCGGGTTGGTAATCAGATTTAGATACACTTTTTGTCATACTGGTTAAAATGATCTTAATGTCCTGATGGCAATCATTACATGATGTGTTCCTAAAAAAGAGTGAAAAAAAACTGCTATCTACAGCCGGAGTAAACCTGGGAAAACACTAAACAATCACCGTTTTTTGGCTCCCCAAATTTTAAACCAATCAAATCCCGTTCAGCAGTTCTGCCCTCCTCCTGCGCGTACATTTCCCCGGCGTGCACTCCTCCGAGTCCCCGTCTCCTGCCTCTACTTCCCCTGACTCTATTTACTGCTCCTCTCACTCGTCCTCGGGCCTGTCCCCTCTGACCTGATGAGGTGCTTTGCTCAGGACTGTGGTCCGGATCAGAGTCTAAAAAGCTCTCACCAACAAGCAGAATAATTAATGACGTTCAGTAAGTCCTACAGAAAATATATATTTATTGTAGCGTCCGTCCGGACGCTGTAGTGATGACGAGACGATTCGTGAACACATTGATCTTTAATAACCGGTCACTGTCGGCCGTGATCACGCCGACCAACAAAGCAACAATCAATGTTTGAATGAATGAAAAACTTCTCCTCTTGTCTCTCCTCTCTCCCACTTGCACACTCTACACCTCTCCTGATGCCTTCACTGACTGTCAACACTGTAGGAATTAAGAACATCTACACTGAACACGTTTAACAAACAGTAGAGTTGTTACAGTATTATATATGTTATAACTTTTCTCCTGATATCGTGTCACCGGTACAACTGGATAATGCTAGCATGATAGTTGTGAGTACTAACAGCAGCCATGTTTGTTTGTGTTTTTAACTTTCACTATGATAATGTTTTGGTGAGGACCGGTTTTGAATCAGTCACGATCATAAGGTCGAGAATCAGCGGCGCTCGTGCATGTGAGCGGGGGGGGGGGGGGGGCGTCGTTTTGGAGGAGCTCCGAGGGAGGAGGGGAGGGGTTAGACGGAGTCATGAGGAAAAGCTACATTCAAATTCATGCTGGTTTTCCGAGACTACCAACCCCAGCTTTAAGTTGTCTGAGACACAGAACAAAGAAAATTGGTAGCACTTGGGGATCTGACCTGTAATCCCACAAACTTCTGATAGAGCACAAACTCTCAGCAAACAGTAGATGTCACATCACAAAAGTTACTCAAAAGCTTACAAGACATCACACCCACCAAGGCTACAAGCTTATGTGTGTGCATCAAAACTGTGAGGGCAATTTAGTCAATCTGACAATTCATCTAACAACAGAACAACAGAGAAGAGACAGCTATTATCAGTAAAACAAAAAGTGACATTGTAGCTGCAGCTCTGACATGTTGATGTTTGTTCTGAGTATGCCAGGTAGACAGTTACATTCAGGAACCAGACAATGAATTTCATCAGACGCATTAAGAGTAGAGAATATTCAAATGTTACCTTGTCTGCTCCAAGACACCATGGGCTTCGGCTGGCCTTGTGCCATGCACTCCATCACAGCGGGGCGGCCGAGCACGACTGTAGCATTCTGAGGTGGTGCAACAATCGTAACTCTGTTCAGGGCTTCGGATGAGCCTGAAACAACAGAACATGTATGTATGTTTTTCATCATATAAGCCACAATGAGAGTTATGTGAGTCACTGTAATGAAGTGCTTTAAGAAAAGAACAAACATAACAAAGGTTCAAATAAAATATCCAGTCTGACTCCTGGCTACACTTCATACCACGACTAATGGTTGCTGAAATTTATCTTACAATTCCTTGTGCAACCCCAGCATGCCAACACTACAGTGAGAGTGTGCTAAAAAGCTCCAAGGCCCTTTCGAATTGAGTCTTTAACTACTATCATAATGAATTATTGCTTTTAAAGTTCATTTAAAGATGGTGGCCAGCCGAACAGTACAATACTGCTGCATAAGCTTCATTTATCTCACTGAGTTTGCATTAAGGCTTTCCCTCATTTAAAGACCAGTGGTTGAAAACTGTTGCTACTGTGGCTAATGTATAAACCTGATGTTACATTTACAACCTAGGGCAGCCCACAGCAAAACAAGGGTGTTTCCAGCCCAATGTTTGGTACTTAGCATACTTTGTGTAGAATTGGATACTCTCATGATACTTTTTGAGTTGTATTTTTCAACAATGGACAAAAGAGACATGGTGATGTGTTTGACTTAATTTAACTGCTGAAATTCTTTGAAGGAAAAAAACTGGACTTGCATTTTGTTAACTAAGCCTTTGTCACACAATGATATGGCTAACTCAATCTTTGTCATTTAGCCACTTGAGGTTAGTGGAGGAGTAACCGACACACTTTCCAAAAAGCACACACAGAGGAATAACTGAAATCATTTATGCAGAACAAACTCGGGTTAACTTTTCCAGTCCGAAAAACAAAAAAAAAGGCAACTGCAATAGTTAAAAATTGATGATATAAAATGTGGTCAGTAAACTGTTCTTCTCCGCCATCAGGTAACCATTTAAATCTTTTCATTATCAACCCAGGGTAAGCAACCAGTTAACTCAATTAACATTGATACTTCATAATATGAAACATAATACATCTAACTCAAATATTATTCAGACAAATATCTGACCTAAACACAAACTTTAAATCTGGCTCCAGTACAACATTTGGAGATCTTTTGAAAATAACTTCTGAGAAGTTTTCAGCAACTCGGTGGGACAAAGTTTCCTTTCAACACAGCAAGCCACTCCATGATAAAGACAGTCCATATAGTTGGCCAACTAGGGTAGACTATCTATAAACTCAGAAAAAATGCAACTTCAGAAACACATGTAAAAGTCCAAAACAAATGCAACCACGGTAACTCACTGCCATATGTCAATTGTGTAAAAAAAATAAAAAACTACTTTATAAACATGTAAATAAAACCCACACAACTCCAACTGAGAAAATGTTTTTGATGGACAGAAAGCTTTGCTACAGAAAGCCATGGCAAAGTGTAGCTTAGGTTAACTATACATCTCATTAAAACAGTGCAGCTAGGGGTACTACTAGATGACTCGACCAAGTGTCGGGCTATGAGTATGAGAGTGTGTTGCTTTTTACTTCTCTAACAGCCATAGGAGCTCCACACTGCCAGGAGACTGAAGTTATGAGGCCCAGGGCATGAGGCATTAGTTTGGAAAGTAGCATAGTTTAACAAAACGGAGTGGTGTTACAGTTACTGTAGAGATTTACAGTGAGTCTGTCCTTGACTCTGACTCCAGGGATGACAAATGCAGTGTGGGAATGGAGAAGAAGTAGGAGGGATGTCAGTGTTAAGAATAGAATAAATATACTTGTGGTGGTGGCCTGCTGGCAGTCCAGGGTGGGTGAGTTAGATATTAAATAAATGTATAGATACATTACATACAACCCAAAACGTTGTTATAGTGTTTCTACAAATGTTCCTACAACTTCAATTCATCAAAAGTATTACTTTATTGTTATTAGCAAAATTGTGTTGGTTAGTGTGATTACATAGTTAATTGTTCTTTACTAGTTTGCACCTTCAGGAGGGTTTGGGGTCTCTCCTCTAACATTTTTAGCACTAAACATTTCTTTTCCTTCATTCTGATTATTTTCATGCATCAGTTTTTGCTGTGTGTACAATATTAGTTCTTGTTTTTCTGCAGTATTGTAGCCTACCCCTCTGTGGAGAGACTTCCCTTGTCTTAACACAATGCTTTTATTTTGCTGTTGTGTCCATGACAGTTATTTGGTAAAGAGTAACTTGTAGCATTTATTCAAGCCAATGGTGAACTTTAAGTGGCAAAATAATGTGGTTATGAACTATGTTGGCCACAGCTGAGCTATGCTAATTATGAAATGACATCAGGTCACAGGAATATGTGGTCTTGTGCAATCTTTCTCTCCGTTTGCAATCATCTCCGTGCTCCTCTTACCGCTCGGCAGGTGTCTGCGTCAAGCACCCGTTTTTCTAAAGAGCATCCCTGGCATCTGTATCACCGTATCTGTATCTGTAACACCCAAAGCCATTTCCTGAATAAAAACCTACTTACAACAGAGTCATAATTAATTTAATTAATTAATTAATTAAGTTAGGAGAGTTATAATCCAGTTTAATTTTACCTCTACCATCCTCTCTCTCAATCACCAGATTGCAGAGTAGTTCCACACTTTCCAGTTGGATCAGTACACCTGGTACCCCAACAGAAGGGTGCCAAATGAGTTGGAAGGTATGAATCAGTTATTTTAGTACCCCCCCCCTAAGTTTTGACAATGGAAATGCAAATAAGTGGGTACTATAGGCCTACCGTACTGAACTCAACCAGATCACTTTGTGGAAATGCAGTTTTAGTTGACTCAGCACACATGTTAACTACTCAGTACACATCAGCAGGGTCCTTCACTTACAGACTGTACACGACACTCTGCCTAACAGGATAAGAGCACAACAGCGTAAAAACAAGCTCTCAAAAGAAAGAATCTGCATGTGCAAGAAAGGGCTAATCACTGTGTTGGTTGACAGAACCACCAATCTCTCCTCCTCAGTGACTAAGGATGTTATTCAAAGCTCATTGTTTGTGGGATGAAGGGACCAGACACTTTTTTCGAGTGTGTATCAGTCCCTAAGGGACGGCTGGTAAAACACTGCCTTACCTCTCAGCAATTCAGCCTCAACAGCACATAATGCTAATCATCTACAGGAAGACACCCAGCATTCTGTAAACATATTATAAATTAATCATTAAGATTACATACAGCAGCCATTGGCTATGCATAAGGCTTTAAGTGGGTCAGTCTGCTTCAGCAAGGACTGGACTGCAGAGTGCGCCTTCAAAGGGGTTACATCTGGGTATGAAGGATGTTGGTACAAAGTAAAAAGAAGAGAAAATAGAAACTGAGGATTTCTTTTTTTTTTCATCCTCTCAAGTTAAGTGCGTGAACTTGATGACCTTAGCATCCAACTGTCAAAGCTTAGCCTTGAGTGTTGAGGTAATCTTATCATAACACTCTGAAGTGCAGCAAGATATGTGATGGCATTAGACCTGACATCTGTTACATGTAATTGCCCTCAATAGCGCCTCAAGTAGTTTTCTCCGTGAGTGCCACAACAGCAGCAAGACCACTTATCAGGAATAGCTCAGAACCATCAACCCTTGAGCCATTTCAGGTGAGAAAATCCACTAAAATATACTCAATATATTCCAGAAAATCCAAAACCCAAATGCTTTTTATGTTTAACAGTAAGGTACAAAAAAAGAGGATTCTCTTATTACCTGGCGGTGTCAAATACTTGATTCTAATAGGTCAAAACCCTATAACAAGAGCAAGAGCGATGACAGGGACAACCTGATCACACGCGTCATATCATATCAATCCATGGAAATGAGCCAAACCCATTTCACCACTGCTGGTTGACGCAGTGGCAAAAACGTTAGTTTTCATCCCTGGCTGGTTTTGAGAGTCAGGAATAATGAGTACACAGAAGTGACAGCAGCCTGATGAGCTACTGGATATCCAACCATCTCAGATAGAGAAGAGTAGAGCAACATCCTGTCCTGAAATCCAGGCAATAGCAGCAGATCTTGTTAGTGCATCTCTAAGTTGCTGATCACTCCAAAGTAACTTGTACCATGAGCAGTAGTAGCAAAAGTGTGAAAAGTTTCACATTTTCACAAAGTTTCAAATTTGTGTTGTTCATGCTAAACACTGGACTTCCACCAGATCCATGTTCGGTCCATCTCCATGTTCTCTAATCCATCAACACTCACCAGCAGCACGGAGTAGCACACATAAAATCCTCATTAAAATAGTGCGGTCTGCACCACTTTTGCACTTGTCATCAACTGCGCACGCAATCATAGTAGATCACCCGCAACACGCCCACTTATAGCACGTGCAATATTATAGTTTGCACACGCAAATTAGCGCTGGTTATTTGGGATCTTAGTAGATCAGGCCCTGAGTGTTGTCCTCTGAAAATTAACCGAATTCTTTAATATTGTTCTGTGACTTTTTGTCTCACTTGATCTGCTCTATGCTGAACTGAGAGCAAAACCTGTCAGCTCTGCTGTGGCGGAGCAGAGATGGGCCTAAAACGAATCTAGTGGAAGTTTTTCGCAAAGCTGGGTCAACTGCAAAGCTCTGAGAAGAAGGAGAACTGAATGAGGACAGAAATTTTAACACAAATATTTCTGCATTTTGACTTTATTTTTTACCTTCATTCACTTATTGTAATGGTGTCTTTACAGGACTACCTAAGAAATCAATCAGACAGCTGCAGCTCATTCAGAATGCTGCTGCTCGAGTCCTAACAAGGACCAAAAAAGTGGATCACATCACTCCAGTACTGAGGTCTGACACTGGCTACCGGTCTGTCAGAGAATTGATTTTAAAATATCACTGTTAGTTTACAAAGCACTAAACGGTTTTGGGCCAAAATACATTAGTGACCTCTTGACACGCTATGAACCATCCAGACCTCTGAGGTCATCTGGGACAGGTCTGCTTACTGTCCCAAGAGTTAGGACTAAACACGGCGAGGCATCCTTTAGTTTTTATGCACCAAGTATCTGGAATAAATTGCCAGAGAACTGCAAGTCCGCTGCAACTCTCAGCTCTTTTAAATCAAAGCTGAAGACTTTTCTGTTTGCCGCTGCTTTTAATTAAATCAAATATTTATTTATTTATTTATTTCTTAAACTGTAACTTTTTATTCTTTTTATTCTTGACAATGTAATATGTTTTTACGATTTTTCATGACTATTTTTAATTTCATTTAAATGTTTTTTAATGTTCAGCTGATTTTTTTTAACTGTATTGATCATTTTATGTAAAGCACTTTGAATTGCCTTGTAGCTGAAAAGCGCTTTATAAATAAATTTGCCTTGCCTTCAGTGGAAACATTTAGTTTGATATTTTAACAAATAAGGAGGGTGGTATATTATCTTAAACATAAATTCAAATGTTCAGTTCAATGTTGATTCATCTCGCTAGTAGGCTGATACAAATCTGATGCTATGACAGAATTAATGACAGTGGAATTGGGATGTGTGATTAAATCTATTTTAAATCAGTATCTTATGTCAACTTTTTTATGTCTTAAGTTCATAGCTGTGTAATAAGCAGGATGATGTATTGTGAGCGGGTGGTTATGCAGATTAGAATCCCGGCAGCATGAGCAAGACTGATTATTTTGTAAGCAAATGATGATGACAGCACATAAAAAAATAACAAATTCAGACTTAAAAGTACAAAAACTCAAATGAAACATAAAACATTGCTGTTGAAAGGATGCAAAAACTTTGAAAAGTCATCATACTTTATCTGACTCACTACGGCTATGAATGCCTGGCCTTCTCCCTCTTTCTTCATGTCTTTTCTTTCACATGAGACAAAGGCTGTGAGCACAATGGTTTCCACAGAGCAGCCAATTACTGTTGACTGATCTCAAGCTCGCCAACCACACAGGCTGTGAAAACATCATGGGTTTAAGGTTGGCTGCCTAATGATGAGATCACACCTAACTGTCCTATTGAGCGATTCACTGTAGAATGTGATCCACTAATTATTGTCCTTGTAAGTTTGCAGGAAACTCAGGATGCTTGCTGATGTCAGAAACACTGTTCAACCCATTCAGTACTGGAAGAAGTGTCTTTATTCTACACAAACCATTACTCATGTGATTCAATCATACACATCAGTTTTCCTCTGTTGCCATGTAGTTTTAAAATGATGTACTGTACATGGCTTCTGGAGGACTGGATGTCATCTTGCACCAAGCGTTAAGACATGTTTGAACTTTATTATAGAGACATTGGATAAATCAAGAAAACTAATAATAATAATAATAATAATAATAATAATAATAATAATAAATGATAAGACTGATATGGCGCTTTTCTAAGTACTGAAAGACGCTCTACATGAAGTGCGAAAAATGAGTGTCAGAGTTGCGGTTGTTTTGGGGGGGAAAGTTCCAGAGAGTTGGGGCAGCGATGGCAAAGGCTCTTGGTGATAGGGAATAGGAGATTAGCATCTGATGATTGGAGGTGGCGAGATGGGCGTGGCGTTTGAGGCTATAAGTCAGGTATAAGTGGGTGAGCTTATTGAGGGCTTTGTAGGCGGTTAAATAGGCATCCTCGACACATTTGGAATAATATGAACATCACTGAGTTTGACTGAAATTAGAGGAGCATCATTTGGAAACATGTTAGAGATTCTAATATAAATACATAGATGTGATCTTCAGTTACCAGCTCCAGCTGAGTTTTGACTTCAATATGAGTCAGGCTTTTACTTGGTCACAAAACTGAAACATTGAACAATTTATAGTTCCTCTATTAGCAGGTGAACAAAGAGTTCCAGACATTTACAGCAAGCTGCATTGATGGCTTAAACCCAATGACATCAACAACCGTATAGAAGGTGACAATACTGTCTGTCAACACTCAGAGTATAAAAGTATCTTTATACCTGGATGTTTTGAAGCTTCCCGAAGTACAGGCAAGATAAATATTAAGCACCTGCATTTATTACACACACAAGCTTCTCATAATAGATAATATGCTTTGAATAAGAAGATGATGGATGTATAGAAGTCACTGCATTTTAAGCAAGTGGGCCGAGTGTCAAATATAGTTTCATTTTTAACACAAGTTAAAACAAGTTTATAATCTTTAAATGTTGTACAATGCTTCACTTTGATTCGTCTCAATTAGAGGAACAAGGAGCAGGGAGACCTGGTGACTTCTATAACATGAGTGTCAAAGTATTCAGACAATAAATGAACACTGACCTACTGAACCTCTGCAAGGACTTGATAAAGCTGAGGGTCAGATTATATCTGTTTTTTTAATCTACCATCAAACTTGGTGAACAGTAAAAAATTAATTTAAGGTTTTGTTTTATTGCTACATCCACAGGTACTTGTGTTTTTAAACCATGACAGCTCTGATGAAGATGCTCAAGTGGCTGGTTTTATAAATGTGTTTTTTTAGTACACGCATTATTACCTAATTCTTTTCTTTTCAAATGATGACAGGAATAGAGATTGATCTTTATACACTGGGTTCCCTTTTTGCAGACTACATCTATGTTCAGCATCAATTATTCCCACAGCAGATGCACAATGTTCTACAATCTGTGCCAAAGAACACATTAGAAGCACATTCTTGATCAAAACAGGGAACTTAATGTGCCTTAAAAGCAGTGATGGACAAGTACACAGCTTCTTTATTTTGCTTTTATCTACGGTGGATATTTTGTTGCGTTATGTTAATAGGCTGATGCCCAAGGCCTAGAAATAATCCTTGGGCTTCAGCCTAATCCTTTTTAGGACATTGCTGTTTTGTTTTTTTCTCGATTTTTTTTATTGTGTGAATCAAACCAGTGTGAACATGTAAAATTGTGTTATCTCTATTTGTTAGATGACTACTTACACAGACTGTAGACCTTTGTTCTGTTTAAATTAAAGACCAAAACAGAAAAAATATTAATTCATTATCTATTGTGTTTTTTATATTTATTCTTTTTAACTAATATTTGCTTTTATAGATATTGGGTTTTAAGCTTGTACAGCACTTCAGTCAACAGTGCTTGTTTTAAAATGTACTGTATAAATAAGTTTGACCTGACTTATTTACTTAAAGAAATATAGATACTCCCGGTTAAATATTTCTCCAATAAAAGTGAAAGTTGCTCTTTCAATTTATTACTTGAGTTAAAGTACTAGACAGTAGTAGAGATGGAGAACTTTCTATTCAAAATACTTAAGTATTCAGAGTACTTTAAAAAAAAAATCTCAAAGGGTATTTTCACATTGTATCACATTGTATGAGTGCAGGCAATAATACATGGGGTGTACATTCTGCTACATTATGTTCATCTTAGAAAACATGATTTCAAATCTATAAAAAGTATACAATAGAATAAAAACAGCAACTAAGTTACTTCAAGCACAAAGAGCTTGGTTTATAATATTCACCTGGAATAAAACAAGTTTGTTACCTACAGACCTCGACATGCTTTCTCAGGTTAGATGACACATTTTTTTAGGCTGTCATGAAGTTTGAGTGCGATAAATAAAGAGAGTGAACATGGTGCTCAGGTGGAGAATTATTATCCTTCTTGGACATAGCCATCACTACCACCTCTAAATGAATTGCGTGATCTGAATGATGTTTTCTCTATAGTTGCTCTATGTTCAACCGTGGAGACACGTAATGTGCAGGTATGGCTACACCACTTAGACAAACCACACAAAGAACCACACAAACATGTTACTATCTTTGGAATTGGATGTCAGAATAGAAAAGAAAACAATATATTTTTGGATTTACATTAAATAAACTGCTGATATTTCCATCAGACAATGAAAATACAGAGTTAAACCCAATGTGCCATGAGCAGTGCCACTAAAACTCACATTAGATATTTGAGATTGGCCTGGCAGCTCCCAGCAGGACCTTGCTGCTTATTCAAACACTATAAAGCACAACAACAGAGCTCACCTGTGGTGAGTCTGAGCCTGGCTTCATGACTGATGTCCTTCCTGGCAGAGTTGGACGCGACACAGCGGTAGGCACCCTCATCCTCCTTGGTCACCTCCAGAATCTGAAGCACCCCGTTAGGAAGGGAAATTAACCTGTTACAAAGTGAAACAGAGGAAAGAGATAGAGAGAGAGATAGAGATAGAGAGAGAGAGGGGGGGGGGTGTAAAAAAGAGAGAGAAAACAACTGAGTATGTTTCAGTGCCCTGCAGCATGAAATATCCAGCACATAAGCTCTGATGGGTTCCTGCTGGGTCCTTACAGAACTCAGTCCTCTTTAATTCTAAAGAGATGCTACTGTGTAAAACCACTGCAAAAAGGGGCTGCCACCATGTTTCATTCAATTCAAAAAGTGACTTAAACTAATAAAGATGAATGTTTTTGGACAAAGATGAGCACTCATGTTCAAGTTGAACTCACGATATCCCCAAAAGCAGAATTTAAAATGTGGATTACCGTGGGTTTATTAAACCTTAGGTAGAATGTCTATTTGTGCTGTTGAAATTTACTGTTCCTAATCTATCCTACTTGTCTTTTCTTCTCTTTTTCTTATGGAGGTCAGGTTCCAGACATATTGCTCCTACACCCCGGGGCCCAGGCAGTATAAAGCCATCCTATCGCCTTTATCAAACACTATTAATCCCACCAAAATGTGACCAGTGGTAGCCTAGTGAGACAGGAAAAAGGGGGACAGAAGTGCTGAAGAGGTGAGACAAAGGAGAGTGGCCATCATGTATGAAGATAGGAATAAGAGAGTAACAGAAATAGAGATGGAAATGGGTGTGAAAGAGAAAGAGTGAGAGATGTCAGAGAGGCCAACAGACAGGCAAAGGCACATTAGAGCAAGGCAGAACAGAGAGAGAAAAAGCTGGTGATGTATCAGCCGTCTCTTAGCTCATCTTTGTGAGAGGCCATTAACAGCGCCTGAGGTGGGAGAACCACATCCCAGCAATAAGACCTTATAAGCAGCAGGCTGTTTGCAGGTCATGAAGGGCTTCAGCAGCCATTAGCACTCAGTTCTGTGCAATATGGCTGGAAACAAATTCCAAGGCACCAGGGCCAGAGAGACACGGGGAAATGTCAATATCATTAAGTGGCTCAGTAAATGAGACTATTTGTGAGAGACAGCTGACAGAGAGAGACCAGCAGAGGATGTGGCAGCAGAGAAAATGACTTGAAAATGTTTTTCTTCTCCTTGTAAACCACAGGCAGTTCATTATATGAGATTGGTTTAAAGCTGAAGGTGAGACCTCGGTGCTGTTC
The DNA here is from genome assembly GCF_009762535.1 of Notolabrus celidotus. Lineage (NCBI taxonomy): Eukaryota > Metazoa > Chordata > Actinopteri > Labriformes > Labridae > Notolabrus > Notolabrus celidotus. The sequence goes on from NC_048274.1 coordinate 27,878,645, forward strand.
TCATAGTAGGTGAAATCCAAAGAGTTTATTTGAAATCAGTTCTCCTGTAAGACTTTTTTGTACTCCACCTCTACCTGAAAAGTAAATACATGTCATTGGACTGCATGTTTCTGTAACTGTTTCTACGTTAAATGCATATTGCATTGTATTGCGAAGGTCAACATAGATGATAATTTTATTGTACAATGCATGTACAGCCATTTGAATGCACTTACCTAATGCATTATTATTATTATATGACTGATAAATGAAACTTCATTCAATAGGACATTTCAGGGGCGCCGTTGTCTTAGCCGTCTAAGCATGCGCCCCATGTACAGAGGCTATCGCCCTCTTTGCAGAGGTCGCAGGTTCGATTCCAGCCTACTGCATGTCCACCCCCACTCTCTGCACCCCACATTACCTGTCTCTCTTCAGCTGTCCTGTCCATTAAAGGCAAAAATGCCCCAAATATAAATAAATAAAATAAATAAAAATAATAAAATTGGACATATCATAACCAAACCAGACAAGTTGAAAAGTTTTTTCTGATAATCCAGCTTCAGTTCTTAGATGAAGGATTTACAGCAGGTACAGCATGGGATCCTTCTTATAGTCCATTTTAATTATAATGCAACTGAAAGAACTGGAGGAATCAATAAATAACGTTTTAGTGCCACACCTGCTGTTCTTAGTTCTAAAATCTGACCTACATACACATAATTAAATACGTTACAATCTCTTTAGTAATAACGTTTCCTGATAGCAGTTACAATCAGCTCTTTACGATAGGGGATGGGGATTGTTAATCCTTATTGATACTGATATCAGTATCGAGACTCCTTAACAATCTGAGTCCTTATCAAGTCCGCAATGATACAGCTCTATTATTTGAAGGAAAGACAATCAATAATTGTATTTTAATTTGAATACTTGCTTTGAAAATCTAGACATTTATGGTTTTAATTTATTAATTTAAACTGATAAGATCTCAGGTTAGGAATTTAAACAGGTTGTAATCCCATAGTAATATCTATTTAATATTACTGGGAAGACAAAAATCTCCTCCACACATGCATTAATGCAAGTTTCTCACTTCAAAGTGAATTTTAATTTTCTTGATGTCACATTTGAACACATAATGATGAGTTTTATTTTTATCAACCTTCACCCAATAGTAATTTTAGTGACCCTTAAACACATCATAGTGTAACCTTCTGTCACCTTGTTTAATTAGCTAACTAGCTTATATCCTGCTGATTTGTACATGAATCCCAACAATGGATTACTGTTTGGAAATCACAGGAGTTCTTACAAAGTTTGGGTGTGATTACCACGGAGGAAGATGACTGTCCAGCAGCAGCAGCAGCAGCAACCCAACATTGTCCTAACTTAAAGAAAGTCAAGGTATTGCATTTAGCTGAACTGAAAACCTCTTCACACGTTCAACCATCCTCACAAGCCACCATCATAACTCTTCTTTGTGTAATGATTTGTTTTAATTGATGTGAATGCTCATGGTAACCAGGAGACTCAACAGCATACTCAATAAGCTCAAACGTTATTGTTGACATCAATGCAGCCTTCAGTGTTGGAGGATTTTTTTCCACATAGAATTCAAAGAAAATTATTTCAGTGGATAGTGATACATTGTGCATGTCAGATATTGAACCACAGAGCTAAATGAACCTGAAGGCAACAGAATAACTGTCAGTGTTACATTCAGTAGATGTTATCTGTTCTGGTATTGAATATTTAAACCATAGTTAAGTTGAAACAATTATAGTCTTTGTGTTTGCACTACGAAGAGCAGACAGTTGCAAGAGATGAGGCTCTCCTTACAGACTGGCGGACTAACTCTTTTCAAAAACTCGGGTACATTTCAGGTCAGTTTTTTTATTTTTTCTTACGAAGACGAAGAGACAAAACTAGCAGAGAAAAGCCATGAGAGGTTTAAGACAACAAAAGTATAGGTGATTGTTGAGAAATCTACAAAATGAAGATGGCACAGAACACAGTGTGGTACAGCAGTGTGTAAGGACTAATAAATGTCAAAGGAAATGTCACTCTGACAGTGACAAGGCAGAGAAACTCAATCGGGGGCTGTGCCGGGACATGTGATCCTGTTCACCTTGTTTTACCTCACCATCTGTGTGATTCTTTAGTTTAATGAGAGGTATTAGTCATAATTTCATCATATTTTGCCACATCCCAGACTCACATGTTTTTTTTCCTTTTGTGATTGAATGCCCCGCTCTGATTGTAGTAGTCACATGCATCTGATTAATCTCACCTGTTTTCATCTGTTTTCTAAACATTGTTGTTTTGCTTTATGGATTTTCTGTCTTGCTCCCCATGGACTGCGTCACAAAAATAAGCCTTTTATTTTGCCTTTTTGTTAAATTTCAGAGTCTGCTTTTGGGTCCTTTTCCTCTGTGTATTACTGTATATCAGACTTGATGCAATAGGCCTTGTGTGTTATGAGGATAAACTGAGGTTTAATATTCTTTCATATTAGGTAATTCAACTTCAAATGTATGATTCATGTTACCTGTTAAAAACTATGCAGTCAAAAAGTTAGGTTTAAATCCTCAAGGTATGTCATTAATCAAATTAATGAAATACCTCATATTCATTAATATGATATAATAAATAAAATAGACAAATTAAAGGAAACAAAAACACATTTAATTTTCACCTTGTGTCCTCAGGGATAGCCTCCTTGTCTTTTTCCCAGGTAATAACAGGCGTAGGTACTCCTTCAATCTGACACTCAAAGCGAGCAGCTCCCCCAGCAGGCACTGTTTGTGGTGACGGCTCCTGATGGAAGTTAGACAGACCTGAGGGCAGAGAAGTGACAGAGGTCAGGGGGTATTTATCAAAGCATGAAAACGATCCTGATGAACAGACAAAAAATCAGGCAAATCTAATTTCATTCTTGAGCGAATTATTCTTAGATCAAGTGTGTAATGCACCTCAGGTATGTGGTCTGATATGTGTTTTAAGAAGTTCAAAATTACAACTGTAAAGTATTTAAGGTAGAGGTAGATAATTACCTAGTGTTGAGTTCAAGACACAAATGAATTATCTACTTCACACACTTTTTCCAATCAAGTAATTACATTTAAAACTTGTTGAGACCATTTAAATATCCTTGAATAACCTGATTAGGTTACACTTGGGGATTTAATCAGGCTTGGCTGGATTATTTCTCTCTCACAGGTCAAGTTTTGGCAGAGCTCCAATTTTTACAGCCACACATTCTCACACACATGAAAGGTTTTCTTACGACAGATAAGACCAGGCACCAGGAGGCAGCACTGAGCAATGTTTGAGGGGCCCCTGACCTCTGACCCCCACAGGCTGCTGGAGAAGAGAACAAAACTGGCTGGCTGTCCTAGCAACTTTGCCTGTAGCTCTGACTCTCAGGAGCAGAGAGCGGGGGGAGGATCAAAGTGGAGAGCAGAGAAAGAGGAGAGAGAAACAAATCAAAGCCAAGAAAAGAAAAGAACAAAAAAGGAGCAGGGAAGAGGGGGAACTAAAAATTCAATAACATAACTGAGCTTAATAAAGTAAGTATGTACCAATTAGAGAGTAGAAGTGTAGAGGAAGAATTTCCACAAAATAAATTATAAAAAGGAAATGTCAGATGCTCAGTTAAATGTAACAAATGAGCCGAGACATCTAAATGAATCAATTCAGTCGATTCTGTCTGGTTTCTGTATCATGTTCAGAATTTTTTTTTCTCCATGTTAGATTAATTGCTGGTCTAATTCGAAGCAGATTTGCAAAGCATGAAAATATGTTTAATCATCCTGCAGTGTATTCACAGATTTACTTTGCAGGAGTAATACATTTGATTCAGGCATTCAAAAGGGCAACAGAGACAGATTATTAAATGACTGAGTAAGTGTGAACATATTACTCAGCTATCCTTTTTTTTTCTCACTAAAGATTAAATCTAGCTCGAAGATAAGGTAGAAATTGCTTTCACTGATTCTAGTTACAATAGGTGTAATTTAGATTTAACATGCAGGAATCGGGAATAACCAAATTGAGTAGAGCCCTTTTTACACATGCACCCCACTCATGAAGATAATCAAGCATTATCTGGCAGTGTGTGCATGAGTGTGGTGCAAAGAGCAAAATAACTTCATCCTGACTTTGTCCAGACTTTTTCCTGCCAGCCCCCAAGAAACAGAGTCTGTGAGAGGTCAGCGTGAGCTCATATATACAAAGCAGGTAAGAGTCACTCCAGTAGTCAGGGTGCTATTCTTCAATTATCGCCTAAGTGTCTTATATATTGTTCTTAACCAGTGTGTTTGCATCACAGAAATATACTTATGTTTGATGATAAATATGCATTTCACCATTTCAGAAGACTCCTCCCCCTTCTGTACCACGACACAAAAACCCTTCCCCACCTAAACCAAACTCGACAACAACAACACACTAGAAATGCAATCCAACAAAACGTCCAGGACCTGATTGTCCTCGAATGATCATGAAAATATTTGTGTATATGTGTGAGGGACCTAGGATTCATACTTTTACAGTCATTTTTCACTAACTGTATGAAAAAACTATAAAGCCCAAAGATGGCAGTCGCTACATTGAAATGCTGACCCCAACTAAGATTCAACTGAAACTTGAAAGAGGTTGACATGAGGCCAGAGCCTTGCCACCTGGCAAACTCATAGAACGCTCCCACCTGTCAGGCCATTCACCCACACTCCGAAAACTAATTTTATTTTCTTAATTTAACCTTTATTAAACCAAGAGAAACTCAGTGTGATTAAAAAAATCTCTTTTTCGAGTGTCCTGATCAAGACAGGAAGCAATTATGCATAACTCTAACCCTTCATCAAAACAGATTAGTTACAAAAAATTTCCCAGCTCAGCGGTAGAATTGCTTGTTTTTCAATCAGATGGTTGGGAGCTCAAACCCAGGTCCTGCTATCCACATGCCGAAGTGTCCTTGGGCAAGACACTGAAACCCCAAAACTGCCCCCCTGTGGCTGTGCCAGCTGTGTGTGAATGTGACATGTAATGTCAAAGTGCTTTGAATGGTCAGAAAACAAGAGAAAGAGCATAATTACAGTCCACTGATAATAAAATGGTCATGTTAATGCAGGCTTTACGGTCATTACTTCGCTTTTGGAGCCAGCCTCAAGTGGACACTCAAGGAATTGCAGTTTTTTACCCTTCCCCATTGGCTTCATTTTTCTACATGCCTGTTCTACAACAGCTGTTTGTAACAGGTAGAAGTTCTACTATGTAAATCACATAGTTCCTGTTAAATTAACTTTATAAATAAAATATATAAAAATAAGTTGCATCTTTTGTTATTCATACAGAAGTTGTGAAGACTGAGTGGAGACACAGAGGAATGTCCACTTACTTAAACCACACTACAAAGTGCATGGGCTGAAACAGGTCCTAAACTAACAAAGGAGCCATTTTTAGATTGTTGTTTTTTATTCAATCACACCATGTCAACCTGTCACTACTGAAACATTTGTAATACTGTAATTATTGTTATTTAATCCATTTGTAACATTTGTATTCATCTAAATTCCATCTTTAACATTGTATATATCTAAATTGTATTCTACCTTTATTATCTATCTTTATTTTGACTTATTTTACTAATTGAGACTTTTTCTTGATTGTACTTATGTCTGGGTTGCTTTAACAACTGAATTCCCCCCGGATCAATAAAGTAATATCTTATCTTATCTTATCTTGTCTTATCTTATCTTATCTTAACTTACAGCCCATCATAGTAATCGTGACAACAGTTAAATACTGGAGCTTTCCCAATATTTTGGACAAGACTTCCTCAAAACCACTGTGAGCCTAAGGAGACAGAGAGGCGATCCAAGATCACCCCGACCTCTTTCACACCAACTGTTCATCGTGGCAACAAAACGACCATCTGTGTTTTTCCCACTGCGCTGAGGAAACAAAGTTTCTGAATGAGAGGGCAGGCTGACACACTCAGTAGTAGCAGAAAGCATGTGAGTAATTTCAGAAAAAGTTGCAATGACTGTTTGATACCAAGCTTTGCAGGAGGAGTTGATGATTAAACCTCACTCACAGCCATTACACAGCATGACGCTGCCCTCATGTAAACACAGAACCTGTAACACTGCCAGAGAGCGGCTGAGTGTGTGCTGAGCTATTTGTACCTCCGTGTTTGCTCTAGTGTGTTCCTTCAATCCTGTACATGGACTGTTTGCGACTACACAGGATCAGTGTGTGTAGGGGTTTTGTGTTTGTGTGAGTGTTGAGCAACAGCTGATCAGCGAGAGTGCACATTAGCAGACGTTAATGCATAGAGGATGGGAGGGGGGGGTGAGTTTGGGGAAGACACTCTGCCCACGCTGTTATGGAACAATGGTGACTGGCTGAGCTTCCACCTCCGCTCTGTCAAAGCATAATCACATTAGTCTTTTCCCAGGATTCCTTGAGGGTCTGCAGGCCTGAAATCAAATTCCATGGCAGGTCAGTCCAGCACCGTGAAAAACATATGCTCAGATGTTGCAGAGTTGACACTGCTCCTCCTGTAGTTGTTGCGATACACATGGGAACTTTTAAGAATCCCAGCAAAAAGTGACAAGGTGAGCCAAGGAGTCAAGAACATTTCTGATTGATGCTTACCACAAGGAAATAAACCCCACAATTTTTCTGTTTTCTCTCCTCTTCATGTATTTTTTTACCACTCTCTTCTTCCTCTCTCTCCCTCTCTCTCTCCTGCCCTTGACTTTACCCCGACTTAACTTTCTCTGTCTTTGTCCGTCCCGCTATCTATGCCCCACTCTTTGGCCCCACAGCTATCAGATTGCAGCGTTTTTCCCCTCCCCTTGTGCAAGCAGATAATTCCACCCCTGACCTCATTGCTACCCAGCTTTCTGGCTTACTAACAGTGGGGAAACCCATCAAGCATGCCCCTGGCCTGTTGATACTTATATCAGCTACTGTAAAATATGCAGTTTCAGGTTTTATTCCCAATTTTAAATTACAATTCCCATCTTACATTTTCAATATGTTCATTTGGTTAAAGATTTTTTTGTACTCTTTTTTTCAAGGATGTAGACAGCAATCACAAGGGAGAACAAATCAAGCCCAGGCCACAAAAAGGTTCAGATAACAATTAAAACTCAGGGTTCTGGTACGGGACATAAAGGGGTCTCCCTTAAGGCCAAGGACAAAGGCTCAGTTAATAAATAAGCAACACAAAAAAGAAGCTACATACATCAGGGGTGCAATGATTCTTCATAGTCGACAAAAATAGATGAGAAAATTAGCGGCCAACAGATTAAGAAGTCAATGAGATATTGGTGACGTCATTGTACACGTTTTCATGCTATGGGCGGACATAAGATCCTTTAGCCGGAGAAGAATGAGACATTTTGCATCCTTGCTATCCTTCTGAGAATGCTGCATGGGACACAGTGACCAAGAAGCAATAGGTGAACAAAGATAGCAAGATAAATTACTGAGGAGTGAGACATCTTGCATCCTTACAATCTCTGATTAGTGCAAATGAAAGGTAAAGAATACATGGCGGCGATTAAAGCAGCAACATTGCATCACTAAATCTCTGAAGACGGGGAGTATTTTACTCAAGGCTGCAAATAAAAGGTTTGAAATTATTCTGAGGATAACATAAGAAAGAAAACACACTTTGATGATTCAGTCCTGAGATTAATTGTAGGTGCTAAACAAGATAATTCAAATAAGTGTGAAATCCATAAACTTTCTGAAGGACTTATGGTAATTAATATTTTAAAACAGACTTAATATACGAGAAGATAGTATGCAATAAAACAGAACAATATAGAATATAGGATATTGTCTATTGAATTACACACAAAATAGTATGACGCAGAAAAATTAAATTGAGGTTATCTTTCATTTTCAAATGAAAGCTGTTAAGCTGTGGATATTTCAGTGGAAATACACTAACCCTTTACATGTGGTATTACATTTGAGGGAAAGGTTTCATTTGTTTTTGATGCACTAAAGTAGAAAGCACTCTTTAAAGTAAAGATGCTAAATGTTGGAGGCAGTGGGGATTTCAGGAGGCAAAACACAATGTATCACATATTGTATCACAATGTCCAGTGATAAGACCATTCTTGATGAAGCTTCAAAAGTTTAAAAAGTGTACACAATAAATTAAAAAATAAATTAAGATTTTTCGAAGTTAAAAAAAAAATTCAACCTTGATTTAAAAACAAAGAGGCAGAGTTTGACACACAAAAAAAAAAAAAAAAACATAAAGCTAAAACAAAAAGGAAAATGCACTCTACTACCTCTGTCCTTTGAAAATGAGGAGCAAAGCGTCAAACCATTAACAGCTTGTTTGTATGGAGGAGGAAGCGCACACTCTTCATGGTTATGACATCAGCTCTTTGATTGAAATGGCTTGTGGAAGCTGGTAGGAATTAGGAAATATTGACATTCACCTCAGCAGCCTCATAATGAGAAAGGTTAATTGGTCTAATTAACATTAAAATCAGCTTTATTTTCCAGCGCCGTCATTTACCTATTGATGTATTTGGGAAACGTTATTTGCACACTGTGCGCCGCCTCTGGCATTTTGCTGGGAGAAGAGTGAGGAAGAGACTGGAACATCAAACCTTTTTACATTTTTATCTGCATTTAGAAAAAGAGCAGGTCTCTTTCACTGTTGCTCTGCCTCAGACACATTCACATGCTCTCAGACGAGGCCATATGCATCTAACTCTGCGACTGGGGAAAGTGGAGCAGGTGGCTTTCGTAATGTGTTTTCACAGATGTGATCTCTGCTGTGTTCTCTCTTCAGAATCATTTCTGCCGCTCAAGTCACAGTAGGAAATGAGAATGTCCGCTCAATGTCAACGTGGAGGCAGTTCAGCTCTGACCTCCTGCGCGCTGGTCACATCTATCTCATAGCTCCTCAGTGCTGATTTAATTAAAAAAAACAGTCACACATACAGTACATGTTCATGTACATACCTGCAAACTGAAGGTCACTCTTAATGGTCTGCAAGTCTTTTCCTTTCACTATCACCGCAAACTCTCTTCAGCCTTTTCTGCCTTCCCACCATTCATCCAGCATCCCCTCTCCCTCCCTCCCCTCACTCCTTATTGTCCCTCAAACAAGAGATCCTCATAAATAGGCATGTGACAGCTGACAAAAGCAGGGTCATCCACAAAGGATACTGTCTCATTTTACACAAAGCTAATGACTAAATAAAGACTGCTACTTAACGGTGCGAGAGAAAGAGGCCTCCTTGGAGGCCGATTAAAGAGCTACAGCCTGTCCTCTTGTCCCTCACTAACATCTCCATGTTCATTTCTTTTATTTTCGCCCACTCTTCCTCTTTCACTCGGTGCCTTTTAACAGACCGTTGTTTTAGAGTGTACCTGTTCCCAGGACACTTGTTAGCGCTCTGCTGGAGGAGAAGTCTCTCCCTCTGAGGCAGAGGAGAATCAAGTTCATCGTCATCCATGCAAGGAAAGTCCCTTGCCAAATCTGACAAATCACATTGCTCAATGTGTGTGTATGCAAGCCTACTGAAGCTCTTGATGGATGAATTAATCAAACCAATTCTTATATCTCACGTCATGATGATATTGCAACCTGCATTCCTGATATTTTAAACATTCTGACTGTTCCAAAATGTACAGCAAATACCCGAAACACAGGTAAAGTGGCAGTAAAGCAGCTGAATGCAGTATTCTTATTTCATGCTTTTGTTGATTTTCATTGTAGATGTTCCTTCATAATATTTGCTATCCAGTTACTATCACACTTCAGATGCCAGAAGCAGTTCATTTGGAGTACTTCACATAAAAAAGGGTTACAGTGATTCATTCATTCGGGTGAATTGTTGCAGATTAATTTCCCTTCCCCTGTCTTATCCCTAAATGTACTTGCTGTTTCATTTCCACTCTGTCTATTAATTCATTTGGTCTTCAAAGCAGCTCTGCTCAAGAGAAATGCCAGTTTAACTATTTATCCAAGTATACCTGAGCATAATTCCAGTGGGAGTCTATCCCAGCATGCACTGGGGGAATAGCACGCTAAACTTCAGACGAATGAGCAGTCTAACAGGGCAGAACGGGAAGACTGAATAAACCACTCAAATTCAACCTATACTCAGTTTAGCTTCCCGGGGACCTGGGGCCATACATTCTCAGCATGAAAGCTTCCATTTGCATACACTTTTGAATTTAAATAACAAAATATACTCTGAATCATACATGAGAGATGCAAGAGCCCTGAAACACTTGCAAATGCACCTGCTGGACACCTACCTGCTAGGAGAACATTTATAGTCCTGCTGGTCAGGGCTCCGAGGGCACTGGCGCTCACACAGCTGTAGCTCCCCTCCACGCTCCGGGTGGGCTGGCCATCCTCAGAAGCTGGCAGCAGGAGGAGGGATCCGTTTGCCAAATACTCCAGGGAGTGACCCCCCTCCAGAGGCAGAGGCTGGCCATCCTGAAGCCAGGTGACATTGAAGGGTGTGTCGCTGGCCCCGAGGTTGCAGTCTAACAGGAGGGGCGAACCTGGCTCCAACACTACATGGCTGGGTCCGGCACCGCAGCTCAGCTCTACTGAAAAAGGCGTTTCTGTAAAATAACAAAACATTTGTTAAGAATGTTCTTTATCTGAAACAGTCTAAGTTTGACTGAGGGTTTTTCTTTCCACAGCAAAACTTGTGAACAATACATACCAACCTCACTGCAACTTACTGTAGAGACCTTTTTTATTGCTCTGTGAGCACTATGAAAGCTGAACTTTCTATCAAAAAAAGTAATTTTTATAACTCATTGATTCAATTATCAACACATCTGCATCGTTTTTCATTTTGTGCAATTTTTGTCCAGGGTTTCAATGTCAGAAATAGGCAGTTTGTCATTCTATGGCATAACTTCAATAGAATCAATAGAGTTGGCGGCACAGAGGGGATAGGGGTAGCACATTCCAGAGGCGGGGTGTTTTGGGGACAGAGAAGGAGGCCAGAGAAAAGGAGGAGGAGGCAAAGGAGCTCTGAAAGTGAATTGAGTGCAGCAGCATGAAGAGAGTTGTATGTCAACAGCAGGACATTAAAGTCAGTGAGAAAGAGTTGGGGGGGTGAGAGGTTGATGAGCAGGTGTGAGGTGAGCTGCAGAATGCTGTACAAACTGAACACAAAGGAGAAGGCGTTCATAAACCACAGTCAACACTGAAACATTATTAACATTTAATTATTTGATAACTGTCTTGAAATAATACGATTTTATCCCTCGGTTCATTCATTATCAACACAGCTTATCCAGTTTGGGGTTAGAGGTGCCTGTGCCAATCTCGTCTGTCATTGGGTGAGAGGTGGAAGCAGATCATTAAACTCAATGTTTTTAATTATTATTTTGTCCCCCTGCTGCACTGTACATCCCAATGTTTCAATGCACTCTGCATTTAATCATCTCACACCTTTCTATTATGATTTTCATTCTTTATTTAACAACAGTATGTTTGCAACAGTATGTGCTGCAAATCACGATTTTAATCCAGTTCGTATATACAGTAGAAGCAGACATAGTGTTGAAAAAAAACTGGAGAGGATCTTTGGGAAAGAGTGGGGGAAAGATAGAGATAAAAAAACCCCAGAAGACTACAAATCTTGACTGACATGATGAAAGTTAATTATCTCCTATGAAGAGGCTGGATTGCAGTAGACATTCACACACACACACACACACACACACACACACACACACACACACACACACACACACACACACACACACAAACACACACACACACAGAAATAAACATAAAGAAGACAAGAGAAAAAGGGGAAGGTTGGTGGTAGCTCATTTTGAGCAGACTACACACACTCCCATTTGCATTGTCCATTGTTAATGATTTATTGAGTGCATATTTCTTCATACATTATTCATCATTATGCATTATAACATTGTTTATCTCCAGTAGATTATGAGGATATCTTTTTTTCATACATGTAAACAAGCATAGCACACTTTCTTATCTTAGTTCCCTCATGCAGTGTCCATCACCTTGATCCCACAGTGTGTGTGCTGCGTTCAGTCTATGCCACAGTTTTGCTCCGTCTGACAATGAGCACCGTACCCCACTTGAAACTGTTTCTGTAGCATAGCAACTAAGCTCGCAAAATCACATGAGAACTACACAAGATCACGTGGGAGTACCATGGATGAGTTTGCTGCGTGATGAAAGTTGTGTTTTTAACGTAGGTTTTTGTGTATTTAATGTCTCATGGTTTCCTTTTTCGTGCTGTAACTTCAGACACAGTTCACAGTTAAAAGTCCAGTTGTGATGGATGTGGATTTAAGATTTGTGGCTGTGTTTTAGAGGAAGTATTGACCAACTCAAGAGGGCAAATGTGGAATCAAGCAGTCAGTATGAAATTTGTGAATTTCAATGAAAAAGTGAAAATTCAACAATTTAAAAGAGCTACAGTGATAAGCTTAAGTTACTTAGAATAAATACGATACAGTATGTGTCCTAAGAGCTCCTCCGTAAGAGTACATCTTGACTGAGAGAACACATGATTTAAATATAAAAATTAAATCACTTTGAAGAACTACAAACAAATGTGTTTCCATGCACTCTGCCTCCACCATGTCCCATATCTCTGCTGGGTGTTAGTTCTCTTAGTCTCTTAGTAACATGTACTGTCTTGCCTCATTAGTTCTGTTGCGCCTCCACAGCCTGCATGTAAAGTACTTAAAAGTGGACTGGCTAATCTAAACCAGAAGGAATTACTTACTTTTGCTCATAGAAAATGTATTTTTCATAAAGTCATTACTGTACCTGCACAAGTTACATCATTAAAACTCCCTCCCTTAGGCTCCCATGATCCTGTATCTGCTGATTGCTCAGTCTATAAGTACCCAGTCCTTCTTCTACATATTGCCAACTTTTTTCAGAAAAACTTGAGGACTTAATGGAGATGCATAAAACTATTATTAATACAGCCTTGGTTGGCTTTGACTTCTTGAAAGTATAGGTTGTTGGTGCAGCAGCTGATACAACCAAAGACTAGCAACACCTCTTAGTCTCTTACAATTGAAGCACATTTAATTGAAAAGCTACAATGTTTTCAACTTATGAATAATTCTTCACCAAATAAAAGCTTGAACTCTGTTGGACAGATTCCTGAACAATACAACTGAAAACCCTTGCTCATAGAAAATGTCTTTTTCATAAAGTCATTACTGTACCTGAACAAGTAACATCATTAAAACTCTCTTTCTTTACTTAATTTGACAAGCCGCTTTGTGAATTCAGCTTAGAAAGACTATTTCTGGCATAAGTACTGACACACTCACTCACACACACACACACATTCACACACAGGCACATTTCTTTCTGCTTCTCTTTCTCTGGCGTTGGATTAATTAAGTTAATGGGAGATGGAATTTTTTCCTTGATTAAATGAGGCCTGACCCCCCACCATCACTTTCTGATGAGGAGGCTGGCTAATGCTGAGAAAGGCTGCTCCGCGCTGTGCCACAAACACACACCTGCTATGGAAACAGCATAAACATTCATGCACAAACACGCACCATAAAAACAGAGACTTGTATAGGAAGGAACACATGTAAAAAATAAACACATCCAAACAGATTCAACATCTTGTAAGAAGTGAAACACTTGCGCTCCAACACAGGCTGCCACTGATCACCTCTACAGCTCCTCTCTTCCTCTCTCCCATTTCAACTAATTAGGTCTCATTAAGTCATTAAAACGTTAGCAGCCATTTCCCAGCTCACTGCCAATGGTTTCACTTGGCAAGGCGAGGGGATCATTCTGCTTTGGGTATGGAAGCCATTACGCCTCAAACAAACTGGAGTACAAGTGTGATGAGGAACATGCATAAAAGCAAGAAACCCCTCATATCCTTTAAGTGAGGTCCAGACATCTTAACCTGTTCAAAAATAATGATAAAATTATATGAAATGAAACATACTGTAGATATAAAGCCCAGAAGAGTTATTCTAATATCTTTTAGAGCTAAGGACTACAGACACACACATACACACCCACACACACTAACTGCCATTGTCTCATGAGAACACAATACAGTGAAGAGGGGGGGCTCTGTGAAGTGGCCATTTTGCCATTTTACTGTTGAAATGGGAGCTGCGGGAAGAACAGGGTGCACTCTGGTATATAGTAGTGGCTGTGCGATCTCACTGAGCTGTGGTGAATGGATTGTGATGGCGCTGTGCCAAGCAGCTCATAGCTGACTCGAAGCAGAGAGAGGGCAGAGGTTTACAAATAGGAGAGGATGACATAAAGTCCAGCAGACAACAGGAGACAATCGAATACACACAAACACACACACAAAGAAAAACTCAAGCATGACAAGCCATAATATTGTTGTCCCTTGGCTAATTGCCAACAGTTGTGATAACTTTTGATTCATGATTGCTTTGTAATTGTGAAAATAATATATTTTTTCGTCGAAGTTATTACACTGTGGTAGCAAGAGCCCTTACAAATTGTGAAATCAAACCCTGTGTTGGTCATTTTTCCTAATCATTCCAATAAGTCTTGAAAAATAGTCATACTTTAGACAAAGATTAAGTTATTTTCATGATAATATATCCTAAAAAACAGAGAAAATGGAAGCAAAAACCAACTCAGGCAAAGAAACAGACTGTCCCTGACCTTCACTCAGACAGAAAAAGAGAGAAAGGCCAGGTGAAATGGAGATACCATCAACACTCGTCCATTTCTGTTAATGGATCACCTATTCACAAAATGTTTGGGAGAAAAGGAGAAAGAGGAGGAGCAGGAGGAGAGTCACCCAACACAGTGAATAGTTCACTTGGCCCAGCTCGCTGTCCACAGAGACTGGACACCCCATGACCCGGAGGCCACAGCTCAGGTTTCTACAGCCTCTAAAGTGGAGCTATACAATACCTCAGGCCTTTCAGGAACCACAGATAAGCAGAGAGGCTTGGCTTAAAGAGTCTAAAGAACTGGGGCTTCATGGGATGAAGTGAATCTTCTTTTTATCTGATGCTTATACCTGAGTAAAACACATGCTGCTGTTGGTTGTTTTTTAATGGAACTTTCACTTGATTGCAGTTGCTACAATGCTAACATGAATTTGACCTGAAAACTGTTAATTTTACCGGATTCATGTGTCTGTTGAGTTTATGGATCATATGTATGTTCAACATTATTTGCTTGTCCTGAAATACATCATGCTAGCTGCTCTTAGAGGCTGTATTAAGTCAGTGGTACCTTTAGCTATATGCTAGCATTTGAACGTGATAGCACCTTTACGGTGTTGAGGATGTGACCTATAGTGTTTATGTTGTAGTTTAGCTTGTTAGCATGCTAACATTAGCGAAACTATCACCAAACAGAGCAGTACAGAACTGCACAAAGTGATCTTCAGCCCGAGTTTTGTTCAGTTTGTTGCTGTGTGTGTATATCAGAGATATACTTTTGTTTAGTCGACTAAATTATTATCCATCTTCACCCTCAGAAGTCAGCACCAGCCTTACTTATCATTTAAATTTAGGTGAATATCTTGAACATTGTTGGCCTGAAAGGCCAGTCATATGATGTGTATAAACTAAGGATGTAAACAATCGAGTATCCATTAATTGATTGTTAAGAAATTACTCGAAACACACAATTTTGTCTATTGTCCATCACGTGGATCAAACAACATGTGGTCTAATATTCAGCTATCAGGGAGGTGTTTAAGTTTAAAGCATGTTTCGATGTGAATCAGCTGGTGTCAGGTGTTACGCACAGCAGAGAAGCTCAGCTGGCAGCTGCTGCTGTGCGCCAGGTGTCCACGTGCACTTTTTTTTTGACATGGACCTGAAGGTTGACAACTTTAAGCAGGACACTTCCCCACCTTTAGATAAGCCAACAGACTGGTGGTGGGTATTGCTAGTATGCTATGTTTGCAGACCAGCAACGTCAGAGCCGTCTGGGCTTATCTGCTACTGGACTGATTATGACCCGGTTTCTCTCCCGGCTGACACCTGACCGTGTACACATGCTCTTTTTTCTCAATAGGAACAAGTAGGCAGAAAACTGGACACTGAGTCTGAAGTACTTTTCGGTTCAGTTCTCTTGTTGCAGTAAAATCATAGTTAGTAGTATGAGCCTTCACTTTATATGACTTTATGTCCGCAGAGAATATTTTTATGAGCTTGATCGTTGATATTCAGTGTTAAATATGTACCCGTATTCAATACCATCAGTTATTTGCATTTTGCTGCAGTGGGAAATATAATTTAGGGGAAAAACAACATATTTGGCTTTTTTTTTTACATGAGAAAACTTTTTCTTTAAAATTGATTAATCAATAATTGATTGTTAACATTTCCAAAGATCGATCACAGAGAATACTTAAAATTGACATTCCTAGTATAAACAACCACCCACCATGAGCTATGGCTCAGTAGTTACTGCTATAATACTGTAGTGCTCTACTACCCCAATTTTAATTAGCACAGATGACATATAGCATCTTATAGAACAGTGTGATTTAGCAGTATTTAGACCTCCTGCAAGGAAGACCGAAGGCTAGTTATAGCTCTGCTAAAGTTAGCCATACTTGAAAAACCCACCTTATAATGTTTACCCGCAGACTCTGTGTTCCAGTGTTTATCCATGTTAAATACATTAAGCCTAATTTTGACGATTTCCTGAGTGCTTTCTTACATTTAGACTTGTTGTTTAGATGACTAGGAAATTAGCTGTTATGGAACTACTCTAGTGTGTGTCTGTAGTTTTTTGTGTCTTGATACTTGCAGTGAAAGATATCCTTCTGAGACAAAAATAAATCATCCACCCATCATTCACCCAAGACAGATGAGTTGTCAATAATTTTGCAGATATTTAAGTAAATCAGAAGATTAAATAATAATGGATAATATGGATAATAACAGATGATAAGACAAACTAACTGATTACAACTGTCTTGGGGGTATCATGAATGTGTGTCCTTAGAGCGATCCCCCTGAATCCTGCGGATTGTTGTCAAGACATGAGGAAAAGAGGAATCACAAAGCAAGCTACCTTACTCTCTTCTTCAAGTTGTTGAGGAGTTTGGCAATCCACTCAGTATAACTAGATATTACTGTATTTCTATATCAGTATGGAAGACAGGCCAAAAGACTGACAAGGCCACCTCTGCTAGCACGGCTAACAACAGGCCCAAGTACTTACGTCTTACATAAACGAGAAAGCTAAGAGGGGTTACAGAGTTAAGAAAGGTTGAGAATGTAAGGTAGGAAATGGAAAGAGACAAAATGAGACAAAGAAAGAGAGCCAGAATTACCGAATGAAATAGAGGACTGAACAGTGCAGATAAGAGAAGAACAGCCTTGAGACTTGACTAAAAGAGAGCAGCGAAATGTGATTACAGGCGCTTTTGTGAAGAGGGACCACTAAAGCACTCAAAAAGCAGTGATAACCAGATTGCCTTGTACCTCCTGCTAAATTGACACAGCAGTGGAAGATAATTGCTGCAAGTCCTGAATGATATTAGCAATGTATTTTATCGCACATGTAGGTACTACTTGTCTCAGAAAAACAGGGTTGTAAGACATCAGTATGCACTGAAACCTAAATACAGGCAGGGACAGATGGTCTGATTGATAGCAGTGGACGGTTTACAGCAGGAAAACTCCTCTTTGTGTGTGTGTGTGTGTGTGTGTGTGTGTGTGTGTGTGTGTGTGTGTGTGTGTGTGTGTGTGTGTGTGTGTGTGTGTTTGTGTGTGTGTGTGTGTGTGTGTGTGTGTGTGTGTTAGGTCAGGATACCACAAACTGAACCTCACATCATGCTACACGGTGCTCATCTTTAGCTTCAGAGTGGCTCTGTTTACTAATTCAATTACATGCACCGATACCAACACGGTATAAAATAGCAGAGGCACTTACATATGCTTGTGGCCAAAAACAACCAAGTGAGTGAAAAAATCAATATTTTGAAGCCACAGTTGTGATAACCAGAACAGAGAGGCAGCAGACCCTGTAGAGAGATGGAGGCTCTCAGGTTTCTGTATAAAGGTGGAAATGCCTGTGTAATCATAAGGAACAGAAAGTCTAGCTGACAGATGCACCTTGCTGTCTAGATATTTGGGGCTTTATCTGGCAGGCTTAATTTCTGGCTTGCTGTGTTAAATTCACTGTATGCTACACTTACTTTCAGTATGTCAAAGAGAAATTACAGGGGTGCCCGTTTGGCTCAGCGGTTAAATTGTGCACCCCATGTACAGAGGCTATAGCCTTCGAAGCAGGCAACTAGGATATGATTCCAGCCTTCAGGCCTTTGCCATGTCATACCCCTCTCTCTTTCTGTATTTCCTAACTGTATTGTCCTACCCCTCTCAATAACTAGGCAGAAAAAAATAATAATAGGAAAACATATAAATCAATATAATATTTAAAATAAAGATCCTTTGTCTAAAGGAGATTTAGTAATTTAGCATTTTATTTTTTCAGAGAAAATTAAACAATATGAAGTACAGTAAACTGGCAGGGAGAGAAACAAATTGCCTGTATGTTATTACATTTTTCTGATTTCCTGCAAACATTTTGCAGTTCATTTTAATTTGGATTTGTGAAATGTACATTTATGTAAATTGCATATTTTGTTGGAAATATACAGAACTGTTTTTGTAAAAATGATAGAAATTGTATGTATGTTGTTTTGTTCTGCACAATTTTCATTTAAAAAAAATCTAAATAAATCTAGTTTAACAAAGTACAGTAGACTTAATGTAATTAAAAGGTGATGTCTTATAAAAAATACAGTCAAATATTCCAGTTCTCATAAAGATGATGACTGTTTTGTATTTTTGTATTGTTTTATAGTTTTTCCGAATTTTACAGCAGACATTTTATAGCACTGCTGCTGCTGGGAAAATCAAAATGTAATTTTACGCGTATTTACTTTACAGATGTCACACAGGCATTGGGTTCTTACTGTAAAAGTTTAAAACACCAGAAGTCTGAAACATGCAACACTTGTGACTCACTTCATTAATTTGGAATTTATCTCATAGAAAATTAAAACTCTGTTTACTAGCAAAGCATTTCTAGAAACAGAGGGCTCAACATTTCTCTGTAAACAGAGCGAGGCTGTGAGTCACTCAACAATGTGAACAGCTGCTGTGTCAGGTGTTAACCGATCCAGCTGTGTTTCCTCCCATGACCGTACAGCAGGGTTCTTCTCACAGCCCGTCATCCTAACCACAGAAACACACTCACTCTCACTCACTGTCAGAAAGCTGATACAATGAATGAAAGATTTTAGTCAGACCTTGGGCATCAGTCCACCTAAGTTAACAGAAAAGTTTGCTTTTATTAACTTAAAGTGTTTCATTGATGTAAACTGCTTGAAGAGTTTTCTGTGTCTGATCCAGACCCTGGCCTCCCGACTGAGTCGCATATTGTTTTCGACTTTACTCTGCCTTAAAAGAAACCTAGTAACCCCCAAGATGCACTTTACATTTTAATGTTTGAAAGAAATTCTCTCCTGACCAGTCAATCTTATGAAATACTTTTCTAGATGTATTTAAAAGTAATGACTGCTCATTATGGTTTTCAAAAGCTCAGCTTGGTACTGTCAAATTGTTCTTTGATTGACCAACAGCAAAAATAGGTTCCTGGATAAAACCCAGCAGAAAAACACACTTGGAAAATAAATTGGGCTTCTGGGCAAACACACTATTTCCTGAATATTACAACAGCTTTTGAATAGTTTGTGTTAATAAACTCCCTAACTGCTCAACCACAGTACCTACACTTGAATGATGAGACCTTTACAGGACTTTAGTGTATTCTGAATCTGCATTTACAGCTGCTGTCCCAACACTCAATACAAAAGTTTCCATATTTGCATGGACTAATGAACTGCAAACTTAGAGGTAGAAATCATGAATTGACTGTCTTCATCCATGAAATCAAATGGCATTAAAGTGCATGGTGAAGTAAAGAGAGAGGGGTTGCGGTGGGACAAACATGGTTCTGTTTCCCACTGGACGTGTGTGTGTACCAGAGTGAGAAAGAAAGGGAGGGGAGATGAGAACAAGGAATAGAGAATGAGAGAGGGAGAGAGAGGGGGGCGTACCAGTGCAGTCCCTCATGCCTCCTGCTCTATGTACAGTGCTCATTCATCCCAGTCTGGGTTCCTCCAATCACAGAGCAGCAGTCCTGCATGCAGGGCCTCCCAGCAGCATGGGGCCTCCACATGGCCATGTCAAGTGCCAGGCCCTCTTGCATGAGTCAACAAGGCAAGCATTAAAACTAACATGGGAGTAACAATGGGAGATCAAAATCAGAGTCTGTTGATTCACTAAGTAGAAGATTGAATGTAGTGGAATCTGTGTGGCGACAGAGGCAAAATTTAAAGCCTCTTACAGTCTAAAAATAACCTCTACCTCTGTTTGAAGTAAGGCATATGTACATTATAATGCTGGTGTGCAAAGATCAGGGTTGAGCATTACATATAAGGTCAGTATGATGAATGAGACTGCTATGTGACACTAGCTGTACCTGCAGAGAAAGGACACACTGCACTGAGCCGGCCTCACATATTACGCACACACCAGGGTTCTTAACAATGACATTTCCCATTAGTGACGTGAGAGAGACATCCTGTGATCTTTGAGTAATACACTGCATTTGAATGGGAACAAAATGTGTATGCACTCAGCTTGAATGCACAAGTGATTATTTAGAGAATTCATAAATGTGTGTTGTACATGTTACAGGAGTATTGCAAAAATGAAGCACAGGCTACAGCTTCACAACTTCTATGCATGTATCCTTTCTGGATTTTTCCACTCTGTAGCATGCACTCGTTAGTTTACTACTACTCTAAAGCTCACCCTACAACTGGGAAGTGATGTTCTAATATCTTTAGATGTGTACCAGCACCTCACCACTAACAGAACCCGCTTCAGTGTAACTCATTCTCTCTCATGTGACAGAGCAGACAAGAAAGAATGGATGGAATGTGAATGCAGGTTAGTTGATCAAGTGAGCGTATCCTGATCGCAGATTACCTCATTCACACACATCCAAAGATAAAGTAAACTAAAAGAAAAATATCAAAATAAAGAAGTAGCACCAGGTTTACATGGCTGATTGATGTGGTTATTATGAAAAGCTGGTTGACTGCCTCCATGTGATGCTCAGCGCTCTTCAAACACAAAATATTACCACAGCTTCACTCATCAGTCTTGAGATTTTTACATGAAGTGACTGATCAAGGCTTCCCCATTGTAAAATGAGCTGAAGTGACAAACAAAGCAAGTGCTGGGATAGAAATGAGGTTATGTTTAGGCCTTGGATTGAGGAAAGTGCAGAATGTGAACTTGGGTTTGCTCATAATAAACTATAAAGCACTATCAGAGCAGGTCTCAACTGTTTTTGAGCATCAGTTAAAATCACCTTGTGCAAAGTTTTGAATTACGCTCTGTGACAAAGCTCAGGGTGAAAAGCACAATCTATCTGAGCTGCATTATTTGAAAAGTAATATCTATTAGTGCTCCTGGGATCAAAGGATTAACAGATAGCAGCTTCACTTAATAGCAACTGGAAAAAGTTCATCACTATGTGCAATTGAGGTGCATCGCAGAGCAAAAGCTGCTAAAGGAGAATATTATCAATGGTCCCAAGGCATTTGCAGCACTTTGAATATTCTGTCAGTCTTATATTTTGGCATTAACTGGAAAGTACTCATTTTATTGCTAGTTAAACTCCTGTGAAGGGTTTTTAGCTGGTTATGAAACCGGCTGAAATCAATTCTGATGCCTCCATAAGATATGCAAGAGCAGATGAGACCCACAGTGATAGGACTGAATATTTCTAGATTACAATTTTAATTCCTGTAACTTCTAGCACAGGGTCAGTGTCAGGTCACACAGAAACAGTCTTTTTTTCCCATTCTCCACAGCAGTACTTTGCAGGGGAGTGTGTCCCAGAGATGACCCTGTACCTGTACTTTGGTGTGTTTTACTTGAAAAGTTTGTGCAGAAAATGCCATAATATTGGAATAACAGCTGAACGTCATACAGACAGAATATATGTATATGAATAGGCTTTAAACCTCTAGATTTCCTGGCGACATTGGCCGAGCGGTTTAAGCCCAAAATACAGAGGCTATAGTCCTCATAGCAGTGGTCATGGGTTTTGACCTTGACCATTTGCTGCATGTCTTCCTCCGCTCTCTTTAGCTGTCCTTTCAAATAAAAATGCCCCAAAAATATAAAAAAATCAACAAATCTAGAAGCATATATTTATTGGCTCACTATTTACCGTAAAAGTTTCTGTTGAAACCATAGACTGTATAAAATATGGACGTAAAATCCTTGATGTCACCCATTTGTTTCTGAAGAGCTGTTTTGAGACCAATCGGCGGCGGCAGCCATATTGCTCCTGTGGAGCCAGTGTGACGTAAAGAGGCGGAGTTTGAGCCTCCTCGCCAACAGCTACAGCGTTCCTGCAGGCAGCTGTGCCTCTCATTGAAAGACTCGTAATCTCAATATCTTCGAAATTGCCGCGTTAGAAAAAATTCACCCCCCTCACAGTGAGAGTAGATCAAGAAATGAGCTATCCAGACTACGCTCATCTTTTGTACCAGGCTGTTAACATGTTTATTTCTGCTGCAAAGATCGTCTTTTTTCCCATTCATCTGTATGTGACTTCCGGTACTTCCAGGGCCAGCCTCAAGCGGATCCTCGATGAACTGCAGCTTTTAACACTTCCGCATTGGACTCATATTTTTAGACCGGAGGTTGCCGCTTGGTTGAAAGTTGTGAATGGAGACAAACCTTGTTTTCTTCCATCAGACCATGGCATGACATACTGTATAACATGCATCCAAAATTGAACACTTATTGGCCAGCACATATCTTTAAGAGGGTGAGCTATTTGTGACTGAAAAATAACTCACAAAATAAATTCAACACAATACTTTGAACATCCCAAGAGAGCAAATCATTTGAATTCAAAGCAAACAAATCTATCTGAAGACTTCCCCTCCTTTCATGCAAACACTTCTGAGCTTATTCGCCTCCCTCCCTGGCAGCATGAATAGTCGCACACAGGGCACCATAAAAAATCAACATATTCACTGCACAAATATACCCAGCTGAAACCCAGCCCAGGGCATCTTTAAATAATATGCATCCTAATTTAGCATGGACTCTCTGGGGAGGGGATCAAGATGCACTCACAAATCGCAGCTGACACACCCACGCTTACACACAAGCAGACAGGCAGGCGGGCAGGCAGGCACATGGGGTGATTGTACCTCAGCAAACACACACACACATGCAGATGCTTAATTTACAGCTAATGTGTAATGAGGCATTCTCCACAGGCCCAACTGTCTGACAAGATCTGGGTTGAAGTCTCAAGAGATCTGAGTTTGTTTGTTTACAGAGTAACTGAAGACTATGATAAGTTTGGGTCCCAAGTTGAAGCAAAACAAGCCAAGTCATTATATACCTATAGAGCTAAAATTAATATTTAACATCATTTATGCATCAACTCAATTACAAGAGCAATCACATGAGGTCGTTAATGTGTTTTGTGCTCAAATAAGAGAGGATCTCTTAATCTGCTACACAACATGAAAGAACAAAAGGTGACAGTTCAATTACTCGTCATGTTAGAACCACAAGGAGGACTTACACAGTTATCATCAGAGCAGTCACACACTGATATCAGACACGAGAGCACTCACAGTAAAGGCCAATGCACAATTTTCCGCAGACAGCATACATCGCTTGACAAATTCAGTGTTTAATATTCTGTAGCTGTCCCTATATGGGAGGCTGAGCAGCTGGGCCTCAGGTGTAGACACAACAAACCAGAGCTGAACACACGCTCTGAACATTACAGACGACAGGAGAGCTCAGGAGGAGCTGTGGATGAGGACTCTAACTGGACCTAAGGTGGAGGCAAAGAGGCTAAGGAGCAATGAGAGCTGGGTATTCAGTTTGTTGGGGAGTTTTTATCGTTTCTATTTGTCCTTTATCTTTTTTTAAATGTCATTCAGAGTCATAAACAACTCCCTTTGTGTGCAACTTGGTAAAAACCTGACTCTACACTCCCAGCTCTAGAGCCACATTGATACCAATTATGCAACTGTAGATGAAGGGTAGCATCCAAAAATACCACCAAGATCACAGGGGTACCAATGCCTCGTGGACTGGTGCATCAAAGTCTGATCATTAGACAAAAGCTGTCAGCTGGAAGAAAGCTAGTGCCAGGGAGCAAAAACTAACTTTAAAGGGAATTTACAGCTGCTTTCAGCAGCTTTGTTCTTTCACTTTTAGCACCAATGTACAGTTACCCTTGCCACTTGTTCTTTACATGCCAAGTATGCCATTTATTGTATGAAAGACAGGAGGGGAAATAAGTCAAGCTGTGCAAAAGATGTGTGAATTTTTCTGGATAATTAGAGGACTACCTTAATGACCTAAATATAAGACATGTTTTCTTTTCCTTGAGATACATCTGAACAAACGGGATCATATTTTGTTCAGGGTTTAGTAATTAAATGCCAAGACAGGAGATGGCGCCTCTTATATGTACAAAGTGAGAAGTAAGAACTGTCAAACAGCCAAGAAATATGCTGCCACAGAGTGTGATGTCAGAAGATGATGAGCATATAAAGACTTTCTTAAAATGAGTGAGTACATTACAGAAAAAAACAGATTGAAGGGATGCCCATCACCAGACCTGTCATCCATCTGATGGACTGCAGCTGATTTCAAATTTGATAGTGTTTAACTAAACAAACTATAAGTGCATCATTATACACGTGATCATATTGTATTTAACCCATTAAGACCTAAAACGCCTGCTAAAAACGCCTTTAAAAACCTAAGCATGAATTGTACACAACCTCTGAAAACCTGAAGATTTTCTGGAAAAAAATCTGAGTTGTCAAATTTCACTAAAACCTTTATATCTCAGCCTCTGGAGCAGATAGAAACATGAAATGAAAACCATTTGATAGTTTAGAAATTGGGCTTTAATTGCAACAGCATTACTTTGCTCTTATGTGCATTAAAATTTTTCAAAAAATCATCAAACAACAAAAATATTAAAAATATAAATTAAAATGGTTACAAAATATTTTTTCCTGCAAGTGCATTTCATTGGTCACATCTTTGAAAAAAAACTCTCAAAACATGCACGTCATCCCCGTCATGTGTATTTCAGCGAATCACAGTGCATTTCATTAGTCACATGTCTTGAAAATGATGACACCGTCTGAAATGACTTACACGTTGCATCCGGTCTAAATGGGTTAAGTGTGACAATTTAACTTTGAAAGAACGTGACATGATTCATTTGAAAGAGGTGTTAAAGCATCAGCTGACCTTGTTATATTTGATTAAAATTGTTTTCTTTATACAAATAAGACTGGGTCTTCAAAGAATATTTTCCTAAAACTTAGTCTTGACAGAGAGAAGTTCATCTTATAATCAGAGTTATCATATATTCTGGTCATTACAGTAAAATGAAAAAATAGATTAGAGTGTTGGACTTGAAATGGGAAATGAAATGGAATGAAAAAAACCTAGATGCCCAATCTGCTTTTACAGCTGAACATTTACTCACCATGGCAATTTGCTCAAAATCAAAGTAAAGATTTGTTGCTGACCACAGCTTTTGTGGAACTTATATCGCAGTTCTGTGTTGTCACAAGCCAACAAACCTCCAGTCTCAGTCTTGAGTCCCCACCCAATTCTGTGTCTGAGTCCCCAAAGAGGAGTCCAAGTCAAGTCCCCATCAAGTCAAGCACCCTGGCAGGAGCTGTTACTGAGCAGGACAGCAGGTTAATGCACATGCAGGTAAAACCATGTCAGCCCCTTGCTTGAAACTCTAAACCATTAGAGCTCTTTACAAAAAACAACCAGCACAAGAAAACAGTCTTTATCAATAAAGAGGTTGGAGTTGTCCTCTCCATCTACCCCGGTTTAAATTCAGTCAATACTCAAGTCCAAGTCCAATTCATAAGTGCTGGTGTACTACAAAACAGGTTCAATTTTAATCTGGTACAATGTTAGAGCTTGTTATCTCACAGGTTAAATTTTTAAGGTTGTCCAATTGTGAATGTTTTAGAAGGTTGTCCAATAATCAAAGATTTATTTTCAGAAGCACTATGCTGACATTGTTCTGATGTTTTTAAACTTCTACCTTGGGGGCAACAAATTGGAAGAAAACAGGAAAGCATGGGATTTGTGGGAAAAGCGAAACTTCAAATTTCATGACATTAAATGTTTCATTTACAGCACAACCCGAAGTCTGTTACCCAGCACTTTCACTAGATTCCAGATATCTTCTTCTCACATTGTGCTAAGCACAAAATGTAACCTCTTGTGCAACTATACATTTCCATGACATTTAAGCTAGCAAGTGGACTTTGCCCAAGAGGACCCTGGTGCAGTTTGTGGAATAAATGGTTGACTTAAAAAAACTCGACAACGTTTCACTCCCACCACCACCACGCACAACATTGCACAGGGTCACTGCAGCAGCAGAATTCCCACAGGCAGATTCTCCTCTGGTGTTTAAAAGAAATATTAACTTAGTATGAATCAAGCTGCTGATATGACCCTGTCTGACCTAAGAATATTGGAATATAGGAATGATGAATAATAATGAACACAGGAATAACTATGTTTCTTTTTTTGGATCGAGCTTGAACTCTGAGACAACATGATGGGTTGTAGAGGTAGTCACTGATGTCACAATAAACGTTGTAATTATGATCCTTCATTGAGTTTAAACATGAAAGAAGTGAGGTGCTCTCAAAGAAAGATCAAACTGAGACTTGAAAAGTATACTGATGCTTATGTGCTGACTCAAAGGGTTCATAGTCAAGAGCAAATAAGCAAAGGCTGACAACGCGGATAACTCCGTATACTGAATGAAGGTCAGGACAGAATTTCTCGAATCCAACTGAGGAGCGTTTTTTATTTAAATCCTGTTTCTTTGAATTTGTTCTATAATTTACTTCTACTGTAAGATGAACAAAATGTCTATAGTACAACACCAGCTGCTCACTGCTTCCTTTTATCTGTGTCTGTATAAATATACACTAAAAGTTAATTCAGTAGAAGAAGCTTATTACCCTGATGACATTAGGACTGATGAAATATAATTATACTAAGCTGTGATTGCAATTTCAAATATTTTACAATACCCAGTAACACAAAGCAGGATCTTTGTATGTTTTCTGCTGAATACTACGGCCCTGAAGCAAAAACCATGTTTATAAGTAAAAGTTTTAGCCAATGTGAAGATCAGACCAAACTAAATTATATTAAACACAACTTCCTCAAAAAATAGAGCGTCCTCTTCAGCAACATAGTTAGTGTAAAACTGAAATGTAGAGGTTCAGTGTGTAGAAATTAGGGATGGGAATTTACCGTAATCCTTGTAATCGACTACTCGAATTATCTAATGAACAATTACTCGAGTACCTGCAGTTATTATTTTTTTAACCATTAACAAAAATAAATAAATAAAAGTCCGTCGGACACAGACCTACCGGACCAGAGTTGTAGTAAGTTCTGCTGCCTTTTGTTCATACATCTTTTCCACTCTCGTAGTTGTTGTTCTCTGTGATGGTAGCTTGTACTCCGACTCGACTAACGCGATCAGCTCTATGAAGCCTTCTCCTTCCACAAAACTTAATGTGAGCATATCTCCAGTTACCATTTTGGTTATTATCAGGCTAATCTTCTCCGCTCTGGTTTCATCACAACGACGTGTGTTAACAGGGCGAGCAAAAGACGTGATGCGAGACTGCCTGTTATCCATCTCCGCTGTTTTCTCCTTGTTTTTTAAGCGTATGTGGTTAAGCATCAAACTAGTATTTCTATGGTATGCAAGTTTAACGCCACATATCTTGCACTGCTCATTAACTTCATAGTTTTTTTCGAAGCACTTCCAGACATCACTTTTTTTAACTGACATGTCGCAGGTGTTGCAGATGGTTCTGTGTTTGTTGTGCTTTTCTTTTGGTGGATTAATATGTTTCTAGAGAGTTGCCGTAGCCGCCGTAAAACAGTTGTTTTTGCTGAAATCTGGCTCGGTGTGTTCTAAAGCTGAAGTCGTGGCCGGAGAAGTCAAATGTTTATATCCCGTTAATTATTTTCCTACCTAGTATATTCAGTTAAAACAAAAAGCACATGGTCACACATGTAACGCTGTATGAGTTCAAGTTATGTTGCCAGGTGCCCAAGTAACAAAATGCTATTCGAATAATGGGATCAACAGCGAGTACTCGAGTACTCGAGTAATCGTACCCATCCCTAGTAGAAATGGGAATATTTAGCCATAACTGGTGGTCAGATTGTAGACTGAAACACTCCCATGCTCACCCTTCCTGTCTGTCACGCAACGGTTGTCTTTGAGCAAAAGAAGCTCCTGTGACGCATGATGAGGATGACTTAACCACTAGGCACAGTCATCGACCCAACAACCATTCTTTTCTTCTTTGTCTTCCAATGGTTGCATTTCACAAGGCCACCCACTAAATACAAAAACACGTATGTTACTAGTTTGTCCGTTCTGTGCTACTGTAGATACATGGTGAAGCAAGAAGCCGGCCTCCATTGAAGGGGACCCGTTGCTGTGTAGATACAGAAAGCTCAATCGATTTTATATCCAGGTGAATACAAATTAATCTGAACACACTTGTTAGTATTATATTCAATTTTTACCAAGTCTGTTCTGCTAAATGCTGCTAAATACTACAAACTGTGCCTTAATCCTGATGCATCCATCCCTCTTTTATTCTACCTCTTGCTGCACACACAAAGACAGACTCTGCAATTATTACTGATCTGAAAATAGTTATTCACCAGTTTAGCAACAAAAAGGATATTCGCATATTCGCAACGACTCTGCCTCTTTTGCCATCCTTAGACTCAAACTTTATTGCAGTATTGATAAGCTCCAACATCAATGAATTTTAGGTTTTGAAAAACAGGGGACTGGATTTCTAAGTGAACCAGGTTTTAATCCCATCCCATCATTAATGAATGAAGAGATTTCAATCAAATGATTTCATACCAAATAGGACAAATTTGGTGCTCTTGGGGTGGATGATCGTATGTGACACACTCAAGCAGTGAAGCACCAAAGCTCCCTCATGAAACTGTTGCTGTGTTTACAGTTTTCATGTGCATATTAAAAGACCAGGGGCTCCACAACAATCACATTCATTTGCTCATAAAGTCTTGCAGGAGAGCAAATGTTTATTTCCATTATGTCCTTTAATAACCGTGCAGACTGTGAACACACAGACACTCAGGCACTTTGGTTGCTTGTGATGTGTGAAGTGGAGCTGACATATTTTCATTTGATCTTTAGAATGGACAAAACAAGCTCTTTGTTTGTGGATGTAGCCATGGCCCTTGCCCTCAAATTCGCCCCAACCAGCGCCCGCCAATTCATCCCTGTCCCAGCATCACCCCCAACCCCCACCCACCAGCCTAAGTTCCCACAACTAGGAAAACACTCACGACATTCACGCTCCACTTTCTAAACCCCACAAAACGCACACACAGGGAAACATCCACACACTGAGTCACCCTCAATCACTGTGTTATTAACGGTCTCTGGGGCCATGTAGTAATAACACATGATATATACTAATCTGTTCTTCTGATCATAAAGCATAGCGGTTCTGTTGGTGTTTTAAAGAGCTTGTGAATACAAATGTGGTCTCTGCTCTGCACACTTTATCTCTTATATTTAAATAGATTTTTGTCTTTGATTTACTGAATGTTCTCTTACTCATTTTATAAATGTGATATTTTATCAATTCAAAAGCTTTTTAGACAGCCACCAAATGTCAAAACTGTTTGCTACCAACTTCCGATGATAAATCTCACACTGGAAAGAAATCAATTTCCTTCTCACTCTTATCGCATACAACCTCCATCACAATGGCCATTTACCTGTGAGAGATTTCATCATGGGATGTGATCGCCCCTAGTGTGGCACTCTCTCTCTCCTGTCAGGAGGATCTCAAGGGGAGTAATTCCTTATTCTGTCTTTGCTGGAGTCCACCGGGCACGGTAATCTAACTCTATATAAATTGTATCCTCTGACCTTCTCCCACTATATCAGATTGAAGTCGAGGAGGCATACCCCTAGTGCCTTCTTTCTAAGGCCCTTCTATGCATAATTGAACAGTGAATAATGGAACTTGTATGATAAAATTATAGTATATCTCAAAGGAAAGGTTGCAGTCTACCTGGGTGTGCAGAAGTACTTTAGAGTTTCTGATATATTCATTTCCCACACTTTTCTCTGCAAACCAATCCTAGTGCACGATATTGCTTTATTTCTCAGCATGTATAGGTGGCAATCACTGCAGAGTGTGTCATACCAGAGCTGAAGTGGCAATACAACTATGTGAAAACAATTTCCAGATAGAAGAGAAGGATAAAATACTGATGAGTGAGAAAAATAGCCATAGTCTGTCTTCTCCTTGATAGAAATGTGTGTTCAACTTGGTTTAGCAGGCAGAGAGGCAACACTCACAAGCAGTTTAGCATGACAACACTGAGATCTGTGAAGACATTTTCAAACGACACATGCTGGAGAAAGCATTATTGTGAGTTTGTTTTTTCCTAAGTTAATTTTTAGGTACGTGTGCCTCCATTAATTACGACACCTGTAAAAAGACAGGAGATGTGGGATGCAGCAAAGGGATGAGAGTGAGACCAGAAGTCGAACTAGCGAGTGTTGTGACAGGACCACAGCCTCTGCACGTGGGGGTGCATCCCAAACACAGAGCAAAACCGGCACCCCAAATATGAGGTCTACTGAAAATGACATCCAAGTGTTTCAAACAACAAATGCAAGTCTCTTTTTGAAGGTGCAGTTTATATAAAACAACAACCTTTTTTATAACTCTTGTAACAACTAAATGATGATCCAAATAATTAACTTTCACTAAAGGTTGTAATTCAAACTGTGATGCACTTTAGACTTCGATTAGTTTAAAACATCTCAGGAGTCATTTTAATGCCAGTCCTAACATTAATAAAGCCACCCTTTGGAAATCTCAGTCACTCTGTCAAACACACATGTACACACTGTCCCAACTATCTGTATCAAATGAAATACTGAGAAACACCAACCTACCAACAATGTACAATCAAACTTTAGGGCAGTTGCGAACATTTTCAAAAATGTCCATCTTTCAGTTGGAACTTGAGAGTTTCTCTGCTTTATGTCCGTGTAAAGGCTTTTTAGATAACTGTAGTTTACGACATCTTTAATTCAGTTCCCTCCTCACATTTAGCTGAGGACAGTTTGAAATGTTCTCAGATGTCTTTCCTTTTGATAAAATATGTATGTATCTATAAAAAAAAAAAAGTTGTGAGAGCAGAAATGTTTGGCATGCTGTCATTGTTTTCCTGGCACTGAAGACCATTTAACTGTATTACCTTTAGTATTCTGCACAGGTCTTTGTAATGTTAATCCTGTGGCCACTCTCTCACCCACTCGTCGCCACCAGTGTGGGCAGGCAGACTTTCCTCTCCAACCAGCAGGATTACACTCTGAGGAGCCACCACTGTGTCTGGGGAAATCAAACTGCTTGTGTGCATCTCTCACAATCAGCTTTCTCACGCACTCTTCTTTAACTTTTTGAAAAACCAAACATAGACAGAGTATTCTTTTGATCACTCTCTCTGCTAAAATCCTCCCGTTTAACTTTATGAGAAAGTGAGTGGAAGCAGCGTCCCGTGCAGCACAGACATTATTAAACAAGGAGGAAGAAAAGTTGTGATTATTTTATTGGCAAAGCAGTCGACAGATTAATTACACAGCTCCGTCTTCAACACCAGGGCCAAGCCCACATGTCTGCATAATGAGCCCCTTCTCCTGTTCGATCCCAATCGCCTCTGCTCACTTCAAAGCCCTGTGGCTGCTCTGTGGCACCGCTCAGGGAGCTGCTCCTTGGGCAGTAAGCCACAAGTTCACTACGAGAAAAGCCTTCCAGTCCGTCCCAAGAGAGGCACCCATGAAGTAACAATACACCCCTACCTCATACGCACCGGAGGGGCCACATGAGGTGAACACTGAATCCGGTGCGGACACTGCACGAACCATGCAAGGTGCACAATCCCTCAGTAGCTTTCCCTTGTCTTTTATCACAGCACACTTATGTTATGAGTAACTGCACTTTAGTGTAACACGAGTAACCCGTTTCCTCACACATGCACACAACTAAAATACATGTGGATGATTAAAGTGAGCGCGTTACCTTGCTTGGATGGACCACAAACCAGCAAAAGAAGACAGAACAGCCAAATTGTACTCTCCACCGCCATGTACAGCCTTTGATTTCCACCAGTGGGGTAGCAGCGTTCGTCTATACAACCAGCTATACCGTTATAGCGACATGCATACGTTGGAATCCGCTATTGTCTCCGCCGGTGCGTAAAGGAGTCTCCGTGAATGTTTTAGGTCTCTATGGTGAAAAAGTCACATTTGATTTCCCAAACGAGAAGGTTGCATTAGTCGGGGGAGAGCCGTCGTGTCTCTCGGCGCTTCAACGCCATGTTGCGAACGAATGTTAAGTGTGTGTTGGCTGCTGGTCTACACCACACCACACAGACACACACACATGCTAGTGGACGCACACACGCGCGCGCACGTTCACCAGACATTGGCTGGCTGGCTGCTCGTCGCTGGAGTCCTGAAAAGCTGTCGGTGATTCTAACACACCCCTTCTTCCTCCTTTTTGTCCAACTCCACGCTTCCTAAAGACAGTTGGAGGATTCATTCAAAGCGGGTACGCCGGTGAAACACTTGCAGTATCAAAATTGTCAAAAAATATTTAACCCCAGGCGCCCCTCTCTCTCTCCCTCTCCCTCTCTCCCTCCTTGTCTGTCTGGAATGATGAATTCGTTAGGGTAATGCTTCATTCTCTGCTAGATTAAAGCGAAGTATGCAGAATGGTCACGCTGAGCGGTTATCTGTAATGACTGCAAATGTGTTGCCCCGAATGAACCCAATGTTGCAGACAGTAGTTAGATATGAGCACACAGAGAACTGGAGACACATTTTAGTGCAGACGTTATAATTGTGTTCTGATCATGCAAAACCATCACTCATTCATTCATAAAATGTTATAAGGACATCCCGGCGTGTTGTTAATTTTTCTCTGTATGTGCAAGAGAGCATGCACCTTTGTTTATGCACATGCACGGATATGAATGTAAGGCTGAAGAATGCCCGTGTGTAATAAAGCAGGTCTGGCTGGGGGAAAAAATGGAGAGTAGGAGAGGCACATGTGCTCCCTGTGCAAGAGCAAGGAGGAGGAGGAGGAGGAGGTGGTGGTAGGGACGAGGGGGTGGGGGGGGGTGTTGGTGGTGTGCATCCCAATCAATCAGCCGGCTCGCCTCCTGCACTGAGTGCTGAGGGACCCACTGACTTTTGCACATAGCCGGAGCCAGCTGGAGCCCAGCCTTCCTCGCGCAGACAAAGACTCGCCTCGTGCAGCACTCTCAGCATCACTGATACCAGCAGCATCCCAGCATTCACTAGCAAACCCAGAGAGAGCGGTAGAGACAAACACACAAAGGCTTTAACAAGTCAGATACAGATATACAGCAATCTACATGCATATCAAAGCGGTGACCTGTTACACTGTAAAAACAGGGTTGGTCTTTGAAGTTCCACAATGGGATACACACCATTTGATGTGACATCCACTTAGACAAAAAAAAAGCCTTTGGATGAAAAGAAAATACCACCCATTATTGAGGCATCTTGGACCATTATATGGAAGAAACATTTGTGCTTTTGAATACAGCCTTCTTTGTTTGTAGATTTAACAATGTGTCGGAGCATTCCATATATAATATTCCATATAATGCATTGAAGAAAGAACATAATCAAACAATGATTGAGTTTCACTTGGGATATAATATTTTTAGCTAAGCTCGGTTTCTTATCTCTGTGCATTCATTTAATCCTGATCCATGATGGATTTGAGCTGATGAAATGAAATGGGATGGATGCATTTCCCAGGTGTCTGATTAAAGCGAATGTCTGGGCCATCAGCAAATGTGATTGCATCGGAAAACTAATAGCATTGCTGTGTCCTCTGTGATTGTGGTCAAGCTGTAATTTCCATGATACTCCCGTTTCCCCCTCCCGCTCCAGTGGAATAATGAACACAAACTACCAGCTGCTCGCAAATTGCTCTACAAAAGCGTCATGATCTGAACACACAAGCCATCTGAATGAATTAGCTACAGATAAATTTTGTCACAAAATGTTGACTCTTCACTTTTTACAGGAGTTCTGGCTGTGTGCCACTGTTCATCATACCATGTACATGCGCTGCTTTACTGTGTAGTCATTGTACAAAGTGCTTTTACAGTGAGGCCCTATAGTTGTCAATCCACCATTACATTTTTATTTATAAAGTACCAAAGCATAAACTGTAAAATTAGGGAGCCGTCTTTTTCTAATATTAAAAGATACAGATACAGGACTTGTGTCCTGAAAGAACCACATGAGCTACCCAGCAGAGGGCATGACCCGCTCTTTGCTATGTTCTTAATTACAGGTAACCCAGTTCCCTTTAACCAAAACCCAACTGAACATGCTGCAGCAACAGTTGAAACTCGGTCTGCAATGGTTACCCTCAAAAACCATGGCTGGCTGCTCAGTCTGGTTTGTATGTATTTTAATGTTTGTGGCTCTGTGACTGAATATCATCCTCTCATCACCATATTTCAAAGCAGCTTTGTGTAGAATTATTACAATGTGTTTGTAAAATAACCAGATTTCATTACAACAGAATTCTATTCATAATGAAGGCAGATTGCAGAGGATATTATTTACACGTTTGATGCTCTTCCCGCTGAGACCAGTTGGGACACTGAACTTGTCTGACTTGAGTCAAGAGTAAGAGGTTTTAATACTTTATCTTGGCTGTGAGAGGAGTGTCAGAGTTACTGTTTTTCTATGATAATACTTTTTTTTCTCCAACAAACAATATTGTAGTAAGTCAATGAGGAGTTTATCAACTCTTCTGCAGTCCAGGAAATGTCAATCTTTGTAACTACTGTGTGCACAGTGAGAGAAAAGCACTTACTCTAACTGCATGGGATGAGTTTCAACTCACTTGTTTAAAGTGCATGCTGTTTAAATATATTATCAAATCAACTATTTAAAACGCTGCTATGCTTATCGCAACAATACTTTGAATGATGTAGAGATAAATCTGGAGGGATGTTCATGGTAAGTGTTTCATGTCTTTGACCATCGCAAAGTCACGCTGATCAGTCATCAGCTTGTGTCCTGGAGGCTTGATTGCTACTTTCCTATGGTTCTTATTTTTTGAGCCTTAGCACCCAATGGGCCAACTTTTATCCCAGTTTTTTTAAAGAACACTTGACTACAATGTGTAAAACAATGAATCATCAAGTCAATCTTGCAAAATGTTGCTCTGTTTGACTAATTGAAGTCATTTTACATTTTGTTCCTGTAAACCAGCCTGAATCCATCCCTTTGCTGGGATCTGAATAATCCTAACATTTTGGATCAAAATGATCCCAAAGTTATACTTTTTTTTCTCATCAACAATAATATTTCAAGGTTTGATCCCATCTGAAAGTTTTAATCTGATCAGATTACTTTTGCAGAACTGGGCCTAGGTGATTGTGGGTTCCAGAAGGTATTAGGGAACAAGATTGATCTGAAAGGAATTACTGAGATGTGCCGATGGAACTGACTTAAAATCCAACAACAGAAGTCCTTAGTGTGTGGCAGCATATTGATTCTAGCTCTGACCATGTCATGTTAATTTACTTTCTGTTATGGTCTTCCTCACTAGTTTTTGTTTCTTTCAGTTCTGTCTTCCCACAGATCCAAGTGGCTGTTTCTGTGGGATGCTGCTCCATGCCCTCTGACGTGAATTTGTCTATCAAGGACCTCAAATGTTGAGGCAGCAGCCTGTAACCTCTCATGGCCTTAAGATTCAGTGTCAGATGACGTGTTGGTGCAGACATGCTTTCACTGCTTTCACCAACTCTGCAAACCAATGAAGGTCAGGGGAGTCAGATGGAAGATGTACTCCTCATGCTGCTGCTAAACACTTCTCCAAAGATCTTAACTGATGTTGTGTGACGGTGAGTTTGGAAGTAAAAGCTTCTACTTTTCTATTCTTGACCAGAATGGTTTTGAAACTCACTCTGGTCCACTCAATCAGCCTCTCCTGCCTGAGCAGCTTCCGCCTACAGTCTCATGCCAACTCTCTGGTGACAGATCATCTGCAAAGGCCATGATGGGAGGTTGGTGCTTAGTGGATTTCATCTTGGGCCTCTGCACTCTGGCTCAGAGCAGATTTTACGAGCATGCTCATGGCCAAGGAAAACAAATTTACTGAGAGGATGCCCCCTGTGATTATCCCCACTTCACTCTTGGCCTGCATGATGTTATTGCTAATAATGTAGTTATTATTCATTACGGCTATCCTAAAAGAACACTTACGGCATGATATTTGTTGCATATGTTATTGTTGATGCTATAATAAATAATAAATGATTCCTTAATAATGAAAGCACAATTATATAGTCTGTAATTACTATAAAATAAAAAGATGTTCATCTCTCCTAGGAATAGTCTAATGTAAATGTATATCAATGATTTCATTATGAGACTCATTAATCACTCAGGGTGCAAGGATTGCAGTATTCATATGACAAAATGATGCATGGAGAATTAAGAGGAAGCAGTTTGTGTTTAATAGATTATAAAAGGATCATTATTACATGTTTTAATTGTCCTTTTTTTGTCCAATATAAATTGTTTGGATAGCATTATGTCTTCTAGTTTAGGAGATGGAAAAAACATATCAGTGATTAAAAAAACATATCTGTTGTCATCATCACTGCAGAGATTGGTCCTTCAGCTTGAGATTCAATACTGAAACATTAAGAAATCACTGTGACTGTCAGTCACTAATCAATATGTTATAATACCTTGGGCTTCTTACTGAGGTAGAACTTGTGAGACAATCTTTTAAATTCATGATAATTTAAAGGAAAAAGAAAGCAGTTTCTTACATACTGGGCTGTTATTTCTTTATTGTAGTTGCCATGTAGTTTCAAACGTAGATTTTCACTCATCCCAGTAAGAACAGCAGTTGTTATGTGGTTTGAAATTCAAAAAGAAAAGTAATTTGTCATCCTGCTTCTTTCTCTTTCGTGTTTTTGTCTCTTGTCTACAGGTGTCACAGTCTTGAGTCTGTGTGGTTTGTGTGTTTGAATGCAGAGTACAGTAGCATCCGTGGTGGCTGTCTCTCATCTCTCTCAAGGTCAGAGACACAGAGCTTCATCTGACAGCAGAGCGTCTCCTGAATAGAAAAAGAAATGCCACAGCCTGGCTGACAGACAGATAGAGCAGCGCCCCCAGCTGGACTTAATGAGAAGTGACCAGACACATGCATGCATCATTCATGTCAGCGCTACAAAGGCAGTAGCACTGATCAGAATGCAGAAAAATCCCAAAGCACAAAGACAGATGTTTTCTACACACCAGAATTGACTATATATTGCTTTTGTTTGTTGTATTCATTTAGCCTTTTTCACATACATTGAGAATCAACTAAACCTTTATGTTGAGCTAAAGAAAAAAATCATATATCTGTGCCCTGTTTCCGGAGGGGTTCAGTCACCAACTGTGAACTGTTTAGTGAACAAACACTGTACGCTACGGTCCATGGTTCATGTTTGGATATGTAAATGAGGTTGGTGTATGATTGCCTCGCCACAATGTTATTCCACCTCCTTCCGCTGGAGGGTCGCCCTCCAAATGCTTGGTCTGGAGGAAAGCGTCTCCATAGAAACCACAACAACGGTGGCACATGAGCTCAGGGTTTGACTGGGCAAATGGAGGACAATGACACAAGGGGTGCACTGGCACTGGGCCACGATGGAGAGCATCAAGCAGGGATATTGAGTGTTGAACAACAGACACTTACTTTTACCTCATTTAGAGCTCATTTAGACACCCAGAGATGAAGATAAATAAATGTGCTCATGTATTCAGAAACAAGTGGACTGATGTGAGCGTCAGTGCAAGAGTTTGTGCATGCGTTATGGTGTAGTACTTTGTATTTAACCAACATAATATGACTGTGTAATGAGTTTTAAGCAACTGAATAAGAGCTGATCGGGACACAAATCAGGATAATGATCTTAGAATATGAATGAATAATCCATTGTTACTTAATCCAAAGATTCAGTGTAGTTAGCTGTGAGTCCTTTATGCTTTAATTGGTTTTATTTTAAGCAAAAAAAGATTTGTTATTTTAATCCCAAGTAGACTTTCCCTTAGAAAAACATACTGTGTATCTGTGATGTTTAATGAATGTTGATGCAAAAATGTTAGGCTCATCTCTCATAGTTCATTTCCTCTCCCCTTCTCTCTGCCTTTTTTTTTGGTTTTCCCAACAACACATTCTCAGTATCTCACTATCTTACCCGATGCTTAATATCCTGCCTTCTATCTGTTTCCCATCCAGGGCGATGACAAAGCATTCGGCAAAGACGACCCAGAAAAGACTCATTGTGTTGCATCAGAGCTGGCTTGATAAAGCTCATGGGGTTAAATCTGACTTTCTTATTCTAGTCTTTGCAGAGTGCAACACTGTCAGTGAGCTGGAGTAGGAGGGAGAAGGTGGGCTGTGTTAATGCAGAGGAGCACCATTAAGCCTTGAAAGGAGCAGCCCTTGTCCTAATTAGCTTTAAATGTAGATTCTGAATGAGATTATCACTTGAAAATTGCGAGGCATCGGTTAAAGAAACTCATCTCAATGGCGGCCTTGTTTGCATGGAGACGAAAGAAGCAGAATAAAAGATGGAGAGAGAAAGACGGACAAAGAAGCAAGATTACGAGACCACTTATAACCAACTCATTCTATGTCATGGTGGCCCAGAACAACCTGTCAGAAACACGTCTAGACTAAAACTCTTTCTGATGAATATTAATGGAAAGGAGAGAGGGAAAGGAGAGACTCCTGAGAGTGACAGTTAGAGATAAGGGAGGAGAGGAGGCCAGCTTTCAAAGCTTTACATACACAGTGACATTGATAAAAGTGGTCAAAAGTTTTCTTATAATTCATATGTAGCTGGCATATCTTTGCACATAAAGAAACAATGACTGCTCACATTTTAGATGTTACCTTCAGTAGGCTTCCCTTCATTATTATTATTATTATTATTATTATTATTATTGTTATTATTATTATTACTATTATTATTATTTTACCTTTTTTTTTCTTCACTAAATTTCAAATTCAAAATCAGCCCTAGTTCGGATGACCCGGGGACAACCTGCCTCCTGTCCAGTGTAAGTTAGGATGGGTTATTCCAGAGGATCCTAACCAGTTTAACTGGTGTAAAAATTAGTCGCAGTATGGATGTGTGCTTAAAGAATTTTTAGTATTTTGCACCTTTTAAAAACTTTGACACTTGATGCACAGAAAGGGACTTGCAGTGTATTTTTTATAATGAAGGTGTGGACTGTATCTGTTTTTTTTTCTGACTGATAAATACATTAATAGATAGTTTCAATGTCAAAAATTGCAACCACATTTCCCCCTGACACCACAAATTAGGCAGCAAGTATGCTCGACCTCCAGAAAAAAAGTCAAGCGAAATGGTAATTTCAAGTTTCAATGGCCTCTAGTTTTGACCAGTTAATAACTCTTCTTGACTGAGCTGTCTCTTCAGTATTTACTATATACAGAGATTAATACACAAGCTTCATTGGTGATATCATCACATGACCCACATGGGCCGATCAGGGCCAGTGCACCTGTTAAGTTATCACTTGCCATGACAGTGAAGCTTCCAAATCCACGGACAGTCAAAATAAAGCACTAGCATAAACACCAGTTAAGGCTTTTTGAAAAGGGAAGGACACTAACTTCAGTATTTCTTATTTCTTGCAAGAGTTTCATTTAGAACAAGGACCCAAACATGATATTTTTGCCTGTGTTATGGATAATATGTATCAGTTACAAATCAAATAGTTGGATTTAAGTCAGAAACCAGTAATATCAAAATTAGCAAATATGATTGTCCAATTATATTATTGGTGTAATCAAAAGTTATTTGACTAATATGTGACTTGACATTAAAAATATCTAAATAGATAAATTATTTACCCCTTTTCAAATGAACTCAGACGCCTTACTTCATACTGTAAACGTGTTATTGTGGTCACTTCAAAGGTGCATGATACTGTTGTATTTACACTTATCAAATCAGCAACCAAGTGTTCCTGCTTTAAGACGTCTTGGACTCTACACTGTGGCTGGACTTTTGCTCATGCATAGCTCCAAATTTAAGTCATGTGACACCCTATTATAGATGAATAACATCAACTTCATTCATCCTTCACACGACCTTTTAAAAAGGTTCTTCAAACTAAGCAGTGATGGACAAAGTACACATCTTCATTACTTAAGTCAAAGTATAGATCCTCCTGGTCAAACATTACTCCAATAAAAGTGAAAGTTGTTCTGTCAGATTATTACTTTGGTTAAAGTCCTGGAGTACTTGTTTTAAAAAATACTTAAGTATTCAAAGTACTTCTTAAAAAATCTCAAAACGTTGTATTTTCACAAAGCACGAGTGCAGACAAGAATACATAGGAGTACATTCTGTAACATCATGTTTATCTAAAAAACATTACTTGAAATCTCTAAAAACTATACCATGGAATAAAAAAAAAAACGAAGTTACTCCA
Organism: Notolabrus celidotus; assembly: GCF_009762535.1. Classification (NCBI taxonomy): domain Eukaryota; kingdom Metazoa; phylum Chordata; class Actinopteri; order Labriformes; family Labridae; genus Notolabrus; species Notolabrus celidotus. The sequence goes on from NC_048274.1 coordinate 27,919,461, forward strand.
AGCACAGACAACTTAGTTTGAAATGTTCATCTGGAATTAAACAAACGTTACGTAGCTCAACACGCTTTCTCAGGTTGGACAGTGAATGTTTGTATGTTTGAGTAGAGTGGGAAACAGGGAGAACATTTCAAATAATACGTATCATTCTTCATTTCAAAAACCTCTAACACAGGTTGAAGATATGGGTGCTCAGGTGGAGAATTATAGCCATCATTACCACCTCTAAATGAACTGCCTGATCTGAGTGAAGTCTGCTCTGTGTTTGCTCCACGTTCAACCAAGGGATCAGATTTCAGAAGAGAGAAGGAAATTCATGAGCTGACGTCAAAGTGAAAGTAGTGAGTAACAAGAGCACTGATAGAAATGTAATGAAGTAAAAAGTACAGTGATTGCCTTCTAAATGTAGTAGAGTAAAAGTAATAAGTTCCCCCCAAAAAATAATACTCAAGAAAAGTACAGATGCACAAAAAATGTATTTGAGTACAGTACTCATGTAAATTTACTTTGTTACTGTCCACCACTGAAAGTAAGACAGTATGCCATCATGTGTGCTCAGTGCCAAGAAACAGTCTTTTGTTAAATCTATAAAGTTAGACACTAACCTTAGAAAATCAGTTTCTGCAGTGAAACAGCCCCCTCTGCTGGAAAGCTGAGATCATTTTAGCATCTTGATCAGCTACAAACTCATGTTTCATATTCAAGTTCCGGGCACTGTTACGACCAATGGTTTATGTTTTGACCCATTATTGAGCTAATCAGAGTTTACACAATGCAAAAGCACATATTTCCAGCCCATTGTCTTATTGCACAAGAGTTATTATCCGTCTAACATTGCTTCATTCTATATTAACTATACTTTACCGTAGACCCATGCATCTTATATAACCTGCGTGCATTATTTTTCTGCTGCAAACCAGCCATCATACATGAACTAACTCACACGTGGGATATAATTAGGCAGTTTCTCGCGTTTCAAATGGACTGTTATTCACGGGGGTGTTTTCAAATACAACTATTATGGAAACACTTGTGGTATTCTAGTCGGTCTGTCAGGTTTCAGCACCATGGACAGAGAGCTAAACACTGATTGGGTCAATAATACAACGTCAAGGATTAGAGTAATCTGTCTATTGGTCTGAGTCAAAGTGACAGCGGAGTCAAGCGCGCTGATTGGCTGAGGGTAAGGATCATTGGGATTTAGCGCTGCGGCCACACTGTGCTAAAAAGAGTGTTATATTAGTTCAAAAGTTTGTCTTACAGATATCGTCTGATTGATCACCTTCGATATCTGATACTCTTTGCCTGTTTCCAAGGAACACTGTGCACTTTGCAGAGAGAGGAGTCTGCTCTCTGAGGAGGTAAGCAGATTATGTTCTCCATGAAATCCGTAATACCTACTATGATGGCTATAGCTCTCTGTCCAAATATCCTCATGACTTCGCTAATATACCATATTGTTGACACGTGTTGGTGCAGCCTGAGTGTGTTTTCTGTCGTCGTGTGTTCCTGGTGTTACTGAAGTCGTGTGAGGCCATTTTCTGGTTGGATTTAGTGAAACCGGAAGAATTCAGTCTCTGCAGATAAGCAGCGTAAAGACGGTGACTGGAGGGCTCTCACATTAAATCCCCCGACAGGACGTGTTAGCTCAGTTTACAGCACTTCTTTTTAACAGCCCATTCATCCCATTAAATACGTTTCCACACCTCTGACGTGCATAATTTAACTCTACATGGCCACACATGTCATATAATGGCTCTAACATGAAGTCAGCACAACTAACCCTTTGTCTTTCTTACAGGCTAAAGACACTGAGGAAGAAGGAAACAGCTAGTTCTATACTTTTTCAACATGGCAGGTCAGTAATTATAGAGTCATTAACTTGGTTTACTTGCATTATTATTATTCTAATTATTATTATTTTAATCATTGCTTTAACATCTATTTATCTTATTTAACTATTTGTCTATTTATTTCTTGTATCTGATCTTGTTAATGCAACCTTATTTTTTTACTTTTCATTCCACTATTACTTATTTATTAATTTTACTGTATTGATTTTATTTTTAAGTGTTTCATTTATAATCATGCCTTTTATAATTTTACCATTGCTGTTGTTTTCTGTCTCTCTGTTATTCTGTGAAGCACTTTGGGCTTTATGTTTTTATGAATGAAAAGTGCTATATAAATAAAGTTGAGTTGAGAGTTGGATAAAAGGTAGCCTGACATGATTAACTATTCTAACATTGTTTCTCTTAGAGCCGAACTTCCCCCCGTTGCCAGGCTTCATTCCCATGAAGCCCTGCTTCTACCAGGACTTTGATGAGATCCCTGAGCAACACCGCAGCATGTGCAAGAAAATGTACCACCTATGGATATGTGAGTGAAGCAGAAGTGTCAAAAGTATTCACATTCATTACTCAAGTAGAAGTATAGATACTAGGGTTTAATAAGACTTCTGTAGAAATTGAAGTATCAGCTCAAGCTTTTTATTCAAGTAGAAGTGTAAAAGTACTACTTTCAAAACTACTTAAAGTATAAAAGTAAAATTAATGTAAGGGGAAAAAATGCTATTAAGGACAAAAGCTTAGGCTGCGCCACAGGGGCCTATTCCCTATCCCACCTGCCAATTTTTTATTTTTTTTCTGAAGGCCATAATGACTATAATGTTATACTAATATGTTAATGTTGAAATATTAGGGTTGCACTTGTTTCAGCCACGTTCATTCCCATTGAAAATGAACGCATTTTAGTACAATGCAAATGCATTAAAGAACCATATATGTGTACTACTGAGCATTAACGTGTTTCATGGAGCAGAGGATATGATGACTAGTTGCCTATAAGTATTTTCATGGTGGAAAAAAGTCAAAATTCACAGGCATATTGCCTTTATTGAAATGATGTACATTCAAGCATCAAGCACCCACACACATCCAAGACCCGGAACTGTTGGTGTTGACCAATAGGGTCTTACTCAACATGAAGGCTAGATCGCTTCAAACTAATCTAGGCTAGCCAAAATGTTTGATTACTTTACTAAGACACTATATCACAAAATGCGCATAAATGTAACAAGTAAGAAACTTGGCCTCTTTTCGGATGGCGTGATTTATCTGGATATGTTTGGTTTTTTTTGAACGATGACAAGCCAAAATGAAATAGGAGTAATGAGGCTATTTTTAAAATGTAAGGAGTAGAAGTAAAAATTTGGCCAAAAAATAATTACTCCAGTAAAGTATAGATACCCAAAATTTCTAGTTAAGAAAGGTGACAAAGTATATGTACTTCGTTACTTGACACCTCTGGATGAAGCCATGTAATACTGTTAGAACAGCTTTTTGGGAATCAGGCTACTCCGTAAGCTTTAACCTATGTTCCATTTATGAAACAGACTTTTTATGCAGAGGTCTCTTATTTTTTTTAGGAAAAAAAGGAAACATCAGATTTGTACGGAGGGTCTTATAAACTTTCTTCCCCTCTGTAATTTACAATAGGAAGTACAATGTAACAGAAGGGCAATGGTTTACAAGGGTCCCTTTGGTCCACAAAGATTTTGATTTTTTTTATTGGCTGTTATCCTGACTGGTTTATTTGCTAATGAGTCATAGCACTGACCAGATGGCCTTGGTTTGAGCAGAGCCGTTAACATTGAAATTGTGTTGAACAATTTTTGCCAGAAGCACTTTAATCAAAGTTTATTACTCCATAAACAAGCAGCACAATGATGCTTGTGATATTGCTCTGGTCTGGAAGCTCCCTGCTCGTCCATGAAGCGGAGAGGAACAAGAAACACCCCCAATCTACTGCGACATTTACACAGGTGCAACGGCACTAACCTGGTAGTTAGAGAACAGCAATAAGCCAAATAACAGTTTGAAAACAAATCACACCAGGTTGCAAATGATTTTGGCCAAAAGTCCAGAAATGCCTCAGAGTTCACAAGCTCATTATGTTGTTCATGCAGAAGATGATTTCAATTTAAATCATCATTCATTTTCAACAATGAATAAATGTCTGTTTATGATTGTGACCAGGCTTTTTTTCCACAGGTGTCTTCTTTTAATAGACAATAACTAAGCAGGTATTTACATCTGATTTGAACATCCCTCTTTCCTTCTGTTACAAGTTCCTGCACCCTGCATGCATTCTGATTTGTAACTTCAAAACTATCTAATTTGTTATCAGTTTCTCCTCTAAGTTTCTGTTTTTATACGTGGAAATCATTTGAAGTTAACATTATTTTTCTTTTCTGTATCTAAGATTACTGTATCTATTTTCTAACTGTGTTCCTTAGTAGCCCTCATGTTTCAGCTGTGTTTGTCCTCATAACAACTTTGTGAAGCACTCCACATTTATTTTTATGGCCTTAAATTGGAAGCTGATTGGCCTTCATCTAGTTTAGAGAGCAAAGATGGGATGACAGCACAGAGCTCCATTTATAATTAACTTAAGCAGACTGAAGCAGCTTCAAAATATTACTGAGAGTTATTATAAAAGGACATGATCAAAAAAGGCTATTCAGGGAACACAAGCTGTGATGTGTTGAGGCCACTGCAGTTACTTATTTCTGCTTATTTTAATGCACAATGTCTTAATATCAAATGTTATTGAAATTCTAACACGCATGTGCATGTCTATATTTGTATTCATGTATACCAAATAGACACATATTTGCTCAGTTCTTCTAAAATCCACCATGTTTTTCTGGTCTTAAAGTGAACAGCGCAACTCTTGCTGTGAATCTCATCGGCTGCTTTGCATGGATGTTTGGTGGAGGTGGTGTGACAAACTTTGGGCTGGCTATCATCTGGCTGCTCATGTTCACTCCCTGCTCCTACGTCTGTTGGTTCAGGGCCCTCTACAAGGCCTTCAAGTAAGTCAAACAATGACATTAAAAGTGCATTTTTGTTTGTGCAACTCACTGACTACATTATTATTCAAAAAATAGAACAGACAGTATTGAACTAATGTGATGCAGAGTAATATTTAGCACTTAAGCTGGAATTTAAAAGCTCTATTGATTCAAAGAGTCTTATATTTAAGTTATAGTGTGACCAGTGGAGTCGGGCAGAGAGCTTGGGGGTCTGTGCCTCACAACTTTCTCTGCAGGCTGAGAGCTCAATTACTGTACTCTAGCTCAGTTGTTCTCAATGTGGGGTCCTGGGACCCCTTGGGGTCTGCGAACCATAGCATGGGGGTCCGTGAAATAATTTGAATACATTTCTAATAAATTATAAAATTGTGCTGTCATTACAAAACAGCATACACCATTGTTATGATACCATTTGGTGGCTCGCAGGGATATGTAAGTCTTGCTACTGTTACTTTTCTGAAAGCGTTTCAGATCAATTACTTGAAAAGTATAAATGCTGTCATGTTGAGACCACAAGGAATGAAATGACCCTCTGTTTTAAAGTATACAAGTGGTATTTACTTGATTCAAATTGAAGTGTTATCTGTTTATCACTATGGTACAGGTCTGAAGTATTTACATTGATACGTTTTAAAATACAAATAGTTCCAAGGGAAACTAAGAGTGCAAATGGTAGTAAGCATGTGCTTTAGTGATGGGAAGTTCGGCTCTTTTCAGAGAGCCATCTCTTTTAACTCAGAAGAAGAGCCGGCTCTTTCGACTCCCGAACGGCTCTTAATTTAGGATCTTTTGTTGCCGTATATTTTACCTTAACTTTGAAAAAATAATGGTTTGTGTTGAAAACACTTTAACGTACAGTGTTTTTATGAGCAGACTTATAATTGACCAATTTTGTGCATTTATTCTGTTACAAAACCATTCTCACCCTGATCCTAGGGTTAGGGTTAGGATTAGGGTTAGGGCTGTGATTAGGGTTAGGATTAGGGATAGGGTTATGATTAGGGTTAGGGTTGTGATTAGGGTTAGGGTTGTGATTAGGGTTAGGGTTAGGATTAGGGATAGGGTTAGGATTAGGGTTAGGGTTGTGATTAGGGTTGTGATTAGGGTTAGGGTTAGGGTTGTGATTATGATTAGGGTTAGGGTTAGGGTTGTGATTAGGGTTAGGGTTGTGATTAGGGATAGGGTTGTGATTAGGGTTAGGGTTAGGGTTCAGATTAGGGTTAGGGTTGTGATTAGGGTTAGGGTTAAGATTAGGGTTAGGGTTAGGGTTGTGATTAGGGTTAGGGTTGTGATTAGGGATAGGGTTGTGATTAGGGTTAGGGTTAGGGTTCAGATTAGGGTTAGGGTTGTGATTAGGGTTAGGGTTGTGATTAGGGTTAGGGTTAGGGTTAGGGTTCAGATTAGGGTTAGGGTTCAGATTAGGGTTAGGGTTAAGATTAGGGTTAGGGTTAGGGTTCAGATTAGGGTTAGGGTTAGGATTAGGGTTAGGGTTAACATTAGGGTTAGGGTTAGGGTTAGAGTTCAGATTAGGGTTAGGGTTCAGATTAGGGTTAGGGTTAGGATTAGGGTTAGGGTTAGGATTAGGTTTAGGGTTGTGATTAGGGTTAGGGTTAGGGTTCAGATTACGGTTAGGATTAGGGTTAGGGTTCAGATTAGGGTTAGGGTTAAGATTAGGGTTAGGGTTAGGGTTCAGATTAGGGTTAGGGTTAGGATTAGGGTTAGGGTTAGGGTTAGGGTTCAGATTAGGGTTAGGGTTAGGGTTCAGATTAGGGTTAGGGTTAAGATTAGGGTTAGGGTTAGGGTTCAGATTAGGGTTAGGGTTAGGATTAGGGTTAGGGTTAGGATTAGGGTTAGGGTTAACATTAGGGTTAGGGTTAGGGTTCAGATTAGGGTTAGGGTTAACATTAGGGTTAGGGTTAGGGTTAGGGTTCAGATTAGGGTTAGGGTTCAGATTAGGGTTAGGGTTAGGATTAGGGTTAGGATTAGGGTTAGGGTTAGGGTTCAGATTAGGGTTAGGGTTCAGATTAGGGTTAGGGTTAAGATTAGGGTTAGGGTTAGGGTTAAGATTAGGGTCAGGGTTAGGGTTAGGGTTAGGATTAGGGTTAGGGCTAACATTAGGGTTAGGGTTAGGGTTAGGGTTCAGATAAGGGTTAGGGTTCAGATTAGGGTTAGGGTTAGGATTAGGGTTAGGGTTAACATTAGGGTTAGGGTTCAGATTAGGGTTAGGGTTAGGATTAGGGTTAGGATTAGGGTTAGGGTTGTGATTAGGGTTAGGGTTAGGGTTCAGATTAGGGTTAGGATTAGGGTTAGGGTTCAGATTAGGGTTAGGATTAGGGTTAGGGTTCAGATTAGGGTTAAGATTAGGGATAGGATTAGGGTTAGGGTTGTAATTAGGGTTAGGGTTAGGGTTCAGATTAGGGTTAGGGTTAGGGTTCAGATTAGGGTTAGGGTTTGGATTAGGGTTGGGGTTAGGGTTAGGGTTAGGGTTCAGATTAGGGTTAGGGTTAGGATTAGGGTTAGGGTTAGGGTTAGGGTTCAGATTAGGGTTAGGGTTAGGGTTCAGATTAGGGTTAGGATTATGGTTAGGAGTAGGGTTAGGGTTAGGGTTAGGATTAGGGTTCGGGTTAGGGTTCGGATTAGGGTTAGGGTTAGAACCAGAACTAAACTTAAGTAAACAGAACCAGAACCAAACTCATGCAAACAGAACCAGAACCAAACTCAAGCAAACACAACCAGAACCGAACCAGACCCGAGCCAGAACGTACCAGAACTGAACCAGAACCGAAGCGAACCGAAGCAAACCGAACCGTGCCAGAACCAAACCAGAACCGAACCAAACTCAGCCAGAACCAAGCCAGAACCAAACCAGAACGTTCCAGAACTAAACTAGAACCAAACCAGAATCGAACCGAACCGAACCAGAACTGTGCCAGAACCCACGAGAACCGAACCAGAACCGAACCAGAATCGAACCAGAACTGAACCAGAACTTAACCAGAACTGAACCCGAACCAGAACCGCACCGAACCAGAACCGTGCCTGAACCGAACCAGAACCGAACCGAACAAGAACCGAACCGAACCAGAACCGTGCCAGAACCGTGACAGAACCGAACCAGAACCGAACCAGAACTGAACCAGAACCGAACCAGAACCAGAACCGAACTCAAGCAAACAGAACCAGAACCAAACTCAAGCAAACAGAACCAGAACCAAACTCAAGCAAACACAACCAGAACCGAACCAGACCCGAGCCAGAACGTACCAGAACTGAACCAGAACCGAAGCAAACAGAACCAGAACCAAACTCAAGCAAACACAACCAGAACCGAACCAGACCCGAGCCAGAACGTACCAGAACTGAACCAGAACCGAAGCGAACCGAACCAGAACCGTGCCAGAACCAAACTAGAACCGAACCAAACTCAGCCAGAACCAAACCAGAACCTTCCAGAACTAAACCAGAACCGAACCAGAACCGAACCAAACCAAACCAGAACTGTGCCAGAACCGCACAAGAACCTAACCAGAACCGAACCAGAATCGAACCAGAACTTAACCAGAACTTAACCAGAACTGAACCCGAACCAGAACCGAACTGAACCAGAACCGCACCGAACCGAACCAGAACTGTGCCAGAACCGAACCAGAACCGAACCAGAACTTAACCAGAACCGAACCAAACAAGAACCAAACCGAATCAAACCAGAACCGTGCCAGAACCGTACAAGAACCGAAACAAGAACCGAACCAGAACTGAACCAGAACCGAACCAGAACCGAACTCAAGCAAACAGAACCAGAACCAAACTCAAGCAAACATTATTAATGTCCTCAGGTTGGCATTGAGAAAAATCCGATGCCTCAGCTTGGATGGGCTGATCCGATTTCTCCTCTCAGTGAGTATTTGCCCGGTCTTCAAGAAGACTCTCTCTGAAGGAACAGATGAAGCCAGGATACACAGCCTCCCCTCCATCACCTGTATCCTATATCCTCACATGTGATTTGGCTGCATGGCTGCCAAGCTGACCAATCAACACAAAGTTCTGCTGTGAGCAGAGCTGAGGCTGAGCACTGTGAGAGCTAAGCAGCGACAGAAAAAAAATGGGGTCCGGCTCTCTCTCGATGCGAGCCGGGTCTTCTGATTCACTATAAAGCATCGGCTCTCAGAGCCGCAGCTTTTGATCATGACACATCACTAATGTGCTTAAACTCCTAGACTCCTAGACTACATGTCTTTCAATGTAGACTTCCACTGAGAGGAACATATTAGACTATTTAGGAACTAAATTAGGAACTAAATTTAGACTGTCATACCAGCTTGACCATCAATGAAAATGTCCTGGAAATGTCCTGGAAGATGATCTCTGGAAAAGAGTGGGAACCCTGATTAATGTTCAACTACAACAATGGCTCTACATTATCATAGCACTTTTATAAACATTGGCTTTTTGGGACAAGTCTACCTTTTTTACAAACTCAAGCACTGAACAGGACAAAAAAACAAAATCCTAATACCTTGTATTGAGAAACTCAATGTTTGGAAACGGTCAAGTGTGAATGGAGGCTTTAGCTAATTCTACCTCTGTTCTCTCCATGTGTTTAAAGCTGAAAGCAGCAGCAGGAATTAATAGTCTAGCAACTCCCTTTGGGGACAAAAAGCACCCTAAACATCTTATTTATCCCACCCTCAGCAAAAGAGAAACATATTTTAAACCTTGTGTTAGTAAGATGTCATTAGGAGACACCTTTTGCGGCCCTTGAATGGAATCAATAAGAAGATAGCAAATATTCATATCCTCTCAGATTATTCATTTATCTTCTTGGTTTACTTACTGTACAGTCGTTTGTCTCACCAAAGTATCACAGTGGGGCAAGAGGCCAACAGTCCAACACACTCTTCTGATCAGCTCAGTCATAGTTGAGTTGTCATCACTACAGAAAGGCACATGTAAGGGAATTAATGCCATGTTTGTGGAACCATGTGATTGAAAAGTCTAATCCTGATTGGCTGTGTAAAAGTGGGGACATTTTCAACGTGTGGACTCTTAAACATCAGTACTGCATCCTGAAAAAAACTGAAAAACTCACCTTTATTTGTTTTGATTTGTTGTTTTTGAAGGACTGACAGCTCCTTCAACTTCATGCAGTTCTTCTTTGTGTTCATGGCACAAGTCGGCATCAGCATCATCCAAAGCATCGGCATCCCTGGATGGGGTGTATGGTAAGAGTCAGAAACTGAAAATATTTCTTAAAATGATTATGAAGTGATTTACATATTACTCACAATATTCTAAATGAAATAAATTAATAAGGGATGTCAATGTCTTGAATCAAATATAATGAATGTCAATGATCTTTCATTTAGAGCAGGGGTTCCCAAACGTTTCACCCCGCAACCCCCAAAATATTGGTGCCAAAGATTTGTGACCCCCACTGTCCCTCAAAGTGATTTAATGTGGCTTCATTTAGCTGGTCTGCAGAAAATGACCCTATCTATATGAGCATGTGGCTGTGTTTCCTGTGCCTTTATGAATTAACCCACTGATACTGATGCTTTTGATAATTAACTGTTCACTAACCCTAAACTTAGGAGTCATTGGACATAAAGAAAGGCAGAAGACTCATTACAGTTTCTATTTTCAAGGTTTTATTTCAAGTTTAGCTACTATTTTTGACCATATTTTTTACTATAATGGGTAAAATGAATTTCCCCCACAGGGGATCAATAAAGTTCTCTAAATCTATCTATATAAACGAAAAATCATTCTGGAGGACATCTCACGACCCCCTGTTTGTGTTTCATGACCCCCCAGGGCGTCCCAGCCCACACTTTGGGAACACCTGATTTAGAGGATTTCTTTTTTTTTTTTTGTGGATGATCCCTTTAAGGGAATATTTTCTGAGGATTTGCTGAAACTTGCACACAAAACAACTTAAATGTCAGTCATGTTAAGGGGACATTTGATCTTGAAGTGAATGATGTGACTGTATTTATTTTTGTTTTTTCAAAAAATAGCTCAAATAAGACAAAAAAACATGCAAGTGCCACTTCAGTGAGGTACAGAGAACCAGCCATTCTGCATCTCAGTCACTGCAAAGGTTCATTTTCTTAAGTATTATAATTGATGAAGTCATTAATTGATTACTCTACAATAAAAGCTAGCACCAAGATCAAGAAGTGGTTTTGTAAAGATTACAAAATCAGCCTTTTGGTTGAAACACTTTGAGCTCAAGCACTCAGTCTGGTCAGAAAGTATTTTTTAAACACCTGCTCTCTGCTTTCATTAACATGACAGTGATGGAACATCAGAAATTGCCCTCATATAACTTTAATGATCGCCCTGTTATTAGATTTTGAGAGGCCGTTAAAGAGACCCTCAAAATGTCACCAGTCTCAGGCTGATGATCAGGAATTAATATTATGACAGCCTCCATAAAGTTTATAAATGTCACCATGCGCAGCTGTATATCATCATGTATGAGCTGTAAAACTTTTAAACTTTATATAGCAGTGCTTAAGAATCAAATAGAATTACTGGTATTTAGCCTCCAGATGTTCAGCGCTAGTGTCAACAACATGTTGTGTTCACAGTCTTAAATTAACATTTTTTGATGAATTGTCTGAAGTGTCATTTCTTTGGCCTTTTCAGCGGTTGGTTGGCAACGATTTCCTTCTTCAGCTACAATATTTTGATCGCTCTCATCATGTTGGTCCCTACCATCATGTTCACTGCTGTGGCCTCGCTGTCCTTCATTGCTCTCACCAGGGTAAGAATTTAGCCTCTGCATTTCTAGAAAGGCCAAAGAAGACAGACAGGAAATCTATGTGAATACATTTTCTATCATTGTCTATGACAAATGATGTCCACTGACATTGTTATTCGATTAAAGTCCATTCTGTGTTCAGACAAATTTGACTGATTACCTGTGATAATGTTACAGGCGTCTGTCAGTCCAGGATTTGAGATTGATTATTTTTCTCTAATATCAACAAAGCACCATGACAGATGCTAGAATACATGTTTTTTTCTGTTTTTCAATAAAGGAAGGGGAGAAGTACCAAACAAATATAGTCTGGATCTACAGTTCCTTCAACCTATGTTTTTAGGTACCTAGAATAATACAGTAATACAAACAGAAGAAAGTGACAGTGAGAATACAGCCTAATAAAAGTACGAGCAGTTAAAGTCTTAAGTCAACCTTCCTCTGCACCTCAAATACTGCGGGCCCTAAAGAGATGCACTGACTGTATGGTTCCTTAACTGTATATGATAATATTACTTCACTTGCCTTTCTTTCATGGCCAGTTAGTAATAATTTATGACACCATCTTGCCTGCAGATCCATAATTATTACCGTGGCAGCGGGGCCAGCATGTCCAAAGCCCAGGAGGAGTGGACCACAGGAGCCTGGAAGAACCCGCACGTCCAAGCTGCGGCCCAGCAGGCGGCCATGGGTGCAGCTGCTGGAGCAATGCAGGAGCCGTACCCCAGCCCGCAATACAACGAAAACCAGATGTAGCCTCGACAACACAGAGGTGTCAGAGAAATGATGGGACAGCTATGCCAAAGCTAGAGCAACAGAGTCGGGAAGTTTTAACCTTTTCCCACAAAATTATTTATTTTAAAGCTAATTTATTTCGTTTTTTAAAAATGACCACTCAATATTAAAACACTTTCAGGTTTTACATTTTGGCTCAAGTCACTGATTCAGTCAGTTTGAGTGATTTCAAGCAATTTCATCATCAACTTAAAGCTGTGAACATCTGTGGGAAGCAGATTTTTGCCTTCCTGTATTAAAGGGCATGAGATGTTTTTAAAGTATTTTATATCACTTCATATAATTGTTATCTGTTTGAGAGGTTGAGCTGAAACTAGTGTTGAATGTGTCTTACTTTAGTTGCTCCATGAGAGCTGTGTTTGTGCGATTTCTGTCTTCCTGTTAGTTCTGTAAGATTTTTACAAAAACAAATGAACTGACCTTTTTTCTTTTTTGTAGAATATATAACAGTTGATATGCAGAAACAAAGTATATTTATGAGTTTGTTTTAAAGTTAAAGGTAACCAAAGATAGGATTGAATGTTATTTATAGCCATTATTTAAAATGATAAAACCAAATGTGACCTCATCATCACTGCATTTCTATGCAATAAATTAATAACTACACTGTGAACTGAAAGTCTGTTGTAATGTAGACAGAGGGGCTTTATTGCAATAAGAAACAGTAATGTTGCAAAGGTTGGACTGAATTTAAAAAGTAACATAATTGAAGCTGTTGACATGTGATTTATGCTCTGCAGTGAAGTCAGATTTACAGCATGGAATAATTAAAACTGTTAAACTGTCAAATTCTGCAAAAACAAGTCAAATATCTGACCCATGTTTTATAATCACCTCATTGTAATCAAATGTGACAGCTTTGTACTGAATGTAAGTTTAGTATGTGTTCATTTAAAAAAAAATGGTTTAGCTGAGGTTGAGTGTTGTGTGTCTTTTTGACCACCGGGAGGTGCTGATGGTTTTAGTTTGAAATAAAAAAGGTCCAACATGAACAGATTACCTTCATTCATCCTTCACAGATCATGGTCTGCACTTATGCTAGTCCCTTCTATTTCCTCCTTCTCTATCTCTTTTCATTCTATCTCTTTTTCTTAGTATTGCCCCTCCCCTCCTGCCTTTTCAGTCTCACTTCTCCCAAGAAAAACACTCTGACTGAGAGCAGCAGAGATCAAGGTAATCACCAAACACCCACTCAAGATTGGGCTATTTTGTGTTTGTTCTCCTTTGGTTGTAACCTGCACTCTCTGACACAATTACACACTCATTTGGAGTGGTTTCCCTGTTATGCAGACCTGTTGGTTGTTGGGTTAAAAAGCTGGCGCAATCACACCTCAAGGGCAGTCAAATGGCTTGTCATTGCCTCTCTCCTCCTCCCACCAACTTGAGGCTTTAAAACAGCTGGCAGAATTGCTCTCTGACCTTTGGTAACAGTACCATTATGAGCTGTATTTGTTAAAACATGGCATGAAATCACTCCTTGCTTTTATTTCCTCGGTTGTTGGAAGGGTAGTCTGAGGAGTAAACAGCTGCTTTTTGTTCAGGGTGCCACAATTGGAAGGTAAACATACCACTCCACATTTATTTGAGTACTTTCTGCCGAAATTGGAGGTATTGGCTGTTTTTTCTTATTCTTTAAAATGTGCCAGTGACAAGTGAAGATGCTGTTCATACATTTTAGCTACTTGGCAGATTCATGGGTTTCATACTGGCAATGGAGTCAAATACTGAGAACTCTCCCTGGTTGAATGAAACTTTGAGACAGTCTAATGTCCACAGATTGCATAACCATCGTTATATCAATCTTATGAAGTTACTAAGTGAGGTTACTTTGTACAAAGAGCCTCTTTGTTTGAGTATTTTGTTATATTTGCCCCATTTAGTAAAGATGTTGCACTCAATCATTAAAATGTGTTTTTAAATTGTTTCCAAGACATTACACTCAGCAAATGATACTGCAGCAACATTTAAACACTGTTGAAATGAGAGATTAAAAATAGAAGGCACATTCTTCGCCTTCAGGTGGTAGTATTGGTTCTCTGTGGCTGTAAAACATTCACACTAACTGTCCACCGGGGGCACTATATAACTATTATTTTTTTCTCCCTAGTGGTACATTAATAAAGTCTGTACAAGTGCACTGCATATATGTGAGAGTTGGGGTGATTTAAACTACTTTTCTGAATGGAAACTGAATATCTTCAAACTAACATGAGAGCAACAGCATTTTTTTCCACCCCAGCGTCCTGTGAGTAGGTGACCATCATAGATCAGATACAAAATAATGGACTTCTTTGCCCCTACACTGTCTGCCTCTCCCTGTGTTGTGAGAGTGATGGAATTACTCTGTGGAGAGGGGGATGAAATTATACAGCGATACAGATACCCAGAGGACCCACCAGCAGCCGCCAACAAACACTGTAATTGCCGTGCACATGGAAATCTCTTGTGACAAGTGTTGACAGCAAAGACTTGTGCCTTCAGGTAAACAGGATGGGTTGTCAGCCGCAGAATACAGTCATTGATTCATAACAAATCAAGATTGCACCAGTGCTTTCCCTAATAAAAATCTATTCTTTCTACTTTAAAAGAGGGGTGAAAAAATATCCAAATGCACAGCTCTAACTATCCACTCAGGTTTGAACATCAAAAGCACATCTGACCAGAATGTCAGCTGTGTCCTGACATGAGCTTGCAGATGGCTGGTGGTTGCTGCAGCCACTTCATGACAACAGGGCCAAATTTTAACCAAGCTTGCTATTCCCAAACAAGCTAAGACACTACTGAGCAACAACCTTTATAGCTCATAGCTGTGTTGGGAGTGCTGCAGTGGCTTGTTTGTGACACTTACACTTTGATGAAGGAAAAGGTGGAAAGCATTTTGGGGTAAAGAAAGAAAAACCTGAAAACTTTGTCTTGTTTGAAGATAATATTTTGGGTAAAAGGTTTCTTGCACAAACCTTTATTTTTTATCAATTATTATCTTGTTAGCATCCAACAGCTGTTATGAGTATTTTACATAGACAAAGAAATATTAGTTTCAGCACACACAAGCTGTAAACACAGCACTGGTTAGAAAATAATTGCGTATTTAGACTGTATATTCAGCAGATACGGAGCAGCATTACAATTAATTTTTAGTTGTGTTTATGGCCACCTGATGATATTAACTCTCAAATCTGCTCTCCCTTTCTCCTTATTTTGCTGCCAAGTGCTTCAATATGTTTAGCAGCTAGAAGCCAACTTTGCCTGCTGTTTTGGTACTTTAGGAGCCTTTTTTTTTTTTTTTTTTACCAAAAACAGCTGCCTGATGTGTCTGAAGAGTGAACAAAAAAAGTAAAGTTGCAGGCTTTAAAAAATGGAATACAGATGCTGAACTGTGTCATTTCCTGTTGATATATCATCACAAGAAAGTAGTTTAACTTGAGTATCTTCTGTACATGTTGAGTAAAATAACTGATGGTGGTAGCTTTAAAAGGATAGTTCAAGTTTTTATTTAAGTGTGTTTTTTTTAAAAGTGTATTAGGTACTTGATAGTAAGTGCATTACCCACATGAGAGGCTGGTCAGATTGGCCTTTTTGCTGAGGAACCGGCTAGAGAACAGACAAAAGCTAGGCTATCAATCGTTGCAGACAGGGTCAACTGCAACATGTAATTTAAATAATATCACGGGAGTCCGACTCAATCACTGACGTTGGGGTAAGAACATAGACTGTATAAAATATGGACGTAGTATCCGTGACGTCACCCATCTGTTCCTGAGAGCTGTTTTGAAGCAAATCGAAGGCAGCAGCCATATTGGAAATGCGGAACTCAACTAGGCAGAGTGTGACGCAGTGTGAGCCTCCTAGCCAATAGCTATGTGTTCCCGACTGGGAGTCACGTCAGTCATGTCCTTATTTGGGCAAAACTGGTAATCTTAATATCTTCTGAACCATCACGTTAGAAAAAAATTCACCCCCGTACAGTGTGTGCCGATAGAAAGATTAGCTTCATAGGGCCAAGCCGTTTTTTGGACCAGGCTGTAAACATGTTTATTAATGCTGCAAAGATCGTCTTTTTCCAATTCATTTCTATGTGGTTTCCAGTGTTTCTGCAGCCAGCCTCAAGCAGATTTTCGATGTATTGCAGTTTATAGCACTTCAGCATGGGCTTCATCGTTTGAGACCGCAGGTTGCCGCTTGGGTAAGAATGTACGCTCTACTGCGAGCATTTTCAGCACTTTCAGTAAGCTTTGTCTTACAGGTGCAATTTCCTCTGCCTGCAGTGCACTGATCAGATGTTCCATGACATATGAGTCAACTTTAATTTTGCCTCATACACTGATAGTTATATTGTACACTTTGATATCAGTCTGAGATCATTTTAAGAGACAAATGCTAAACATTATCTGGCTGTCACAGTAATGTCTGTAGACAGCAATTCTGCTCAGTCTTCCCCTTGAACAGCTAAGCGTCCACTTACACAAACATTAGTGTTTGTATGGGACTTTGATTAATTAGCTAAATGATATGGTAAAGTTGACCCTGTCTGAAGCATTTGATAGCCTATAGCTTCCATTCTGGTTATACAGCCAGACTCTCAACAGAGAAAGCCAGGATCTCCTGTGGGTAAAACTTGTACTATTGACAAGCACCTCATAAAACCCCACTTAAAAAAACCCAACAAACTATCCCTTTAAGACGTCAGTTTTAGACCTTATAGTCAAACTTCAGATTGTGAATTTATTCTTTTTGGAGCACAAAGACATATCGAAGTAAAGATGCACTGCATTTGAGAAATTGGAACAATTTAAGGCTATTAATGTTAGAGTGTCATGAATGAAGGAGAAAAGCAATGCATTTCTCGTGGGAATTTGAGGTAATGGAAATAAAGACTGGGGTATATGCATTTATGATAACATATGCATCTTTACCTACTTTCTGTCATACTAACAGGAATGAACAGGAGGGTTGTAGGGAGGAGAGGAGGTGAGGGTCATATAAATGGCACAGTGTGACCTGATGTTTACAGAGCACAGAGGGCCATTTTTCAGGAGAGGTGGAGATAGAGTGCCCTTTCATGCTGTCAAACACATACACATATTATCATCTGAATAGAGGTGTACAGTAATGCTCTCAAACAGGCATGCTTCTATGATTCTGTAATATGCATATGACACATACAGTATGTGCACATGAAGCCGGGGTCTCCCAGCACCCAACAAGTCTCTTCTAAAATTACCTCAACGTAACAGGCTCACTCACCCATCCAGTGGGTACAATAAAACACAACTGAGACCCAGGAGAGGGCTTGGGTTGGAAGCACACTCTCCTGAACAAACATAAGCTTGGGTATTATAGGGCTGACTCATTTCGCTTTTCGCTACAGGACAAGTTTTAAGACTTTACACTTTTTGATCAACAAAAGACAGAGCTGACCTCTACTGGCAATAAGTTTGTGACAAGAAAACACATAAGTGACGATGAGTTTACCAAATAACCAGAAGAAGCAGACTGAAATCAATGTCTGGGAGTGAGTCATGACCCTCTGGCTCTGTGAGAGAGAATGTGAAGCCTGAGCAAACTGAGCCCTTAATGATGGAGGTGGTTAAAATAGTACAAAAAGGTGGAAAAAAAAAGCTTATGATTGTTTATGATCTCGTCGGTGTGCAGCTCTGTTTGGAGGTTTCTGTTAATTTTTGCTCTTGCAGCAAACAACCGTCCAAAAATCTCAAGCCTTGTGCAATGACTGATCACACTGCAAGATGTCATTAGCAACATAACAGCAGCTCAAAACAAACAAAAAAACCACTGAGAATATCAAGAGTTTGCTGCAACTTCAAACAGATATCTGAGCCTTGAAAAGTTTAAAGCAGTTGCCTAATGGTACGTGCCAAATGACAATCCTTGAGCAGTGTCTTCTAAATGCTTTAACCGTCAATTTTTTCTTACTCTATTTCTAAATGTTTAGAATTGGACGGATTTTTCTTTCAGAACATACCAAGCAAATCTAAATGAACTATACTTATAACCCTAAAATGCTTTGCCTACAGGTGCTTATAAAAACATTGCATGATGACTTTGCTAAATTTGTCCAATGTAGCTGCCAGTTAACTTAGCTAGCATGGGGTCACAGCTAGCCTGGGTAAGCCCACTGGGTAAGGTTACAAAACTTGACCTCCTCTTTACCTACCAACTTATTCTTGTTTATTTGATTTCTAGAAAAACTGAATTGCAAAAATGACAAGATGTGACTTCTGTAAGGTTGTGTTTTTGGGGCTTTTTTCCCTTTACGATAGAACAGCTGAGGAAAGACAGGTTATGTGCAGAGTAGAGAGCGGGGGAAGACATGCAGCAAATGGTCACAGCTGGAACTGGAACTTGCAATCTCTGCGATGAGGACTATTAACGCTGTATGTGAGTTGCTTAGACCGCTAGGCCACCAGCACCCTGACAAAGTGACTTGTTTGAGGGTGTTATGTATCAGGTTATTTCTTGACTTGTCAAGATTTTACTGTCAAACCAGCCATGTTGGTGGTTTCCTCCCAGCTCCAGACTCCATGGTAAGCTACTCAGCTACACAATGTAGCTTTATATTTACAGACACCAGATATAGAGGTGATTTTGATCTCCTAATTAAACCCTTAAAAGAAAGGGTAATGAATTGTATTTCCCATAAATGTTTACGATTCTTCGAAAAAACAGGACTTTGTTTGTAAGGCTTTGGAAATCCATCAGGGCTGCAGCTGGGACTGCACCCTTATTGGATTTCACAAGACTTTGATGTTTGTGTTGTGTTGTGCAAACTCAATAAACTTCACAAATCAGCAGCTCCCAAAAGTCAGTGGCTTCATGCAGCAAAAATTCCCACCTTGCATCATCTTTGTATGTGCATGATCATAGGAATCAGAGCATTCATCCAGACGGTTACTAAGGAGGGGTCACCCAGCTGTCTGGATTGGGGCCATGCTAGTCAGCTTCAGTGAGGGATCCTGCTGCCACCGGCCTGTGAAATCACCGGTGTGATGACGGGACTCGTCCCCCTGACAGCACAGGAAATGGTGACTCTGGAGGTTGGAGAATGAGCTTGGTGAAATATGGGCTTGTCAGAAGGGAGAGATGCTGAGCACAGTGGCACAGGGCTGCTGCTCCCCATGGCTGACTTCATCATTGACACTCCCCGTGGAGCAAGTGGGTAAGTGGGAGGGGTTTGCAGAAACCTGATTAAGGTTGGAGGGCTGTTGTCCCTCTTGAAGATCTCCTCATTTGTTCCAATTGCATGTGACTAAAAATACGGGTATCCCAACAATTTCTGCTTTCAGGGAAGGAAGGTCTTAATGAGGATTTATCACTCTGTTGTTGTAACCGTGTGGACTCTGTGGGATGCTGGAGCAATTGTCCATTTGCATGCTCCTTAAAATTGATGAGCAGGGAAAGTGAGGGAACTAAGTTGTAAAAAAAAGCATTTTTCTTTTTTTTCTTTTGCAGCGACACCAAATAGAAGCCAGATGTTTCAGTGATGAGGCAGGCGGTGTTTAAACTGTCAGCAGTGCACTCAAGTATGTCTTTTCTCTATGACACAAGCTGCTTCTTTGTCTCGTGTAACGCCCATCGCTTTCGATGTGGAGTGTTAACACAAGAAGTGAGATGTTTGTTAACTCAGATATATATATATGGTAGAGTCAGCTCTGCATAAAGTATGTGCACGATGAGCTATTATCAAAACAAATGAGCCAGCAACTGCAGCTGCATGTAAATCAGAGCACTGTTTTTTCCCTTCACTATTCAAATGTCCTCAGCCATTCAGTTTCTCCAAGCCAGTGGTTTCTCATCTGCCTCTATTCTTCCTTTACAAAGCCAGCTTTTCCTCTTACCTTTCCCATGCAGCAATGTGTTTATCCCTACGGAAATGAAGATTTCTTCACATCTTTATTCATTTAATTAGGTCGCAAAGCAGAGCTGAAGCCAGAAGATGAATTACCTGTGGCCTTGATACAGTGCCACAGAATCTCTACACAGTAGGCTCTGCAGAAATTATACCCTAAGTCTGGAGGTGGGCTTTTGGCAATGTCGACTCACAGACTAGTCCCTATTCTCTCTTTCCACTAAATTCAATTATCCTCACATAAACCTGCTAAATGAAATAAGAACTGAGGTCTCTCATCATGTCTTAAGGCCATGTCTTATTGTCAGGCAGCATGTAAGATCAGGACGGACTGAGTAAATAATTGATACGTGGGAAAGTCTAGGAAATGTATATGAAAACTTTGCAACTCCTCTTGACAGAGGGGGCGTTAGCGAGATAAGCTGATCAGCTTTGGAAGGACATGTCTTTTTAAGATTACAAGCATAAATCAGTCAAATAAATACATACAAAATGAATATGTGATAGTCTAAGCAATTAAAAAAAAGATGTATGCATTCAGTAAAACCTTAATTAAACTCTTGCACATGCCACAAGCAGATTATTGGGTCAAAGCTCCCCAGACAAAGTCTGATTAAAAACAAATAATTATTATTTGAGTACAAACACTCCCTCATGATGTAACCTCACCATGAACTAACAAACACACTGAGGCTAAAATTAAAAATGGGTTCCACTGAAGCTGAATGTTGTCACCTCGTCATCAGAGTCACTACAAAGGAATGTCATTTAGAAATATTTCTGTTCTGAGGCCTTTTTCTTCACTTTTTCACTTCATTTACTGTAAAAAATTTAATCTGTCCATATTACCACCTTCACAACCTGCTCAGGGTGCGTTTGATCATACTTTAGCAGAGATGTGATGATGAATGTTGGTGAGGGGTAGCACAGTTCCAGTAGATAACGATAGTTCAAAGTTTTCATCACAGGCATAACAGCGTCCTGAATCAGCCTGTAACCATCACAGATCCCTGGGGTCTGTGCTTTTTTGGCTTCATCACTGTGCAGCCAGATAATGGCCCACTGTCGTTCTGCTTTACTTGTAATGCAAGAGATTAAAGCCAAAGGCCAATTCAAATAATCTGGCCCTCTATTGGTCATGACTGACAATCCCAGACCCTGAAAAAGGTGTTTCCTCCTGTTTTTGCATTTCAAGCATCAGAGGCATTACACTCATGGCTTCCGTTCCTGCAGGGTTTTTGTGTATTCAATGCTGTCTTTCCACTGAAGATGCTGGAAGATCTAATCAGTCGTGCTTCACTTCACTCGATCTGTTTCCTCAATTAGGTTGCAAGCTTTTACCCGTGGAAGTCTTGTTGTTTTACATAGGTTTGCTGGTAAAGTAAATGTGGCCCGTTGTACAGGGAAGTATTTGTCCTGGAGCTCTTTAAAGCTCTCAGCAGATTTCCAGCTCATCTGTGATCACATGTAACATTTTGCTGCCCGAAGCAGTGTATTTACATATGTAATGGATTTTCTCTTATTATGTTGCAACCTCATCTGTGTGCAGTCTAGAGCCTTCCCCTGCCCTCAGGACGTCACTACTCTATTTTGCCAAATGGTTTTGTGACCAGATACCAGTACAGTGTTCATACTGGATGTGAGATTTTGTTGGATGTGGTTGGAGGTCTTTCATGTAGCTTCAATCCCTCCATGGCAGCAACTTTGTACGTCACAAAAAATCTCACAGAGCATGACGCTCCACATCCTGTCAGCTGATCGGTATCATCTGACCACATAATCTGACAAGCTGTTCTGACCATTTACACAAACACTTCCTGCTGCACACTGCGAGTTGTGCTAATTCTTCCCTTCAGTCTCTTCCTGTTCTTGTTTCTTACTTCCATGCTTGCGTTGGCATCTCTGGCATTGTGCACCACGTATTATCTCAGCCATACAGTATGTGTCTGCTGGATTTTGTTCTGCACACCCCTCGGGATATTTTCATGTGCTCCGCTCAGAATCTCACACTGTTTAGATTCACTCGGGAAACCCCCTCTAGCACATTCCTGATAAATACAATTGCATATTCATTTGTTGCAAGAAAACGGGGCTAAATCATTTACCAGACTCAAATGCTTTCACGGTCATTGCAGACGCTGCTGTTGGGAAAATGCTGCTGTTTGTCCTTTTCATTACAAGGAGCCAGCAGTGTAACACAGGCTCACGGTGGACATTGTGTATTACAGCCAATACCCCACAGTGAAATGAAAACAGGGCTGCGTTTAAGCTACTTAACCAGCAGCTGCATGAGAACACATAGGAGCAAAAAACAGGGGCATGCCAAAGAAAAATAGAACTGTGAGGCTTTAAAAGAGGACAGGCAAAGTCTGACTTCAAGAAAAGGTCCATTGGGTCATTTGGCTTCTTTTGAGGAGTAACCTACCTCTATCTCTCTCTCTATCTGTCTTACACACACTGTCACACACACAAACATAAACCCATAACCCATGCGGTCAAAGTTGAGTAAATGTCAGCATGTACCGCAGCCCGCACAAAACAACATTATGTGGCAGAGAGAGCCGGACAGGGCTGGTTTCGTGTGAGCGGCCTGAACAAACAGCCCACACAAAGGAGGAAGTCCCATCACGGGGGTTAGGGTTTTGTTAGGACAGACCAAATATGAGAGAGAGACCAGTGTATGAAAACAAGCTCGTAATGGATTCTCATACTTCAGGGGGGACAGGAAATACTAACATGAGGAATGATTTTATGTTCCCTAAAAATCATATCTAACACCTAAAACTAACCACTGTGTTT
The DNA here is from genome assembly GCF_009762535.1 of Notolabrus celidotus. NCBI lineage: Eukaryota > Metazoa > Chordata > Actinopteri > Labriformes > Labridae > Notolabrus > Notolabrus celidotus. The sequence continues at coordinate 27,942,558 of NC_048274.1, forward strand.
AGTGAGCACTGCACAAATAAATGCAATTTGAAAAGAAGCAATGAAACCAAACTGATTTTTGTGAAGCTTTTTAGGCTGTAGTCAAAACAGTCATACTACATGAGTACACTGCTCTGGAACTTTAAACACGATTACATGATCATATTCGTTGGATAAGTTTAACCAGTTTTAAGATCAGATGCTTAATTTGATGAGGATATTGAGAACTTAGTCACATTAAGATTGAAATTAATTATATTTCATCTATCTTTTCATTATCATCTATTTCATGAGAAAAGTGAGGAAAAAATGTTTACAGTATTTATATTTATATTTATACTTGTATTTATATTCAAGTTCCTGCTGTTAGTGTCTCTTGTGTCCTTAATTTTTATCTCTGTAACTACAAACTTTTAATTTATTTTAACCAACTGAGTTTTAACTGAGTTTTGTAACTAAATTGACTTTCGTTCTTTCTGGATCTTATATTTTAAAATATTTTATGTTTTCATGCTGATGTTTGTTTAATGTCATATTTTAAATTGGGTATTTTCTGACAAGGTATGGCGTCATGGAATGAACCTGATATTGGATGTTGGGAATGCGGGCACCCTGCAGGGGTGTCAAGAGGTCTGAGCCAGCTTCGGGCTGCGATTCGACACAGAAAAGATTCAATGTGTGAGTCTTAATCCTTGGGAAGAAGTTCTGAGATTAATCGATTAGGTTCATTTCGGTTAAGACCAGTTGTGATTCTGTGTCTGGCGGGACAGTAAGACTCTGCAAGTTACGGACTTCAGAGCAGCGAAGAGGGCTGAGCATTTATAATAATCCCTCCGAATTTAAAGACATAATAAGATCCAACACTATTTATGATGTACGTTAAGTTACATAAGTACACAGAGAGAGAGAGAGAGAGAGAGAGAGAGAGAGAGAGAGAGAGAGAGAGAGAGAGAGAGAGAGAGAGAGAGAGAGAGAGAGAGAGAGAGAGAGAGAGAGAGAGAGAGAGAGAGAGAGAGAGAGAGAGTAGATCAAACATAACTGGCCGCATATAAAATGCTGTGTGATTCTGTTGATTGTTACTGTTCTGGTTTTTGTTTTTAACTCTGTAAAGCACTTTGAATTGCTCTTTGTATGAATGGTGCTTTATAAATAAACTTGCCTTACCTTGCCTTGCCTTATTTTTATATTCAAATTAATTATTAGCTATCAAAATTTTGTGTTCAGCATGATACGATTAAGTTCCAAATGTAATATTTTTTGCACACTATTTTGTCAATTTCAGCACACCGTCGGCAAGTCGCAGTGGCGTCTTCCTGCTACCTGATGCTGCTGTGGTGGAAAATAAAGACACATTTTATTCAAAGAAATCCCACATGGCTTACTTGATAAGTCAAAAGTAATATGTACTTTGTGTCAAATGCAATTAAAGTTAAAGAGTTGAAGTTCCAAGGTACTTTGAGTTTGAACCACCAACTACGAGCTAAGCATACAGGTGCAGCTAATCAGACTAATAGCAGCAGACTACAACATCCCAGAAGCAGGCAGAGCATTGGGGTGTGCGAATCGCCACAGACCAGTTGATAAAACTACGGGAGTATTTTTTTGTCATCTAAAAGGTAAGCTACATCCTATACACCAGTGTATGGAATATACCAATATAAGATGCTGAGAGAGGTATTTGTGTTGCCCTATTACGATGAATCTAGCAGCACCACTTTATCACAGCTTTTCTCCTTGATTAGGTCATAATGGTGCATTTAAAGAAAACAGTGGTATACTTTAAGTAAGTAAACCTCGTTGAGTTATGGTTTGATTGAAAAGACTCCTCAATTTAAGACAACAGATATCCAGCAAAGTGAAATAAAGCTTTATCAAATTGGTCATGGGCAGTGGTTCCGTTGTAACTCACAACTTCAAATGCTTCCTCTGCTGAGCTCAACTACTGACAGTTGCACAGGAACTGCACATTGTGGTCTTCAGGAAGACACTTTTTCTCCTCTTGATTACACCAAAAACTGACTGTGTTTTATATGCCAGTATGATTTATATTACTGATTTTACAGCTAATTGAAAAAGTTAACTACAGCTAATGGATGGCAACTGACTGCGAGCCAGGTCTTCAGGTTGACATATAATGCCTCACATTGTTAACATTGAATAGAAAAAGTGCTAAGAAATGCAAGATCATGGTATTTCAAACATGATAAAACATGTGATCGCTAGTGATTACTTCAAATTCAGCGATTAATTGTGAATAATCTGACAGCCCTATATGAAGTATATAATTCTTAGAGCTTTTATACTATGTTCGTATACTGACTTTAGATTAAAAGGATTGCCTTTGAGTCATATAAGTGTGATGGAGCTTGTAATCACCCCCAAAGTACATTTTATTAAAATATATTCACATTTCAAATGACAATGTGTTCATATGAATGCAAAAGACTATTCATATCAGTATTAATAGTGTATTTTCATATTGTTGAATCATGGTGTTTTGTTCCATGTAATGACTCTATATGTGATTGGTCGAATGGCGTGTCAAATTTCCACTGTCAATATAACACATCTGACAAGCGAATGGGCGCCGCTTGGTGACAGTTGGTGACAATGATGAAAATATGACCCAATCACTTTTTTTTTTAGGATGTCTACAGAGATATGAAGGTGTCAGATTGTGGAACCCACTACAACGTAGAAACTCGTGTGACTGATTTATTTATGCACAGCAGTAGCACACAGATGTTTTATTCTCTGTTCTGTGTTTGCAGGCATCTTGTATGTATCAGTGTTTTCTCTATTTGCAAAGGTCATATTTCCATGCTTGCCCAATTCATGCATAACAAAGTAACAAATAGTACCATGGAAAATACCTAAATGCATTAAACACATCACACCTAATCTTTTATGAAGGGGATGAATCCAGTAACTTGTCACACCTGTCACACAGCATTTCCTTTGAATCTGCTGATCCGTATTCTGTGTAAACCTGCAGATTGGGCTCATATGAAGCACAGCTATCAACAGTGGTGGTGCAGAGCATGCATATTCCATTCTGAGCACACAGCAGAGGTGTAAATGTATTTATTGTATATGACATTTTTGACAGGTGTTCACTGTTAGAAAATACAAATTTCATCAGCACACGTCAAAGATGCTGTATAAGTGTCACCTACTCTTGTGCTGCTGTTCCCCCGAACGTCAGAATCACAATGTTTCTTTCTGAAACTGTACAGCCACCAATGAGCAACCAAAGTAAAAAATAAAATACTAATCAATTTAAAGAACAGTACAGTGATATATGGGACCCTCAAGTTATGGGCAAAGACTAGGCCTTTTTGTTAAAAGCAATATGTAAAAAATTAAACTGACTCTTGCATTAAAGCAGAGATACAAAAATAAAATTGTACAGTAAAAAACTGATGCGCTGTCATTGTTTGATTAATACATAGAAACCAGATTATTGTACAGCAAAAACGTTCAACATCAGCATTTGCATCAAACAATATTAAAGGTAAAATCCCTCAGGTAAGCCCTTCAGGTACATAACTCCCATTTTGTTTTACTCTAAAGGGTTGGTATTTTCCTGTAGTAGCGGTTTAACACTGAGTAATTATCTCTACATTAATTAGCTTAAACTATTTGTAAAAGGTTCTGCCAGTCCTGCAACTGTGTGATTTAAAGTGGCTCCACATGCACAGAGATACTCTGTATGCATGTGATTCAGTGTAACAGATTCTAATTTTATGTTATTATTATCTTCATAAAAGGTCACTTATCTGATGAAAGCTAAATATTCTCTAGCTGAGAAAATATGGGGCAGCTGTTGCGTAACTATATGAAGTATAATATTTTTGGCGCCTAGTTTTGTCAGTCAAACTCGTATTATTTGACAAGGGTGCCTGCAAATGTTACACCATGACAGTTTGGGGCATTAGATTAGTTTTCAGTATTGCAGAGATTTAAAAAATCAAGGATTTCCAGTCACAGTGAGCTATGTTTGGTTTCTCTTAAAACAAATACACTGATCATGTATGTCCTCATGGGGTGTTTGATGTAAAGAGTGATACACAGTAGTAAGACTGGTAACACTAGGTGTCAGCAGCTCTCAATGATGTAATCATGTTAGAACTGTTTGCATCCTGCATCCTGTGCTTTTTTAACTCATTTAGATTTGTGTGTTTTAGATGTGTGCTATTACAGAGTCCACAATGAACCCCTGCACCAGAAACCAAACAGCTAACCGGAAACTACAGCTTGTTGGAGAGGTAGGTAAAGACTGCTTTCTTAAACTCTGCATTTTAATTCTAACTTTGTTTTTCTCTCTCAACACACTCTGTTTTGATTCCAGATTATCGTTTGAATTCAAGTAAATATATGCTGTATATTTATATCTATGTTCATTGAGCTTCACAAATTACAGTAACAGTCAACTGGATAAAAAAAAAATACAATCAGTTACAACAAAATAATCATCTTTAAAATCATGCATCAGTGGAATATGCGTATATACATTCTTCAAAGGTTTGGATGTACCATGTGACCAGTGTTGTAGTCAAAAACAAACAAAACAAATAAAAGGCCCAGGGAAAATGTAAACATACAGCTTATTGTGAGTCTTGTTTCAGGAAAGCACCACTACATCTAGTTCTGCTTCCTGTGTAAGATTTACCAAAATACAAAAGGGGGCAAAATGAGAAATATCACAAATATGGCAGGATTTAGAAAAGTATAGCACTCAGTCATCCTGTCCCTTCGTTGCTTTAATAATTTGTTGCAGTTGAAAAAATGAAAATATGACCTGTTGTCTTCTTTTATTTTTGCATTTAACACAACAATAAACAAGATGTGCCCAGAGAACCACAGCAACCCAGCCTGACCTGCTGAGGCAGTGAAGAAAAACTAAACTAAAAGTAACACATTTTGGTTCTTCTGAGTCACTGGGCATCTGTGTGTGGATGAATGCACCTGGGAAGGCCTTGTCCCTTAATTTTAGTTGTTGGATTGCAGCTGAACCCTGACTTGTCTGAAACGAGTCATTTCAACACAACGCCAACATTTCACGCTTTATTTATGATTCAAGCGGAGCCACTCTGCCAAGTGTGTGCATGGCCTTTTTTGCTTTTTGGGAAGATACAGTAAACATCTTGAAAAGTCAATGACATGTGTTAACAGTAACCTAACCAGACAGGTGGAGTTAGAATGAGAGAAACGTAGTCAACAAGACAATGTAACATGGTTTGGATATCAATGTGCAACATATATTATGTGTGAGAGTGTGAGTGTCGGCTTTAAACCCCACTTTTTCTTCAGTGCCAGTTGAACCCTTGTTGGCCCAGCGAACCGAGACAGCACAAAATAGTAAAAAACAAACAACACTGACAATGAGCTAACAAGAAACAGCTTCCATTCACATTTCAATGGAATAGCAATCAGGGTCACTGTAGCGTGGCAGCCTTCCAGTGTCTGATCAAGACCTGCAAAATTAACAGACAACAAAAGTCATTTTGTAAAATGAAACTTCAATGCAAAGAGAGATATTGTTCAAAATGAATGAGGAAGGATGCTTAATGTTAAGATATGTGTTGTATCTGTTCCATAACACTTTGCTGTTCACAGTGTTCTTTGATTTTGGTCGACATATATATTGTTTTTCAAGCTATATTTTGGGGCCTTTTTACCTTTATTCGATAGGTCAACAGAAGAGAGACAGGAAATGTGGGGAGTAGAGTGTGGGGCATGAGAAGAAATGCAGCAAAGGGTCGTGGCCGGGAGTCGAACCAGCGACTGCTGCAACAAGGACTATAGTTTCTGTACATAAGGCATGCTTGAGCTGCTAGACCAATGGTGCCCCAGGTTGACAACATTTTGCGATTACATAAACCAATTGACAATGAGTTTGGCTGAATACAAAATTTAGCCAATATTTTCATACTTTTGTGCAGCCACCAGTGGGCGTCACGATAACTGACATTGGATGTGATGACTTACTCTTCTTTTGGCTGAATATTATTGATTGTCCAAAATTTAACTGAAGATTTGAACATGGAGGTGAGGGACAACAGCTACAATTTCATAGTTATCTGCAACCATATTAGAAGTAATGTTAAATGTAATAAATTCCAATTGCAAGTTATGGTTTCTTGGTTGTTTAACACTGCAAACTACAAACTGAAAAATAACACTTCCAAAATCAAAAAACTTACCCTTCAACAAAGACTTTCAATTCACCTGCACAGATTTGTTTACGGGGATTATTTGACTGTGACCGAGTGTTTCCTAAGCCCTGACCCCTGTATATTCTTGCACACATGGCAGATTTACTCTTGAAAGTCATTTCTAAAGGAAAATGATCATGATTTCAGGCAGAAGTCAAAGAAGAATAAAAGCAGCTTATTATTTCTTGATGTTGACCGTCATCATAGCCAGCTGAGGTTACAAGCGTGCTCCAGAGATTTGTTGCTAGCTTTGTATATGTCTTTGGCTTTCTTTTCAGTGTTTCAGTATTATTCTTTGATTGCAGCACAGAGATAGTTAATCCGAGTCCTGTGTGTGGTATTTTTTTTTAACTCAACAGTATTTTCAAGCTATCAAAATAATCATTTTTTATAGTTTGTTATTTGTCAGATGACTAACATCAAATGTTAAGCCTTAGTGCCATAATGGGTGTAAATAGTCTGTTAAATGTAACCATATGTGGTGCTAATCTAATATATTTTATTAGTACTGGTAACCGTTAAATCCAGCCTTTAAAGGGTGTGGAAACGATTTGTTAAACATATCGTTGGTGTGTGTTTCTCTGTACAACTGAAACTAAGAGAGACCAGCCAGAGCACTTGAACCTAATGATGCTTTGCTCATGTATATCCACTCACTATATAAAGTCCTCTAAAGAGGATATGATGGCAGTTCTGAGTGCAATGATACACTTCCTAATAGAGCTATTTAAAAGTTCAACACCCTGAGATCTCCCTTTGAGGGAAAATATCAAAGTTTCAGAGGCTATTAATCTTAACTGGAGAATGAGAACCTCATTCATTATATCATCAAATATTTGAGCCAGGAACCCATTAAGTCCTCTAAGTAATTCAAAACACAGCAAGGCTCTTCGTAAAACCACACTAAGCTGCCACCCTGTCATGTGGTTCAGAGTAACTCAGTGGGAAATGATTTACAGTTGGCTTTTAATTTTCTAGGAAATAAAAAGAACAACATGTGAAGATTTTCCGGCATCACATTTAAAGAGCATTACAAATAAACTTATCACCACCTCAGTACACTATTAATAATCAATTTTAACTGTGTCATGTGTAAACGCTTGTACACTCAGTATTACTTACTGTGCTATCTTGCAGTTCGTTGTTGTAACAAAGCGTCCTGTGTAGTGGATATTACACCTGACCACGTTGTTGGTGAAGTCTGATTCCAGCACCAAGAACTTAGGATTCACCTGGAGCTGAGAGACGAGAAACAGAGATTATTCAGCATGGAGCAAAACAAACAGCTATTGGGCCATATAATGCTTCAAAAAACTTAATTTAATTACACAAAAACTATAACATGTGCGTGAAAAATGTAAAAAGTCGGTGTGAAACCACATAGCCATGAAGCACTGGGACCTTAAAGTAACTCAAAGTAACTCCAGAAACCTGAAACTTCAATAACTAAATAACTATTTCATAACCCAGATCAATTTGTTTTGATGACCTTCACCTCCCTGTACTTTCCTGATATGTGAATCCTGTCCTGTCAACAAACTGGCCATGTCTGTGCACACCATATTCTCACTAGACTCTCACCTTTAGTATGTAGTTTCCAGGCTGGATGTCTGTGATATCGATCCACTGGCAGTCAATATCAGCATTGTATGTATCGTAGCAGCCTGGGCTCAGACCCTGGAGAAGCAGATGAGAGAAGATATGCTCACAAGGAAAACTAATCACAGTCAAAAACAGATGAACATTAGCAGAAATATGAATGAAATCCAGCTGTTAGTTTGACTATAAACAGGAAACATGGCTTACATCTGACTAAAGTAGTATTTCTGTTTCAGATTATCAGGCATTCAAATAACAGAGTTGTTATTGGGAGATTTAATTCAAAATGTTCTCCAGATCAATAGATGCTACAGTATTGAGTGACTTTGTGCAGGTAAATGATTAAACAATAAGCTTAGTGTATGATTATTAGCCTAGTGCTGCATACAAAGGGGTGATGATGCACCAATAATATTGTAATGATCATCAAACACGAGAGAAATCTTCATTTTATAATAATTTTCATCTTTTCTTTTTTTGTTACCTGAGTATGAGCCGTGCAGGCGTAGCGCTTCAAGTGTCCAAAGTCACATGTAGTGTCCTCCAAACAGAAGCTGGCCTTGTGTCCCTCTGCAACTTTACGCCCAGTGCTGACTTCTATTAGATCGTAATGGCTGAACTCATCCATACTGTGGTAGTGTCTGTGAGAACAAGAGGGAGACTGTGTTTAGAAAACATCGCAAATGTAGTCAAATAGTTTGAATGATTTCCAGTGGTATCTGTTACACATTGTGTGTCTAGGAAACTGTATTTCATTATGAGTCATTGTGAGTTTATTGAGTTTGTCAAGCTGCTATTAAAACGGCACAGTCATTTGGTTTGGAATAGAAAGCTGAAGCACAACTTAAAACACAAACAGTGAATTTATTGCATTGTGTATTTAACCCTCTTGACCTCTTCGGTTCACATCTTTGTAAGTGATGTTGCACCTTGACTGAACACGTTGTAAAATATCAAAGGACAATGGACACCAATTAATGGCCACAGTGAAGTAGTGCTGTAGCACAACATTAACACCCTAATGATGTATGAGAGTTGTTAATTAGCTTGTATCAGTCTGCAAGATCAGAGGTGTGTGTGTGTGTATAACTTTGTGTGCAGGTTTGTGCTTGTTTATGTGTGAATGGGTACATGTGGTTGTGTTCAGTGTAAGTGTGTGCGTGTGCGTGTGTGTGAGCTGTGTTTGTATCACATTGTGTGTGTGCTTGTTGCAGTTTGTTGCAGTGTGTTTGTTTGCACAGCTTTAGCAGCTTATGAAAGCCTGGGTGCCCGTGGCCACTGATCATCACAAACTGAACCTGAATATGAACCCAATGACTCTCAGTGAGCGACTCCATCAATGAGCTGGTCCATTTGAAATCATCAGCAGAGTAAACTGCGACATGTATTTGGCTTGGACCTCTCCCAAATGTCAAAGTGACCCGAGATGCTTTTCCTTTTGTACATTCACTGAGTAGAGCGACAACATAATTAGATGTTAATGGATAAAGCTCTATATCTGCTCTATTAATTTGATGTTTTTATACACAGCACTGAAAACAATTTAACAGCAAAAATGTACCCGAGCTGTACCCCACGCTCTACTATGTTGATGCTTTTTTTCTGTTTTGTTTGACCTTTTCATTTGATTAGCAGTTAACTGTTCAATTGCCTCATTTTATGAAATAATTACAAATATGTACAATACAAATCTAAAACAAAGGACAACACAAAAGGGAAAAAAAGAACAAATATTGCTCTCTCAAAACTTTCTTGTGTGTGTTGAAAACTAACTCCGATTTTTTTGAGTGCATGACCCCCCAAATAACATTGCAAGAGACTGGAGACCTCCCATTGTTCTGAAGTGGTTTGATGTTGCTTAGAGCCGCATGTAAGAAATATTAGGCTAATCTAAAAACCTACATATACCTTCATAATTCTCAGGGGTCATGTGGCAACAAAGCAAAAAAGAAAATGTATGATGTTTTTTTATTTACATGGTTTTATCTCAAATTTAGCTACACATTTTTTCTATACTGTATGTTTTAACAACAATGGATAAAATAGGTAATTTTAGATCATTCTGATTTAAATAAATGTTTTTAAGGAATATTGTGACTCCAACATCATTGTCTCACAGCCCCTGGTTGGGAACCACTGTTTCAAAGAGCAGTCAAACTACGACAGAGAATATGCTTTTCTATTTCACATGTTGTGTCACATCCTGAACTGGAAATGATCATTCATACTTTTGCTTCATCCCGACTGGACTATTGTAATTCACTTTTCACCTGCCTCAGTAAATTGTCCCTCCAACGTCTTCAATTAGTCCAGAACGCTGCTGCAAGGCTGGTGACCAAGTCCAGCCAGACAACCCACATCACTCCGATTCTATCTTCCCTACATTGGCTTCCAGTTAAATTTAGGATTCATTTTAAGGTTTTTGTTTTTGTATATAGAGCTCTGTATGGTCAGGCTCCTGAATATATCGCCAACCTGCTACACCCCTACCTCACCAGTAGGTCACTCAGGTCTTCTGACCAGGGCTTGCTGGTTGTCCCTCGAGCTCGTCTAAGGACAAAAGGTGACCGTGCTTTTGAAGTGTTGGCACCAACATTGTGGAAATGTGGAATGTGGAAACTAATGTTTTAATTATGCTATTGTCTGTTTCTTTTAATGTTTTATGATTTCATTTTAAATTGAATATTTTTTCTGTGAAGCACTTTGTGATTTTATTCTATGAAAGGTGCTATACTAAATAAAATGTACTAATTACTTACTTACTTACTTACTTATCATATTATTTTAGCCTGTACATATTAGTCATATTACTATTTGTTGTTTCTTTGTATCTATAGCTAAGGTTATTGTTATTATATATATATTTTTTTTTTATTGTAGTTCTTATTCTTATTCCTATTCTTATGCCTTGTACAAAGAGAGCACAGTTTACTAAAGTCAAATTCCTTGTGTGTTCAAGCATACTTGGCGAATAAAGCTGATTCTGATTCTGATTCTGATACTTACTTACTTATTTACTTACTTATTTACTTATTTACTTATTCACTTACTTACTTACTTACTTACTTACTTACCTACTTACTTACTTACTTACTTACTTACTTACTTACTTACTTACTTACTTACTTACTTACTTACTTACTTACTTACTTACTTACTTACTTACTTACTTACTTACTTACTTACTTACTTACTTACTTACTTACTTACTTACTTACTTACTTACTTACTTACTTACTTACTTACTTACTTACTTACTTACTTACTTACTTACTTACATAAAGAGTGCTAACACTCTTTTCTTTTTTTTAAGCAACCTAGTTTTGGAATGACATCATGCACATTGGACATCAGTCTAAGGTTTTAGGACATGACATCATCTAACATGCATGGGTATAGTATGTAATCAGCAAACGTCATGGTTTGTTCAATAAAGATAGCAAAGTTTTCACACTGTGCAAAATGTTCCCTGTTAATGTCATTTTAAATATATTCGGCTCATACAGTTTAATACTTTTCAACCTAATGCAGCAGCCTAGCAATAAAGGATCTTGTGGCTTTATATCTCACAATGGGAGGAGGTTGATACATGCTGTCCATATTAACCAACCAGTGATATTAGCCAGTGAAAGAAACCCAGACCATCTCAATTATACCAACAAAGTAAGTCACAGGCTTGCAAATACCCTCATTGAGGTACATTTACACAGCATTAGTACATATCAAAATAAAGGTTCGATTCCCCTGTTTATCTGAATCTTCTCAACACAAAACACATAAAAGATACAAAAACATTACGCAGTAAGGAGAATTGTCGGCCTGCTCTCTTAAGGCTCTTAACTTCTGACTCTTAAATTGCCACTTAAACTGTGTTGACTTAAATTGTTGCAGCAGGTGAGGTAAGCACTGGATCTCTTACAGTCAGACAAAGACACACTATATAAATATTGCCCTTTAGCCTTACTTCATAGCCCCTGTTTCAACATTGCTGCAGCTTTTACTGGAACAGTCATTAAAGATTGAGGGATGACTTGGAAGGAAAAGTGGGTACTTTCCACTGACGGAGCAAGTGACCATCCAGAGACTCATTCTTTCCATTTGAGAGGCAATCAATTATGAGCTCCTCTCAGGTTAAAAGCAGTCGGTTTTACCTGAGACCCAACAATACCGTTATTATGCCTGTGGGCAAAAACACTGTCTCTGCTCACATGCAGATGCACATGTTAATGGGCGCTTGTGCAACACTTGAAAGTGTTTACAGTCGTGTGTGTAGAAACCAGGGAGGGGAGCCGAGGGCTTGTTGAAGGGTTGAAACACAGTCTTTGTTTGTGTTCCTGAGACTGGCATTCATTTTGTGGCTGTCTTGAGATGATTATCTACAGTATGTGTGTCTATGTGGGTGTGTATGTGTGTAAAACTGAAAGTAAGTGCGGGAAGCAGGGAAAAAAGATTTAAGAGTGCCTGTAAGGGTCCCCTGCCTCCTTGGATTCCTGGATCCGCTAACTGACTGTGTCACCTACAGAGAATGTAATGTTGGAAGGACACATAGAGGATATTACAAGAATAACTTGTATACGTAATATACAACACATTCCAATCCCTCTTCCTAGTCTTATGTTATTTTCCACTTGTGCAGCAACAAATAAGTCTTTGAGGATCTCTTAAATCACAGCCTGGGCTGTAAAAGCTGAAGCAGTGCAGTAAGATCTTAGAGAACTATTTAGGGGTGTCCTGACATTTACCTTCAACAAAGTGCAACCAGGATATGAAGACAAATGCTCAAGCACATGCATAAATAGCAGCCATGATCTTTGACCACAAAGGTTACATTAATAAAGCTCGACTATAAGTGAGTAAAACAAAGTGCCAGTTGAAAAGCTTCCACATAAAGAGTGTTTTAATCACTTCCGTTTGTCTTCTGAACTGACTGGCATTAAGAGAGGTTCCACACGGAAATCTGTGTCCTCATTTGTGTGAAAAATGTAAAAAAAATCAGTTTGTGTTGCAGAGATATTCCAGAGAATGCAGTTCCCTTCCCTTCTAATACTCCAGTGAGAACGATAGGGGTGACTGTAGTGAAGAGCACGACCATCAACTTCAGAGCTTATCCAACGAGAATGTAGGGCAGGAAAAGTTTATGGTGGGAATCTGGGTAAAAGATTTTCTTCCCCCTAAGAGATTTCTTTGTTAACAAACACCATGTCCCAGTAACCCATATCCACGCCATCATACTTTAGCAGCCCTGTTATCTGGTGTCAGATTGACAAGAAAAATGGATTGATTTGTCATTCTGATCACAGAGTCGGTGGAATGATTGCCTTGGCTTTGTGCCTCCTGGGAACCACAGTGTAAATGCAGACTGATGTCAGACAGCAACAACACTGCCAATCTTCTAACGGCCAGTCAACATTCCTCCAAGATGAGGGCAGCAAAGCAGAGCTTGGCACTGATGTCAGTGGGCGGACTTGCTGTAACTGAGGTAAAAGTAGGTCTACATGGAATGTAGTGTTATAAAACAATGGAGATACTGCAAAAATCACCTCATCAGCAGTCCCCAAGAGATGATCAGTCTGAACCATGACTGGCCTGTTAAAGGAACGCAAGTCTGTCCATGAGGAAGACACAAAAAGAAAACTACCAGCTAAAAACATCATACTCTAAACCTAGAGACATTATAGTTCAAAGTAGGGCCCAATAAAGATCTTATAGGGCACTGCAACAATTAATCTTAGGTCAAAAGATGTTGGCGGCCAGTCATTGACCATGGACTCAGTTCTATGTTTCCTGCAGTGCGTAAGATAAATTTCAGTAAAGTTAGGTATGCAGATAACTAGTAGCTTTAATAATTTTCAAATATAACTACTAGATTGCTCTACTCAGTGGCTTCACACAGGCTGAAATGGTCACCTGTAGTACAGTTAGATTGTACTATAGGTGTCCTACAATGTAATGAAAGACATCCCGGTAGTATTACACCACAATGTAAGCTCTAGCTGAAGGGAAAGTCTTGCTTGAGTCAATATCTTTACAGCAAACTTCTATGACTTACCCACCATGAAGCCAAGCATCTGAAATGGTAATGCCAAGGCCATACTGGTGGGATGGGCAATCACCAGAGATGAAGCAACTGCCCATAAATTGTGTAACCCAGAGTTACATCCAAAATTATTTATCACTCAAGTGTTTCCTTTTTCTGGTGTCCGTACAGATATAATGAAGCCAACTGGGGTTTATTCAGCTGGTGTTAACACTCAACTCCCAATGCTGAGATGATGTGTGTAGTAAAGGTCTCAACTAGAAGTGTCCAGTGCATGTACAAACTAATCAATATTAACAAGTTGTCAAACTGAATCACTTCTTTCACTGATAGAGCTGTGGAGCACTGCTGACAGCCCTTCCTTCTGTCAATAGAAAGCCAAAGCCCTTTAATCATTCATAATGAGATCACATTGCTGTAAATAACACATTACAGAACCATTAAACTTATTTGCAGTGTTTATATAGGACAGTTTGGCACTGAACTGAATCTGACAGCTGAGACTAGCAGCAGATTGAAGGTGTGAATGGAAGCAAATCAGTTACTGATGGTGGGGCATTCGCAAACAGTTGTAGGAAGAGACTTTGAATGGTGTCGACTGTTTAGTTTGGAGAAAAGGTGAACAACAATACATGGTCAGTAGCTACACATCTCCAAAGAACTCAATGGTGTAAATGATAAATGGACTTGTACTTAAATAGCGCTTTTCTAGTCTGTCTGACTACTCAAAACGCTTTTACACACTGCTCGTCACATTCACCCATTCATACCATTTACACACTGATGGTAGAGGCTGCAAATGTAAGGAACCATCAGTATAAGCTAATCTCATTCATACACATTCACACACCTGACAACAGCGGGAGCAATTTGGGTTCAGTGCCTTGCTCAAGGACACTTCGGCATTTGACTGCCGGAGCTGGGATCGAACCGCTAACCTTCCAATTGATAGACGACCGACTCTACCCACTGAAACAAAGCCTGGTGTGTTTAAGTCAATGTGTTGATTTGTGATGTCCATTTCTAGTTCCATTTCTAGTTGGTTATAAAAACTGAAAACAAAACAGCAGTTCAGGCCAAGATATTTAATAGTGGGTCATGTTGGTCTGTTTCTTCGAAATACAGTCATTAAGCCATCAATGACATATATGAACAGGACCACTATTAGATGCTGTGATCCATAATTCTGAGAGCAAATTTAAAGCTCCTGTGAAGAACTTGTGGTTTGAGTTGATTTTGTACCCCCCTGTGGACAAAGCAGTGACTCCTATCTCCTGTGTATTTCTTTTAAAAGCCAATTGTATCACTCAGTGTGAATCTTTGCTGTGCAAAATGTCAACAAAAGCTGTTTCTGAAGGGTTCTTTAACTCACTTCATCTAACACCTACCCAGTGGTTACATCCATTAAAAATGATCACAAAGAACTCATCTGTTTTTTTGCTGATGAACTTGTTTGCTTTTGTAGATCATTCAGAGGTATCAGTATTCATTCAGTATGTTTTATAACCAGCTAGAAGCTCCATGCAGAAGCTTTAAAGATGTCTGCAATGCATTTTAGAATTTTTTGCCTAATTTGTGGATAGATCAGGAAACTGGGAAGAAAGAGTAGGGAATGGCGTGTAATAAAAGGCCACGTGTCTGCATTGTAACAGAGCCATCTGCTTTGAAGACTGTAGCTTCTGTACATGGGGCCGGCAATTTAACTGCTGAGCCAAACCAGCGCCCCAGATGTCTTGATTTTATCACTCAGGTATTTTGCATGTTAAAGCTTTGATAGATTCAGGATAGAGTTGTACAAGATGTTTTCATCCTCATCCTTGTTGCATCAGAACAACATTAATTAAATACTATTTTTAGACATTTTTTATTCACAAATCTATAATTAACCACAGCTGGTTTGGGAATTTTACATATTTTAGAGCACACCATATGCTGATCTTGCAACCAAAGACCTATCGGTTAATTTGATAATGTTGCAATAACTTTGCATCATGATTAAGGAGAAAAATGTTTACCAACCTCTGAGAACAGTAATAAGTTACATAAATAAGACCACTCTCCAAGAATAAAATCAGATATTAAGTGCTGCCTAACCAGCTCCATAGTTATCACATTGTATTCAGTAAATATCCACTTACTGTTTTGGGTCGAATCTGTGCTGTGTTAAGAACTTACTGATGACAGCTGTGCCACTCCCAGGTATGACGCGGCCTGTTAGGCATGAAGTCTGCAGTCCCCTTGTTCTTCACCCTCTGTGGGAATCGCAGCAGGACCCTTACATCATAGTCAGTGGTCTCAGGGCTATAGGCAGAGCTGAATGGCAAACACATACATCAAGACAACGAACAGAGAGGGAGACTGCAAAGAGAATGTAGGAATGTGTTTCTCATATCTAAGACAAGGAAAAGAGAAAGGCAGAGAACTGAAAAGGCTTGGAGGCAGGAGCATATCTACTAAATAATTCAATCTAAAGATTACAACCAGCTCTCCAAATACACAGTTTAAACATGGGGAGGGGAACATTCAGTCGCACAGCTTCCTTTTTTGTGTGAAAGAACCTCAAGTTCACACTACCACTGAGGATCTAAGCCATTCGTCTTGTGGCTGTTGTTGACAATGGAGCGTACCACAAATTACAACAGGCCATCTGTCGGTGATTGCAGTAAACTCAGACAGGATATGAAAGGGATTTGAGGGATGGATGGGCTTGTGATGGGAAGAGGGTGAAAGGAGTAGCCATGGGGACTGCAAACTTCCATCATTTCAATAGTGTCCTTAGTGCAGAGGCAGTCAAAGGGTCCAGCCCAGGGGCTCAGGGGATGCTATATCCGACAACACAGAGAAATGAAACTAACGACATCCTGAATCCCTGAAGGTGGGCAGGATTTAGTTCATTTATGTTTTGCTGTGGGTCCATTCTTTTTTCATCACAAGTATCGGATATTGTTGCAAAGAATTGGTGTATTCCTCATGGCTGCAGTACAGTGTGGATAAGTTCACTTCCTGGTTAATGTTACCCAAAGGTGGATCCATCTCTCAAAAGTGTTCCTCTTCTATTCACATGAGCACTGCATTGCTGTCAATGTATGAAATAAAGCAGGGCAGGACACCAGCCTATCAGAGGGTGGTATTAAGATAGGGAATAGTGAATTGTTTGCAGTTTACCTCACTAACACATCTTCTGTTTGCTTACCACAGAGCTACAACGTTTTAAAGATACAGCAGAAACAATTAACAGAATAATTTGTCACTAAAATGAAAACACTATAATAAAAAGAGAATACAGGGGGAAGTTTCTGTTTCTGAAACTGGGACTTTATATTTTAATAAACCCCTCAAAAGTAATGAGATATGTGACAAAAATAAATGAAAATAAGGATGTAAGAACAAGAGGTCATGCAGAATTGATTTACCTTGAGAGACATTTTTCTTCAGCAGCACAACGGAGGGAATACATATGGGCTCTTTGGATATATGTGGAGGCTTGGACATAGTTGGGATCAGGAACCAAGTCAGGCAAACCTGGAACAAACAACAACTTGCTTAGCATTTATTATCATACATCACATGACCTTTTTTTTGGAGAATTAACAATAATGTCCTCACAAATCTGTTCCACATACTAAAACAGTAATTACTTACTAACCATTAGAGCCATTTCCGATCAAACAGAGGTAATCAAATATGTCACATTAAATCAGTGGAGAGATGTTGAACTCTATTCTAGCCCTGCTAATATGATTTTTATTTATTCATCCAAACCTTAGTGATTGTAATCTGTATCACATCACCCTTTGATCTCCCCGAATTCCAGCCCTTCCCAACACAGCATGTGAGCATCCCACAAACAGAGGAACACTTTCACATGTATCTTCAATTTTTCATTACCTCGTGTTCATGATGGTGGTGATGGAGGACATGATGGGCAACAGTGCCATCAGATGAGTTCTGGGTCATTCTAGAGAGCCATTGGCCACTAATTACTGTGCATTCCAGATTATTATCCGGCTTTTTTTTATGAGGTACTATAACCCCACACACAGGGTGAGTTTGGGGTTAGGAAGCATGGTGGCTACATGTGTGCTAACTCTCACAATTCTAAGACTCATAGTCTATACTTGCAATACATTGACTTCAAGTGTTCAATACAATTAGTGTCCATCAAACTCCATCTTGTCATTTTGCTAAATATTTCCACGAATAATGAGTGGCCTTTTTGGCTGATGTGATGTGATCTCCCCTGACACTAATCTTAATATGAATGTGTCGCTTCAACTAAACCTTTAACACAGCAAACGCAGCATGACTTGTCATATCTTTTGGGGAGAAGGCTTTACTCTGAAACATCTAAGCTGGAGTATCACAGGAGTGCATGTTGCAAGGCAGTCTCTGTTTTTCATACTTTGCTTTCTTCAAGCGAGTATCAAGAGATGAAGAGGTGTAGGAAGGCAAAGGTGCACAGATAGACAGCGAGAGAGCCAGACAGAGACACGGTGAAGTAGAACGTTCTTGCCAGGGTAAAACAACAGTGATCTCACACCGCTGCTGTTCTTAAAGTAGGCCACTGACCAAATCTGTCAGAAAACCAGAGGAAGAAGTGCAAAAAAAAAGCAGGCCTTACTTGTCTCATTGAATGTCTTATCACCCCTCTCTGTTAGCAAAAAAAGACCAGACATGCTTTAATCTGAGCTTGTTCAAGCAAATGAAAGTCAAACCATCTGACCTCTAAGCCTGGGAACTTTCATTAAATCACAAAAATGACGTACAACCTTTAAGTTCTGTTGCATCAAGCTTAAACTGAAGACTGGAAAAATAGATGATGAAATGCTGTGCTGTTATGTTTAAATTACACAAAGGGCTTTAGTTTCAGCTTATTTATGAAAACCAGACAGACGTTTCCTACTTTATATTTCACATCGTATGACGTCCAGGTGAGTCCCCCCAGAGCTCTGGGTTTATATACATGCTTTGCCTGTAGGGGTATCATGTAAACATCCCATCTGACAGCTCTCTCTCTCGCTGAGGCAGGCGTATGGGACAGGGGAAAGTTCCTGAGGCCGACCATGTAAACACTAGAAGACCAGTGTGAAATGTAGAGGTTTTTCAACAGCTCTCACAACCCCACTTTTCCTTCTCACCCCGGAAAGGCTTTGTTCTCTGTCCCCTAATCTTTTGAAATGTGAAATTGGGTCTCCTTCAGTGGGATAAAGTGTATTCAGAAGCAAAGCTGATCAGCTCTCGACAGCATGTGACAAAGCCACACATTACACTCTAAGTGGGGCACAGAGAAAAGAAACTAATTCTTGCCATGCGTTTTATACCATCTAATATAGCATCATAAAAGACATCAGGGTCGCTGTGTAGATACTCCTGCTTTAAGCTTTGGGCTATTCACAGCAAAGGACTGACAGATTGGACTTCTTGAAATTCATTGTCGTCATTTTAATATGAAAAATAATGGCAGTGTTTTGTCAGGTACTTCATAATCCCTACACTCTGTCATTATTACATTGAATCTATATTCAGGATTGTGAACCATTATGCTATTGATGGTCAACTGTTATCATGCCAATATATTTCAGTAACACTCAAATGTCAAACTATTTTTTGTTTGTCTTTGCATACCATCCTGAACAATTTCTGCCAGACTCTGTGCAGTATCCCCCTCCCCAAAAAAGTGTTCTCTAATAGAACTAGCCCATGCGGAAGTGTTATAAACTGCAATTCATCGAGAATCCGCTTGAGGCTGACTGCAGAAACACTGGAAACCACATAGACACCAATTCAAAAAAGACGATATTTGCAGCATTAATAGACATGTTTACAGCCTGGTTCAAAAAACGGCTTACGTAGCTAATCTGTCTATCGGCACACACTGTACGGTTGGTGAATTTTTTTCTAATGCGTTGGTTCAGAAGATATTCAGATTACCAGTTTTTGCCCAAATAAGGACGTGACTGACTTGACTCCCTGACGGGAACACATAGCTGTTGGCTTGGAAGCTGAAACTCCGCCTCTTTACGTTACACTCTGCCTGGTTGAGTTCCACATTTCCAATATGGCTGCCGCAACCGATTGGCTTCAAAACAGCGCTCAGGAACAGATGGGTAACACCACAGATACTACGTTCATCATTTATACAGTCTATGGGAAAAAACGAGATAGTTCAAATTCAGGGGCACACCTTCTTATTGGTGTTAGAACTGGTGTTCTGGTCCTTTGTCAAGAGTGAGAGTGTGTTCAAATTTAAGGGGGCATTCTTACCTTAATTTACCTGACTGCTGTGACAAGGACAACGACCACTGTTTCTCGGGCACGCGCCTTTTGGTCAAACCTAAGCCTCAAATGTAGGCTTGCTGCTGCCGGTTGAGAAAAGACATCCACAAACACTTCACCATTTTGCACATATGAAATAAGGATCTATCTGATTACCAGCTCCAAAAACTGAGCATGCAGTATGCCTTGAGTTCCAGTTGTTTTGTACAACAATTGACTGTCCTTGTAGATTTGGCTGAGTCAAATCTTATTTTCTAGAAAAACTTGTCTATTGAACCGTTTGACATTGAAAGCAATGACTGGAAAATGTTCTGCTTTAAATCCAGTTTTATTGCCTTAGACTTTGTCATTGTTTTTATTTGTACACTTCAATTGCTGATGATTCAGCTTGCCAGCTTGTCCACTTATGTTGACCCTGCCCCAAGCTATTTGTGCCAAGTTGTGTTTTCATGCATTGCCCATAGTCGGCCATATGAGCTATATTAATAGAGCTGAATGTATTGGAATTTAATGAACAGCCAAGCCATTGAAATACATGTTGATATAAAGTACAAGTTGCTCCTTTATACTTTACTGCCTCTGGTATACAACATTGCGCCTAAAAATATACTGTGTTATAAATATGTGTGTATTTTATTTTTTGGAATTCATAATAGTTATTCTGCTCCTGTAACAGCTTTATGCAGTTCTATGAAGCTGAGGAATAAAAATGTCAGCTTTCTACAGTTCCCAAAGGCTGAATCTTTATCACAATGATTACTGGGATCACTTATGCATCTGCACACATGTTGGCTTTTTGCTGTAGAAATTGCTCGCAGCTCTGGAGTATCTAATGAATGAAGTTTGACGATGCACAACACACCAGAGAGGCTGCTGCACAGAGAGAAAGATTACTTAGTGAAATAATAGTAAATCTGGATTACTAAAAGCCTGAGAATCGTGTTGGAGGTGCTCATATTCTCCCTGGTCAGACCAGAAACTTCCTCTGGCAGTGAGATCACAGAAACATGTCTCATGTTGTTGGGATGATAAACTTCTCCTATAGTGGGGAGATAAGTTACTCAAAAACTTAAAGAACCTCCCTGCAAATTATAGAAAACCCTTGTAAGGGGAGGTATTGCACGTTTTGACATTCCTCATTCTTCCCCCCAGAGCTCTGAGTAAATAATTCTTTGATTTCCTGTAGCTTAAGCAATGGACCCCATGTGTTAGAGGGGGACTTTCCATGCTCTCCCTCCCCCTTCAGAGAGTAGTGAAGTACTGTATCCCCCTCCTCTTGTTTCCCCTCTCCTGTCCTAACGCATGGGAGGCAGAACCACCATAGCCCACCAACAACCCCCCAACTGCCAGCAGCCCCTCTATGAGGTCACCCACACCATTACCAAACACTGCACGCCTCGTGAACCAGTGCCCTTTCATATAGCAGAGAACTCCCCACAAAACACAGAGAAGTTTCTGTGTGAGCTCTCTGTGCACTGGCAGGGCTTGCTCAACACCTGGTTCCAATAACCAGACAAGTGGGAAAAGATGAATCTTGTGTCCACTTTGCTTTGTTTGTAAACTGAAAAAGAGGTAGGATTTGTAGCAGCTGTTTCATTCTGATTACCTCAGATCTCTGATGAACATGAAAACATTTTTGAAAAACGTGATCATGAATGTTGACCTTGGGGGGGGGTGCATATTTCAATTTTCATATGCCCAGTGGTAACAAAAATCTAATGGCAAGCTTTCCATTTCTGCATCAAAGGCAGATACCTTGGACAAATGCCCAAAAGGGAACATGTTCCAAATCTGAATCTACTGTTGCTCCACATGTGTCAAAGCCTTTCTTCACATTATAAGCTTTGAGTAAACTTCCTGAACAAGTAAGAGATTAAAGAAGAAACGGTGCAAGTTCATAAAATCCAAACCAAAAGCTTACTTTACCTCTTTGTTCTGGTCTGTACACACTCCCAACATTCACACTGGGGTTTTCAATGGCAGAGTTTGGAGAATTTCTGGCTGGAGGAATGGGCTGAATAAAGGGAGGCTGGGGTCTTCCATAAGGGGGGAATTGCTCGTACTGCGGGCTCCTGACTTGTGGTTGACCAGATGCACCAGTCCTGTCCACTATCACAGGTGCACCCTGGTTGCGATCTGGAGCAGGGACAGCAGGGACAGCAGGAACAGCAGGAACAGCAGGGACAGCAGGAGCAGAGTCCTCATTGAAGAGACTGTGGGTGTATCTGTGGTCCAGACCATCTGCAAATGGTGGTTGGGCAGCACGCGCTGGAACCACAGGATTTGGCCCGTAACCATAAGACTGATAGTAGCGATAGCTATCGTCTGTAAAATCAGAGGGAGAACCTGGAAGCACTGGAGGCAAACCACCAACATAGCCTCCCCCGTTGTATCCTTGTCCAGCTCCGTATCCTCCACCGCCATATCCTCCGCCAATTACAGGCTGAAAAGGTGGCTCATAGCTCCTGACTGGTCCTTCCACAAAACTAGGGTCATAAGGCACCGGTTGGAAAGGAGGCTGTTGTGGAAATGGATTTTGTTGGTAGGATGGAATATTATAAGAAGATGAACCAAAGGATGACGATGAAGACGAGGACGATGATGATGAGCCTGTGGCTGGTCTGAAGCGAGAACTAGAAGATCCTTGGAATTGGCCTCCACCTGCACCACCTGCCGTCTGTCTCCAGTTATCAGGCACTTGGCCAAAACCAAAAGGGTGCCTTGCCTGTCCACGGACAGTCTCAGATGATCCTCTTGATGGAGCCTGCCTGCGGACATTTCCTCCCTGAGGTCTACGAGAAGAGCGTGGACGACTATCTGCCACTACCACCCTGGGACCTCTGTCCTGGGCCCCTGCCCCAGCTGGGACATACTCAGCTCCACTGTTCAGCAAACTAAACACCCGTCCATTGTTCTCCCACTGAATCACCTGCCTCCACGGAGTGGCTGAAGCATCCTGCCCCTGGCCTCGATTCTGGCTCTGCCCCAGAGTCTGTGTGGCATCCTGAGCCTTACCTGAGCCTACTAGGACAAACACCAAACATGCCACAAAAGTAGGCAGCATCCTGGCTCTGAAGACTCCACAGCTCACCACACAGGAAAAAACCTCCCCAGTCCACCAGCAGCTCAACTCAAACCACCTGTAGCTCTGTCAATAAAACATGTGCGTCTCCTTCCTCCGGGTACAGCTTTGGAGAGAGAGTTGAGGCAGATGCAGGGTTGAAAAGTAAACCCGGGGATAAGTGCATCTGAGGGTCTTCACTGCCAGCGTTGGAGGAGACTAAAAGTGCATTCAGGAATAATCACACTCTGGAGAGAGTAAGTGGGCTTCAGAGGAGCCACAGGTAATGTTACCGTCTGTTGGTGCTATTAAAGTATGTCCTGACTTCTTGTCGGTCTGCTGACTTGCCTGTCAGTATACTGAGCATTGCTTCCTGCTTTCTGGAAAAAGTTCCCGTGCACTGTACGACGGCAGGCTTCTATTTGCCTGATTGCTTACAAAAGACTGAAAAAATCTCAAACTCTTTTTTTAAGTTGATGTCCCACATGGCCCTAGTGCTAGCAATGTTTCATGGTCTGCTGCAGCCAGGGCTCCATTAGGCTTCCAGAGTCAACATAGCCATCTGCAAAGACATTCAGACATGTAACACTTCTCACTTCCAATAGCTCAAATTCTTCTCTCATCTTCAACAAGCACAGAGAGCGACAACATGAGCCTTATTTTCCCAGGTGTTTCGAATGCTTTTTTTGTAGTCACTTTTCTTTTAAATCTGGATTCAATATACAATAAATATTTTTAGATGGGAAAGCACTTTATTGTAAACAGACACAGTGATGCAATAGATGCAATAAACAACAGGTCGCTGTTGAATGAATCCTATGGTAAAAGATAAAACACATTCTTTCTAAGGCTTAAACAACACCTTGAGCCACTCATTTGTTTGCACAAAGAGCTGTCCGGTAATTTACAGTATGATCTCATATGAATGATGTGATGCTGCCTCTTTAACACAATTCTTTGTTTACATGTTGGATACGTTCAGAAATTTGTGCACCCCACCCTTAGAAAAATCAAACTGAGGTCAATTGGGAAAGTGTTCAAAACCCTCCTCCCACCAAATGCACGCAAACAAACACACCACCTCTCTCCACCCCTCAGTCCCCTTGCTGCTTGTAGTACACTGAATGCACAAAAGACAGGCATACATGCAGAGCTCCCTGAGACAACACTGTGTGTGCTGTTGTCTGAGAACTATCAAAGCTCTGTTGCACTCTGAGACCTCCATTTACACAACTGTTCTGAGAAACAAGTCATTAGTTAACACATTCATGTGGGATTTGAAACAGCCTGATTACTGCTCACATTCATAGAGTGCATGCAGACAGAATTAAACTTCCTCTTGTTATCAAAGGCAGCAGTTTACATGGTATTTTCTTCTGCAGGGATTAAACAGGCAATGACCAAAATGTTCCACAGACTGAGGCTCCGTTTTGGAGGTGAAGCAGTCAGAACTCACAATTGAAACAAGATCAAGAAAAACAAAAGATGCATACATGCTGATTTCAGATATGTTCCCTTCATCAAACAGGCTGAAAAACAAAAAATAAAAAAGATAATTCCCATATGATGAAAGGTGGAGAGACGTTTAAAGGTGAGTGACTGGACGATATAGCAGAGGACATGTGTGTATAAAAACTGAAAATAACCTCCAGACATGTGCTATGAAATAACTCCAAACACACAGAGGTATGACTTATTCAGATAAATCCAACATTTTACACAACTTTACTTTGTGTTTTTGTTTTTCTGTTTGCTTGCAACATCTCATTAGAAGTGTTACATCACAGAGATAGTACACAATCAGCCTGTTCCTGAAAAGCATGCTACTTGAAAACAAGACTAGGATTTCATTTTTTGTGCATGATAAGATCACAACCATCTCTGAGGTCAACAAGATCACTTCTATGATTTGTATTCTCCCTTTTTCAAATGTTTTTTTTAAATCATTTTATTTTTTACAAGCCTCTAAGCGTGTGCAGATATTTTTGTTCTCATACCTTGTGAGGAGGTTTTACTTTACAAAGGAAAACAAAATTCCTTGTAGAGACCATGTCTGATTTTTCAGAGTTCACCCAGTCCCTCATTGTTCCCGTGCTTTTTAAAGCCGGCTTTCTTTCCATCTTTGGATCAGCCATACTTTTATGTCTTTCTCTGTCTTACACGGTCTCCAGCTTTTTTTTGGTCATATTAAGCTTGAGGGTATTTCTTCGTTAATTACAGATCGATCCCAGGGGATTTTCCTAAGGAAGAGAAATTGCTGCCTTAAAGAGAACAACCAACTCAGAGCCCCGGACTGACTTGAAATCCTGTCACTGAGACATTCCACAGAGATTAGTCGAAGTTGCGCGGCAAGGTTGCTTGTTTTTGTGTGACTGCTGTGTGTGTCTCCTGTCTGCTGGAAACACCTTGTACCCTGTGAAGTTCAGTCAAAGAACACATTGATCTGAGTGACTATGCAGCACAGGAGGAAAGCCCAGGGAGGAGGCATCCTGCTGAGAGCAACCTTCAGCAGCACAGAATCACAGCTAGGGATGCTCTTATTCCTACTTGTAGTCAATGTAAACAACAGATAGAGAGTCTCTTATGTGATGTTTAAACAAACTTGTCAGAGTAAGAGGAATTATATAATGAGATTTCAACTGACAGTGATGTGTTTAAAACCAAGATGCGTTCACGGTCTGTGTTCAAAACAGAAAAACTCAGGGATATTACAGGGTGTAGGGGGCTGAAAATATTTTTGTTCACACTGACAAAGGTTTCAACACAAAGATGTTTTTTAATTAAACATGATTTCACATTCACTTCTATGAAAAAATGATTCCTCTTCACCATGGAAACAAGTTTTGCTCAGTGCAAATTTCATGCTAATTTTGACAGCTGACAACAAAATATCACATAAAAAGAAGAGATTCAATAATTATGGGGGAAAAAAAATCTTTCTCTCCCAAGAAAAAAATAATCTTTCAACTTTGCAGCTGTCAGATGTTGCAAGAGTCGGATTTTGCAATACACTTATTTGATCCTTCCTTATTCAAAGGGGAAACTGTCAGATATACAAATGAAGGACAGATGAAGAACATGCAGACAAGCAGCACGAGTAATATTGGCTGCCAGGGGTAGAGCAGCTCCTCTCCTGCTCCAGCTCTTATTTACATCCTGCAATTGTTTTAAGGCATTACAACGGAACCTAACAGCTGTGGTTCAGCAGATGTGTTGTTAAAAAACGTGACTTCTGTGACGGTGAAATTTGTGTATTCAATGCCTGACATGGTGATAAACCACATCCTGAGGTCGGTTGAGAATTTGACACATTCAGCATTTTGTTTTCCTGCAGCCTTCCTCTCCATCTGTAATCTGCAGGAGAAACATTAAAAGATTGCTGTGTCTGCATTTTCTGTGGAACATTTCCACTATTTTGCAAATGATTTTTTGGGTCACTGTGAGGATTATTTTTATTATTATTAAATATAAATGTTAAAGAATGTGTCTTCAATGTCTTAGAGCAATAATTTGATATGTATTGTTGGTTTAAAATAGGCCAGTTAAATTATTCAAACACTGCAGCAGCAAAATGAGTTTAACAGTGCGTTTATTGTGGCAGACACCTGGTTTGTTGAATTAAAGCCTTGTAGCAAAATTATTTAAAAAAATAGACATGGACACAAAAAAGGAAATATGGAATACCAAGGACCTTTGTGATTTCACAGACATAAAGAAAGCATGGAACACACAAAACCATAAATAGTGTTTGTAGTTTGATTCTGTAAAAACTTCAGAGGAACACATCAGATCCTCTCTTTCATCTGCTTAACTCCAATATTTAGTAATTACTTTCATTCACAATCCTAAACCATTTCCCCATCGCTGACACAACAGCTGAGGTTGGCTGTTGCAGGCACATTTGGTCATACCGTTGGAGCAGTCAGCCTTTGAAGTACCCACCTGCTTTCCATTAATTTCATTTTCATTCAAGGAGTGTAATCAGGCACCTGCACTCTGTTCTTGGCTAAGTGTCAGACACCACAAAACTGAGACCATAAAAATACCTTCAATCACAGGAAAGTTTTAATATTCTTCTAAGCACAACATCCAAACTGAACTCTGTGATCTTCTTCTTTTTTTTTCTTCGAAAAAGCAAGGAAGAGAACGGTTATTATTCACCCCGAGTGTTCTGCAGCACAGTATAATTTTTCTTGGAGCGTATTTGTAATGCCTTAAAATGTGATTACACAGCAACAGGACTCTGTTATGAGGTCTTGAGTGCATGCTGCGAATGTGTATAATGACTTAAGTTCAACATTACAAGACACAGTAAAAGCTAACAAGCCTGCAGCTGAAACGATTAGGATCTTGTTAGACAACACCATTTGCCTCATAGCACACATTACTACATTGTATATCATTTTGCATGTGCCATGCTGAAAATCACCAAGTGCTTTATAATATCTTTCTCATGTTAAAGCCTCGGCCGCTAACTCCCTCTGAAGGTCTTAAGATGTAAGCGCCAAGTTTGTCAGGACCGTCTTAATTGTTCCCAGAGGGATTGTTTCTCACATAACAGCGCTGCTGACATCATTCAGATACTTCTGGTAAACAATTGGATCATTAAGGTGGAGTAAACGTTAGGGAAACAATACATGAAGATGTGGAATGTGTTTTCTACACGACATCTAAACCCAAGGAAAAAAATGATCTGGAGGGGTAATGTATCAGTATTATCCTCTGTATATAAGAGATATCATTTTTCATTTAAAATATATAGATGGAAGAACCTTTAAAATACAATGTATCAGGGGGTGAGTGATGTAAACCATTGGGGAAGAATGGAGAGAGACACAGAATCTGTACTCAAAAGTACTCAAAATTAGGCGCGGCTTTAGCCTCATGGTAAAGTTTTGCGCCCATATAGCAGGGGCTCAATTCCAGCCAGCGGCCCACTTTCCAGCATGTCATTCCCCCCTCTCTTGCGGTTTCCTACCGTATCCACTGTGCTCTCCACTATAAAAAAAACGGTGTTAAAGCTCAAAAATATGGGGCGCTGGTGGCCTAGCGGTCTAAGCGCCCCACATACAGAGGCTACAGTCCTCGTTGCAGGGGTTGCCAGTTTGATTCCCGGCCGCGACCATTTTCTGCATGTCTTCCCCCACTCTCTGCTCCCGTCATTTCCTGTCTCTCTTCAGCTGTCCTATCAATTAAAGGCAAAAACCCCCAAAATATAACGTTCATTTTTTTATTCAAAAAGTGCTCAAAAGTAGCAAGGAAATGTGTGATATAGAACAATATATTTCTGTGACCATACAGAAAGCCAAGCATAGTTAACAGAGTGGCATCTGGGATGGTCAGTTAGTTTTAATGGGGCCACATGCTACCATTGGAAAACTCCCCCTGGAAACACCCCTGGTTGTCTCTACGTTTGCCGGTCCCAAAACTTTATATTCTTCTCATGTGCCTTCCATAAATAAGTCAGGTTTGATTGGTGATGAGCACTTCCACTTTGCTTGTTACCATACAAATGTCCAGATGGAACTTTAGTCAGTCTTGTTCCCTCCTCACACATCGTGACAGAACTCAGGGTGGATATTAATCTCCTCATCTGATCTGTGCTTGTAAGTGTCAGTTCACGACCTGCAACCCTAACCTCAGATACAAACTTCAGAGGCGGGGACTAATTTGAGCTTGGATCCCACTACGACAGCAGTCTTTTGCAAATACAGCTCAACCTCAGGGGAAGGACACTGAGGCAACACACAATCTAAATCAGAGATTATAATGCAAACAGCCCTGTGGGGCTCACTAATGACTAAGGTGAGCCTGAGATGCAGCTTCAACTCTACTCTGGAATATCAATTAGGTCTCTCAGGGACTCGTAGACGGAAGGAAGTGACTGGCATAGTAAGCGCCTACCGTTTGTCTGTGGGCACCTCTAGCACACGCTATGCAACCACAATGACTGCTGGGAGATATCAAGCAAAATGGAAAAGAGGGAAAACAAAGTCAAGGTGCTGTGGGTGGGGGTAAGTGATGCAAGAGGGAGGATTCCACTGTCATGTGTTTCCCAAAGAAAGAGGAGCCTGTAAATTTGCTTGAGCAGCCTATTCCATTAGCTCTAGAAATCTACAGCTGGTCCCCGGAGGGTCATCTCCACAGAAGTGCCGTGTTCTGTTGTCTCCACAGTCCAGAGAACTACACATCCTCTGCTCTCTGTCTCTTTTTCCCCAACTCACTCCTGCCCTCTTTGTTACACTCTCGGCAACACAACAGGATCCTGGTAATCAGATGCTGCCTGAGCCACGATACAGAGCACAGAGACAGACAACAGGCTGAATCTGAAATCATCTCACACCTCTGCTTGATGTTGTTCAAGGAGAAAGAGTCATCAAAGGCCCTCCTCTGTACAGACACAAAGGCAGGCACGCTCGAGCACAGCCACATTCAGAAAAATGTGCAAAAATAATGGAAAAGCTTGTGTTCAGTGGATTTGTGAAGATTCGGAGTAAATTACCTTTTGGAGGGCAGGTTAATACCACATTAGTGTGATGCTTGACGTGTACTGAGAGCAGATAAGGCAGAAAACTATTGGTGATTTTTTTTGAAGTTTTAGACAATTCATTTCAGACAACATAAAATTCCCAGCCTGTTACCTTTGACTGCATGGAAAAAAAGAGTCTGATTCTATTAGCTACAGTTAGCTAACAATCAAACAATACATTTTTACTTGTATCACAACAAACGTCATCTCGAGATGCTTAACAAATATAGCAGGTCTAGACCGTACTCTATGTTAAATTATTAACAAAGACCCAACATCAAGACAGGATAAGATCCAGTCCCATCTTAGAGACTAGACTCAGTCTGATCTCAGCCTAATCCACTATGGGCAGAGCACTTTGTAGCATTTAGCAAGTTATAGCTGCAAGGATAAACTTTCTTTAACTGGCAGAAATCTTGAGTAGAACCAGACTCATGTTAGACGGCCATCTGCCTCGACCAAGTTGGGGTTGGAAAGAGGGATAGAGGAGATGAAGAGAGAGATGATAGTGGCAGCTTAAGTCTGGAACGTCCAACAAAAAATGTATTATCACAAGCTGACTTTGGTGATTTAATTTTCCCTGTTTTTTGGGGTTTTTTTGCATGACAAACATCCCACTCTCACAAACTTGTCTTACCTTTAGTCGGTTATCAACAGACAGCTAAATAATGGGGTTGGAAGCTATACTTGCTTGGTTGAAATCAGCAGGGCAGCTAACATTTCTTTCATCAGAGCCTTACTTAGCAGATGATCAGTTAAGCTAATAATTGCACACATTGTTTGTGTTTCTGCTAATGACCCAACTTAAATGTAAGTTAAATATATTTTAAAGAATTCCCCTCATTTGGTCCACTGTAAATTACCATATTCAATCAAAGTAAAGGGGCATGTAAGATCCTTCTTTAACTGTAAATAAGATACAGATTATTCCTTTTTTTCTAGGTACAGTTTAAATTGAGTTTATGTTTTCCTAAGTCTATAAAGTTGTTCCTCCTCCCTTCTTTCTCTCCTTCTCTCCCCCCTCCTTCGTGAACCAGACAGAGTGATTGATCTGATACGCCATTGAGTCAGATTACATTATGCAGTTCTCACTGATAAGAGTATGGCGAAACAACTATTTTCTTTTCCCTTATCTCCTCCGAGAGGCTGTGTTTCTAAAAGCAGAACTCTAGCCTTTCTGGCCAGATATCATTAGTCATTTTGAACCAGAGCCTTCAGGACTGATTATATTTTATAGGCTCAGAAATTTCACACCAATGGTCAGCCGTAAAACTGTTGAGGTCCTTTCTGATAGAGGATAATATCCAAAATATCCCATGAGAACAAGTTACACAACACAAGAATTTGTTTTGCAATTTGAAACATCTTGATCATTTCGGTGAGGTGTTGAATGTGGAGCTTCTTCCTGAAATTCCACCTTTAAACTTTGGCCTGTGTAAAGTCAGGGATACCCTGGAAGGAGACAGCTTATGTTTTTTTAGTCCATATGACTGCAAGAAAAAAATGCTTTAAATGAAGGCCACCTTTGGGATTACGTCTACTTTATATCATCATGAAGTAATGATCAACATTTTTACTTTCTGCATACCCTAAATAAAAACATCTCAAATCAATGTGTAGGTATTGATGCTGGGTAGACTCAACATGATGGTAGAATAACTTAGTAATATACACTGCTGTCAGAAGCCAACACTTAGAACTCCATTTATCCTGGGAGGGTTTGCAGAGTACACATGCTCTTTGGCATTGCCGCTCTGCATCCTGTATCACATGTAGTCAAACCTGGAGGCTGCTCAGTACAGACACAGTCTCCTACTGCGGGCACCAGTTCAGCCTCCCTGAAAAGGTTCGGTGCCTTGCTCTAAAGCACTATAGTTGGAGAAGGAGTGTATTTCTCATTGTAGAATGTATGTGATAAATATTTCACAAACACATGCTGCCTTGGCTCAGTGAATTGCAGAGTATTTCTGTAATGTATGCTGCTATGCGGGGTCAATGCCAAAGTGCTTCAGAGAAAAAGAAAGAGAGGGAGAGTGCTGTGCTAACCCACTGCACAGGCAAAGCCAAAAAACAACTAGAATATTTGCTCTGGGCTGCCTGATTTAGTGTTCTGGCATTTTGGTTTAAGGTGCGCAGGTTAAAACACTTCCCAGGCATTTCCTGATGACCACAGTGTAGGCGGATAAATATTGGCTGTGAGACAAACCTGTGCACATGCCCTGATAGAGATGAAGACGTGGGGTCAGGTTTCCTCTATTTCTGCCCTGTATCTATTAATTTTCATGACTGGAACTGAAATGGGATCAACTCATTTTCAGTGACTCAAAAATGCTTGCAAAGTTTTATAGGTGGGACAATCCACAGACTGTTAGTAAAGTTTGAAAAGTGCAAAACTTACTTTCATGATGTACTCATTGTACTGTCTAATATGTGACAAATGTCAATGAAATTCCTGTCCTAATAGTTAGTGCTCAATGGTTTTACATAGTTTCAACCATTCATGTTGCAGTGAAATGCACTTCAACTCCCCCCTCACAATACCCCATCAACAACTGACTGCCCCCTTGTGGGTCTATTTATGGGCCAATGAATGCTAACACACAAATTTTCCATAAATGTTTGACAAGGAAAAACTCAAATGAGTAATATTGATCTGAACAGGTTTTACAGCGTAGGATGGGGTATTTTAGCTTTCATTGGTACTCAAAAATGTTGCCATCTTTGGCTTGTCAATGCACTTCCCTTCATGATGCTTTCACAAGTTTATTTTTCATGTCTGTGTCCACTGATGTCATGAATAGAATAATTATTTCTGTTTTTAAAAAAGGTAATCTCTGATAAGTGATAGTATAACTACCATTTTCCCTTTGGTTATCTGATAATGCCGATGTACTATCTGTTGATTCATGTTGTTTCTAAAGGCTGATTTATGCTTCTAAGTTGAATCAACGGCGTACCCTACGCCGGGGGTCCGCGTAGCTCCCGTACCTACGCCGAGGCCTACGCACCTAGCTGACGTGCACCTCCTCCAACATGTAACTCCCCGTAGAGCCGACGCGGACCGCAAGCCCTGTGATTGGTCCGCTCGGCGGCTTTGTCTTTCCCGCATTTACAACACTTCCGGGATCCTGGACATCGGCCGCACATCGGCCGGGTATTTCATCTCCTCCTCTCTATTCTTCATGTAATCATATCTGTATGATAAACAGCAACATGTATCAGCTGTAGATTAACATAACACGCTCTGAATCTCTGTGGAAAAGTAAACAGAGATCGTAGTGGGACCGGAAGCAGGCGGCCGGCTATCAGAGAGACCGCACTGCCCTCAAGAGTTTCGGCGGAGAATTGCTGCACGACACGGACACAACGACGCACAAGTATGTGAGGCTGATGTCCGCGTCAGCCCCTGCTGCGTAGGGGAGACGCAGAAGTATAAATCAGCCTTAAGTGTTGTCACCTGTAACCAGCTGACACCTGAATAAAAAGGCAGATAAGATGAAACTGAGAAAACTCAAAGGAGCGTTTGATACAAGGTAACCACACAAAATGAAATATCAACAGCCTATGACCTATCTCTATTTTAAAGTCCCCTTAACACTTGTGTTAAACTATCTATTCCAAAAGACTAAATTGTATACATTCCATTGATCAATGGATCACGTCGGGTGTGACCCTAACAAATCATGGATCACCACTACTTGATACAGTCCTTTTGACCAGAAAAGTGCAACACTGTGTTTGAGGAGACAATGCTAGCAAAGAAATAAATAGAACAGTCTGCCAGTGTTTAGCAAGTGTTTGACTTGCTCACAGTTTGATCACCATTCATAGTTTTAGCCACGGCGTCCCATTCATTGTCAAACTCTCCAAACAATACCCAACGATTACAGTCTCCATACCCAACGCACATTTGAAAACCAGCACTCCTTTGTATGTGAAACAAGCTAGCCATTATGTCAACTTAAGCAACTAAAGTGAACAGGCTAGCCAGTTAAGCAATTTTCTTTTTAAAAATAAGATGAAAAAGAAAGCGCTGTTAATCACACCTTATAAAATCTACAGCGTGCAGCCAGTTGTGACTATTTTTGTTTACATTTGAAACATAATATTTCCTTTACTACTTGAATTTTGGCCCCTGTAGTTTGTACATTACCTTAATGCCATCCAGCCTGCATGTGCTACTGTGTGATTTGACTTGGGACTGTCTACAGAGTGTAACCTATTCTTAATTCTGTGGTCAATGAACTATACCATCGCTTTTTGATGTGATCCTAATACTTTAGCTGTTTTGGGTATCAGTCCTATCTGTTTTGGATTACTCTGATATAAAACAAGGAGATTGCTTAATTCATTTTCTTTTTTAAAACATGTCAAGGGGTTTTCCATGACTTGAAAATTGCTAATCTGCTTTTTCCAGGTTTTCAATGTTTTCCAGGACATGTAGGAACCCTGCATTTTTATAAATACAAAATGCTCACATTTTGCTTTTGTTTATTTAAGTTAGGTGCAAATAATGAAGTGATTACATGCTGTTTAATGTGGCTCCTCTGGGGGTGAGGGTGACAGAAAACACTGAGGCTTTTAAGTGGAACCGCACCCTTACATTTTATGGGATAGCCACAAAATATAGTTTACAGTACACTACTGTATGTAAACACCTCAGCACAGAGATGGCCCACTACTTTAGGGCTCGGAAACACCTTAATCCTTAAAGTTTTACTGTGTGTGAGATTCCCTTGGCAGGCATAATAGCCCTGAACTGCTGACTTGGGATCTGCTTTGCCAGACCTTTCTTCTCTTGTTTACTATTTTGCGTCCAGGTCTGATTAAAAAGCAGTTTTAGGATGTTGTGTTTTGGAAGGGAGGGAAACTCTGTCAAAGCAACACAAACTGCTCCTATGATTCATATCAAGAGACATTATTTGCTGACATTTTAACATGCATCTAGTCCTATATTTTTTTTAATAGACATGACTCATGTCTATGTTTATGCTGCAAACTATGGACTAGATTATTCATCATCCTGGTTTCTAAGTTATCAATATGCAAAACCAGGACCCACTGTGGCCTTTGCAGGAGATGGGAATCCTTAAGACAACAATAAACAAACAAACAAACAAACAAAAGAATCAATGACAGGAATGACTTATTATTCCAGTCATGGTGAATTCTCGGATCTTTATCAAACTGCAACCTCCCACCTCTATTTTCCAATAGCATACCTCTTGCCCCTTTCAGCCCAAGCGGCTGCATTCTCCCCGTCTTGCCAGATAAGCAGGCTGCCCTTTCCGCTCTGGAGAAATGTGGGTATAAGAATGCAGGATTTGTCCTCTGCGTTAAAAAGAAAAGAAAGAAAAAACAGGACCCTGGCTCCCTGTCCTGCAGCTGAAAATGTCATCCTGGCTCTGCAATAAATCACATGGGGTTGTGATGTGTTTACTTATTACAGTGAGGTGCATCGCTGTCAACCACACTCTTATTTACTCCCCTGGCCCTCAGCACGCCCCCCCCCCCCCAAACACACTTCCATTTATGCTATATTGCTCTCCCCCTCTTCTGCTTCACCTTTTACTCTCCTCCTGCCTCTCTCATTTATTGCAGACTGTATATGTACATTCTTACCTATATCTAACCCCAGTCTGTATTAAAAGTCACACCCACGGCACAATACTCCATCTCAAAGAAGAATAATCAAAGATTTTCAAACAGCAGACAGTAGAGACTTAACGCTTTTACCTACAATACTCCAACAGGAATTCGCTGCCATTAAGAATGGAGCAGTCACTGTGTAAGTGTCTTAACAAATTGACACCAGACACCAAAGCCAATTCACTGTAGAGAGAAAATAGGGCGGACTCTCTTTATCTGGAGATAGAAGCTCTTGTCAGAGGAACACAAAACAAAATTGGGTGGTAATAAGCACAAAGCCACATTCTATTTTCAGAGCAACGTCTATTGAAACTTCATTTTACTCTACAGATCTATGCTAGTTAGATGTGATTTCATGTCATAGCAAAGAGACTTACATAACACTTAGTCTCTCATTAGCTTGCTTGCAGCACTGGTTTCACTGCATACAGCAAAATTAGAATTGAGGCTCACTCCTGTTTAGCAGTCTGTTAGCGAAGAATCAACGCTCCTCTTGCATCACTGAATCTGGTCAGTGGTCGGTGCAAGAAAACATATTTGCAACGTAAGCAGCTGCAAAGGGAGAATACTTTTAACTGAAAACAACCTAACGCTGCTTTTGGGTATGAGAGAGAAAAAATAAAAGCATTGTTCCTGTAATTTTTGTTTACGCTGAAAAGGTCCCCTGGGGGTTACAGTAAACCAGGGAGAGAAGGCGCAACATGAAAGTGGCTGGGGTTTGATAAGAGCAACAGCAAGCAATTACATGTGAGCAGCTCAGCAGAGAATTGGAGGCTGTAACCTGTTGTCAGGACAGAGCCATCACTAAATCTGTGGCCACGGACAATGCAGCTGGATCTGTGATTTGCTGTTTCTGGCTTTTGAGTTCAAGTGTTCCTCCACAGGAAACACAGGAGCGCTTTTCTCTACTGTCACCGAACATATGGCCTAGCTTTCAACATTTTGAGCTTGCTAAACATTTATTCCATCTATTAAATAAAATATTTATCAATAAAGCTGGAGGTGCAATCAGACTCCAGTCTCCACAAACACTTTTTTCTCTTTCTTTTTTTTTCTTAACTGCAACAGCAGGTGATTTAATGAAATTCAATCATCCACACTCTGAGGCTCATAGAGGGATTTCTGTGTAAATGCTGGCAAAAATCTGTGTGTCCCTGTGTATGTGTATGAACACTATCTCTTCTCTCTATTTGAAGTCACTATGGCCCTCATGCCCTCCCTCCAGCTCATTTCATCTCAGATTAGTCACGGCTGCTGTTACTGAAAGATGCTGCAACACTGAGTGAGCAGAACATATGATTCTTTTTTCCCCTTACATAAATCTTTTTTTCCTCCCTTGTGCATCAACAATCCTAACAGACTTGAAATTTAAAATTCAGATTCTGGATGCATTTTACTTGTACCGCCTTGCCTACTGCGCGTGTATCCTCAGCATTCATCCGTGCTCGGAAATGACTCGATCTATGAAGGTTAGGACCTCTAGAAGCAGCTGATGGCTCCTGGGTATTTAAAGAGCAGCCACAGACCTGTGTGACTCTCTCGGGTCAACATGGATTAATTGGCAACTTGCTGAATAACGTGCATTTGTACCTGGGGTCCTTTATCCTCTGGAGGGAAAGGGGAAAGTGAAGGGGCAGGAGAAAAAACAAGAGGGAAATGTTCTGCTCTCTCTAATTACTGAAACCGTTTTCTTCAGGGAGTTATGCTGCTGCCTGATAAGCAAGAACAAAATTAGGTAATGGCTGTACACAAAGCTGTGTAAAAAATTAATGGAAAATAAAACCCTAGTTAAAAGAATACATTTAAGGGGAATTGCAGCATGGTCTCAATCAGTCTCTTGCAAATAAAGGTGCTGATCTCATTAAAATATTGGTTTTGTTGTTGAAGAAATATACTGCAGTTATAAAACCCCTTAAAAAAGCCCTCTTAAAACTCCAAACAGAGTTAAGTCTCTATTTTTGTGGGAGGTTTATTTAAATCAGGTGTTACAGACTGAGTGAGCTCATGGAGTAATAGGATGCTTAACTCAGTGAGGCGCAAAAACTTCAAAATGTGCAATTAAAGCAAGGCAACACTCATTTTTCAATCCAGTCATGCCTTTCAAATTGATCTCGCCTTCTTCCCATTTTGTATATATTTCATAATTCAAGTTTTTTTTTTACTCATATATAAAACAGATAAGTCAGCAGTTTCTATTTGTGTACCGCTCCCGCCTGTGCTTGGTGTTTCCAGATTATGATGTAGTGCTGCCAGCCGATGAGAGACTGGAGAAATGGAGCAGAGACCTCTGTGCTGCTCCACGGTTACATTGTGTGTGTCAGCAAGACGCCACAAATGCCCAGCACACGCAGACCTGTCTTTTAGACGACTCCTTGTCAAGGGGAAGGTCGAAAGAATGAGGAAGGTAGACAAATTACGCATCACAGCTGAGAAAGGAGCAGCAGAGCAGAGGAACAGCACTGTGGGTCCCAGAGCCTGGATTTGTCTCACATGACTAATGATAGTGGCCGATGGTGGATCATACATGTCATCAGTGTTCAAAAGCACCAGATCCAATCCCTGGAAGGAGTGTTAGTTTTCCTCTGCCCCTGGCCCTCTCCCTTGGGTGGTCATTAGTGGTGGTTAAAATCCCTCCATCCATCCACCAGTAGATGGCGTGGGTGATCTGACTGTTCCGAGGTGTAGTGGCTGAAGATGGAGTCTCTCTGCTGTCTCTGACTGTCTTCATAATGATGTTGCTGAGTTACATAAGAGTGCAGTATCTCTCAGCAGGCTCTCCATAAGAAATTATGTGTTAGATCTCAGCACAAACTCCTCGCTTTTATTTCTCTTTGTTACGGCACAGAGCTCCACCAAAGAGCCACTAAAATGATTTTTCTCTCCCCTCCAGAGTGATGGAGAAATCCTGCTTTGATCAGTGACCTAATTAATGAAGCAATTGATGAATGTAAATACCAGATTAGTTATGCAAATGATCACACCACTGCACAGAAAAAAAAACCTCATAGCCTCTATTAGGAAGTTCTGAAGGTGCAGATATCACGAAGGCATGAAACAAGATCTTGATTTAAAAAGTGGAGATGAACACAACTACATTTTAGATTAGAGACTGTGGCAGCTGGGTCTTAGGATAGGAACCATTGAAATGAGGGTTGAGAATGTGGGGCTCTATCCTTGGCCTTCTTTTTTCTAGATGCGTGATGAACTCTCTTTGTGAGTCTTTGACATTTTGAGGCCTGCAGAAAGTTCTTTACTGTACATCAGGATATCCAGGTCAGAGCTATTTATAGGGATGTCATTTTAAGCTATTTAGCTTTGCTTACATGTGAGTCCAACCAAATGCAAGTATTGCTGCACACTCTGTACAATACTTTATGTACAAGCCAAGTGACATCAAACAAGTTACATGACAGGTCAGAAGATTACCAACACAATACTAATGTACAACACAGGATATTCAATATGGTTTAGGTATATGCTAACGGTGCAATTTAATCTGTTTGTACAGATCTGTGTGTGAACTTATTGTGAATGTGCACATATGTGTATGAATGGGTCTAAGAGACTGAAAGTCTGCAGCTATGCCAGCTACCCTGTGAGGCTGCAAAGGTGCCAGTGCTTTGAGCTACATGCTGATTCTAACAAGTTACCATGCTGATGCTAATATTCACC
Organism: Notolabrus celidotus; assembly: GCF_009762535.1. NCBI lineage: Eukaryota > Metazoa > Chordata > Actinopteri > Labriformes > Labridae > Notolabrus > Notolabrus celidotus. Next base: position 27,981,578 of record NC_048274.1, read on the forward strand.
ATATTATCCTTCTTTGTTTAAAATGATACAAAGCTAACAGTTGCTAATTAGCACAAGAGAGTTCTGTTTTTAGGGTGATGGAAGTGTAAGTAGGCATACTATTTATAACATTATTTTCTGACCTGATAGCTTTACCAGATGTAAGTGATGGACTCACCAAAGTCACAAGGGTTCATCCCCGGCCACCACGACAATGAAAGTCTGTACAAAATTACACTGCAGTGCTATCTGAATCTTGTCAAGCTATTTCACTGGATAATAAAATATCAAGTTGCTGTTGGTGCAGGTTAAAACGTGATGGAATGGCATCATCCAGGGACCAAGACAATTGTTTAGTTTTTTTTCACAAGTTCCACAATAACTCCTTAAAGAGACTGCATTTATCTCAGCTTTGTTTTTTTGACAGTGAACTAAAACATCAGCTGTATAATGCTGCTCTGATGTGTGCTACCTCTATGCAGCTTGCTGCCGTGACATGGGAAAAAGAGGTGCGACACCTCTGTGTCCCTGTGTCCAACCAAGAACAGTTTTTTTTAAATGCTTTTTAGGAATGAATCCTTCCATCCAGAACATGTCTGACTCATTCGGATGTACCGAGTTTTTAGAGTAATGAAAATGTATCATGGGCTTCAAGACTTTTCAATGATTAGTTTTCAGAAATAGTTACAGAGGAGTGTAATGTTTTTACTTTCTTTTATGCTTGCACTTACAAAATTAATTTTGGGATTAGGAATCAAAGCAAACAGATAAACAGATAACTTGTTATATTGAAGATATTCAGTCTGTGATTGGAAGAGCAATTAGCCGGCACAGTGAATAGTGGCTTCATTGTTTGGAGCTGAGGGGTGAAGTAAAGGTCGAACCACTCAGACAGTTGGGACAGATGTTAATAGCTTAATATGGGATGGTGCCAGTAGACAGAGAGATAGGTGGTGTTTAGGCGGTATCCCAACCACTCAGGCAGAGTGGAAGGATTTATTCTGGACGATGGAGTAATTTGTGATTTAGGAGAATGCCTCACTAAGCTGGATGGTCTCTTGTTACAGATTTTTACAGCTATGTCATTATATGCCTGAGGAAGTCAAATCATGGACCGAACTAAAATTGGTTGGCAGCAAATGTGTGACTAGAAGGTTGCTGGGTCAAAAATCTCCACCAGCACTAAAATCTTGGCTTTGAAAGGGAATGAATAATCCCCTCCTTCTAACCCCAACAGCTTAAGTGGAGCTATTTAGAGACCTGCAGTCGAAGACTGTGGTCTAAGTGGGCAGCTCTAACACATGAATGAGCAGTCAGTGTAAAGTAGGCCATTTCAGTGGAGGAGAACTCTTAAAATTCCCTTGAAATGAATTAAATTACTAGTGTTTTGCTTTGAATTTTAAGGGAAAAGTGAGGTAAATACATAGAGGTATGTATTTTCTATCAGCACTTTAAACCTTTTGTTGAAATCTGAACAAATAACTCACTGATGGAAGTTTTAACAAAAGACGAAATGGCACTTTATGTGCTATGATGTGAAGAGGAATAATAATAAAACCAGAGAGGCTTTTAAAAAACGCCCAGCTTTCTAAAATTACCTGAATTTTCCGGCTGTCTGTGCCATGTACTAATAAGGATCAGAGGCCCTCCATATGCTCCTCATGTCCCTTTCTACGCTTGAGACTCCAGGGATTAAGAGGCTTGTGCTGCAAATGAAGCCAAACTGGCCTCAGCTCTAGCAGGGCAAATAGACAGAGAGCCTGAGAGAGCATGAGAGAGGAAGGATGATGCTTGCTCTCACTACTGTTCTTTCACTTCTTGTTTCAGTGCTCACAGACTTTTGGGATCGCTTTCTTCACACAGTACATATGTCTGTGTATCAGGATGGGTATCATGAAAATGTTATGATACTGGTATCGCCTTCATACTGCTGATTGGTGCTGAAACGTAATCTACATTATTTGATTCAATATAACGACATGACATGTAAAGATGCTAAAAAGCTTGATATTTTGATTGTAGCTTAAACTGGAAACTCATTGTGGTCTGGTCTCTTTCTTGTATGACCTCTGTAGCTATAGCATTTCAAGTTTTTGATTAACTGGTCTGACTAATTAATGGCATTTTGAAACAATTAGCATTGGCCGATGCCTACGTTCATGAAGCTGGTTAAAGAAAAAACAACTTATGTTGCTTCTGAGAGAAAAATCTGTCATGTCCTGAAATGTATAGCGTAACTTAAAGCTGCTGTGAGGAACATTTGTTTTGTATCGATTCTGGCGCCCCCTTGAGGACAAAGTGTTACCTCTTATCTCTTGTCCTATACATGCAAAAGTAGTGTTTTCAACAAAAACCTCATCCTGTTGTCTTTTAACTTTATCAGGCAATGTGATTATTTTCCATGATAACAGTCAAATAAAGGCTGTTTCTGAAGCAAGATGTCCATCAGCTAGTCTGACACCTACCCCCTCAGGGTGGTTTCAGGCATTAAAAATGACAACAGAGAAGGTGTCAGTGTTGTTGATGGTCTTGTTTGCCACTGAAGGTCATAAAGAGGCATAAGTATCATTTTGAGTCTGTTTCTCAGCCAGTTCAAAACTCCTCACAGGGCCTTTAATGTATTTGACCATTAAATCAAATCTATTTGAAAATCCATCCAAAACATGTTACTGGCTAAGATAATGTACAGTATATTAGATTGTAATGTACAAGGAAAATAAATTCCTGTATTTTATCATATGCAAAAAAACAACAACACCAATGTGATTACCTTGCCAACCTTCTCTATTAACATTGGCTTATGAAAAACCAACATCTGTCAACCACTATTTCTGTCATTAAATAGTTTTTCATGCATGTCTCCAAAGGTCCATTTGAATAAATAAACCACTGAAATTTGAATTATATATAATTTGAATGATATTACTAAAACAATTGTAGCCTTGCCCCTGTAATATTTTATCCTGTCATTTTAAGACATAACTTTGAAGTTAAATTCCATACATAAGAACCATTTGTTCATGACCTCATTAGTACTTTCAGTACCAACCGATCACATACTGCTCCCAAATAAATACCACTTCTTGACACCCATTACTACCTGTGAGATCATTTTTAGTCACTGAACAGCACAGAGGATCCATAGAAAATCCTTTAAATGCTGTTTCCTCCAGGAGGAGTGATGGCTTTGTCCAGCATTAGTCTTGTTTATTAGTCAGCATGTATAATTAATTCTCAGATTAAACATGTTTATCTTAGACCCTTTATTAAAGATATCCTCACTCTTGTGATGCTGTAAGACTTTTCAGGGTTATCGAGGTAGAACAGAAACTGTTTTCCCCGTAGGTCCAGCCGTTAATACCATTATCCGGGCAGATTTGCATGGGTAAGTGGTAGTGTCCTCATGTAGCGGAGAAGGAGAACTGACCTGAGGCTAAGAAACAGAGACACAAGTGGTCTACAAGCCTGCTGAGACAGGACACAAGCACTTACTTTAAGTCTGCAGATGTACGGTGTCCTCATGAGGTAGCTATCACCTTGTGCTACCAGATAACTTGTAGACTAATATAAAGAACCACTTAAGAAGTTACCATACCATGTAGCATGTCAATGATAGAAATACATTCACAAGAGAAGCAGGTATACAGTAAATGTTGTAATTAACCTGCTTAACGTAGCACTTTAATATACTTGGTATAAACAACTGGTCAAAGGACTTCATGGTAAAAGCAGCTGATAGGCTGTTAGAGGTACTTTGATATTAACACACAGGCCTAACTGGCTGTGTATATTCAATGACTGTTTTACATTTTTTCATTTTCCAACATATACATTTCAATTTATTTGTTATTTGCCTTCATCATATGTGACAACTGAGTAGGGGCAATGTAGGGAAGATAATGTACAATGACATGCAACAGATGGTCACAGATCCAGAATCAAGCCAGCAACCAGTGACTCTTTATCTGGGTTGCTCGATGTACTAACTGAGGCAAATCAGTGCCTCCACATCAAAGTCTACGTCGGTTTACACATTTTACAGCAGTGTTCTATTTGATGTATGTGTACATCTTTCTAGAAACACATAATATGTGCTTTTTCACTGATTAACACCTGACAGGTAAATGAGACAACATAGAAAATCAACCATAAACTGATGCTTTGGAATCTCTTTGTTTGAAGCATGAACCTTGAGAAGCAGGTCACCGAAAACTCAAGCAGTGTGCAAGAAGATAATATGTACTGTATATCAGTGTTGTGTTGGAAGCTTGCAGTACACTTAAGTTTCAGGTAGGAAGAAAATATCTATACATTCAAAGGTACTGTTAAAATCTTAGTTAAAAAGCAATAAGACATTTTAAAGTCCTAAAACAAAGCATACTGCATGTTAATAAAACTGTATTTAACATTTATTATTATATGTATTGCCAATGCCAATACCTAACAATAACATATACAGCTCCCCCTTGTGATTGGCTGCAGTATAGGTCACAAAGCCTGCCTCCTCCATTAAAACAGATGGGATATGGGTTAAACAAGAAAATAAAAATACATATCAAATACACTTTTCTCATACATGCTCTCTGTCAATGCAGTTAGTTCTTATCATGCTGATTTATGTGCAAGTGTTCATTTTTTGAATAAGCTTAGTGATTTTGTACTAAAAGAGAGGGGATGTGACATCATTACTGATGTCTCTGTTGACAAATGAGGCATCTGCAGTGTTGATTACTTGAGTAACTGATTAAAGAAGGACCAACAAGAGACAATGTGATAAACACTATAAGAGTCAACAAACTTTCCACAGCTGTTTCTTTGTCAACTTAAAACATGAGTGTGTTCTGCTTGGGACTGTGCTGTTGCAATTTTTGACTTTATATTGGAAAGTTGAATGTGTGCCTCGGTTAGTGGTTTCATTCCTGCTCCTCCACCAGCTCCTGCGAAGCCTTGGCACCAATATTCGTCACCAGCAGTCTGTATTAATGTATTCATTGGTCTGTTTTAAGGAGTACAATAAGGTTATCAAATTATATGTAGTACTGTGTTTGGTTGGCGTGTAAGTTAATGACATTTATGTCAGAGTTTTGTGGGTTTGCTTTCCACTGTATCTTATCAAAAAGGTTGTGCTGCATAATGGAAAGCCCAGTGACACATACCTTGTGTTTGTGAGCTAAAACAACTTGACTTAACTTTATGAACATGAAGCGCAGTACATTAAATTAGTATGCAGGTTTAGAGTTGGGATCTGTCTTTCCAGTCTTCTATGGATAATTGCTGTCTTTTCTTTGCCTTAAACTTGGCTGTGACCTTAGCTTAACTACTCCTGGGTCCTGATCCTTTAATGACTAAAAACAATCAAAGCAAGAACACAAATGTGCTTCACTCAGCCATTTCAATGTCAAAAGGGGCTCATGAGTTTAACTAACTCCATCAAGAGTGGCTGTGACTTAATTAAACCTCGCAAACATCGTCACAGACCACAAGGCACTGCTGCCTTGCCAGAACTCAAAATGCGAGAGAAATGTCATTAACTCAAGTTACTTTACAAAGACAACATTTTTCTTTAAGAAACTCACACTGCATCTGGCTATCAGCTCTCAGCAGACATTATCACTATTTTTCAGCTTCTAACTTTATTATTTGTATCCACTGAGTATCCTAAGCTTATTAATGTAATGAGACGGATATCAAAGTCATATTTTTTCCCTTTGTTCAAACCAGATTCATGATTTATTAACTGCATTTTTGTATTATTACAACTTTTCAAGTCCACAAATAAATTTAGGCAGTAAAACTTGGATTAAACCTGTTGACTCCTCTCTTCACACCTCAGGACTTAGCTATATGGTTACAGGCCATTATCGACTGATCGTTAGAACCAGTTCAGCAATGTGGAAAATAGGATGTTCAGCATTTGTAGCTAAAGGTTTGTGAAACAGATTGCATTAGCACTCACTAAGAAGTAGCAAAACCCAGAGGTCGCTTAATTAAAAGAAGGCAGCATCTGTTCAGCGAGCGATTAAATATGATCGGCATTAACACGTAGTATTTGAACCATATTTTTGGCACTATGATTTCTTTAACAGATGATTTAGCAAGCAGCTGTTGGTTTTGTGAAATGAAGTAGACTCTCCATTATTCTGCCAAGCCACTTTGTCAAGATGCTATTTTTTACGCTCCAGGTGCTTGTAGCCAGTTAAGTCTTGCTTGGCAGTGATGGGTAGTCAAAGAATCACTTCTCGGGTCAGGTTGGCCGACCTGAGAAGCGATTGTCAGGCTGAGGACTGCAACATAACTTTATAATCCGTCTCTATCTCCTGGTGCTCTGCACTGCATCTTTTTTACCCTTTGACAGATCTTGAGGACACAAAAAAAGATTAAGCTGCCTGCATGCACAACAAAACACCCTCTAAAAGGAAAGTTGGATAGAAATTTACAAAATGTAAAAACTTTTAATAACCTGTGCAGTAACTTAAAGACTGAGTTTGATATCATCGGTGGATTACTGCTCGTTCCTTGTAGATACATTGTCCAAACTTTATCAAGTCACAAGCCGGAGTCAAACAGTGTATGAAAGCAATGTGAAAGAAGAAGGAAGGCGTCAGACTAACACAAATGCAAGGATGAGATGATGTAAAAGAAAGAGAAGATAGGAAGCTGACTGGCAAACTTGACCAGACAAGCCCAAACATTTTTGTTATCTTCTTGAGTTCACTCTTGTTTCAGGCATTCTATTTAACTGATACTCTTCTTTAGATTTGTTCTGTACCATTTTTTGCAATGTCCCTGATACTGCCTTAAATGCCAGGTTTCAAGAAATCTGCTACACCATGCACCAATAATCTATAGTTATGGGCTACAGAAGCTCAAACTCAAATGATTTCATTACCTGAAGTCATTTTGAAAATAAGTAGCATTAACAGCAAGCAGCACTGTCCTGGTTATATCATGGCTGCTAACTGTCCACTGCTTTAATGCAGCAGGAAGGACGGATTTCCAGTCATTTGTCACTTAATGATAGCAAACATCAACAGCAGAGGATGGAAAAAAATTAGTTTATCCATGCTAAGGGGGACAGAGCTTGACCAGAGGGGCTATAGACCGGGCTGATAATTATAGCTCATATTTTTGCTTTTTTGAAGGTTAGGAATCCTTTACTGTTCTCTCTGAAATTTTACAACAGGAGCCCAATTATCCACAGAGGCCTCCCTTTCTCGAAGATGAACCAACCAAGCAATAAAAGCAGCTTCAAATATAAAAAAATTGTCTCTGTGTTTCAACACTCTAAATAAATGTGTCAAACAAATCTTCTCCACACTGAATCCTTATCTATTCACAGATGAATTTATGCTCTGTTTTAGTGATTTAGTACTGTGAACCCACCAAATACAAGAAATTCTTTATCATACATTCTCTCAGCCAGCCATTACGATCAGTAATCAGATCTCATTCACACACAGTTGATGGTGTGGGGCTGTTATTTTCCCAGTCTCACTCTGATGTTGGATCCAATTTGGCAGATTCCCAAATTCAGGTCTCGGCTTCACATAGGGAAGAAAAGTATTGGAACATTTCTTATTTCCATTTTTAAATCACTCAGGTAGAGCTTTAGTTCTTGACAGGATTATGATGATTATCTGAGAATCACACAAACATTTAAAGCAAAGCGGTGAGCCGAAACCACCAGAATTCTATGTTAAGTTTCTCAGTTAAAAGTGTGTACAACAAGTGTTAAGTAGGCAGATAGCTTATGTGCCGCTTTAAATGCCTGCATCAATGTGGGAGAGAAATACAGTGGTCCCATATACTCATCAAAGTCCTCATTCAACAGCTATCAACGATAGTCTATGTTTCATAGCCAAATAAGTGTATGGTAATTGTTTTTCCAAGCTTTATCCTCAAATAGCCCCCAGGATGTGAGTCTTTGGAGCATGATACACAGCTGACCATAGAAAAGGATCGTCCTCACAGAGCATGCTGGCTACGCTCCAAACTTCCAAGGAGAGCAGACGAGCGAATGAATAGGTGGGATGCTGTGACAGACGGGGACTGGGGTCAGAAACAGGACAGCAGAGCTGTGCTTCACACTTCCACTGATATCATACACCATTTCATAAAACCACACATGGAGAGAAACAAGGGTTGATGTAATGAAAGACTTTACTCAAAAGCTTGGCTTTGTTTTATAAATGTTTAAAGGAGCAGTTGGCATAAAAAAAAAAAATGATTACCCCTGTTCCCAGTGGGTTGTTTTTGTGTTCCAAAAGAACCATAATTTACTTCAAACACCTTCATGCAAAACTAATCCAGTTTTAAGTCTCATTTGATTCTGCAAACAAAAAGGCTAGTTTTACCAACATTTCTCCAGTGTTTTATATTTTACAGTGAAACAATGTTTGAGTCCTACATTACTTTCTTCTAGGGATGTACATTTTAAGTATTTTCCGTGATCGATTTTTGGAAATGTTAACTATCAATTATCGATTAATTGATAAAAAAAACATTATTATTCTTACGTCAAAAACAATGCCAAATACGTTGTTTTCCCCCTAAATAATATTTTCTACAGCAACAAAATGCAAATAACTGACAGGATTGAATACGGGCACATGTTTGACAGGCAGAATATCAACGAACAGGCTCATTAAAATATTCTACGCAGACATTGTCTTATAAAGTGAAGGCTGAGACTACTAACAGAAAATTATTTTAGACTCACAGTGTCCAGTTTTCTGTCTACTTGTTCTTATTGAGAGAAATAAACATGTGTATTTGGTCAGGTGTCAGCCGGGAGAGAAACCGGGTCATAATCAGTCCAGCTGCAGAAAAGCTCAGATGGCTCTGATGTTGCTGCTCTGCAAACATAGTGTACCTGAATTTCCCACCTGTCTGTTGCCTTCGTATCCAAAGGTGGGGAAATGTCCTGTTTATAGTTGTGAACCTTCGTGTCCATGTCGTTGTTGGCAGCAGTTTTGTATTGATCCTCTTTTAAAAAGCGCACGTGGAGACCTGACGCGCAGCTGCAGCCCCCAACTGAGCGTCTCCGCTGTGCGCAACACCTTTAACAGCTGATTCACATCGAAACATGCTTTAAACTTTAAACACCTTCCTGATAGATGAGTGTAATATGAGACCACATGATGTTTGTTCCACGTGACGGAAAATTGATAACAAAAATGCATGTTTCGAGTAATTTCTTATCAATCAATTAATCGATAATCGATTAATTGTGGTCATCCCTACTTTCTTCTCATTACCATACAGTATATTTTAGTATCACATTATTTTGAATCAATAGAAAATTAGTTAAATGGTTGTGGGACAGTGCAACATAAGGATCCATTTGGGGGCGTGTTTCTTTCCTGATGTTTTTCATTGTCTTTGTAGGCCGCCAACATATCTTGAGAAACATACTTGTCTCTTTAGATAATTAACTTTCTGCAGCTAGATGAGAACTTCTGCAGTTTTGTGCTGTCAAGGTGAAATGAAATGTGTATATGGGAGCTTGTTTTTGTTGTTATCTGTTGTTGGAAACATGGTTAATGAGTGACTTAGTGAGGCTGAACCTTACAGTAAATGTGAGAGGGCAGTAAAACCAAAACAGTCGGCTTAAAGTCACTAAAACCTTTAAAAGAACCATGGCAGTCTTAAAGAGGTGAGTTTACCATGGATAACATCCAATCAGTGCAAAAACTTCAAACTTGACCATATAAAGGAGAATTTAAGGGGAAGTAGAGTGTGAAATCGTGTGTGTGTGTGTGAAATAGTGTGTGTGTTTGTTTGTGTGTGTGTGTGTGTGTGCATAGTGCTAAATCACCTCTCAGCCTGTTTGCTGCAGCATCCAGACCCCTGCTTTATGATTTTCTTCTGTATGTGATATTATACTTGACTTATACTATACTATTAGAAACACAACAGCCATGATTGCTTGACAACAAACCACTGAGTATTTTCATTTTTCTGTTCTTCATCAGAAGGAGAGGAGGACGCAGAGGCTTAACAATTCCATCTGTTTTTCTGTTACCTGATTTCTCTCTCACACAGTGTGGTGCTTTGTCTGAATGGTTTCACACCATGTGAGGTACCGGAGCCCCCCTAGCCTTAATAAAGGGGCTACTTTAACCCAAAACATGCCGATTTTACAACAGAGTCCAACTGTAAATCTATTTTAACTTTTGTCTTTCTTTGAATACTGTGTGGTTTCAATAAGCAGTCAGTGGAGAGTTAGCAGGCTGATGTTTGCTGTGACAGAAAGAGTGTGACAGCTCAGAGAAACTGATTTACAAACTTACAAAAACAGCCTGGTTCTCTTATTTATCTCCAGACTCCTTTCTGTGTCTATCTCGGTACATTCATGGAGTCATGGAGCTCCAGATAACAACATTTTCAATCAAGCTGAAACCTTTTCAACTGGGGCAGATGAGTCTTCACCTCAATTTTCATCGCATAGAGCAAATATACTGTTTATCATCTCTGGTTGAATTCTACCTCCAAAAAAAGCTTCATTTTGTAAAAGGCTACTGATCTGCAGCATTCATTTTTTTTAATTTTTTGCACAGACACATTTCTTAAATAGTATGAAACTTGTTTTGTTGAATGATGTACATATAAATAATCTTCTATATGGGTCAATGTAGACAAGAAAGGACTTTTCATCATGATATCTTCAAAGAAAGAATACGTATGATTACCAAATGGCTGTGTTAAGTACTTGATTCTGAAACCGTCTATTTTTCTTCTTTTTCTATAGCAATCAAATGCAGTAAAGATCAAACTATTGCTATGGACAACCTGATCCCAGTTGACACTCTTAATCAGAAAGCAACATGGATGATTGTTTTAATATTACTTTTAATTTATGGCTGACCAGTCACCAAAAAAGAAAAAAAGAGTAGTAAAATAGCAGAGAGACATAGAGGGAGGTTGGCTTAAATGACAGACTCTGGTAAACTAAATGCATTTACATCAATATGCAGAAAGAAGTCTGGGTTAATTTGATCTAGCATCATTTGATATTATACGTTTACGAAGATAAAATCAAGATAAGAGTACAGCCGAGAAAAAGCAGGAGAGGTTTAAGACACAGAACTGAAGTCTGCAACAGAGATATCTACAAAACTGAAGATGACTCATGAAGTAAGCATTTAACACAACATGGTGCCGCCTGTTCATATAGTTTTTCTTCATCAGTAGAAATGTTTAGTGTAAATGTATTCAGTTTAGACACCAAGTTATTTTGTAGTCCTCATACAGACATTTGTAATCATCTGTTGTCATTAGTTCTGTCTGCAGAGTGAAGGTGTTGACAAAACAGTATGACATATTTTCTGACAGTGCCGTTAGAGACATTGACATAAAATTAAACTTAAGCTATTCTCTGTATTCTTTTAAGAACAATAATGTGTCAAAATATACGTTAATGAATGGAACACATTTAGAGATGCACATTGGCAACAGTACAGAGAGTTAGGGCTGGGCGATATGGCTTTAACATAAGATCATTATTATTATTATTTCACTTTCATTCAATGCACTTTAAGTAGTATTTATGTTTGTATGTATGTATGTATAACATTAAGGTTTCTATTTAATATCCCTTTGTCTTGTCGTAATCTTAAGATCCTACCTGTTATTGTTTCAGGATGGACAGGTATGGGTGTGACAGTGTAGAGCGACTTGTGCAGCTTAAGCATGCCGTAGCTGTGCCGTAGTGAAGAGCTATGCTGTAGCCTGCCTGCTGTCTTGGTGTGTTGGTGTTGATTCAAATAAAGGAGACCACTGTTGCAAGAGGTATTTGGACTACTTATGGTTATTACAAAAGAAAAATGGGTTACAACATCCATAGCAATATGCGGAGTGACTGCATCAATATTAACTTTCCATCATGTTCCTTTCTTGTTATATGCAATGCAATGGTATTATGGTTTTGCTCATGTTGGCTTCTTTTAGCAATTGTTTGTTGGCTGCACAGTTGAAATGGACAGGTTCACATTTAAATAAATTGGTCCTGCTGCTGCCTTTAGCTGAAACAGCCTTTGAGTAAACTTTGCAGCCAACTGTGGTTTGCTGGCGGTCTGACACCACAAAACCACACCAATCTAAAATGACCAACAAGAATGTAGCACTGACTCTTTTTGGGAACGAACCCTTCATCAATGCTGGCAGCCATGTTGTTGTTGTGTGTCAGTAGGAAGTAAAGGGAAGGAGAGTGTGAACTTAGGGAGCCTTAGGGGAGCGGCAGAGAGAGTTGTAGAGAAAATTCTGAATTTAAAGAAAACATACTCATTCAATTCAAACCAATGGATGGAACTGATTTATCAACCAGCCCAGCTCTGACTGACTGGTGAGAAGAGCTAATAAGTATAAAAAAGTCGGATTGACGTCTTCTATCAACAAAATTCACAGACATTATCTCAAACTTGAAATACAGAGGCACTTGCTCAGACTGTAACGAAGAAGACCACTTGACACAGCATTGCAAGCTGACCTTAATCTCATGCAGCAGAGGATGTTTTCAAGGCACTTTGTATACTGTGAAACACACATTGAAACACACACACATTGCAATGATCACCTCTTGCCTGAGGGATGTGTCCGCTTGTGTTTACGCTGGCTTGTACTGTACGTCTGCAAGTGTGAATCTGTGCATATTTAGGAATGCATATGCTTGCTTATGTCTATGTGCTTTTCCGTATCAAGCAGCAGCCAGTAGTTCTAAGTGGTAAAACTAATGTTAAAGTGCCTAGAGGTATATTCAGACTGAACGCAAAGCAAAGTTCTGCCCTGATTAATTCATGGGATTTTGGCGGCTGTGTTTTTAAGCCAACAAGAAATTTTCTATCTGACCTTTTTTCTAATTCAGCATCTAAATATTTAAGTGTTCCCTATATGAGAGTGTCTGTATACAGTTAAAGTTTGTTTTTAAAGAAAACATTTTTCATACACCAACATGGCAAGCTTATGTGCAGATAATATGACAAATAACACATTTTGAGACTCCTGAATTGAATTCAGTCTGGGTTTGATCCAGTCTCATAGCCATTACCTTATGGTCTTATTGCCCCAGGCCAATTTTTCAGGCCTTTTGGTGCAGCCAGCAGTTATTCCTGACACGGACCACTTCTTACGTGCTGTCCATTGGTCACCATCTGACTAATAACTTGACAAAGTGCACAGAGTTGGAGCTGACAAATGCCAATGACTGGATTTTTAACTACACTCAAACTTAAATGTCTGTAGTGATGAATGAAAATGTCCAGCCGTTGTCAGACTACAGTTGATGGGTTTTGCATTACTGCTGAGGCATTGGTTTCTTTTGCTTTCTACATGGACTGTAATTCTGCATACAGTCAATGCCCAGATTGACACTAGACAGACAAAACACTAAAAATCCAGTCCCTAGCAGAGCAGAAGTTAGATTTGATTATGCGTCACTTGAGGCCAACAAGTCATCAGCATATATGTCCCAGACACAGCCATTACAGTCATATGACCAACAGAGAACTCCTAAAAGGAAACAATCTCCCTTTTCTAATAGGACTAGAGGTCTCATTTGTTGATACTGCTAATCTTTATACACCCGTAGTCTCCATTCTGGTGGTTCCGCTGAACCCCAATGAGACAACAGGTCTCTTCCTCCAGTGACACCCTCTTTAGAGCAATCCTGCTGATAAATGCCTGATAGTACACAAAAAGAGGTGGCTTCATTTCAACATGCTCCTTAGGCTGCACTCCAAGACAGACCACGCTCTTATTCCCCACCCTTTAAATTACACCCTGTTTCTTCACACAGTCAACCAAGACCCACTGTCTATGAATAATGCAGGAGGGTAATCAGGGTCTCTCACTGGATGCACAGAGCACGGAAAGGTATGATAAGTATGGCCTAGATTCTGCCACTGTGTACTGTATGCTTTGACTCTGACAGATAAAATTAAAACAGCAGCATTAACTATTAAAACATTCACCTGGTCAAGTGTATTGAGCAGGATTTCAGAGAAGCACACTGGTTAATAAGAGCTTACTGAATGCAACACCTCTTGGGTATTGATAAGGACATTTCAAATCTCCTTTTAGATCAATGGCATACAGTTTCTTCATACTACAGCAGGATGCAGATTCTTAAGACCATGGGTTTCAATGCACACTAAATCCACATCTACCATGACCAGTGGAAGATATAGCCCGTAAGGAAATGTATGGTTATCAATGTGGAGATATAGATCAGGACCACTGAACTTGTTCCAATGTGGTGTCAGAGGTCTCTATATGTGAAGATCGACCTGAGAAAAAACCCATTCACCTGACAGTGGCAGTGGAACAGTCTGTTATTGGTGCAATGACCAACACATAACTGACCTACACTGTTGATTGCTGATACAGAGATTACCACTTTTTTTAAAAAATATGTAGTTTATGCACACCTGAGAGTTAAAAAGCCTAAGATTTATATATTCTGGGAATGTCCAGTGTTAAGACCCTTCTGGATAGAGTTCAATAGAATATTAAAAAGTATATTTAATATTAACCTACCCCTAAAATTCACTGCACTGTTTTTAGGAGATGTAGATTTTCAGGCGAGGCCTGTTGATAAAAACCTGTTCGCCCTTTTGAGCTGTGCTTGTAAAAAAGCCATTACGAGGCACTGGTTGCTTCCTGACCTCCTACAATACAGGAGTAGATTAATATAGTAAATTATAGTTATGTTATACTTACTTTCTGTTTACGACTTCAGAAAGATGTATTTATTACACTCTGGACCAAGTGGACTAACTATGTAAAACCCCTACAGATAGATTTTGTGGATGATACCATTCAAGGACCCGTTGATGCTGTCTTGTCTTAGCAAATTACATGTTTATTTGTTTTTTTGTGTGTGACTTTCTGTCACTTATCTCTCCCTGAAATGTTTCTGGCTCACTCTAGTGTTTACACATTGTCTCCCCCAGGTTGTATTTAGTTCTAATAATCTTTTAAAATAGAGGACCACAGAGGAAATCAACATTATTCTCTCTTTTATATGTCAGTGCTCTGTATAACAAACTGCTGTCCAATAACAAAAATAAAGAATAATAATAATAATTTAAAAAAGCCTAAGATTTACTGAGCAAAGATGCATACCTATATATTAATTAGGGATACATGTGCAAAGTATTCAGGGGACTTGTAAGATTAATTGTGACGAAACCTGAGGACTTTTTGTCCATGCTGCACAAGTTTCCTAAGTTGCTATTGTACCACCCTCTGAAACAGTGGGAAACATACACATGGGTGACGCCATTTTTACCACCTCGTTAGCTTGTTGCAGCTTGTATATTGTTCTTCTCTGCGTAGGCTTTTAGATGATAGAACTTTTAGCAGCTGCTTTTATCGATGAAATTGTTTTATCAGAATAAAAAACTAAAACATCTATCAGTGTGACATGATGTGTATAATGCACCTCCAGTGTTTCTCCTAAGGTTCTCTTGGTAAATAAAACCACTTGCTGTCCATCAGATGAACTTGTGGTGTCATAACTGTATAGGTTGCATGGCTCTCTTGGGATCGCTTGACTTCCCTGCAACTCTTTCTAAAAAACATTGGAATCTGATATTTTAAAACACATAACTATTAAAAAGAAAAACAACAATGGAAGGATTGTAAATGTTAAACTTTTAAACCACTTTCAAATATTTAAATTGATATCCTCATTCTTGTTCAAAAAATGAAGCAAGATGCATTTTTAATACAGAGCTCAATGCCTAAATGATGTCTAAATAGGTGTAAATTGGTTTCAGTCCCTGGCTAGCCAACCCAGTTAACACCAATCTCACTTCAATCATGTGAACAAAACCCAAACAGATATGACTCAGATTCGGGGTCTTGGTAGGTCTTTGCACTACATGTTGAACACAGTGCAAAGTGACTGACTGTTGATTGTGGGTTTGAGTATAAAGCAAGCAGTTGAAAGAAAATGAAAACTTTGTTGTATCTGTTTTTAACATTTCTTAGACTGTTGTATAATGGATCAGTCTCTTGCCACATAGTACTTTCTCAGTGGGGTCAAGTAAGCTCAAATCACTCAACTTGTTTATTAGATGTCACAGCACATCTCCATGACAACAGATATTACTTCCTCTTTGGAAACAAGGACTTGTTTTGGAAATGAACACACCATAGCAACAGGCTGGTACACAACTGCTGTTATATTGTCCTTACAACAAACATTATGATGATGAGTGGAAATTGCAAAAAAAAGTCCCTGGGGTCACACTGTGAAAATATATTATGTGTGATGTATTTACATTGTTACATAAAGAACAAACCAAGGTATTGAAATTTGATTTTTAGGGGATTTTCTTTCAGCATATCAAGTATTTAATTTACTACATGTATAACATCATGCTTAGTCTCTATCGCAGTGAGACTTATTTTACAGTATTTCAAAGCTGTTTAGTCAACTACCCTGCTTATGAGCCTGTATGTAAGCAGTAATGCTGTATATGGAAGATCATATATTTTCAATGATAACTTGATTCACTTTTCATGGAAGTGGGAAGATAACAGAGGACATAGAAGATAGAATCAACTTCTCAGTGGCTACATTTACATGAGACTTTTAATTCCTCTGTAATTTAGAATAAAAATTAAATCTCTTTAAAAAAATAAAAAAATGACCATGTAAACACCTAATTCCGAATGAAAATAACCATTCTGAATTCAACTTAAATCCAAAGTAAGTGGCTGGTTCATTCTGATTTTAAATCCGAATTGAATGATTCCTCGATCATGTATACGTTCATTCCGCTTTAAATTAATTCCGGTCGCTCTGCGCATGCTCGTTCCCTTGACCTGTTGCGATGATGCACATATTCTGTGCTGGCGGGCACATATTTCAGGATGGCTGCCTGAAGCAAGCGTTGGACTCGAGCCGAGACTATTTTTATTTATCATTCCTTGCTTCACACTTTCATCCACTGCTGTCTGGCCTTGTGAGCAGGATGTGGCAGTGGGCTGAGGTAGAGCAGTCGTTGCACTAACCGTTGGCTTTGATTCGTCAAAGTACGGTCTTCCTCCTCCCTTCTCCGGTCCTCTATCTCTCTTCTCCTCAGCTGACCGAAGTGAAGCAGTATGTTTGTGTCCAGCTGCTTATTCAAAACTATAATCAAAATCAAAGAATGGTACTTATTGTGTGGTTTTCTATGTTGTAACCGAAAATAAAAGAAGTAGGAACTGGAGTCTGTTTTCTTCCGGTAGGCGTAAATACGTCATGCCCGCCCCTGTCCAATCAGAACCCTTCCCAACCCCCAGACCTTAAGCGGAATTGAATAAAGACGATTAAACGTGTTTTCCATGTAAACCTCAATTCGGAATTACTATTTCCATGTAAACGCGAAGGAGAATACTTTAATTCCGAATTATTTAATTCTGAATAATTCATTCCGAATTAAAAAACATCATGTAACCGTGGCCTATGTGTCATTTTTGTCACACTTTTTAAAGTAGCATGGTCTTGCATTAATTCCTGTGAAGTAATGTTAATTACAGAATACAGCAAATATAAAAGTAAGTATTTGATTGTAGATAAAACAGACAGAAAAATACTGCAGTTGCACATCTCATCAATTCACTATTGCAACACGAGGCCCTGGTTCTGTTTTATTATAACAAAGATAAAACCACAGAGTCATCAGCCAGCCCAGATGTTGTCAAGCTCATTGATGTGTAACAAATATTTTCGTGTTTGGTTTCCTAACTTTGTTCTTGTAGGGCACCCACTGTTCACACCTCTCCTTTTGAAAGTCTGACAAATTCTGTAAATCTGTTGAAAGAGAAGCTGCATAATGAGGAATACATTTCATGACCTGCTGTAACTGACTGCATTGATGTTTTTGATATTCTGTTTTATGAATTTCAAACAAACATCTTGTTATTCATTATTTCAAAATGATATTCCTTCTCTTGTATTCAACTTCTTTGCAGGAAAAATACATCATAATATGAAGTACAAAAAGGCTGTACAAACTCAGATGTCTCCTGCAATTAGGGACGCCTGCTGGGTACATTTTCCCAATAGTTAGGAAGTTGTGACAACGCCAATGTTGCCAATTACACCAGATAGTTTACATGATTGCTGATGACTCTCATTATCTTTGCAGCACTTCTACAGACACAAGTGTGCAGGGCAGACAGTAGATTGCAAACGAGATGTTTTCCAAGCTAGTGGAGCAGGATTTCTTATAAAGCTTGAAGTTAGGGCTGGTTCAGGTTTGGACCAGCTCTTAGTTATGCTGCTATAGGCTTAGACTTCCAGGGGAACTGACACACTGGATCCTATCTCTTCCCTCACTCTGCAGCAACTGCTACAACCACTACTATCCGTCTCACCACTATCACCCTCTCTCTTCATCTCCCTCTATCTCCCTTCCACCCCCAGCTTGGTCGAGGCAGATGGCTGTCTAACATGAGTCTGGTTCTGCTTGAGGTTTCTGTCTGTTAAAAGGAAGATTGCCTTGCTGCTGTAACTTGCTAAATGATGCAAAGTGCTAGTCGTCTAGACCTGCTATGTTTGTAAAGCGTCTTTAGAAAACATTTGCTGTGATTTGGCGCTATATAAATAAAGATTGATTGATTGATTGATTGATTGGATGAGGCCAACAGAGAGCAGCTGAAAAGGGTTAGACGCCTTTCTACTTTTTTTCCCTTCTCTTCAACAATAGATTTTAAATCAAATGTTAAGAACCTCCTCTACACAAAGGGAAAACAGTGATTTGTTTCAAGTAGAAGACATTTTTTTATTCTGCCCTGCCATTCTGACTGATAGTCTTTTTTGCCTCCAACAATGTGTTGTCCATCTGCTATCTGCCTGACCATGTGAATGCCACAATGCCTGTAAGTACCTCCAACCAACTGAGTAGATGTATAAACGTAATAGGTGAATTAAAACGCTGTGTAATGGCAGTAACAGACTCTGCCCTGCACTAACAGCACTTTTCAGTCTTTACTGTTTTAACTAATAAAACAGCCAGTACACTTGGTAAAACCAGAATGCTCCAAGGAAGGAAAAAGTAGATCACATCTCCAATACAGAGCATGATTCTCTGCAGTGGTGAGATTGCAAAGGTGATAATAGACCACCCAACCCACATGCACACGCACCCACACACACACACATACACACACATACATAGATGCTATTGCATGGAAATGCAATTTCCATGCAAATTTTGAGCACACTTTCAAAAACATTTTCATATTCGGTGTGATTTGGACTCAACCTGTTTACTTTGCTTAACCTTTTGATTTATTTATACATTTATACTTTTTTCTTTCGCCTTTCACTCCCTCTCTTGTCTCTTCCTCATGTGCTGGCGTGTGCAGGTTTTGTTCATTGACCAGAATGTACAGGCATGGGGCTGTTTTACCCTCCTGTTCTTGTTGCTTTATTTATTCATGTGACATCTTGTCCTTTTGCCTCATCCAGCTCAGTGCTTCGCAGGGATACAGATGCTTAAGATAGCAGACACATTTGGGTTGCTCAAGCACTGATCGTATGCCAGCCACTCCGACAACACCATTAATCTCTCTTATCAGCATCTCAGTGGGTGCTCGGGCCCCCAGAATGGTATGTTCTGCATTGGGCTGCCATTACTCAACGGATGCTAAACAAACCACGTTGCTCTCTCTGATTTAGCCTCAGTGCTGAGAGGTACAGCCCTTAGCTGAAAAGACAAAAAGGGCCATCGCTCTCACAGTGGCATTGACCACTTTGTTATTGTTAGTTCCTTCAAAGTGTTCCTGGCCTCTTACTCCAACGGCTTGACAATTTTGTAATTGCATTGTGTGATAAAAAGCTAATTAAGTTATGGAAGATCTCTTATCTGTTTTATTTTCCTCTGCGCTATCCAGGGGACGACCTTGATAAGATCAGATGGGGGCTGCTGGCTTTTTTCACTGCTGCTCTGTGCTAATAGGGACAGTGATAACTACTGTGGATGGAGATGAGAAAGGGCTCCTTGATGACAGCAAGCTTAACACAAGATACAGAGATACAGGCACCGATAAAATGCAGGGAGAGCCTGGGGGAATCACCAACCAATAAAGTTCTTCTTCTTGTGATCCCATAAACAACTGATAAGACTTGGAAGCCTAATGACTTGAATTATTTTACTGACACTTGGAAAATGCAGCCTGACTGGCGTCTTATGAAGAAAGACAATATGCTCACGCTTGCAAATTTGTTCCACAAGCGATGGAAAATTACTTTGTGATGCCGCTGGTGTTTTACAGTAGGCGTTGAAGATGTGGTTACACTGGGAGCAAGCATAAGCAGAAATAACACTGTGCACACACACCATGGGGTTTGCTACACTTGCACATGAAAAGCCTCGATGCAAAGTAACATCCAAAAGAAACATCTTCTATTGTTACTCAAAACCAACAGGCACACAAACAATCCCTTATCGGTTTCATTCAGGAACATCTCTTTTCTTCATACTGTACAGTGTTGTGAATCACCACGGATCTGATAACCTGTGATTGCGTATTAAGTTAGATTAGGATTGTGCTATCTTTGCAGGAAATACATCTTAGTCTGGATTATTGCTTCTGGTGGGTTGTTTACGGTACAATGAATGTTTAGCTGAGCAAGCCTAGCTCCGACCAGACAACATCATTTATTTTGGTTAGGGATGCCCTGTTGCACTTATATGACACAGGGATGGCACAAAATAGCTAGTCAATTCAGGCCCACACATGTTGAGCTCCACCTGAGGCTGTAGAGAAGGAAGCTACAAAGAGTACTCTTTTTCTTTTAGTCACGAAAACAATATATACTCTTTTAAATCTGGCAAAAAGAGAACAGATTTATACCAATTATCCGTCAAGAGTCCATGAAGACAAAGATTAAAATCTGATATTGCAACCTTCTTTTCAGACTGTCTAGTACTTCAAGGCATGATAAGCACAACTCTTCCAGATGAATGGTTTTGGCATTGTTGTGCAAGAGCAGACAATGTTGTTCCGTGTCCCTGTTCTTTTGGATGTGTTGAGAATGTATCTGGGGAAAAATTTGACAGTGCTCGCACCATGCATTACCTAAATGAACTGTTATCCTCAGCACTCACCCAGGCCTTGTTTGGTATTAAATAATTCAGGACATTCTCTGTTGCAAACTTCAGCTGCATGCACATCACGTCTGTGCTTGCTGTCTTCCCCTGTGTTTCTGAGACGTTATATATCATAACTGCCCATGATGCAGGGGAGTCTATTGCACATGCTGTATGTAATATGTCAGCGTCACATTCACCTGCCCAGAGGTGTGGTTTGGGTGATGGTGGGGAAACTACAACATGATGATGCATCACTCTCTGCACGATGCAGCTATACTATTTTAATTGTACGGCGTGGCAATGGAAGAAATCTGAAGGGATAAAAACTTAGCTGCAAATGCAGACAGATGCATGGTTTAAAAAATTAAAATAAAGGATGGGAGATGAAAAGACTCAACTTTCCTGTAAATTAATTATTACTGGGACTTAACCTCAAGCTTTTTCTAAATGACTGACTCTTCTGCTTTTTTGTTTTCGTGCAGCAGGAGGCTTTCACTCTCACAAAGCCTCCATCAGCAGGCTTTGTCCCGAACACCTTCTCTTGCAGAAATTTAACTGTCCAACAGGCTAATTACTTCTTTGGCAACTGGCCTTTCCATTACAGAGAGAAAATCAGAGTGGTGTTATCACTGCTACAGGATGACCTGCTGACAGACAGTGTCAGAGACCCTGCTGGGATTGGTGTATTGATCAGAGGTGGGAGTGCCCCATCAGAGTGCAAATTGACTGTTTACATGTGACTACACCTAAGGGGGTCGATTAAAAATGTATACCGTGTAACTAATACTTGTGAGAAAATAGATACATCAGCATCAGGAATGGGATAAAAATAGAGTACACAGTTGTTACACTGTGAAGCATTATAACAAATGAACAGGCTCATGCACATACGCTACCAATCTTCCTACCAAGGAATACCAATCTTAATTTTAGGCTATATTCTTTACCAAAACAGATTCAGATTTTTCTGTTGCTTGTGTTAGAGGGAGGCAGCAAATCAACATGGCATAGAAAATGCGCCCTTGGATGACTTCCCCCAGCTCTCTGGCATTTGTTCTTGACAAACAGGCTCATTATTGGATGACTTAATGAAAGCCTTCCATTCAGAATAGATTTCTGTCCAAGACAAATGATGAACACGTGGCACCAAGAAATTAGAAGTCTAGAGGAGGCAGAGCACGGCTCTGTCAGCACCCACTCAATTGGACAAATTCCTGCATGCAGAGGGGGTAATGAGCCCAGATCAGCACAATAATTGTAATTATGACATTGTTTTGATCAATCAGTCTTCCATATTACACTGGTTTCAATGTGATGGATTATGTGGCCCTTTTAAATTGGACCCAGAATTTGAGGGTTGAAGATAGCCTTGTAAACTACCTCAAAAGAAACAGATTCCAATCAAACTGTTCAAAAGGATAATATTGATAACCTTGGAGTTATTTTTGATCAAGACTTGTGCACTGAGCTGCATGTGAATAAGGTTGTAAAGTCCTGTTTTAATCAGCACAGAAATATTGCAAAGGTCAAGTCCATAATTTCAGCAAAAGATTTAGAAAAGCAACCTCACGGTTTTATTTCCTGCCACCTTGACTACTGTAATTCACTATACACCTTAATCAGAAATCCATCCTCCGCCTTCAGACATTTCCGAAAAATGTGCCCATATCACCCCAATTTAGGCATCCCTACATTGGCTCCCCGTTGATTTAAGAATTGGTTTTAATGTTATTTGAACCACATTTGAAGCACAACATGGACTGGCCTCTCCTTATATTTCGAAGCTTTTTCCCCACTATGAGTCAGGACACCCTGGTAGTGCTCTGCTGGCTTTTCCAAGGTCTAGACTGAAAACCAAAGGTGACAGGGCTTTTGCTGTTAGAGCATCCAGACTCTGGAAGAGCCCACCAGAGGAGAACAGACTTGAATAGTCAGTCTCTTATTTTATTCATCTACTCAAGACACAGCTTGATGAAAAAAAGCTTGTATTCCTACATTTTATTCTAATTTTGTATGTTTTGACTTTTTGCTTGAATTGTCTGTTTTTGTGACGCACTTTGTTACCTGTATTGAAAAGTGCTTAACAGATTGAGGTATTTAAATTATTAAGTATATATGGTGAGCAGGTGGCTATACTAAATAGAATCCAGAGAGTGAGACAACGCCTTAATATAACGTTAAACTGATAACCAGTCCCTCCAAGATTTCGCAGGTTTTTTTGTGATTGTTGCGGCTCAAAAGGCCTGATTTTGCGACAGCTTTTTGAAAAAATTGCGGTGAAAGTTGCGGGGTTTTTTTTCGTTTTTTTCCCCAATAACATCTCAGAGTCAAGTAAATACACTAAATTACACTAGTTTTTTAGAAAACATTCTTGAAGTGGCCACTGTGACTGTATTTTGATTCTCTTGATTCACAGAAAAATGCCATGAAAGGGTTGTATTGCACATTTACAACAGTCCTTGAATGTACCTGCAGTGACAGGCACACAGGCTAGACAGTCAGTTCACGGCACTCTGAAATGCATCTGCATCTTTCAACAAGGAGTTGAGAGATTAAGGTAATTGGTCAAACTTGCGGGAAAGTTCGGTGGTTGTATAAAATTGCAAGGCTGCGCAAAAATTGCGCTGATTGGTTGAATTTGCGTTGATAGTTGCGAGCGCGAAATCGCGACTTCCTGGAGGGACTGGTTAACAGCTGTTGATTGGCCAGCCGTCAACCAAATTGAGAGAATATTAAAATATCTACCACAATGTTGACCAATTTACCAATTGGAAAGTACATTTTAGCTACATTGTCAACAGGAAGAGGTGGAATAATTAACTTTTAATATGTGCAGGACTCCTTTCAACGGATTGAGTTGTTACAACATGTGTGATCTGGTTGTACCTGGCATTGTTCTTGCTATTCAGAATTAATTAAAGTTGTTATGGAGTTTTGTCCAAAAATAATCAAGTATTTAACACAGCCAGGTGATTAGTACGTAAGCTGGGTAATACGATAAAATCAAAAAGTCAGTCACCTTACTTATTTGTTATTGGTAATACAGTTTCCAATGATAGCTTTTGTGCTTATTTTGATACATAATGTGACATATGTCTGTTTGAAATATAACAGATGAAAGTGAGAAATGCCAATACATTCAGGCTATTCATTTCAGATTATACAAACAAAGAACTGAGTCCTCCTTTTTGTGTTTGCCAGGTCAATAAGGAAGCGCTTACTAAAGTGATTACTCACACAATGCAAGCCCACTCATCAGAACAGCCCAAAAGAAGCTGTGGATTAATTAAAAAATACCACAAGCCTTCTTGTGTGAGATGAGAATGGTGAAAGACTTCAAACATCTTTCTTTCCACACATTGCCAAATACTGTAGGCTGCATGATTCATTGCGGCGTTACAATCCACTCTTCTGGCAATTTAAAACTACAATGTTTTATTTATTTGGTTGTCTCTTTAAATCGGGAATAAATGGTTTGTTTGGACACTTAGGGTTAGTGGGGAAAGGCTGTGAACACAACCCTGACATAAAGCTGCCTTTAAAGTTCATGTGGCAAAGTTGTTAGTAACACATCCTTCAGGTTCACAGAGGGATTAGCCGTCATTTGAGATTGTGTTTCTGCCCACCTGAAGAACATTTTGTTTGCAGCTGCATTTAGTGTCCATCCACTACTTAGGGAAATTTAAACTTTTTAGCCACTGGAGGCTCCAATTCGTTCACTAGTGTTGTGTTAAGATAGCATGGGGTAGAATTTTTGTAATCTATTATCAAAACAACTGCCTTTCGCATCTGAAATCAAAACGAGAGCAACAGGAATGAACCAAAGCAGAAACTTTGCCAGCATGAAAATCAAAACAATAAAGTGAAAATCCTGAGTGAAGAGTGAACAGTTGTGTATGGGTTCATTGGAGGGATCTTTATCTTATTCCAGTAATCATGTTATTCTTTGTAATTAAGGAAATTTGATTAAAAAAGCAGCTTTCAGTCTATAACAACAGATGGCGTCATCCGATGATAACATGGAAAAAAATTCTGGAAGATTTAATGAGTTTGGATAAAATTCTGTACATTGTCCTGGGGCTATCTTCAGCTATTCAAACATTTGAGCTCGTTTCAGCACATGAAGAAGCTTCTGCTTGATTGCAAGAACCTTATTGTGTTTTAGTGATAACATTTTGCGAATGATGATGAAGTTATAAAAACTGCCATAGATTCAAGTTTTATGGCTGATAACTTAACATTTTGGTTGTTTCTCAATGAGCCTATATTGTCCTTTTATCTGAGGAAGGTCCTCACATGTATTTTTTAGTCTTTACCAGGCAAGAACACACTCTTTTATATTGATGTAGCCCCAGGAAATTAAAAAAAAGCTAATTTCTTTGTGAATAAAATTACTCTGGTGCCTTCGAGGTACCGTGTATCTACTTTTCCTTGAATTATATTTAAATATTTGAGTAGGCAATACATCTTCAGAATATTCAATGTTCAATGTTCAAAAGGGCACAGGGTTTATATGGGTACAAAATGTTGACAGCCCTTTCATACGCATGTTTAAAAGCACACATGAAAATGCAAACTACTTGTCTTTATTTACTTGTAAGAGTACACATCCAAAGAAAGGCATTATTATACAATTGAATTTTAAGAAAGACCATAGTCCTTGAGACAAAATCAGTATCCAAAGCACTCTATGTTCCTGAGGCATTTACACCTCTATTTATTACAAAAAAAAAGATATGCAGATACAAAATAATAATGAAAGTAAAAGCAAAATGGAAGGAAAAATCTCTCAGTGTGGACTCTGTTTCTTGCTTCCAACAAAGCACAGCCAGCCGTGGTGCTACAAGAATGAGAGCATGTCAAGCTGTAAAGACAAACCCAGCATATTGATTGGGCATGATCACTGAAACCTGGTGATTGTTAGAGTCAGCTGGTTCTGATGAGCAACTTCATCAATCTGTTAGAGCAAATGATTTACTGGCATTTGGTCTATCTGGATTATTCTCAACAACTACAAAAACCACAACAGCAAAAGAGAGGACTATAAACGTTGACAAAATGGGGCCAAATGGACCACTGATGTTAGGCGAATGGGAGGAACACGTCTTACATGAATGTAAATGTGAATTTATGTCTAAGCCATGAGCTTACTAGCTGGCAGTAATCTTTCCCACTTCAATGTTTTTACCGGTGTCTGGTTGTAATATGGTATTCCCACCAGACGGTGGTTACAGAGCATCTTAAATCTGTTTGCTAACTGCATTAAGAAACACAAGAAGAAGAATGCTAACTGCATGAAATAGCAAAAGAAGAAGAAAACATTAGCGACAGTCACAGCAACTTTCTCCGTTTCTGAATCTCACACTACCACACATATATTTCCAGAGACTGAGCATGACTGTAAAATGTAAACATACATGACACGCTGCAACACAGAAACACAAACATAAATATCGAGACAGGCACTGTCAGTGCCCGCTACTAGCAGCACCTAGTCCTGCTGCTGGTTAACGTGACTGCCACACGAACAGGCCGTTAATGGGACAGATGTGTGTGATTATTCAAATAATTGGCGAATTGATACAATGATTATTCAGTAGTATTTTGGCTTAAAATACCCATCCATGTCAGGAAGCCCAACTTATTTCATTACAATGCAATATATCTCATTTCAAAAAAAGTCTTTAAGCAGATTTTAACTGAAAAGATTTCCCTTCATAATATGACGAAAAGAATGTTGGACTACTGTGACGAGATTGTCATACAAGTCATACAAGTTTGAAATTTGGCATGACTTATCCCAAAATGAGGGGGAAAGTAGCACAGTGGAATTCTGGTGCTTACTGCCATACACTTTTAAAATATCCACCAATTAAGTCACAAATTATTACTTTGTAATTATTATTTGGTTACAATTGAACTACTTGCCCTATGTTTCAGAAAACTTTGTGCACTACTTTCTTCCTGTCTGGTTCATTCACTTTTGGGCAGAATAGTTCAACGTGGTATAAATGGAATACTGTGTTTAAAATTAAAGCTAGGGTTGGTAACCAAGGAAAACTAACATGAAGTTGAACGTAGCATTTCCTCAGGACTCCGTCTAAGTCTGGCCCTAGATTAAAAATAATATCACATAAATACAAGGATGTAATATACTCCTCCTGCATCGCTCATGGATGCTTGATCAATTAAAAACTAATGACATTGGACAAGCTTTGGCCATTGCACCTTTGATTTGACCTGAATTAGCAGGTCATGAAGTGTGAAGCCTGAAAGCCTTGACCCAAAATCACACTGTACTGCTCAAATGCCTCTGACGTGTCTTTAACTTTGCCTTTTAATTCGACATTGACGATGAAGTTCATAGCTGTTACCAATGTATCAGCAATGTGCTGCAGAGTAAAGGCCTTAGCTTAGTTGAAAATTAACAATGAAATACCATCTGTTAGGGTTTCTCTAGATTAATGAAGCTGCTTCGTCAAATTTTACTTAAAACACATTGACTTGTAGTTGAGTCTTGGGACCTCACTGTCCTCAAGGGTCACTTTTTCACACTCAACCACACAATTTATGAACCTTGACTGACTGTGTGCAACCTTTTGGATGTGTTGAAATTGCTTTGTGTATTTGGTAACATTGGATTCTGTCTGATCCTGTCAGTATGTCTAGAGATTTAGATTATCAACAACATTACAGAGCTGTGCATCACACATACATTTGCACCGTTCCTAATGCCAAAGTCGATACTGCTGCAGTGGGATCCCTGCTGGTGTCTAATAAGCTTATAACACCTGCAACTCACCTGCTAATAATCAGAAATAAACAAATATTTTGGCCATAAGGTTGAGCAACTTATCTGAGTACATCCTTGATAGAAGTCTGTTAAAAGGTTGAACCTGTTTCTGTTTTTTCCTTAATGTTTCCTTTACATTTTGAATGTGTTGCACTGCTCTTGGTTGTGTTTGCTGTAAAATATTTGAAAGCAAAACTCACGATTTGTAGCACCTCTTCTCCTCTCATCCTGACAGGAACTGTTGCTGAACAAGACAGCACGTGAACCCACATAAAGGTGAACACGTGTCGGCCCTTTCTCTGAACTAAAGAAATTATTAGGACTTGTAAAAAAAATTAAAACAATAATAAAGTCTTTATCAGTAATCACGTTTGAGTCCTCATATATTTTAGTCAAAACTCTCAGGTTGTGTCGCGAGTTCTGAAAATCAGGCTTGGAGCTGGTCTTGAGTCAAAATTCTGGACTCGAGTACTGCTTCAACACAACAGAGCGGATAACAGGAAGTCGTAGTGAAGGCCTCTGTGTTGAATATAAGATTTTCTCACCCTGATGCCAAAATGGTAGGCCAACTCATTTTCTCTACAACAGTATTTGACGCAGAAACAAATGGGTGTATTACAAGATAAAAGACAGTGAACATTAACTGAATACTAAGTGGAACATGAGCAGAGCTTAAAAGATATGAACTGTAATCCTTTTCATGACGCAAGTATTGACACGCAGTTCTATTCTTTCTCCTGCACTCTTTCCTCCCTCTTATGTGGCATCTTAGGTTTTTACCCTGTAATGCTTCCAGACTTTCATACAGCACAGGAAATGCATCACAACTCCTTTTCATACAGAGTACAGTATGTCTCTCCAGTCACTGATGCTTCTTTAAACACTGATATACGTCTATCTACACTCTTGATCTCTATTCTGCTGTTCTTCAGAAACAGAGCGAGTATTCATGTGCCATTGTGTGTGTTTCAGGGTATTATTGTTGCCCACTGAGCCCTCCTCTCATGACATATCTGAGAAGTGATATTGTCCGTTGGGGGACGTCATGTCTGGCTAAAAGATGGGAACAGACGTGATGGTGATCTGCCTCTTTTGTTCCTGACTGAGCAGCATACAAACATCACACACTGTTGGTCTTGTTTTTCTCTTCCTCTTGTAACTATTTCCTCTATTTGCTTTCATTACAAAGTACCACATTAAACAAATGGCTATGTGCCCTACACCTTCAATATGCCTGTATTGATCTGGACAGTAACTTTGTACCTTTTTGTTGCTGCTGTCACCTTGAGCCATGCCTGGAGTGCAGCCAAACTTCTCCAAGCCAATTTGCGTCACACTAATAGCACACAGTGTTTTCTTGATAGGATTGTCACAGTGCTAGTATAGGGTCCATCTAAACACAGTGCTTTTCCAAACTGCTGATTACTCATAGAGAAGATCCAAGAAGGGCTTAATGCCTTCAATTATCAGTAGGGAAGTAACAGACTAGCACGAGTGAAGAGCATTTGTTAGTCTACTCATTTACTTTCAGTCCCCTCCTGAGTTCAGACCATATGACACAATGAAAAATGCAGCCCCCTTAAGTAGATTGAATGAAATCTGAATATTATTCAATCAGGGTCATCTTCAACCAGTACAGTACACACAGTGTGCATGTTAGCTTACACACGGATGCATGCATGCATGAAAACCCTGCAAGCGCACCAAGGTAATCATAATTTACAGTACTACAACGGAAGGGCTTATACAACTTTATCCATCTTTTCTGAAGACGTGCCCATTTCCTTATGTCCGCTCCATAAACCATAACCTATTTATTAGAGAAATGTCAATATAGAAATAAGAAAATTGGATGAAAAAACTGCATCTTTGCAAGATTTTGATAAGATTTGCTGCATTGAATTATAAAACTGCACACAGCTTATGTGGTCTTATCAGATTTTTCTTTCAATAGTTTGGTGCTTCTACATGAGAAACAGTATAAGAAATGTACACATGCAAGCACAAAGAGAGATGGAAGTAAACATACACAGCTGTTGCGTTATTATTCTGTTGCATTATTTCTGTAGCTGTGTAAATAACATTTGTTTGTCAGTTTTCACATTTTTAAAGTATGTTACTATAAAGGTTAGACATCTTACTGCAGCCTTCCTTTTTCCTTTTAACCTAGAAAACAACAGCACTGCACATTGTAGCACATCCACGCTGAAAATAGGTCCTCTTTGCTATTTGAAAGTCTCACTGAATGTATATGTAATCACACACAAAACACAGAGCCAAGGCTCATAGTAGCACTTGAACACAGTGATTGAATAAACAGCTTTCAGTGACATTTTGTCGAGTATGCTTACTCTCACACCCTGTTTCATATTTATGCTTTCAACCACATTTATACCATGGAGCTGCCCACAGAACTAAGACATATGCGGATATTTTTGAAAGTGTTGTATTTTCCCCCGTTTGACCTTACAACCACAGGTAAACTGAGTTTTAGGTAACTGAATACAGAGGTTCATAAAAAGCCTTCCAAGGTGGAGATTTTTGAAAACTCTTGTGTCTGTTGTGTATACAGCAAATACGAAAGTTTCGAGAAATGCTAACGTACTTGTGCGTTGCAGTTGTTGTTTATACTGTATGTACTGCGCATGATGAAACCTTGATGTTCTTCATTATTACTATGGTGCAAAGGCATATAAATATATCACACTCAATAGTTTTTAATTTGTCACTCCATACACAGTTTAAATAATGCTGTTTGCAATTACTACTCGCTGAGGAGGACGCTCACTAGACAATATTCTTCTCTGGTGTTTGACGTGAAAGTCTGAATACTTGTTCTCAACACTCTGTGGCTTATGTAAGAGTTTTCAACCATTTCTGTTTTGACATGTAGACAGAGAAATATCCAAATATCTCTTGTGTGGACAGGATTTTTCTTAAAACAGAGAAAAACATCAGTTTTGAAAAATATCTGTGTGTGGACGTAGCCTTAATGTCTACATGGCCACAAGAAGGCCAACAGAAACTGCCCCTCTTTTTTGTGTAAGATGATGGCATTTTTGTTAATTTTTCCTATCCAGACCAAGGAATTATAAACCTAAATTTAAAATGAATTCACTGAAAGAAATGCAACATGCATCCTTTAATTTTAAAAGACTGAGTGAGTATTTGGATTAATAGTGCCGATGTTTCTGTGTTGATTCTGCATCAAATGGTAATTTTGGTAATTCCTTCTGCAGTGCAAAGTTGCTGTTTCGGTGCCTGCAGTTTCTGAGGAGTAATGTACTTATCGAAATAGTTTTAAAGACTTTACATTCCAGACACAAATTTCAATCATCTGTTTGTAATGAACAAACTTTGAATGCTTTCCGTCTACCATTAAATCAAACCTAATTTTAAACTAAGTCAATAGAAAAATACACTCAAGCTATGTTTTTTTGGGTCATACTTTTAAAAAGCCTGATCTGCATCATTCAGAAGACAAACTATAGAAAAAAAGTTGCTGCTGAACTTTATCTAACTTTCAATAAACTGTGGGGACATGGAGAAGTAAAACACATCAAATAAAATAATACAATGGTAGAGCTAACTGTCATAAACGGGTGACTCAGTGAACATATTGACTCAGAGGTTCGGACTGTCGCCCCACAGCAACAAGGTTTTGTTTCTGTCCCAGTTTTTTCTGACTTTCTGACTCCTCTGGTTCATGTGGTTTTCATCCTACATTTCAAAGAGAGTCAAGAAACAGGGTTTTGAGACGGTAAATTGCCTGTAACTACAAATGTCAGAGTCTGCCCATTTCTGTAGACTGTGTGAAGCACTGGCAACAACAGTCCAGACTCTGGGACACTGAAGAGGGCTTATGGTAAAGCTGCATTAGAAGCTAAAGTAACAACAGTGTCAACATTAATTAATGAATACTGAGATTTGAACATGTTTGTTTATTAAAAGTGAAGGCTATTCTACTGGATGGGTGGTTGTTGTAAATTAAACTGTTGGTATACTGTTGAGTCAAGTGACATAATATGAAGACAGTGAAAGTCTTCTTGGGGTCAAAATTAGGGATGATGGATTGATCAGACTCAGTTATTTCAAATAGAAGACGATTGGTTTGGATTTCTGTTTGAAACAGCCATTGATAACTTCTTTAAGGAGCTATCACTGGTCATTTCTATTCTGAATTACATATTGCACAACGGTTACTGGTGCAGGTCTATGAATATGTCAGTCACAAAAACATTAATTATTTTATGTGTCTAAACAGCCTGAGACCATCCACCAATCATATTTTCAGCTTATTACGTTCAAGTTGAGCCTATCCCAGATGTCCTTTGGCACAAGGCGGGGGGTACACTCTGGACAGGTCACCAGCCTATCACAGGGCTAAGATGTAGGGACAGACAACCATTCATGCACACACTCAAACCTATTGGGCAATTTTAGAGTGACCAACCAACCTGGTGAGCAAATTTTTTGGACTATGGCAGGCAGCCGGTGCACCTGAGGAGAAACTTTACATGCAAACCCCACTGCCAGACCTGGGATTGGAACCAGGAACCCTCTCACTATGAGGCAAAAGTACCAACTACTGCACCATCATGCAGCCCAAAACTGAAACCCTTTGCTGATCATTGTTACACATTAAGAACTCACACATTTTTCAAACAAGGTACATTAAGTCCAATTGGATGTTGCTTGTCTGCTTTATTTTTCAAAGTCTGACAGGACAGAATTTATTGTTACTTTTTTGATTGTTGGAGCCTTAAACATAAATGATTGAAGGGCACTTGTGTAATCGTATTTTGAAGGGTAGGACCACTGACTAGGCCGCAGTGTTTTACAGGTTAGGCAGAGTGAGTGAGTGAGTGAGTGAGTGAGTGAGTGAGTGAGTGAGTGAGTGAGTGAGTGAGTGAGTGAGTGAGTGAGTGAGTGAGTGAGTGAGTGAGTGAGTGAGTGAGTGAGTGAGTGAGTGAGTGTAGTAGTGTAGGCATATCTTGCCCTTCACTGTTCTCTGTCTAATCCAAGTCCATCACATACTGATATGAATAGTTGGCAGCGTTTTACAAGATAACACAATGCAATGTAATGAAGGTTTCCCACACCTCATCAAAATTGTCCTCTGGCAGTGAGATGGACGATCATGGATCACTGATGTCACAAAATTGGTTCCAAAATTCACACTGCCTCAGCCTGGTAATGATTGCAACTGTCTCGTTGGTGGAGACCACCAAGCACTGTTTTTGGTGGGGGGACATTAAGCTTCCCTTTTAAACAGTATTGATGACTTTAATTGATATTATTTGGCACTAAATGATGCTCTCTTTTCTCACTCTGCTCTGCCCCTATCCCAAACAAAAACACCCCACTCCATATAGAAAGACAAAAGCCATTTCTGCTCTGGTGTTCAATTAAATTAAAGCATTAGAACAGCTTGGTTGTGTCTGGGGAGAGATAATGATTTGCAATGAAAAATAATTACCGTATCAAAGTTGGGAAATGTGGTTTAACCAAAATATTTTCTTTATTTAAAAAAACACTTGCTGAGGTTTGTGCTGCTATGAAAATAACAATGAAAAAGGTGAATATGGGCTGGAAACAGAAAATAAGCATCTGTCTCTTGTAGTAAAATCCAATTTTGTGTTGAGTCATTCATCTACCCAAATTCCTCCCTATACAAAAATGTGTCATTTTAAAGCACGGTTACTTTACTTCCTCATTTTCTCCAATAATGATCACTCCGGCAGCAGTAGACTTTCTCACATTAAAATAAAAATATGTTGTGCTAAATCATTAGCTAATTCTTCTGACAACGTCTTTCTCTTCAGAGGACAGTATCAAGGTATATCTAATCCACATTGCCCATCATAATCTGTCTTTTTGTATTAATTTGGGTGTTTGGCAATGTCAGTTGTAGCTATTCTTAATCTGTTTGAGCACACTTGATCACATCAGTAGGGGTTGAGAAGTCTAAATCATTAAGACCTCAGCTGAAAGTCTGCACACTCCACAAACTCACCCCCCAAACCCTCTTTAGTTGGTGTTAAAATCATCATTTACTGGCCTTGCTTTCGTTTTTGAAACGTGCACTTGACCTGGGTGATTACGCTTAAGTACAGGTTATAGATAAATCTAAAGCAACACTTGACCTAGGCACATAAATTGGGTAGTCATGCTTTTACCCAGCCTGTAACCCCCCCTTAATGCTGCCATAATGCTTTTATCAAGATGTGTGGGTGCACATTAGTTCACCCTTCTACTGTGAATCCTGTAAAATGCTTAAAAGAGCAGATTCATTATTCAGTGAAAAAAATGATGAACACAGTTAAAGGCATGCATGCAGGAACCAAGTGAAACAGTGATTTAACACTGGGTGGTCTGTATTTTATTACCAATTTAATTTATTCAGCAAGAGATGATTCAATTAATTATCTAATTCTCTTTAGTTATTTCTTGTGTTTGCATATGAAACGACTGCATTTTATTAACCACAATTTAAAGCATGAGCAAAGGTTAAGAGGCTATATAATAAAGCATGTACCCAAACACACAAGATCTTTGTACCTGTGAGGATGCCCTCCTTCAATCACTGTTGCAATAACTCTCAGAGCTGTTGCTGCTCAGACTCCCCCACCTGCCGACACTAACATTTACATTACACTCAATGAGTTGGAATTAGGGTGCAAAATGTACATTGCATGGTTTTCCCCGATGCAATTTAAGACTACTAAGCGATGAGCAGTGGCCGAGTCTGTTCCATAACCATGAAGCGGAATATTAGATTTCCCAGTTTCCCCTGCTTGAGAACTGTTAAAGTGATAAGGAGATGGGAAACTCCCTGTAGGAGACTTGGGATCAGGGTGCGAATTGCCGGGGGGGATGGGGGGGTCTGAACCCAGCAGACGTATGGTGAAATAAAGATTTCCATATGAAGCACAGTTAAAACAAACGTGACCAGCTTGGACTGAATGAATGTGGGAGGAGCGTGCAGTCAGTGGACCTGTGCTTGACAATGCAGCCCGGAGGAGTCAGCGCAGATCCACTGAACTTTCAGCACAGAGCGCCTCGTCAGAAGTTGATAAAATTAATATAAAATTGCGTATTGTTCAGTTCATAGGGCGTACCGAACCGTGACCACTGTATCGAATACAGATACACGTATTGTTGCACCCCTAGTATATATTTATATAGGGTAGAGAGAGGATACTACCCCACCTTTCCTACAAGTTACTTAAGTTTTCATCATAAAATGAGAAAAGTACTCTGATTAGATGTAATCTGAATGCTTTTGTGGGAGTACTCTGATAACATGTAATCTAATGACTTAAGGAACAGTTACAGGATGGTAGTCTTTCTGATTAGTTTGGCGAAAGAACTCTGATCATTACAGGCATGTCAATTGTGTGGTGGTTAGCACTGACAATCTTCAACAAGATAATTCTTGATTCACATCCTGGACCGAGGCTTTCAATGTGAGAAACATTTTTTTTCACACTGTCTAACATGTGCTTTAAAAAATGTTTAAATGAAAACACCTAAATCTCAGTTAGATATGCACTGCCAGGCAGGCCTGTGGTGAGGTGGCAGGACCTGTGTGCTTTCAGTGATATAGTTAAGGGTTCAAATCCTGGACAGAGACCTATTGTGTGGTATACAGGTAATGTTTTCATCACAAAGGAGACAAGCTTTGCTTTGGGAGTGCCATTAAGATATACATGAAAAGACCTAAAGAGACAAACAGAGGCAAAGTGGACAGGGCTGCTGCCTGAATTCAATGCAAGGGTCCTGGGTTCAATTCCACCAGGGAACACTGTGACATGATCACATTCCATAATAACGTAACTGTGTGATGTCACAGTCCAAACATTCTGTTTCTGGAGAAAATTTCAAATGTCTCATTTCACACAAACCCTCTCTACAAGCAAGTCACTGTTTGATCGTGTCTGCTCGTGGTTTTCAAAAACTTTTGCTTCTTGCAAACTTTCACTGGTATTCACTTTGTTGAGATCATGAACTCCAATATGCAAAGAGCTGAGGCTCAAACCGGTGACAGCTTCAAGGCTTCCCCTGTGGAAGACGTTTCCAGCCTTTCTGTCCCTGCTGTGGTCACTGTCAGCACTGACCTGGTTGAGGATCTGCTGGTCCAGCTGCTACTGAAGCTGTTCCCTCTGGAAAGCTACACTAGCGCTCATCTAGACCAACAACAACTGCTGACACTCTGTCTCCACTTGAGTGCAACAACTCTGGAGACCCTGAGGAAAGACCCTGGTGTCTCTGTGGACAAAGAACTCCCTCCTCCTTCCTGTGAGGATTGGAAAGCTGTCGCGCTTCTCGTCTGCAGCGTCATGGAGAGGTTTGGGACAACGTACAGGATAAGGAAGCTAGTGTTGAACAAAGACCCGGCACTCCTGAGCTTCATCCCGGACCAAATCATTGAGTCTGTCCTTCAAATCTACAAGGACCAGTCTGAAGATGTGTGGATTCCCCCACAGATACCCTTTGATGAAGACGGCCTGCTATTCTCCCAGTTTCTTCCTGAGAACATCAAGGAGGAAATGTTGGAGCAGTATGGACCCTGGATAAGACGCATGAAGATCTTCCAGAGAGCGTTCCCAAAAACATCTGACGAGGAGATCCTTGAGATCACGAACTCCAGTATGCAGAGAGCTGAGGCTCAGAGCTGCGACAGCTTCAACACTTCCCCTGTGGAAGATGTTTCCAGCCTTTCTGTCCCTGCTGTGGTCACTGTCCCAAAAACATCTGACAATGAGATCCTGGAGAACCAGAAACCTCTTATTGAGCCTGTTAAGTCCATCCAGGATATTGAGTCTGGGGATGAAAAGGACATTGTGGTTGATTCTGAAGAGGAGGAGAAAACTGCAGATGATACCTGCTGCCTGCAGCAAGAACCTTGCAGTGAGGACCACAAACAAGTCTCTGACTCTGAAGAACAACAATCTGATGATGGAGCCCAAGACCTAAAACTACCTGAACTGTCTGTTGACCAGCTTATTACTGATGATGACCAATCTGCAGAACAAAATCTGCAGACTAACATAGCTGTGGTGGAGCAATCCACTATCAAACAAGTCCTGTTGAAGCTCTTTAAACCCCCAAACTTCTGCACATCAAGGAGCCAGAGGAGACAGGACTTTGATGATGAGATGGTGGAGCACATCCACATGTTGCTCCAAAAGGAGGCTAAGAAGTACAGGAAGAACCGAATCTTTCTTAAACACCTCAACCGCCTCAAAGACCCGAAAGAAGAGGTCAAAATTAGCCGGAAACTGCATCGGCCAATCAAAGCCAGACTGAGAGATGTTTTGCCAAACACCCGCCTGAAGAGAGATGACCTCATGGAGGACGCTCAGGCTGCTTTGTTAGCCTGCAGTCTCATATCTTCAGAGATCATGAACTATCTCAAGCCATCTGTGAGTTTTGCGCCTGACACAAAGCCAGGAGACGAGACCCCATACAGCCTCAACATCCCCATCAAGAGGGAAACGACAGAACCAGGCAGAGAGCTGACCCAGCTGGAGCTGCATGCGCAGGAGCAGCAGGCAGGAACCAGAGAGAAGGTCAATAAAGAGGAAACCAAGATGAACAGGTTCATCTCTTGGTTCTGTAAACCTTTCAAGAAAAATAAATAGAACAAAAACAAAGACAATAAGCCCAAGCATCAACAGCTGTGGCTCACTGCAAAATAAAATTTGGCTTTTGCCAGCATTAAGTTGTTGTAGTTGTTGTGAATGTGTTGCAATATAATGTGTTTAAATGCATCATTGAAGTCAAGGATTTATGTTGTATGGCAGCTAAATGTCAAGGTCCAACTCACATCAGCTTATGGGTCTGTGTTCTTCTCAAAGGGCTAGTAACTCTTTACACCCAACACAAGTCAACTCTTTGTGTTTAAAAAATAAAATAATTAGGCCTACATTTAAAACTCACTTCCAGAGTGGTTCCTTGCAACCTGCAGCCCTGGTAATAAATAATAACCTTAAGTAATGTTAATAGATATAATCTTTAGTAACTGATTATCAACAAGTCTTTGCTGACTAAATGCAAAAATCAAATGGTCAAAAACTAAATCTGGCTCCAGAGGTCAAACAGCAGACAGCGTTGTTTGGTTTCACAGCAGTTTTCTTAAAGCGATCCTGCTTCTTCCTCAGGACACTAAACTGCTCATATTTGTGACAGTTAAAATATCAGGGTTTGAATTCAGGCCCTTGAACCTTGAACCTTCTTATATAATGTGTTGATGTGGGTGTTCCATTCATCTTGATATTTCACTGATACAGTATCAATCAATCAATCAATCAATCTTTATTTGTATAGCGCCAAATCACAACAAACGTTATCTCAAGACGTCTCAAGAGGTCTAGACCACACTATGTCAAATTATGAACAGAGACCCAACACCAAGACAGGGTAAGACTCAGTCTGACCCCACCTTAATCCATCATGAGCATTGCACATCGCAGCATTTAGCTAGTTACAGTGGTGAGGAAAAACTTCCTTTTAACAGGCAGAAACCTAAGGCAGAACCAGACTCATGATAGACAGCCATCATGCCTCGACTGAGTTGGGTCTGGAAAGACAGATAGAGGGGAGTAAGAGAGAGAGGTGATAGTGATGAGACGAGTCGTAGAAGCTGTTGCCGCTGGAGTCCAGCACGTCCGTATCAGCTGGAGTCCAGATCGTCCACAGCAGGAGGACGTCTACGGCAGCTCAGAGGAATCTACGAGACAATGGAGCTCAGGGACTCCAGAAAGGTCTATGGTTAGTAACTTTAATGGGACAGGCAGAGTTAAAGTAAGTGATGAAGGGGTTGGGGGGAAGAGGGTGAGCTAGGATCCCAGTGTGTCAGTGTGCCAGTTCCCCCGGCAGTCTAGGCCTATAGCAGCATGACAAAAGCTGGTCCAAGCCTGATCCAGCTTAACTATAAGCTTTATCAAAAAGGAAAGTTTTAAGTCTACTCTTAAAAGTGGAGAGGGTGTCAGCCTCCCGGACCCTGACTGGTAGATGATTCCAAAGGAGAGGGGCCTGATAACTGAAGGTTCTACCTCCCACACTACTTTTAGAGATTTTAGGTACAACTAGCAAGCCTGCATGTTGGGATCGTAGAGATCTAGAGGGGTAATAGGGCACTATGAGCTCTTTAAGATACGAGGGTGCCTGATTTTTAAGGGCTTTGTAGGTTAAAAGAAGGATTTTAAATTCTATTCTACATTTTATTGGGAGCCAGTGTAGAGAAGCTAGCACCGGAGAAATGTGCTCCCTCTTCCTAGTTTTAGTCAATACTCGAGCTGCGGCGTTTTGAACTAGCTGAAGAATCTTTAGAGACTTATTGGGGCAGCCTGATAAGAGGGAGTTACAGTAATCTAACCTGGAGGTAACAAATGCATGGACTAGTTTTTCTGCGTCGCTCTGAGATAGGAAGTGTCTAATTTTAGAAATATTGCGCAAGTGAAAATAGGCTGACCTTGAGATTTGCTGAATTTGGGAATTGAAGGATAAATCTTGATCAAATAGGACTCCTAGATTCCTAGCCGAGGTGCTGGATGCCAGACTAATGCCGTCTAAGGTACTTATATTATTAGAAAAAGTCTCTCTGAGGTGTTTGGGGCCGATAACAATCACTTCAGTTTTTCCTGAGTTTAGCAGTAAGAAATTTCTGGTCATCCAGGTCTTTATGTCTTTAGACAAGCAACTAATTTAGATAACTGATTGGTTTCTTCTGGCTTCACTGATAAATAGAGCTGAGTGTCATCAGCATAACAATGAAAATTAATAGAGTGCTTCCTCATGATGTTACCTAGAGGAAGCATATATAAGGTGAAAAGAATTGGTCCTAGCACTGATCCTTGTGGAACTCCCTGACTAACCCTGGTCTGCACTGAGGACTTTTCATTAACGTGAACAAATTGAGATCGATCTGTTAGGTACGATTTAAACCAAGCTAACGCAGTTCCTGTAATGCCAATTAGTTGCTCTAATCTCTGTAACAGGATTTGATGGTCAATCGTATCGAATGCAGCGCTAAGATCTAATAAAACAAGTACGGAAAGAAGACCACTGTCTGAGGCCATTAGTAGATCATTGGTTACTTTTAACAGTGCAGTCTCTGTGCTATGGTGGGCTCTAAACCCCGACTGAAAGTCCTCAAACAAACTGTTGCTCTTAAGAAAGTCCCAGAGCCGAACTGACACCACTTTCTCCAGGATTTTAGAGATAAAGGGGAGGTTAGATATCGGCCTATAGTTAGATAAGGAGCCTGAATCAAGAGTGGGCTTTTTAAGGAGAGGTTTAATTACAGCTACTTTAAATGATTGAGGTACATAGCCTGTCAGTAAAGACATATTAATCATACTTAGTAAAGAACTGCTAACTAGTGGAATTACTTCTTTAAGCAGCTTAGTTGGGATTGGGTCTAAAAGACAGGTCGATGGTTTAGCTGAAGAAACTGTTGAAACCAGTTCAGGAAGGTCAATGGGTGAAAAACAGTCTAGGTACAGTAACACTCATTTACTTATTTTGATTTATTAGCCTTGTTGGTAAGCAATTGTGTTTGTAGACCACCCATCCATTATCTTGACCGCGTATCACGTTTTGGGTCACAGGGGGCTAGAGTATATCCCGGCTGACTTTGGGCGCAAGGCAGGTTACACCCTGGACAGGTCGCCAACCAATCACAGGGAAAACATGGGAAGACAGACAAACATTCACACACACACTCACACCTACGGGCAATTTAGTGTAACTAATTAACCTGGAGTGCATGGCTGTTTCTGAAACCGCCTACTATACTAGCAATACGTACTGATTTGGGCAGAATTCAGTATGCAGTAAGTAGTATGTAAACAAGAGCAAAATTTGCAGTATGCCAAAACTCCCCGGATGTCTACTGATTCGGGAAAATTTCACAGTATGCATCGGACCAGTCTGCCTTGCATAGTGTTTCCCACAATGCACAGCGCTCGGTCCGCCTTTTCTTTTTCCTTCTTTCTTGATGGGAAGAATTCCGTTTTTGGGTGCAGTGGAAGTTATCAAATTACATATAAACCACTTCCTAACTTTTTAAATCCTAAGTGGATACTAAAGAAGCAGTTTCTCTAACGGTTTCACCGTTGTTTACTTCCGCTTTCCAAAACCGAAAATCCAGTGATATCTGGCCCAGCATGCTGCAACACAGATCGAACAGAACAGTCATACTACATACTAAATTCAAAAGCAGTATGTAGTAGGCAATACCTACTGCCTACTACGTTAGTAAGTAGTATGTAGCAGGCCGTTTCGGAAACAGCCCATGTTTTTGGACTCTGGGAGGAAGCCGGAGTACCTGGAGAGAACACACGCATGCACCGGGAGAACATGCAAACTCCACACAGAAAGACTCCTCCTGGTCAAATATTAATCCAATACAAATGGAAATTGTTCCATTAGATTATTACTTGGGTACTGGGATCAAGCACAGCATGTTCCCAGCCTGGTCTAGGGACCAAGAGCAGATTTAATCACAATGTTATGATTCATATTCAAATATACCTAATCTGAAATTCAACATCTTAAAGATAAAATCAGGGGAAAACTGTGGACTGTTCTTGCATTTCAGTCACAAAAACTATCTCAGGATTATCTGGTAGACATTTGAGAAACATAAATTGTGTTTTGATGTATCTCAGGTCAAACACTTTTTAAATTACACAGTGGCCATTTGAGAATGCAAAACACCTTTTATACCAACAAAATGGTCTACCTTAATGACACTACTATTAAAAATTTGACTTATTTGATAGTGGCT
The DNA here is from genome assembly GCF_009762535.1 of Notolabrus celidotus. Taxonomy (NCBI): domain Eukaryota; kingdom Metazoa; phylum Chordata; class Actinopteri; order Labriformes; family Labridae; genus Notolabrus; species Notolabrus celidotus. The sequence goes on from NC_048274.1 coordinate 28,023,237, forward strand.
GTGTCTGAGGAGGAGTTAAAACCTCTTATGGTAAAATTGATGGTTTGATTCCTGCTTAGGGTGTACCCCAACCTGCTCCGGTAGAATGCTAGAATCAGGCATTACAAGCAAATTCACAATTCAATAATAACTGGGAACTATCAGCCATTAATAAAAGCTTATTCTTTTGGTGTTTAACACAGTTAGCATTCTTCTTCTTTTGTTATTTAATAGTGGTTAGCAAACAGCTTTCAGATATGCCACCGTCTGGCAGTGTATGGTATTATAATCAGGCACAGGTAGGAACAGTGAAAAGTTTATTTCTAGGATGAAATAATAGTCACATGAACTTTTCACAATTAAAGGATCATGACCCATAAAGACAAGGTAGCCACCCATGACACCATCCTGCAGTCTGTGGAGGTTTTAAAGCCAGGAGCTATGGCATTACAGCTGTTGCCATGTTGGTTTAACAGAATCAGAGGTGACATTTAGACAGAAGTTGTTGCTATGGAGAGAAACAAGTGGTGGATAAATGTTGCATCCCCAAAATGATATACTGTGCCAGACACTACTGAACATGGGCTGTTTGCTATTTGCCGGATAATTAGATAGTTCACTACAGTTTTACCTTTGAATGAGATCATTTTGTTTTAGCGTGGTTCATTAATTGCCCATAATAGCGTAACAGTTAGTAGCAGCTTGCCACTCACTAAATACTGTACCTGAGAGGTATGAGAACCATGCATGCCGACTCCCTTGTGGGGTAAAGCCAACAACAATTTAAATTCCCATACAATAGCTCCTACAAATCAGTGTAAAAATAAAGGAAACACTGAACCAAGCTAGGTGTGGGAGGAGCAGATGTTATACTGGGTTTGACTAGCTCTTGGATCAAGTCTCAAGTCGCCATTGCAGGGACTGTAATTTTAGCACTCCTGCATTGGCTTTAATGTCCAGGCTAAATGTTGTATGCTTGCCCTGTAAACTCTGCTTTTGGTGAAAAGGTGTGTATATGAAAGAGTGCATGAATGAGCTTGATGGCATGTGTTATAAAGCACTCAGAGTGGTCTGCAGATTTAAAAGGTGCTATAAGTGCAATCCATTTACCATATGAGCATTTTCTGACCTGCTGCTTTTGTCACAAGGCAACTAAGGGGTCTCCTGGGGGCCTAGGTTGAAAGCACGGACCATTAACCCTACATCAAGAATTAGGATTAGAGTTGGGGTAAGGGTACGGACAAGACTCTGGCAGCGAACCTTTATTGCATGTTATTCCTCATCCCAGCCCTCAGCCCATCTGCTGTCATTCCTCCACAGTGGCAAAGGCATGAAGTCCCAACAATAGCTCTTAAAAAAGGCTTGGAGGCTCATTGTATACTCAACCATTCTCCCTGACTGACATGTTGCAGGAGTGGAAGAATATAATATCAGCATCCTATCTCTGTTCTGCCTCTTGTTAATGGGTCAATTATCAGCTGCTAAATTTAAAGCTACAACAGGTCACCCATCAGGGAAACAAACATAGCAGGTAATCTTAGGAGTTTGCACAAATGACAAACGATGCAATTTCCCTCAGCAGAACAATCTCCTGATTGTTTCATCACAGCATTTTTATGAAGTAGTGCTTGTGCATCTAAGAGCTTAAGTAGTACTTGTGCTCAAACCCAAAGTCTATTATTAATGCATTTTTTATGCAGGGGAGAATGGAGTAATTTGAGCAAAATTGTACATCTGATGAAACAAATACAATTTTAACCATCATTTAAATGATGTATTTCAGGTCACTGTGTATCATGGTAAATTTATGTGACTTATTTAAAAAAAGTTCTTTCAAAAATACCAGACTAACAAAATGTATCAAAATGCTTAACTATTAAGATGAGTTTTTACAAGCTGTTTGAAACAGGCCACAGACTAAGCTGACCTGGTGTCCTGGAGAAGACTGTTCGAGAGTTTAGGGGCTGCTACTGCTAAGGCACGATCACCTCTGGATTTAAAATGTGCATGAGGCACAGATAAAAGGCCCTGATCAGAGGACCTGAGGGGACAGCTTGTCGAGTATAGGCTCAATAATTATGTTATGTAAGCAGGAGCTAGGCCATGCGTGGCTTTGTAGGTGATTAATACGATTTTAAAATTGATCCTGTGGTCCACAGGAAGCCAATAAAGTAAAGCCAGAATTGGGTTGATATGGGAGTGATGAGCAGTGTTTGTTAAAAGCTGAGAGGCTTCATTTTGGACCAAATGTCGACGCCCTTTTAAGGACTGAGAGAGGCTAGTGAAGAGGGAATTACAGATATCTAGATGAGAAAAGATGAACAGTTTTTCGGCTGTTAGCATGGGTTTAATCTTGGCAATATTCCTTAACTGAAGGAAGCAGGACTGAGCGAGTTTAGTTATAAAGCTTCGAAATTCAACTGCTGGTCAAACAGAGCATCAAGACTCTCTCTGGGGTGGTCTTGATGCTGTTGAGTGTCTGGTATAAAGGCTGACCTTCTTACTGAAGTAGTCAGAGCTGATGACAAAGAGCTCAGTTTTGGATTAGCATAGCAGTGTTACAAAACGTGCAATTAACTGCTTGTGCAGCGACAAATAAACAGCTGACACTGAGGGCGCTTTTGCACCTTGGACACTGAGCACAGAAAACACTGAACTGTATTGGTATTGTACAGAACACAGATGCCGTCAGTGCAAGAAATGGGGTTAGTGGACACAGACGCATATGTATCTTTTCTTTCTCTATACTTTCAGTGGTTTGAGTTTTGTATGATAAGTGTTTTGTACAATTGTTTATATTTGAGTGTTTATGCTGCTGCCTAGAAAAGGATTTAAAGCTCATTTAATTTACCAAATTGGGCATCAATAAATTAAATACAATGTTCTGTCCTCACAAAATGTGGAGAGGAGTATTTCATACTACAGAGTTTTATGCTGATTCGATGCAACAGACCATGTATGGGTATACAGGATATATAGCTTTTGATTTCAGTAGATAGCACAGTTGAGATTTTCAGGGTGTGGTGAGACCTTTCCATCCATTTAGAATCAGACAGAGGGTTATTAAATGAGAGGGCCAGACTACCAATCTTACAAAGATTCATGTAAAAGGCAGAGCTGTTTGAAGACTGATGCCAATTAGACATGATATGCAAAGGGGTCTTAGATTTACATTTTCCTCCATCAAGCGACAGATGGATTTATGTCACTAACGCCTCAGATCAGAGGAGGAAAGGAGACCAAAGGCATGCACATTATTCATCCAACACTGCTGCATGCATAATGCTGAGGCAGTATTGGATATATTGTCTCTGTGGTCTGCATCCAGAGAACAGCAACAGGATACTCTTTCCTATAGCTCATGATTTCTAAATTTGAGTTTATTTTGCAGAGAGGCTTGGTTCTATCTAGATGCATTAAAATAATCAATCTAATTACAAGCCTTCCATTTGCAGTCAGTGGGAAAAAAAACACATCAATGGGATTTTGAAAACATATTTACAGAGGCTGAGGCAGGGAGCGTAACTGCAAATATTGGATTTTGCCGTGAAGGGAGCAAATGGGTCAAGGGAACATTAGACACAGGGAAAATGATGACAAAGAGAGACCAGGAATGAAAAAGAAATCTGATAAATAAGAAAAGCAATAAGTCAGATATCAATAGAGTAGATAAAAAAAGTACATCAATAGTGACATGCACACACACACAAAGATTATTAAGCGTCTGCATGAAGTTTTCAAGCATGGCACCATGCATTCACACAGCAGCCACTTATTGGAAACTGGGAGCTGTTAACCATTGTGGTAGTGTACTGATATCATTATGCCAGGCTGGAGAATGACACCTATGGCGTTAGAATCTGCTGTGGTAAAAAGAAACATAACAGCTATACATCACATCCTGAAGCTAGTAAAGAATTTCCCTGTAACGAGAGAACATTTCTAGTAATGGTCAGGGTTGAATGCAAATGGACACCCGTAAAGAGAGCAAACTATAGTCTGCATCCAAATATGACAGGTACACATGCATAATGTATGGTTAGCGGGTAAAGGCCCCTCTGCTTTGCGTCAGAGTCTTGTGTCACCCTGTTGGGATTCTATTTCCCATACCTGCTAATCATACATTATCCTGCTTATTACCCTACTACTAACTTAAGATACAAACACATTGGCAAAAAAATTTGATTAAAAGATTATTTTATTAATTTAAATGATTTACACAGTAGTTAGCGTTCCATGGCGATGGATTCTTATCTGTCTGTTGAGGTTGAAGAGAAACCATCCTCATTAAGCTCTCCATCTCTTCTGAGCTCTGCGGTTCACACACCTTTAAAAATAAAGGGGGCAAATGTCACAACTTTTAACACTGCTGCTGTCATCACCACCTCTCATGGTTTCAGTTTATTTTTACCAAGACCTGCTCAACTGCTGTTGCTAATATTGCTGGACTGGATCCAATATGAAAATGTCCCTAGCCTGCCGATTTAGCATGCTAACCGAAACTAGTATTTTACCTCACCTTAGGGCGGTATCAACAAGCAGAAGCAAAATATGCCGGAACTCTTTTCCGCGGATTGATTCGACATGACGTGTGATCAGTTTGCCTCTGGTGTTGCTCATGTTAATGGAAGTTAATAACAGTCGTCAAAGGGTTTTGACCCATCAGAATCAAGCATCTTGCACAGCCGGAAGACCAGTAAGAAAGCTGGGTAATAATGCAGGCTTAACTATTCTGTATTTAACTCCTTATGTGCACAATGTTTTCACATTTTATTAACAGAATACAGACGCACAGACGTGGTTTATGGTGAGCTCTACAGTAGCAGTGATCAGGTGAAGCAGTATCAAGAGCTAAATGGCCGACAAACAAGGGTGTCTGAAAGGCTTCTTTAGCAGTACATAGTAATGGTTACATTGAAACAGCACTGCATATAGCCTGGTAGTTTCCCGTCATTCCTCAAATGAAAGCCTCTGATTTGAACATGTACATATTCATGCAGATGGATATACACCGACCACACACGCTGTGCAGACCTTTTTTCTCTCTGAGTTTGACACATCTCCACATGTGGTCGATGGCTTTGTCTAAATGCATTGTGGGGATGTATGGGTGGACATTTTTAGCATGAATGCTGGCTGTGAGAATAAAAGCCTTTCCCATGGCTGTGTAACTACACAGTGCTATATTTTACACTAAATAAAGGAACTGATTCATTTCAACTCAAGCCGGCTAATGTTAGGTCTATTTCCACTGTCGCAGGTGGGTTTATAGCACAAATAGGACTGATAGGGAAAACCATTGAGCACAGCACAAGCTCAAAAGATATCCTTTTTTAAAGCAGTTCAAGTTTCAGAGAAGTAGAGGATGCTGAAGGAATGCCTTGTGCATGCCTCAACAATATATGGCAAATGGCAGAGAAAGTGATATGCACAAGGAGGAGAGTAGCAATTAGAGACACAGAGGAGTGCTGAGCCAATACAGGCAGATAAAGAGCCCCTCTGCCCACCGTTTCCAAGCTGTAATTATGTGTAATTGTGATTTTTTTTTGTGTGGCTTCTGAGCTGCTCTCAGCACCACCTTCCTCTCAAATGAGTCCTGTGGGGCTCACCTTCACTTTCCCTGCTCAGCACTTTCACACCACACCCACTGATGGCCTGCTTCAACTCATTACTGTGGAGCCATGTATGGTTGGGTCTTCACGCCTACATACCCACAACTGTGCTGCCTCCGCTGCCACCCCAAACTCCATCAGTTTAAATTAATTAAATTTCAAAATTTGCATTAAAGAGTCTGTCACCACTGAGCATGATAAATGTACAGTAACACTGAGACTACCAGTGACATTCTTCCAGAGACACGCTAATGCGAGATTACAAGGACGAGACCTCCTGCACAACACAAAGCAAAAGTCAGAACATGATCCAAGCAAAACGAGTGTGATATATCACTTCATAAGAGTCCCACAAATAACAAGCACAAGAGTCCTCAGTTATGCGAGCAGCTATGTAAGACCTTAGATAAGTTTTTCTTTGGGCCAGATGATAGACAACCTAACCCAAATTCAACCCAGAGCTACAATTTTATAAGATACACTTATATAATCAAATGAAATCTAGCACAAGTCTGCAATAAACTCTTTTATTCAAAGCTATAAATTTCAGTTTGATGGATAAAAAAAGAACCAACTCCACTCGGAAAGAAAAACACTATACAGATCCATTGGCCAAGAAAGGACACCTTGAGGAAGCCACAGTTTAGGTACAGACGGTCGGATCCAATGGTGCCAACTGGGCACATATTCCTTTGAGAGAAGCTGCACTGACTCTCCTTCCCACGTTCACTAGAATAAAGCGGCAGACATGGGACATTGAAGCATCTTTCAAATTACAAGAGAGTGACACAGGTTAAACTTACACATCAAGACCTAGCAATGACTGACTGCTCATGGTCTCCTGGGATGTCAACTGGAAAAATTGAAACATATGCATGTTGTAAGAGCACTGCAATAAATCAGAGTGACTGCACACGTTTCACCCTGTCATGTTGCAACAACGCCTCATGAAGTGTAAATACTTTACGTCTAAGTTCTGTGAAGAACCCATCAAAATAGTCTTAGAAAACTTCCCTCCTATGTACAGCTTAAGCTGGATTTATACTTCTGCGTCGAATCGATGGCGTACCCTATGCCAGAGTAGCTCCTGTACCTACGCAGAAGCCTATGCACATAGCTGACGTGCACTTCCTCCAAAATGCAACTTCCCGTAGAATTGACAGGGACTGCAAGCCCGCTGTGGAAAAGTATACAGAGATCAAAGCAGGGTCGGAAGCAGGCGACTGGCTATCAGAGAGACCACACTGCCCTCAAGCGTTTCGGCGGAGAATTGCTGCGTGTCACAGACGCATCGACGCAAAAGTGTGTGTTGCTGATGTCCGTGTCAGCCCCTGCTGCATAGGATGCAGATGTAAATTGACCAGCCTTTAGAATCCAAGCTACTCAGGGCGCTGTTGGCCTAGCGGTCTAAGCACGCACCCCACATATAGAGGTTATAGTCCTCGTTGCAGTTGTCATGAGATCAAATCCCAGCCTTAATCATTTGCTGCATGTCTTCCCCCAATCACTGCTCCCCGCAATTCCGGTCTCTCTTCAGCTGTCCTTTCCATAAGGGTGAAAATGCCCAAAAGCTACCAAATGAACACAAATTAATTATGAGCTGCAGTGTTCATTTGCACGATTAATGTTGTCAACGACCTTTCGTCCCATGACCAAGAGGACAACCTTTTTATTTATAAAGTTATATTTTTGGCCTTTGTGCCTTTATTGATAGGACAGCTGAAGAGAGACAGGAAATATGGGGAGTAGAGAGTGAGGGGAAGACATGCAGGAAATGGTCAAACGGCTGGGAATCGAGCCGGCGACCCCTGCGACTAGGACTGTAGCCTCTGTATGTGGGGCGCTTAGACTGCTAGGCAACCAGCGCCCCTAAGAGGACAACCTTGATAACACATTTCTGTTCATCTTAATTAGTGAGTTTGAAGAGAAAAACCAAAAACCATAAGTAACACTGTCAGGCTGAATATCATTGTTTTTTGTATTTGTTTTGTTGTCTGTGTGTTCTGTACTTCAGGAAACACTTATTAATCCAAAAACTGAAAAGGCAACCTGAGAGTTCTAGCTACCAGCTGACTGAATACTTTGCCACAGAATCTATTTTTGTTGCTCATCTCTCCTATTTTCTTCCACTGGTTTGTCGTGGAGAAGGTCACATATTCAGATTTGTGCCAAAGCTCTCAGATAAATAGATGTGTAAATACGGACCATCATGTCTGATACTTGTAAAGCAGATGTAAAACTGCATTCCTTAATAATTTGTTCAACTTTGTGTATTTTTTCAACAACTGTTTGTGTGGATTTTTTTTCTAATACTGAGGTCTGTATACTCTGTTGGAGATTTTTAAACTTCAGTTAAATTATGCTGTTTCACATAGACTGAGTCCTCTCTATTGTAGCTCCCTTTCTCTAATATTTACAGCACATGAAATTAGGCAAGGGGGGCCTGAATTAGAGAACTGTAAAAGCCCTGAGTTGTAAAAGGGCTACATCCTGGTGGTGTGAACATTGAGTTTGTTCCACCATGGTGCCACCCTGTGAGCCCCCAGGTGGATGCCTTGGGTTTTTTCTCTACAGTTCAGGGTTTCTTTCATGCCATCTGCTGCTGGCTCCAGGACATGGATTTCAAGCAGGGCACAGAGCAGTCATGGCTCAGAGCGGGCATGGCTCCTAAACCCGCACTCCAAAGAGGCTGGACGCTTACACTGTGAGAAGCAAACCTCGGGTCAGATTGCTAACCCAGCAAACAGACGTGGCATTAGCACCAACAACGACCACTTCATCCTCTACCCAGTCATGGACACGCTCTTTATTCTCATTGCTGTGAGCGACAACAACAACACTGCAGTTATTTGTAATGGAGCCACTGTGAGGAAATTGCCAAGACCAACTAAGCAGACAAAATACCAGCAAGGTTTCTTTGAACCATGTTCAGGGCCCGTTGCTCATTGTTAATCACAGTGTAGATTGCAGGCCTGCCTCCATCTAAGGTTTAGCTTCTACTAAAAAATAATGTTGAATTTTTAACAAGAAACAAAACATGCTGGGGAAAACAATCTTTTGTAGCATCCACAAGGGTTTTCCTTTACCTCAAACCAGCAATAAGAGGATACAGCATCAGGTTTGTGTTTAATCACATGCTTAGGAGACAGATGTAGGATGTCCGCCAGATACTAGTGTTCCTGCACTACAGCTCAGCTTGAGTCCCACTAATCTGGAAGAAATCAAAGATTAGCATTTTTGAGAGGTTTGCTTTTGCCTCAAAGACCGCTGACTCAGATGTTCCGCGGCACTCCAGAGACAAATCTGTCTGGCACATTTCATATTCCACACTGCAAAGAACTTATATCTTTTTCAGAGAACGTTGTTTGCTGCTGTCATGTGCCAAATTTAAATTGATGGGGACACCAAGTTTTTGATAACAGGGGCGTGACTGATGGAACAGTTGACCGTGTATTGAAAAATTCAATGAAACGAAACCTTTGCAGGAAAACATTTCAGCACTACTTTATCATGCAGAGAAAATTGCCTGGCTTTCTATTCCATTGGGGGAATAAGATTGATCACTTTGTATGCTAAACTTGTAAAGAATTAAGAGTGAATAGAACTCGCCTGCTTAGCCTTGATAGGTTCAACAGACAGCTCTCTGTAGTTTCACTGCGGAGATCATGTCGACCTAGATTCCATTATTTTAAATTCTGCTGATTTTCCAACAGCAGGTAATTAAGTATGATTCTTGCACCTTGTTTGACAGAGCCCTGGATGTTTTCAGGTTTGGCTGCTGAGTCAGATAGGTTGGCGTGATGCGTCTAACGGAGAATCTAGGTTCACATCTCAGTGCCGCTGCCTTTAGTGTGTGTGCCAGCTGCCTGCCAGAGGCCTGGCCTCATTAGCTGAATTACAGAGATCAAACAGAGAGGCCGAGGAACAGAAGAAAGAGAATCTGCTTTCCCTCTCCAAGAAGATGGGATGAAAGGCACGCGGATAGTGAAGTGGGGGAAGCAGAAGACATTGTGTTACTGGTTGTGAGTTTTGGGGGGGGGGGGGGGGGGGGGGTCCTTTGATTCGCTGGCTATTATAATGAAAAATGTGGTGCACTTTGATGGGCCTGCACAGGTCTGTTGGCATTCTCGTTGAGGTAGTGCTGTGAAAGATTGAGGTATATGGCTTTATTGTTTCTGCGACCAATAGAGCTAAAGGCAAGATTAATATAGATGTATTATGTTTGATTAAACCTTTACAGAATTGGCTGAGTATTTCAATTACCTGATTTTCACAAGTCATCAATCCAAACTAATACTTGTGCATGATATTGCGCTTTGTGACAAACAATAAGATGAAGCATTCTTAGTTAATGCTCTGGTTTTCAGTCAGTGAATAATCAACCTCAATTAAGCTAGGTGAATAACACAACAACTGTCCATTCAAGATATCATAGTGTCTTCTCTTGTCACAGCAAACAACAACTTACAGCTGATACCTTAATAGAGCATCAAAGAGGTCAATTCAACAGTAAGAAAAAAGGCAGAGTGCTCTAAAAGTTGTTGTGCTCATAGATACTTGTTTTTTTAGTCGAAAAGAGTCATTTCAGTTGAAATATGGATTTCTCTCCTAAAGTTCACAGTCCTTAAATATTCAGTAAAAGTCTACAAGCCTATCTGATGAATCTCATTCCTCTTTGTAAAGTAAATTAATGCTCCACTCTTAAAGTTTGATGGAGTCAAGTGTAACAAGCATAAAATTATCTCAGTGTCTGACAGAGTTCTGTCATTATGATCAAAAGGTCAAAAAAAAGCTTGACAAAATTTGTCTTACCTCAATACTGCTCATCATTTTCCATTTATGTCTGTTCTCACAAGAGTCTCAAACAGTCAAGGGTATGGTTCAAAATTATTTAGGTCTTCAGTCACGTCAGTGCCAGCTGAATGAACTCAGATTTATTCAGGACTGATTGATCCAACCTTGGACTCACTGTTTCAATGGTGTTTTTCAAAGATAAGGCATACATAGTGTATCAGTCCAGATCTGAGGTAGGTGAAGCTTACACTAATAAAAGGTCAATGGGGATACAAAATGGGAATCAATAAATATGGCAATGTGGTTGGACTTTAAATACACCACAGCACTTCCTCATATTTGAGAGTGCTGGGTTAATCCAGTTTAATGTGAAACTGTATTAATTCTAATTTCTCTTGACTTTTATTTTCTATCCTCTTGTTTTTGAGCATGTACATGAGTGTATGCAGAAATTAGAGAGACTACAGTACAGTATCTGTGATGATAGCTTTTTGCACAGCCTCTCAGGCAAGTTTGCATTCAATCCAAGAGCTAATTGCTTCTGATTTGTTTTGGCCCTCTATCTGATTCTCCACATTAGGGAGCAGAATCAGATAGAGACTTCTCGGGCCCCTGAGATTCAACAACAAAAGCCCTGTTGAAATTGGAGAGATTTTCAGTGCAGCTCTAGCTAGTGTTGGTAGAGAAGTAGCCTGGCTTCCTTGAGCAGCAGAGGGGACAACCGTGGATTCGAAGAGGGATTTCATTAGGGTTAGATAGACAAGATGAAGGTCCAGACCTCAGGGATGGGGGACTTGGCTGCATCACTACTGGTGAGGTTGACAGCTTTGGGTTAAAACATCTTAACAATATAGACACTTCCCTAATTAAGTCCTCACTTGCTTTTAGAAACGTAATTGATGAGATAATTGTGTGGTGGTGGGGGTCTCTGGCTAATTACTCCTTTGGAGGGTTTCAGACACGGGGGGTGAAATTGCTTTTATAATCGCAGTCATAGAGGCGCTGGTGCAGAACAACTATAAAATCAATTGATGGATTGTTTTAAGGAGAATGTGCAAGCACATCAGAATTTAAAGTATCAAACTGATTTGGGGTTAATTAATGAAAATGATCTCAGAGCTGAATATGTTTCATAGATAATAAAGCATATGTTTTACTAAAAAGTTATTTTCAATCATGTTAGTGGATGGTTCAAGGACTTGAGAAATCAAGGTGTTGATTTTCTTTGGTTTTATCCTTAACAGCCTGTTTTTTATATCCCATAATATTCACACCGGGTACAGGGTAATGTTAATGTTTAGTCCATTCTTTATTTTTTGAACTTCTTTCTTGCTGTACCATGCAGTTTGGGACAAACACAGAAGAATGCTGTTGTATACAGATAACATTCACCTTGACAAGGTTTGTAAAGTGTATGAGAGATGAAAGAAGCTTGGGCTCATGTAATTCTGAAAACAACAATACATTTGGTTGAATCCTTTGAAATGCAATTTTAATTGTGTCCAGACCTTGGAAGAGCAACGTTAGTGGTTTACCTTTCTGTGTACCTCTCAGGCAAAATACCAATAATTTTCATTACAAGTAGTCTCATTTTTAATGAAGTGGAGAATATTTTAAGCATCACAGATTCAGTGGAGAAGTGAAGATGAAGCTATTTTGGACACTTCAATTGTATTCAAAAGAAGTTGCAGTACGCTCTGCATGGATTTACTGTCCCTGGGGAAAGGGACAGGCTCCATTGCAATCTCCTTTCTCATTTTACCTCCTGAAAGGTGTTGGCAGTGCTTTGCATTTAAAGTGCCTTAGAAATTATCAGTGTTACAAGACCTGACATTAAGAGACACTACTTGAAAATCACTTTAAAGACCAGTGAAGGAAAGGAAAGATGAAGAAAGAGGCTTCATGTGATAAAAGCTGCTGTGAAACTCATTCATTTCGATAGGTGGTTGGTGCAGAGGAAATTGAAATGGTGATGTTGGTGAGTGGTAAATAGTGAACACCATGCTGTGCTGGCCTTGAGATGCGGTAAAATCTGGCATAAATCAAGTAGAATTCTTTTAACTGGGTCACACATCAGATGTGCAACCTAAGCATACTGCTTCAGAAGACTTTAACAATGCGTGAGACTCGCTAACCAACTGCGCCATAGCTGTGCAAGCTTATCTTTGCTACTTCATAGTTCACATAATACATGGGAAAGGATTAGATCATCATCTAACAGCCTTTTCATCTCATGATCCGTCATGTCAGAAGTCTATTAGTACAGTAGGTTGATAAGAGAAGTAGGTCACAATTTTGTGACAACACACTTGCTGCAACTTTGATTAAAATTTGAAATTCTGCACTCAATTTGAAACCCCCCTCCTGACATAGATTAGAGTTTCCGTGAGGTTTCAGCAGTCAGGAAAGTCATTCAAACAGTCATTATGTGCCTTTAGATCTCTGCAGAGTTATGCCAATTAGGATATTGAGGAAATGCTAATGCACCACCATGCTTCCTCACCTGAGGCACTGCAGCCTGCTCTGTTTCAACACAACAACCAAAGCAGAACTGCTCACTCTCCCTCGAGTACAACTGCAGCCCACGGCAGCCAAGGGAAAGTACAGCAGCAATGAGCCAAACAGCCAACCAAAATATGGTAATAATAACACCCACTACGAATTCTTGTTGTGGCCATGGAATCAGCTTCTTTCTGGTTAAAAATAAAAACGTCCCATAACAACTAAGTGTGCTGGCTGATTATTCCCAGTGTTATAAATAAAAGATCAATATTCCCCTCTAAAAACGTTAGTCATGTTTTCAATGGGAATATATCACTAGATTGCCCTTGCCAGTAGATTTTTTCGAACTCCCATTTCATTAATGCTTTACTTCTCCTCATTGCAGAGGCAGCTCAGCGTGCGAACATCTGTGTCTTTTCTACCAAGTAATTCGGCTTCATCAGCTTCCACAGTGACAACCCACAAGGGTTCAACAAAGTCATTAAGCTTTACCCTCTGGGGTTCACAACTGTGTATACAAAACTTGATTTTAATCCTTCAAATAGTTGTTGAGATATTTCAGTAAAGTGGTAGATCGAACGCAAACAGAACGACAGACAGACGTTGCCCCCAGCTCTGCTTGAAAAGAAACCTTCCACCCTTTGACATAATGCCTCCCTAGGCACAACACAAACATCTTTTGCAATCAATATGCATTATAAATTAACACAGGTTTGGGTTGGGCTCAGGGAAAGTGCCACTGTGTGCGGGGGCCTTAAAGCCACCCTGAGACAGCAGAGAGGTCACATGTCTCTGTCGCTGCATGGTGCCACATTTTCCACCAGCCAGCATTCATCCTTCCATTTGCATAACCTCCTTATTTGCCACTGCAAAGTTATATCAAAGGTTTCTAAGAACATTTTGCTTCAACATATCTGTGACTAGAAGAGCAGAGAAGAGAGGGGGAAAAAGGGCAGACTAAAGGAAAGGGACAGAGATTGAGTGCAGACTTTTTTCCTCAGAGAGTACCAGTATTTTTTTAAATGCCTCTCTGCAGTATATCAATGGTGGATTAGGTACAATGATTCCTACACAACTTGAATATCAAAAGGAATTTGAGAGCAGTTCATGTTTACTTCATTATTGACATTTTTGTTTTGTGAAATCAGATTTAAAAACAAAGATGATCAGTAATTAAGAGCTTGACTTTTCTCAGTTCGGCTGACCGCACAGCAGGATTGTTTGTAAGTTCTGGGAGTTTTTCAGCTGCCAATTTAGACTTGAAAGTTTATTTTAAGAAAATGATCAATAGAAGACAACATGCAAACAAACTTCAGGGTTGAGATATGACCAACAGTGTAAATATAATATAACTTTTTTGTCTCACAATCCCACATTTTGGTCATTTTAGCTTATATGTTTAGAAGAAGTGAAAAGCTATGCTAACTATATGACAGTACATTTACTGTGCTGGTTTCCCCACAATGGGATTTTACTATTTTACATGATCATGATCATCAAACTGCAGTGAAGAGGCCATGCGAGACATCCAGAGTGTTTTAAAAATGAAGAACTGCAAGCTATTTGTTGACTCCTCAAGCACAAAACACTTCACTGTTCTTTATGAGTTTTCCTATCAGATGAATAGCCTGTTCTCAGGGGACCGGAGTAGCAAAATTTCAATGTTGAGAACTAAACATGTTTATCAACCGTGCTACATTTGAGGAAGTGAAAACTACCTGATTGATAACAACTTCAGAAGATACAAGGCATTGCATTTAGGTGTGACTACTTTTTGTATTATGAGTAGGAATAAATAAAGAAGGTACATTCATTAAGAGTAAAGGATGATGCATTATATCATGTATTGTGGACTACAGTATAAGCGGTGTTGTGAGCAACATATTGCTAAGTAACATGTCACTGTAACTCATATTTGCTGTAACAAGTATTGTAACTAGTTGCTTTTCACTCAAGGTTATGCGTATGTCAACACAGTAGCATCCTTGGTGAAGGAATATTGTATCACACAGAATGACTGATGATCATTCAGCTCAAGGTAAAGGACCAGAATAGAGTTGTGAGTTGTCATAGACAGTATAAAATATGGACGTAGTATCCGTGACATCACCCATCTGTTTCTGAAGCGATTTTGAGGCCAATCGTTGGGAGCAGCCATATTGCTGCTGTCAAGCTAGTGTGACGTAAAGAGGTGGGCTTTGAGCCTCCTAGCCAACAGCTACAGTGTTCCCACCTGTCAATCAAGTCAGCTGTGCCTCTCATTGGAAAACACATATTCTGAATATCTTCAAAATTGCTGCGTTTTAAAAAAATTCACCCCCGTCAGTGTGAACCGATTGAGAAATGAGCTATCCAGACTACACTTGTATTTTGTACCAGGCTGTAAACATGTTTATTTCTGCTGTAAAGATCAGCTTTTTTGAATTGGTGTCTATGTGGTTTCCGGTACTTCCGGAGCCAGCCTCAAGCGGTTCCTCAATGAACTGCAGTTTTTAGCACTTCCGCACTCATATTTTTAGACTGGAGGTTGCTGCTTGGTTGTAGTCTATGTGCAGGAAGGAAAACTTTGTCCGAAGTTAATATGAATAACATTAATCTCATGAAGGACCTAAGCAACAACACTCTTCCACTAAACTAGTTGTTATAGAGAGCCCAGTCCTGCAGACACCAGTGAGCCAGGTGCAGCTCAGGTTTGCTCGGCAGACAAAGGAGGAGCCACTCCATCCATTTTAAATCCCCTAAGGCTCCACAATATGCTAGCAAGAAAGACTGAATACATTGATTATAAGGTATGTTGTTGGAGACATGCATTCCTGTAAGACTTCCACTGTATTCATCAAAATCTACAAAGTGCAGTTCCTGTGCAGCTGTGTAGCTCTTTCTAGTACCATCTGTTTCACCATCCTGACCGCTATTAGCACTGTAATTGAGCTCAATGGAGTTAGTGTCTGTACTTGTTAGATGTGGACAGGCACAGTGTCCGTGACCAATTCGCAGAGATGCCAGTCACTCCCCCCTCCACTGGTCACTTGTTGTCTTGAAATGAGGAGTCTTTTAATCAAAGCAGCACTCCACAAGATGCATTATAAAACAGTATACCACTATTTCTTTAAATGCATGGTTAAGGCCTAATGATGGATAAAAGTTGTGACAAAAGTTGTTGTTAGACTCCTTGTCCTCACTATATCCAGCATGCTTTGACCAGCGAAGTTGTTGCTTCAAGCGCCATCTATCTGGTAAAATGCCAATGCAACCAGTGCAATAAAATACTGGCATTTTGGTCGCACTGGTGTATCGGACGCAGCTCACTTTTAAGAAGACAAAATAGATATTTTAAGCGCATTTTATTTCCATAATTCTTGGATAGTAGTTCAGTTACTTTTGATTGTAGTAACTATTAATTGTGACTAAATACTAATTTAGAGTGACTTGCCTAATACTGGGTATGAGTATACAAACAGTTGTCAGCTTAAATATTGTTGCTTTAAAATGTCTCTCTCTTTCAGATTTCAGAAGTTCGGCCAACCTGCAGTAAAATAAGGAACTTGCAAGATAAACTCTGGTATGTTCAGGTGTATGTATGATACAAGGTATTATACTGTACTAAAAAGTCAGTGTTCAATGGAAGACTGTAAATATTACTTGATAGTTTGAACATATTCTTGTATATTCTTAAATTGGTACTTGGTCTTGAAACCAAAAAAAGTCAATGAATGCTTAATATCAAATACATGCTTCTGAATTTTGTATTGTTCATGTTCAAACAACGTTACAATTGAATATTGAGATGTAAGAGAGCAATATTTGTATACTGTCAATAATTAATTTCATTTGATGAAAGTCAATAAAAACCACCAGAGTAGATTTGATTTGGAATACATCAACAGCACGAGAAGACTAAAATTCAGAAGCAATTTATAATACTAGTGGGTAATGCTGTCAAGGCCTCCTCTCTCTCTGCAGACTATCATAATGAATTACTGTAGGAGTTCTTGCCCCTGCCTGAACAAAAGAGCCTTTTCCTAATAACAGAAGCTTTGCAATCCAGCAAGAAGTCCGAGCTTTCCATTCAGGCCTCCATCACTTAATCTTTAATCTACTGAACTGTCACGAGAAATTTCCCTTTTCCATGTCCATCAAGACCTCTGCTGAGCACTCACTACTCACACAATCAATCTCATCACTCCACAAAAACACAGGCATCCACTGACAAAATGAAGAGAGGTTTCTGAATGAGAATAAAAAAAAGCTTACTTTTACCTTTTTTAAATGGCTTTCTACCATCCTTGGGCTTACATTAAAGCAGCACACTTTGAACAGCTAAAAGAAAAATAATGTAGTCCGTGTGTCACATTGCACTCAAATAAACCAATACACATATTTAGACATACAGACAAAAAGTAGTGTGTCAACTTCTATTTCAAAAACCCTTTGCAGCTCAGGTAACAAATACTGTATCTTAACACTTTTGATGACATGAATTCACTGCCATTTTTTAAATGTTAAAGTATGTCTCCACAGAGAATCCTGGATCTATCCTCTCAATGTATGATGTCTTTTACCAAAACTCAAACAAAAAAATAATAAAGCAACCAAAAAACAAAAGTTCATCCAAGGCCAAACAAGCACATGGAATTGAATTTACTCTTTGTTTTCTTCCCTTTGCCTTTAAAAAAACATACACCAGTGCAGCTAGACTTCAGCTTACCTGTCTAATATCAGAGATATGCAAATAAATCAACATCAATGCAACTTTCCTTGTTGGCTCACAAACTGTGATTTGAAGCCTCATAAAAGGCAATGAGATGTTTTCTGTTTGCTAGTTAAGAAACTCTGCTGCAAACACAATCTGTGTTTGAAAATTCAACAGCCCTGTTAAGGACTCTGAATAATTATACTGCGTTCTTTGTATGTCTAGATCTCAGAACATGCTCATGTTCCCAGCGCTCCATTTCCATGTCGTTGAGAACATGCTGAGACTTAGATCCTGTAAAAAACGGTGACTAACAAAGATGTTGAAGATCAAGAGCTGTGGATTTACAGCATTGAAGACATCATTCAGTGATATGCAAATATCACTGTCACCGTTGCAAAGATTTTTTTTTTTCATGTGAGCTCATGAGAATAGAAGAAAATGTATGCATAGTGCAATTTGAGTGAGATACTGCAACATAGGAAAAAATGTTTATGGTGTAAAGGGCTTAAAATAGCCAGACTGAACCGGAAGGATTGATGCATAGTTGCATCCAAGGCGTTATCTTCTTAAAAAAACAAACAGACAGTGTTATTGTGTAAGACATAATGCATTTATACTCCTCAGTATGTGCTCCTTCTTTTTTCTGATGAATCAATATATAAAATTCTAATTTATGTCACACATGACTGCGTGTCATGTGTCTTTAAAGCTATGATTGTCAATGCACACTTCACTGCCATTTGTAGCTACTATTATAATAATGCAATGGGTTAAAATGTAAAAGCTGATGTTGTGCTTTGAAATGGTCTCTTGAGAATAATTTGATAATAGTCATACACTCAAACACCAAAAAGTTGAATTTCTTAGCAACATAATAGTGGACACAATCCTATATAACTATGCTAACGCACTATTTGCTAGCAACATCCAACAACCCCAGGATGAACTGGTCGATAGTGCAGTTATAGTGGGGCAAAAAAGTATTTAGTCAGCCACTGATTTTGCAAGTTCTCCTACTTAGAAAGATGAGAGAGGTCTGTAATTTTCATCAGAGGTACACTTCAACTATGAGAGACTAAATGAGAAAAAAATCCAGGAAATCACATTGTAGGATTTTTAAAGAATTTATTAGAAAATTATGGTGGAAAATAAGTATTTGGTCAATAACAAAAGTTCAACTCAATACTTTGTAACATAACCTTTGTTGGCAATCAAGCTGTAGACAAGGAGCTTTTTATGGTAATGGCTGCAACAACGTCAAACCTCAAATAGTAAACAGACGTACCCCGGTTGTGTCTTTGTCACTAACGAGTAAAAATCCTCAATGAAAATGAGACAGATGCATGGAGCAGGGAGAGCTGGTTCATAAAGTATACCTTCTGCAGGTAGGTGACCAAGTGAACACTGTGCCCCTCAATCTATAAATAACAACCTTGTAATCGTCACTTGTCCTGCCTGCTGTCCCCTCTTTTCATCCGTTCTCTCTGCGTGTTTTGCTGTTGTGACGATCAAGTGAGGACTTAAGTTTATGTTCCAAGGAAGTGAAATTGATGACAAAAACGATGACGTACAGGGGCTGAGATTAAGGTAATTGGTCAAATTTGCGGGAAAGTTGCGGTGATTGTATAAAATTGCAAGGCCGCGAAAAAAATTGCGCTGATTGGTTGAATTTGCGTTGATAGTTGCGATCGTGAAATCGCAACTTCCTGGAGGGACTACAGCATCATCTGTAGGAAACACTGAATGACATATCACAATATCGTGGCAGAGGGAGTACATTTTTTCAGGGCATCACATTTTTCCAACATTACCATATTTTTATGGCCCGGTTTCTGTCAATACTTAAGTCTAGGTATCAGAATTGGAAGAAAAAGTACCTACATCTTTACATGTAACACTGTTTAATGTTCAGCTTTAAGTATTTGCTTAGTCCATGGACAAAAATACACAACAAAATAAGAGTTTGTTATGCTGTCTTTACCAAGCGCATCAATGTTAGTAGAAGTTTTAAGTGCTGATGGTTTCTCTTCAATAGCATCTAAAGCACTTGTAAATTTCTTTAAGCTTATGTGACTCAGTCCTTGTGAGGCTTCTTGGAAATGTCAGAGAGTACTGCCACACTAAGCCTTCAATGACACTGCTCTGAAATTTCTATAAATACTGCATGAGTACTCTCTGGACATTCAAATCCATGCATCATAATTCCTGCATGTTTTCTGAAAAGATATCTTCTTATTACAATCATCTGCAGCGCTCAAAGTATCAGCTTTGTGATTCGTGTTTTGGTAATTTGCTGTCTTAACCCCCAGGTAAAGCAGAGCAATTGCTGTCCTCCCAGGCTTAATCCTTTGATTCAGGGGGAGAGACTTGATTGGATGTCAGTGGGATGAACAGAGCAGTGACAGGTGAGAGGGGGGAGAGGGAGGCAGGGGGGTGTCATTCTGTCAATCAAGTTGGTTGGAGAAAACCGCAGGCTTTGCGTCTTAATGAATGAGCCAATGTCTTCTAAAAGAGGACAAGCATGTGAACCACATTCACACCCTGTTTGATTTAATGAGTACGAGTGGTGTGGAGACAAGGAGAAAAAAAGGGGACAGGGAGAAACAATTTTGTCCTTTCACAAAAGCGGTGGCGAGCTTAAGTGTGGCTCCATGGTGAGAAGGAAAGAAGTTGAGCCAGGGCTTAGAACATCATGGAATCAAGGTCAAGAGAAGATCAAGATATTACTGTAAGCTGAACACATTAACCTGAGCAAGTTGCTGCTTAAAAGTAATCATAATAATCCATAAACATATACAACATATTGAAGTAATATGACATTGCTTTGAAGGAAGGGAAACCGTTAGACACTTTCCTCCCATGACTGGTTTTTAGTTTTAAAGCAAATGCACTTTCTTTATAACTGGTATTGTAACTCCCAAACATTTCTGTATCCCATTCAAACAAGCTTTGATAATTATAAAGTCTCTGGGCACCAAAATCTACAAAAACTTCCGACTATGAAATGTATGATCATATGTGCATATTATTATATATCTTAAAATATTAGAACTGAACTTTAATCCATTTTTGACAAGGTAGTGATAAAAGTAATGAGTGATTTTTAAACTCAGCACTCAGAGACCATTTGAAATGAATCATTTTCAGATGCTGGAGTTTCTTTGTCCTGTGGTCCGGAGTCAGACGCTTCAAAGCTTTGAACACACTCCCTGCGTTGCTCCATGTTGTGTTGAGACTGTTGCCATGATTTAGTTTGATTGACATATTGTGTGTCAGTCAAAAAATCAGCTACCACATCCAACCAAGGTTTTGAAACAAGATTTTCTCATAGTAGATCTGTATGTTCACTGAGATTTTCACTGATGCTTAATGACACATTGGATTTTGCAAGTCAATATAAATTGGCATACCAGACATGTCATTGACAGACCAGTTCATCCAGCTCTGTCAGGGACTACTACATTAAAGTATCATCAATAATACAAGAAGACAACATATCTTGGACCCAAATACACAATGTAGGCTGCTAGATGTGGCCTGTGAGACAATACTGAAATGTAGAGGGTGAAGATAATTCATGCTCATTTAACTATAAATATTTAAAAGTAAGACATATTTGAATACTTATGCATATACATTTTGAGTGACCTCTGTAGTTTTCCAACTTTGGTTCATTATGAAAACTAGCCTCAAGGAGAGCAATGCAAATGACTCCGAGTTGGTATTAGTATTGCAAAGGTTTACCTTATAAGTAGCAAGGCCTTGAACAAAAATCTGTCTCACTCTCTGTGGCCGGATTACTCCTAAAAGTCATCAGCAACAGCTAATCTCTTTAGCAATTCTAGCAAGGGGTAACAATGTGCGTTGGAGATGCGATTTTCTGAAAGCTCCTTTGTCACATGTCAGTTCTTGCATAAAATAGTAAGTTTTGCTTAAATGAAATTTAGTGATGCTAAGCATAGTGGGATTCATGATATCATTGTAGGGTTTTAAATAATACAAACTGCTCATTTTAAGCAAAACAAAGCAAGTTATTTCAAGGTAGGAGTACTTTTCTCATGCCTGAAGCAGCAGCAGCAGCAGCCTCATTGTAGCTGTTACTGTTGTACCTATATTATTCAATCACTGCGGGATGATACACTGCATAATGTATACGCTAAAGCATGAGAAGGCAGCGTACACAGTCGGTGAACTACATCTTTGCTCCCTTCTTCGCCTGGCTTTTGCCTTGCAGCAAGTAGAATTTGTTGGAGCAAAATAAAGAAACAACAGGAGTCAATACACGTCAAATAAAATCAATTGTCTCATTAGGCGAACAACGAGGAGGATTTTTCACAGACAAATGAAATGTGTTAGCCTGCAATTCAATCTATGGCTTGTGAATTTTGTGAGTGCGGTAATCACATTTAGATTGAGCGATGGTTAAAATTAACAGAGAGCACAAAATAAGGAAACATTTCTAATTACAGATGGATTCATGATTTAAATATACTTATTGTGTACGAATCAGACACTTTCAAAAAGATACACCTCTCTTTACAGCCTTGTAACTCACTTTTAATTATAAAATGGTGCATACTTATTATAGTTGACTTAATTAACATAATATGAAGATTACTTTCTTCACAGTGGGTCAACACAAGTTTTTCACACTCTCTCATACTCTCTGTATTGAGACACTTCTGTGAGTACACTCCCATATATAACACTAAGTACACTATGTGCTTTCTTGCTCAGTGCATAAGTTGACAATCTGGTTCTATCTATAACTAAAAACCAGGTTTGCATTTCACCCTCTTCTACTTATGATAAAATACAACCACACGGATCAGAGTTGCCAACATGTGACCACAACTATCACCTGCTTGAGAGTTTATGTGCACTCAACTTAACTTTAATCTGAATAAAAAGCAATAAAACAAACATGCTTTTACTTGCTTGTGTATGCTCTGTTTCATGCAGGATGGCAGTTATGCTGCCATTCACATAAACTAGCCCTTTCTTTTTGTTGCATAGCAAAGATGGGGACCATTGAGAGTCGGAGGAGTCCAGTTATTTAACTCACTTTGATGCTTATGAATGGAACCATTTGTGAAGTTAAAAGAGCTGCATCTTGCCATGATTGTAAAACCACCTTTTCTAATACTAGACAAAGGGACATGACCCAGTGTTGATGTATTGGACAGTAAAGCTTAGTACATCAGAGCAGAGTAACAATAAAAATCACACAAGCATTTTGGGCTATGAAATTGTTGCATACTCATTATTACTGCAGACAACAACTATTCCCACTGCCTAACAATGTAGCATGGCACCTTTTGACTTATTTTGAGCAAATGCAATGTTGCCTGTGGTGATCAATCATGCCTCCAACTTTAGTGAGCCTTGTCTCACTCAGGGATAATGAACAAAGGTCGTGACCTGATGTTTCAGGCTGGCCCCACTTACTCACCTTTCCCCTCTAGCTAGAGAAGTCACTTCCTGTGGGCTTATATTACTCACTCGCTGCCAGAACTCGGGAAAAGTAGTGCTACATTCACTTTTGATTTTCAAGCGGAAACTTTTCCCCTCTTCTCCAGAATGAGCAGTTTTGTTTATTTGCCCTCAGAGTAAATATTATACAAGAATATACAAGCAGGCAAGGTTTAGTACACTCTGAATTCAAAACACATTTGACTGTATATCAGTCAAGACATTTCGTATTAAACACAATTTGTCATAGGGCCAAGGGAAAATAAAGGTTGGACAGAATAATAAACAAATACTGTATGAATAGGGTATGGCAGTTTGGGCCATAAGCCTGACACACGTCACATTTTCAATCTCCACCAGTGGGAGGACAAATCGCCCGAGAGGAGGGATTAGGGTTGTGAATCACTGATGGAATAAAAGCCTCTTGTTGTTGCTTTGTAATTGTCTCTGCCATATTTACATGTTAAAAAATGGAAATCTTTTGTTAGGTGCTGGCATGAAAATGGTTCTCCTATGAGTCAGCAGTGGTGTTAAATATTCATGACTCTATGTGGAAAGCAGCATTTAGGTCTTGGATGCCAATGAGAGGTAAGCAAAGGCACGGATTAGCAGAGGTGACAGGGTTGATGAATACAAACATTTAGGAGATTATGTTTTTGATTGGAATAATGCTTTGCAGGCAGATTTATTCACAGCATTGGGGAAATGATTAGATTTCCACCACCCCCAACACCCCCAATCATCCATATGGAATTTTGACAAGCCATGTATACAGGCTCCCTAGAGGAGGGGTAGCATTCAGTTTTCTACTGTGGAGGGGGAATTGATCCACAAGGTGACACCCAGTATAAGAACTGTCAATAGAAGGTCAGGAGCTCTCCACTGCCAAGCATACAGAGTGAGCACTAAGCCTCTTGTGCAGCCATGCAGTGCCGATCAATGTTATATGAGAAGGTTGTAAACATCCAACTGATTTCGCCCTGCAGTTTTGCATTAGATTGCAAGAGATGTCAAGCTGCATGAGTTTGGGATAAAAGGGAAGCAGCTCCAAAAGTGAATATCAAATTTTGAGAATTTACAAAACAGTAACACTCTCTAGAACAAGGAGCTTGATAACTTGTTCAAACAAATGACATAAATTGGAATACATTGATTTATGGATGACTAGTAGATTTGAACACTTTTATGTGCAAGACAAACATCTTCAAATAAAATTGTGTTCCTGTTTGATGTCCTCTTGTCAGTGTTGAGGAGATAACAAACCAAACAAACCCAAGAACAGAAACAGGTGGACTCAGATGTACACACATTTGTATCGGAGAAAACACTTCAGAGATTAACATCTGTCCTTAATGTTTGACTTTGATATGCTTTATTTGATGTGCTCTATTGAAAGATTGAGTTCCTTGATTTTTTTTCCTCTTTGAGCTGCTTCAATGCCAAATAAGCAGCATGTGTTTGTGTGGAGGATCAAAACATTTCTAAAGTATCCTGAAGAAGAAATCAGGGAAAATATCTGTCTCCTTCAGGATGTTTGAGAGATGTCAAAAGTTTGAGTGTTACTTATTTAAAGATAATTATTTTTCATGAGGAAATGAATTCAAGTGAAAGCAAGAGCCAGACTGATAGTTGTCATTGTAGAGAGTTGGCATGCTTTACATTTGCACCAAATATAATGTACAACTGAGACTGACTGAAATAAGAACACTTCAAAATTAAAAATTTGACCTGATCAAGCCAATAGACCATTTCATATTTCACTCAGTTGTAAACATTGTTCTTGGTGGTGGTGGTGGTGGTGGCCTTCTCTTAAGCTATTGAAGTTCAACAAATCATCCCACCCATAATCCCACATTGCTTTAAACAGATCCAAGTTGCTAGCATGGCTGATAAAAACAGCTGACTTGTGATATTACCAAGTTTCGATTACATTCTGAAGTTGTTTGACATTTCTATCTGACTTTAGTTTTTTGCTTCCAGTAAGCAGTTTCAACAGTAGCATATTCTTATGCCTAAAGCCTGGTTTATTCTATGTCGACTCTACGCCCCAGCATAGGTCCCCATAGCACTGTGCAAATGCAGAAGCTTCTGCAAGTAGTCTGATGTGCACCTCCTCAAAAATTTAACTACGTGTTGAAGCAAGGAAGACCGCAAGCCCTGTGATTGGAATCAAAAGCTTCACATCAGCCCTACATTTAGTGTCCTATGTTGTCACCTTTATTTTCTTCTTTGCAATAATTGCAGTGTGATCAACTGCTGATCAACAATTATCAACTCCAACTTCAACATACTACACACGGATAATATGCTCCTAGTCGTCATTGTTTCCTGTGCAGCAAATGTAGCTGGACTGGAAACTGGCTATATGACTAGCATAGATCACACTGCTCACTAGCCATTAAATGGAGTATTGCAGGAAACTCCAACACAGAAGTATGGAGTGCTCAGGACGATGTCGGTCAATATGGTGTAGTCAAAGGAGTCAAAATGCAAGAGTCAAAATGGCATCACTGGTGTGGATATTGTAACTGTATCAGCGAAGGATACCACCCACGCAATTTGCAAATAATGTGCCCCAAGTATACAGAGAGGAGGAGAAAAAGTCTGTTACAAAAGTCCCCTGAAAAGTCCCCATCTCAACAAAGATGTATTCTGGGAATATGAAACAGCAGTAGCTGCGGCTAACATTAGCACTGAGATAAGGAAAGTGCAGTAGTGCAGATTCCTCAGGCATTTGAAACTACAGAAAGTTTGTAAGAAACCACACAAAAGCTAAAGCAATTAATGACAAAATCATCGAAAGAATGGCATTTCCACTAACTCAGAGATGTATCCCTACACACCCTGTATTATATGATCGCTGCACAGTCACAGTCTGATCCGCAACAATGTCAGGGATACAAGTTTACCACAGATATATACTTCAGGATGTCAGTGCTGTGAGTATGCTCAGTTTGAGGCCACAGCTGGATGAAGACTCGAAACATGGTTCACATTTTGTGTGGAGGAATGTTCTTCAACTTTTGAAAACTACCTGTTTTATTTATTGACTTGTCCGACTTGACGTGTAAGCTGAATTCTTCTTCAGTATAGCCAAAGAATATTGATAGTAAGGTTTTCGGCAGAACTTTTCATTGTGTGTGTGTTTACAACAGTGAGTTTGAATTGGTTGGTTTTAAATATTAATATATACATCTTTGTTAATTACTCCTTATCCTGTCTGACCAAGTTTGTCTAAACTACTCACTATGAGCATCTTTTTTAAATACAAAAAGGTACAAAAAAATCATATTAGTAATCTTCTCATTAGCGGCTAAAAAATAAAGAAACTTGTTGATTATCTCTTGTATTAGGTCCTTATCTGTCTGTTATTATCAATCCCTAACTGGAACAGCAGTTTACACTTTGTCCATTTTTCCAGTATAAGCATTGTTTGACTTAATAAGGATGGAGGAGCTATTGCAGCAGACATCCAACAGTTAAACTTTTGTTATTAGCTACATTTTTTGCTGCTGCATTTAAGTCCAATTATGTCTAGTTTTGTAACCGTGGGTTAGATATTCTGCCAATCATTCAATTAAACAAATGTTTTTCAGCAGAATTACAATAACCTTCGAGGGAGGCTCTGTCACTTCACATCATTGCTACTGCTGCTGTCATGTCATCTTCTTGTCAAGTGGTTTGTTCACTGTGTAGCTTCACAACTATGGAATTGTCCTGTTTCTTAATAATGTAGTTGTACAGATATTTAGTAAATGTTGTTCGACATGAGAACACTTAAAATATTGTGTCAATATGTCCATAAGGGTTTTCTTGGAGTTAAACTGAATTGGAGCAGTATCATGATATACTTATATCCATAATTGCAGTTGTTTATTGCTTAAGCCTTTGCCATACCCTGACAGATCACATCAGGAGATCTGGTTAGGCGGGGAGAACTTGTATAAAATAAATGTCAAGTGTCTAAGCAGGTTCAAATTAATCAGTCCAGACACCCTTCAAATTATATTTGCTGTTCTAGCTCGACCCACAGTATAAGATGTAGATGTGTTTTTGTCTGAAGTAATGATTTTCTAGTTGTACTGTCTACAGGTGGCCTGCCTCTGCAGCTTGAGTTCTCATTACTGCCTTGTCTTAATTAGGTCGATCCCTCTGCCGTAAATGCTCGGCTGATGGGTGACTTGCCTCATATACAGATTTTTAATTTAGCTTGAGCCAGGTTATTTTTGTTTGGCAGCCTCTTGCTGATTGGGAAGTTTCAAAACTGTGCACCGTTTTCTTTGTGTGTTTAGGCTTTGAAATAAGATTACTGAAATGGTGTATCATTGTTATCCACCATTTAATAAGAACAAATCTGCTTGTCAGAGCTTTGATCAGTCAGGCCAACTTGTATGTAAAAATAATTTAGCTGATTTGGAAAAAAATGTAGTCACTGATAATTGGCTGCTCCCGAAGGTATAGTACGCTTAGCTTTATGTTTTATCAGAATGCATGGCACTCTAAACTAGAATAAAAAAGGAAATAATTATGTTTTTTTTTATAAATATACCAAAAGGGACAAATAAAAGGTAAACTAAAATGATCTAATTCCAGCAGATTATTCACAGCCAAGTCCACCACGAAAAGTCAGTTTATCATGACAAGAAAGGGAACAAATGAACTCATGAATAAATGCAAATGGGTGTAAATATTCACATGCATAAACTAGGCCATGCTAGCCTGATAGAAAGAGGTGGTTGGATACAGAGCTTTGCCCCATTGCTGATGCGCTGCTAAACAGGCCACCCCTGCTGGCCTTGAAAAGACTCTACTACAACCCAGTGCCCCATTTACAATCAAAATGCACTCAAGGCACAGTTCCATGTTCTTTCCTCTGTTTGCACAGTGCTGTTAAAGGCGTCTCTGTATTCTGACAGTAGCAGGGCGCTGGGTTGAACTGTACACCGTGTCTTTCGGACTGACAGGTTTGTTTGTATGCAGAACACACATAGCTATCACCTGGGGAGCAGCTGGGCCTGAGAGCAGAATAGGAAAGTTCAAACTTGCGTAACTACACCTTGAAGAACAAACAGGGCAGTATAGGAAAATACACAGAAGTAGAAACAATCGTGTCCACGCACATGTAGAACTGGTAGTACTTGAAAAGGGTGGTAACATACAGGGTAATGGATGTCCATCTTCAGTCTCCTCCAACTGTTCAAGAGCCATTAGAGAAGGGGATCTATATTAGGAAAACAGAGGAGGGAGCCTTTTAAAACACCTCAGGGGTAATGGCATTAAAAAAAACAAGATGGATGTGTGAGGAGGGACTGACACGCATGAAGGACACAGGAGCTTGGCC
Organism: Notolabrus celidotus; assembly: GCF_009762535.1. Lineage (NCBI taxonomy): Eukaryota > Metazoa > Chordata > Actinopteri > Labriformes > Labridae > Notolabrus > Notolabrus celidotus. The sequence goes on from NC_048274.1 coordinate 28,051,633, forward strand.
TCATCTTCAAAGACAACGGGGACTGTCACAGCAGTGAAAATGGGAACTAACAGAATTATTTTGGAGAGTGGCTGCTAGGCTCTCAGCCAGCACTCCAACCATAGAGTTAAAAGGCAAATGGTGGAATCTGCTGCTTACAACACTGTTATTACAACGCTGCCTTCACGTAATCCAAAAAGGCTAACCTGCCAATAGCTGCATGGATGCTACCAAAGGAAAGGACATCACGTTTAGAGGGCACCGCACTTCAGGTGCATTGTGAAGAGGCAACCTTTTATGTTTTCATGTTCGAGGGGCACAACATCCCCTCAAGTACTTCCTGTTAGAGGATAGATTGCAACATTTTATGAATAATGAATTACCACCAAGTTAATAAAAAACAAATTAATATATCTTGTAAATTGAAATCAAGATTAATTTCAACACTTGACATGTCAGACAAACAGACAATCAATTTGACAAAATGTGTCTTCCAATCACTTCTCTCTGAAAGTCGTGTCTGTGCTGAGGCTTGTAAGCCACATTTTTGAAATTATAAAGCCGCTGAAAGCCCAGATTTTACCATTAATGAAGGTAGAATTCAACCCTTTAAAATTTCATGATGGAAGAAAAAAAACCTGCTAAAAAAAAGATAGACTCATCCTGGTAGCATGGCACCCACTGACCTGAATCACCTTATTTAGGCATATTAGATAATCAGCACAATTATCAGATGGTTAAATAGTCCTGCTATCAACATGAGACTAAGCGGCAACCTCCGGCCATGAGAAATAAAGCCCAAGGGGAAGTGCTAAAAACTGCAGTTCCTTGAGTATCCACTTGAGGTTGTCTGGAGCACTGGAAACGACATACACACTCATTCAAAAAAGCCTATGTTTACAGCATGAATAAAATATTGTACAATCTGGTTCAAAAATCTAATTTGGTCTGAATATCTCATTTCTCCAACCTCACAAATTAAACGGGGGTTGGATTTCTTTGTAACTCAATAGTTTAGAAGATATCAAGATTATGAGTTTTGCATAATTAGAGGCACGACGGACTTGATTGACAGGTGGGTACATTGTAGCTGTTGGCGATGAGGCTAAAGCCCCGTCTCAACTACATCTTTGTGCCTGTAGTTCGGTCGACCAAGAGTTAGGTTGAGTCAGCTTTTCCAACATGGCATCCACTGATGTTAGGCTTCAAAACTCTGTTTCAGACACCAATGGGTGCCATCACTGAGGCTACACCCAAGTATTATACAGTCTATGCATGGGACATGAAATCTATCTCCTAACTTTTCTCCTGCGTGCTGCAGCATATGTCACATGCATATCCTTAACTTAGACAGTTTGAAACATAGGGGCAGTAGCTCAGTCCATAGGGGCTTGGCTTGGCAACTGGAGGGTCGTCGGTTCAAGTCCCAGCATGGACAAAGTTTGTCAAGTGGACTGGTGGATGGAGAGGTGCTGGTTCACTTGCCTGGGCACTGCCGAGGCAGTTTTTCTCACTTCGGTGAAGCTTAGGATTGGATTGGAGAAAAAAATCTACTCATAATATTTGCCCTGCTACTTTTCATCATGTGTTCATTGAATATAAAAAACCCTTTTAACCCCAGACTAACATGAAAATCATCACGTTTGTCTTGCATGTAAAGACGGAACAAAGCAAACTTCAGAACACAACTGTCTTTTTTTTATATGCAAGTTAATAAAGTGCTAAAAAAAAAAAAAAAAGGAAATTAAAAAAAGATTTTCTTGTATATTTTTTTGCATCAATAGACTGTTTTTGTGTCTTATTACATCATTTAAGTATCAGCAATGCTTCTCTTCGGCTCCTTTTAAAGGGATCAAAAAGTGACATGGAACATATATTGCAAATAATTATGCATTCACTTAAACAGCGTGATCAAAGTAATTATATTTATTTTGCTTTCAGACAGCAAAGTAGGAGTCATTTTGCAATATTAATATATCTCCCTAAGAGGACTCTGTTTGCACAAGTCACTTTATAGCCGTTTTTATATATATATTTCCGGACCCAAAGAGAACCTTTGCTCTATTTTAGATGGCTCACCTAATCAGATTAGGCACTGTTTGCCCTGTGAACAGCTTTTGATACAGTGCAAATGATTTTAATTTTAACAGGCCAGTCTGCAAGACAGCCCTAGCCTTGCCTTGCTGATTGGTGAAGTGCTCTTTAATTGGTTTAAACTTTGCTCTCACTGCTCAGGGATCTGCACGCTTAATTTCAGCAAAAGGTCAATATCAATAAATCTGATGCTGGTGAGGGGAGGAAGGCGAAGGCATGGAAATAAAATGCTACCCACTCTTCTGGCTGCAACTGACCACTGGGAGGGGGAAGCGAGCTGACCCTGGTAACACCACGAACCAACAGGGTGCTAAGAGAAGATTAGAATTTGAAGATCCATCGGCCCACTCTCATGTCAGGTGTTTATTGCCCATGACCTCCACGAGATGAGGTCAGATTTTCATATTATAGCAAACCAACTCCTTTGGCACAATTGGTTGCAGTATATTCAACAACAGCATAATGAAATGGTGAAACAGGAAGAGGAGGGGCCGATCAGCAAGTGAGGAGAGACAAGTGGGGATAGGTAGTGAGTCTTGAGGGGCAAAGTAGAAGAGACTGCGTAAGATTCTTTGCAGTGCAGAGCAGATGCAGAAGGAAAGAGAGTGATATAGACAAAAATGTACTTTGTAAGAGTCTTTCTTGTTGCATCAGCTTCTCTCTCGTGTGAGCTTTGTAAGGCCCAAGTGAGACAGGCATGAGGGGCTGCAGTGTGCCTTTAGGGGGGTAGCCACACTTGCCCCTCAGGATTTCACTCACCCAAATGGAAAGACGAACAGCCCGACTGATTGCATGTCTAATACTTTCTACGGCTCATCACTCTCTGATGCCCACGGGGAGCATGTTTGGCATAGGCAAACACTCACACACTCACACAATCAAAACTAAGTCGTAATCATCAACATCCTGGCCCATGACTACCCCATCAATTAGGGATATGTCACCTTTCAATCAAAATTATTGTACTGTCTCCCAGGTGTCACACAGAAAGAGACCCAGGACCATCCAGGTACTATTAAAATAAATTACTACAGCTCAGTGTAGTGCCCCCCTCCCCCCCTTATTTTCAGCTGATTTGGTCTAGTATCTTGGGGTGGTCATGGCCTCAGCAAAGCAATGTGCACTCCTTCACGATGGAGCTTAAATATGCTAATAATTCCTTCTGGTCACCGTGCATCACCGCTCACATGAAGTCAGGGAAATGCCACACCAGCCAGAGGGGAAGTACACGAGAAAAAAAAGAGTAAAAAAACAAAATCAACACTAGAACTGTGCAGCATCAGAAGAAAGAGCCTGGACATGCTGTTCCAAGCTATATTTTCCTGAAAGCAAACTTAATGACCAGCCATTGCTATAACTTTATAGGACAGTCTCAATTACTAATTTGCAATTAAAATATAGAAAGAATGATGTGTTTGTGTAATAACTACCTCAAGTTATTCAAATCCAGTTTACAATTCATGTACTCTGTAGCACTTCTAAACATAGGTAACAAAAAGCTACATCAACTGCTTCATTATTGATTAATATCAATAATTATTATTTCATGTTTATGACAGTGGCTCCTGAAAGAATGCCATCATCAGCTTGAAAAAGTAATCAGAGCTGTATCTAAGACTGAAAGTAGGAATGGTCCTTGCTCTCCAGGACTCGGCTTCCAAAGCCCTTTTTGAGACAGTAAGGTATTTGCTTACTGATTTCCAGCCTACCTCCTGATCCTCTCCTGTCCCACCTTGAGTCTGTTGATGTATGTAACTCAATGTAACTCACTGACTCAATACTTTGTCAGTCTCCTCTTCTAATTCCCCCCTATCTCCAGGCGTCCTGGTGGTCCTAAGCTCCTCTGCTAGTTAAAGGTGCAAAAACTGACTTCATTGGTCAGACCTCCCGGAAAAGACACTGTCAGCTAATAGCACTACTAGCTGCAGAGCTAGCTGTGCTAACTTTCTAAAAGCTGCAACACTTAACAGTGATAACTTCATCTGTCCATCAGAAAAATGGTTACTGACATGTTTATGGATGCCAAGGCCTCCATATAAACACGCAATGCAACCAGAGAATGGATGCACAGACTCTCCTGATGTGAGCTATAAGCCTTGCATGCTTCCCTCTCTTCACCCTGTCAGTGCATATTCCCACACTGCTTGTCTTGTGAATGCCACTGGTCCACACAGAGCAGTCAATTAAATTGAATTGTCTTCTCCTGACATTCAGGTGGCAAGAGGCTGACACAACAAATTATTCCTGCACTGTACCTTTGAAAATGTTTGACATGCACAAGAAGATTTGTATCTTCAGACTCCTCACTTGCAGAGAGTAACAAAGCTTCTCCACTCAGCTGACCATCTTTCTAAGATGTGCTTCAAACAGTGGATAATAACAATAGATCTTGTCTTTCTCAGATTGCAAGTACATGTCTCTGTCTGACAGCTGCCGCTCAAGCACGCAGCCTCTTTATATATACAGTCTTCTGTTAAAGTGGACGTAGGAAGCCAGTAGTGTTTTATTGGTATACCCAACTCCTGTCATCTGACTGTAGCTGTTTTGAAATTCTCAAGGAAGGCCTCAATATGGGCTTTTTGACACCTTCTGACAGCTTATTGCCAAAAAAGTGCATTGCATGGTGTGCAATGAGGTTTTAGCTGTGGGCATCCCCAATCCAAGTAAAGCTGAGACCCAGATGTGTTGAGTCCCTGTATTTAGCTCTTTTGCTTGATCTGAGTACTCCGTCAAAGGTTTAATCTAATTTTGTAAATCAATGTGGAGTGGAACAAAATATCGATATGGCAATATAAAATTGTCCTGACATGCAATACATCTGTTGATACATCGATGTCAAATAATAATTTGATTAAAAACAGGAGTTAACTGGCTGAAGAAGAAGTTTATAGTGGGATAATAGAAGAAGACAGCAGGGTAATGCCTGACAGCAGTCTAATGAAGTTAGGGGTGCACAAAGCACTTCCAAAACAAAGAAGAAGGAAGGAAGGAAGGAAGGAAGGAAGGAAGGAAGGAAGGAAGAAAGGAAGGAAGGAAGGAAGGAAGGAAGGAAGGAAGGAAGGAAGGAAGGAAGGAAGGAAGGAAGGAAGGGAGGAAGGAAGGAAGGAAGGAAGGAAGGAAGGAAGGAAGGAAGGAAGGAAGGAAGGAAGGAAGGAAGGAAGGAAGGAAGGAAGGAAGGAGCATCAATGTAACATATCATTGTCCTGCAATACATGATCAGAATTGCTGTATCATGGTTATATCACCATATCACCATAATCTGCAACCTATCCTGTATCCTATCCTATCCTATCCTATCCTATGTCACCAAGCAATTCCCACCCCCATTGGACACCAGTGATTAAATAAATGATAGCAACAGTTACTTCTTCAGATGGATGATGACTCATTAAAAAAGCAGTGTTGGATCACATTATTGCCAAGAACCCATCAAATGATTGCAAGGACAAGGCAAAACTCTTCCTTCATAAAAATAATAATAATAATGATAATATTGTATTTGACAAAGTCTCTACTTTTAAGTGCATAGCACTGAAAGAACACACAAACCTGACTTGCACCGTGAAGTCATTGTAAGCCAAATGAAGATGATCTATCTGAAGTCAGAAAATTTCCATAGAGACCAGAGCAAAAGAAAATGGACTTGACCAACAGAAGATCATTGCCAATGTGCTTTGCTGGCTTTTTGTCTGTGATTCTGATTACTTAATACAGAGTTCAAGCAACGAGCAGAACCAAGAAACAGCTGTGTTACATGTTTTCTACAACTGACTGGACATGGCCTTTCAACCATCTGCAGTGATTTTCCAAACTAATGACTGGAGAATAAACGATCACCCCAAGTGATTCCCTCTTGATACCTTGCTTGATGACCTCTTCACGAATGCATGAATAAAACAAGGAAGGGATGTGTGTTTCTTATGCATGATGGGGTTTGTTGGAACCCGGTCCTGCCCTATATACCAAAATGGCACACATGCAGGGACCAAGGTGTACAAATCAGGTGTTAGGATGAGCATCATCTCAAGCAGTGATGATGCTCCGTCAGGAGATGAGTAACTGTTATGTCATGCCCCAATCAACTTGAACTTTGGTTGTAAGGAGGCTAATAGCATTTCATGTCCAATTAGGTAAGTTGATGCTGGTGCATCTCTCTGACAGTCTCCTCTGTGAAATTCAGACTCTGAGAGAGAGGAGGGATACCTCTGACTGGGTTGACAGACTGGGTCAAAATCCGCTCTCGAGTGGGTTAAATAATTCTGACACTGCCTGCCTTCCAGTGAAACTGAGCTGAGCCACATTATATACAGTGCACAGAATAATAAGAAATTGAAAATGATATTTCTCTTTTAAAATAAAATAACCAGGGCATCACCATCAGAGTCCGTCTTAAAGCATAAATGCTGAGGTGCATTTCAGACCCAGCTGAAACAAGTCAGTAGGGGTTGATGCCTCTAAAAATGCTTAGATAAAATGGGAGACTTGACCGGTGAGGCGTGTGATGCAAATTAAATTCCTCTAACAGAGAATCTGATTGAAGTCAGAGAGGAACTGACCAAGCTGAACACAGACCCCACAAGCTCATCATCCCAGCCTCCGGCTCCTTGGCTTGTGGCAAGATCTACCTCCCATAGCCAAGAAAACACAGATGTGGCAGCCTCATTTAAATAACTTGCTCAGGGGGGCTGCAATATCGTCCATGCTTCCCCAGCAAGAAACCAACATCTCCTGTGGAAGGTAAATTTGAGTCTTTACAGAAATTGACTGCTCCTTCTTTTCATCAATTTGCATGGTTTCAGTGTACAAAAAAATGCTTGAATAAGCGTGAAGACAGTCTTGATGTGTTTTAGAGAGAAAGTTGTTCAAGTAATATACATCAGGCTCAGATCAGGCATTGCTTTGTTCACAGACACAGTGAACCCCTGTGATTCTCAAACAACGTAGCAAAGCTATGGTATGGTTACCCTGCTTTCCATTAAGCAAACCTGAGTAAAAACAGTGGGGAATAAAAATAAAAATCAGTGTGCCTCTGCCAGATGGAGCCCTGTTTGGTAGATAATGCCCATCGCAAAGCCCCTGAGGTACATTAGCAATGCTTATTTAAACAGCTGGGCTGAATATTGCCCTTTTAAATGGAATGAAATAGTCCCATTAGTGGGCCATGCACTCTACTCCTTCCACTTATTATTCCCGCTGATGTAAAACTCTCTCAACATTGAAGAAAAGTTGATTAACGTTAAGTGAAGCTAAATGGGTGGTAGGGTGGCAGCAGAGCAAAACAATACTCCTTCAAGCTTGATCAAAAAGACACTTTGTTGTAGGCTTCTAAATATTATCAAACTCTTTATTAGATATATCTCTTCCTCACCACTAGACTTTTAGAAGTGTTGGTATTCTGTTGTATTTTTTTTTCTACTTCACAACATTCAAGAGAAATATAGTATTCTCACAATGCTATTTTTTTCACACCAGTAGTTGGGTAGGATGCAAATAAAAGATGAACACTCAAAAAACGTAGAAAACCAAGAACTCCACACCTTGTTCCACATACTTTGGTGACTAAATTGTCGATTGAAGTGTTTTTACAGAGGTTTCAATTAAAAATACACCAAAGTTTTGTCTTTAACCACCCACTTTTCAAAGTAAGATAGTATCTTGTACAATATTTACTTTTTCACTTTTACTTTATGGTTTTGGTAAAGGCAAGTAAGTCACACAAATTCGCTATAGACTAAAGGTTGTGATTTATGAATCATAAAGGAGGCTCTCTATGTCCTGTTTCAAAAGCTATCACTTTAAAATAATCTAACATTGCTTGAATCTAATTTGACCATTATCCCATCGTCATTCAGTGATCACTGAACTGCAGTATGATAAGGTTCTGTCCATGCTTTATCATGCTTTGGTTAATATAGTGCATATGCAGTCAGACTATACTGTATGTGTGCAGTTAAGTGAGTTCTTAAGTGATGGCTTGGCAGTGCTATCTCTCTGAGACAGTAGCTGTCAGTCTGTCAGGTAAACTGTGCTTTTTACAGGTTGGATTACACTGACAGTTCTAATGTTATGGCTTTCTGTGCTAGAGGGAGAATTGTAGATGACATGGCATTTGAGCCATATGTCTTTCTTGCAATTGCATGTTATGTTAATGAAGGTAAAAAAAAAACAGTAATAAAATAAAGGCATAGACTCAGTTTAATTGTTCTGTATTTATAATTACTGCACTGTAGCATGTCATATTCATATATGATGCCTGTGCAAAGTGTATCTGTGGACCCATGCAGTTCAGCACTTTTGTGTTATAGATATAGGGTGAAAGAGATGGTTGAAGTAAATGCTGTTTGCAGATTTTCATTTTTGCTTCCATTTGATAGAGTACTGCAGCCCTGTTTGGAGTTTTCACAAAGCAGACATATTTTTTTCTTTTCTTCTGAGCTCTCAGAACAAAATGAAACAGAACAAAAGACCAGGGGACTACTGTGCTGCTCTCAACTCTCAAGCTATTCCCAGAAAGCAACATGGGACAAACAAGGCAGACATATACAGTTGGATGGTTGGATGGTTGGATGGTTGGATGGATGGATGGATGGATGGATGGATGGATGGATGGATGGATGGATGGATGGATGGATGGATGGATGGATGGATGGATGGATGGATGGATGGATGGATGGATGGATGGATGGATGGATGGATGGACAGATTCATGAATGGATGGATGGATTGACAGATTCATGAATGGATGGATGGATGGACAGATTCATGAATGGATGGACAGATTCATGAATGGATGGATGGATGGATAGATTCATGCATGGAAGGATGGATGGATGCATGGATGATGCAAGTATGCATAGATTGATGGATGGAAGCATGGATGGATGCAAGTATGCATGGATGGATTGATGGATGCATGGATGGATGCAAGTATGCATGGACGAATGGATGGATGTAAAGGAATTCCACTTTCAAAAAAGCTTTTAAAGACATCTATGAAAAAGTGAGTGTTGTGGACAGGGTCTCTCAGATATTTAATATTTTACCTTTGAGATGTCAGAAATGATAAAATATCTTTGTGTTAATCATGTCATGATTTAAAACTACTTTTGATTCTATACAAACAAACAGTAGGTTACAAATGCACTTTAAATGTAAAGGCATAAAAAATTGAACAAAAAATAGGCAATGCGGTTATCATCAGAAAAAGTCTTAATGGACTGGCTTTGTTGGGGGACCGGACAATATATTGTTATTCTTCAACACTCACAGTTTGTCACAGCATTGTTTGTGTTCCTCTTTGAATGGAGCATTGACCGCCTAGAAAAGTACAACTGGATTGATTTGACCCCTGCAAGACAATCCTGGCTCTTAAACCGTCGATGGAATGGAATTTAGGACAGTTTCTTATTTGGTCCTATTTGAGAAGGATGGCTATATCGCTGAGTGACAGGAAAGTGGAGGTGTCAGTGAAAAATGAGTTCTCCTCTCTCAAATATAAAACTTGGCTATTACCTCAATAGCGATCCCCACTGATTGTGCACATTTTTCATTCCTTTTGACAGAGCTTAAATAACATATAACCAGCTTTCAGACACATTTTACTCCACACCAAAACTGCCTGAGCTCTTTTTGAGATCGTTTTTATGTCAATATATAGACTGATTGATTGAGGCAATAAATAACCCCCCCTCCAAGGTTAACCGCTCTACAATAATGCAAAGTTTCCTAAACTGCACTACTCTCTGTGTGGTTTTAGCTGCATCCCTCAGAGCTCTGCCACTTTGTGTCTGGAGTTTTGGCTGAGAAAGAGCTGTCTCCAGACGGACAGGGATGATATAGTCACTTCTCCTAGGCCCCCAGTGCTCTAATCGGCTTTGAGAAAAGAGAGACTGATAGAAGACATCATTGTCTGTTGCTTGGTTTTTCAGCCCTCAAGGCCTCAGCTCCTGTGTACCAAGGCCAAGCATCTCTCTGGCCTCACGCAATCCAGCTTGTGTGAGGCGCGATCTGCTTCCTGCCCCAGGGAGCTCGCCACTGCTGGAGCTCGCCAAAGTTTGTGAAGTCATCCCAGACTCACTTCTTTCATGTCTGGATGTGTCAGTGTCTCTGCAAGATCCCAGTATAGCCATCTGTAGAAATGAGCCCCTTCCCAAGGCTGTTATCTGTGTTCACCATAAAGGTTAGCATTTATTTTTCCTCTCATTTCACCTGTCTCTGACAAATAGAGCCGTTATATTAATGCTCAATTCCTCAACAGTAAAAGGTCTGTTCTTTTTATTGAATCTTCTGCACTGCCCACAAGGCTCAAATTAAGTGTCTCATAAAACTTCCACTTAAATTGTCCTCTAAAGTGTCTGCAAGGTATTGCAGATTCTGCCATTAAAATCTGTATCAACAATTCCCCTGGCTTTTTAAAGTTGCAACGGCTTTTAGAAATACACAATCCCACTATAATGAGGGCGAAAAATTACAAAGTCAAAGTCCCATTTCACCACTTGAAACAAAAGTCTGCATCCATTATTAATCTGTGATCTTAGCACATTTGACTCAACATATAGTCTGCTAAGTCACCTTATATTTTAAGCGTAACATTAAATTGTGCCAATGCAAGGTTTGCACTTTTCGCAGTTCACTCCATTGTGATCTGTGTTGTTTTAATTAATAATGCATGCTTTAACAGTTTAGCAGTGCTTCATGCTTCCATGTAAGAGGGGTTTCTTTTCACTGATTAATTTTTTATATAAGCATCCTTGTCTTTGAAAGACGCATAGCACTGTCTCATTATGAATAAGATGTAGTTGCATTAGTTTCACTCTGGCACCTGGGAGACTGGAGAGACTCAGCTCACCTCATGCTTTGGCCCAAAGCAAATAGGAGGGATGTATTTGATCAATAATGCATCATCAAGATAAATGCAGAGCACTCCTGTTGTTTATTACCATGCATACAAATGCTTGCACTTTAGAAGGCAATTCAGTTATCCTTTATTGTAAAGCAAGGTCATTCCATAACTACACACATGGAGTCAAAAGTAGGAAGGTCTCTTATAAGAAACAATTTAGATGAACATGTCATCTATAAAACATAAAGATATTTGACACAAGGATATGATATATGCAGATGTGTAGAGTTTAATTTAACATTTCTAATTAATAAAAGTGAAGAAACACTATCTAGTAAAATAATTATACCACATTGTTCATTTATATATGTTATCAATACTTTCAGTAGATTGTGACTTAGTGTGTCTATCTTGTAGCTGGCAGATTCAACAGCATCATTATATTTGCACATGTGCATGTAAAGTGAAGCAGGCATGTTTTCTACTATTTTTTCATGAAAATAGTCAAAGTTAATTTGCACCTGTAAATAAAATATAACCTAAGAATGCATGTTTTGGGGCCAGTCTACTTTTGGTCGGAGTCAAACCTGCGACCACTGTGACAAGAACTACTGTATAGCTTATGTATATTGGTCTCGCGCTTAACCCCCTTTACCAACAGCACCCCAAAATTGATGTATTTTTGATGAGTACTGTAAAGACTAACTTTTTAAAATATACCATCTCTGTACCATCACACCAACTTTGTTTCTTCTTCTTATCTTTTTATCTTATGTTGAAAAGGCAAGAGGTAAGTAATTATTAAGATGACATGGTTCTGTTGTTCTGTGTCCAGTCTCCAGGGCTAAGTTTACTGTTGATGATCAGTAAATACTTCTAAAACATTTGCTGACTACTCATGAGACCAGGAAATCTGGTTTCTGTTTTCTCTTGTGTTTAATACAAAAGCTGTTACATGTGATATGGCGATGATGAAAAGCACCTTTGACCAAGCTGTGCTGAGTATCACTGGTAAGTTAATGAGAACTGTAACTAATTGCCCTTTCTGTAGAGCACAGTGTAATGTAATCAATTTTTAATGGTTAATAAACAATGAGTAATTGTTTAAATATGTACAAAAACAGACACTTGAACTAAATATGCTGATGTAGTTTTTGCAACTGCAGCATATTCAGTGTAAAAAAGTACATTCATTTCACAACATGGGTGCCTGTGTGAGTGTTTGAATATACAGGCTGGCATGTACTCACTCTGTCTGTGGATATTTATGTCTTAGTGTGTATGCATGTGTGTGTTTGTGGGTATGCTGCTGCTTTGCATGGTGACTCAATTCCAAGGCTGTGGCTGAGCACAAAGCTGTCCTTGGCTGTCACTTCTCATCATGTGGTGGTCAGTGAGACAGCTGAGCAGAAGGCAGAGTATGAGCAGTGAGGAGATGGAGGGACTCCTGGTGCTGAGTGACAGACTCTGTCACTGAGTGACTGCGCCCTGTTAGGACCCCTGTGGTCTTCATGGGGAGCCTGGACCTCAAGCGGTATAATGAGAGAAGGAATAATGCTGCAACATGTTGAGTATACATCCACTCGCCCCCACACAAATGGAGGCAGACGTACCAGCAGATGCTGAGGTAGTAGAATACATACATATATATAAATGGGCATGCATACATGCAGAGACTTATACAGCCACACATGCACAGCCAAAGTCAGAAATGCAGGCTTTTTATATACCCACAAGTAGAGATATGTACGCCTACTTCTACACACACACACACCCACACACACACACACTAACACGCACACTCTAACAAACAATCACAGTGTTGTCTCGTATCAGAGCTATTGATATTCCTCACAGCTGTGGCCTTCATGCACTTCTAAGTCATCATAGGTTGCCTTCAGCCACCATATATAACACTGTAGCACTTAATCTGTCTCTCTTTCTCTCAGGAAGGAGTGTGAATGTATGCAATATTTGTATATAGGCTGTATGCAAGTGCCTGCACCTGTGGATGCTGAAGCAGCTACTTTTGGAAATACAAACCAACTCAAAGAGTCTGACATGAATACTCACACAGAAACAGGTGCATTTAGTGCCTCAGCAACTAAATAAGCCATCTTTAAACTGCAAAGACCTTCAGCCAGAGAGGTCTGTGATTAATGCAAGGCATATATAAAATTCAACAGAGTACGTATAATAAATGGTTCCTTCTTGGGATTATTAGACAGAAGAAAAACTGGTTTCACCCGGTGCATCAGCAAGATTCCCTTATAGCCCAATCTCTCTCCACAGGAAAACCATCAGCATCATCAGTAAGCCAGCTGAAATACTCAGAGGACTGAGAACAGGAAAGGCAGCGGTGCTTGTCAGAGATTCTGCCGAAGTTTAGAAGACTGACAACAAAGTGGAAGAAAGAACATGCAGGCCTTACACTCTGCATGATCCAGTTGTTGGATAACTTTGTAGAGCTGCAGTCAAAATGTAATGATCTCTGATTAGTAGGTAGTTATATGTAGGGGAATAAGAATGAGACAAGGTACTGAAAAAAACAAGTCAGTGAACATGTAAGGGATAATGTAGGGACAGGAATGCCCATACTGCTACACATATCTTATATACCGTGTCTTTCATACAGAGTGTTTGTGTGTGCGTTACAGGAACAATCATTATACTTATTGGAATACTGACAAGGTGAACAGGACCCAACTCAAAGCAGATTGATCTTTTGTGTCACCTTGAAGGTGAGACAATTACTTGGCTAATAACTGAAGACGTAAACAAACATGTCAACTTGAATTATTTCATTGTTAAGTTAAATTAAATGTTTGTTCAAAATAAAGCCTTCAATGTGTGGAACTTTTTAGACATTTTGTATCGGTTTTGTGGGATTTACAGGAAATATCAGCCTGTTAACTGCAATTAAAAAGACCACTGTGAAATGATAGAGCACAAATTTGAGATAAATATTTTCAAAAAATAAAAGCAATTCAAATAATTGTTGTGACACTTAATAAGTGAGAACTTACAAAATATTTAAGCATTTTGAGGTCATTAACAAATCTAGAGATAAATCACATTTCTGTTTGTTTTTACGTTAATTAATTTGTACACAGCGTTTTTGATGTTCGAACAATTACAATGGATATTCTACTTTTTTAAATTTTGAACCTGACCAGTTTAAAAAACTTAGACATCAATGACCTTTTCTGTCGCAATACTTTCTAACTCAGAATGCTGAGGGAATCTTTGCCATAGTGTTAACAGACAGAACTGAAATATGCCAGACTCCTTTCCAGCGATGAATTTGTCATCACCTGTGTGAAAAGGTTTTCCCTGGAGTCACTTTTGCTGCATTTTGCTGAGAATTAATCATGGCTGTCATGAGGTTTTGACCAATTAGAAGACAGTTGGGTAATAAAGTAACAGAAAAAATGGCATCCATGTTCTGCTTGCCTTGTATCTCTATCTAATGCTTGACGGTAGAATAGTGAAAAGTTGAGTACAGTCCTGAGCCTGTCAACTTCATATCTATAGAAATAAATACATCTTCTATGAAAATAACAGGGGTAGGCAATACTGCAATGCTTTCATGTAGAAAAGTGTGTATGGATTTTTGCCACACATTATTTGTGTTACAGGATTGAACACCCCCCTCCCTCTTTTTTCACAGAAAAACACGCTCCAATTCCAAACCCCCAATTGGAAGCTGCGGCTGTGTTTTGTGAGCACTGCAAAAACATCTTAATAAGTAATTTGATTTTATATTCTGCCTTGAGAATGATTTATGAGTAAGTAAGCACACAGCCAGCTGGATGAGGTAATGTCACCTCTTTTATTTTTCCAAAGCCATCTCAGTTGCAACAAGACTTTTCCAGAAAATGTGCCTTTAAAAATAAATCAAGGCCACACGATTAATTTCAAACAAGACACTGATAAGGGTTTGGGGAGTGTTTTATACTCCTGTCATTGTGCAAAAACATTTTTTTTCTTGTTTCTAGCGGTTGAAAAAAAAAACCTGTCCTCTCATTTATCTAACCCTTATCCCTACATATATCGTTCCTGATAGTATTGTTGTGGGCACAGATTAATTAAAGTTTGATGTATTTTACTCTTGCAAAAAGACAAAGCTACAGTGAGCAACTTTGATTTCAAGTGTATATTGGTGGTCCCCATGGAAAAAGCAGTATGTCTTATCTCCTGCTCTGCACATGCAACACTCTTTTTGAAGTAGTACAAGTATAAAGAAAATCAATTTCACTGTCCTTAAACTGTTGAGTGTATCACTCACTGTGAATCATTGGAATATATAAACAAAAGCGTTTCTGACTGTGTGCTTTAAACCTCTTCATTAAACAGCAATTTGGTGGCAGCAGTACAAAAGATTTAAAATAACTACATGGAAATAGTAAATCCTGATGGTCTTGTTTTCTATTATAGGTCATGCAGAGGTATCATAATTAGCTGCAGTCTGTTTCATAACCACTTAAAAACTCTTCACAGTACATTTAAGTTATTACCAACCCACAAGCTCCAAGAACAAAAGTTAAGGGCTTGAAAATTGGTTGATTACAGGGTAAGCTCACTTTTACAACCATACCATTATCTAAGCAGAACTGATTTGTATATGCATATGCATCTACACTAAATCATAGATTTGTTGTTCTGGCATTGCTGCTACAAATATGAGGAGTTTAGTGATGATTAAATATTAGCTTTTGAACATAAAATTGTAGTACAAGTTATGTTTTGGAAAGGTGAGGCCAAGAGTGGCTGCTTGCCTTGGGATGAAGATGATATCAAAAATATTAGCATACTATGTGTGTCTAGAAAAGAGAAAAGTAAATCCATGTTTCTTTAAAATTCTGATACCACAGTGCAGGCACCATCCTTAAGCATGGACAGCACCTTTCAGCAGATTTGCCACCGCCACATGCTTCCTTATCCTCTGCTCCTTATCACTGTCCATGTTATTCACGCTCTCATTAGCACTGTGGATGGAAGCATAAATGTCTGGTCCATGCATTCAGATATTTTATATCCACCATTCCCAAAGACAACCCACAGTGGGTACTAATCTTTTTGTCATTTTTGCTCTGGTTACCTGCTGAGATGCTGCGTGTGAGCTGTGCACATGTGTGACAAAATGAGACACAGAGAGAGAGACGTTACATCAGAGATAGAGGGTTGCACATGGCGTGAGATATCTTTGTTTTCCAAATCTGCCAGCTGTGAGCTGTTAAAAGGTGCTTCTACACAGAATAAGTTATTGCTGAGTTGGGAAATTTGTAGCTGCTGCCTCATAACACCATAACACCTAAATGACCTCATTATACAGTGAATACAAATACTGATGGGATGTATTTAGGGTACTGAACTAAACTTGAGTTATATGAAGATAACCTATATATTATGCATTAAAGCATCTGGGAACATTACTTGGAATATTAAAAATTCATATAGAATTCCAAAACTAAATGTGTCATTATCCATCAAGGAAAATCGGAGTGAAAATAAACATCTGAAACTCTGAGAGAACCTTGTTCCTTGTTTCCAGTCAAGACCATTTCAGGACTGTGTGGGCGTGGCAGCTAACATTTTGATTGACACATGTCAACCAAGCTAAACCATGGTAACAGTCACAACATTACATGGAGCAACACAGAGAAAGTGATCTAAGCCTACATGTTTGACTCTGAGCCAGAGGACGTAGAAAGTGAAACATCTGAAAAGTATTTATCAAAAATGCAGCCTCTAAGTGCTGAGTTACCAACACTTATGTAATTTATCTCCGTTATCACTATGTAGTCTCCAAATTTGGCACGTCAGGGACGTGTGATGCCTGGAGAGAGTTTGGTGTGGAAGTGCAGGGAGGCAGAGCATGACTCCAGGTGCCAGACAAAGTCGCTTTGCTAAGCTCGGTGCTTCCTGGGGATAGTTAGTGGAATAGTCCTCTGGGAAATGAGTGGAGCATATGCAGGGCTGCTTTAGCACGGCTAGACCACTGCTCACCAGAACCGCAGCCCACTGTTTCTCCAAATCCATTGCAGTTGTAAAATAAAAGACTGACAAACTGTCATCTTTACTGGTGGATTTGCAGACAGAGATGACACACACACACACACACACACACACACACACACACACACACACACACACACACACACACACACACACACACACACACACACACACACACACACACACACACACACACACACACACACACACACACACAAGCATAGTGG
This sequence comes from Notolabrus celidotus, assembly GCF_009762535.1. Lineage (NCBI taxonomy): Eukaryota > Metazoa > Chordata > Actinopteri > Labriformes > Labridae > Notolabrus > Notolabrus celidotus. Next base: position 28,068,793 of record NC_048274.1, read on the forward strand.
TGCAAAGAGCAGAGTGATAGCTACATAGCTATTCAGACAGGCATACTACAAGTAGTATGCGATTAGCAAGCAAGCTAATAGCAAAGGTGACGAAGAGAATAGTTTGCTCAGACGTAAAGAGATAGATTGAGCAGGAGTGGAGAAATTTTGTCTTATTTTGTAATTAATATTCAAGTGTTACCCACCCACTTAACACCCAGTATCAGAACATTTTCAGAAACTTTACTGATAATATGTCAAAATAGATCAAAGTTAAGTTCTAATATGTTTAGATATACTGTATAACAGTATGCACATATGATCTTAAATATCATAGTAAGAAAGTTTTTGAGGATTTGAGTAACCAGAGGCTCAGCTTTTAGACAGGAGACACAGATGCTACACATGCAGACATATAAAGTATATATCGTAGTTATCAGTGTGGGCATGTGAACTTCTTCCAGCTTGTGTGCATTTGTTCTCCTATATTAAAAAAGCCCATCATCATGTCACCATGTGGCTCAGAATGACAAATCTCCTCTCACTATCTACAGCAGCACAGCTCTCCACCGTGTAGCAGGGGCCATGTTTTCCAGCCTCTCTGACACACAGGCAAGCGGCCTGCCTGCTAAACTATCCTTGCTCCCCAAATGGAGTTCTCATTTTCAAGGGGAACGGCTGCATGGCATAACGCACTTTGTCTTGGGAATTACTTTTTCTCTGCCTGTGTGGCTCCCTGGAATGGACATGGCTGGCTGGCTCCAGGGGAGACAGATGGAGGCCGCTGGCTGGCCTGACACATGTTGAGAGGCTGTGATGAGTCTGTGACGAGGGGTGGGTGGGATACGGGGCCACAGCACTCTGTCTATGTGATGTGTTGATGAGAGCGAGGAGGATCTGAGGGCGGAGGCCTCGCCCGGCCTGAAATCCGTTGTACTGAGACTACAGATCGCAGCTGCACTAACCTCAATAGAAAACGTGATTTGGATAGAAATGAGAACAATCATCATCACTGATGGGAAAACAACAAGCACTTGGAAAAAATTGGAAAATTCTGAACTACTGATGTACTGAAACTTTTTCAACAACAGGAGGCTCTGTTCTATATCTTCAAATCTGCCATTCATTAAAATATACAAATATACCTTTGATTTGTAAACATGAATAATAGTTTATATGCATGCAGTTGCTCAGTAAGGCTACACTGAACCAAAGCAAAGTTTGAGCTAAATGATTACAGAAACAGCTACCCAAGCTAGCATGGCAAGAAAAATATAAACTGATAACAAAAGTACAGGTGATAGCCTGCTTTATTTCATATAGCTCTTAGTTATGCTGCTATAGGCTTAGACTGCCGGGGGAACTTACACACTGGGATTCTATCTCTCCCCTCTCTCTACCTGTCACTTACTGTAACTCTTCCCGTCCTATTAAAGTTACTAACCATAGACCTTTCTGGAGTCCCTGAACTCCCCTGTCTCGTAGCTTCCTCTGAGTCGCTGTCGTAGACGGCCTGCTATTGTGAATGTGCCAGACTCCAGCTGCTACAACTACTACTATCCGTCTCGCCACTATCATCTCTCCATCTCTATCTAGCCCTCTTTCCAACCTCAACCCGGTCGAGGCATGGCTGTCTAACATGAGTCTGGTTCTGCTCGAGGTTTCTGCTTGTTAAAAGGAAGTTTGTCCTTGCCGTTGTAACTTTCTAAATGCTTTGAGGGGGGTTTGTCGTCATTTTCCCTATATCTTAAAGTCAATTGATGAATTTCAATAGATGTGATGAACTTAATACACTTACACTGATGGATACTGGGTCGTGTTTCAGCAGACTAATTATTCATTATTCTGAGGTGGATGGTTTGCAGCAGAATCAAACACACCATCAAACTGGAATATTTCACAGCTTTCATCAGAATGAGATCTTAGTATTGGAAACCAGTATAGACGGGTGAATTCTGTAATAAAGTGAGTTTGGGACCTCAGTAAAATTATCTTTTGAATAGTGACATTTGAAGCTTCTTATAACAGATTCTGAGTGTTATTCTAAAAAGTTCTAACTACAGGAAAGCAGCCTTCCTCTGGTGTGTTCTGGTGGATTCAGGACTGTGGCATTGGGACAGAAACTTGGGCTGCCTTCGGCTATGAAACAAGAGTGGCAGTAGGCATCAGGGTCAAGCTGAATAATTCAGGCTCTGGATCACAGTTCGTTTTCATATTCACATTTTCACTGGCACATTTATCTGAACGATCCTCCCCTCTTCTGCCTGAATGCATCGTCCTCTTCAAACCCCATAAATATCTGAATCTCCTAATGACTCCTCCTGAGGAATTAAAAAGGCATCATTAGTCGGCACCTGAAGGTTGTGTCTGATGTTGTGTGAGGACTTTTTCATTGCTGATTAAGAAAACAGTCTCAAGGGTTGGTCTGTTCATAAAGAAGTCATATGTTATGAGTAAACCAGGCGTACATTTAATGTACAGCAATTCCCATTTTGCTCGTGACAATATAATGATTAAAGATGAATCATTGCATTTCTTGGAGGATAGGAGGCAGTGGCAAATCTCTGCTGGCATTCTGGACAATGACTACACATTAGTCAGTGTCCAGGCCATCCAACAGATGGGAGAAGCACAGTAAAGAAACATGCCCGTCAGTGTGTTATACAGTATAGGGTCTACCAGCAGTCCTTCGAAAGACATTACAAAACAGATTACGTGTGTTGACTTTATACAAGTATAATTATTATCTTTATCCAAACAAAGTTGAGGCAGGTGGCTGTCTAACATGAGTCTGGTTATGCTCAAGGTTTCTGCCTGTTAAAGAAGTTTGTCCTTGCCGCTGTAACTTGTTAAATGCTGCAAAGTGCTCGTGCTCATGATGAATAAAGATGAGATAAGTTTGAGTCCTGTCTGTAAGATGGGACTGGATCTTATCCTGTCTTGATGTTGGGTCTTTGTTAATAAATTAACATAGCGAACAGTCTAGATCTGCTATGTCTGGAAAGCGTGTTGAGATAACATTTGTTGTGAATTGGAGATAAATGAATAAAGATTGATTGATTGGTATAATTAGCCAGACTTTCTCTCATTAGTCCATTAAACAAACATAAATACATAAAGAAAAAGCACCTCTAAATTGTTGTGCCTGTTTTGCATTTCAGCCTGATGCTGTCATCGTGGAATAACAGGTTTGTCACAACAGCTGTGCATTGCATTGTAGAAGACATTTCAAGTCCCTAGAGGATACAGAAGACTGTGTATGTTGCAAAACAAATCAAATCATTTTGACATAAGAAAAACTGCAGTTATTCTCCAAAGATTTCTCTTCATTTTTTCACCCAAATCTCCTTTTCTTTATTTTCTTACGCTCTTTCTTGCAAATGTCATATGATGACTTTTGTCTCTGTATGCTATGTGTCTACACTCAGTTCAGTGAGGAAGAGTTGCAAGAGAATTAATTTGAACACCTATACCCTTGTCGAAAAGGCAACAGGTGTTCAAAATAATCATGTAGGGAAAAGGTGTGGAAACAAGGGAGAGGTAGTAGTAGCAGAGATGACCCACATTGCTGCGACTGGGTTGGAATTTGGAATGATGCTCTCGGGCTTGTTAGCACACAGCCTGGGAGCCAGTGGTGATGGGAGATGCACGGTCGGCTATCTCAGCTAACCCCTCTGCAATTCTATTACACTTGTTTATAGCTCTTGGCAAGCAGCACACTGAAGATACTATACCTCCTGAGAGAAGGGCAGGGTTAAAGGGGGACGACTGCTTAGCATTTCACAAGGAGACAGAGAGGGCATCCTGAGCAAAGTGAGCATGCAGGGGAAGTGAGGAAAGAACAGATAAGATACAGAAAAAACTGGGCTGACAGTTAAAAGTACTGATGCATGGTAATGGGCCCAAACAGCACAAAAACACTGTGGGATTAAATGTTATTATGGATTATCTTTTTTTTTTCTAATCTTTCAGTGGATTTGAACCTTTATGTCCTTTCCCAAGCACAATTTGAGAGGATTTGCAAAAATCTCCTGGTCTGCTTTAATATTGAGACTATTTTTGAGTGACAATCCCTCGTCCAGTTTGAAGTGCTGTGCCAGTGTGAGAGAACGGTCACTGAAAATGTAAATGCAGAGTTGGTAGCACTATGCTTTTTGTTCAAACGAGGGGATGATAAATGCACCTGCACTTTAGCAACTCATCACACACAGAGGAAAGTGTTGATTCATATGCGTTTATATGTGTGCGAGTGAGGAAACATGATGTGGGGCTATTTTAATGGGTCGTCACATAACTATTGACTTACATGGGTTAACAGGTGTTACAAAAAAAAGGCCAATTTTGTAAACTCAACCAAATTCTTGGTAGTCAAGCTGTGACCCACCGTTAACCAATGTTATTTTAAAATAAATTGCTGAATAATTCATTCCCCATACGTTACATAATCTTATATTTAAGATTTTCTGTCCGACCCACACCTCTAAACATTTCTGAAACCCCCTGTCCTTTATCTTCCTGATCAAAGGCTGGGTTTTACGACAAGGTGTACATCTGATGAGGTACACTCTCTACTGCCTTTCACAGTGCAAGATGAAGGTATTTTCAGCTGCTTGTTAGCAGCTCACGTGGAAGCATAATCATGACAGTAGAGACCGTAATTGAAGCATGTTAAGTATGTCCCTAGAAAATATGAATGTATAAAAAGATCCACTATCTTAGGATGATTTAAACTATTCTGAAAGCATCTGTCCATGATACAGGTCCAGTGTTAACTTGTCGCTCATAGAAGAACTGAGGGGTTTCGGAGGTTTGTTAAACAGATGATCAGAGATTTATCTTCAGAGATGGCAGAGTGGAATACATTTATTTTTGCTGTGCTGTGTAAGAAGCTGCTTTTTAGTCCTGTCATGTTCTACTCTATTAACAGTGGCCTGCCAGCATGAAAAACCAAAGCACAGATAAAGATCATGATGGGGGTGAAGCAACACGGATTACAGGTAGAACAATAAATAAATTAATGAGTGATACATCAACCTGTGGCGGTTATTGATGGAAGAATGTGGATACATTTGGCATTCAAACTGCATATGGCTGTCTATCCTTGGGGCAGTGGAAGCATATATAATGGAAGCTGCAGCATGTCATAGCATGCTGGGCTCATTTCTATTTCCGCAGTATCCACACAGCTGGAGATAACCACAATGCCCTACAATAAGAAGGGCTGAGCTGTGACAGTGCCTGACCTCAGACATGTGATGTTGATGTTGCAGTTAACTGTCTAGCTGTATTTGTGTTTATGGCGTCAATGGGTGCTCAGAACTTCTTTCTGCACTTTCATAAATGTGGACTGCAGCTACAGGAAGTGTCAATGCGGTTGGTCTCTCATAAACGTTTAGTTTTGGACATTTTTTGGCACCTGATCCGTCGATGGAAGTTGAAAGAGAATGAATAACAAATATACAAGAAAAGAGAGTTTAAGTCAAGAGGGACTTTTATAAGCCTGAACTTGATTTCATTCTGCAAAAGTGGAAGCTAATTACTAAAAGTTTGAGAATCAATCAATATTTATTAATATGGTGCCAAATCACAGTAAATGTTACCTCAAGACGCTTTCCAGACAGAGCAGATCTAGACTGTACTCTGGTGTATTATTAACAAGACCCAACATCAAGACAGGAGAAGATCCAGTCCCATCTTACAGGCAGGACTCAGTCTGAGCTGATCTTAATCCACAGCATTTAGCAAGTTACAGTGGCAACGATAAACCTCCATTAAGAGGCAGAAACCTTGAGCAGAACCATACTCTTGTTAGACAGCCATTGGACAGGGTTGGAAAGAGGGATAGAGGAGATGAAGAGAGAGAGATGATAGTGGTGAAAAAGAAGAAACAAAAAAAAATCTGGAGATGCTCGGTTAAGACATTAGCTTAAGAGACCTTTGTATCCCATAACTCCTTGTCGCTGTAACTAACTAAACACTGTGAGGTGCGATGCACATGGTGGATTAAGGGGAGATAAGACCGAGTCTTATCCTATCTTGGTGTTAGGTTTCTGTTAATAAGTTAACATAGAGTATGGTCTAGACCCACTATGTTTTGTAAAAGTGTCTTTGGCACGATACAAATAAAGATTGTTTGACTCAATACAATCGTCTGACAATAAGCATTCAAGTTGCATTGTGGGAAATGTGAGTGCCAGGCCAGACAAAGATTGGAAAGGAAAGAAAAGGCAGATGACTGGTTCTGCTGCATGATAATAGTCATCTTGTATTATTATGATGTGAGTCAGACAGAGTTTTAGAAGAGTTTTTAAAAAATCCATTGGGCACACAAAAAATATTGGAGTGTCCAGACATGCTATCAAAATACACCAATACTTTTTTCTTTAAGTTATTACTCATATTATCATGGCAATATCCAACACTGTTATTGCTATAGCAGATCTTTTCATCTCAGATAAGAGGCAGAGCGCGCATAAAGACAAGGTGATCTTGAGATTATAGATAAAAGTGTCAAAAATGATCATAAAGATTTGATTAGGTATGCACAATATAGATTTTTTTTGTGCCGACACTAAGAACCAATAATAACCTGCTCCTGATGGCTGGCACCAATAAGACTTAGTGAGCAAAGATGCATGTTTATTAATATGTTTTACTTACTAATTCTAAATGAAATTATTTTTGTTAACAGACAAATAAAGCAACAATAACAATTCTGACTCATCTAATGTCATTTCTTGATATATTTTGAACTGTGAACTGGAGCACTCCTCCACAAGCAACATTGTATTTTTCATGCTAAAATCTTCATCCAGCCATTGGGGCGTCAAATAAGGATTTTCACATGACTAACGTCAGAAGTCTAGATGTCTGTGGTAAAATCTATGTCACTGATGTTTTGGATCAAACTGTGAAAGTGTGTAGACATCACATCATAGCACACGGCTATGCAATACAGAAACTAGAGATAATTTTCCAATTAAACCATTAGCCGTTGGAATCCTTAAAGTTGGGGTTGTCAGTTGGTTGTCAGATTTAGATACACTTTTTTTTATACTAGTTAAAATGATCTGTTCTGATGGCAATCAATACATAATTTGTTCTTAAAAAAGAGTGAAAAAAGCAGCTACTGCATCTACAGCTGGAGTAAACCTGGGAAAACACCAACCAATTAGGGTCCAAGTTATGAAACCTGCGCGTACATTTCCCCAGCTTGCACTCCCCGTACGCTGCCTCTGCTTCCCCTGACTCTACTGACTGCCCCTCTCACTCAACCTCGGACCTTTCCCCTCTGACCCGATGAGGTGTTTTGTTCAGGACTGTAGTCCGGATCAGAGTCTAAAAAGCTCTCACCACGGGGCTCTGACAAGCAAAAAAATGAATGACACTTAGTAAGTCCCACAGAAAATGTTTATGTACTATAGCGTCCGTCCGTACGCTGTAGGGATGATGAGCCGTGAACACGTTGAGCTTTACTAACCGATCACTGTTGTATGTGACCACAGCAACCAACAAGGCAACAATCAATGTTTGAATGAATGAAAAACTTCTCCTGCCTGTCTCTCCCTGGTTTCTCCTCTCTCCCGCTTTCTGTGAGTTGTGACTAATAACAGTAGCCACGTTTGTTTGTGTTTTTAACTTTAACTATGATAATGTTTTGGTGTTTTCTTACCGCTGAGTGAGACATGAGTTGACGTAGTGCAAAACACAAACAATGTGCTGAGGACCGGTTTTGAATCAGTCACAATCATATGGTCGTGAATCAGCGACGGTCTTGAATCAGCGATGCTTGTGCATGTGAGCGGGGGCGTCGTTTTTGAGGGGAGGGGTTAGACGGAGTCCTGAGGAAATTCTACATAAAAATTAACGCTAGTTTTCTGTGAATACCAACCTTAGCTTTAAGTATGTGCTACCTTGGAAAAGGGTGGGTCATCAAGTCCTGGAAATCCATTGAATTTGTCATTAACTACTCTAGCTTTGAGTTTTCTCTGTTAAACTTCCTGTAGTTCTCAAACAGTGCTTGCTTTTTTTGCTGGTGCTAACGCTAGCTGCAGCTACTTTATCTAAAATACATTTTCTTCATGGTGATGGCCTTTCAGATGACTTAAAGATTTGGTTTGTTAAAACCTTAGTACTTTTTTCCTGCTCTCGGGATACTTGTGGCAAAAGTGTTGCATCGTGTTATCCTACTCTAAAACTGTGAAAAGCATCATTATAGGTGAGGACATTTTGACACTCTTGTCAGCTTGTTGCAGCTGCACTTGATCCTCCTGTCTGTATGTGGTGGTGGATTGCATACTGCCCCCTACTGTGCAGGCATTTGTAAGCTTTTAAATAAGTAAGTAAAAGACACTTTATCAGGTATACTATATCTGATAAAACTGTTTTACTCAACTCATTCACAATAATTAAATATCCCTCTTATCGTGCTGATGACCTATTGGCCCTGAACATGCTGTATTTATTGATATAGAGAGCTTGGAACTGAGATCTGGTCAAAGTGTTGGCTCAAGGTAGAATATGAATCACATTCCATTCCACATATGATCTCTCTTACTCAGAGATGTCCACTTGTGATTGTATTACTTAGGATGCATGTTACTTACAGAGCCTTAACAGAGTTTAGATTCCTTTCCTTCAAGTACGCACTTTCTATTTAGTGAAGATGTGAGTAAGATTGCTTGAACACCTTCATCTACCTGCAGCGCCCTAATTTGAGTCTGGTTGTATTTACTTTCAAAAGAGTACAACTGAAGCGGACAAAAGCTTAGCAGTATTCACATGCAAACACACACTCTGCTTACTCCATCGTGCCATATTCTACATAACACGAAGAGGCTCACACTGGTATAGAAATGAGGAGGCTGACGACAGCTAAGTAATTCAAGCTTCAAAACATGTCGTGACTATGACACAGGACCAGCCATCATAATGACACCACAGCCCCTCTCAGACCAGAGCCCCCCAGTGTGGCTGTAGGCACTGACTATATTTCCACCACTGGAGAGGAAAGTAAATGAGAAATCAATCCAACACTTAAGTTTCATTTCATTGTGTAAGAGCACTGATCCATCACAGGGTGTTATGGTCTGAGACAGCCTCTGCTCCTCTGCATGCTGCATGACTGCTTGAATAAAACACACACACAAGAACACACACACACACACACACACACACACACACACACACACACACACACACACACACACACACACACACACACACACACACACACACACACACACACACACACACACACACACACACACACACAGGAAAACACTCACAAGCTGGATGCAGACTGAAATATCAAAAGGTCAGTAGACAGGCAAGAGGAGAGGCTGGTGTTGTTGTAAGACAGGCTGGGCCTCTGAGATCTCTGTCCCTCAGCGTTTGTCTGTGGAATATCAAGGACATAACTGGAAATCGTAAACAGGGCCTGATGTCTGTGTTTGGTCATGTATATTGTAGATGCCAGATGTGCCTACCGAGTCTTTTGGTCCATAAATCATTATTCAGTCTCAGTCGTCATAAAGCCAAAAATTCAACTGCGGATTTATGATGGCAGAGATTATATGGAAAAATACTTAATCCTCTTAGTGAGAGTGCATTTTTATCAGTGGAAATCATTTGACTATACATACTTTTAAATAAATGATGCCAGACAAGAACTCACTGCCAAGGATCTCGTAATTTATTCATGAATATGTAGTGAATGTGCATTAAAAACTGCAATTAATCCTCCTTTGATTTCTGCACCACATAATCCTGTGATTTCTTCTCACTGTAGACATGTCGTGTAACAATTAATATTTCAGCACTCATATACCAAGAGCATGCAACTTTTCTCTGTCTGTCCACCATTTTAGTCCACTGTGAGAGCAGGGGAAAAAGCAACACGTCACAACTACACCACAGTGCCACACAATGGCCAGGAGAGGGACAGCATAATGGATTCAGATTAATTAAAGGGATCATTCAAAAAAAAAAGAGCTTATTATCTATTTAAATGAGGGGAAGATTTTGTTTGTTTCTATTCAGATTTTAACAACACATTTGGCTGAAATTCACAGATAAGACAATCCTTGGCGCAGGCATCAGCTGATGAGATTATGATGAAAGGAATGTCTTCCATTAGATAGTGTTTATGTGCTGTGGTATGTGATCAGAAACCCTGATGCAAGAACTATGTTATCAGCAGAATACTAGTTTGTTCTTCAATCAAGCATTTACTGTTATTGAAGCTAAATATTTAAAAGCATCAGCTTGTGACTCTTGTATCATTATGAGGGACCCAAAAGCTGCCTCTATTCTCGCACACTATTTTCTGAGAAGTCCCCAAAGTCAATACAGACAGTTCAGAATGGACAGTTACCGGTTTGAAAAGGATATAAATAGTTAAGAGACACAGCTCATCAATGAAGCACAAGGTGAAGATGTGTTTCAGACACTTTCCTCCACCACTATTTTCAACAATGGATAGAGCAGAATCAGTCAGGATGTGGGTTAACTTACAGATAAGGTTTTATTCCAAGCACGTAACAGCAACGTTTCTTCAATTGCAAAAGGAACTGAGTGTTTGCAGCTTTTTGAGCGATGAAGTGAATCAGGAGTATTGAGGACTGAATGAGAGCTAATTAGTGAAGAGGGATGAGTGATGTATTGCTGGAGGAGGGGTGGTTTGTACTGCTGGGATGGAGGGAATAGTCCCACATAGATTCTTTATTGTGGAATGGGAAGAGCACTTTCTTCTAACTTATTTGTTTTCTTGTGATCATTTTTAAAGTGTATCCCCCTATATTGCTTATATCTGTTCATCTCATACCCATACTTTATGTCTTTATTCAAAGTCATTCTTTATCCCACTGGAAATATTACTTTTTCCCCCTAGGAGTTTATGTACAACTTTTAGGCAAACTTTTTTTTTTACTGAAAGGCATTCCTTTAAAGTTCAGTGAAACAATATCAAACAACAACAAAAAAAGCCTCCATGGGTTTATAATTGGTGACAGAGGAAGTTCAACATTTTGTCACTTTTCAGGATCTTGCAGACTGTAAGATCAGAGAGTGAAACCACTTGTCATGACTTTACAAAAATGTACAGCCTCTGCCTGCAGCCATTCAACTTATCATCATATAGAGACTGGGAAACAGCGAGCCTGGCTCCGTCCACAGGAGACTAACTTGTTAGAGCCCCCCCCCCTAAAAAAAAACTGATTGCCCGGAATGACCACAGGAGAGTTAATGCACCTGACAAAGAAATGGTCTAGCACATAACCCTGGGATATTGATGCAGTGGATGGATGCATTTATACACTATGGTTTTTCTTTTTGCACAAATTAACAAAGGAGATATATTGTGAGAGCTTTTGCAATGCCAGTGGGTATATTTTGTTACAATGGATGGAGCCAGAGTTGCTGTTTACTCCTCTTTCTTGTCTGAATGTTGCACTCGGTTTACTGGAAGCTGCTTGTAGCCTTAACTGTACAGAGAGGACAGAGGCATTGAGCTTCTCTGCAAAAGATGTCATGTTCTTTCTCTCCATAAAATAATGACCCAGATATTCATTGATACTATAGTGTTCCATCTACCTTTAATTTTCAGCTGATTACCATTTTTAGACCTAATTAACTACATACAGTGCACACTAGCTGTTATTTTTCTTAATTTGTTAATTGTGTCTTGTGTGAGACATGACTTTGTGTTGTTTAGTCATTCCTTGATGTGTTTTCTACTGTATATCAAACTCTTTGTGCATGCTGTGTGGACACAAGGGGGATAGACATAGTATCTGTACTGATCACTGTCATTCATCTCTCTACACTTCAAAATAAAATAATATATCCTGTGCACATCTCGCAGCAGTGGCTGTGCACCCAGACAATGTGAGGAAGGTAGCCAAAAAAAGAACACTAATAAAAGGGACTGTTGATCCCTTCTGTATCAAATAAGTAGGAGTATGATAGCTTATTGGGAGGTAAACAAAGCAGGCCTTATAAAACCTCTCTTGGGCTTTACCAAATTACCAATATAGTTTCCTCTGGATAGGGATGCCCAGCCTGGTTTATGTGAGTGTATTTGATGTGTGTGTGTGTGTAGCCTGTTTTATGTGAGTGTGTATTTGTGTGTGTGCGTGTGTGTGTGTGTGTGTGTGTGTGTGTGTGTGTGTGTGTGTGTGTGTGTGTGTGTGTGTGTGTGTGTGTGTGTGTGTGTGTGTGTGTGTGTGTGTGTGCGCGCACGCATTAGAGTGTTTATGCACCGTCGTGCTTGTTTGTGAGCCTCTGCCTGACTAGGAAAAAAAATTACGTTCTATAAAACGTCTCCATAAACAGCATGGCACAATAAATCCAAGGCGGAAATATTAAGTGGAACCAATATTTTGCTGGACCCACTCCAGATCCCTGGTAAAACTCACTAGTCAGAATGACCTTAGCATTAAAAATATATATTTTACAGGGGGAAATAATCCAATTCCCTTTCAATGAAGGCATCATCGACATGGAGCTATCTGTGCTGTGCACCTGGGCCTTTCCTCTGAGAGGTCATTTAGTATACAACACATTCTCTCTTTAAAGAAAAGCTCTAGTAAATACACCATGAGTATCCAGGACTTCTTTATTCTTTTGCTTTTTTTTTTTTGCAATGTCAAGAAAAAAGAAAACAATGTAAAAAAAAAAGAATGACAGCCAGAAAAAAGAAAACGATGGCAAGAAAAAAGTCCCTAAAACTGTTGCTTTGTTCTAAGATGGGAGCCTCCCATATGTGCAGAGAGAATAAGCAGTGCAGCTACAAAGGAAACATGCTCAAGGACACCTGTTTCTTGGAAGAAACAGCTCGTGAGAAGCATCCTCCTCTGCTCTGAGCTGCAGCAGCCATGTGTAAATGCAAAGGAAGGCCTGAGATCCTTTTGCAGTCCCCCATCTCCACATTAAGCCATGACATGCTTCAGAATTTGACAACATATTCAAAATTTGATGAAGTCTTAAGCTGACACAATGTTTCTGTGTACTCAGAAAATGCTACCACAGACTATGTAGCATTTGTGTTATTACATATTTTAAAAGGCACACTTGATCCTTAATTAATCAAAGAAAACAAAAGCAAAAGATAATTTATCACACTGCAGAATATTCGCCAATTAGCTTTACAGCATCAGCACAATGTCTGTGATCCTTGTAGAAGAACCCACAGAGGAGTCCAGAACAAATTCATCTGCATGGAAGATCCACCTAACATGAATCCACTCAGCATTTCTCTTTATTATGCTAAGCAATGCACACATTCAACTGCTGCTCAGTACAGTTATCTGCCAAAAACCCCTCTGGAAACTCTCGTGCATTGCTCAAGAAGTTGTCATTATGCATTTGCTTGACTGTTACATGAGCTCCTCTGGAAAACTAATTTTATATTAGGGTAATTGCCTCTGGTGGGTTCATGTAGAGCTGTTTTGCTGGGGAAAAAAATGCTGATGAAGAGGACAGGGATGAGAAAAAGTCATGCCGGCCCTCCCTCCCTATTTCTGTCTCTCAGTCAGATGAGGTCATCAAACGCCAACCATCTTTTGTCTATTAATGATGTCACAGCCAGGTTTTTTTTCTTTTAGACACTTCATCCCCAGAGACTGCTTGGCTCGGGGCAGAGGAAGACTTCATCTTGATTTAAAAGAGCGATAACACCCTCGATAGCACTGTGACAAAGGCTAGATAGGCAGTGTAAGAGGAGATAGTGAGGGGAGAGTGTAGATGCCAACAGAGAGAGAAAAAGAAGAAGACAGGAGAGGAGCGAGTCAGAGGAGGGACTGCGAGACACACTGTGCCTTTAAAACACCAAGCCCCGCCTCCACAGAGCAAAGGAGAACAGCCGAGTGGTGCTGGCAGGAGCCTGAGCCCCCACGATAAACTCTGGCATCAGCTTCCCTTCATCCGACAGTCAGCGAGGACACAGCGAGGGCGCAGGGGCAGAGAGACGGGGACGGAGAAAGGGAGAGAGTCAGAGTGACAGAAAGAAGGGAGGGAGAGAGACGATAAACAGGAAGATAGACAGAGAGGGAGAGGCTGTCACAGGAATCACACAGCTCCCTCTTTTCACAGCAGCAGCAGCCCAGTCAGTTCTGAATGCTGCCTCCCGATGTGGGCGAAGGCTGACGTGGATGACGGGTGGCATGTTTTCGGCAGAACTGTTATCTGAGTGATGGTAGCGGCGGCCACGGCGGCATCACAAACCGAAGCAGGAGCTCTTGTGGCTGTTAGTCATCCTCAGCCTCCTCTCTCCCCTCTCAGAGTGCTATCAGGGCCATTCATCGTTCCCATCTCATGCCTCCTGCCTCCTGCCTCCTCCTCCTCCTCTTCCTCCTCCTCCACAGCTTCATCCTCCACTTGTACTCCTCCTCTGATGAGCCACAGCCTCAGAGTGAAATAACCCTGCTGATAGAAGCTTCTCTCTCTCTGTCAAGACAGTAAGTAGGGGAGGGAGGGTGAGAACTGCGTGTGTGTGAGTGTGTAAGGGTGACAGAGAGATAGTGACAGAGTGAAAGGGAGTGTGTGTGCGAGAGAGACAGAGAGAGGAAGAGAGTACAGCCAGGCGGCGAGTAGAAAGATGTTAGTGCGTTAGACAGAGGGACTGATAAAGAACCGGCAGGTTGTGTGTAGCCTGAATGAACCTGCGGTGCGTGGACAGTGAGCTCTGGGCATAGCAACAGCAAAGTGATGCACAGGAAAGGTGAGTAGGTGTGTGTTCCTGCATGTGAGTGGAGGTGAGGCAAGTGCTGCAAGGAAGAGATTTCAGTTCCAACAGCAGCTAAAAAAAATGACAACGCAGTTAATTTATGTCCATGTTTGAGACTTCCTCAGTCTATTGCTGTTACTTTTTTATGCTGCAATGGTTGCGAGAATTAAGGGAGAAAGGAAGAAGAGTCCATGGAGAATAAGTGATTGCTTTCCTCCTCTGTCTGTCCAGGTGCCATGTGTGATTGGCCGGCGCATCCTGTGGCAGTGGCATCACCCTGGATTTGGCGAGAAGCTCTCTCTCCTGCTTGTTCTCTGGGGCTCCTCTGGGAAGCTTTCATAGGATTTATCAGGTCCTGCTGGATGGCACGTTGCTCTGTGCCTCACTGAAAAGGGTCCACAGAGAGAACCATACACTACACGGATAAGAAGTAAAATAATTATCCAATCACAGCACAAGGAGGCAGACCGGGTTCCCTTAGCAACAACTGAAGGAGAGGAGAGAATCTTTTCTCTTTCTGCTCTCTTGGTTTTTGGGCACACCCCTGTGGACTGCTGTGGGTCAGTGTTTTTCTGAGAGGACTTGGATAACACCGTTGCATGAAGACAGGCTGCCTCCCAAATTCCAGGAGAAGGTGCTCATTCGCCTCCAAGACCCCCCTTGTAACTGTGTCTCGTTGACACCATGATTTTTTGTTATCCCTCCACAAAATTCTCATCACAAGTCACGTTCCGCTGGCTTGGAAATCAATTCATTCTGATCCCACGCCACCTGGAATAAGCCCTGCTTCAGGGGAGATTGGACGCTCTGTGAAAGGACCCACACCTACCTTTCCTTGCCTTTCACAACGACAAGTGAAGGACGACATGAGTAAGTCGTCATCTGCAAAGAAAATGGATGTCAAGCAAAGTTTATTTTGATGTGAGTTCCTACTGACAGTCATTTTATTTTTCCTGGAGGAGGAAACGCTACACTGAGCAGCGGAATATCCCCTTTTTTTCCAAACAGGATCTGTCCTTTCTCTCTGGAAAGACAGTAACCCTCACTCAGATACTATATTTAGAAGGAAAATCTTGTCCCAGTTGGCCAATAATGTAGAACACGATCGTTTTGAAAATTGAGCCACTGCTGGGAGTTCTATTTTTCTATCTATGCTGGAAAGCTTTGTCTGTAAAGGGGTTAATATGAACCCATTTTCTGCTTTCACTTTTGTATGTTAGCCTGCCATTATGTTATTATGTTTCACAAGTAAAAAACATTGTACAGGACAAGTGGGGTAAGGAAAAGGTCTCTTCCCTGTATAGGCAGGCGTTTTAAATAGTATCTCCTGGGGAACAATTTCAAACGTACACACTGACACATGAGATGAGTTGGCTCAACATGATTATGTAAGAGTTTCGTACCAGCTTTAGCCCATGTATTTTGCCTCTTCATTTTCCATGGATTTACAGCGTTTGACATTTCCAATGCTCATTTTCTCTTCGTTTTTGGAAGCATCTACCAGAGGGCATGGATGTCAGAGTGTGACCCTGTGCCGAGTGTGCGGGCCAGGCAAGGCGTTTCGGCTGCCCAGGTGCTTTTAAGATGTTGAGGTCTCCCTTCGTGGCCGGGGCCCCTGTTCGGATCAGTAGCACTGAGGCTCTTTGTAGCCAAAGACATGGACCCCGACTCGGCTCCCCCACGCCCTCAGCCTGTTGGCCACTGGCCCCACGTCGCCCTGTAAAGGATGTCCCTCAGCAGAGCTCCGGCCCGGGACACCTCTGAGACCCCCAGCCCGAGAGAACTCATCCGCAGCCACATGAAGATGGTGATCAACCAGCTGGAAGGTATCCTCATAGAGCTCAAGGATGTGGCCAAGGAACTCCGGGAGGTGAGGCCCAAACTCAGTTTACACATTACACATTGCAGGGTTTTTTTTGGGGGGGGATTATGGAAAACACTAGTGGGGGGTGGGGTGAAGGCAGGGGAACAATGTGGGCGCCATGTGGGTGTGCTTCTGAAGTCGACTGCCTTTAATTAAGTGTGAAATACTTTTCGCAGCATGAAGATTTTGATTAAGATTTCAAAGTGATGAGATCTCACTTTTTTGTTTTCATAGGAGGATCATGTTGATTACAACCACAGCAAGGCTGTCTTTCTTTATCAATCAAACAAATACAAATGCCCTTCATGTGCTCAGTGGGGTCTGATGGGAGGGACAGATGATGTCAGGAGCTGTTGAAAAGCAGCAAAGCCAGGCTAAAAGGAAACACAGAGGCAGGCTTAGATAAGATACAAGACTTTGCACCACAATAGTTATATAACCATTTTGTTAAGGATCAGCTGGATTCCTACTGTATTTTTGCAACTGCCATGGTAACGCTGGTAGATGAGTATATGTGTGTGTGTGTTTGTGTGTGTGTGTGTTTAAGGTGTGTTTAGTGCATCTGTACAGTGCACAGTTTGAACAAGGATCAACAAAGAGAGACTGTTTGTGTGCATGTGTTCTCACAAGCATCTACAAGTACAGGAACAAAACAATGTGAGTGTGACGGCTGATAATGCAAGTACATCTGTTCATGGGTGTGAGAGAACAAAATGGCCCTCATCATCTCTTTGGGATCTTCCCCCTGCAGCTTCCTCAAAGCCATAAGCTCTCCTTGCAAAGCTCCCCCAAAGAGAGAGATAAAAGCAGATATAGAGACAGAGACAAATGAAACCTGAGCTAACAGTTGTGTCTGACCTATCCCACATCCTCGAAGAGCATCACATGATTAACTCCCCACCTGCTTCAGCTCAGTGATGCAGAGGGATTGCGTGTTTTGTATGTGCGTGTTTCTAAATGTGTTGAAGAAGCGAAATGGTGGATGTTAGCACATGTTATGAGCTAAAGGAGGATGAGGATGAGGAGGTGGAGGTGGAGGAGGAGGGTTCTGAAGATCCAGGGGTGAAGCTGCCATAAGTCACTCCATCACGGGGCAGGAGCCCATCCCTCCCCCTCCTCCCGGACTCTCAGCTCTGTCCCACTCACTACGCTCTACTGTATGTACTCATGCAGTTGGAGGTGCAAGGGCACAGCTCGTGGGGCACCTTTTCTGTGGTGAACAGGAGAAGCCGGCCTGTGCGGGGGAGTGATTGATGATTATGGGACAACTGCAAGTGGAATAATGCTGGCTGGAGCTATTTATAAACAAAAACACGGCCTGTGCCTCTGCCAGCTCAGATGCATATTACCATTCTTATCCCAGACCCCATTAGAGAGGGTTCTGCACAGTGGCTCAAATGTCATTTTTTATTGGGAGAGCACAATCCCTCATATTGAAATGGCCGAGGGGATCATATTAGCAACATAATGCTGGTGTCAATATCCTGCAAGTAACCGACCTGTTAGGTTGTGGACTGTATCAAACAAAGATGAAAAAGCAGGATTGGTGTAGCACCATCAAACACATGGAAGCCTAATGTTCCATAAAATCTCTCCTCTTGGTCACGTAACAGAAAAAACAGAAAAAATAACAACTTAACATAAATAAATGATGAATTGCTGTGTGAATGTGGTGAAATAAATAACTCAGTGACGGGGCGGTAATGACTGATTATCACCCACGAGGCCTTTGGGGAACTGGAGATACTGCTGTGAGGAGTTAAAGCTGACACTCAAATTGAAATAATGAACACAGTATTATGAAGGTAGAGAGAGTGGAAAAATATAACTAATGAAAAAAAAATTGAGACCCTCCCTTCCACTGTTTCGACCCCAAATCATCTGGCTTTACTTGTGAAGGCACTTAAGTCTGGGAGGAAGAAAGTCATCCCTAGTTCTTATTTTATTCATCTGCCAGAAACCATCATCCTCAGTGCCCCTTTCCTGAAGATGAAGAGCGTGATGCATTACCGCAACACTTGCTGAAATAGGATAATCATTTTCACCAGAATGTTTGGATCACCACAAACCAACACTCAGTGCAGTCTAATTGAACCCTGCAGCAACCTACAATTAAACTCACATCACTGTCATGTCAAAAGGAATGTGGGGTAAGTGCATGGCATTCAGACATTCGCACTATTACAACACTCAGGACAGCATCACAGCAAACATGAATAATCTCATAATCTGGTACAAATTCCAGTCGAAATAAGGGTGCAAACATTCAGGAAATTGTCATTAGGAGCAGGAAATTACAAGTTATGAATGTGGGATTAAAATGCAATGCCATGGAAATTTCCATTTGGGTTTGTGAGGTCTGTTTTTGTCTGTGAAATCTTCACAAATACAGGACACTGTTACCGTCTCCATTCAACAGCATCAACTTATGTGTAGGAGCCAATAATAAACAAGTGGTAGCTAGATCTTTAAAACCGCTTTGTTGCTTAAAGTGAGTTAATCGCTCAAATCAGATGGTTTACCATGGATTAAAATGAACAGATGTCCAGTTTACTCAGGATTAAGACCATTTAAATGAAAGGCTTTATCTTAAACTACGTAATATTTTACTGACATACTTTATTTTCATAAAGACCATTAGTATTCATAAGAGAGGTCCCTTTAATTGAAGCATCCCAGTCTATGCTGTAGCACTGTTTGACTGGCAGTAAATCTACTCTTCATGTTGAACACAAATGCAAAACAAAGCATGAACAGTTGTTCAAGATTACTTCCTTCAGAAGCCTTCAGTTGAAGGCAGCCTGTCTCACTCGTGAGTCCCATTACAGTCTTTGTGACAGGTAAAATGAGAAAAATCTAAAGGAAGGACATTGGAAGGTAACATACTGATAAACTACTTCATTTGTTATAATAATAGTGGCAGGAGTGGCAACTCTGGAGGGAATAATTCATTTAGGTATCATGTCAACCTTGGACTCAGAAGTCTGAGGATAAACAAGTAGGGGGAAAAGGCACCACAGAGAATGCAAAGCAACCTCAGACATTTCTGGTCCAAGTTGTGCTTTGGTCCTAACTGAGAACAGCTAAGTGAACGTAAATGTTGGATACATTTGTGTGTGTGACGAGAGAGACTGGTACATTGAATGGATTTAATGAAGCACCAGGAAAAAGCACGACGCAGAGGCATGGACTAGGGGGAAGGGGGTTGGTGGTGAGCTTCACATCTTTATGTGGAACCAAACGGAATGATAGACTGTTATTCTGTGGATGTACTTATTATGCAGAATTGAACCATGAGCAAATGATGCTGGATGTCTGCGTTCAGCTCAAGACAAATGAGCACAGGAAGGCAATCAGGACTCGTAGAATTACAGCTCTAAATTAGAGGAGTGAATATAAGCTGGACAAAGAGCAATTATCAGTAGCAGAGTACAGCACGTCCAGCACACCGGCCTCCATCAGTCAGCCTTGTGGTTGTTGTCTGCACATGCTCATCATTATACTGAAGAGCGGTTCAGTGTTTGTACTCAGCTACAGGGTGAAGAGAGAGAAGGAAGGCAGCAGGAAAACACTTGTGTCAGGTGAAAACTCCGTCTTCAAAAAGTCAGCTTTTTGGAAGGAAGTCCTGAGTAACAGCTTTATTAATGAGACATGCAACCATGCAGTTTTAAAACTATATAATGGATTTTTTAAAGTGTGTCATGAATGCCTTTGATCTACTGACAATTACCTGTAAGTAGCGGACTATCACCTTTGTAGGGGAGCTTGTTTCTAAAACTCTGTGCAGGAGTACATCCCATTTCATCTCTATTAACTCATTCGATATATACATAGAGAATATGTAAGCAGGGGACTTGGGCTCAGTAAAATAATTTATTCATCAATGCATTGCAATATACTTTTCCTAAATTCAATACAAGGCAGTCCTAGAATTGATTATTTCCGTTGTAATGAAGGCCCAGGACTGTGGGGGCACTGTGGATACCACTGTACTGTGATTTGACCCCCCTCCCCCTGAGTAAACAGCTGTTGTTAAGTCAACAAAACAGTAATAGGTTGTAACAGAGTGTTCAACCCAAGCGGCGACCCCAATGCGGAAGTGTTAAAAGCTGCAGTTCATCGAGGATCCACTTGAGGCTGGCTCCGTAAGTACCAGAGGTCACATACACATGAATGGGAAAAAGACGATCTTTACAGCAGAAACAAACATGTTTACAGCCTGGACAAAAGATAAGTGTAGTCTGAATAGCTCATGTCCTCTCACTGTGAGGGGGGTGAATTTTTTTCTAACGTGGCAATTTTGAAGATATTGAGATTACTAGTCTTCCAATGAGAGGCACAGCTGCCTGTGGGAACACTGCAGCTGTTGGCTAGGAGGCTCAAAGCCCGCCTCTTTACGTCACACTGGCTCGACAGAAGCAATATGGCTGCTGCTGCTAATTGGCTTCAAAACAGTGTTCAGAAACAGATGGGTGACGTCACGGATACTACGTCCATATTTCATACATTCTATGGTTCAACCACTGGCCATGAGAAATGAAGCCGACGTGGGAGTGCTAAAACTGCAGTCCCTAAATTGTCCACTTGAGGGATGAAGCAGAATCACCAGATACGACATACACACTCTTTCAAATAAAGCTTGAATATTACGGCAAAAATAAACATGATTACAGCCTGGTTAAAAAAGATTTTGGTCCAACTAATTTCTATATTAGCACACACTGTACGGGGGCTGAATTCTTTTGTAATTCATTAGTTTTTTAAGATATTAAAATAATGAGTTTCCCATAATTATAATTATATTCCCATAATTAAAGTCTGCTTTAACTCCTCCTTTTTGCCTGTAGTTAGGTTTCCTAGAGTTAGGTTGAATCAGTATTGAATCAGGTCATGTCTTGTGTAAGCTCTGTGAGGCCGTATCAAAATACTGCAACAATAAGACTAATTTAAGCAGCTGACACAATTTGTGGCTGCAGATCGCAAACAATGCAGCTTCACAACTAGTCTATGGCAAATATCTTTCCATTAAGTGTGTTGTTGAGAAACAGTGCTTTAAGAAGATGGTACACACACATACATCATACCATTAAGAAAACACATGACAGAAGTGGCCGTTCCAAAGCTGTACACGGAGACGAAGGAAGCAATCAGTGACTCGCTAAGTCAGCAGAGAGTGGAAATTAAGTGCCATGGTTGGAGCACCAGAGCAACAGACCCCTATGTACCCATCATTCCACACTTGATTTCTAATGAGTGGAAATTGGTGTCAAATGTTATGCAAATGTGCACTTGAGAGCAAACTGTACTTTACTGTTGTATTATATGTTAAAACTTAAGCAACATAATAGAAATAAAGCAATACAAGTAATGCATACATTATCATTTAACAGATATTAGAAGGTACTGTCATGAATGATTGGGGTATTTCTGTCATATACGCATATTATTGAAATCATTAATTATTATCAAAATATATTGGTCAATATTAAATTAAATGGATACTGAATCGAACCAAAATCAATTATTATCATAACCCTAAGAATCTTAATTGAATTGTGTTGTGAGTTTCTTGACAGTACCCAGCAATAGAGGGGGGCAAGATTTATGGTGCTTGAAGCTTCTTATTTCCATATGTAGTCAGTGTAGTGTTGTCCACTAGTGTTTTAAAAGGCTTTGGTATACAGTACTTGTCTGATAACGATTTACTTAAACTCCATTGTCATTTGTCAAGTTGCCAGTCAGACTGCAAACATTGACCACTCAATAGAACTCGAAACTATAGCTTGAAAATGTTGCAGTCACTTTACTAAGGGATTTTACTTTTGTCAGACGATCGTGAATGGGTTCAAAGATTGCATCTCATATGGAGGCACAGTAATCTTTGTGTACAATAACAGACTCAGCGGCAAAACAAACGGGGTGGTCTTTTTACACTATTCATCAGCAATTATCAGCAGCCTGATCCCATCGGCCTAGCTGTCAAATCAAGGCATTTGTGCTTAAACTGGGTCTGTCAAAGAAATCTGTAAATGATTTGATCAATAGGCTATCGTGTGGCGCTCTCTCATGTCCACGGCACGCTTAAACACTGCATTTTGAAAGCTTGGTAAGGGTGCTGAGATACCTAAACAGCTGGCTGCAGATCAGGCAGCCAACAAGCCAGCCAGTGTCTCCTTATCAAGACTGAAACCAGTTATGACACATGGAGGGGGGAACCACGGTCCCTTTCCTCTGAAGCTGCCGCACTCGGCACTAAACCAAATCTGTTCCAAACCCAGAGGCAACCCGAGGGAGACCAAAACCAAAATCAAAGGGCCATTTTTTTCTTCAGGGGCCATATCCTCTCCTCACTGTGTGTTTTCCCCTGCTGATGCTGCTGCTGAGCGGGGCAGAGAGCAGAAAACTGCCTAGCAAGAATCTTTTAACGTTTAACCGTGAGGGGACTCTAGTAATCACTAGCACTTCCATTCAGTGAGTAGAACAATATAAAGGAAAGTGGTAAACACTCTCATGCCATGCAATAGCTTATCCTATTATTGAAAAAAATGGTAACATTTAAGGGAATGGCAAATGTATTATGAATTTAATGATTTCTGGGGAAATGGGTCACTGCAGAGAAATATAATAAAACAGAACATAGTACTCATTAAATATCATTGATTGGGAAGAATAAGGAAGTATTCAAACATAGCAAGTATTAACAAAAACAAGATTTACACAAATTTAATGCTTGGAGTTAAGTATTAGCTCTGAATAATTTGATATGTCTTTCAGTCACCAAAATGGGAAAATATGTGGAAAACAAGATGCCAAATTTCACCAACAAAGAACTCTCATTCTGTGAATGCATAAACAATAATTGGCAATTACACTGTACAAAAAACTAGGTTTAATCAAATTCTAATTTACAATCGGGCTGTTTATAACAAATTGTCAGGGATTGCCGTTCTTGTTGTTAGTCAAAATGAGAACCTACAATCAGAAATTACAATTACAATCAATCACAAAGCTGTGTCTTGGCCGATCATTTCCTACAAAGCAACCGCTTCGACTTGGCTGCCAATGTTTTGGGGTTTATTGCCCAGTTGACCACAGACCAATATTCTCCATCAGGGATGGCTGAGCCTGTTCTCCACCAAAGATTTTTTTCCTTCAAATAAAGCAGGATTTGGCCCAATCTTCAACCTATGAACAAGCAGACCAGCTGTCCTTGCAGGCCAACAACAGTCAGTGGGCAACACAGAAAGCTCCACCACTCACTAACTAAAAGTACCCTTCAACCTGACATACCTGGGCCAAAGGCTCTCTTCTCATTAAAAGCCATTTGGAAGAAATGACAAGTACTCGCCTGCTGTGTCTGTCAATTTGTTCCTCCTTGCCTGACCTCTTTTGTGTGTGGAAATTAAATTCCTAAATTAAACTTGGTGACGGGCCTCCAGCAGAGTTCTCTTTGCTGAGGAAAACAAGTACAAGGTACCTCAAACCTTATCTATTATTCGCTCAACACAAAACACCCTGCCATCTCCACACTTATGTTGCTGCCTTGAGCTGAGCTCTATTATAATGTGTCTGTACTTGGAACTAATCAAAGGCTCAATTGTTCTCTGTACTGGAGAAACACTGCTTCTGTGTTTGAAATAAAATGATAAATAACCTCTTGGTTGAACTGACTTTAAATAGGTTCGGAACAGCTGTGCTCAAGCTTATAGTTAAACAGTTCTTGTAACTAGACCAGTGTGTTTTCTTTGATACCATGACGCTTCGACTACAGACATCCTGCAGTGTTCCTCAGAAGAGTCACGTCATGTTGTTGTAACATTGTATTACTTATGTGAGAAGGAAAAAGGAGGCCAAGAAATTTTAAAATCAGCCATCTCATTTCACTGCAAAAGAGAAAATAACACCATGGAAAAAAAGGCCAAGGTCATCCACTCAGGGAGCACCAGATACCAGCGTTAGATAAGGGAGGCAGTAGACATAAGGAAGAGGGCCCAGGGGACAGTAAACCGGGATGAGGCGGCCTACATGCTGTGACATACCTGGGATGCTGTCGTGAGACTGTTGGACAACAGAGGGCATGGTTATTCTGTTGCTTCAGGTAGCTTGACCAAACCTCTGTAAATCAGCTTACAGACAAGTCACAGCAACATTACATCACTCTTCTGAGGAAGAATGCAGGAAGTTTGTCGCGAAGCAGGTCAAGGTAAAACAATAAAGACACTGGTCGAGTTACATGAACTGTTTAACTATAATACACTGTGTCAGACCAAGTGAACCTCTTTGGACTGTGCTGGGCTGGTTTGTACAAAACCATCATGTGGCCCAGTTCAAAAAAGTCTGATATGATTACCTACCCTTATTACAGCTTGGGGCCTCTGGAAACACAACCACAAACATATTCCATAAGTGTAGTTTAGGATTTGAGTGCATAGTAGTAATCTAAAAAGTATAAGAAACAGATCATAATTCAGAACCAAAGTACTTTCATTAAACTTTCACTTAAATTGTTCTTACATTGAGTTTTAGTTAGATATGATCATGTGGGGAATTTAAGTAGAAAAATTATGAACGCATGTGAACCAACCAAAGAAAAGTCACATGGCTCACATGCCCTGTCCTTGGGCCTAGAATTGACAGTTGTGGATGTTGAGTGTGGATGCAGTGACATTTGTCCTTTGCTGGCTAGACATTGGAGTTGGGCCTTTTATCATTCATGTTCAGGTGCAGTTGTTAAACCTTAGTTTGGGATGTTTGGTAATTAAGCTCTAACGCTACAAAGCAGTTTGTAGTGTTAGAGCTTAATTACCAAACTATCCAGAAATTGGCATTCTATCCAAAAGCTGGGTGAAAAATCTGAGATGTGTCTCACTGAGATGTGTGCTTATGCCAATCACTTACTGTGATAAAGATAGTAAACATGTTTAACTCACCTTTCAGTGATCATATAAAATGTATAGTTCCAAAAGAGCAGCTATCCTAATTGCTCGTCTAATTCTGACCGACAATTCACATATAGTGCAGATCAAAATGTTTGAGAATGGTCTAAACAGCAAAATGAGCTGTTTTGAACCAGGTTAATATTTATGAATGACTATTTTCTCTCTGATTTTTGCATATGCTTAATGAGACTCTAAAATGTAATATTATGCAGACTTTTAACTGATTTGAAGCACGTTTCCAAATGGTTTAACAGAGGAAGATATTAAATGCATTACTCTAGTAGCTGATGCTAACAAACATGCTTTTAATGCCCGCAGTATCAAAAAATAATCTTAAACCTTGATCTGAGTATTTTAAAGTAAGTGGTATTAAGGACTGAAAGGACAGTAGACTCAAAGAAGGGAGGGAGTTGCAGTAAACAATGGGTTAAGACTCTAGCAGCGTCTAACCTTGACAGCTGTGAAGAGAATAAAACTGCACCATGCAAAGCATTCCCCTGAGCCTTTTTATTTTTTTACCTAACTCTGCGTTGGAGCCCTAGCTTCTTTAGGATGCAGGCCCAGCATATTGACTAGCCCATCATGCCTGTAAGACCCACTGGATTAGCTGGCCCTTTGAGCTCTGCATCCCTCCACGAACCTTGCACTCAGCACAGACTGTAATGAGGGCTTTGGTTAGACCTCTGCTGAGGTAAACACTCCAAAAATTGCGCTCGTCTTGCTCATTGATTTTTATCAACTAACACGCCTACTTTGGGCCAGTTACAGATAAAGCAGTGACATTTTTTATAATGCGAGTTTGTACTTTGTGATTCTGCCACAGAGGCTGTTGCCTGTCCCTAGGCAAGGATAGAGCTGAATAGGATGAAAAGGAGAGTGAAAGGCAGAGCAAAGAAAGACAGAGAATGTGTGAAAGAGAGAAAGGGACAGAGAGGGAGAGAGAAAGAGATGAAGGGAGGATGGAGATAATAGTTTCTCCTGCTGCACAGAATTGCAACAGACTGGGTGGAACAGCTTAGATCAATTGTTGCAATTGTGTTCGTCCGTGGGCGTGTTTAGGATTGTTTTGGCCTATCTCTGTGCTGTGAATAAAACCAGTAGGCTGTAGTTAATGGTGTGAAAAATGGCATCCATCGAAAAAGCACAAGCAGACTCCAAGAATAGCTACATCATTTTATTGTGTCAAAGCATACTGTACGCAGAGGGACAGCTTACTCTCCATTAGGCTGTCAGACTGACTGGGTCTTCAGCCAGGTGTAGGCACTAGTTTTTGGTACGAGTACAGATGCGCGCAAGGCTTAACGGCATTATGAGATAGACACAATAAAATAATATTCTGATCGTGAAGGGTTGATGTGTTTTTGTTCTTTTCCCCCTGTCTGTAAAAGTACTCAGGGCAGCGCAGGACAACCCACTCAACAGCACAGCAGCTTAATCCAGCTACAGTCTTTGGGACTGTGTTAGACTGAGGGATCATCAAGAGGATTTTTTGTTCTCCCTTTTATTTTTAGCCATCGTCTGTGATGCATCATAAATCAACCCAGTTAAAAATAAGATTGTACAGTTTAAACTAGCATGAATAACTGGACTGAGATTGCAAAAAGATGAGCATCTCTACCCTCTAGCTGTAAAATAAACAAACTTTCAGATATTTAAGATGCATACAGCGAGTCCATCCTGACATATGATGTCAAGCAGGCACTGGCAGAGAACTTCCAAGTGGCTGCATGTGCCATTAATATTCAACATTTATGTATATTTGCTCAACAGATCTGTTTTCTTCTACGTGGAGAAGAGAATTGCTGATTAGAATGTTTTTGGTTTCCAGGCTTGATAGTTGATGTTAATTGGCCAATGGTGAGAAAAAGCAGTTTTTAGATTTTTTTATGGTTGAAAATGTATTTTTATTGGTTTCTTTTTTGTAAAATGAAAGAGCTTGTGTTGCTGTAAATTTTTAGAGGAGACCAATGAGCTGTTTTAGAAAGGAATCTAAAATATGAAACTACTTTGCCAGATGTACAACATTTTTCAGAGTTGAACCATAACGTACTTTCAGAACTGTTGTTTATTAATAAGAACATGTTCCTGTGCGCAGTTTCTTTTCTTTGTGTGTGTGTGTGTGTGTGTGTGTGTGTGTGTGTGTGTGTGTGTGTGTGTGTGTGTGTGTGTGTGTGTGTGTGTGTGTGTGTGTGTGTGTGTGTGTGTGTGTGCAGGACAAAACACAGAGGACAAAACCAGGACACTGCAAAATAAACTTTTTTTGAAGGGGTGCATCAATTTTGGCACAACACCTGCTAGGTTGTCCTGTCTCCACTTAGACCTGTTTTATTGATTGTGTTGGAATCCAGACAGCAAAACAACAAATAATAAAAAAAAACTCCCTCTTCATTGTTTTTTTCCCCCAAGACCTTAGTCTCATTGGTGTCAAAGTTATGCTACTACCAGACATGGGAAAATATCTGAAGGGAGATTACTTTGTGTACTACGACTGAACATTGAGAGATCACCAAGGAACTCTGACCCATGACACGTTTTTAACCAAAAAAAATGTAGTTACACAGAGATAAAAGGAAAAATACATCTGAAACATGCCTTTTTTTCTTTAGTGATGGTTCTGAGGTTGCTTTTTAAACAGCAGTTATAAATTGTTTGCTTTGCTGGCAAAAATCAGAGCAGCTGTGTTGTTCTGAATACATTCATGCAGCACAAATTTGCAACAGGTGCTCAGGAAAGAACTGTAATATATCAGGTTACAAGTCTGAGGTGAGTTTAGCACCAACATAAAATAGTATCTTTGATATTATTGAGAGTTAAATATACATATGGTTTTGTACATTTCAACAGTTATATTTCTTGAATGCTAGTATTTGTGAACATAACTTCTTCAAATTGTATTCTAGTTGGTAGAATGTGTCCTTTTTTTATTATATCATTGATTTTGGAGATACTGAAAAAAAACAAAGATAGCTGTAAGCCTTAGAAGATAAGGCAGGCTTCTGTAGGACTTGCATTCCAGTCCCTGACTCCTGGAGGGAATAGCAGGTTAGTACTTTGCCACAGGAACAAGACCGCAGAAAATGACATAAAACATTGGATTCTCTTACATGAATTTCTTTCAAATCCATATAAAAAATTTCAACTAAGAGATCTTTTTAATATTTCAATGTCTTGTTCTTGACTTTGAATCTTTGAATCTTGTCATCATTGAAGAAACTGTGAGTGAAGCACAGGTGGTATTGATACCATTACCCTGCAGTAACATGGCCACCAGGGAGTAGCAGTGCTGGTGGCTTTAGATGTTAATCGTCAAGAAAACTGAATCATCAAACACTCCAGTCCTCATCCAATTCATCATAATATGTTGAAATAAACATGGAAAACAAGCTAATTATAACCGAGTGACGCATAGAGCAGCAAAAAGGTGAAACACCTGTTCGCTCTTTGCATGCTGGGAGTTTGGTGCATAAACACAGGAACAGAAGACTGTGACCAACTGCAGTAGGCTCCCACATTTTCACTGGTTTGTTTTTTTTCTTCAATAGTTGTAGCTTCAATAGTACCTTTGTATTTAAATTATTAAGCTCGGTACGTAGTTACTGGCTTGCCAATAGTCTGGTGGTGTTTGACTGCACAGGGGATTAGTAACAAAAGAAAGCAGCCTTTCCAACATGGAGCAAGTATTGTGCCAGCAAGTGTTTTTGGAGCAGGGTGTTGAGGCTGCAGTTGAATAAGTTGGCTGTGAAATGAGTAAAACATGAAGTTTAAATTCAGCTGTGCTTGCGTTTCTGAACAAACAAGGTTTAAGCTCAGAGAAAGGTGACTGTTGTCCTAATGTTTGTACATGTTTCACCACAGTCACTGTGTTTCCCTGTAAAGGGCAGCGCCTTTACAATCTCTGACTCCAGGGTGTAAAAACACAAAAGTATCCCTGTTGAGCGCCTTCAAAGACAGCTCTGTATGTGTCTGGAGTCTCCCTCCTTTCTCTTACTGTCATTGCCTTACAGAGGATTCTCACACACTGCCAGTGGCACAGCATGGAGACCTGCCACCACTGTCATTGTCAATAGCATGAAAACACTGTTGCATGCAGGTCAGGGTAAGATGAAAGAGGCACAGCAGAGAGGACAGGCTAATTATTCAGACACAGAGCTAAGAGCAAACAGGACAGACGATGTCAACAAACTGTTTGGATGATTAATGTTTTTTGTCATCTACGCAGTCACCTGTGCAGTTGGCAGTTTATGGCCAAGATGATGAAGACCAAGATTTCTGACTTTTATGCAAAGTAGACGATGCGGCAAGGTCTGAGAGGGTGAAAAATATAATTAGACTTTTTGGTCTGCTGTTATTCTGAAGAATATTAACTGATGATGGGACTGCAGGTTGGTGTGGCTGCAGTGGACCCGTGTGCTGCAGGTTCTGATTAGAGAGAAAAATCCTAATTATGATTATGCAGAAAGCAGATTGGGAAAAAAATAATTTAGCGATAATTCTATAGATGAACATGCATTAGCAAATCCTCAAGGTTAATAGCCCTATGGAGAGTGTTCTTTGTTTCGTACATCATGATGTGCCAACCATTTCCCATTTATTATTTAGGAACATTTTTCTTTAGTCCTTTAACATTTTCAGTTTCTTCTCCACTTCACGGATTCCTGTTGTATTTACATTATAACAGATGCTCATGTCAGGTCCTGATTCACACTCTTAAGATATAAAACAACAGAAAGGCTTTTGTTTATGATGTAACATGGTCATGGCTCTCAAAATGCTGACAACACAGGCATTACCATAAGCCTCTTAAGATAATTCTATGACCTTGCAGCTGTTTAACAACAGGAACCTTAATATATGTTAGAAATACATCCAGTAAAGCTGCAGTTATCTCACCCTTGTCAACACAAATTATTCTGAAATGACAAACATGGTGATGAAAACAAATGTTTCACTGAATAGCTCTTTATTATTGCTATTTCAATTTGTAAAATATCAGGCTTTAAACAGCATGATGTCACATCATTTCAAATTATAGATTTTTTTTATGAATATTGGAGTAAACATAAAAAGCAAAACAAGTTTATATATTTTTTGGATTAATTGGTCAGGTGATCAACAGCAAGTTAATAAATTAAGAATCAACCTTTAATAACCAGCTAATTACATTCAGTAAATAGTACAAATGAAACACATCTGCACTGTTTAAAAATGTTAACATGGTACTACATTGCAGTAATTGTATAATGTTGGAGGGATTTAGTCAAACCTTTGGCTTTATATTACATTATCTTGAATCATAGGAAAATGTGAAGGGAATTGTTTTACCGTTTATTTATGTATTGTTTATTTGTAAAGGACAGATGTAGTATGCATAGACAAACTGAGAACATCCATCCCATGCAAGTATTATAGTGTTGGTAGCGAATGCTAATTTGCAACACTTATCCCTCGAAGGACTTTCAAGAACCATACTCTAATGCTGAATAGATCAAATAAAAGCTTGAAAAATTAAAAAAGCTAATCTGCAGATAACATGCAGTAAGAAATGCATTTGGTGTTTGCAGTTTGTGAGGTTGAGAATTACACTTACTGCATCTCAGACACATTGAAATCTGAAAGATGCAGTAAACTCATCACCCATAAGTGATGCAACAATACAGTAAGTCCATGGCTCAATAAATGTGTTGTTTTTTGGGTCCCTATTCTTGGTTGAGTTTGATTTGGTTTCTATCTTGTTGTCAGTGTTTTCTAAGCCTTTAAGGCAAATTTTACAGGAGAATTAAGGGAAAAAAGCTACATTTTAATCCCCAAAACTATTTTTTTTACTTTTCAGCATAGAAATGTTCCTTTTATACACATTCCTAGAGCATTGTATGTTTTGTTTACCATTTACCACACCACAGATTTGAAAGACGGCAGTTCCTCTTCACCACTCACCATGATAAACCAATGTGTGAAATCTGACACCAGTATTGATTGGATATTCTGTTGCTGAGAGCAGTTTCCTTATCCCAGTGCATGGACTCACAGGCAAAAACAAACACAAAGAGTCAATTCAGAGAGAATTTAATTCACAGAAGCTAGTTATGCGCAAAACTGAAAATTCCACCATTCACAATCGCGTAATGGACTGTTGATGCCTTACAGAATAGCTTAATGTAATATTGAGAACTGTGGTATCCCTGGTACCAATGCATCCCAGGTACCCTCCTTACTTTTCCCATTGAAAATGCAACATTTGCAGTAGAGCCATCTGCGGAATGGGGTTTGTGGAAAATCTTGTGTTTCTCAAAATCCTTGGATCTTTCACGTATTAATATAGCTATAACTCTGTGTAACCCTGTAAATCGCTCTGACTGAGCCAGCCTATAATGAAGAAAGTTTTATTAATGTGTAAACATTGCCATCTGTTCTTCCATCATAATTTACAGAAGTTAATCTGTGGCGAGTTGTTTTCTCATGTATGAGTGTGTGTGTGTTCATTTCTCTACAATCCAATTCACCTTGGTGAGCAGGTATAAGTAAAAGCTAGCTTAATAGCTAGAGGACTAACAAACACTCAATTAAGCAAAGTAAGACCTCAAAAGCTCATCCATCCACAGGAAAGTGGAAAATGGACAATGGACCATGGAATTTGTATCCAGTGATTGGAGGTATTAGTTCTAGATTAGTGATATGCATGTAGCAGTAAGTCAATGAGATGGTCATGCCGCGGTTAACTTGCATGCTACACTTAGCTTTCTGTAGAGCTGTTCCCACAAAGGAGAGAGTGCAATAAGTAGCATTTCAGTAGAAAGAGAGAACCCGCTGCACCCAGCATCTTTTTCAGGGCACACAGAGCGTTTCTTTCGCGTATGTTTAACTGCTTCGGGTGTAACTACTCGAACATCTCAACCTGTAATGTTTGGCAACGTGCTGGCGTTGCTGTGCCAGGCAGCCAATCATATACCAGATGGAGCAGGACTGGTCACCAAGGTTACTTAGAAAGTAGGTGCTTGTCAGAAGACCGTCACAGACCCAGAGCAGCCCATTTTTTGTGACAGGTTGTTTATTTTTGTTACCGAGTGTTGTGATAGTTAGTCTATATCTCCGCTATGTAATAGAAACATGTCTGCGTATTGTTATGGTTGATTTCTTTTAGGTTTGCAACTTTCATATTTTTCCCAACACTGATGTGCAGATTCTTCATCTATATTCATAGCTAAAATGGTTTTCCAAACAGCACATACAACTGCGCATGCTATTTGTCTTATTCTACGATAATGTCTACACGTACACCATTACTAGCTGGTTCCCCTTTTTGGGGGGAGCATACAATGAGAAGCAATGTTTTAGAAATGCTGAAGTAAGGCAAGGCAGCTTTATTTGTATAGTGCATTTCATACACCAGGGCAACTCGATGTGCTTTACATTAAACATTAAAAGCATTGGAAACATTTTGACAAGCATAAAAGAACACAATTAAAATGACAAATATAATAAAACAGAAAAGAAAAGGAAAATTAGAAATATATAAAAAATGACATTAAAATTTTAATTTAAAGTGGGTTAAAATGAGCTAAGATAGGAAGGCAGTGGCAAAAAAAAAGTCTTAATCTTTGATTTAAAAGAGGTAAGAGTTGGAGCAGACCTACAGCTTTCAGGGAAGTGAAATGTTAAAATATATTGCAGTTGTTTTTAAGTAAGTTAAATTATAATTTTAATATCAGGTACATTTCAATATACTTGAATATATTGTATATATTAGTTATAAATAGTATAACACTACATTTGCTCAAGAAACAAAACATTTATTGGTGACCCATTACATTTCCCAGATACCCACCACCACCCATAGGTAGTGATTTGGTAGTGCAAAAACTATCAACATGATGATTTATATTAGTGCCCCCAAAATGTGTTATATTGTCCTTTAGCCACCAGAATACAAGTGCGAACATAACAGCAATACATCAAACTCTAATGGTAATATTATTCCAAGTCAACATAAATTCAATGCATGCTTCATTTAATCAATTTCAAGATGAAGATCAATACAAAAACCTTTGTTAATAACAGATCCCATTGATTTTATTGGTGACCACTTTGTTTCGGTCAACTGAAGCCCAACACTCTGCAAGGTCAAGCACTCCTAGATTGAAGGAAACATTACATTCATTTCAGCTTGATTGTCTGACTTAATGTGTGCACTGCTGTCATCCCTTTACACGGCTGGTCAACAGATATTCAGTGTGCCATACTTTCAATACAGTCAATTGAGGCTACATAGTTGATCTTTAACCGCGGGTAATCTTTTCTTCGTCATCAATGACTCACATGTGCGGCTGCAAATAGTGAACATGCATTAAGTACATTCACTTCAACACAGCCAATCCGTATTTGCATGCTGTGTGTGGTAAAGTATGAAATAGCTGAAGAGTCTGACAAGTAAAGCCGCTCCACTGTCCTCATCTCAACTATGACTCACAGTTTTGTGGCTCCCAGTGAGTGAGCACAGATTATTCTGTGGAATTGAGATGCTTGATAGAGATACTACGAATGAATTTTTGCACAGGAAAAGTAATGCACTGTTTTGCAGTTTTTGTTGTTGTTTTTGACTGTGATAAGTTAAGACTTAGTTTGTTTCTACTGTTAGCAAACAAGGATGAAAAAAATGGTCTATTTCAATGTAAATCCACTGTATTTGTCCTTGTTCTTTCCAATTGTTTTTAATGCAAAGCAATACATCAATTGTTTTAATGGTCAATGAGTACAGTGTGACGATCAATACAGAGTGCAGTCCAGTGTGAAGAAGAAGCAGTAGCAATTTGTGTGTAACCAAGGACTAAAGGTTATGCGTGTCTACAACCGAAAACAAAGCTACATTTTCTTGCTCTACTGCATATACACTACCAGTCAAAAGTGTGGAGACACCTTCTCATTCAAGGGTTTGTATTTATTTAATCATTTGAAACACTGTACTGGATGAATAGCAAAGACATCAAAACTATGAAAGAAAATATATGGAATTATTAAATTAGCAAAAAGTGTTAAACAAACCAGAATATGTTTTATATTTTAGATTCTGTAAAGTAGCCCCCTTTTTTCCTTCATGACAGCTTTGCACACTCTTGGTATTCTCTCAGTCTGCTTCATGAAGTGGTCTCCTGGAATGGTTTCTAATTAACATGAGCCTTGTCAAGAGTTCATTTGTAGAATGACTTGCCTTCTGAATGTGTTTGAGACCATCACTTGTGTTGTTCAGGGGTAGGGTTAGTACACAATGGATAGCCCTATCTGAATACTGTTGTAATCCATGTTACAAAACCATAAACCATATTATTTCATAGTTTTGATGTCTTCAGTATTAATCTACTATGATGAAAACAATTAAGATAAATAAAAACCATTGAATGAGAAGGTGTGTCCAAACTTTTGACTGGTAGTGTATATCAAACTCTAAACTGGACACCATGATTCTTTTCCATGTCTATGTTACCTTCAAAACTATATGAGGAGTTGAACTATGTACAGCCTGTCCTTGTTGGCTTTAATACCTATAACATGGATTAGATGAAGGAGACATGAATCAGAGCTGAAGCTGGGGTGATGACCTCCATGTTGGCTATAAAGGTCACAACTGGAACTATAACTCCTAGAATCAGCTGTTTGTGTTGGCACAAAGGGCAGCTTGATGGAATGCTTTGCCCATAGTCAGGACTTTCAGAGTCAGGTGAGGGTGAAGACACCTCGGTCATCCATTGTTGCATTGGTGTAAGGAGTTTTTTGTCAGCACAACACAAATAGGACAAGGGTACAGAGCAGGGCAATGAGTATCAGTTGCAGCCTTTTGACAAGTTTATGTGTGCGGGGAAAATATTTAGAGACTAAAAATGATGAAATTATGCAGAGGAAAGGGAAGCAATGAAGGCAGGGGGAAAAAGAAAGAGGGGGGAAGTGAAGGAGGCAGGGAGAGACAGAGAAGAATGAAAAAAGAGACAGACAGACAGAGAAGGGGCTTATCTCTTGGCCTGCAGACAACAGTTCTTTTTCAGAGCTGGAGTCGTGTGCTCAGGGCCCCTGGGTAAGAGTGTTCCTCTTCGGGGGTTGCGTGAGCCATAAGGTCAGCAGTTCATCCCATAATTCTATGGCTGCATGTCAGTCGCAGACGCACGACAATAATAAAAAAAACGGGTCTAGCTATTTAACACCTGTCATTTCTGCCTCACTTCTTCCTGGCACTGTGAGCTGACTGCAGTGGCTGTTAGCCAAAGCATATTTGCAGGAGGAGCATTTAAGATTTTATTTTATCAATCTGTGTGCTTTTATGTCATTTTTTTTTCCAGTACCCACTTTTATACAAATGGTGCTAAAAATTCACAAGTCCTTTGCCCCAAAGAAGATTCAGATCCATCTGTCTTGCGTCACTATTGCTTTGCGGAGTCATTTGTAACGACCAAAAA
This sequence comes from Notolabrus celidotus, assembly GCF_009762535.1. Lineage (NCBI taxonomy): Eukaryota > Metazoa > Chordata > Actinopteri > Labriformes > Labridae > Notolabrus > Notolabrus celidotus. Next base: position 28,104,739 of record NC_048274.1, read on the forward strand.
TAGCTTTGATCTACATTTAGTCAGTGACATCTGCGATGACCTCAATGGAAGCGATATTAAATGGGCTGCGAGTAGCTAAATTTGTAGTGGCACATAGTCTTTAAAGGGATCTGTGTTTTCAGTACATCTTTATGCCCAAATGATGAAAAAAGACAACAGAAAAAATTCAAGGGCACTGCATGCATCATAACACTGAAAGTGCCTTTAAAGTTACTTTACACCAAGCAGAGAGCCACCTGCATCCTTCAGTCTCTGTTCTGTATTTTTAGACGATACAAGTTTTGGGACAGGGTGTAATGTGGAGCAGCATGATGCAGAAACAGGATGTAATGTCTTAGAAGTTAGGGAGAAAAATGTTTTTGATGATCTTTACAATGGAGGGCTAAAGGAACAGCATGGAATACAGATATAGACAGCACATGACAGGATCAAATTAATTTTGACTTTAAACCACTGTTGTTATTTTCTTCAAATTAGCTTTTTGGTGGCATTTTCTGCAATGTTAAAGTGTTTATATGGGGAATAAAAGAAAGCCAATAACAAAAGATGGAAGAAAAAAACATGTATATGTGATAAAAAAACAACAACAATTTGGCCTCTGAAATCAGTCACAGTAACACACCTATTAAAAATAGTAGGAGTAGAAGGCAACGTTTATCTGTTTGCTATTTACATATAACCCTCTTAGCTTATGAATTCATAATGCATTCAAATTTGACCTCAGATCAGAAACATGTCCACAACAAAAGATTAGCCTCACCTCAACAAATCATAACAATTTCTCACAGCCAGATATGAAGCTAGATACAAGGCTGATATATGACCTGTTGACAGATATCAGCCCACTGTCAAATAACGTGCAATACACCAATGACAGTAGCCGTTTATGTTCATCTGTTGTGTCATATCTATTAAAAGCTGGGAAGCTAGTTTACCTAACTTCTGATTCAGTGAAGTGGATTTTATTGGGTTGAAGAAGTCATCTGCTGGACAAACTGATTTGTGTTCATGCCCAAATGAGAGAGGAAATGTCAGCAGTGTGAGAGAAGTTCACCCCACCTGAGAAAAATCAGGAGCATGCAGTTTGGAAGACATGTTCCAGTGGTATTTCAAGAAGGGCAACTAGCAACAATTTAAATACATCAACTCCTACATCTCTAGTGGGCCTGATTAAACAATCTGTGCATCTCCACCTGATGCCTCTTTCAATATTATGACCATGATTGAAATTGTCTTAAAAAAAGGATTAGCATTAGACAAATAACTTTAAGTGCAACTTAAAACTAACCACAGTTTTTAACTTTTACCAACAAGCAAAAAAACCTACACTTTTGAGGGATCTCTCTTTGATGCAAATATGCCTCGTGTGCATGGTAAAATATGTGTACCATGGCTTTGACATGACGACTTGCATGAAAACATGGCAATCTGGGGGGGCAACATGTTCCCTCTTTATGGAGAATTATGCGCTGTGAGACAATAAAATTCCCAAATCAATTAAGGAAAGTCTTGGCAAGCCTGTGAGCTTTAGCCATACTTCCCCACATTTTCTATGTAAATGAAAACCTAATTTCCCTACTTATCATACCAATTTGCTCAGATCAATGCATTGTCTCTCTGCTTGGGAGCAAGTCCCACTGTGTTTTGTATCCACAGCTAAGTTGCCATTATGATGCCCTACTTTGATTCCTCCCTTAAAAGGATCTCATCCTCACAGAGCTTCATTTCTTTTCAGTTCAAGCTGCTCCCACTGATTGTTTCAGAACTTCAGACAAAAAGTTGAATAGAAACTTAATAGCTAAAGATAAACTATTTTTGACATTCTGTGCTACTTCTTTGTCATTGAAGCAAAAAAAAATAAAAAATCATCAGCAGAGTCGAGTGCCTCTCTGGAGGAATAAAATAAAACAGTGAGAGCAATGCATGGCGTTGTACTTTCCAAACTTTTTCTTTGTAGTGTACTTCGACACAGGCAGGAGACAGTGTGACCTCTGCTCATAACATAGCTGTGAATATAAATCTAAAGCTCCGTTAATTGATGCCTGTAGCAAAAAGACAGAAAAACACTGCTGCTTTGACATGGGATTATTTTGTGACACTCCTGGATGAGTGCACCCCTGAGGAAATATGCCCTGCCAAACAGCCTCTCCTCTGCTTGACCAGATGCAGACTACAGCCCCTCCCGGCACCTGCAGGAAAGTGACACCATTACCTCTCCCTCAGTCTAATTGCATGGACACAACATTGGCAGTTGGGAAAACTGTTCCGAAGCCAAATTCAGCAGGAGAGGTAGCAGGGGCTTGATGCTCTGAAATTCGTTCTGACAGTCCCTGCCTGATTGACAGATTGATAAAGGTTGACTGTGGCCTCCGCTAGCAGCAGGTACACGGGCAGTTTGCCCCACCTCCATGGGCTCCAGGGAGGTTTGTTTTAGGAGAAGAAGTGGAAAACAGCTCAGGAAACATTTACTGTTGGATTTGAATCTGGTTTTAGCTGCTGGTGGTCAGGCAATTAAATATACACAGTGCAAAAACACAGCCTTATGCTGTTCTCAACCCACTTCTGCCTGCCTGCCTGCCTGCTTCGGCTCGATACATATGTATGAGTGTGAGCTCAGAAAGAGAGGAGAAAACTACCCATATATGTAACTATAACTTTTTTGAAAACAGGCTGTTAAAAAATGTCACAGTGTTTGTTTTACTGCAGTTTTGTTGGCTCAATAGCAACATTTCTCCCTTTTCTTTCATCTGTTTAAGAAACAAACTTGTGGCGCTAAAGTCACCTGACCTGCCATTCCCTTTCTGTACTCAGGCTGTAGCCTGAGTATTGAATTTAAGCCTGCTTATGCACTTGAACATAGAAAAAAGGGGTACCAGAGATCAATAAATGCACCTTCACTTGACAAATATGTTTGTTTTTTTATCAGTGAGGCTAGTGGAGGCAGAAGATACACTATTGATCCTGGAACACAGTGAATATCCTTCAGGAATAACAAACTTTCTTGGTATAACTTTGGTGAACATCGGGCGTATAAAAACACAGTGGTATCAGGGGTTTAGCACACCAAGATCTAGTGCAACCAAGCCTTACATCCTTGAACAAACAAATGATGAATAAAAATTGTTCCGGCACTGCAATGTCAACAGTTTTGCATTGTAATGAAGTGTGCAGAGGTAAATCTCGGATAGGAGCATATTGTCTTAGAATGACTGGCTCCAAATGCTCTGGATACTAAAACCTCTGATCCATGACGATTCATAAATTGGATTTTATTTTTTTACTCATGTACATCTCTCAATATGCACGTCCTTTGTCTGGGCGCCGACAAATAAAAAAGCGGGAGATGATTCCAGCCTGATCATCTTGTTTTTCTAAAAGGAAAGCAAAGAAAGAAAAAACATACAATTGAAGGTTGCCTCGGGTATCGTCTCTTTGAGGGGCATTGAGCCATTAAAGGCGAAAACAAGCATCAAGGAAGGAAGGAAAAAGGAGCCCTGGCACGACTAACAACATCATCACTCAGCCCACCCACCTACTTCTTACCCGCCTTTCACAGAGCATTGTCAAAATAACTGTCAGAAGTGTTTCATGCCTCCCAACTGCTGGAGAAAATGTTGGACTTTGTGGGAGGTGCTGTGTGCGAGGACAATAAAGAAAGAAACAATCTGGCATAACAGTTCAATTTGAAAATATCATTTATATGATGAACGGTGCACAACAGCAAGACTTAGCAACTCTTCTGTCCAAAAAAGACTCCATTTTAAAGGAGTGGAGGAATTTTGTGACGACAATCTGGCTGTAAACTCTTCTGATGGTCAGTGGCTGTATTTTCCTTCCATTTTCACTTTATTGGATTCCTTTCTTTTATCTACTATACCTTTATTTTGTGTTGATGATTTCCAATGAGAGGGGAAAATAGGCCATCCAATTCTTTTAATTCACCACACACTCTCTGCCTGTCATTTAATTGATAGATGCACACTCTTTCTTTTTCTCTCTCTCACTCCCTCTCTACAAAGCTATCCATTTATTTCCACTTCCATTACTCGGAGCTGAACGGTGAGTTTTTGAGATCAGTGCTGGGTATGTGGTGGCTAATGAATTGGGTGGACCACAGTGATTGCAGGAGCATCTGCCACTGCTATCTGAGTACACGCAGTGATACGTTGAGAGTGACAATGAAAGAGACGAGGAACTAAAAGCTACTGCTGCCTGACATTTTAAACTGTAGACACAGAGATCCATTTTTTCATGCATTAGCCCCATTTATTCCTTTGTTGGTGGCCATCTACTAATGTGAATTTATACCATGGTGTATATGACAGCTCTTAAGTTACATATTGGTTTCCATCTTTATTCACACGGCTGATTAAAACTGGAAAACTTAAGCTAGTTAGTATTATTGATGTGACTTCTCTTAGCTGGATCCCAGACATACGGTAGCAGGGCTGTGTTGGTGCAAGTGTGGCTCAAAGCACCCTGCCAGCAGCACTGAGGCATGTCATTAGAAGCACCCAATCAAGCCCAGACATAGAACTGTTGCTCAAGTGCCAGAGTTGTGGCCAGAGGCAAGGAAAAAACATAAACATTGGTCCTCCAGCAGGTATAGGAGCAGTTCAGGTTGGCTCAGCTGTGTTCTCTCAGAGTTGGAGGGGTGAGTCCAGTTTCTTATTTTTCTTCTTTTTTTTTTATTGGTTAAATTTAGACCAGTGTCCTACGCTGCAGATAGAATACTAATCAGGCCAGTGGCAAGCCAAAGAGAGAGCTGCAAGAGACTTTCACTCCCGTATTTCTCCTCCATTTCTACTGCATTAAAGCTTTCAGGCTTTCAGGATACTGTACTACGGATGTAACCTCAGCCATACGTCAAACTGCAGCTCAGAAATATATTGACTACATCTCACATAATTACGAGCAGCATTTGACACACCCAAAGCTTTTTAGTGTCACTTTAAAGTCACTTAACAGGACGCTGATTTTCACAACCGGACTATCCAAATAAAGTGTGACCCATTAAATGAATGTTTCATATGCATTTGAATAGGATCTATCCACGGCTCTGCAAACATTACCTATTATTTATTGCCCTGCTCACATACCCTGATTTTCCCCATCTTGCATTAGAGAGTGAATGCTTTTGTGCCCAATCACTCATTTGTTTGACTACATTAATTATTGAGTAGGTGCTGTATATTCACATACATAATTCAAGAGTTGGAGATGTAGATGGAAAATCAGCATTTTGTGTGTTTCTCAGTTGATCATATTTCATAATAAATGCTGTTTCATTCAAATATTCCTAAAGACCGCTGAAGTAGAAATCTTCCTGCAGCATTATAAAACACCTCTAAGTTTGTACCTCTAATATTTTTAAGGACATGTCAATCAATTGCATGTTTCAGGCTTTGATTTTTAATAACATACAGGGACACATGGATAATTCATGCTGCTGTAAGTGCTTGCGTGGGAAGCTTTCTTAGCAACTTATGAGGGGAGCAGGTCCGTGAGACTTTTACTGCCCATTTCTGACCAACATTTCTGTTCAACATCCATTACACATCTCTGCTCCAAAGATTACAAGCAAAGCCAGAGTAACATTTGTGGCTCATGGAGCCTCTTCTTTTTTTTTTTTGCTCTAGAAATTAGAGCACATGCCGAGTGAAACCACTAAGCAGAGCAGTGCTGAAATAAGAAACAGCTGTAACCGGGACACACTGGGTGAATATTTAGAGCAATGTACATATTTTAGCATGCCATTTCAGGTCAAAGCAGATCTTGCCGATGCTTGCGCTGATTAAACTCCAGATTTGAGGGCATGTGTGTGAAATTACAGTAGAGTAGCACAAAGTAAGTGCAGTCAACAATATGTTGTTTTTCTGTAATGAGACATGTGCCATCAAGGGGCATGGTCTCTGGCTGTTCACATCTCTATTTCCCAGTGTGTCTTTCTTGAATCATGCTCTCTTAGTCCTTGAGCTCCCCTGAGTCAAAGCAGACACTCCACTCTAGGTCAGAGTGCACCAGGAGAGAGCATCCAGACGTCAGTGCAACGTTAGCTTTTGTCTTGGAGAGGGAAGGTTAAAGACAAAGTTAAAAAAACGGAGAGACAAGGATGCATAAGATGAAGAAAGAAGAGGGAGTTTCATGGTACTTCATCATCTCCAGTGACAAATGCGCACAACGGAAAGCAAAGACCACAATGTCCACTCACAATCTGCAACCTTATCCAGCCGGCTGCCAGCTAGCGGTCACCTCGCAGACGTCTGGCCAAGCCCATCTATTAACCCAGAACAGCTGGCTCCTTCCCAACATCAACGACCGTGCTTTTAATTGCGCTTGTGTTGTGATGGGGTGTGTATGTGCTGCGATTACATTTACATTTTGATCATTACTAGAACGTCTCACTTCGCATGATCGCAGCTAAGGAAACACACTGTGACAATCTGTACAAAGAACACGTTTTTTCATCAAAAGAAAACAAAATTACCTTTAGGTCTGTAGTTTTGTCATACTCTAATAACCTTGACCCCGCTCCAACACACACATATACCTCAACTGCCGAAACCTGTCCATGCTGCAGAAAGCGGCAACATCTACATAATACAACAAAACTAATTTCCCTATCTCCTGCTGTTCTTGAGTTCTGAGAAGATGAAAATATTCATTGCTGTTGTCCTGAACACGGAATAATCATCGAGGATTTACGCTTCTTGCTTGTATCAAATTAATTGTGTATGGAGAGAGCAGGGTCGAGAGAATATCTCAAAGCAAAGGATTTCACCATGTCATCACAGAAATGCATAAAGTAAAACTATATTCCTTGTTTTCTTCTTTTTCATCACAGCAGAGTCCACGCAGCTGCTGTCTCCACTAGAATACACAATGAAGCGTGCAGATACTGTGCTGAATTACATATTCGCTAATTTTCAAGCTTGTCAGCACGGTGTGGAGAGGGATGGTATGCATTTACATTGAAACGGCTGTGCAAGCCAATATATGATGAGACTACTGCCTGAGGATTATCCCATTGCTTTGAAGTCTGCCTCAACACTTAAGTCACAATCTGAAACTTGACAGGATTTATTAAAGAAGTCCAGAATTAATAGTGTAAAGTAAATACTATGTATACTGATACATAAACTCACAGAGAAGGACTTGTGTTGCTTATAGGTTTCAGTTTGGATGTAATAAATAGAGCTGTGCTCATTCTTTTTGTTGTCGGGGATTCACATTTAAGCGACAGCACAGAGCTTAGGTGTCCCTCCAGTGTGTTGACAGGGTTCAGGTTTTCTTGTTTTGTTTGATACAGTCTCATTTGGTCTGGAGCCAGCACCTTCACAATTAAGGGTCAGCTTCATAAGAAACTTCCATATTCCAAATCAATATTCAGCTATGGTGTGCTTGAGCTCATATTTGGTAGTTCCTCAGTAATCTTTGTTAATGTTGCTATCACAGTCATTTTTATAATCCTGTTTTCATCGTTACATAGCTCTTTTAGTTTTTAGTCACATTCATTACATCATGTACATACAGCTTAAGTCTCGGTTGAGATACTTGGGTTAGTGTAATGGAGCCAATGATGATTCATTGCATCACTTGAGCACTGTTACTAACCCTGGTGATGAAGGATGTCTAAAGACAGTTCACAGGTTTGAATACATGAGGCAAAGAACTGCTCTGACACGATATGAGTTTTATAATCTTAATCCAAAGGACTAAAAAGGTTTAGCATGCTTACATAGGAGCAGCTCTGTATTGGTATAGTTTTCTATTGTTAGCCAAAAGTAGAGCTGCAGATTCTGCAAGTTCCCCCAAAGGTATTAGATAAGAAAAGCCAACTTGTCATGACTTCCTAAATAAAAAATGAAATCAGCAATTTTCCATTTGAAAATGGAAAAACTGAAAATGTCCATTCCACCACTTCAAATTAAAACTGGCAAGCTGTGTTTAGTATTTGGACCCTGAGGGAGCACAGACTCTAGATTGGTGTCAAGCTTCCAAGTCCTCCAAACTGAATGACAAAATCACTGCTCTCCAGAATGACACTTATGAGCACTTTCTAATCTGACAACCCCTTTCAACAGCACAACTTTCCACAGTGCTTTCCAAAACTGTTCATATTAATCTGTAATGATCCGTCGATGCAAATGTTACGTTTTTTTTTTAGATTTTGACACTTTAAGAACATAGTGATGATAAGTCTGTTCAAGTACCACTTTCTTAATGTTAGAGAAGCAGATTTGTTTTTGTTGAACTGAAACATGTCTTGAGGTTAGAGGATGTTTGTCAGTGCGGTTACAGTAATGACTGCATGATTAAGGTTAGGGAACGGCCACAGTGTGGACAGTGCTGTCCCCAAGTCCAGTGTTTTGTTGTGCTACTTGTCACTCCAAATGTCATCCCTCTGTGCATTTAGCTCTGTATCAACATCACCAGACTGTCTTAATTACAATTGCTGAATAGCAGCCAGAAAGCTTTGTCACTTCAACATAAACATCTTTTGGTTTTAGTTTGATGTATTTTCTCTCAGGCTTTCTGGAAACAACATCAGTGTTAAGATTACATCTATTCCAAATGACTGTGTCTTTGAAACAGTCATTACTACTGTACTACCACAAAACATAGGACTGTATTGAGCCAAGATGGAGAAGTCATGCTTAAAAAAAAGAAAGAAACATGCAAGAACAGCAGCGCCACCATGATAAGCAGAATGACCAAGTCATATTAAAGGATTGGACAGAGTGGAAATAAAACAGTGGAAATAGAAGAACATGCCACATTCATAAGCCCTGAAAAGGGAGGGGTTGACAGTAAACCCTGTAAATCCATTTGGTTTTTCAGACATGGAAGGAGAACGGAACTGACAATAGCTTGAGGGGCCAGTGCTCCATGGAGTGAATACCAGAGCGGAGGAGCGGAAAAATAAATAAAGAATGTGTCACCTAGTGGGAGGAGGCACCGAGGCAAGATCTGTCAGAACTCTGCTGCTGTCTGCAGATTAGATCTGGGGCTATTTAAAGAGGGAGAGCACGCCAAAGCCCCCCGACGCCAGTGTCCACACTGCACCCGCCACCACTCTGACATCATTGGCAGCCATCGCCTTGTGACAAAAAAACATGAAGCATAAATGATGGCTACAAAGGGGGTTGGGGAGGGGGACATTTCCCTGTGCCGTGACTGACCTGGTCACGTTGCACGTTCTCTACATCTGTGTAGATCCACCACATAAAAGCCAAGGTCACTGGAGAGGGAATTTGCCTGCTGATGTCACAGAGGCAGTCGGGGCTGCCGCACATTTTAAGGGTTACTGTTGGCCTATAAATAAAATCTTAATAACCCCGAGGTCAGACATATAAGCTGCTATCAGAATAATCACTGTTTCCCAACAGGATCAAAGTAGCAGGATGCAGTCTGGCAGTCAGACGGGTTTGGCGTGCGCTGTGTACATATCTCTTGTGTGTGTGTATGACAGCGTGTTTTTATTTGAGAGGGAAAAGAGAGCTAGTGATTGATGCATGTGTTTACGTGGGTGTATGAGTATCTGTCAGAAGATATGAGACTGGCTGTGTATGGGAGCGTGTGCACATATACTGTAGTTTAGTGGGTGCCAATTGTGGGTGTGTGTGATCTTGTGAGAGTGCATGTTGTTTTGCGTTTGTCTTCTGTCTTCTCACAGTAGATTGATTAGATAGAAGGCTGTTGGCTAGGCCCCTCTGTGTGTTTGGTCACATCACTCTGACAGTGTGTGATGTTTCTCTTCCCAAATGAAGCAACATTAGCCCAGTCATGTTTGCCTCCCAAACACGAACCAAGGATGATGAAGCTATGTGCACGACCGAACTGTAAGGCCTCATTTACCCTGTGATACCTCCTCTCTCTTCACTGCTCCCTCTTGCTTTTGCACTCCTGTCTCGCTCTCTTCCTCCAGGCTGCAGCAGACTGACTCTCTGCTACAGACTGAGTCATTCTAAGCCAGTCAGTTATCTCTCCATCCAGCCCCTCAGATTTCACCACTCCTTTTGTTGTCATCAATCAAAACTCGGCTCCCAGAGAGAGAGGGAGAAACCCTGAAAGGTGTCAAAACAGTGGCCAACTAGGAACTTGCACTTGTTGGTTGGTGCCGCATTTATGCATGGACACAGAATCCATGGATTATTAATAAGCCCTTTTTTCAAATGCTTCCATGAACCTTGAAGAATGGTATTTGGAAAGCAAGGAGCTTGCATCAGGGAGTGCAAAGATGAACACAGGTTATTGCATCATGCAGGCTTGCAAACAGGCAGTACAGTGAGACAGAGGGAGGCGATATGCTGGCAGGCTGAGCAAACAGGAGAAAGGGTCATGGAGGAGCGCAGCTGAAGACAATCAAGCAATGGAAGCTCAACCGAAGAGATCCTCACAAACGTTCCACGCAGATGGCTCGATGAAGCATCTGTACTCTACCTCTACCTGCTAATTACATGCTGTGCCTTACTTCACACTTTCTCCTCCTTGCCAATGCCAACCTTATTGAAAAGATGAATATGCTTTACATGAAACAATACATCTACATTCTTCACTCCTTCCAATTTGTGTCAAGACACAGTACAATGGGCTCACTGTTTATGGACCTGCAATTTAAGGTGTAAAAGTAGGAGATGAAGTGCGAGGAGAAAAGGAGAGAAAATTGCCTCTCCTGTCCTTCACCTTCCCTGTACATTGCTTATTTGTTTGTGGTAATTGGGCCTTTTAATGTCGCAGGAGAATGCAGGTAAAGAACCCTGCTGTGTTATGTGTTTTTACTAACAAGACAGCAGAGCAGGATGTAGCTGACGGGAAGAAATTTGATGGATGATGCCTGTAACAATAGGCTTTGTTTTTAGCTGGCCGCCATGCTCTCCATGTATATATCTACTTTATTACTAACTTAAAAGTTCAGAATCATTTATCCTGGAGTAATATCTGTTTCCTTATATCTGACCATACATCTCACTACTGCCTTAACCCTACTGTTTGCATAACCATACAATATATTCCTGTATCATTTTCTTGGTTCGCTCACACCTCACTGGTAAAATGCCTTCATCTCCAAACCCCAAACGCCTTATCCCATAATGGGGACAAAAACTGACAATACTTATTCCCAAAAAAAAGTGGTAGAATAATATTCATGGAAAGATAAAATACTGCTCCAGTTAACAGTTTTTTTTCCTCTCAGTTTGGTAAGATTTGTTTACTAGGCTCCTCTCCTCTTGCTGGAAGGGCTTGTATGAGTGAGGTAGCACTCTTCCACACACCACCATGTTTCTCTGCCAACTCTGCAACCTATAATTATCAAGACACGCACGCGCACGTGCATGCACACGCACAGACACACACGCACACACGCGCACAAACACACAAACACACACACAAACACAGATCTGAACACAATTTAAGAGAAACTTTGGGTGGGAAATATATTGTGCTGTTGCTCTGAGAGAAACACAAGTATTTTCAACAGAACTCCGGCGAGTAATCAATGTGTTTTTGAGCTTATGAGTAATATTTCAATATGTAATTAAAGCAGCAGATCCATGCACATTGACTAATTGTTCTCTGTATGAGACTGCTGTTGAAATCCATCCAGGAATGAGAGTGAGAGAGAAAAGAGAGGCGGTGCTGTGGCAGCATCTTAAATCGGGAGCTGTGCAATCACATCTGGATATTGATGACTTATTTCAAATTCAAAGGCTGCATTTTACATTGAAATTCTGTGTTAGTTCATTCTTGCTCTAAGAGGATCAAACTTTGGATGGAGCATAAATGAAAAGAGGATATGATGAATGCACAACAAGCACGGGAGGCCAGATTTAGCATTTTTAGGGCTAGAGAACATGAATTAGGGAGGTGGTGGTGTTTTTTGTTGTTGTTGTTGTATTCTTGTGTGCTTACTAAAATGTTAATTGACATTTTAGCATTGTGATCAATTTAATACATTTCTGTTAGCATTGATAAAGCTTTCAAAATGTGGAAATGTGGACCTTGCAAAAATGCAGGACGTGCATGACAAGGTTGCAAGTGCATGTTCTGCACTAGGAACCACAATTGCATTCTCTGGCTCAGAAATGCTTGTTCAATAATATAATACCAATAATAAGAACTTAGCCTTCTCCCCTCAGAGATAAGACTCTAATTGCTCTATTGATAACACATATATCCCACTGGTGGTCGGCAGCCGACATCTCACATCATAACAGATTCTGCCTCTTTCAACCCGGACTACAGAAAGATGAGCTAACGCCCAACACCTCCACCATCTGTCACCACCGGTCGCTGCAGCAAGTCTTTACCTCACACGTAGGTGCAGCATTTATTTCACAGCTCATCTCATTTCTGACTCGAAAACAGCCAAGCTAAAAATAGGCTAAGAGTTCAGATAATGACAAAGAAGGTCATTGCCGGCCTTGCTATCTCAGCAAGGACTGGCAAGGAGCTGGCCTTGCCAGTGTTCACCTCTATAGTTAGCGACAGCAGAGTGTTGGGAGGACTTAACCAGCACATTACAGCAAGATATGTTGACATGTGTCTGCCCTGATGATGGATTTCCCAAAGATATTTTTCAGTTTGCAACATTTTGGGTGCTGTTTAACAAGATGCAATGTGTGGGTGGATGGACAAGAGAGCATCTATAAATAGAGAAACTGGTGATAGTGAGGGAGTGATGGAGGCAGGTATGTGTGGCAGCCAGATGGTGCCTTGTGGGGAATGTCTCCCAGTGATTTTGTTTGCAAATAGGTCTCTGTAAAGTCGCCGGCTCCTTTCCTCTAAAATGCTCGCTGTTATAAGCAGGGCTTTAGGAACTGCCGTATCTGATAAAGGTGCTGCAGACTCAAAGATGTCCTGCCGCTTGCCAGAGAGAGAGTGGAAGTGACGCACTGTGACAGGTTTTGTCACTCTCTGAGGCGACCGCCCTACAGATTGTCACAGATAGAAATGGCAGAACCCTGGAAGCAATGACAAATTGTTTTTTTAGAAAAAGAAGTGGGAGAGCGAGACATGCCAATATCTTTGGCCTACTTCAGCAAGGTGTTGTGGAAGGATGGGAGAGCAGCATCACTCAGGATCTTTGTTGTCACTTCCATAAATGGTTGTGTAGATGTCACAACCCTCTGTGAATTGTGTTCTCTCCCTCTGCTGATAGAAACCTGAACAGAACACCTGCCTATATGCTTCAAGTATGCTGCAAGGACTACTGATTGTTATACAATTGAACAATAGCTTTGACTTGCATGAAAAGAGCAATTTATTTGAACGTGGAGATATTGCCTTTCGAACAAGCCGATGGCTGCGAAATGATAACTAAAACCGCACGTTCAAGATGTTACATTTGATATGACCGATGAGCTAAAATCTAAATATACCAAGTGCCTTTTTCAAATTAATAATATGCTATCCTTCTATTGATTTTATAGAACTCAATTAGAAATGTAATAAGGTAAATATTACTGTACATGCAGTATCTATGTGTTCTTGGGCATCAAAGTTGAAACCCAGCTCACCATTTGTGAAAGCAGTTCTTTTTTAAGCTGCATTCTTGTATACAAATAATGGAAGGTGCAACAGCCATGCAGGCTGTAAACTTTCGAAACTGAGTTTCAGATGTACCGTGCCACAAAACTAGCTGTGATGGTACTAGAGCAGGGTAATGGAAACCAAGAGCAGCACAACGCCGTAGAGAACGACAGGTTGCTGTTGGATGCTCTGGTGCTCTCAGCTCCCATGCAGACTGTGAATGCGACCGTCTAAACCACTCTCGAGTGAGATTTCAGTACAACCTCCCTTACTCCCATCCAGTGTGACTGGGTGTTGGACTGACAGCGCTGTCAGACTTATGCAGGCTGATGTAGGAGTTTCAGTGTGGGTGGCTGCTCTGCAGGTGAGCCGAACTGACACTAACTGTGCAGAGATTAAGTCGAGTCAGTGTATCGGTGTGAAGTGCCGACTGATTTAGGACAGACCAAATGGTTCTATTATAATGAAAAAAAAAGATACAGGAGGTGAGATTGTCTTTATGTCATTAAGAGAGCAATCCTCGATCTGCTCCACTGAGTGAGTGCAAGTGCGACATTGTGAGCACAGTGACTACAGCCAGGGTGATTTCACGGAGTTATGGGCACATTTTCTGGTTTGTAACTGTTAGCACTGCACTAGATAAAGCTCATTTGGGTGTAAAAGTTCAAACAAACATTTTATAAGTACACAATTCCAATCTCCGATTAAACTTTATTAGAGCAGCTACAGGGTGTAATCTTTAAAAGTATTCTCTACTCAGAGTTCTCTATCTCTCTCTCTCCAATCAACGGCTCGGGAGAAAAATTCTCAACCCTTCATACATGTCTTAGAACACAGGATTAATGATTTCTTATCCCTCTCTAATTGTGCAGGAACTGTTCTGTGGATATTTTAGCTCGGAGAGGTGTGTCTTTATGAGGCAGTATCAGTTTTTGTTATATTCTAAAAGTCAGCTACGCCTCTGGATAATGCATCACTTTAAATGAGACCTTATTATAGCATATCAGTTACTGTGGTAAGGTGAAATAGAGAGCTTATTTTGAACAGCTCCCTCCTCCAGACAGTGAGTCACATTCACAGGCCTGAGGGTGAAAATGCTTTGTTGATGAGGGGTCAGAACAGATCTGTAAAGCTAACAGACTGGCCACAAGTAAATGCTCGGTGCAACAACAGCATGAGGAATCTAAGAATAAGCACTATTCAGCAAACCATGGGAGTGCAGATGGACCATGATATTGGTCAACCATGGCAGGCGTTACTCCGTTAACCTAACTAACATTCGGCCTCTTGTGGCTTTTGATCATCACATCATTTTAACAAAACATAAAGAAGACGACATATAAAAGCATTAATTGTCAGGGCGCTTGTTGGCCTAGCAGCTTAAGCATGTGCCCCATGTTCCGAGGTTTTAGGTCTTATTGCAGCGGTTGCTGGTCCCCTTTCAGCCCCAGCCTTTTGCTGTATGTATCTCCCCACTCTGCTTCCCACATTTCTGGTCTCTGTTCAGCCATCTGAACTAAAAGAGGCAAAAATGCCACCCAAAACTACTTTTTTTTTCTCCATACGACAACTTACAAAAAGTGAGCCAGAGCAGAAGTGTGAAATGTCTTCTCACAAAATTGGGATTTTTTTTTCTCACTAAATTGGGATTTTAAAATCGCACAAATGTGCTTCTATTTGCTGCCATTCATACTAATTTGTGGGTTTAATCTCAAAATAATACTCTTCTCCTGCAGCTCAGTTTTTTTTCTTTTTCTATAATGGCCCTGATTCGCTGTTGTAGTGGTTGTCTTACTAACCACAGAGAGTTTTTTAAATGTCACATTGTATTATTCAACCTTGCTGCTGACCAGATGCATCTCTTCTTGGCCACCATCATCCAGCAGAATAATTCCCCATATGACTAAGCATTTCTCAAGTCAAGATTATTCTTCATTCAAGAGCAAATCAAAGACAAAGGAGATACAGCAAAAATGAAGTGGAATTTGACAATTCCTAAGGTCTCACAAGGTTAAAATAAATATAACATGCACAACAGTTTTCTTCCCCAGAGCCACAGTGTTTTAAGTTTAGAGTGGTAGATCCAGCTATATTTGGTTGGTAATGATATATGGGTTCACACAATAAAGAAAATGGGAGCATACTCCCATTAAGAAAAGCGCTGCAGGCTCAGGGAACCTAGAAATGCCAGTGGCATATTGATTGCTTGCCCTGTATTAATAGAGGGGTTAGCTGCTGCTTTCTCAGCCTGGACATTTTATCCCAAGTTGCAGCTAAAAAACAACAAGCAAAAATGAAAACTGACCTCTGGTTTTAACCAAATGCTCCCAAGTCGAATGGCCAATACTTGTATTCCATAGGAATGCACAGCAGGGAAAAGTTGACTTCTGAAAGGTCTGATGTTTCAGGCTTCAATTTCAAATATAAACTTAAAGTTTGTTCAAAATCTAATACAGTTGGAGCACTAACATTTATAGTAGTCTCAAAGAAAGCCTAAACAGCCACTGGCTGTGGCAGGTGTGACATTAAGTAGCTAACAATGATTATCTATTATCACATGTATATTTCTATGTGATAAAGTAAGATAAGACACTTTATTGCCATTGTATACCTACAACAGCACTCTGTGGTGATAATTAGCACAACAACAATAGAAAAAAAGTAGACAGAAAAATAAAAAACATGCAAGAAGATTTGCGTTATCAACTATAAGTATGCTTATATCTAGAGCAGAGCAAGTCCCTTAGCCAAACACATTGGTTTATCCCTGTTACAGCCTGGGAATGTTTTCTTAACCAGGGCAGTTAGTATTTGTTTAACATTGACTTTAAATAGGATAGACAATCTGCCCTCAATTCTGCCCATTGTGAGATTTGAAGCAAGAAGGCCGCCTCCACACTGACATATTGCGCTGGTGCAGCCAAGGCATGCAAAGTGACCTGTCTGATAGGATTCTTCTGCTAACGAAAACCCAAATTTAACTTACCAAGACAAAATGAGGGATCCCCTCAGGTCAGTAAAGTCCAAGGCAGAACAGATTCTTGGGGTAAGTTGAAGCTGACACTTAAGTAAAGTTAAATTTCCCTTGCCTTTCCTGCTTGACTCTGATGATCTTGCACAGAACTACAGGAGCCTGCAATTCTATTCAGAGCTGTCAATCAACCATCTTTTTACAATCAAATAACTAATTAAAACTAAAGCTTTCAGAAAAATGAGCACTTGGATATAAATCAGCATGATAAGGACTAGCTAGAATGACAGAAAGCATGTTTGAGGAAAATTTATTTGACATGCTTTTCAATTTTATAGTTTGACCTCTGTTCCGTCTGTTAACATGGGGGAGGCGGGGTTTATGACCTACAATGTAGCCAGTCAGCAGAGGGAGCTCTAAATCTTTTGGCTTCATAGTCGGCAAACGCTTATGGCTTCCACTCTAATATACAGTCTATGGTGTACACAGCAGATTTATACTTCCTGATGTTGACATGCTGCTGATGAGGATGTCTTATTCCATCAGGGTATCAGGGATGTATGTAAACAAGTACAGAGGCGACACAGTAAACCAGTGCAGCTGTCACAAAGTTGCAGACGTTTTAATAAGAGGATGAACATTTTGACTAGATTTGTTAAAATTGATACACTTGTAGCACATGGAGCAAGCTGCAGATGATGGGCATATGTTGAGTCTTTTAACCACTCATGGGGTGTGTATGGCTTTTTTTGACTACCATACAGTGCCTATACCTGTCTCACTTCTACAAAGGCTTTCCCTGCTTATCACATAAAACCTGAACATACAAGTGTTTCTATTTTTTTTTTGACCCTGCCTGGAAACCACCATCATTGGTTTTCCAAATGTTAAAAACAACCACTGTCCATGTTTTCTTGACAAATGACCTTTATAGGTTATGAAACTAATCAGTGCACACACTGCATGGTAGAGGTAAAAGTAGTGTGGAGCTTTAATCGCAGCCTCAAAAGGGCTTGAGAACAGGTAAGTGGAGGATAGTTGATGAAGTACCTTTCTTTGAGGACATATTTTAGTCTCCTACAAGCAACTCATGCTGTACTCTTAGACACTTTCATTAACTTTAGCCTTACCTTTTTCCACAGTTTGAGAAATTCCATGCGATTGATTAAATAGAGTTGAGTTTCTGCAAAGTAATTAAATACATACCTATTCCTGAATAACCTATGTTGTAGTTTAATTTTTAGTGATGGAGTCAGTCATGCCCGAGCTGATCAGAAAACTCCAAATTCAGAAGGAATTTAAGGAAATGATGCATGTTTTTCAGCTTCAAGTCTTTCTGCGAAGCTCCTAATGTGGTGTGTTTTCTGTTACTGCTGTTCAATAATTGTAAGTTTGATGACTTCAGACTTAATTCAACACATTTATTTGGCCGCGGTGCGAACAGATACACCTGTTGTTCTGTTCTACATTTGAGGAAGTAGTTTTATCGAGTGTTTGATGCAGGTCAGATGAGCATTTTCTGTTACCCTGGTAATCAAAGGTCACAAAACTGACGAGAGCTTAAGTATTGCAGTTTAAACTGTACACCTGAAGCTGCATTAACTTTGACGTATTTGTCCGTGATAAATTGGACAGCAGTAATCCAGTCTTCCCACTATTTCCAAGTGCTTAATCAGGCAGGATTACTGTTAGGTCTCTATGAGATATAGGAAAAAAGGAAAAAAGCGTCATTAGATAACTTTTGTAGTTATTTGGTGCTATAAAGATTACATTGCTGGTCTTTAAAATAGTCATATGGGTTGTTTCAGCCCCCAAATAATGTAATATTCATACATGACCTAAACTGCTGGTATGAAAATATGGTTTCACAGTTCTGTTGATACCTTTTGAAACAAATATAGTTTGAGCTTTATATTTTCTGATTAAAATTTCAACAACCTCTTTGGTCTTTGAGGGGTTTTTGTAGAAGTTAGTAAAAGTCCAGCCTTAGTTCTTTTTGCACTGCAGTAGTGAGCAGTACTGCTTGATGAAAACCTACAGTGATAGCATGAACCAGGGATGTTACTGTTTCACAACTAAACTTTGAAATGTCACTTAAACAAATTATTAATATTTGTATTACTGTAGGCCCAAAATTCCAATCAAGTGCCATCTTGCTATCTGCCACTATCCATGGCTGTACCTCCGGTTGGTGGCAACTGTCATAATGCTGTAATGCTCTATAACTCAAATGTAAACATGCACAGATGGCAGGTGTTATCTCATAGAACGGCACGGTTTAGCAGTATTTTGATTTAGAAAATGGAGATAAAGTTGTACATTAGCTGTGTTTAGTAAACTGGCATAAAACCACTCCACCAAAGCAAGGCGCAACCAGCACAGGCATGTGGACATTAACTTGCAAGGAGGGCTGAAGCTCTGCATTCATTAGCTGCACTCACTGTTTGGCTGCAGATTCTGTGATCCTGTATTTAGCCATGTTAAAAAAGGAGTGCACAAATTAAACAACTATGAAATTAGTCACCTCGGTGCATCCCTAGTATGAGCATTTTACAGGGAAAGCTGACACAGACACTGACTCAACCAGCTACCAGGCACCATAAGTAATGTAGACAAATCAAGCAACGGAGCCTTGCTATATTTTTTTAAATCTTGAACTTGTGTCTTCATGTTTGCAGGAGCTGTGATTTGGTAACACAGGTGACTGATGTCAACAACTGAAAACAATCTGGAGACAGTCATGGATGACACTGGTGTGATTACCACCAACCTCAGCTGTATGGCAGAGTTGTTAGCTTTTACACATCACATATCTGATCCTCCATAAACACAGTTCTAATTCACATCTCCTCCCTTTCACCAGCACAGAGCTACTACTTCAGACTGCAGAATCTTGTAGGGTAAAACAGTAAAAACATGTTGTACTCTGATAAAAACTTTAAGCCTTTGGGGTTCCTCTTTTGCACCTTGGTGTGTTTTTTGAGATTTCAGGGGATGTAGAAATCCATTTACACTTCTGGAATTGTGAAATAACACCCCGTACTCCTGCATGGAAACTGTCATTAGGCAACATTATCTGTCCCGAACCCAAGGATGCAGACAGTGAAAGGAGCTACAACAGGAATTTGGAATGAGGGATTTTTTTAATTACAAAAAGAGAGCAGGTGATAGCTTTTGCATGGTAACTGTGGACATGAGTCATTTCTCACACAACCATAAATAGAATGCTCAGTCGTGTTGGCTGAAGGGAGTAAACACTGCAAAATATTTTGCTGAGTGCAAGGTTTGCAGTTTCATCCTCACTTAATGATAGAGGCATTGATGGCTGTGTGTGACTGTGTATGAGTGATAATGTGACTGAATGAGAGTGAGGTGCAAATCAACTCATGACGTTGTAGTAAAAAAAAAAAGAAGAGTTTTATGGGAGGCTATATTTTTCAAGGATATGAATATGTTCCTGGTAGATACAAAAGTGGAACAAAGCTGACAATGAGATCCTAAAAAGCTGCGTACGTTAAATGTGGGAATAACTTTGGACGAAGAAGATTAGTTTCCTGCCAATCAGTCTTGTGGCTGCTGCCTGGCTGTCTCCCCTGCGTCAACTCTTGGTCCTTCCATCCACTTTTCATCTACTTTCTTATGTTTTCCTCTTTGATAAAATTTGAATTAAAGATGTATGACATGCAAATGTGTACAGTCGAACTTATAGATGTTTGCTTAAACAAGACTAACATACAGATCAATTTTTGAACACTTGTGTAACACTATCTGCAGCTGCATGTACCAAAGACCCAGAATGTGTCACAATTTGCCCCATTAAGCATCTTAATGAAGCCTTAAATGCTAACTTAAGGTTTCATTTGTAGCAAAATGTGAAAAAATTAAAATTACAGGTTGCAAATTGCCCAATTTTTGATTCTTAGATTCTGTCAGTTTCATTCCCATGAGAACCAAATGATTTCAAAGTGTAAAATGACTGACTATTTGAACAATTATTGCTGCTACTTTCTCTTTTTAAGCTGCTGCTGCTGCTTCTTTTATAGGTCAGCACTTGCCTACAACAATACAAGGCCAATACACAGCCTATATTTCAAAAGCTCTCAAAGCTATTATTGTACGACATGTATACGCTTATTTTCTGTCACTTTTTCTTGACTACACAAAGGACACAAACATATAAACAGGTTGTGAGTCAAATCAGTGATACTCACAGTGGGAGTTACTGACTTTTTCCTGTTTTAGTAAGAAGTATGTGAGGCATTGTCATTATAACTAATTAATTAGCCACTTAGCTGTGGAACTGTCCTCTGCATTTTATTTCTCACCCAGTGTGGACTTGCTGCTTATCAGCTTACTGGTTTGGCCTATAGACAAACTGGCAGTGTGAAGTGTCAGGGTGAGGGATTTACTGCTGGATTGGGCTGAGCTGCTTCCTGTAGTGTCGTAGTCTCCCCTGCCAGAGAGATTCTCAGCTTCTTTTTTTTTTCACTACAGGTCAACTACGCTTACTCTACAACCCACCACACACAAACAACCACACACAACCACATACAACCATACAACCATACAACCATACAACCATACAACCACACACACAACCATACAACTACACATACAACCATACAACCATACACGCACACGCACACGCACACGCACACGCACACGCACACACACACACACACACACACACACACACACACACACACACACACACAGATATAAACTTACACATCTTTTTCACCATCTGACCACCTGCTATCACTGTAGGCTTTTAACAGAGAGACGCCATGCTGTTAATGAAAACTCAAAGAAATCATTAAAAAGAGTCTGTGTGGCCCAGCTGCACTCACTCATAAACACATCTTCTTTTCCCCTCACATGTGCCCAGCGTGACCTGGCAGTGCTCAAGCCTAATCCTGTGTGCTATCTCAGGGAAGCAGACAGACTGAGGAGCCCTGTAGCATGGTGCTAGTTCCGTCTTTTTCTGGTCATTACCAGCACAGGGCCTCTCAACATGGACAGAAGCAATGAAGGAGAACCTCAATAAATGATCAGTGTGCTCTGCCAGAACTAACTCGTGCTGCATCTGCTGCCTCCATGTTGCTAGGGTTCCCATCTTGCTCCTTTGCTGATTGTACAGCCCATAACCTTTCCAGCATAATATTATAAACCTTCTGAATTTGCCATGCAGCAGGTGGACACGTGTGTCTAATGACCCAAACTTGGCTAAGAAGTGGTTGATTTCCCAGGCTTCGAGGACAGCAGAAGCCCACCTCTTCTGAAGCCCCAAAGGGATAAAAATGAGACCCATTTTGCGGTGAAGTTTGTAATGATGCTTTTGATTAGTGGGTTGTCAGGAGGTATTGGCCCTACGCTCATCACAGCGTTGTTTAGCACTTTGAGGCCTCCATAAAGATGAGGGTTTTTTTCAGAAAAGATGAAAAAGCGCGGGGCATGTGCCTAATGAAGTCTCAGGCTTATAGCCCCTCTCATGACAGGGTAATTACACCAAATGCTCCCAGCCAACACTTCAAAGGACACTTCATTCCTGTGCCAACACCATGCAACAGATCTCACCAATCAAGATGGCCTGACCTAAATCAGGTCCCCCTGGCTTGACTCCCGCCCACAGACCCGCTGGACCTACGCAAAGCCAGCAGCCACACTATGTGTAATCGAGGAATGCAATAAGAAAAACGAAGGAAATCTTTTGTGATGCTGTTGGGGAAACATACTGATGAGGTAGTCCCATTGTATGTATGATAATGTCCGGAGAGTATATACATAGCAGTGGTGCTGAGCGTCCTCTGTAACACTGTGCAAACCATCAGCTGAGTGGCCTTGCATGTGATGTTTAAAGGGACAAATAAAGGTCATAAATGATGCATGAATTCTTCTTCTTTGAATTTTTACATGAAATCTCTATGATGAATATGAACACTCACTTCCTATAATCTTGAAATAGGGGTCCCTATGATGTGGTCGATGTCATTGCAGTAACAGTATTAAATGGAGATTCCAGAATACAAAGGAAAGAGTATAAATGTAAGTTCAGATATTTCAACACTTCCCTGAGTATTATCAATTTCTCTACTCTCCATGGACGCACTCTAAATAATCGTATTTTTTGACTAAAAATGTCCAAATATTCTGCTTTTGTGTCGGTATTTGTACCAGAATTAGTCAGAGCCCCTTCCTCCTGCCCTGAACTATCATTATAATGAAGCCCAAGCTTTAAAGCCAACAGTGCTGAGCAGATATCACAACATTCTGCATGTCGTTCTTATTCAGCATGGTAATATTAGATATATAACAAGAAATACAAATACCCTCAAAATGCGGTTTTATCCAGCAGTAAATGAGATCTCTAGAAGACATTTTACAGGTTTATGAGTCACTGGATAATTTTTCTGGCGAATCCAGCAAATATATTCTCCTTGAGTAAGTCAGGAATGATAAATTAGCTTCTGGGGGATAAGATAAACCATATCACCACAATGTGAGTGGCTTGGTTGCTTACCCTCCTCACGTCTCGAGGAGAACTAAATTGAGCATGGGGTAAAGAGTTAGGAGGAAGTGAGAAACTGCAGGAGCAAACAGCATTAAAACAATATTACGAACGTTGTACTTAAGAAGCCAGCATGCCAGGCTATTGTGATAATTGCTGCGACTTCCTAACTGGTATAAACCGCTTCCAGCGCAGGAAGTGCTGCACTGGGGCAGGATGGAAATCTACTGTGACATGTTGAGAAAGAAATAACACTTAGAAGTGTCTGAATGGCTCCAATGAACACATTTTAGTTGTTCCCATGAAAAAAGCATAGCCATGTTTGACACTGGATGCTACATAATTAACAAACAGGAACAGAAAAATTCTCTCAGTCTTTCTACCAAAATGACTCCTGGAAGATTGGGTGGCACAGGAACAGATGGAGAGAGGCCACTCGAACACAGTGTAATGAAGCGATACACAGAAAAAATCACTCATACAGTGTGCATTTCAAATGAACCCAGTGAGGGTGTTATGTCTCATTTATTTTGGGAACTCACACCTGATGTATTTTTTACATATGTGCTGCATTGCTACAAATGCCTTAGTTCAGAGACATTTTTATCTGCTGATAATACTACAATATGTGACTCTGGACAAACTGTAACTGATTGCATGTCAATACAAGCCTTCTCTGTTAAACACCTGTTTCCGGTTCAACAGTGAGAAGAACATGTGGTGAATAATCTGCTTCATCAGATGCAATTTAACACCCACATTTATGAAATTTGGAACTTTCCTCAGCCTTTCATTTCAATAACACATTAAAACTTTACAAGCAGAATATCTACTGCCACAAGCACTACTACTACTTTAATGTTCTAGTACATTTTCAATCAGCAACAGAAGAGGACAGGCGCTCCCTTGGGGGAAAAAAGAAACCAGTACCCTCTCATAATAAATAAATCATGATACCTGCTGCAGCTGAATGTAAGAGAGAAGGACTCTTGTAATGACGGTGGACAGTACTGGATCTATTTCCCAAATCACCACTCCACCTGGGAGAGGCTCTACAGAGAGTTTTTACATTACTGACCATCACTCTGTGTTAGATTACCCTTGCCTGTCTTTTCCATCACTGTACCTTTCTGTCACAGACAAGGCACCAAGTGGCCTCTTTCACTCTGACCCTCAATTACCCCGGCCCAATCATCTCAGACAGGTGTTGAGGTACAGTAATAAACCCCCGCCTGATGCTGCCGAGGTGGCCTCTCCTTTAAAGCACCTCTGAGAGCTCTGAAATGACTCAACCCGGTGTTGATCAGGTGCTGTGACCACAGTTGACTCGAAGCTGCCATCTGATAAAGTGCAGTAAGAAATAAAAAAAATTAACAATACTACTTGAAGCTCTAAGCTACATAAACCAGATCTGACGTGTGTCGCCTTACCAAGGTGATCCTGCTTCAAGGGGGGGGGGGGGGGGGACCCAGTATGTGCTTATTGCTGTAATTTGTGTGCTAATCTTTCATACACAAAATGATAGATATTGTTTTATGCATTATTGGGGCTTTTAGTAGCTTTCACCAAACAACATTTACAGTAAAGAAAGTGAGTTAAGCTGTTAGCGGAGGCATCGAGGGAAAAATAAAGACTAAAGATAAACTCCAATCCTCAGCACTTATATCCAAACTATACATTACTGCTTAACTGTGTTGCAAATGGAGTCTTTTCAGTCACAAGGATATGCCATCACTGGATCATAAACTTTGTGGAGCGAGAGCATCATAAAGTCTAAGAGGGATACACAGCCTAACTCTCAGATGGATCAGATTTTTACATTTCAATAACAAAAGTCTGCATTCCTGGCATTTTTTATACAACCCAATCCCTAAAAAGTCAGGATGCTGTGTTAAATGTTAATAAAAACAGATGTTGGTAGTTTGACAGGACTGGCTGAATTTCTTGCTACTCCATAGACATAAGTTAGTAACAACAAGCGACTGGCCAGCTAGGACCAAGCCGGTAGATGGCAAACAATGACAGGAGGTGATTTGCTGTGCGTAAACTAGCTACTGGTGGAACAACAAAAAAAAAAAGAAAGGTTTTAAAGTATATTTTTGGACTTTTCAAATCAACAAAAATTATGGGATTCAACCCTTGGCTCCTTGATTCCCAATTGGAATAGAGCTAAAGCTATCTTAATGACTTTCAGGATATATTAGTTTGTTTGGTGCCAATGTCCCTCAGTGTGTTTTCCGCCACACACTGTTCCTCTGACAGATGTGACTTGTATTTAGGACCATTTATGGTCCATAACACTGGGAACATTAGTCTGTTGCTTATATTGGTTGTGAGTACTGGACTTATTCTGTTCACTTGCCCTATGTTGATTGAATCTTCCACTCTTAAATAGCATGTTCTATAGTAGTCTCATAATGGGACTCACAGTGGTATAATGACAAAAAGACACGTGGAGTCTTTTTCATTGGTATATGATGTGTAAAAGGCTTCTTGTAAATTTACTGTCATACTTTTGCCATTCTTTGATTTTCATATGGCATTTTTCAATTTTAAACACAGTGTGTCATTGTTAATGACTGATTCCTGATGGGTTCATTCATCCTTTGTGCTAAAGCAATCTGTTCCTCCAATTCACTCCACAGCTCCTTCATCACACATCCTCCGACTTGAAGGAAAAGCAGGGACTAGTGTTCATTGTTGCTGCATAGAGCATGTGCTGCATTGTGACCTAGAAAGATTCAGCAGAACCCTTTGAGCTGAGACACTTATCAAGCTAAATTAGCCTACATACCACAGGCAGGGGTCAGGCGAAACCAACAGTGGAGGCTGGCACAGCTTACAGCCAGCACATGAATTATATGAATTTTAAGTTGGAAAATAAGCAGGGGCATAAAGCACTGCACCAACATTTCAGGTTTAATAGAATGAACTCAGTGATTAATAAAGATCAATATTGCTTTTCCTGAACAGGTCAAACTGTAGTGTTGGGTTGAAACATCTTTGGGTACAAAATAATGGGATTTATCTAAACATCTGATTGCCTCATGTATTTCACAAGCCAGCCATGACAACCAACACTGAGTGATGATTTCTTAACACATCTATTAAATTAAGTCTCTCACTTCGGTTCAGGTGAACAAAGCTATTCAACCTCCTCCAGGTTTGAAAAATGTCTTACATTAACAACTCCATGAGAGTAAAAAGTCGACAAATCACACAGCAAACACGTTGAGTAATTCAAGGATTAGAGGATTCATACAGTCCAATTCCCTCTGGGCAGTCTGCCAATAGAGAAGCATGGTCCAGGTATTCACGTAGTGTACGACAACACAATTGGCAGAAGCTCACTGCCATGCATGCAGACATTCACAGACAGGTAGGTTGACTTAATGGTATAAAACATCTCTGGGGAAAGGATTCAGGAGTTATAAAATGAAGCAGAGAGGAGAACAGCCTGAAAGCCAGCCTGCAAACTGTCTGAATTTTATAGCTGGTGTAAGTCAGTTCTTATTTTTAATTCAAGGATTTTGTGAGCAAATTTAAGTGTGACTCTCATATCATCATAAGATATTTGTGCAAGATCATCAAGCTCGTGGATGTCAGTTGCCTTGTTTGCAGTGTAGAGCATTGGTTAGCACATGAGCAGAGCAGTACTCGCTCAGAATGTTATGAGGATGTTTGCATTTACAGTCAGAGACTCACAATTCTCTTTCAAAGCTAGGCTCAGAATGACTAGGGGATTTGCGTTGTTGATAAGCTTTACTCATTTGTAGGAATAAAGCAGAGTAATAACATGGAAAATAATTATGGAGGCAGAAAGAAGGATCATGTTCCACAAATCTCAGGGTAGAAGTACACTTTCCCTGCTATTCAACTGCAATTATGTTGCAAACTCACATGCACATGTTATGAAAAAAAACATCTTTGCAGGTTCAAACTATGAGGCGTAATTGCTGTATGGCTGGTGGGGGAAAGTATCATTTACAAACTGCAGAATGCTGAGTGTTTTCATTTTACAATAGATTGTTGTTGAGAGCAGAACATGCTGATTGAAGGTGCAGAAATGTCAAGCATAGAGGGCTTGGATTCTAGGTGTTGCCAGCAAACCAGTGTGATTTCAGCTGAAGGGCTTTCTATTCATCAAACACTCAATGCTGTGGCTGCTGATGACAGGGGGATTGGGGTTAATTTTGAAGTATCAATAGATGAAATGCTTTCATGTGACACATTTCTGTGCAGGGAGGTGAGTGTGTTTTGTTTGACATGGATGGTACAATAGCAACTGAATTCAATACACCCCTTAGTAAAAGATTCAAAATCAGTGTGAAGTGTTTGTGCCATAAAGCTAAATGTCTGTGTAGTGTCATCTCATACATCTAGTTAGCTGGAGTGCATCATCAAGGCAAACTGAATCAGCTACTGGACTGAGGATGTATCACTTACACCAGTCATCTCAGAGTCTTCTTCCAGCTCCTCTCTCTCAGAAATGAAGAAGACTCTTTGTGGAGTCGTGACACATCTTCAATGCTACAGCCACATTCCAGTGGGTATTTACTTTTGTCTTGATGCAGCATAAACTAATTAACAACACCTGTCCAGAGAGGCCTCTGTGTAAATAAAAACGATTTTTAAAACCATGAACCACGTTGAGGAGTTATGGATGAAAAGTAGCGCATTGGTAAGTCATAAAGGTAAATACAGATGTATTAGCAGCTGTGAATAAATCAAAGTTTCTGTTAAACCTGCCTGTGGGGGGTAGATCAGTGGATGTAAAGCATCTGTGAATTTAATCTAACTTCGTATCAGGTGAGCTGTCACAGAGATTTATTTAAAAGTGAGCTCAAGAATTAGCACTTTCAGCTTAGTTTCTTCTTTCCACACTTTTTTTTGGCTGCTGATCAGAGTAATAAGGCCAGCTTTTCTTACAGGAGCCTTGTGATCATTTCTTGAGAGTGAATGAAAGCTGTGTAAACATTTAGTGTTACTCACCTCATGTGTAAGTCACATCTGGAGTCTGTAGGTAGTTTGATCTTGCTTCTCTACATTTTACCAGCATGTAGTCTTCTTCTTCAATGCCTATAATTGCACATTGCAGCATATCTTCACTTCACACCGCTACTGTGATTACAAAAATAATATGAAACCATTAATAGAACTATCTAATGCTTCACCTACTTAACATGCATAATTCAACAAAAATATACCCATCATCAAAGGAAGGCTGCTAGAGGTCAACAACTCTTCAGGGCAACCTCTCAGTAATGAAATTCAAGTGCAACAAACTTTTCTTTTAATGTGCTACAAATGTTGTTTTAATGTCAAATCTAAATGATAGCATACAGATTATCAAGTGTCCTCATGGTGGATTGAGGCCTTGTTCACAAAAGAATGGCTCCATAAAAAACGGGAAAGTCTTTCCATTGCTTTTTTAAAAGAAATATGGGTTCACTCGCCGGCGCAAAAATGACAGAAAACACTCCAGTATGCATGCCAGACCAGTAGATGGTGATAATACCATTCACAGCACATAAAACCATTCTTCGACAGAGTGGTGAGTAAAAACAAACAAGAAGACGATGGAGAATGCTTGCTTGAAAACCAGCTAATGTTGTCTCGAGAAGTGTTTATAAACTCAGCAGTCAGCAACTCAGCTCCTTAGTCCTTGCCCGTGCATGGCTATTTGACTGGGAACATAATGTGCATGTGTGAAGGGGGTCGTGATGTCACTGTTTTCAGAGGATTTGCATATCGCTCGTTTACATGGCGATGTAAGGGTTGTGTTTTCAAATTGTTTTTATTCTTGACCCATTTTCAAAAGTTTGTTTTTTTCAGTCACCCAAAATGCTGTGTCCGTGTCAATGAACAGCCAAAATGCAACAATAGTTTACCATTGTCTATTTAAAAAGGTTTCCATGTAAACAGCCAAAGATGAGATAAGACAGAGTCTTGTACTGTATTATGGGACTGGGTCTGATCATAACTTGATGTTGGGTCTTTGTAAATAATATAAACAAATAGTACGGTCTAGACCTGCTCTTCTTTGTAAAGCATCTTGAGAGAACATTTGTTGTGAATTGGCGCTATGCAAATAAAGATTGATAGATTGATTGATGATAATTCTACCAATTGTCTCACATACAGAAACTCAGTCATTAAATGCTTTAAATGATACTTCCATTGCCAAATACCACTGTGAAATTTGCTTGGACTTCAATGAAAAAAGCATTAAAGTTGTCAGAGGTTGCACTGGTGATGCCAATGTGGACACAAAAATGTCCCTCATCTGGGACTTTGGTAGTAACAACACTAAGAGTGAACAGCCATGCCAGCAGCTCTGTGAGTCTCTGCTTAAGCACCTTCATGCTTTTGGAGCTAAATGCTTACGTCAGCTTTCTGATACTATAACAGTACAATCTTACTTGCTGAGCTTTGATAGATATAAAGTCTTAATTGTTTGGCATGCCAGCATTTGGTATTCAGCATTAAACTCCAAATATCCGTCGGAATGAAGGTAGTGTCATTAGATAAGCATTTAATTAATCATAAACCAAAGTATAATTGGTAATGTA
Source organism: Notolabrus celidotus (assembly GCF_009762535.1). Taxonomy (NCBI): domain Eukaryota; kingdom Metazoa; phylum Chordata; class Actinopteri; order Labriformes; family Labridae; genus Notolabrus; species Notolabrus celidotus. The sequence goes on from NC_048274.1 coordinate 28,134,323, forward strand.
AAGCTTACGATATCTCTTTATGGGCAGTGAAGGGAGGGATAGCCAAAGTTTTACAATTCATTCTGTGGAGGGATGAGAACGTCTGTAGTACCAAATTCTACAGCAGTCCGACTTGCCAAGAATTGTCTTAAGGAGATCATTAAGGTTAGACAGATTTATTCTATGGGGAACATCAATGTCTGTATTACACTTTTATGGCACTTCTGAAGGTTCAGGTATGTCAGTACTGGACTAAGGGTTGGACTGTCTGACCACAGACCCACTTTGTCAAGCAAAGCGCACTGCCGCATTTGAGGCTAAAGGTAAATACATAAAACTATCTGGACCTGAATGTAATCTTTCCATATCTAAGCAGTTTTCCCTCTCCCTTTGTCTCTTTTTTTTTGCAGGTGGTGGGTCAGATTGATAAAACTAACATACCGACTTTGACTTTGACTGGAGCCACGATGACTGGACGGTGGCCACAGCCAGCAGCACGTCCAGCAGTGAGCGGGGTTTGGGAGAGGCCTTCAGACTTGACTTCCTCAATGCAGATGTGCTTCTGACAGCTGGGAGTTCTGCAGCTACCTGGAGGCTGCTGGAGCTACGGCCCGCAGACCTGGCGAGCAACCAGGAGACCTACGACCAGAGCTGGGCGGTGGTACCATCCCCACCCAGACCCAGACCCCCACCCCGCCCCCCACCACTGCCTCGGTCTACTCCCAGATGAACGGTGGGCTGCCCATCCCCAATGGGCGCGCGCATTATTACTCCGGATTCATCCAGTGAGGAGGCCAGCAGCTCCACGCACAGCCACAAGACTTCCCGAACCTCTGGCACAAGAGAAAGAGTCCGCTTCAGTGACAAAATTCTGTACCATGCATTGTGCTGTGATGATGACGAAGAGGAGGAGGATCAAGAGGAATTACAGGAGGACAAGAGTGGCTGTGCTAACGCCGGAAAGCGATAGTGAACCCAGTCCCCTGTCAGGCTCAGTCGCCCCGAAACGTTCTTCCTCGAGCACTCACTCCTCCATAACTGTCTGGACCCTTCCTATGTCTCCTTGCCAGCAAAGGGGACAACAGGAGCTCACACACTTCCAAGGAAAGGTCTCTTAAACCCCAGCTGCCGCAAAAAACTGTTACGAAATAGCAGCACGCAAACTGTCTCTGACAAGAGCACCCAAACTGTACTGCCCTATATTCCAACCAACAGAAACAAAGACCACTGAGAGAGCCCTAAGTTTATCATAATTCTCATGAAGAGGACTGTGCATTATTTAATATTAAATACATAGCTCATAGATTAATACACAAATAAATTAATTACTAAATAAATAAATGATATATGGGAAATCACTCGACTACCTAAAGTTTTTCTGAGGCTCAGGGAAAACTCGATGGAATGAAGCATTAAGATGAAAGTTACTGGTGGACCAAAAGGTTAGTGCCTGTTCTACTGTTTAAAAAAAGAAACAAAACAACATTGAATGGCTCCCTTATGTGTTTAAACTTGAAACAATGACAGAGATTATAAAAGCAATCATTTTTATTACAACATTTGAAGTGTTCAAAATTGGAAGTGAGGTCCTTTCTGCTCCTGATACAACAGTACAAGTTACAAAAAAAGAAAACGCTTGTTCTTATAATGTGGAAACAAAACGCTGCACATCTGTACTCTGAATCTGTATAAACATTGTCTTTTTTCATGTTCCAGTTATTTCAAATGTCAAGGGGATTGTTTCTTTCAGCTGGGTAATGTATCTAGATGCACATGTCAAGCCTCTTCCTCTCTTTGATGTCAACAAACAACTTTGAGCCAAGAGCCAGGGAACAACATTACTAACCTGCCCTTGATTTTTATAAATCATTTCAATGTGATATCTTCTTTGTATGCTGTAGACACACAAACACACACACAGATACAGAAAAAGAAAGTGGCAGCCAGAAAAACACACATACATAAAGTGTGAGTATTTGCGGTCTACAAAGGCGACATTTCAGTTATTTTCTTTCTTCTTCTTTTCCCCTGCCTTGCTATGACGTCATTAGAGATACGATCGGAGCTTAACAGCAGTCTACAAAAACAGTGCTAAAGGTTTTGTCTCTCTATTCAGTCTCCCAGTGGGGAATTGAACTCAGTAGAGCAGCATTTTATTCACAGGCTAACGCCAATAGCCATTCCTGATCAATATGTTGGAGGGAGGCTGCAGTGAGAGGTCTCTCTGCTGAGCATGCATGCCACTCTCCTGGGATCTGTGAACAAAAACTCACAGTCAGACCTATTTACTTACACTGAGCGGAACAAAAAATTCTAACTGTGGTCCTAAAGAACTGACATTTCCAGAATGTGTGTCCAGGAGTGAAGGCTGATGGTGGAAAGCGAATGTTACTGTTCAAAGATTTTTCTCTTTTCTTTTTTTTTTTTTTTTTTTTTTTTTTTTTTACAGAGCAATAATCCACCCTGGGGAACGGCTTTGTGAGCTTGCACCCCTGGCCCCCTCGCCCTTGCTCTCTAATGTTGTGTTTTTCAGTCTGAAAAGAAAAGAGTAAAATGTCATAGTCTTAAAGAGGAATGTCCTCGCTGACTCCTGTGAAGCTGACCTTTGTGCCTCGGATCCTAATACGGACTTTAAAATCCACAGTAGTCAGATATAGAGGCAGAGTCATTTCTGCTCCAATTTTCAGTTAAAAAAAGAGAGCTAGTGCTTTCATGTAAATAAATAATTGTAATGTTTGGAAATCCTGTCCTTTTAAACTCAAAGTAACAGGGTTTGTGTTGTTATTGTGACTCTTTTACCTTTAAGTGGAACAAACAAGGTAATTAACACTCATAATACTTCACTAAATACATTTTGATTAGAAAGTTTTAGTCTGCAAAAATATTCTACAATGATTTGCAGTCGGTTAAAGCAATTGATTAGAATTAACAACCATAACTCTGGACTGATAAGGTAGATGGGAAAATATCAAGCAACTTTAAACCAGAATGTTTCCTTTTTTTCTGCTTTCCAAAAGCACGATGAACAACATAGAATAAGTTTACAATTCAAAGAAGAAGAGTTCAAAATGTGAGCTCAGTTTTATTCAACACAGGAGAAAAAAATCACTTGAAAGCTCCCCGACTAATACCTGAGGCCAAACCTGCATTTATGCTGCATTTCAGTGATTTGACGGTACTTGGGAGGTGCCCAGCCTCTTCCTCCTGCAGCTGGTCACTGCAATACTGTAGATTATAAGAGGCTCTGGAGAAGCCCGTCCATAACAGCCTGCCTCTTGTTTTTGTTTGTGTGTTCATGTATAACAGTTATTGCATAGTGCACTGCTTGAGGGAATGCAGCTGTGCTGTTTAGGCAGCATCAAGCCTCTAGAGCCCGATATAAGGGAAGCAGAGTGAGCATTTTTACACCAGACAGCTTGGTAGAACTGCACAAGCATCAATTAGCCTGAAGCTGATGTGCTTACATGCATCTACCAGAAGCAATTTGATTTTTTTCTGTTTGTAACGTTTTCCTTTTTGTCTTGCTCTGGCTCAGTTATTCCCAAGTACCTGTGAAGAAGGAGGCACTGAAGAGAGATCAATGGCTCACTCCCCAAAGCATTGGCTGCCATTTCCCTGCTAGATTGGGGACCAACAGGTCATCACAGCCATTAGCATAAACAAACAAAGCTATGCCGCCACACAGGCAAAGCATCAATTATAGGGAAACAAACTAAGCCCTCGATGTAATGCCTACACACCCGCCAGACATTGCAGTGTGAGGGGGATTTTTTTTTTCCTTTTTCCAGTCTTGAGATTTTTATAAGTCATATCTGCAATGAATCACCTCTTCAAATATAGAGCTGTTTGGCATGTGTAGAATACATTATCATTGGGACAGATTTGAGATATTTGGACAAAACATTAGCACCGTCTCTTTTGCCAACAGGCCATTATTCATCCTCTAATAGGGCAGAGCTTTGTCCTCGATTCTCTGTAGGACAAGGACGAGAGGCATCCAAGGTTATGAAAATCATCTGGATCTGCTCGGAAGATCATGAAGTGATGCCAACGCATACAAAACAGATTTTGTGTGTTTGTGTATAAGCTGGCATTCTTTGTATTTATGCTCTTTGTGTCTGCTGGGAAAAAGGGGATATTTTCTGAATTATACAATCGCCTCATGTTTATCATATTCACTGTCACCAGCATTAATGGAGATCAATACAAATGGACATGGCACATCCCACTGGAAGTCATTTGGGCAGATTGTCCGTAAAACAGACTACACAAAATCTCTTTAGAGTTCTGGAGAGTGAGTCATGCCATCTGTGTTTTGACACCAGCATTGGACATGTATCATTCACATTTCTAATCAATGCTCTAATTTCTGCCAGAAGAGACGCTCTTCGTTGAGTGACTGACAACAGTGTGGAGCAAAACCACTTAAAAAGGTGATTGTGGCAATAAAACACAGAACCATATGACCCTAACCTCTTCCCTGCGCACCCTTCAAATGTAATTACCACACCTCACTCCCACTGCCCCTTACCCCCGTCAGTGAGCACAGGAAAACAGATGACGGATCTCTGTTTGCTCTGCTGATTGGTAAGGGTCCATGAAGCGGAGAGCTCAATGTGGCCTCACTGATTACTAGGGATTAGCTAACGGCTGGGGCTACCTAGGGTTTGATTTGTTTCTTCTTTGTGACATTTATTTCCTGCTGCCACGAGAACAAACTATTTCTATTCCGTCTGCCTCCTCCGATTGTGACCTGCAACCTCCTTAGCTCTCAGGCTGCTTCCGTTCACAAGGTTTCTGGTCCCTGGTTTGATAATTTGGTTTGCTCAGTTATGGTCGAACAAGTAGAGGCAGTGGTCATAGAAAACAAAAGTGTGTGGTAACCCAGGTCACAGCTTGAACTCTGTCAAATTAAAGTCACACCATCATGCATGTGATAAGACAAGGTCAGCAACAGTGAAACAATAGTTTGAACTTGAGCTTGACAACACCCTTGTTTTTGTGTACCCACAAACATCAGTCACAATCTTCCAGAGAATCTATCCCACATTTTGCCCGACCCAAGACCCACTCCCAGCACCTGAGGGATGGCCTCACAAGGCCACGTCAGCCATCAGTCAGCATTGGTAGGACCAGGGGAGTGATTAATGAAGAGCCATGTAGAAGCCCCAGATAGATTAGACCTTCACGGAGAAGAAGGACGGGGCCTGGTACTGCGGGTGGGGGGGCTGGGAGGCTCTTGGGACAAAACATTGCCTTTAGATGACTTAGCACACAGTAATTAAAGTTAATGAGAACCCTGTCACTTTCACATAGAACCCTGGCATTTTGATTGAACAGTGTGCCAAGCAAAACAAAGAAAGGTAATGGAGGCGGTAATTTATTCTACCGTAGGTCAAGAGAAGGCGACCAACCTCCTTCATTAAATAAAGTTACTGAATTATTTCTAGCAATTGGGCTGGATCAGAAAGTACACAATCTTGACATTTGGCTTCTTTTGGTGCAGCTCAAATTTTGATGCCTGACTTTAATTTGACAAACTTTCTTCCTGAGAAAGGTAAACTAATTATGAAAATGATGTTGCTAAATTACTGACCTGGGGACAACTGCTGTCCTTTATATTTAAGCTCAGCAGAAACAAGAAACTCGGCTCAGTCAAGTCTCCATTCTTGGGAAGCAAATTAATCCAAATTGCTCTATCAAGTGAAAAGGACACATAGCAACAGACACATATTGTTAAATTATGTAGTCCACTTGACAAAAATTGATCAGCACACCCAGGCAGAGGAAAGTTAACAGTTTCTTCACATTACCTGACTGATAGTTGGAAGATCTCTCGATGTGAACTTAAAATGTGGCAGAACCGAACAAGGCGGAGGAGTGCTTAATCATCCCCGAAGCAATTTTTGAGAGCGAGTGAAAAAAAGAGACAGAGAAAGAAATGATTGCAGCCGAAATACTACGAGTCCCCAAATTGAACCACCGCAGAAATGTAACCTTGTTGCATATCACATTAAATTGCACACAAATGATGTGTGTAATGATATGCTCAGCTGAGCGAGGAATACATCAAGAGACAATTGAATCGGTCCAGAAAAATACACAATTACAGGAAACATCAGTGACAGAGACTGCAGAGAATGGGTGAAGCATGTCACAGAATAATCAGGAAATACATTTTACCAAGTTATTGGTGACTTATGAAAGGAAAGAGTCAATTGCGGACGGCAGCTGTTACATCAATATGTATTTGAAAGTTGGGGAATTCAAACAGAGCTAAGTGCAGCTCTGCGTGTATACATCTAATTCTGACAATATGTGGTAGAAGTCAAAGAAAAGCCAGCAGCAGTCTTTTCCAGACAGCTCTTGGTTTGGCAGCCTGTCAGATTTTCCATGGCATTTTACAGGTAAAGGCCAAGAAGGCAGGGAATTGCTGACAATTCAGTAAGACCAACAAATAAGAGTCACATGATGATAAGACAGGTGCAATGTACAAGCCAAGTCCCCAAGTGCCCCTTATTTCACCTTACAAGGGGCTTTCCCCATTGCTCATATTTAGTACTTTTTCCACACACTATAATCTTTACTCTCTCCCTCTCTCTCTCTTCCACATAACACACACTCTTCTATTAACTCTTTTCTATGCACTTGTCTCCTCTGACTGTAATGAGCTCTGCACTTTAGCCCAGGAGGCTGTGACTGAGGTCTTCATCAAACACACTGCCATTCACAAGGTGCCAAGGACAGGTAAGAGTCATTCTTCCAAAGCTCCACTGCCAAGAAGAAGGGAGGGGAATAAGCCTGATGATTGATTGAGTCATGGATTGTTTTTTGTCTTGAAAAAAAAAAGAACAGATCTTTAGAAAAAGGGCCGTGATTATAAATATTACTACTGTACTTACCTGCTCTAATTAACAGAGATTTATTTTTCTTGAGGTTAAGCAGCTTCCTTTTTGCTCCGTCACCAGGCAGAGAGGGGTGCCTGAATGTTGTGCTACGCTGCTGTGCATTTTCAATACATTACAGAAGTGATCATTCTCAAATGACTGCAATTAGTCAAATGTCAGGCTCGGTTTGCTCTCTCACGGTGGCTTGCTGACAAAGTAGCTCAGAGGTAAGTCAAAAGATTAATAGCTGTGGGATTTCATTAAGTCAGGTGCTTGGAAGAAACAGGAGGAATAAACACAAATTAATTCAAACTTCACTGTTTTCCCTTAAGTTCAGTCCATAATTAGACACAGGGGACTGAAGGAATCCGTCATCAGGCTCAGGTATCGATCTGGTCCACTATGTCATACTTTATGCCCACAACTGACAAAGGCTCTTTGCTACTCTTATCATGTCAGTTCAAGATGTTATAATTGTTAGTTTGCATTAAACATCATTACCTTACTATAACTAAACATTAAGTAAAGACAACATGATGGATGTTTGCTAAATGTGTTACTTGTCTAAATCAGCAAACAAAGGTCAAATGTAATTTCTCATTACTCGCTCTGGTGTTGTTGCCTTCCTGAAAACACCAGGAAAGAGTGAGGTGAAGGTAAGTTTTAGGACTGGGTCCAGAATCGTCAACCTAAACTCACCGTACATGGTGTAAATTAACCTTCTCAAAAGAGGGGACCTCATTTAAAAGGGGGTCAGATACGGTGGGTGCGAATGAAGCAAAACATACCTAAAATTTCAAGAGCAACAATGTGGTGAAATATCAATAAGCACAACATAGTAGTAATCATACTGCAGCCTCCGGTCTCAAAAATATGAAGCCCACGTGGAAGTGTTACAAACTGCAGTTCATTGAGCGTTAACATACTGGACTCAAAAAATAGCTTCAGTCTAAATGGCTAATTTCTCTATCGGTACACACTGTGCAGAGGTGAATTTTTTTATAACGCGACAATTCAGAAGATATTAAGATTACTACTTTTTCTCATTTAAGGACATGACTTACTTGACTGACAGGTGGGAACACTGTAGCTGTTGGTGAAGAGGCTCAAAGCCCGCTTCTTTACCTCGCACTAGCTCGACAGCAGTTCAGTTGAGTTCAGCATTTACAATATGGCTCCCACCGACGATTGGCTTCAGCGTTTCAGAAACAGATGAGTGACGTCACTGATACTACGTCCATTATTTATACAGTCTATGGTAGTAATATAATGGTCAAACAATGATCTATGAACAAATGTAGATTTACAGAAAGTGCTGAAGTCAAATTCATCACCTTTAAATCAACAGGAAGAACACAAGGCTTGGGACACGGTTTCCTACAGTATAAAGTTTGCGAAAGATCGCCCTTAAATGATCCAACAAATAACATACTGTATTTTTCCTATAACACAGGTATTAAGCAGGGGTCTGTGTAGGATATATTATGATTGGTGGGATGCAAAGTTTCGTCACAAGCATACATCAGCTCTTTCTATAAAACTGATACTAAAGCAGCAAAAGGCCTGTAATGCAACTCGGATAAAAAGCAATCAGGCAGCAGTTTGAAGTTATTGCATCCTGGCCTTGTCCAAGTGGTCAATCAATGTTCTCTTTTGCTTGTGTCCTCAGTGCATCAGCATGGGCTATAAAGCCTAGAAAGCACAGCAGTTAAATGGCTCTGTGAGCCCTTTGCTAGCCTGGTGTCTGGCAATCTGGCAAGGGTTTCTGGCACCCTCTGTGTCGGACCAGGACTTTAAGAGCATGTAAAGTGTAAATCTCCCAGCTGACAGACCGCTCTCTGCTGTCTCCAGCCCCGATTTACCATCTTGCACAGAGCTGTAAGATGCCAGCTGTAGCTACATGCTATCATAAGGAATACATTCAACGTTATGGAAACATTTTTACGGACATTCACAACAGTGACGGCTCACATTCTCTAAGTCTATTAAAACTGCATGAGGACAATATTCCCTACAGAGAAAAAGCAAGATGGTGGTACTTTTTGTGTTAATCCTATTGTCTGTTAATACGGCCTCATATATGGCAACTTATAGCTGCAGAAATGCAGTTTAGATCCTGTTTTGACAATAATGCTATTTCACCATGAACTACTCATAATGACCTTTTGTAAATTGTATGATGCCTGTCTCTTTTAATTACATACTAAAAAATATTCAACTGTTTACATCATTCAACTATTCAATTTGTCACAACACAGCTCACGTACCTTGAATCAGCTCTTGATTAAATCATATTAATCTTTGTTAACATGTTGCAACAGTATAACCTAAAATTATATTCACTTTTGAAACACCTTTTATAAATTCAGTAGATTTTAAAGTCAGGCACAGCTTAGGAATGCTAATATACCATTAATCTTCAAATATAAAGCAGGGCCTTTATTTGCTTTTACTGCCAAAGGTAGCAGACCTTTATATGAGGCGGGCTTGTATTAGAGGCAGGTCTTTCTCTGTGAATGAAAAGTATTACTCATATTTTAGTACAAAGTGAGGGCTGGATTTTACAAACCTCTTCACCTTTTGTGACCACTAAACCTTCAACAAGCCAAAAAGACATCGTCTAATTCACAAAGCACAGAAAGGTGAAATGCTCTACAAACTACACTCCCAAGTAGATAACATCTCTGTGCGCCATTTTTGCTTGCATGCATTTAAATGAGATATTATGCATTAATTTGGAGCAAAATACATCTCCTTCTTTGCAAATGAGCCTCTTTGCAACATCCTAAGTTACCAACACTGGCACTAACAGCAACACACAGTGTAATTTTATAAACTACATGCTAATATTTCTTAGCATTGTCATGCTCAAATCCCTCAGTGACCAAGACAACAAGTCTTCCTTTGGATGTCCTAGAAGTAATATATACAGTATGTACATACATTCTATTATGACTTTGATGTTACTATTTTAACATAGGGGTTGAATCAGTCAGGGGCTGTTTGGGGCTAAACCCCCTGCAAAAACAGGCTGTGCCATTATACTCCCTCCAGGAAGTAAGTTGTTGATAAACTGTGACATTTTTCACATCCATTTTCCACAATAAAATGGTTTGCCTTTCGGTCCAGCTCTTCATATATGTGGATGGGATTTTAGGCTATCAGGGCGAGAGCAAAAACAGCGCAGCTCAGAGCAGCAGACAGAGAAGAGGCTGACAGTTCATTCCAGCCACAATATGATGCAAAACTAGAGCTAACTGCATGGAGATAGCCTGTGATGTACAGAACATGTGGCTGGTGCATGATCATTGTCAACTTTCTGGTGAGTTGTCCTCCATGATAGACATATCAATGTGCCCCAGATAATAATTGGAAGCTGGACTTAATTCATTTGTCAAGGCCAGGTCATAATAAGGGGCCCGGGCCACAAATTGAATACCAGTCTTTATTTGAGGATCTAATATATGTTGTAGTGCAATGTTCGTGTTTGGGCTGTCATTAATTTCTACCTGCAGAAACTAACCAAGATGCATGTTGGCTATATGCAAACCTCAACAATCAAGTCAAATGACGAAACACTCTACCAATACGGACAAAAGACTGCTATTTGTACATTGTAGGGAAAGCTAAATTGTGTTGTGTGCTGTGTTGGCTTGTAGTATGTCGAACTTTCATACATACCAATGTCAAATGTACCTTAAACCTTTGAATCTTACCTACTCTTCCTTTGGTACAAAAATTATGTTTAAAAATGTATTAATTATTCATTTATTATAAAGACTAAGGCTCTCAATTCAAAAGGTTGAGAAGGGGTTAACCCTAGTGGTCAAAATGAATAGCCTAACTGCACCCAGATGATTTATGGTTCATATACTGTTGGAGCTATTCACAATGTTTCATTGTTTTGATTTTAATTATCAAAACAGCACACCTTTGGAAGTAGATATCATAAGTCAGCCCTATTCAATTAGTGGCTCGCAGGCCAAAAGCGGCCCGAAAACAACCCTTGAGTGGCCCGAAAGCAACTGCTGAGTGATTGTGACTTGGGTTCGGCAAGAAAAACATCTTTTACTAACACTGACAAGTTCTTACAAAAATTCCAACATTATTTCAAACACTGAATGCAACACTTATCGTAACCTAGTAACTAACCCATAATCAAATGGTCAACTTTTCTCACTGTCTTCTAAAAATGTCTTGCCCAGCTCATGTCCTTAGTCTGAAAATTCGGCCCAACCAAATATTTAATTGAATAGCCCTGCAGTAAGTGCACGACTGAATGAATGGCGCCAGAAGTGAGAATTTTTTTAATCCAATATTGCATGACAGTAGAGTTTAATAAACAGCACAAAGTGATTTTGTCAATTTTACCCTTTGGTGCTAAAACATAGCGGGTTGGGAGAAAAACAGCAAGGAGCAGGATAACAGTAAGAAAGAGGTGTGCATTTTTTACATTTGATTGTGTTTAGATGTGATGCTGGTGTTGAACTTCTTTGAGACCTTGCCCTCTTAAATAGTTTGCGATCCAGGCCAATGTTCTTTGAGTGGTAGATTATGTTTTATGTCTTATTTTTAAGGAATATAAGTGACAAGGAGAGAAAATTCTTGTCAAACCCGGGTGTAACTAATAACATTTTTAATGGCTATACCTAATTTAAGTGCCAGAGATCTAGCATGGTACATGTTAGCTTAGTGGCATGAACGACCTGGACACTTAAATAGAGTGGATCCATAATTAATGTAAGTTAGGTAGTTAGACCTGTACTTTTCCTGTCAAAATGTCTGCTGTGAAAAAGGCCAATTAGTCACATTTGACTAATGCATATAACAATGTCAGCGATAAAAATACAGCAGGTGAACTAAGTTGTACCCCAACCCACACAGAGGACCACCATCTTTAAACCACTGAAAATTAAACCATGGTTTTACTCACACTGTCCATACAAAAATGCAGAGAAGAGCATATTGACTCTTCGCACAGTATAACTAGACATTAAAAATCTACACACTACATTTGATGAATTATTGTTGGGACTTACTGATGTATCACATCATGTTTGCGACAGCAGTAGGCCTATTTTCATTGCAATTAAATGCAAAGCTCTGTGCACTGCTGGAGAAACTGTCAATTAATAAGACCAGTTGCTGCTATGGTTTAAATCAATTTTAATGAGGGGCAGAAACCTCACTCTCTGTGACACACACAACACTGTCTGTGTTTTGATCCACTTTGAAACACGTACCGACATTCTTCATTGTTGCCATGGTTGCCTAATGCATATAATCAAAATCTGTCAATCAGCATCACATGCAAACATTTCTATTAAGGCTCCTGTGTATGTTGAATTAAGGGCATGTGGACAAACTGTGTCAGACAGCTAGCCGATGGTCACATGGGAACAAAATACAAAGCAAAGACTGATGGGTGTCATAGGTCCTGCGTGAGTTGATTAGAGTTTGATTGAGTTGATTTTTTCTGCCACAATACGTTTGCTATATTGATCAAATAACCAAAAACCTCAAGCAAATTTCCTTAGAAGCTTTAATTTCAGAGAAAACTCCCTTTTAATTTGTCGTTATTTGAGTTTTAAACCCATATATGGACTTTTTCTAAAAGTTTTAGGTTGTGCCTAAACCTGATACGTTACAATCAGCCAGGTCTTCATGAAGAACACAACACTGACGAAGATGTAGCTTCTACCTTTCTGCCTGTGAACTCGTTTTACCTTTTTGTTGTTGGTATGCAGTGTAAGTGACAACGACTTATGAAAAGGTATAAGCTAGTGATTAAGTTAGACAGGATTGCCATTGTCAACCTGAAAGGGGTAGCCAGACAGACAAAATCAACATTTCTCTGCAGTAGAATACTTAAATCTGTCCTCAATCCTGGTACATCTACCATTTGTAGTGCTTCTTTCCTCTTTCCCATATACATGGATATAAATAATGATGTGTTTTTTAAAAACTATTATGAATTTCACCTTTAAAAGGTCATGTTTTCAAAGGAATAGTTGTGCAGTCACAAATCTTTTTGCCTTCAAAACTTCCATTTTTCCCTCTGCCCTCCATTTTATAGAGGCAGCTGCTCCTGTACTTATTCATTCATTCATCCACCCAAAAAGAAGGACTGAGTTGAGAAAAAGAGATTTCTTTCTCAGGCCATTACCAACTATTTCCCCGAGGTGTAGACCCCATCACACCGTGTTTTTAGAGACTGTGAGAGGGAGACTTGGCAGAGTTGAAGAATACATTTCTGCTTAATTAATCCCATTCCTTACTTTAGGTATTAAAAGCCAATGGTCTGTTTAACAACTTTCGGCGACACTAAACGGGTAATTAGTCACAGCCTAATCATTTTTCATACTTTTTATGGCTATGTCCAGTGCAGGGTGTGCTCCCCAGAGGGTCATCCCACTAGCCACCTCACTTATTCAGCTGCCTTTTCACAGTTCCATACCTCCACAGAAGATTGAGCCATTTCCTTAATTCTCACCCAGTTTGTCTTTAAATGTAACACGCTCTGTGACTGGATACTCACACCTTACAAGAACTGACCTCTATCCGTGTACTTCTTCATTGGAGACAAACTTGTATTACCTTAATGTGGGGCAACGAGGGGCATTGTGGCGTGATGTAGAACCCTTTTCTCCACTATGAAAAGGGATAAAAAAACTGCCTGGCACAATCAACTATGGCACACTGACTACCAGTCTCTGCCAGCTGTTGGAGGCAGCCAATCCTGAAGCTGAATAAAGCATTTGTGACTTTTATTCAAATGGTTGGGAAATTAGAATCTGTTAAATGGCAAGAGCCGCCCACTGCCCAGGTGTAAATATGATTTCAATAATGCTTTCTGTTCTCTAAATAAGCACAGCTGTTTAGACACGCAGCCAGAATTCTGAATTCAGAACATTGTGCAGGACATGTCAGTTCTTTTCTCCCAGAGAATATAGACTGAAATAGCCGAACACACCAGTGATAGCTTTTATCTTGCCCTGGTAATAAGCTTTTACCGCCCACCGAAGCAGAGGCTAAAGATAAAATCAATTAAACAAAAGTGCACATCTTCCCAGCCAACTTCAACATCCATTTGAGAATTAAAATCTGCTAAGTATTCTATATTCATGAAAACATCTGTTACGTGCCCAGACTGGACCTTCAAAGATGAGGCGGTTGTTTAAAGCAGCATGCAGTTATTTCTAAGGACAAAAAAGAGGAGCGAGACCAAGAATGGAAAATTGCGCTCCATTCTGACTTTAATGAGTCAAGGATTTTCTTCAGAGCAGGTGTAAATTGGTTGCTCTATGAGTAATTCTCATCTGAGTCCACAAAGATTACTAAATCTGTCAGCAAACTGTTTGCTGTCAGTTACCAAACAGGGAGGATTATTTTGTTGTATTAACTATTGGAAAATCAATTTTAGCATATCATTCAGCTACAACCAAGATCCAGGGCTATTAACACCTAAAACACTGAGTTCATCTTTGAACTGATCACACGACATAGCCTCATGCATCAAACAGCCTCAAATCCCCCAAAGCTTACGCCAATCTTGCTAATGCCGCACTTCCATGTGCCATCTGGCATGACTGCAGCAGTAACACTAATATTACTAAATCCTCATAGCTTTGTATGATCTGTAAATCTCCAGCAGCTAGCGTTTTAATTCGTCCGCAGCTCTTTATGACATTTGCCAAATAGGCAACCATGAGCAGCAATGTGAAGCAGTAAAAGCCACAGGTGGTGAGACAACTAAGTATCAATTGCTTTTCACTCGTCATTAACCTTTAAATACTCAACAGACCTTTTCTCATGGCAGACATTTTGACCTGCAGGAATAACACAGGTGTAGCTAATAGCTTTAATGTTGTCTCTGATACATTAGGGTGTGAGTGAGCCTTGACAGTGTGCCAGCATTCACAACACTGACACCCCAATACTGGCACACCGACATGGGAAGTAAACGTGACCTGATCCAGCAAAGGGTTAAAACCAACCATGTTTGACAAGTCTATTTACAAAAAAAGGTGTCTTTAACACACCACAATTAAGCAAGGCTGTTTCCTAGATGTCCAGCAGAGTAATTTGCCATTTAATTCAAACAAGAGCAATTTGCAATAATTTGACTGATGGAAGACAAAAACACCAATTTCCAGTTAAGTGTGAATGTTAAAAAGAGAAACAGGGTTAGAGTAGTGTGAAGCCGTTATCTTAATTATGTTAAGTTTGTAGACTTAAGGTGCATAAGGTGCTCGTTTTCATGCCAGTTAAAGACTGTATTTGTGCCCTGAGTCAAGAGCAATGAGTGTCCAAGACCAAAGTACATGAGGGGTGCAATCTCCAGATAACCTTAAGGTCGTGCTGAACCAGCACTTCTTCCACAAATTGCTATGTCTAGCTTCACACAGACCATCTTAATCACCAGGAAGTTGCTCTCAAACAGCAAAGTTGTGTGTGTCATGATATTCAGCCATCCACCCATGCATTATCTTTACCACTTATCCCATTCAGGGTCACCAGGGACCAGAGCCAATCCCTGCCACTGTAAGCGGGTGAGAGGCAAGGTACACTCTGTGTCAGCTCAATGAGAGACCGGTTACCTGTCCAGAGACAAACAACCAGCTACACTCGCATTCAAACCTTCAGGCAAGTACGAGAGCAATTAGCCTAACAAGGATGTCTTTGGACTCTGGGAGGACTCCACATAGAAAGGCCCCAGGCCAGTCAGGGATTCCAACCATGAACATACAAGCTGTGAGGCCCCACTACTACCCATACACTGACATAGTCTCAATAACATCAATCATGCATTTCCAAAGATGCCATGAAGCCTAAAGATGGAGGTTGCCATATTGGAAATGCTGGCTCCAACCATCTTTTGGGTAATCTAAAAACAGGCAGAGAGGTGAAGTTGTCTCAAATCAGGGATGTTTTGATGCAAGTGGAGTAAGAGAAAGAGATAAAAGAGGAAGAGGAAAAAACAGAGAGGGAGATTGATTGATGACAGTGTCCTGATACTTTGTTTTGTAGGTGTGTCCGAACACTCAGTCTGGACTTATATGAAGGATATGAAGTAAGGAGAACTTTTCAAAAGTGTGGTCCTCAATATTAAATCCTAGCAACAACTCGGCAAAGTCAGTGATTATCGAGACACCTATCCCAAGCTTTGTTGCCAAGGTCTACGATCTTGCTGGGTTGTTTGGAGTTAAGGAATGTGACATGGTTTATATGTTAAAGCCAAATAACAAGATATCAAGCAAACATTATTACACCAAGTGTGACAGGAATGTTTATTGAATTAACAGCAAATTCAAACATGACATTTTAAATGAAGAGCAAGTGACACTAACTACCTATGTTGCAGCTTGCAATGACCACCACACCACTGGTCATGATATCTTAAACATATTGTGGACAAACACATACAGAACAATGTTATGGGTAATTAACATTCATCATATAAACTACTTTTCTAAGCTATTACAAGAAGAAGGAAGTGCTATTCATCCCTGGTTTCTGATTACTACAACAAATGCCGACTTCAGAAAATCCAGAACTAGAATTATGACAGTTTACAAGTCGAGGTGTGAAGTTTTGGCCCTGGCTGTAAACTCAGCATAGACAACAGCATGCAGCAGATTATAAGGCTGGCTATCAGCCTCATAACAGGGCGGTAATGATTTGCTTACAATGAACATGGTCAGAGTAGTTTATTTAAAATCTCTGACAATAGCAGATGTCTCTACACAGCCTTGTGCTTTCAGTTCTTATTTACATTTCTGGAAGATGAAAATGTACACCAGATGCACTTGTTGAAATAAGAATTACAATGAGTCTGTTGTATGTTTTTGGTAAGGAGCTCTGTCTAGTCTCAGGATTTCTGTTACACTATCTATACTTGGTAACAGAATGTTTATTATATATTTAATCTTTACATTAACTTTGAATATGAAGAGTTAAAGCAGCATCATTCATTATGGATGTTTCGCCAAAGGCAACTGATGCAGACAAGGAAGGTGAGCATTACGAAATATTGAATATTGACACAGTGCCTATAGTGTTACTGTTCAAAGTGTCTCTGAAGTAAAACTGTGAAGTGTTTTTTTTTTCCAGGATGATTTGTTTGATCACAACAGGGACGAAATTCATTCATTATTAATGGGTTTTTGAGAAAATGTCAGCGTCCCTGTCTGTTTATTGCTGTACAAGGCTCCTGTGTTGCTGTTAATCCTCTTGCCTTTAATTAACATAACAAAATTATTAATGTCTCCTTTTTATCTGTATTATCGTGTCTTAAATCCCCTTAGCAGCTGAGAAGCATGCCTAATCATAAGGAAATGGGTTTTGATATATTATTTTTTTCAGCTTGTTTTCCAAGTTGCAGCTGCAGTTAAATTATCTAAACTGAGGCTCATGTTTATACACAGAGCAAAAAACTAGTCCTTACTGAACCCAAAATTTCAACTCATGAAACTTGGTCTTTTGTTTTACTTTCAGATATGTGATACAAAATATATTTTTGATTGCTTTTTAGATAACACATCCTTACTTTAAGATGAAAATGTGAATCTTCTTTTTTTCCCTGTTGTGCTGAAAAACAATAACATACCTTTTTGATTTTAATTTAAATATATGTCCAGTCTTTATTTGTGTGCAGAATTGAATGGACCCAATTAATTTCAGACCAGCCCGACAAATTGTTGACTCCTGAATTGGGTGTACTAGGCAAAAACAGGAAACAGCATTGTCACACTGTGATCTAGGTCAGTCAGCAATTAGAAAACCCAACTTTTTCCACAAAAAGCAAAATACATCACAGCCAGGAAGAAGCAAAAGAGCCTTCTAGCCCACCTCGAGCCTCCATAATGATTTTTTTCAGCAAAACCATACATGATTCAAGTGTTCCTCATCTTGTTTTCTTTTTCCTTTTCATTACTCAGTCAATTGCACTGGTATGATTTTTATGTTGATCTTACCCTAACAAAAGCTACCTGTTTTGCATGATCTGCAATTCATGCACTGCGGCACTGTGCAGACCGGAGAGGAAAGCGAAATCCTGTTAGCGAGGTGCTAGCTTCCAAGAAAAACTGTTGAATTAAATTGGAAGTGAGGCCACACACTCTTTTAGCTCTGATTCATAATTTATAAGAATAAAACATTTGGTTGCAAAAAGTGTGTGTCCTCACCTCTAGTATTTATTCAAGCAGGCTACATACTGATTGCTTTGACTTTTCTTTTTAACTAGGATTTTAACTCAGGTTTTACACTAAAGCCTTCAATTTGAATAAATAATATTACTTATATTTTTCCTTTGATTTTTATTTTCAATTTACTAACACAACATGTTCCCACATTCACCAGTCACTGTGGATGCACTAAGAAAGTAAATCTAGGGAAACCCATGTGCTTTCTCATAGGCTAAATTAGTTGGAAATCTGGGCTTAGATTACAAGCTATTTGGCACAATGTTCACCTCCTGGAAGAGACATCCTTAGCAAATGAGATATTACTACTGGTCCAACAAGAGACATCAATGCAGCACAAACAACAGTGTTGGACATGGAAGAAAGACTGGTGCTACTAGTTGATTTGAAAGCCATATGAACAGTCAGGCAGAGTGTGATGGCTGCAGCGCACAGTGGTAATGTCTTCCCAACCACACTCACACCTCACATTTTCCAACACATTTCTGTCATGTTAATCATTGTTTCTTTTCTCTGAGTTACCTGGCTGTGGGGGAATGGCACTTCCTTGGTGGAATAAAAGGCGTGGCCAAGGGTGGAAAGGACTTATGTCCTGAAGCAGCTGAGTGGAGCAGACCTGGGCTCTGATTTCATGGGGGTGTTAGGCTTAGTATTACTTTGAATTCAGTTTAATTAAGTAACCGTTTTGCTTCCCCTCAAGTTAAACTTGGTTTGGCCCAACCTCTATATAAGTTCCTTTTTTGTATCATTGTAGGAGGTCTGTTTGTTTAGTTCACACCTTACATTGTGTTGTGTTTATTTGAGATATGTATGATAAGTTGACCTCTTTTATAGGACCAGTTTTTATCATTTTGGTTTGTGAATTTGGTTTGCATAATATGGGTAAAATAAAAACCCACTTTTCTTTCAAAATTATACCTGTGTCTTGTGCCATACTGCTTGGTCCCTAACCACAGAGGAAAAACAAAAAGTAAGAAAAAACAGGTGCAAGGGTAAAGAATGAGAAACAGATAGTATTTTTGGAAGTCTATGTTCTGCTGGAAAGATAATCTTAATCATACCGAGTAGTCTCTGATACACACCTCCTTTGTAAACTAATAACTTGCATGCTTTCAATATGCAAAGGCCAATTATAACCTCTTTTTTTAAATTATAAAATTGGATTAAAAAACTTCTGAAAGCTGAGCATTCTTTTAAGTTTTATATGTTGTTGAAAATCCCCTGGGAATCTGTCAAACCGCAAGCAGTAAGGTAACCTGTTTTCTAAGGAATACTAAATTAATGAATGTCTTTTGAAATTGTGTTTTGATTTCTAAATAATTTATTTTATAACCCCAATTCCCCAAAAAGGATTAGGGCACTGGGCAGAATGTTAATAACAACAGAATTTGATGGTTTGAAGATCATTAATAGTCCATATCTTGTTGAAAATAGTGCAAAAACATCAAATGATGAAACTGAAAAATTTAAGACAATTATATGCTCATTTAAAATTTGATGCCAGCAACAGGTTTAAAAAAGTTGGGACAGGGGCCTTTTAACTATTGTGTTGTATCACCTCTACTTTGAAGAACAGTCTGTAGGCATATGGGAACTGAAGCGACCAGTTTCAGGAGTTTTTTAAAGTAAAATGTTGTCCCATTCTTGCCTGATACAGGATTTCAGCTGCTCAACAGTTCGGGTCTTCTTTGCCATATTTTTGTTCATGATGCGCCAAATGTTGTTAGTGGGTGACAAGTGAGGACTGCAGGCAGGACAGTTTAGCACCAAGACTCTACTACAGAGCAATGCTGTTGCAATATGAGCAGAATGTGGTTTGGCATTGTCTTGCTGAAATAAGCACAGTCTTCTCTGAATGGCATCAAAATTTGCTCCGAAACCTGTAGTATTCAGCATTGATGATGCCTTCCAAGATGTGTAAGCTACCTGTGCCATGCTGGCCACCGAACTGTACACTGATAACAAGCTGTGGGGTCCACTCCTTATCCATCCATGATTTCCCATAAGAATGTCAAATTTTGATTTGTCAAACCACATGAGTTGCCACTTCCCCTCAGTCCATCTTAAATTGGCTCAGGCCCAGAGAAGTTGCTGGTGTTTCTGAATTATATGCATGTATTATTCCTCTGTGAATGGTATAGTTTTAACCAGCATTTGTGGATGCAGCAACAAATTGTGCTCACATACTTTGGATTTGGAAGTGATTTTATCAGTGCGGTGATTCCTACTATAGAGTCATGTCTGTTTTTTAATGTAGTGCTGCTTCAGGGCATAAAAATCCTGGCCATATAGTATTGGTTTTCAGCCTTTTCCCTCGTGTACAGAGATTTGTCCAGGGTCTGTGAATCTTTTAATATTATGTACTGTAGAGTCCAAATTCTTCCCACTTTTTTCACTGAGGAACATTATTCTAAAATTGACGAATAATTTGCATGTGTAGTCTCTCAGAGTAGTGAACCTCTTCCTGTGTTTACTTGTGGAAGACCAAGCCTCTCTGGAGTGTCTTTTTTATACCCAGTCATGTTACTAACCTGTTGCAAATCAACATAATTAGATGGGAGATGTTCCTCCTGGGTTTGTTTTAGCATTACACACCTTTTCAGTGTTATGTTGTCCTTGTGCTTTGTTTGGACGCGTTGCTGCCATCAAAAAGAAAATGAGTTGATATTTTGCATAAAATACATTTTTCAGTTTCAACATTTGACATGTCGTCTTTGCACCATTTGCAATTAAATATGCAGGGTTTAATGATTTGCAAACCTGGAACTGAGGCTGTGATTGATGAATCAATTTACACAGAGGCAAAAGTCATAAACATATTTCTAGTTATGTTGGTGACAAAGAACCTTACTCGGCCAAGGCAGATGGCTTCCGCCTGTTAAAATTCCGTTTTCCTCGTCGCTGTAACTAGCTACAAACTGCAATGTGCTCTGCTTAAGGTGGATTAAGATGGGATAAGATCGAGTCCTGTCAGTAAGAGGGGATTGGATCTTATCCTGTCTTGGTGTTGGGTCTTTGTTTATAACTTAACATAGGGTATGGTCTAGACCCGCTATGTTTGTAAAAGCATCTTGAGATTACGTTCTTTGTGATTTGGCGCTATACAAATAAATAGATTGATTGATTGATTGATTGATTGGAATCATATTTTTTTCTGATTCATGTTCATAGCCAGCATCATTCAGCAAAGCATTTTGTGTTATATACTATTAAATTTAAAGTAAGCGATGAAGTCTGTGCTTTAAATCAGCTTTTTTGATCCCACTTGAATTATACCAATTTAATGGGTAATTACAGCAACTTTTTCCTACTCATTTATGCTAATAAAACTTATTTAGCTAAAATTGGGCTAATTCGAAACACACTTGGGATTTGCATTGACAGCAGATAGTGTAAGGCTACTACTGAAATAGCTTGAAGCAACAGCATTGACCTGACTGTGCCAAATTGTTTGAAACTGCACAAATATTATGATTCACATTGAAATTTATGGGAGGGCTTGAAAACATTTGTATTGATTAGATAAGAAGGGACACGGACACCTCTAATCTGCAGTGTAGCCCCTGGAGCTGCCAACTGTGTATACACTATATAAGAAAGTAAAGTTTTATCAATGCTCCAGAAATACTACTTTATGCGTAAGCAGTCTTCATACAGCTTTGTAACCTGCATAAATCACAGGGTTACAACCCAACTATAACTTCACACTGGATCTATTTATCAGGTGCTGTGATGCCTGGTGTGATTTTCAGTGCCAGCACAATGTGTACAGAGTAGTAAATCAGATTGGCTTTATGTATGCGTCTGTATGTGTGTGTGTGCATGTGTGTATGTGTGTGAGTAAAAGACTGTATTTGTGTGTCTGAAGTGCATATTTGTACCATGCACTGACAGGAGCCACTTCTGACATTGCGTTCAAAGAGGAAATGTGATTTGAAAATTGATAAACCGATGCTCTTATTTCCTTCTTTGGTGATGTTACTGGTTTTTGGCAAGCGGCAAACTCCGGTCTCAAACGATGAAGCCCATGCGGAAGTGTTATAAACTGCAATACATCAAAAATACGCTTGAGGCTGGCTGCAGAAACACCGTAAACCACATAGACATGAATGGGAAAAAGACGATCTTTGCAGCATTAATAAACATGTTTACAGCCTGGTTCAAAAACGGCTTGGCTCTACGAAGCTAATCTCTCTAATGGCACACACTGTACGGGGGGTGAATTTTTTTCTAATGTGACAGTTCAGAAGATATTAAGATTACGAGTTTTTGCCCAAATAAGGACATGACTGACGTGACTCCCAGTCGGGAACACATAGCTATTGGCTAAGAGGCTCACACTACGTCACACTCTGCCTAGTTGAGTTCTGCATTTCCAATATGGCTGCCGCCGTCGATTGGCTTCCAAACAGCTCTCATGAACAAATGGGTGACGTCACTGATACTCTGTCCATATTTTATACAGTCTATGGTTTATGGTCAGTTGAGAGGGTGGGCCTCAAAAACCTGTCTAAAAAAAACCAATCAAATAGTTAAAGGGACACATGAAAGAGCAGATGTTTGGTTTTTAATGGAGTTTAGAACATTAACACACCATGAAATGAGTTTTGATTTGATTTGTTTGTTTGAGGATGTATTAGTCTCTGGGGATATATAAACAACCTCCTCAATTTGAACATAGTAAAGCAGGTAATTACACACTAGGTGTGTAATGGTTTGTTAACTTTGTAAACAGACTAAACAACAACACTGATCGTTAAGGACCTGTTATAGGAAGTCATATTATTCACCAGTAGACTTGCAGTTACATTTTCACTTGACATCACACTCCTCAGATTACCACCTTAACTTGTTTTTAAGTGTATTTTTTATTCAACCTTATTGTGGGCTTTTATTTTAACATACCTGAGAAAAGTGATGGTGCTTTTAATAACAAAGCCCATCATTTCAATTGACGATTCCCATTTTTGTATGTGTAATGACTCCTGACTTATACTCCTGTGATGTCCCGGTGTCTGGATATTTGATAACATTTTGAAATAGCCAGAAATTACAAAATGCATCATTGATTTTTTGTAACACATTCAGATACTTGACTATACACGTTTCTAGATGAACATATAATATATTGTGCTGGGACTCGCAATTTAATAGAAAAACCAATTCCCAATAGACTGTGAGCTCTGCACACACCACAAACACGTGTGTTAACGTATGAAAAAACAGTGAGGGTAACAATATTCTCATATTGCAGGGTTCAGTAGCTCCATTTAACATTTACTCATGCACCATTGAGTGAAATTAGCCTACTTTAGGCCAAAGCAACACAGTCAATTCACTGTGAGAGCTGCTCCCCGAGAAGTCAATAGATTGTATTGTATTACATGCTGGCAATGATGAGGGGAGCAGTCCAAAGGGATAATATAGACAGAAATGCTGCATACCTTAGAGGGTTGCACTGGAATCTGCAGCATAATATGGGCGAGCAGAAAAATAACAGCCCCACTCTGTGGAGTGGAACCGGAGGATTCAGAGATCAAATAGATAAGCCACTTCAGACCTTTCCATTTCAGCGCATGATAGAGCTCACATCTCTAAACTCTTGCTCTGCACATCATCTCTTCCCTTTATGATCTCTGCTACTGATGCTTAGAGTACAAGGCCTGACTGTGTGAGAAGATTGTGATCCAAACTGAAGCTTAATTAAATTCTTAATTATTCAATTGACCCAGCAGCTGGTGATCAGTGGAAACGAAGCATGAAGAGGGTGTTTTATTAAAACCCGTTATGTTAAATTATATAAGCAATGTCAACTGAAATGTGCATTAGTCAGCTCCTGCATGATGCTAATTAGAACAGGAACTAAGCACATATCTTATTAAAAATCACAGTTAGTGGCGACGTCTCTCGCACGGTGCACAGCGAGTAAACTCTGCCGCTGATGTCACTAAGTAAATAGATGTACTAAAGACCGGTAATGAAATTACAGGCAGGCTGCGATCCAGGATAAACTGAGAGAAAATAAATCCAGCAGCCTTTCATGGAGGCGCTCCCACACACTTCACACTTTTCTCAGTGCATCACTACCTGCTCGTGTTTCCTGAGCTACACCACCACTGAGAGTACGGCACGCAAGGAGGAAACACTTAAGTAGATATTTACTTCTCTTCAAGGCCTTCATCGCACATCATACTTCCTCCCAGTGTCCCAGTGTAGCGGCCCCATTTCTGTTTGTCAACACTTATATTCTAGAAGATTGGGAGCTGTGGAGAATAAAACCTGATTACACAATCCCAAGTCGTGCTTTCACAGTAAAGATGCCATTCTGAATTGGCAGTATCGTTTCACAGCAGAGCTAACACAAAGAATGGCGTGAGAGGCTGAAAGCATTCTTCTGCTGTCAAATGAAAACTTTTATCTCTTAATTCTTCCAGGACTTAAACCTTTAAACTCTAAACACAGTAGTAACAGTCACCCCACTCCCAGCTTAGTACATTTTATGATTCCTCCTCAGTTTGCTGGATTTACAACACTTCTCACTTTTGTACTGAGCTTTAAAGGGATATTAGAGAACTATCCGCCCACTTTGTAAACAAAGTTAAAATATGGCTCCTCCAGGTTTTTTGATGCGTGTTTACAGGAGTAAAACGGATTGTGAGAGAGCTCTGACTCCTGCAGTAAAACTCCCCCTGCTTAGTGACACGAGGGTTTGTAGAATGACGGCCTCGCAGGGACCCGAGCATTGATACAGGCCAGATGTTTCCTTTGAACGCACATTGGCACAGCATGGGGAGGATCCCTGTGGAATCTTGCTGCTCATTATCCTGTCTGATTGGACACTACTCTGACACAAGTCCAATAAGTGGCACATTTTACTTGTATCATCAACCGTAATTACCTTCCAACCAACCTGGCTGAGCAGATTGCAGGTATTGTGCACTCAGTGATGGATTTAAAAAGTACTCTGTCCTTTCTTGGCATTCTGAACTCCAACTCCAACTCATCATGGGATTGCTGCTCACTTTGATGTGTTCCCAGTGTAACACTTATAATTATCTTGTTTGTGGAGCATTTCAGGTTGTTAACTTGAAAGAACAATTTGATCATCCTGAATCTTTGATATAGTAGGTCTGCATGCCAGTATTAACATGTAAAAGTGAAACAAAATAGTCATCTCCACCAAAGTGAATACAACATTTTCTGGTGCATTGCCCTCTGAAATTTGAGCTTTCTCCCAGCCTACTTTCAAAAGTAGCCTACAGGGTATTTAGGCGTGCAGTTTCTATAAAAAAAAGCTTTGTCAGGGTGCTGGTGCTCAGTGATTTAGTCACGCGGACCATATACAGAGGCTTTAGCCCCCAAAGCAGTCGGACAGGGTTCATTTGCAACCCCTGACCTTTTGCCCTGTGTCAATTCCCCACCTTCTTATTCCCTGCTTTATCCACTGCCCTATCATCAGAAAAACAAGCAGCTTGTTATTTAAGCTTTGTTACTATTTTTAAGTTCAGCAGCTACTGTCATTTATCAGTATATCTGGACAGACACCATCAAACCCTAACCCTTACTGGTAACTTTTGAACCCCCATTATTATTGTGCATAAAATAGCATAGAGCTACACACAGAGCTGAGAGATAATTCGATAACGATAATTATCGTGATATAATTTTTCTCAGTATAATAAACAGGCAATCATGTCGCAGGGTGAGAGGTAGACGGGGCTTAAAGACCTTTGGAGTGGAATGTAAACACAGCCGAAACAAGCAACAGTGACACGGAAGAAAATGCTAAACCTAGCAGCTCAAAGCAAAGTCTAACACTGTGCTGACTCGGTATTAACTATCAAATTATGCAAATAACCTCAACCTGTGAAAAATTATAATCTACAAACTAAAACTTCACAAAAATCTCATTTTACACAAAAGACCTGCTTCCCGTTAGCTTGTATCTAGATTTAGTTTCCTGATAAGCTTCTTGGATCCATTATTTCTGATGGTGCTAACAAACTGTTTGGTTTCTTCAACTTTCACTCAGGAGTAAAAATCTGCCTTTAAAATTAAATGAAATAATGATTTGATATTTATCATGATAATTATCAATAGACAGATATGAAATATTTCATCGTGCTAACATCATTTTCATTATCCCCAGCTCTACCTACACAAATCAAAAACATAGAAAGAAAAGTGTCCACTTGAATATAGCAGCCTCAAAAAGTCATCCGTCATATGTATCCTCAAGTTCCAACAGAAATGTCCCCCAAAAACTCAAAAGTGGTTGATTCACAACAAATGTTGTCCAAAAAGCAACGCAATGCCCAAAAATAATCTAAAAGCTTGTGTGCTTTTATTGTAAAATTTTCTCCATAAAGGTTGCCAGCCTGCAAGCTTCTCCAACACTAGGTGTCCAGTCATATCTTCAGCCCCTTGCAGAGTGAGAACAGATGGAACCGAATCAAAATGGTAGGAAATAAAAGAAAATATATTTAAGTCGTATGGGCTGACAGGACTGGGCCTGAGCCAGACAAGCCACAATGTAGCAGGAGCCGTGTTCAACATATGTGCTGCTATTTTAGTATGTTCAAAAAAAGGAGCATTTGTCATAGGCCCACATGGCTCCGTATCCTGAACACAGACTGGGATCTAAGAGACCGGGTGCAGTTTTACAGGACACCTGAAAGCAACTGAAGTGCCACCGTTTTTCTGGTGACCTGTCAAAGCTAAAAATATAAATCAGAAAGACCTATCTGAGACATTCCTATAAATAAATGTCATGTGATTACTTCACCATGCAAATGTTAGATTGCGAACAGAAAGTCTCTGTAATCAAACTGTCAGTAATTTTAATCAAACAAAGCTACAGACAATAATTGGCGTTCACTGAACTGCCTCAGATTGGTAGGAAAAGAATGAAATGTCGGGTGAATGCTGTTGGTGATGTGCTTGTACAAGTATTGATTTAATCATGCCAAGTGGCCAAAGACAACCCTTAGATCATGTTTGTAAAAGGAAATCAGTGAGGTCTTATTAAAAGAGGAATGGATGAACAAGTAAACCAACAGAATAAAATCCCTTCACAGCATTTGAGCTAGAATGACTGGTTAATAAATGGATTCCTGAAAATACAGAAAATTCATGTTGAACCGTATTAATGGTCTTACAAGTGAAACAGTTTTTGAAGAAACAGTGGCAAACATTTGATGGTTTCATTCTCTTAGATGTCAGGTTTTAATGTTTTTATTACTGTTTGGTTGACTTCAATAACCGAGAAACCTTTGGCTGAGAGGAAAAGTTGCTCAGTTGTTTCTAACAATTATTCATCATTGTATTCAATGATATTCACATTGTTCTGTAGTTTTGTTTGCAACTAACTAACGTTACACAAGTTTGTGCAGAAATGACAGTTGTATGACATCATCACAAAAATAGATTTGAAGTATGTGCAAGATATCTCCACATTAAGAATTGCGGATTTGGGAATTGAACATTTTGTGCGCAATATATGCAATCACGTGCCAAAAATCAGACTGTGTGGCAACATCTTATGTCCTGTTTAGGTACTATCATTTAGAATGTTAGACTACCAGTGAGCTACTGTTTGTATTCCTGCAATTTACTAAGAATTATTCTTAACTTCTTAATAGATTTCAATGATAGTTAGTGGTTTATTTGACTATTATCAGTAAATTTGAATCTATGATTTTAGTACTAGCGCAACACGCCAGCCATGGATAAAATATTTTGTGTATCCTCCTCAAACATGTCATGAATGAAAACAGGTTTTGGTCTTTTTCTGTTCTACTGTGACTTGGTGTTTGTATTGAGATGTAGATATACATACAATGGCAGGAACACATTCAAAATGTAATTATTAATCGAGGAAACTGATAAGTATTTGCTGTCACTTAGATGTTAGCTAGTGTTGAAGCTTTGCAGTAAATTGATTAATGCCTCAAGTACCTCAATTCTAAAACCAACTTCTGTGATCGCTCCTAAAATTCAGCTCCAAACCTCTGCTATAGGCTTGTTGCTTAAGGCTACAGTAGCTCCTACAAGTATAATATATAAATATGTGGGTGAAGTAATTAATTAAAAAAGCTTGGAGCTTCAATTGAAAGGAAGGCTCCAAGCTTTAATAACAAAAACGGTGTGCTGTATATAACAGACATCTTTGGTGCAGCTGTGTCCTTTTTTGTTCATGCAACCACTGTTGCCCTGACAGGGTTATACCAGGAATATGTAGGAAATTGTTAGTGTCCTCCTTGAATAGAAGGGGCATGTCATGGATGGGAATCTGAGCATATCAAAGCTAAGTGTTATTATTTTGGCTTGAATCTTAGGGACTCTCAATAACACAGGACAAAAGGCTCCAGCTTGACCCATACAACTGCAAGCCCACTCCTTCCCCCTCAAGGCTTTTAGTTTGGTTAAGTGGGCTGGGCCCTGGGGCGGATGGTTGTAGGTAAGTGGGAGACACACACAAAAAAAGGGTTATATTCAGTTGCCTCTCCTCTCTTTCTCTGTAACGGTCAATTTGAGAGCGATCAGAGATTCCCCTTAGAGCTAGCCTTGGTCTCAGAGTGACACATTTATTGCCTCCTATCTGAGAGAGGAAGCCAGGAAAGAAAGAAGAGTGTATGTCCATGCTCGCTCACATAAATGTAGATCCTCAATCCTAAATAACATACAGCCAAATTGTATCATGAAATTACACCCCAATGAAAGTAATGATAATTATCATGACTTCTATTTTTGCTAATTGTCCAACAGTGTTCAGGAAGGTTGCACAAATTCTGTTTGAGCTTGAAGTTCCAACCAATTGTATTTATTACTGATGTGCTCTGAGTGCAGGGATCAACAGAGCAATGCTGGGATATATTTGTGGTTTAAAAAAAGTGGACTTTAGGCACAGTTGGGGGGGTTAGACTGGACTTAGTTTCTTACAACTATGCAATTGTGCATTCAGGAATGGGTTTCACCTCCTCCTAGGAGACTGAACAAATAAAAAAGTCCATTAGACCTTCATCAATAATCACTGGACTCCCATAGCACAGCCCACTTTAATGCAGCACATTATCAATAATACAAAGGGTGAATCTTCAGCCTCAATATCTTATTAAATATGATCATATGATCATATGTCTTTGGCTTTCAACACAAAGTGTACATTAAAATGTTCCCCTTGTGGTTCTATAGTCTCCATATAATCAATAGTTCCCCTAGAAGGAGTCTGATTCACTCTGATGTTAGAACATAAAGGCTTACTGCAAAGAATGCCCCCTTTAGTTAAGATAATGATCCAAATCTACAACTCCAGTCTCATCAGGATGCAGGTTTGGTGTTGCATAGGAAGCATGTGTTGCACGGGTGTGTATACATGTGGGGGAAGGCTTGTGTGCACACATGCATTAGCTTCAGGGAGTTATGGTTCTGCCCTGTAAAGGGGCCGCATAATAATGGCATGAGAGGAGTATTTATCACATGAAATAACTATTCCTCCCTGACTCCACAGCAGACCTCATCCCTCCAAGCCATCTGCACAAGAGGGAGCCCCATGCACTGAGTGACCATAAAATCTAACGTTCATCTGAGCATGTAATATAATACCACTGTAAAGATTACCCGCGCTGGCCAGCTCCGGTAGAGGCACATGAACATTCAGAGTTCTCTAAAAGGCCGCTTGGCAAATATCATATACGCTTTATCAAGCCATTATCCTTGACCACACGGAGAGATGTAGATCCATGATTCACATTAAATAGGGGATCAATAGGTTCCTGTTAGAATGCTGTAGCCTCTAATGGTGCTGTTGGTCCAGTTTACATCTAAGCCATCTTTTATCAGTGTCTAACTTTTAGCATTACTGTACCATAAAGCCTGCACATTGTACATTAAGACATATATGTACACAGAAGCAATTCTGAATTTGATGCTGAAAGCAAGTACTCACTTTGAGAGCACTGTATGCCTACTTTACTCTCAGAGCAGAGGTGTTCCTGTCATTACACACTATTCAAGTAATACTCTGCACTTCAGCTTTTTTATCTATTTTTTATAGATTTGTATTTTTTTATTCATCATAATGAAGCGGTTTGAATAGCAGAAGAGTTAACCTAGCTGCTTGGCTAGCAGGCACTATTTTTGTTATCCAACGAAAGCACTGCGATTTGCTTTACCTACCAGCAGCTCCTCTTTCACGCAGAACAAATGTGTTCAGATGGCTGCGGTATCTCTTGTATTTATAGTCAGTGGCTCAGCTAATGGTCGTCATGGAAATGCTATTCCAAATAATGGCCGGTACCTATTAACTGCACATTGACCTTCAGATTTGAACCAACAATAAAAATAAATGGAGAACCACCGAATGAACAAAAGCAGCAATCCCCTCCAAAAAAATATTGTAGTTGTAACATTAAATTCCCAGAAAAGCCTCTGGATCATATCGGTAAGACCCTCACACACATTGGCATCTTGGAAACGGCCTGTGAGGTAAGAACGTAATAAAGGATGACAAGGTTAACAGGGGCTTCTTCACACAACCAGGAAGTTGCAGCACATTTTTGGACAGGGAAGCACAATATCTGGTGTTGCTAAATCAAAGACAAAAGCACAAAAGTTGCCTGAGGGAGTTTTGTTATGAGCTCCCTGAGAAATTTATTTGGTGCTTTATGATGCTCTTTTATGGCGCCCTCATTGGCAGAAAACACGTCTAAATGTGGCACACTTGCTTGTACTGGTCATCTACACTAATGTACATAAATTAAGATGCAAAATGATTCCAACAGCTGAATTATTACTGTAATCATTAAAAGTTAAAGTCTCAGAAACCTTGGCATCAGGCTTACTGTAATGACTGAAAATAAACACTGAAATGATTCAACACTTCCAGTCAAAAAATGCTCTCTTTCCTTATTGTGTAAACAATCATAACTGCACGTCAACACATGGGGATCATCTTGTGCGGGGTGACTAAGGAGCTTTGTATTAAATGCAGAGAACACAATACATTTAAAAAGAAGAAAAATAGTAAGGAGGTGGTGACTATTGGAGGAAAAACATCAAAACCACAAGGGAGGAATAAGCTTTAAAAATCCAGATGTGCTCACTACAGTGTTTGAATGACAATTGTTCTCAGCAGAGTGCAACAATCACTGCTTATCATCAGAGAAGAAATATATTTTTATCACATTTTAAACTTCCACATTTTTTTTTTTTTTTTTTTTTTTACTGATGAGGCAACATGTTGGGAATTTCGGCAACATGATGTTGACAGTTCATACAAGCACAGTAAGTAGGCTATAACAGCGAGTATGTTATGTTAGTGGGCCTCCCATATTTATTTATTTCAACAGGGACAGTGTACATACATTTAGCTGTACCAGAGTTAGTTATGAGCTAATTCACATCTGCCTCTGTAAAAAACAAACATTACATCCTTTAAACAGCTACACTATAATACATAACCACTATACAACAACAGGGATACTTTCACATCCAAATTATTAGCACAATATCTAAATATAAAAACCTAAGAGCACTACACTATATGCTATAAAGTTTGTATTTAAGTGTGATGAGTACATGATTGGCTTCATTGTATGCATGATTTCATCCTGGACTTAAATTCAGCAAAGCTGCAGAACTCTCTGATTTTACTCGGTAATGAGTTCCAAGAAGTTCTTGCTCTAATAGAGAGGGCTGATTTGCCGAATTCAGAAGTTCTGTGGTGTATGACACAGTCACCTCTATTTGCTGTCCTAGTTGTTGCTCTTCCACTATCTGCACACAGTGATTTAAACTCTTTTAATGGGGGAGCAGCCGGACCATTGATCACTTTATACACTAAACAAGCATCAGCAAAACCCACACAATGTTCAAAAGTTAGGATGTATGATATTGCAGTAGTGGTAACTTTTTGGCTTCTTGTCCAGGAGCAAGTGTGGTTTTCCCAGCTTGTGACACAGTACGACAAGTGTGAAAATACAGACAAAACATACATTGACATATGACTGTAATCCATGAGGAGATATGTGGCATAGTGATGATACTGTTTATATGGAGAGCTATATTAAACAGATACCATGCAATCAAATCCTGATTTCCATGAAAAGGAGAGGTAGAGAGAGTGATTTTTTTTTTCCATTTTGAGAACAATTCTCTCTATTCAGTGTCCTGGCTAAACCTTGAAGCACAGAATTAGAAGACAATTTGCATTGGGGAATGAGGGGCTATAGGGGCAGCCATCTCTGTCTGCTCTCTTAATTTGTCTCACTGTCATTTCTTCTCTCAATCACTGAGATGCCACAGACATTACAGGCAGGCCAAGGACCCTGCTGGGAGTGCAAACAGTGATGGGTATCAGTATTGACATTGGTCTAAAAGGATCAGTTAGCCGTCTCTTTACCCTGCAGGCTTTGCTATCCGCTATTCATACAAAAACAGCCTGCAAATGTGCCTCTCCCCTGGTGCTCCTACTCTCTGGTGATCTCTAAGAAAATACAAGGAGCACTACCGCCTAATGCCCCATAAAATTCTGACACCACCTTTCCACAGGAGAGGAGGACACACTCGATTTGATGGGCTAATTGTGTGTGGCATAATTAATCAATGTCTCCTGAACGGCAAATTCCCACATGCACACTTCCAATGTCGCGTGAACGCTTGTGAAGGCACAGGGGGTAATTGAATTTATTTTTATTTATTCTTCCTCATCAAGTGATTTAGTCGTTGCTGGCATATATCTGTCACATTCCCTCACAGGGAGATGGATGTTATTAGCTTTGCAAGGTGGACTAAGTTTACCTAAAGCAGGGTGAGACTTGAGTGTATATGGAGTTGAAAGCCTTTTACATCTTTAGAGACGTGTTATTATGAAAACAAAGAGGGGACATGCACACAGGTCCTGACTTGACTCTGTTTTGTTATTGTCCGATTGATTTTTGGTGGCAGCATCGTGCATGGAAATATGGCAATGCAACAATAGAACAATGGAGAAGACTGAATATTAACATTAATGGACATAAACAGTGCATGATTAAGTATTTACAAAAAAATCAGCTCTGTAATTATTTTATCAAAGACAAAATCTTTCAATGTGTCAAATGTTTGGGGTAGACATTATAAAAAAGTAGGATTAGCCATCAACTAAAAGAAGAAGGTTACATTCAACTGATTCAAACAATGAATGGGAATTCCATTGTTCAGCAAACAGATCAATTTTAAATGTCTCTTCATTTAGTCATCTTCTTCCATTATTAAAAAACAAGCTATCACTGTCTAACGATAGGGCAGTGTACCAGTCCAGCCAAGACACAGCTGATATCAAGGGAAAGCTTCAAAGCAACATCTGAATAAAAATCACAAACATACACTGGTTCGATGGTTGGCGAGGGTGCAGTGAGACCGTTTTTAAGACTTGAATTTGCGGCAGTAAGTGGCAAATTAATGTAGTACACTGGCTGTCTGATGAGCTGCCTTTCTTCATTGAATTGTTATTGATTGGCAGAAATGGTGAAATGTCACAGAAATGAAGAGTGACAACAAGGATGGACTGTTGCAGAGGCAGATATATTTCACACTGCCTCTTGAAAGTTATCTGAAACTTCCATTTAACGGGGAATTTAGAAGTACTTGAAAAAAACAAGATGAAGTAAAGATAAATGAGAAAAAAGTCACTTATATCAAACTTACTTTAAGGTCTTATATCACATCTATAGTGTATTTCATTGTTTCATCTGTGAGAATAAAATAAAGGACAGTCTGTTTTTTTTTTGTTTTCTTTTGTGATCGTCTCCTATAGTCTGATCTGTTTGTGTAACGCCTATGCAGTCTATATGCCTGATAAGTTTGATTTATTATTGTCTTCCAACACTAGTTTTTCTTTTAATTTATCTTCTGTATAATGTCTATCACTAGTATGATCTTTGCACTCTTGCAATATATATATATATATATATATATATATATATATAAAGTAAATAAATAAATAATAACAAAAAGAAATATAAAAAAGAAACAGTCAAATATGCACAATGTCTTAAGTTTGGTCAGGAAAGATTTTTTTTTCACCAATCGATGGTTCAAATTCTGGATTAAAAGCACTCTGATGACTTAAGTATAACACTGCTTAGACATTAAGATGGCCATATGAGTAAATATCTGCGGTGGTATGTGCACAGAATAAACTGAATTCAAGTGAGTGAGCGAGCGCCTTCTTCAGTACCCAGTTCCAGGGCTACATGCTAGTCGGATGTCTTTAATTGCAAATTATTGACAGGTTGAATGTACTCAGCTGTTAAATCTGATCTTAAATTGTTGGCAGTTGGATAGTCTAACCTGAAATGACTAACCTTTGTCTGTTTTGTTCAAACAGTGCAGAAAGAAAACAGAAGACAGTGTACTTTGATTATCCACTATGTGCAAAACAGCACCATACATTATCACATGGTACAATCATATATGTCCTGTGTTGTCCTAACGTAATCTGGACATGTTTTTCACTGAATAATTAGCTCTCGTGTTAGCTAATTGCACATTAGTGTCATGGCATTAAAATAAAGTCAAGTACGACATCTGGATTGCATTCTTACATACTTGAAAATGAACTCCCTGCTTGGTTTATATTTATCAGACATACAGGGGAAGTCTGACAATGCGTCTGTTTTCCATCTTTTGTTATTTATAAACTGATAGCTACGGGGTATGCTTTGCTTGAGCATTTGTTTCCCATGCTAACTTTGTGCCAGTCGCAGACAGCCTGTGATGTAGACAGTTGCAATCTCACTGTTATTCCTGTGTAGAGATTAGTGACCAGCAAGAGAAAAATGAAGAGATGCTGTTTGACGCCCTCTCAGAGCATATGAAAAGCAGCACCACATGTGGCTGGGTGTCTGACTTTGGGAGGACAGATTTCTTTGATGGTTGCAGAGATCAAAGGCAGGAGATTTGCTACTATCTGCAGTAATTTCAGAGTCACCCCACCCTTCCCCCTTCCCCCTTCCCCTGCTCATACTTCTACACACACACACACGCACACATTTTTTCTTACACTGAACATTTAAAACATACTCATATATAATTGTTAAAAAAACTTGAGTGACAGAAGGGCTCATATTGACATGGTATGAAAAATAAATTGATTAACAGGAATAAAGGAGGACAAAGGAAATCTATGAGCTCCTCTGACATTGCCGGCAATAGGGAAGGTACACAGAAGAGCCAGATGTCACCGCACTATCATGCACTGCTATAGAACATTTATGAGCCATTAGCCTGCCATGGCAGAGCATGCGGCTGCTGCTTATGAGGTTAGAGAGGCTTAAGCAGCAGGGGGAGGGATACACACCAGGTGACTTTAGCCAGGCACTCAAGCCAGAATGCTCTGTCTTTATCAGGATTTCATTCTTTCAAGTTATTTTTTTTTCCTCCAGAGACTTTGGACATGTGAGTCTACATGTGACGTACCCAGTTGAGAAAAAAATGTATGCCTATGTTAAATCACCAACAGTCTCAAGAGATGAATCGTTTTCTCCCTAAACTCTCATTTATAAGACCGTCCTGTGAGTGGATATCACACAGCTCTCTTCACTGCATCATGTCAGCTGAGGGGGCCAGCGTAGATATGGAAGCTAAAGCCATTTTTCTAAGGCATTTCTCTGTAAGAAGGTGATTTTGTTCTCTTGGTGTCCGTAATATTACTTTCAGCATTTCTGCAGCTAAGACGAGATCTCATTTCAGCATCGTGCCTGAGAGAAGAGGCTTAGGGGAGATGACAGGCCTCTGTCAGAGCCTCCGTGCCAGGAAAATTAGGGTTACACAATTACACACAGTACCACAAGTGTCACCAAAAAGCCCTCTTCGTAATTGGATCCATTTTAGGGGGTTTAAAGCCTGCTTCTTTGAGACATACAGTCAGAGCAACCCTAGGAATAGAATTTATCCTCCCCTTCTGGTCCTTTTTGCATTTAGACTGGCCCGGAGGACAAACAAAACAGCACTGAAGTTAGTCCTGTCACTTTCAGTTGTTCTCAGCAGATGCTACATGCCACTCTCATTACCAATAATTGTATCAGCTTCTATTTTTATTTGTGTTTTCTATCATGAAGGAAATTCACTTCTGTCATGAGCAGACCTTGAAAATATTGACAGACATAAAAC
This sequence comes from Notolabrus celidotus, assembly GCF_009762535.1. NCBI lineage: Eukaryota > Metazoa > Chordata > Actinopteri > Labriformes > Labridae > Notolabrus > Notolabrus celidotus. Next base: position 28,170,546 of record NC_048274.1, read on the forward strand.
TAAAATGAACAGTTCTGCTATAATGCTGGATATTTATGTATTGTGTAAGTTCTATTTTGAGCATTAATTGCTTCTCCAGAGAGGCATTTTGAGTGTCTCAGAAAGACTGCTTGGAGGGATGGGGGTCGAATTACAATGGTAAGTCATGCTTTCAGCCAAGCATGTTAAGTGGCAAGTTTAAGGCAAGCCTTAAAGTCTATTTTACTAATTAATGAATAAAAAGAAGTGCACCCAACTGATTTTAATTTTCTAATTGCAATAAAACTTATGAAAGCATAATACGGAGCCATCTCAGTTTTGCAGTTCTCTATGTCGTCATTTGTATTCTGTGATGACCTCTCTTAGCAGTGGATTCATTGAAAAAAAAAAAAAACACTTCATGCTCTATGTTCATGCTATCTCAGTCACAGAAGCGTCCCCGTTTACTCACAGCCCTCTTATACTGATTTGTGTTTGTTATTAATTCCTAATGCTGCGGCTTTAATCAAAAGAGTTCCCAGGCACATTTTGCTAAGGCGTTTTTTTGTTGTCATATGACGGTTTAGGGGGATTGTTAGCAATAGTTTCCACTAAAAATGACTGTATTGAACCGTTTTACTGGCAAAGCTTACTTAATTTGCAAGAGTTGGTTGTTGATGGATTGAAAAGTTTGTTGGGAACTTTTTAAAGGACATCTAAATGCTTCATGCTTTTATGATTTACAAGTAGCAACATTACCAACCAGTAAGAGGTGTCAGTGGTGCCTTTTGTTATGGTTGCATATCATTTGAGAGTTCCAGCCCCAGGACCCTGATGAAATAAAATAGATATATACGAAATAGAATCCCGACAGATTGAGACAAAAAAATCGTGATCTGCCAACTTTGCATGCTAACAGGCACTTACGTTATATCCCCATTGTATTGATTTGGACGGAACAAACATTTTTCCTCACCTTTCCCACTGATTGATTTGACATGAAGTGTGATCAGTTTGCCTTGCTCATGTTAGTGAAAGTTAATACATGTTGTCAAAGGGTTGTCAAGGGGTTTTGACCAATCAGAATCAGCATCTTACAAAGCCAGAAGATAAGTAAGAGAGACGGGAAATAATCTACAATAGAAATCACAAAGTAATGTTTTTGATTTCATTTCCTGCAATGTGTTAGTACAGTGATCCTCAAAATTATATCTTAATCGTATTGTAAAAGTTTATATATAATAAAAGTGATTTAATGTTAAATAAACCATAAAAACTAAATGTGGCACAAAGTAAAGTTGATTTCACATATGACCCCTGAGATGATTCTGACAGACTATCTACAGCATCATCTGCAGCTGCAGGTTAGTTTACAGACAGAGAAGAAACACACTGGTAAATGGACTTGTACTTACTGTATATAGCACTTTCTAATCTTTCTGACCTCACTGCTAGTCACACTCACCCATTCAGCTAGTAAGAGGGGACCATCAGTATTAGCTGATCCTATTCCTACCATTCACATACCACTGACCAACAGCGGGAGGGGTGTAGTGTCTTGCCCAAGGACACTTTCGCATGTGACTGCAGGAGCTGGGATTGAACCCCCAAGCTTCCAATTGCAAGACGAGCGGTGCTAACATCGCAACCATCTTCCCCCGATTTGGTTACTACCTCGGAGGGAGGATTAGAAGCAGAACGACTTTGCCCTCTATTACACCTCTGTTTACACATTGCAGACAAGGAATGGCAGGGGTGTAAATATCCCACCCTGAAATGGTTGTGTGTATGAGCCTACAGCGACACGTGCACATAGTAGGCTAATATTCTCAGACCCTATAAAGAGGCAATAAGCCAGTCTTGGACTCACCTGTGGTCTGTTTATAGAATAGTCCTCTCACTATGACAGTCTAAACGTGAAGATTGCTTCTATTCTGCTTTTAGTCTCTCTTAAATGACTCAAAATTCATATTGTGTTTGTTAAGCTGCTTTTGTGTTGCTCCAATGTTGGTTTTTGGATTGGCCCTTCTAGTGCTTGCGCGGAGCTGTGAGGAATGTTTACCACACTGAGCTACAGTGGGGGACTCCAGTTGATGGCACTGTTATTTTGTGGGTCGCAGTCTGAAAAGTTTGGGAACCCCGGGGTTAACACATCAGCTGAGGAAAAATAAAATCATATTTCTAATCCTGACTGAACCCTGACTGAACATTTGTTCCTGAACACACCCAGTGAGTCACAGATTGTGCGTTTAACTATTGTACAAATGAAAGTAGAAGATGGGCCTTTAAAAGCAGAATAAAAAGTCAGTAATTGCTAAAAGACAATGAAAATGGCTTGCTGAATTTATGAGAAAAGGTCTTCTGAAGCCTCGAGGGCTGAAATGGACCAAGCTCTACTGAGCACTGCTACGGCCTCTCAGGCTGAGCTTCAGCTCATAACGGGGACAGAGACAATGACTTAGATGACTCAGAACAGGCAGTCATTTATGAAAGAGCTGAAAGGAAAACAGTGTATCATGCATGTCATTTCACAGCAAACCAGTGAAACCCGAAACGGTGTGTCTAACTGTTTGAAAATGTAGTTTTTATATCATTTAGACCAGCCTACATGTTACAGGACAACATACAAATTAGATCATTTAATCTTAATGTCAAATGAAGGAAATACATCCATAAGAAAGCAGCTATCAAGTCTCTCTCTCACAAAACGCCAACGCCATGTCACCTCGTATTTCCCTTGGGTGTTTATTATAGCCCTGAGAATCAAACTGTCCTGGGGGAGACCATAAAGGTGATTGCGGTGTTTATGAGAACTGATTTTCAATCAGCCCAACACAGTAGAGTGACTTTCCTCTTGAGCACAATTCAGCCCTTCACCACACTTTGTGATAATTGCAGCTCATCTGAAAAGGCTATTTGTATGCTCCATCTCAAGGTGTTTCTCCTACATTCGCCCGTTCGCTCCATTTGAATCTGTTTCTTACTGTTCATGACTGGAGGAAACAGTTGAAGGGAATAAGATAGAGTTACTGGAGCACAATGTCATTCCCCTCAGGCAAGGTTAAATTAACTTTATCAAAAGCTCAGCTGTAAACTGCAGGTTTGTGCTTGGGAAGGTTATAATGATTTGTGTGTTGGTGAAGGAAAGACATTTGGATCCTTCTGTGTTTTTTCAATTGATGAGCTTTAATGTTAGAAAGTTAGAGGAAAAGTCATCACAAAAGACCACCCAACACTGGCACACCTACTGTAAACTAACACACAAAAGCTTCATCAAAGCACCTGACTGTCTCTCCTCCCCCATAACACATACACACACAGCACCACCATGACAGCACCACCTTCATCCTCTGTTCATTTTCATCAAAACATGCAGATGAGGTCCTGAGCTCAATTATCATTCTTCAGCCCTTCTGCACTTCCCCCTTATTAATCACCAAGCCCCCCGTACTGCAAGGGCCCAAGCCTCAGAAACCTTTCTTTCTAGGAGTGGTTGGGCTGTCACTCTGTGTGTGTTCATACCATCCAAATGCACTTGCCTACACACACTAAGAAGCTGCATACACAACTAGGACTGCTGTTCTTGTACCTTCATTTATTTAGAAAATGACAGTGGGGGCCTATTTCAAGCTCTTCCTTTTTCTGTGAAAAAAAAATCTAAAGACATTACACAAGCAGTTTTAAAGCAACATAATATCTTCTCCCACATGAAGTAGCTAATGTTCAATCAGCTTTGCCACCATGATGAAGCATGACAGGTGTCAGACCCATATAATGTAATGATAAATGGATTTAGTCTCTGTGACGTCACCTATCTGTTTCTGGAGCGCTGTTTGAAGCCTATCGTCTGCGGGTGCCATATTGGAAATGCTGAATTCAGCCTAACTTCTGTCAAGCTAGTGTGAGGTAGAGAGGTGGGCTTTGAGCCTCCTTGCCAACAGCAAGAGGTTCCTGCACGTCAGTCAAGTCAGCTGTGGCTCTCATCATGAAAACTCGTAATCTTAATCTCAGGTCTGCTTCAAGCTTTCTGTTCGGGATTGGCTAACACAAGGCTAGCCCCCCAAAAAATTGAACTGGACCTCTATTGCAATACATGAATCCAATGTTATGTTTAAGTTGTGATTAAAAGTAGCTGCTATAGTCATATAACATTATAAATATGAGACGAAAAATTATACATCAAAAAAAGTACCCATGGCATGATATATCAACGTTCATGTACAATAGAGTGCTTCATGATGATGTTTTGTATCAAATGGACCTAGAGTTATGTAGTGGTTGTATTTGATTGGTGTTGGTTAAAGCACCATTTAATGTTTTTAAAGTTAATTACAGATTAAAACAAAATGTGGCCTCTGTCCCTCCACTTCCTTCAACAATCCCAGGCTGCCTCTCGGTGGCTGATGTTCTTGTGTATTTATCAGAATTTCAGACTTGTTTTTTTTTTTTTTCTCCAAACAGGAGGACATTTTTGATTCATGACTGGTACTGATACTTGTAGTGGTTTGTTTTAGCAGTTTACCATGGTATTTTGATCTGCCTCGTGCTTCTGAAAAATAGAAGAACAACCTCCTGAGATGAAATATATCAAGAATTGTATGGAAACTGCTTAAAATGATCACTTCTGCACAGGTCAAAGTGATAACTAAAAGCACACTTAAGGTGCTAGGACTGCAACATAGTGAGGTCATCATATCTAAGAGGTTGTTATTTGAAAGACTCTGAAGGAAATTTGGTAGCTTCTTGATAAGAGGTGTGTTTTCAGTGACATTGTAGTGTGTGAAATAAAACTATAGCCTGTTGTTGTAGTGTGTCACAAAAGCAGCTCTTCTTCCTGGCGTGATTTCAGTGTGCTTGCAGAACCAGCCCTCAGGTTGCGAGCGTGCAGCTAGCCGACGGGTTACCATGAGGCATAGACTAAAATAAACTAGAATGACCGCCTTTTGGTTGTGCTCCCTCGACAGCATGTCAAGTTTCAGTTTACATCCATCACTGTTTCTCACAGAATGACAGTGCAACTGTTGCCTGGATGGGGTATGTATTTTTAGATTGAAAAACTTGAACTTAAACATAACCCAATAACTCCAATTAGCTTGCCCTGGAGTCCCCATCTGTGCCAAATTAAAATACACAAACAAAAGGTGTTCCAGAGGTATCATGCTCACAAGAAGAAGAGTGGTATTTCCAGGTTGTAACATCAAAATGAAGATGACCACATTAATTTTTGGAATAGAGTGTCAACAGATAAATATTGTGCAAGAGTTAATTTACCCTTTAATAAACTTGTCTGAAATTATGGGATGTTTAGTACAGCAGTCCTGAGCTAGAGTCAAAAACGCATCTTTTTAGAGATCATCGTGATCATGACCTTTAACCTCTTACCGCCAAACTGTTAAACAGTTCAACCATTAGGACAGCATTTGTATAAAATGAATGTATTTGAACAAAATAATATCTGACAAGAACATAAGGCCAGTTAAAACTGAGACATAGGGTTAGATGTACACTTGGTATTAGTATTCACAGCAAACTAGGGATGGGCAATCATTTTCAAAATATTCAAATATTTGTTCACTTGGTAAACATCGAAGAGTTACCTGCAAATATTTTCTCATTATAAAGCACCATTTTTCATCGTTTTTATGAGTGCCTGATTGTAATACGATATCCCCGCCAGACGGTGGCTATAGCGCGTCTTAAAGGGAACCCTGACTGTGGGATACTAATAGGCATACATATGCTTTAATGTCTGTCTCATACTAGAATGTGTTGTTAAAAATACATGAAGAATGGGTATGTCTTTGAAACGCACAATTTATAACATAGCTTTAACCTACGAGCGCAGCCATTGTTTTACTAGCGCAATGCAAGCTGGGTTGATGACATGTACTGGTTGCGTCGTGCCGAGCCTCTGGTGTTTTGCTGTGTTTACTCGCTGGCTTTCAGGAGCGCGAAATCCATAATAATGCCACATTGTGCTGCGTTTGTGTGTAATTTCAGTCAAAGAGAAACAAGTGGGACTGATGTAATTCTACACAGAGACAAAAGAGAAGAAGGAGTGGGAAATTGCTTGTGGACATACACAACTTCTGAAGGACCCGTGGCTATGTTCTCGCCACTTCACTCCAGATGCATTTGACACATTTAGCCGACCTACGCTGGTGAAAGAGCTAACAGGTGCTGCTAGTTATAAATGGAGACTAAAGCCAAATGCTGTGCCTACAGTTTTCATTCACAAACAGACAAATCGCCCTCGGGAAACGAGTGAAGTCCGCTCGAGAAACGCCATAGGCAGGAGACGCTGGATGTTCTCCTGCAAGGATGTCAACAACCTGCTCCTGCTGATGTAGCCTCTGATGGCGAACTATCAGCCACGATCACGACCACGATCACTACCACGATCACGATCACTACCACGATCACAGAGGAAGCTGACGACGACAGCAGTCCGTAAATCTACAGTATTCTCCAAATAAGAATGATGTCTCAACTCAGATGGAAAACACACATCTGATGCAGCAGTACAGTGGCCAGCTGATGCGCTCTCCCTCTCCGTTGGCATAGTGTGATCCCCCTCACTTACGTCTCTCTCAGGTTCAAATTGGAAAGGTTGCACAGATGACATGGTTTTGCACCGTAGGGTAAAATCCATGAATGGGATTGAGGCCCAGTGCAACCCTAATGACGTCAACTACCACAACAGCATTGCAGCGTAAACAACAATGGCGGCCTACAATTGAAAAGATTTTTTCAAGTTTTGTCCAAACTAAGATATTTTGAGACATTTTATTATCGTTTTTATATAGCTGGTACAAACATTGATTATATAGGAAAATAACGTTTGGTAGCTGGGTTCCTTTTAAGCTGTTTGCTTACCGCATTGAGTAACAGAAGAAGAAGAATGCTAACTGCATTAAATAGCAAAAAGAGAAGGAAACATTAGCAACAGTCACAGTGATTTTCTCCGTTCTGAATCTCACACTACTACACACGTATTTTCAGAGACTGTGCATGGCTGTATAATGTAAACATAAAGGCCACACCGCGTCACAGAAACACCAACATAAAGATCGAGACAGATGCTGGGCGGAGGTTTATTTGAATAATGGGCGAATAGATGCCAATGATTATCAAATTGATTTTGGCTTGAAATGCCCATCCCTACGGCAATACCAGTTAATACTTTCATTATCTCATACCTCTGATACTGATACCTGTTCATCATATTTCAAAGTATTATCTGCAACACAAGAGCAATTTTCCAAAGTTTTTTCCAAATATGTTGGAGAAGTATTCAGTCTTAAATAAACTCACGATAATTGACCGACACTTGTTTATACTCCCTACCTCTCTTTGGCTCTTCTGTGCTGTTTTGTCAATGGAAGTAGATAGCACAACAGCTTGAGAAGCTAGGGCAGCCTGCTTAATTATAATAATTTGTGGCTCTTATCTGTCCTTAGTCAACCTTGGCAATTTTTAATGCACTCCTTTTACTGCTCACTCCTCCAAGGCACAGAAAACACCCATCTTTGTGTCAAATATCTGCTTTAAAACACAAGACAAAGTCTTATCTACAGGCAGCTGTGAGCGTGCTAAGAGAGCAAATGATTTAGCTCCTCAGCTCAGCACATCTTGGCCAGGGATGCATTGGATTTTTCAGTATTCTTGGGATGCTACACTCTCATTTTGAGAATGGACATATTGAAATTATTTCTTGATAATACACATTATATTGTGAATATTAATATTCGAGGTGCTCTCTGAAGCTGTATTACAATAAATAGAGTAGTTATAGATAAATGGGATTGTTTTTCTTTCAAGGGCATAAGAAAATGCCTGAATCTATTTTCTATTTCGACAGGCAACAATATTGCCAAAAGCAGAGCTGTTGACTTACAAATGTTGTGGAAGACACAAGCAAACAACAACCTCCCTCTGCAGTGAGAAAGTAGAGGGCTGTGGTGCTGGAGTGTCTGACTAACGGCACATTGCAGGAACACAACAAGCTGCTGAGAATTCTCAACTTGGCAGGGTTCCTATAAGACAATCTGCTGCTAGTGCAGTCACAGCCACAACAAACCATGGCCTTTCTATGAATTCTATATAGCTTTATGGATACTATATGATACTCACACTGAATCATAAGAAACTCAGAAGCCACTAATTCTTGACCCAGAAGACAAGATACTGAATGGCTTTTCTGATTGAAAATACTTCTGCCCCTTTGGAGAAGTACTCTGAAAAAAAACCTGAAGGATAAGCATGGCATCGACCTTAGCTTCTTCTTACTGCTGCTATATCCTTCTTAAAAAAACTAACAATTAAATACTACTTACAACCGCCTATTGAGTACTAGTAAATGTATATCATTCTTTTATAACAGGGACATGTTTTGCAAAAGATGTCATAAATGCAAGAATGCAGGAGACTATTTCTCAAATATGGCACTTTCGGTTGGTGCAGATGCATACTGAAATGGTTCAGTCCAGAACTAAAGGTAATTCAAATCCAAGGTCCACAAATGGACAGGAAATGGTAGTGGCACCTCACACACGTAAAAATATGTGTAGCTGTTTTGTAGGATGCTGAAACATGGTTTTTTCTACAGTGACTCTCAACAAGGCAAAGCTTTCTGCCTACCACTCAATCTATGTTCCAATCCTTAACTATGGCCATGAGCTAAGGGTCCTGAACAAAGAAGAAGTACGCAGATACAAGCAACCAAAATGAGTTACCTTCGAAGGGTGCTGGGCTCAGCCTTAGGGATAGGGTCAGGAGCTTGGACATCAGGAGGGAGCTTGGAGCAGAGGCACTGCTCCTTTGCATCGAAAGGAGTCAGCTGAGGTGGTTCGGGCATCTGATGAGGATGCCTTCTGGACGCCTCCTTCTGAAGGCATTCCAGGTTCGTCCGCCTCAACGGAGACCTTGAGGTAGACCCAGAACTCGGTGGAGGGACTGCATATCCCAACTGGCCTGGGAACACCTTGGGATTTCCCAGGATGAGCTAGAGGACGTTGCTGGGGAAAGGGATGTCTGGGTCGAGTTGCTCAGACTGCTGCGGTCGCGATCCAATCTTGGATACACAGAGAATATGGATGGATGGATAGATGGACTCTCAACAAGTCACCATCAAAACATACTACGGATGGATAAGATGCTAATATCGTCAATATCACAGTATCATGAGGACAAAGTGTCTCGAGACCTTCATGGACCTGTGATGGTATGAAACAATAGGTTTTTGCTGAGAAATAAGTGTAGTGTTGTTTCAGCCACAGTGAATCAGAGCAGAGTAACATGGATACTACAGAGAGCATTGCCCATGCTCTGCCCTCAGTTTTTTACAGCAAAAATGCACCAGTGTTTTTAGCAAGGGTCAGAAAGACGATCTTGAAGTTGTGGATGCTCCAGCGACTCTAAAATCTGATGTGCAGAATAACTTTGGTTTCCTCGTGTCAAGAAATGAGAATAGAGATAAACTGACTGACAAACAAAAAACAATATGCAGACACTGCCAGACTGGGAAACACAAGTAAGCCAGTTCATCATCACCACGAAAAGATTTGAGAAGATGAAAAAGAAAAAAATCCCGCCAAGCCAAAAGACTTTAAAGGAAGCGGCTACAGCCTTACTTCTCCACAACAGTGCGAGAGCTGAAGAGATCACAAGATATATATTTTGCCAAATACCACGGACATTTCTGTGGTCCATGCTGTGTAAACACGCTGGAGCCACATTATAAATTCCAATCAAGACCCAACTTAAATTCAACACTATTACCAGCGCTTTACGAGGAGACAAAGGCTACAGTTACACTGAGCTTCAAGTAGAGTGCAGCTCACTCACCACAAATGGAAGGTCTTCACAAGCTTCTCAGAGGTATATTACTATCACAGCATGTTATGATGGGTTTTTTTTAGTATCTAAATAAATACTGTAGTGCGTACTTATTGTCGTGACATTATATGTTGACATCGTTACATCCCCAGTAGACAGTGAAATTCATGATCTCCTCTTCCTCCAGTGCAGCAGTAGGGCTGGGCGATAATTTGATAACAACAATTATTGTGATATAATGTTTCTCAATATATAACAAATACGAATTGAATATATTTAAATCTGTAATTACAACCCCAAACAATTGGATAGAGGGGGTGGGGCGCTTATGTGCACTGTTGGAAACAATATCACTCAAAATTCTATAAACTGATGCACAGTACACAATTTGATTTCCTTGTTGTAAATTTAAATGGAATAATGGAAATTATCTGAAAAGATAAGAATTTACAAACTAAAACTTCACAAAAATCTCATCTTACACAAAAGACCTGCTTCCTGTTAGCACTGTCACAAATGAGGGATTCAAGAAGTTTATCAGAGAACTAAATCCAGACACAAGCTAACAAACCGCCTTTAACCTGCACTCTGGAGCAAAAATCTACCTTTAAATTTAAATGAAATAATGATAGGATATTTATCTTGATAATTATTGATATCGACTGATGTGAAAAATGTTATCGTGATAACAACTTTTTCAACATCGCCCAGCTCTACCCTAAAGGCTCCACCTGTGATGTAAACTCTTGCCATTGAATACCACTATTTGGATCTCATCAAAAGGCATTTCAGTAATACATAGCTAATATGTTTGACAGAAATCTATTTATAAACTCAACACTGATAGGATGCTGGACATCAGCTTTCACTGATGAGTCTAGTGTAAACACTGAGCCTGGTCTGACCTTTGCTTGGTGACGTGCAAGACAGTAGACCATGGTAATAGTTGATAAGACCATAGAATGTAATAACATCCAGTTATTACAGTTTTTGTGAGCACTGAGAGAAATAACAAAGTGATGTAGCCTGTATTTTATCCTGACAATAGATTGCTGCATGGAGCGGTGCGATAAGGGGTCTGCCATGGACATGTAGTTTTTTGTTTGAATTCAAAAACATTCACTGTGACTGTTTCCTTCTCCTCTCACACTAGACTGTAAGCATTGCAATTTGCACTTCTGTTTCCATTTGAAAGCTAATCCCTCTGTCCCTACAAGACTCGGTGCTGCTTGGCATAAAAAATGTAGAGTACTCTCTAAAATCATTGCCTATGATTTTATTCAGTGTTGTGATGTTGACTACACCACTTCTTCTGCTGGTTCAGACCCTGAAAGCTGAAACCTGTCCACTTGTGCTTACATTCATTTTTTACTAATAACGTTTCTTGACTCCCCGGGGAAGGCAATTAACAGAAAAGCAGCGGTGTGCACATTTGCAGTGCCCCAAAATCATCATTTGCACATCAAACACCATCCAACTTCATCCAGGTCCATTTGCATATAATACCACAAAGGTGCATCAATGTCAAACAGAAGTCTTCATTCCAATGCAGTGGTATATCTCCTATGATGAGATGCTGAGGTAGGAGCACCTGAACGCAGTGGGTAAAATCAAAGATGAATAAAACAGCACTGCCTCCAATCCTGAAATCAGAGAGGAGGTTGTGTCATACCTAAAGATTTAAAGAGTTATCACGGTGAACTATCGGAGAGATGAAGACTGCTTTCACATATCTACGAATCTTTTTTCACCTCCTGAAGTATTGATGACCGTGGCCGGGGCGCTGTCTCATTAAATGAGTTGAGGATCCAGGCAAAATCCAGTTAAAATCAATGTCTGCTGAAGCGGAAGAATGGGGAGGTACAGTAGGGCAAATAGGTCAGAACTGTAACTGATTATTGTGCCAATACTTGAAAATCAACCTCTAGATACCCGTCTGATGGATAGCCATTTATATCTCTTTAAAAGAAATCAGATATGTTTATTGAACCTGAATGTGACATATGTTGAACATCCTAGTTCAATTGAAGTATTTTTGTCTCAGTGGAAGACCTTTTAAATTATACTCATTGGAAATAATTTTAGATTTTAAGCAACTTCAACATAAAACATAGAAATACGGAACAATAAGCAATAATCAAACTTGAGAGAATAAAAAGATCAGTCATGGTGCAGTTCATCAATCATGTGTCATGATAACACAAACATCTTCTAAAACATGCAAACATCTCAGACTGACTGGTAGTAAACATGTTATTCATTAGTTCTGTACATATTTTTCTGAGGATACAATATGTTACTTCAGGGTTCCCACTCTTTTCCAGAGATCATTTTCCAGGACATTTCCAGGACATTTTCATTGATGATCAAGCTGGTATGACAGTCTAAATGCAGTTCCTTATTTAGTTCCTAAATAGTCTAATATGTTCCTCTCAGTGGAAGTCTACATTGAAAGACATGTAGTCTATGGCTATCAATGAAATCATCTCTTACATACTTAAAAATTATGGCAAATTGATAATAGAATAATGCAACCGCAGCTGTACAGCACTTCACTTTATTAGTGCAACCAAGTAACAATGATGGGCAACATCTCAGCTTTCTCTTTTCTCAAAAATGTATAGAATGAGCTAAGAAAAAAACAAAAGAACCAGCAAAGGAATCAGGAAGCTGCCTTACTGAAATAATTAAATAATAATAATGATCAGAGGATCAGTGCATTAATGACCTAAATAGAACTGAATGACAAAAATGGCCACAAACGTTTCTCAACTCAACTCAAACTCAAAATATACCTGCTTAATCATGATATTCATCCTGCTAAGTGGTCGATATAAAACAAAGCAAATGTCACGTTTTTTATTTGAGTTACCGTAAACTCTGAAGAAATCACACCGGTGTAAAGACGCACTCTGTATTTGAAGATCTCTCAGAGAATTAAAAAAATGTAAACTGTCTTCCTGCATGGCGATGTCTATTATGATCAGCGATGTCTACAACGTGGAGTTTCTGTGCAGCTGTGTCGCTCTTTTTGTTCCGTTTGTTTTCACTATCGGGAGTTTGGACTCCTACTAGCTACAGCAGGGGTTCTCAAACTTTTTGGAGCCAGGGACCCCTTACAGGTGAGAAAATTGTCTGGTTCTAACCCTAACCCTAAACCTAACCTTAACCCTAATCATAACCCTAATTCTAACCCTAATCCCAACCCTAACCCTAAATCTAATCCTAACCCCAATTCTAACTCTTACCCTAATCCTAACCCTAACCCTTACCCTTACCCTAACCCTAACCCCAACCCCAACCCTAACCTTAACCCTAACCCTAACCCTAACCCTAACCCTAATCATAACCCATATCATAACCTTAACCCTAACCCTAGTCATACTCTTAACCCTAATCATAACCCTAATCCTAACCCTGACCCTAACCCCAACCCTAACCCTAACCTTAACTCTAACCCTAATCATAACCCTAATCCTAACCCTAACCCCAACCCTCACCCTAACCACAACCCTAACCCTAATTCTAACTCTATTCCAAACCCTAACCCTAAATCTAATCCTAACCCCAATTCTAACTCTTACCCCAATCCTAACCCTTACCCTAACCCTAAACCTTTCCCTAATCACAACCCTAACCCTAATCATAACCCTAATCCTAACCCTAATCACAACCCTAATCCTAACCCTAACCCTAATCACAACCCTAACCCTAATGACAACCCGAAATCTAATCCTAACTCTAATCGCAACCCTTACCCTAGCAATAATCACAATCCTAACCCTAATCCTAACCCTAATCATAACATAAACCTAACCCTAATCACAACCCCAATCCTAACCCTAACCCCAATCTTAACCCTAGCCCTAACCCTAATCATAACCCTAACCCTAATCCAGCCCTAACCCTAAATCTAATCCTAACCCTAATCACAACCCTAACCCCAACCCTAACCCTAACCTTAACTCTAACCCTAACCACAACTCTAACCCTAACTCTAATCCTAACCCTAACCCCAACCCTAACCCTAAGCCTAATTCTAATCCTGTTTGCATGAGTTTGGTTCTGGTTCTGTTTGCTTGAATTTGGTTCAGGTTCTGTTTGCCTGAGTTTGGTTCAGGTTCTGTTTGCTTGAGTTTGGTTCTGGTTCTGGTTCTGTTTGCTTGAGTTTGGTTCTGGTTCTGGTTCTGTTTGCTTGAGTAGGGTTCTGGATAGGTTCGGTTCTGGTTCGGTTCTGGTTTGGTTCTGGTTTGGTTCTGGTTCGGTTCTGGTTCGGTTCTGGTTCAGTTCTGTTCTGGTTCTGGTTCTGTTCTGGTACGGTTCTGGTTCGTTTCTGGTTCAGTTCTTGTACGGTTCTGGTTCGGTTCTGGTTCGGGTCTGGTCCGGTTCTGGTTGGGTTTGCTTGAGTTCGGTTCTGGTCCGGTTCTGGTTCGGTTCGGTTCGATTCTGGTTCTGGTTCGGTTCTGGTGCAGTTCGGGTGCAGTTCGGGTCGGTTCTGGTTCGGATCTGGTTCGGTTCTGGTACGCTTCTGGTTCGGTTCTGGTACGGTTCTGGTTCTGTTCTGGTTTGGTTCGGTTCTGGTTTGAGTTTGGTTTTGGTTCTGTTTGCCTAAATTTAGTTCTGGTTCAAACCCTAACCATAATCCTAACCCTAACCCTAATCCTAACCCTACCCCTACCCCTAACCCTAATCCTAACCCTAACCCTAACCCTAACCCTGATCATAACCCTAACCCTAATCATAACCCTAACCCTAATCCCAACCACAACCCTAACCTTAACTCTAACCCTAATCCTAATCCTAACCCTAACCCTAACCCTAATCCTAACCCTAACCCTAATCCTAACCCTAACCCCAACCCTCACCCTAACCACAACCCTAATTCTAACTCTATTCCAAACCCTAACCCTAAATCTAATCCTAACCCCAATTCTAACTCTTACCCTAATCCTAACCCTTACCCTAACCCTAAACCTTTCCCTAATCACAACCCTAACCCTAACCCTAATCACAACCCTAATCCTAATGACAACCCGAAATCTAATCCTAACTCTAATCACAACCCTAATCCTAATGACAACCCGAAATCTAATCCTAACTCTAATCGCAACCCTTACCCTAGCAATAATCACAACCCTAATCCTAATGACAACCCGAAATCTAATCCTAACCCTAATCACAACCCTAATCCTAATGACAACCCGAAATCTAATCCTAACTCTAATCACAACCCTTACCCTAGCAATAATCACAACCCTAACCCTAATCCTAACCCTAATCATAACATAAACCTAACCCTAACCCTAACCCTAATCACAACCCCAATCCTAACCCTAACCCCAATCTTAACCCTAGCCCTAACCCTAATCATAACCCTAACCCTAAGCCAGCCCTAACCCTAAATCTAATCCTAACCCTAACCCTAATCACAACCCTAACCCCAACCCTAACCCTAACCTTAACTCTAACCCTAACCACAACTCTAACCCTAACTCTAATCCTAACCCTAACCCCAACCCCAACCCTAACCCTAAGCCTAATTCTAATCCTGTTTGCATGAGTTTGGTTCTGGTTCTGTTTGCTTTAATTTGGTTCAGGTTCTGTTTGCCTGAGTTTGGTTCAGGTTCTGTTTGCTTGAGTTGGTTCTGGTTCTGTTTGCTTGAGTTTGGTTCTGGTTCTGGTTCTGTTTGCTTGAGTTTGGTTCTGGTTCTGGTTCTGTTTGCTTGAGTAGGGTTCTGGTTAGGTTCGGTTCTGGTTCGGTTCTGGTTCAGTTCTGTTCTGGTTCTGTTCTGGTTCTGTTCTGGTAAGGTTCTGGTTCGGTTCTGGTTCAGTTCTTGTACGGTTCTGGTTCGGTTCTGGTTCGGGTCTGGTCCGGTTCTGGTTGGGTTTGCTTGAGTTCGGTTCTGGTCCGGTTCTGGTTCGGTTCAGTTTGATTCTGGTTCTGGTTCGGTTCTGGTGCAGTTCGGGTCGGTTCTGGTTCGGATCTGGTTCGGTTCTGGTGCGGTTCTGGTTCGGTTCTGGTACGGTTCTGGTTCTGTTCTGGTTTGGTTCGGTTCTGGTTTGAGTTTGGTTTTGGTTCTGTTTGCCTAAATTAAGTTCTGGTTCTAACCCTAACCATAATCCTAACCCTAATCCTAACCCTACCCCTAACCCTAATCCTTACCCTAACCCTAACCCTAATCCTAACCCTAATCACAACCCTAACCCAAACCCTAATCCTAACCCTAATCCTAACCCTAATCACAACCCTAACCCAAACCCTAACCCTAATCCTAATCACAACCCTTATCCTAATCCTAACCCTAATCACAACCCTAACCCAAACCCTAATCCTAACCCAAATCCTAACCCCAATCACAACCCTAACCCAAACCCTAACCCTAATCCTAACCCTAATCCTAATCACAACCTAACCCTAACCAAAAGACCTAACCCTAACCATAATCACAACCCTAATCCTAACCCTAATCACAACCCTAACCCAAACCCTAATCATAACCCTAATCACAACCCTAATCACAACCCTAACCCTAACCCTAATCACAACCCTAACCCTAACCCTAATCACAACCCTAACCCTAACCCTAACCCTAACCCTAACCCTAACCCCAATCCTAACCCTAATCATAACCCTAACCCTTTTTCCTAACCCTAACCTAACTCTAACCCCAACCCTAACCCTAATCACAACCCCAATCCTAACCCTAATCACAACCCTAATCACAACCCTTACCCTAACCCTAATCACAACTCGAACCCTAACTCTAACCCTAATCCTAATCCTAACCCTAAACACAACCCTAACCCTAACCCTAATCCCAACCCTAACCCTAACCCTAATCCTAACCCTAATCACAACCCTAATCACAACCCTAACCCTAATCCTAATCATAACATAAACCTTACCCTAACCCTAATCCTAACCCTAATCACAACCCCAATCCTAACCCTAATCATAACCCTAACCCTTATCCTAATCCTAACCCTAATCCTAATCACAACCCTTACCCTAATCCTAACCCTAATCACAACCCTAATCCTAACCAAAAGACCTAACCCTAACCCTAATCACAACCCTAATCCTAACCCTAATCACAACCCTAACCCAAACCCTAACCCTAATCACAACCCTAATCACAACCCTAACCCTAATCCTAATTATAACATAAACCTTACCCTAACCCTAATCCTAACCCTAATCACAACCCCAATCCTAACCCTAATCATAACCCTAACCCTTATCCTAATCCTAACCCTAATCCTAATCACAACCCTTACCCTAATCCTAACCCTAATCACAACCCTAATCCTAACCAAAAGACCTAACCCTAACCCTAATCACAACCCTAATCCTAACCCTAATCACAACCCTAACCCAAACCCTAACCCTAATCATAACCCTAATCACAACCCTAACCCTAACCCAAACCCTAACCCTAATCACAACCCTAATCACAACCCTAACCCTAATCCTAATCATAACATAAACCTTACCCTAACCCTAATCCTAACCCTAATCACAACCCCAATCCTAACCCTAATCATAACCCTAACCCTTATCCTAATCCTAACCCTAATCCTAATCACAACCCTTACCCTAACCCTAACCCTAATCACAACCCTAATCCTAACCCTAATCACAACCCTAATCCTAACCCTAATCACAACCCTAATCACAACCCTAACCCTAATCCTAATCATAACATAAACCTTACCCTAACCCCAATCCTAACCCTAATCATAACCCTAACCCTTATCCTAACCCTAACCCTAACCTTAACTCTAACCCCAACCCTAACCCTAAACACAACCCTAATCCTAACCCTAATCCTAACCCTTATCACAACCCTAATCACAAACCTTACCCTAACCCTAATCACAACTCTAACCCTAACTCTAACCCTAATCCTAATCCTAACCCTAAACACAACCCTTACCCTAACCCTAATCCCAACCCTAACCCTAACCCTAATCCTAAACCTAATCACAACCCTAATCACAACCCTAACCCTAATCCTAATCATAACATAAACCTTACCCTAACCCTAATCCTAACCCTAATCACAACCCCAATCCTAACCCTAATCATAACCCTAACCCTTATCCTAACCCTAACCCTAACCCTAATCACTACCCTAACCCTAACTCTCATCCCAACCCTAACCCTAACCTTAACTCTAACCCCAACCCTAACCCTAAACACAACCCTAATCCTAACCCTAATCCTAACCTTAATCACAAACCTAATCACAACCCTAACCCTAAACACAACCCTAACCCTAATCCCAACCCTTACCCTAACCCTAATCCTAACCCTAATCACAACCCTAGGTTTTGGGTAAGAATGATTTTGTAACAGAATAAATGCACAAAATTGGTCAATTATAAGTCTTCTCATAAAAACACTGTACGTAAAAGGGGTTTCAACACACAAACCATTAGTTTTTGTAAAGTTAAGGTAGAATATACGGCTACACAAGATCCTAAATTAAGAGCCGTTCGGGAGTCGAGTTAAAAGAGCTGGCTCTCTGAAAAGAGCCGAAGTTCCCATCACTAAAGCACATGCTTACTACCATTTGCACTCTTAGTTTCCCTTGGAACTATTTGTATTGTAAAACGTATCAATGTAAATACTTCAGACCTGTACCATAGTGATAAACAGATAACACTTCAATTTGAATCAAGTAAATACCACTTGTATACTTTAATACAGAGGGTCATTTCATTCCTTGTGGACTCAACATGACAGCATTTATACTTTTCAAGTCATTGATCTTAAACGCTTTCAGAAAAGTAACAGCAGCAAGACTCACATATCCCTTCGAGCCACCAAATGGTATCATAACAATGGTGTATGCTGTTTGTAATGACACAGCACAATTTTATCATTTATTAGAAATGTATTCAAATTATTTCACGGACCCCCACGCTATGGTTTGCGGACCCCCAGGGGTCCCAGGACCCCACTTTGAGAACAACTGAGCTAGAGTACGGTAATTGAGCTCTCAGCCTGCAGAGAAAGTTGTGAGGCACAGACCCCCAAGCTCTCTGCCCGACTGCACTGGTCACACTTTAACTTAAATATAAGACTCTTTGAATCAAAAGAGTAGTCTACAAGGTTAATGTACCATAAAACATAAACAATATACCCCCGTTTTCTGTGAATGCATGATTATGAAGTGAAGGAGAAAAGATGTGAAAAAAGTTGTGCAGTGTCGCTGTCTTTTCCAGCACAGCGTGCACTCAACTTTCAATGAATGGGGATGTGTTTTGTTAATAGGGTCAGGTCGCACGCAGCCATGTTGGAATAATTTTCCAGGACTTTTGACTTTTTCTCCCATTTTCCAGGTGTTTTCCAGTACTGGAAAACTGGTCAACTGTTTTCCAGGACGCGTGGGAACCCTGTACTTTCATTAATAATTGAATAATACATTTTTAAAATAATTTTTAATGTATATTTGAATTGTACACTTTGCTGCTGTAACACTGTAAATTTCCCCGTTTTGTTGTTCATTCAGCAGCAATTTTTTTTATTATTATTATTATTCTTACTGTATCATGTTCTTAACCCTAAGGATTGTGGGGTGGGATTGGGGTCGGGACTGGGGTTCAGATTAGGATAAAGGGGGTCTTTTTATTTCATTTTTCAAAATATTTTTAATTAATTGTATTTTAATTTGTTTTTATGCACAGCACTTTGTGTTAAAATGTCATTGTATGAAAAGCGCTTTACAAATAAAGTCTGATTGATTGATTGATTGATTGATCGTCTTATCTTATCTTATCTTCTTTAAAAAAAATGTAAAAGCATTTTTAAAAATCTCTGGCTCATTACTGGCCCACACCGGCCAACAAACTTGCTCTACATGAACTCAACTGGCCCCAGGCAATCAGTTCATGGGTTATGTCAGACCCTGTGCAGATGTTAGTAAAGGCAACAACAAATTACCAACAGTCAGATCATGCTGTATTTCCTTTACCTGCTGAATTTCACAGATGAGAACAAACATGACCACAGAGTTCACTATAGATGACTTAGATCTATGTTTGTGGATAGAAATAACATCACTTGAGACCTCATATTTGCCATATTTTGATCTAGGCTCTATTTTAGTCTCTAATTTAAAATCAGTTTTTGCTTTTTTTAATATGTTTTGCCATTAGTTTATTACTGCTTCTTTGTTTTCAATCGCTGTAAAGCACTTTGGGTTGCATCTTATTTGTATGAAAGGTGCTATATAAATAAAGCTTGGTTGATTGATATATTTTTATGGTGATGAAGTTAGAAGCTGTAGTTAGCGATTAATTTACAATCCAGAAAAACTTGTGCATGCAAAGTGTGTATATTTGTGTTTCTTTGAGCTGAATGAGGTGTGAGTGAGCACCCTTGCACTCATTCTACACCTATAGAAACCTAACTGACCTTGACGAAAATCTAAAACATGATTGCAAATCTTTATTTCATTATTACATTAAAAAATGTATCCTTTGTGCTTTACAGTCAATAAACCATATCCTAAATGGGATTAAGTAATCTTTTTTGTTAGCAAATAAATACAGCAACAACAGCTCCCATGAGTTTTAGCTAAAGGCCTGCAATCAAAATCTCATCAGACATGTAGTTTTATGATAATAGTAGTTCTAATGGAAGTAGCATAATAAAAAAGGGAATCTATTTCTCCATTTATGGACCCTTAAAATCTCACCTCTAAATCATAAGTCCTAATGTATTTTCAGGGTAGATTGAGCATAACTGCATATTAATACAGTTTACACACTAACACGCTTGGTTTTAAAATATTTTTTCTTCACTAACATTATTCAGTATGTTGCCAATAATCTGGTTATCACCCTCATCTATACGCACACAATCCAACAGAAGTATTCATCACGAGTCAGAGGGGAAAAGCTTGGACAATGTAACCACTAACTGGGGGAACACTTCAGCTATCAAGCTAGCATAACAATCTAGTTTGGATACATGCATTATTCATGCATTTTCTCTCCTCAGAAGGAAGCATTAAATATTTGTTAACATATAAAAGCATCATGCAACTCCCTGCTCCTCAGCACTATTCGCTTTCCACTCACGCTTCATTGTTAAGCTCCATGTGCAACACCATTGGTCCTATTAAAGAAGAAGAGCGTGGATATTGGAAGTGAACAGATAAAACTCAAAGACTGAGTACACAAGAGAAAGATTCCGTATCAATATAAATAAGGCAGAATTGTTTGAGCAAAAGTTTGAGCGCCCAGTGAAGTAGTGTAATGACAAAAAGTGTGAAACAGCATTTCAAAAGTTGACACATAGCTTAATGATTTTCAGAAGATGTTTTTATACTTAGAGTTTGTGGCTCTGTTGGGCTGTACAAAACTATTCCAGTTAATATCAAAACAGAACTGACACAGGTTTTGTATGGTTTGGTTATAGTTTAGTTTGACGTGAGGGGAATGAGACTGAATTTTGCATTAAAACTTCTCCTCTTTACCTAGTTTTGTCTGGAAGAACATCTTTTATTCTCAGGATTAAAAACAGGATGTGCGGTGCATTAGTTATTGTTTTAATTCTTATATTTCAAATATAACTAATAAATCATTTTGTAATCACAAAAACCCAATGAAAGTATACTAATTTCATTATATGCATGCAGATTAATTACAGTGCATTATGAATAGACTTTTTTTCTGCAGTGATTAATTAGGTTCTATGTTGGTCCATAGATACAATACTGTATTACACATTCAGACGTTACAGTCCCTGCAAATTCACATGAAAAGAACCACATACTAGGTTACTGTTGAATGTCTGTTTTTCCACTCAACTGTTTGTTTTTTTCAAGAAAGCTTGTAAAAAATTGGGCCAAATACTTGTGAAGTTACTCCAGATTTTACCAAGGCAAACTACAGTGTAAAAATATAATCCTTTTGTACTTCTCTGTGTTTTTTCTGAGAACATTGCTTGGAAATAATAGGCAGGATTTCATTCTGAAAATGGAGTGTCAGCTTTTTAAAAGGAGGACAGAGACAAAGGAATATAAATGATCCTCTTTTATCACCATTGTTTTCTTACTAATCAAGCAGCTGTGTTAAACACTTGATCCTGATTGGCCAATTCCTCTAGTAACAGTTATTTATTCTGAATAGTAAAGGAGACGCAAGGGTCAACCTGGTCATACACATATCTAAATCAATATACAGAAATAATTCTGGCACATTTATCAAGTTTATGATTTCACCTCATCCTGTTGACAATTCGGCAAAAACGTTAATAGCATTGGTAAACGAAATGTTGGATACTTTATTTCCCTTCTGTACGCGAGGGGGGCGTACAAAAAACTGAGATGGAGAGCTTTTGGTCTGAGGAATAGGGGCTGGCTTTCTTCAGAACTGCACCTTATTTTCAATTTGACAAGAGGCAGGACAGGCGTGCACTTCTTTGCAATGACAAACATTTGCGTTGATGTCGGATGTGTGGCGTGAATTTATTAACAATTGCACTGCCTGCTACAAACCTGGGTCTCATATCGCTGTGGATGAACAGCTGTTCCTCATGAAAGCCCAGTTCTGCTTTATGCAGTATCAACAAGCCACACAAATTTGGTTAGCAGCAGACGGGAGACCAGATATCTTTGGTCTCCAATATCATTTCTGGGCAAATATGACACAAGAGCAACACTCCAATGTCTTGGAGAGAGTGTGGTGATGAAGCTGATGGAGTCATATCTGGGAAAGGGCAGACGTGTCACCATAGACAATTTTATCACATCCCTCACCTTGGCCAAGAACCTGCAGCAGAAAAACACCTGCCTGGTTGACACAATTAATAAGGCCAGATGGGAGCTTCCACCTCTGTACAGCAGCAGAGAGGGGAGCTGTTCTCCACTAAGGTGCTGAAGCATGAGGGAGCCACTCTCACAATTTACCGAGGTAAACCAAGAAAAAGCATCACACTCCTCAGCACCAGGAACCAGACTGTGTCCATTAGAGGTGACAAGAAGAAAAGCCAGGGACTATCACCTTCTACAATGTCACTAAGGTAAGCTGGTGGTTTTATAATATGATTATTATTTTTTATTACAGAGATAATTATTGATACAGCCCTTTATAATTGTAATTTGCTTTCTTGTTTACTGTGGTTCATTATTTTAGTATTCCTTTAAACAAGATTACAGCTCCTCTCGCTGATGCTCAAATTCAAACAGGAGGGGCTTCAATTTTTACAAGTGCACCTAAAGGTTGTAAGCCTTTGCCAAAGTGTGTGCTGTAGGGGTCATGGCGCTTTCCATGGTGCTGATCCTGAGACTTCAACCATTTGTTTATATGTTCACTAATCTGGTTGTTCATTTGCTCATTTTATTTTCATGTTATTGCAGTTCTACAGTCATTTTCACATTACTCCTCTTCTCTAATATCTCTATATTGCATTAATAAATTAGACAAAGAGAAATATTACATCAAACATTACTGTTAAGTTTATTTTGGTCAATCATCCTTTTCAACAGGAGACAAGAAACAGTAGTAAAAATTAGGGATGGGCATTTCAAGCCAAAATACTATTCGATAATCATTAGCATCTATTCAACGATTATTCCAATAATCACCCCACATGTACGTTTCCATTTTACAGCCATGCTCAGTCTTGGAAAATACATTTGGAGTAGTGAGAGATTCAGAAACGGAGACAATCGCTGCAACTGTCGCAAATGTTTTCTTCTTCTTTTGCTATTTAATGCAGTTATCGTTCTTCTTCTTCTGTTTGCTAGTGCGGCTAGTAAATAGTTTTGAGACGCTCTATAGCCCCCATCCAGCGGGAACACCATATAACAACCAGGCACCGGTAAAAATCATGAAAAATTTTACTTTTAAAATGAGAAAATATTCAAAGTAACTATTTGATTTCCGCAAAGTGAAAGAAGTTTTAGAATATTCGAAAATCATTGCCCATCTCTAGTAAAAAATACAATGAACTAAAAAAGTATTTAAAAAATCCATGACAAACATTGTAAATTGACACAAGACATTGAAGAGGTAGCCAATACTGTATTGTTGGGAGGGGGGGGGGGGGGGGGGTTGTTTATTCTATCATAATTTCCTGTATCTGCATCAAAAAGATGCATTATTGTTGTGCATCTGATCAAACAATGAAATTACTCATAACACATTGACAGACCACAGGTGGGGCTAGAAGTGGAATAGAATACTGACGGTCATAGTGCTAGGGCATTAAACGAAAGCTTATCATTTTTGCATTTGTGAGATTTGTAAGTCTTTTTTGTTTTACTGTTGCTACAACCCACAGCTACAACGAAGGATTGTGGCCACACCGAGGATATGCAAAAATAGGAATTTGAGAACAAAGTCATAAATTCACAAAAATAAACACAAAGTTAGGAGATCAAAGTCACACATTTAGAAGAGCAATGTCTTAAACTTATGAGAGTAGAGTTGTAATATAACGAGAAATAAGTTGTAATACAAGCCATGGTTTATCGAAGGAATGTGGCTCACCTTGTACAGTTAGACTCTACATCTTGGGTCTAACAGCAGTCGCTGGATCGTCAACAGGCTGTCTATTAGCCTTCTCTTCGGAAGAACAGACTCCGTTTTTTGCACAATGAATTAGAAAATGCTGACCCTCATGACAATGTGATGCTGATGGGCTAAAAGACTGGACATTCACCTATTGATGAAACCTATAGGAAATAACATACAGGCTAAACGTAGACTAAATTAATTGAGAATTGTAATTTACTCATAAGTTTACAGTTCAAATATCTTCATTTCAATACTGCAATGTCAAAATCATTATTTTACTATATTAGGTTGCCCTTATACTAATGTGTACACATCAACCCACGAAACCCATGAATAAGCAGGATAATATTAGCAAAAGGGTCACTATGAAACAGAATCCTGACAGGGCTTCTTATCTGGGGCTTGTCTTGGCCTGACAGCATTCTATTTTTATAAAATGACCTGCTCACTATACATTACCCTTACACAGTTCAACAACAGGAGTATAGAGAGGAATGTTTGGGCACTTTTACTTAGACTAAAGTAAGAGTTAGTGATATTTACAATATGTACATATTAACAAAACATCCCAAACTGAAAATGTATTTCAAGATGTCTTTGTTCGACCATCTTCCACAGTATCTCACAGGGACAAATCTAGATTCACTTGCAACTTTTTGTCCTCATGCAGTGCAAAAAAGAAAAAAAAAAATGTCTCCATGATTGAACGGAATTAAACCAATTTTCCTCAAAGCGAAAGCAAGCAAATTGGTGATTAGGTGCTGATTTACTGCGTGTAATTGTTCAGGAGGGATTGTTGTTCTGTTTTTTTCAACAAAGACTTTTGATTGCATTGCATAATCAAAAGTTGTTTCTTTGTTAGCACAACCAAAAAAAATCTTTTGAGGCTCAACAGAAAAATGTTTTAAAGCCAACATTGGTAAGCACCTCCAGAGGGATTCAATTGCTCTTCATCTTATGAGGATACAATCAAGGCCACTGTTATTTAAGATATCTTTGTGTCCTTGTGATTACATTTAAAACCTTTAAATTGCCTCTTGTTCATGTAGTGGATGAGCTATTGTATTGTGGAGTAGTTTAACACTCCAGGTCCTTTACCCATGGCATCATTAACATATCCCTGTTTTTTTTTTTAATTGAGCAATCTGTATGTGCCCATTAGTAACCTATGAAAAAAAAAATACTGTGAGAATATCATCACCCATTTCCTTATCAAATCTGAAGGAGTATCAATTCCATCTCCCTGCTAATTGAAAATATGTTTCAGAGATTAAAATGCGATATATTCTACCCACAGGACATGATTATCCTTGTGATTGAGCGTATCAGAAATACAGACAGAGATTGGAGTCTGCCTTCAAAAATGTCAGATGATCATCCTGTGTATTGTCAAGACAGAAATGGGGCACAAAGGATTTCAACAGGCTATTAATGCAATTTCTGGTCCATCATCCTGCAATGAATGAAGTCCATGGAAGAATAAGAATAAAAGGCCACTAAACAAACAGGCAGAGTTTAAAAGGCTGGCTTGGGCTGCCCAGAGGCTCATTAAAACAGCCTGCCTCTCTTCTTAAAAGCAGCTCACTGGTTGAGTCGCCCATAGAAACTCCAAACTGACAGAATATTTCATTAGAGGGCTTGCATACTTAATTTGAATACACATCTTTGGTTGCATTTCCTATTTCCCTTCATATATAAGGAATTAGGAGCAGCAACAATTAAACACCCTCATCTGCATATGAAGAGCAGTGTGTAGAATCTGCACTCTGAATGCAATCCTGGCATGCATTTTGAAGAGACCTATAGAGGGGATTTAAAGGATGAACGCTCCTTAAATCCCAGGTGTAGCACCATGACAAACCCTCACAACATTCATTACGGCCCATGATTCACTAAACCTGGTCTGAAGTCCTGTGCCCCATGGAAACATCAAGCCCTCCTGGCCCTTCTGCCACTGCATCACCATGGAAACCATTCTTTTGCTCACAGCCCCTCATGGATATTTTTTCTCCACAGCTCTATTTCCTGAAGGTTGGTTCCAAGCATGACAGCTAGCCATCCAACTGGTGTTACTGCACTTCAATGAAAAGTTGTGGCACAGTGCCAAGTCTTTGTTTTTCTCTTTCCCCCCAAAAAAGCAGGGAGGCAGATGCAAATAATTCAGGACAGCTGTGTCATAATCATTTTAGCACTTATCTCATTATTAAATTACCATAATGCACTGAGGCTATTTTTCTGTGATGTGGTAACTACTACTGTATCTCAGGCATTCTGTTTACAGAAGCAACTCATTTAGGGGAGATCCCGACTGCCTTAGCACTCAACCTCAGCTAACCAGATTGCCACTGCACTAAAAAAACAAAGGCTTGAAGTGAAGCTAATCTGATTATCTTATAATTCTGAATCATGAATACATTATAGAGATGTCAATTCACATGTCTTACTGTTCCAACTCCATCTTCATACCAATACACTGCTCTTTCGCACACAACATTACAGTGTTTTAGTCAGTCAGAGATCAGTTTTATGAACTTATTTTGATCTTTGTGACAGTTGTATCTTTTTAATAAGATTTGCGGGTGTGCAGTATCTCAGTAACGTAGCATGCCCTGCCATTATGACTTAAAAAAAAGAACCAGAATAACAACATAAAGCATTTGCCTGCAAATATTCCTTTAACAGATCAGGATATTAGTTTTATAAGACAACAGCATGACTCTGCATAAAGCATACTTACAGCCTTGTTCAAGATATTTCCTATCTCGTTTTATTACAAGTTACTTTAATAGGAAAGAAGAGCTTTATCCATTATTTTCAGGGATGAAGGGGAGAACTGATGTATTTCATTTTTGAGTGATGTTGTGTTAAAAAAAAACATTATTTGTGAATAAAAACTATTCAAATATATTTACTCGCATCTTTCTGTTTTACTAATCATATAGTTTTAATCAATAGAAAGTCATAAGAGCCATCACAACTTTCCACAACATCCCCATCTAGAAAAGACTGAAAACAGTGAGGCACACTACTCCACCTTCAATTAAAAAACACCAGGTCAAAAAAAAAAAAAAAAAAGTCGGCTGTGTGGCAATATTTTCTTGAAAACGATAAAAGGAGGTCAAGTGTGAATGTTGCTCAAAGCAGTTTGCATTTCACAGCTCAACAGCCAACACGGCTTACGGTTGTTTTTTTAGGTTCTTTTAGGTTTTTATGGTCTGTCTGTTTTTATTTTAATGCCTGATTGGCTTTAAAGTATGAAGATATAGTATAAAAATTGAATATTTCAATGTGTTTGGTCTTATAATAGCCTAAATGTTTTGTTTGAAATATTATCTTTACTCAAAATGGAATTGTCTGGATGGCAGCATATGTTGCTCCAAAGCCTGTATATATTGTTCAGCATTAATGATGCCTTCACTGATGTGTTAACTAGTCATGGCATGGGCACCTATGAGTCCCTGTACCAACAGGGATGCTGGATTTTGAATTGTACAGTGATAACAAGCCGAGTGGTCCCTCCCCTCTTCAGAGCGGAGGATGCGACATCCATGATTTCTTAAGGGAATGTCAAATTCTGATTTGTCAGACCACAGGAAAGTTTCCCACTTCGCCTCTGCCCATATTAAATGGGCTCAGTACCAACATCTAATACATCTACAAAAAACATCACATCAGATGTCGGTAATGACAAAGTGATGAAAAATACAGACATCACTACAGCCAAAATAAATATTTTAGTTAACTTTCAAATTAAAATGCTTTCCTCAACAGATCCCTCTTCTGCTCGTCTACTGTATCTTCCTCCCGCAGTGAATCAATTTTCTTCCTTTATGTGTCTCAGTGTTGCTATATCTGGCACTCACTGTTCACACTGCACATGACAATTAGACTGACATGATGACAAGCTTTTAACTTGCAACTTAACAGCTGCTGACACCACAGGACTTGTCACCTTAAATATTAAAATAACCAACAATGACAACTCTATTAAATTCAACAGACTAAAATGTAGGCAAACATTCATTGCTTTGACAGCTTAAACCATTTGTTAAATCAGGTTTTTGGAGCAACAGTCAACACTGGTTTCTTTTAACATTGAAACTGAACTTTTATGGTAGTTAGTTTTGTTTCCTGTATCTCTGGATCTAAAATCTGGGAACCAACTTAAATCTTAGGTAACCTTCTTAGTGTTCAAAATGAGCTAAAAGCAAAGGTAAAAGAAAAAAAGAAAAATACATGACTGGATATTGTTAAGAGTTATACACACAACAGCTAAGCTCATCTGTTTCATTGGAAAATTTGATTGACAGCGAGTTCTGGTTGATACACCAAAGTATTTGATGTCATCTTTTTCCAAGTATAGAATCTGAGTACATATTATTTTAAGAAAACAGGTGTTGAAGGCTTTTTTTTAAGGGCCTGCTGATATGTCTTTCTTAGTAATGCTCACATGGGTCATCATGGATGGACATCAAATTTTGTGGTTACATAAGAGATCTTTTTTTTGACAATAATGTAATAAGTGTGATAAAATGAAGTGGGCATAATTAAGTCAGGAGGCTTATTTCCCAGAGCATTATCATGCATTATACTGTGGTCTAGCATACCAAGTATGTTTATTGTGCAGGGGCCCATGGTGCCTTTTTGAATGATGCAGTAGATGAGGCAGAAACTTTTTTGCTTTAACGGGTAATACTGCATAACCCCATTTTCAGGTAAACAATTAAAAACAACTTACCACCTGCTTTTTTACACTTGACTACATGAGCTTGTATTGATGGTCATTTAACACACTGCTGTTCTCGCAACTCTCATTTACAATTGGGAGGAAACTAAATGCTAGAGCCATCTGGTATCATTCACACCTTGATGAAGAAAGAGGATTTCATTAAAAAATAATACCCCACATCTTCTGTGTAATATTAAGGAAGCAATTCCATTTAAAATTTCATTTAAATCACCCTTTCCTGTTTTTGATTCCTTGCAGTCACATACATAACTGTTTTAAAGGGAGTAATAATCCCCACTGATTAAACAACAATTACTGTTGGATTGTTTTGAAGCATAAAAAGTCTAATTTCAAAGAAAGTCAATGAGCAGAAAAGAGGTGCATATTACTATTGCCTCTTGATGAGTCATTACAACTGTATCTGTGTTCTGGAAACCAACTCTATTTTAATGTCTTTCTTGAAAAATCCTGCATTATGTCCATAGACTGTATCAATAATGGATGTACTATCTGCAACGTCACCCATCTGTTTCTGAAGCACTGTTTTCAAGCCAATGGCAGCTACAAGACTGTAAACATGTTTATTTCGGCTGTAAAGATCGGCTTTTTTTAAATTTGTGTGTATGTGGTTTCTGGTACTTCCTGAGCCAGCCTCAAGTGGACACACGAGGAACTGCAGTTTTTCATACTTCCACAATGGCTTCAATGCTCGCAGCCAGTGATTGCCGCTTGGTTATGTCCTACAAAAATGTGAAACCTGATGAGATATAATTGAATTCAAGTCCAATAGACAAAAGAACACATTTTCATCAAAACGCGTCTTTAATAGGTGTCAGCTTATTCTGAAAGCAGAAGTTGCAACAGTTGTGTTTCTTGAAGCGCCTTTGTGGACACTGCGATAAATATTGCATGCCTCAGATGTGTTTAACCGGACTACATTTGACAGCTGGCTGCAGTGTGTCAAAACTGCAGTGTATCTAGATGGTGCGTCTGGGTCAAAGACAGATCATGACGTCTCCAAGCAAAGAGGAATTTGGTATCAAAGAGCTGCCTCTGAGGGGCGACAGAGGAAGAGGGCCTTATCATGTCAAAGCCTGAAATATTTATCTGATACAATAGTCACTTACAATTGCTGAAGCTAAAGTGTGACATGATGGAAAACCACAGCAAACTATGAATGTTTCACATAAGGGCACAGTTAACAGATGTACCAGAGACATTTTTTCATTATTCTTGTATTTTTATATAGTCAACAAAAACCTGGAGGTAATTAATCATTTGGCTCACTTCCTCCCCATTCTTCTTGTGTGACAGTGTTGTTCACTGAACATATTGTTTTAACTGAAGGCACTGCCTTAAATTAATTCTTATTAGCCATCTAAAAATAGTCTCCTAGTTTCAGAGTCTTGGTTGCCTGTAATCTGACAAGCACAGAGGGAGCATCATGACCAGCCAGCTGCCGGAGCATCAATGAAAAATATAAGAAATATGGACTATATATCATAGATCTCTGTGGAATATCAGTAGCTGTTACGAAAGATGTCTGGCTGATCATTGTTGCTGGCAAATTTGAGGACAAAGCCATGGTGTCTCTCATGTTGCACAGAATGTTAATGTAATTCTGGGGTTGATGGTTTCATCTTACTTTCGGGGAATGGTCTCTACATTATTTTGTCATTTAGTGTGGAACATTTATGCAGTGAAAATCCAGCAACGGATGCTAGAATGTGAGTTACAGAATATAATGTTTTTAGGCTTTGTTCATTTATGTTCACACTGCAGCCCCAGTCTTTTTTTCAAGTCTCTCTATCTCTCATTGTTATTATGATGTCCATATCCAGGTTCATTTGGAGCTTTGCAGCCAGCACAATAATGTACTCTGCAACTGCAAGGCCTTTATCTACCATACATCTGCTCATTGTCTGTCTATGTTATTACTGGCAATAAAAATAAACACAATCTCATTATGCTATTTTCATTTTTCCATTGTATTATTTTCAAAAGTGGCAATATTCTGATGATCAGCTGTTTACTGCGAGATCAACACATAAAAAAAACAGTGCCACCGTCATTACCATCTCCTGATGCAATTCACCGCCTTCAGCTCACCCAACATACCATTCTTTTAAATGCATAAAAGGAGAAAAGATACAGAAGAAAAACAAATGCACAAAGGAGGAAAATACAAACATGGACCAGACATTTGATATCTGCACTTATGAACCTCCTTGGTTTTCTACAGAAAGATTGGTAAAAAATAAATAAGTGCAAATATTAGAAGCTCTTTGTCATAGTGATTCCATTTATGGAAACTGCACGGCCTCTTTATGAGCTGAATGTTAACTATAAGACTAATTTAAGTTAGTAGCTGTGATGAGCCTGAAAAACACATTCTCTAAAATTCCCTTCACTGAATTGTAAGTTGCGCAGAGGCCGCAAGCCTTACTTGTACTTTACCCTCGACACTCATCTATATAATTGTGTAAGAGATCGACAAATTGTGAAACAGCAGAAGATTTAAACTGTAGATCCCAGGGATTAGGGATTGAAATTCTTCATCAATGAGGGGCTCTTTATGTAAGCTTTCACAATGTCAAATGGTGTTTCTATCCAAGCAAAAAAACTGTTACATTCCTCCTAAGAGACATTGGCATCAATATCAATATGTGGTATCAGTATTGGTACAAGTATTTATAAAATCCTAACATACCAATCCTTAGCTCTTGCTGCAGGTGATCAAACCTGACTCATAGATAATCAATCAATAATAACAGACATATCACTGACTGATAAAGAAGCTGAAGCCTACAAACATGGAATGTCCCGACAGGTAGAGACAATACACTTTCATGTTTGCTGCCAAAACAAAAGCCCTAGTACAAACCATAAAAGTTCTGATTGGTTCATTGGAATGCAGAAGAAGCAAGATTCTACCAAGCAGCAACCTCCGGCCGCAAGAATTGAAGCAGATGCAGAAGTGATAAAAACTGTAGTTCCTCAAGTGTCCGCTTGAGGCTGGCTCCAGAGGTACCGGAAACCACATACATACCAATTCAAAAAAACAATCTTTACAGCACAAATTAACATGTTTACAGCCTGGTACAAAAAACGAGTATAGTCTGGATAGCTCATTTCTCGATCAGCACACACTGTACGGGGGATGAATTTTTTCATAAAGCCGCAATTTTGAAGATATTGAGATTACGAGTTTTCCGTTATGAGAGGCACAGCTGATTTGATTGACAGGCAGGAACACTGTAGCTGTTGGTTAGGAGGCTCAAAGCCCACCTCTTTACCTCACACTAGCTCGACAGCAGTAAGGTTGAGTTCAGCATTTCCAATATGGCTGCAGACAACGATTGGCTTCAAAACAGCGCTTCAGAAACAGATGGGTGATGTCACGGATACTACATCCATTATACAGTCTATAGATGCTACACTTGTGTAACAGGATTTACTTAAAATACCTGGCTGTGAGTGAATATTGTAGTTCACTTTTGTCCTTCTGGTCATTATTTATTCCCATTGAAACGACTCTGTTCACAAATACTATTATCAATCATGAAATTGACAGAAATCCATTATTGTGATACAAAACTTGAATCTGTAAGCTCTTTAATTTGCTCATATTTATTAACAGTTCTTAAACAAGATAATAATTCTGAGTAACAGCAGCAGGTCTCCATACATTTATGTACTATTTGATATCTGGATGCATCATAAAATTATACAATAGGCATTTAAATTTGAAATAATCTCTCTCAGTTACTGTATAGGTCAAGCTTGCCTTTATGATTGGTGGTATTGTTCAATACTTGGCATTATTCTCTTTACCTGTAGCGGGCAAAGTTGCAGCAGAACAAAACAATAACTAATATTAAATTTCAAGAAAAAAAAGCAGGAAAGAACAACTTGGCTGGTGTCAGGGATGACGATATTTAAGAAAACAACGCTACAAAGTCTAAGTCATTTAGTCGTTTTGTTTTACACTAACTTTTATTTTTGTTTTGCCTCTAATATGTTTTTAATGTGTATGTTCATTGTCAACTGTTGCTTGACCAAAATGTGCACCATTAATCAAAACTCCTGTGATCAAAATACACAGGATTGATTGAAGCTGATCTTAAAAGAAGCAGCGTGATAACCAGTATATTTGGAAGCATCATATTCAGCCACTGTAGGCAAGTTTGAAATGTCTGCAGTGTGATGGCCTGGATTTCAATCCACTGGGAAGAAGATGAGGATGCAGGATAAAATACTGCACAGGGGACCTCAGCAAGGATTGGCTTTAACACATGCACCAATTACAGTGAGCACAGCGTGGATCCCTCTCCAAACACTGCTGAGCGCACCACACACCCCCTGAGAAAACATCTGCTTTTGAACACAGATCCCAAGTCCATCCTCACACACATGTATTACCTAGTAACATGTGCAGACACAATCCAAACACATAGGAGTCAATGACACTATAACAATATGATACAATATGAATAAAATAACTGTGTTGTTAAATATGAAAGCACATTTTAGCATCCTTCTTTTGCATCAAAGAACTGCAATGCATAGTTCTTTGTATTTGACATGACCAACGCACTACAGTGGTCAATATCAGACTGATTTTTCAAAACAATCCGATGTAAACTGTTCTGTAAAACTGTGAACACCTATATGGCGAGGCTGCTTTGGACTACATGTATTGTCTAATTTTGTGCTAGACGTTTGACTATGCATATGTGCTCTTTCATTCACTGTGTTGTTCGGTAGGGCTGAGTTAAAAAAAATGATTTTCCAATACAAATCAATTCCCATTTTTAATAACATATGAAATCCTGAGACTGATCTTTTAGTATATTCTCTTTCCACATGTGCTTCAAAACAAACATGGCGGGAGCTGCTCCACTGAAAGCACCAACAAACCTTAAAGCACAGACCTCAAAGACAGAGAAGAACTTGACAAAAGCAGAGCCTAATGCAAGATTTGCAACATGAAGGGAGAATACAGTGGAAATACTACAAACCTGATGCCATTTAATGAGGCATCACCCAGATATGTGATCTGCAAAAACATATGATCTGAGACAGACCCCACTGGAGACAGTCCCATCCAGCTCTCTGCTTGCCCAAAAAATAAGAGGCTGTCACAGTGCTGGGTGATATATCAAGTTTTTAAGGTATATCGATATATTTTCAAACAAGATATAGGGTAATTTCAACTTTATTATCCCCAAGGAAATTTGATTTGCAGCAGGCAACAAGACAAAAAAATACATCGAGTACATCAGAAATGGAAACACATAAATTCCACAGCTCAAGTGAAAACGTAAAAACGCAGACCACACTGAACTAGAGACTGAAGAAGTTGGAAAGCTGCACGGTTAAGTACATCGCCAAGTCAGATAAAGTTATTTGCAGTGGCAATAGGTAAAATACAAAGGATTGACTAATACATGTAAGAAAATAATGAGCAATAAATAATCAAGGTGTAAAATCTAAGAACTAGACAATCCAAAAGTGACCAAAAAACTATCAAATTCAAAAACAATGACTGTAAATTCCAAATACACAAAGTTAAGAAAAAAGTACAGAAATCATTTTTAAAAGTACTGTAAGAGAATACTGCCATACGTGCCATGGATGGGTTATAGTCTTAAGTAATAAATACACTAATCAAGATACTGTAACAAGTGCAATAGCACAGTGGGAAAGATATAAGTATTGCACTAATATTATCAAATACATATGTGAAAAACTGTATTATATTTTAAACTGTGAAAGACATAAGATTAACCACATAGCTTGTAATGTCCTTGAGGGCAGAGCTGGGGGATTATTTCATTTGATAATAATAATCATGATATCATTTTTCTCAATATAAATATAAGAAATGTTCGATGAAAATGTGATATATTTAAACCAGGAATTACAGCCCCCAAACACTGGAAAGGGCGCTAATGTGCCTTATATGCTGGTTGCCACGAAACATTAAAGAAAAAATAGAATCACAAACCAAAATAACACAGCACATAAATAGCACATCTCGATTACCTCATCAACTTTCAGTGACTGCTGATACATTCACACAAGATTAAACTAATACTAGGTTCAAATTTCTGTTTTCTATTCAGTTTTCTTTGGATGTAGCTATTTGCCATGATAGCATCGTCCAGCTTATTCATCTTAAAGATCAACAAACCAAGGCCATAGAGAATCATTAATTGCTTGTATTTATCTGCTATCTCCCACCAGATCTCTTAAATAGTTAAAGTGGACGAATCATTTAATTTACATTATTTAGTCATTAGTTATTGTTTAGATAATTAATTGGCAATTTAAGTTGGAGAAAATATTACCACTGTCGTCAGTGATAATGTGTGGTCTAAGACCAAATACTGCATTCCTCTTGATGCAGATTTGTTAACCTATCAGATAAAATCATTATCATAAATTTACTTATTCACTCATTACTTCAAAGAAAGTTTCTCACAGAGCACCATGTGTCAAGCCAGTAAAAGTGATAATCAGTCCTTCAGAAGTTCTGCAAAGGTATTTTAGAGGCTATTCCTCTCCATGATTAATGCCAGAGTAATATGTGCACTGCATTAGTGCTCTCTAAATCAAGAGTTGTGCTGCATGTTTTCCAACCATGACTCACAGAGCACAGGAGCCTCAATTAAACCCACTAAGCCTGCAACAAGTTTGGGTAAATAAGTTCATGACCTTCTGTGCTTTTCTGCACATCAAAACATTCAACTTTTCCACAGAGAACTTGAGATTATACACTGAAATCACTCCATCACTCAGATTATACAATGATCGATGCACACTGTGCCCCCCCCAAAAAATAATATCTCACAGCAAAACTCCAGAGACCCTTCTCTCCAGATAGTCAAAGTCGTATTCTATGTTGTGCAAATTATATTACTTAAAGGCCTGTCAGTGTATGAAAGTATGTCCTATAAAAAACTCGAACAGACTGGATTCCTTTCCTTCTTTTTTTTTATAATTTTGAAGAGAGGCAAGAAATGTGGGGTGTAGAGAGCGGAGGAAGACATGCTGCAAATGATTGAGGCCAGAAGTCGAGCCTGCAACTGCTACGACAAGGATTACAGCCTCTTTATGTGGGGCATGCGATTTAACCGCTGCTCCCTAGATTCCTTTTTTGTCACCTCAGCAAACAAGCCAGTGGGCACATACCATTGTCTCGCGTCATTATTTAAAAAAAATGATGAATGGTTTTTGTAAACTCATTTAAAATGTCAAAGGAAATTATGATTTTCTATAATTTACATAACTGTATAATTCATTAATATGCAATATGTTAAATTAAGACAATTGGTGTTCCTTCAAAACAATTTGAATAGCTCTATGTATTAGAAAATAAAGTGAAAGGGAAAAATGCTCATGGGTTAAAAAAAACAACTAAATATGTCTGTTATTTCATTGTAAATATAATCAAATCTGACATTCCCCAATAAATGTCACTTGCAGCAGGAAGACAGTGGTTTGTCACAGAGCCTCAGTGAACCCTGCCCCTGCTGCAAAGGGCCAATTACACTGCCAAAAGTTCAGTTGGCCTTGACTGTCATGCTTGATTTTCAGTGTCAGATTCTTCAACAAACAACGGCCTGTGACCATAAAAGTAACATGGTCAGCTGCTGTAACTGGTTTGTGGTGCCATGAGTGTTCCTGTTGAAAATCCAGCACAGGAAAATAATGTGAAATACATCAGTATACTCCTCTGCAGTGTGGAAATGTGTTTCTTAAAAATGTAGATCATTTTTCTAAGATTATCGAGAGAACAGAATCATCAAATATTGCAAAAAAAAAGAGCAATTATATATAAAAGAAACTTCATACCTATCAACTATTATCTCTAATTATATAACTTTCAAACAGGGTTTGTCTTGATAGATAAAAAGAAAAGACTCCCAAAATATATTTCTTATAATTCTGGAATTTAACTACTTTAATCTAGATTTTAATTTAGAGTAATTTATTTATTTATTTATTTTTTACTGTTTGCTTAAGTTGGTTCTGGTTCCTTCTTGCTTGAGTTTGGTTCTGGTTCTGTTTGCTTGAGTTTGGTTCTGATTCTGTTTGCTTAAGTTTGGTTCTGGTTCCTTCTTGCTTGAGTTTGGTTCTGGTTCTGTTTGCTTGAGTTTGGTTCTGATTCTGTTTGCTTGAGTTTGGTTCTGGTTCGGTTTGCTTGAGTTTAGTCCGGGTTCTGTTTGCTTGAGTTTGGTTCTGATTCTGTTTGCTTAAGTTTGGTTCTGGTTCTGTTTGCATGAGTTTGGTTCTGGTTCCTTCTTGCTTGGTTTGGTTCTGTTTCTGTTTGCTTGAGTTTGGTTCTGGTTCTGTTTGCTTAAGTTTGGTTCTGGTTCTGTTTGCATGAGTTTGGTTCTGGTTCCTTCTTGCTTGAGTTTAGTTCTGTTTCTGTTTGCTTGAGTTTGGTTCTGGTTCTGTTTGCTTGAGTTTGGTTCTGGTTCTGTTTGCTTGAGTTTGGTTCTGGTTCTGTTTGCTTGAGTTTGGTTCTGGTTCCGTTCTGTGGATATGTTTGCAGTTTTTGTTAAATTGTGCAATAAAATAGTTAATTAAAATACTAAGCAAAAGTAAGAATGGTTTTGTAACAGAATAAATGCACAAAACTAGGCAATTATAAGGCTTCTCATAAAAACAGTGTACATAAAAGTGTTTTCAACACACAAACCATTAGTTTTTGCTAATTTAAGGTAAAATATACGGCTACAAAAGATCCTAAATTAAGAGCCGTTGGGGAGTCGAAGGAGCCGGCTCTTCTTTGGGACCAGAGTCGAGAGAGCCGGCTCTCTGAAAAGAGCCGAACTTCCCATGACTGCTAACTCTAACCCTAACCCAAGCCCTAATCACAACGCTAACCCTAACCCTAATCTGAACCCTAACCCCAATCATAACGCTAACATTAACCCTAATCAAAACCCTAACCCTAACCTTAATCATAACCCTAACCTTAATCCTAACGCAAATCGTAATCATAACCATAACCTTAATCATAACCCAGAGGTCCCCGACCCCAACTCCTAACCCTAATCATAACCCTAACCGTAATCACAACGCTAACCCTAAGGTCCCTAACCCCAACTCCTAACCCTAGCCCTAATCACAACGCTAACCCTAACACTTGTTTTATTTCCAAGTATTTTATTTATTGTATATATTTGATATATATTTTATTTATTTTTTTATTTCATTGCTGTTGTTTTCTGCCTCTGCTCTTTTGTGCAGCAATTTGGGCTGCATGTTTATATGTATGAAAGGTTCTATTAACATAAAGTTGAGTTGAGTCTTTTAACAAGAAAAAAAATTAAAATTTTAATTATTTCGTTACAAACTTTTTTAACTACATGAAACCAACGTAAATCCAAAAAGTATAATTAAAGAAAACAGGATGGTGGAAATGACAATAGTGAAGTTTTATCCTGCTTTCAAAGGAAATTACACAAAATTTAGGAATCATAATCCAGTTTCTGAGAAAAACAGAACTCGACCACCCCTACACGCAGAGCATCATACTGATGGCCAAACATGAAACGCTACCATTTCAGGTGAACCAGAACTGTGTAAGGCTGTCAAAACACACCTCTGCATCCAGAACCTGACAGTGATTATGTAGGTCAACACCCTCTGACAGGCGCTGTATGCTTACAGCCTGTGGCTGCACATAGCAGAGGATTCTCATGCACAGAGAGACAGCTTCACATGCACACCTCAAACCTTAAAAGCTTAACACCTTCTGGACACAGGCAATGCTTGTGAGCATCCTAGTTCTCTGAGGCAACTGAGTTGACTCTTGGAAGAGGATGGTGCAGTGACAACAAACAGCTTATTATATTTCACTGAAGTAAGATAGAGTGAGGAGGTTAGCATCAAGGAAGTTACCAAGATTGAAAAAAAACTGCAAGACACTTCAGTTGTACTCAGAAATCAGCAAAAAAAAAAATCAACAAAACGGGTTTGGATCAAAACTCAGACAATACATAAACCCATGTTCCAGATGATCAGTACAAAGTATGTAGAGCATGATGAGCAATAACACAGACAGATTTCTGCACTGACCATCTGTCATATACATCCTTTACATGGGAAGGTTCATAAATGTAAGAAGAATTATTTAGCATGAGAAAGCACCTGAATGCACTGGCCATAAGGCAGGAGTCCCTAATTACTGCCTGGTGGGGCCTTGCTTATCATCAGCAGCAATTTTTGTGTGGCAAATATTCCCACAACAGCCTTTGATGTAATTACTTTCCAAACAGCTCCCCTCCAGCCAATATCCTGTTCAAAATTCATGGCTTGCCTTGTTTGCCACGTCACTAGAACACACACGTTTTACACATGCTGCCCTGTAGAGAACAGAGATGCTGTGGCTCAGCCGACAACAGGAAGAGAAACCAAACCGCAGTCACCACCAGGACTCAGTTAAAGCTGGGGTTGCTAGTCAGATTTAGATACACTTTTTGTTATACTGGTTAAAATTATCTTTATGTCCTGATGGCAATCAATACATAATGTGTTCTTAAAAAAGAGTGAAAAAGAGCTGCTATCTACAGCCTGAGTAAACCTGGGAAAACGCCAACCAATCCGTGTTTTTGGGTCCCCAAATTTTAAACCAATCAAATCCTGTCCTGCCGTTCTGCCCGCCTCCTGCGCGTACATTTCCCCGGCGTGCACTCCCCGTCCCCGTCCCCTGCTTCTGCTTCCCCTGACTCTACTGACTGCCCCTCTCGCTCGACCTCGGGCCTGTCCCCTCTGACCTGATGAGGTACTTTGCTCAGGACTGTAGTCCGGATCAGAGTCTAAAAAGCTCTCACCACGGGGGCTCTGACAAGCAGAAGAATGAATGACATTTAGTAAGTCCTACAGAAAATGTATATGTATTGTAGCGTCCGAGCCGATCCGTGAACACGTTGAGTTTTACTAACCGGTCACTGTCAGCCGTGATCACGCCGACCCAACAAAGCAACAATCAAAGTTTGAATGAATGAAGAACTTCTCCTCTTGTCTCTCCTCTCTCCCGCTCACAGTCTCTACACCTCTCCTGATGCCTTCACTGACAACAACAACACTGTAGGAATTAAGAACATCTACACTGAACACATTTAACAAACAGTAGAGCTGTTACAGTATTATATATGTGTTGTAAGTTTTCTCCTGATATCATGTCACCATGACAACTGGATAATGCTAGAATGACAGTTGTGAGTACTAACAGCAGCCATGTTTGTTTGCGTTTTTAACTTTCACTATGATATTGTTTTGGTGAGGACCGGTTTTGCATCCGTCATGATCATATGGTCGCAAATCAGAGGCGCTCGTGCATGTGAGCGGGGGGGCGTTGTTTTGGAGGAGCTCCGAGGGAGGAGGGGAGGGGTTAGACGGGGTCATGAGGAAATGCTACATTCAAATTCATGCTAGTTTTCCGAGACTACCATCCCCAGCTTTTACAGGTCAAGTACCAACAAATGAAAGCACACTAGAAAACAATATTTTTGGCATGAGGGGAAGGAAGCTAATGTACACATGTCCCTTTGAAAAGTGGAAGCAATTCCAACAACCTGCAATGGAGCTTCATTACCAAAACAGGGCAAAGAGAAAACAGGACAACAACCTACAACCAAACTGTGCAACAGGTGCCTT
The DNA here is from genome assembly GCF_009762535.1 of Notolabrus celidotus. Taxonomy (NCBI): domain Eukaryota; kingdom Metazoa; phylum Chordata; class Actinopteri; order Labriformes; family Labridae; genus Notolabrus; species Notolabrus celidotus. Next base: position 28,211,281 of record NC_048274.1, read on the forward strand.
GATCAATGACACTTTGGCATGCAACTGCAGGAGCTTGGATCAAACCACCAACCTTTCAATTGAGACAGGAATGGCTGTGCTACTGTGCGACAGCTGCCCCAAACAGTGTCTTACTGCGCTGGAAATAAGTTTGGCAGTAATTGAAGCTCAACATGTAAAATGTAATAACACACTCCCTAAAAATCATCTGGAGAAAGAAGATAAAGATGAGATGCCCACTGATTTAGATTTTACGTTCACTCAGTTTGAGGTACATGAGGTATGCGAAGCTCTAAAAAAGCTAAATACCAAAAAATCAGCTGGCCCTGATGGTATTCAGCATTACTTCCTTAAAAATCGCTGAGCCACTAACTTTCATTTTTAATTTGTCTGTGCAATATGGTCAAGTGCCTGAGGTCTGGAAGGCAGCTTATGTTACACCAATATTAAAAGGTGGAGATCCCTCAAGCCCAAATAACTATAGACCAATATCAAAACTCTCAGTGCTAGCTAAGGTACTGAAAGGGCTAGTAGGAAACCAGTTAAAAGTCTTTTTATCTCAACATGGTATTCTTAATGACCTGCAGTCAGGTTTCAGAAAAAAACACAGTACAGTCACTGCCACAATGAAGGTCTTAAATGATATTAAAAATGCCACTGATTCTAAAGAACACTGTGTTGCCCTTTTCTTGGATCTATCTAAGGCATTTGACACAGTGGATCACTCCATTCTGTTACAGAGATTATTTAACATTGGGTTCGCTCTGAAAACTGTTCAGTGGTTTAAAAGCTACCTGAGCAGTAGGAAGCAATGTGTCAGGGTTGATGGCTTAGCTTCTGACTATATGAATGTAACAAATGGTGTCCCGCAAGGGTCCATATTGGGTCCTATCTTATTCGTCATCTATATCAATAATTTATGTAAAAATGTAATGGATGCAAAGTTTCATTTTTATGCGGATGACTATGTTTTGTACTCTTCAGCGTCGTCCTTATCAAGTGCAATTAGCAAACTGCAAGCTGCATTAAACACAGTACAAATGAATCTTTGTAAACTAAGGCTGGTTTTAAATGCTGACAAGACTAAGGTGATGTATTTCTCCAAGTCCAAGAGGATGGAGAAAAATGACTAAGATTTTCACCTCCACAAATGAGGAAATCGAATGTGTCCCAACATTTAAATACTTGGGTTTTCTCTTTGATGAAAATCTTTCTTTTAATCGTCATATTGAGAGTCTTACTAAAAAACTAAAGGGGAAGTTGGGTTTCTTTTATAGAAACAGACGCTGTTTTTCCTTTGCTGCGCGTAAAAAGCTCATTTTAGCAACCTTTGTATCTGTAATTGACTATGGTGATGTTCTTTATATGCATGCTTCCTCAGCCTCTCTGAAAATGTTGGACTCTGTGTACCATGCTGCATTTCTGGTTTAGGTTTCCGCACACATCACTGTATCTTGTATGAGAAGGTCGGCTTGTCTTCCTTATACAACAGAAGAATGGAGCATTGGTATGTCTTTCTTTATAAAGCCATACTACAGGAGCTGCCATCTTATTTATGCTCCTTATTGACTCCTAAAGTTGTCAGTGGCTGTCATCTTCGGTCCCATGGACAAATTCTTTTTGGCATTCCTCGGACTCGCTCTGTCTTTGGTAAAAGTGCTTTTAATGTCTTTGCTCCCTCTTCTTGGTTTGAGCTTCAGGGTCGCCTGAAACTGGACTGTTTAATTCGATTGGAGGATTTCAAAACTAGGATAAAGGATGATCTGATCAGCTTGTGCACATGTTTTAAAGCTTAACACTGCTAATTTATAAATCAATGTAATAGTTACTTGCCACTGTATGTTTTGTCCTGTTCTATTTGTGAAACTTTTTATGCTGCTGTCTTGGCCAGGACTCCCTTGAAAAAGAGACTTTGTATCTCAATGGGACTATTCCTGGTAAAATAAAGGTTAAATAAAAAATAAAAAAAACACTCTTAAGGCGGGTTTTACTTCTGCGACGACCCACGCAGTAGTGGCAATACTCCCCCAAAACACTTAGGGCAGCATAGTCTCTGATAGTTGCGCCATCTCTTTCCGGCCCCGTTACGTTTTCTGTTTACTTTTTCACTCAATCAATGATTCATAACGTATTTTGTTGATTCACATCTGATACATGTTACTGTTTATCATACAGCAATGACTACTGGGAAGAATAGAGAGGATACGGAGGAGGAGATGAAATACAAGGCCAATGTCTGGGATCCCGGAAGTGCTGTAAATGCGGGAAATACAATGCTGCCGAGCTGACAAATCACAGGGCTTGTGGTCTGCGTCGGTTCGATGCACAGTTACATTTTGGAGGAGGTGCGTGTAGGTATGGGAGCTACGCAGACCTGTGGCGTAGGCTACACCGTTGAATCAACGCAGAAGTATAAATCCGGCTTTACATGTCAGCATTGTCAGGTTTACAAATAAGTATGCATGTTATTCATTT